>NC_045568.1:3750000-5000000 GCF_009819795.1 Aythya fuligula | reverse complement strand
TCCAGGGCCTTAGCTCTGTAGCGTCGCTGTGTAGCTGGAGTTACTCAAATACCCAGGTGCACTTTACATTCTAGCCATGTAAAGCTAGATAAAATTGGAGCTAATACTAGACCTACGAGTAGTAAAGAGGCACGGCTGGTCTTTCTGATCTACCAGCTGTGTGTCAGAGCCTTGCATCAGCAGAGAGCTGCAAGGTACAAAGGCAGGAGACTCGTGTGAATGTGCCGCCCAGCCCATTTTGCACTGTTCAGGTTTTCAGAGCTGCTTTGAAGGAAGGGCCTGGGCTCGAGCATGCAGCCAGGTGCCAGGTTTTTGAAGCAATCTGAGGCTGAGCAGTGCTTCTCCCCCAGCCAGGAGCTCAGGCTGCCTTGTAGGCACTGCCGCCGGCTGTGCAATGGGCTGGAGCGCTGGAGCTGTGCTTGGGCTGTAAGTCTTCAAGTTACTTGAGGCCCTCTATGGGTTGCCTGTCCCTGGCTATTGAGGCTGAACAGAAAACTCTGTTATTCTGTTATTCCCCTTTTCCTCCCAAAGTGGAGTTACAGCGTTGTCGGAGCTGCTCTTTGTGCCATACGGGGTGTCAGCGTAACACAGGCGTTGCACATCACAGGTGTAAAGCCAGAAGGCTCTCTGAGCCTCACAGGAACAATGCAACAGCTAGGCACTTTCTGGAGGGAATTGTTTCCATATCACATAATTACTAATGTAACTGGCAGCCTTACCAGCCTTTTTTTTTTTTTTTTTAATTAAAAAAAAAAGGCAAACCAAAAACCAAGCAGAGTGTACTTGCCTTCTCACCCACACTGCTCAGATCAGAACTGATGATGGGAAAGCACGGAGCAGAGACGCTGGCTCTGCTCCCAGTGTATCTGTTTAGTAGATAAAGAAGACTTTTAGGGATCTCAGTCAGCTTCTTTCTCTTTTGCCTTTGAATCACCTCATGGCATTTTTAAAAGTATTTATTGCGTTTCTTTCTCATGGGGGAGTGGTTTTTGAGGGTTAATAACTATGGGCTTTGTTCTCAAAAATGAGAGTAGGCTAGACAAAGATGGGCTATCAGTCTGAACTTTGGATTTCTTGCTGATTGCCAGTTTGAATCATACCATAAACGCTATTTAAAGATTTTGTTTTTCGTATTTATTTTCCACATCCTTGACCCTGACTGGTGAGCTGGACATTTGTGTTTGCCTTGGCAAGCTCCAAGCTGCTCATCTAGGGCAGGATGAAAACTCTTTTTTCCTTTTGTAAACAAACTGTTCCTTCAGTATTTTCCATAAGGATTTACACCACCATTTTGCAACGCTTCTAGGAACTGAGAAAATCCTGCCATTCAGAGTTTTCATTTTACACAGCTTGTAGAACTGCATAGAAAGCTTTGATTTTATATGACTAATTGCTTCCTGGGGTTGGATATGAAGAGCCTTTTTCAGGATATTTTCAAATTCCAGAAATATCACATTTTATCATGCAGGGTTTTACTAAAACTATAGGTAAGTATTCTTTGTCACCTGTCCAGAAATGTGGTTGTGTGTAGTTATTATTTGTCTAACACCAATGTGTGCGGACCAGCCATGAACACATTTTGGTACCTTTGCACATCTTGATACTTTTTATTGGGAAGTAGAATACACAATTTTAAAGCAAGCTAATGTTACCAACAGAATTTATGTATTGGTATTAAAAAGTTTAAATCTTACCCAAACGTGATGTACCACCATTATCTCCGTGTTCTTGACTGTGAAGTTTTCTGTTATACCATTTTGTTGTGTTGAACTCTGAAAGGTTTTAGAAAAGTTTGAATGATCCTGAAGAAATGTCCACATATTGGTGGCTCTTTGCTGGCAGAGATGAGCTTGCTCTATTCAGATGATCAGAACCAAGCAGGTCAGAGCCAAATCCAGCTGAAAGCTCTGTACCTGTCTTAGTCCTGATCCCAAACTACTACAAGCCCTGCCAACTGGAAAGAGGGTATTTGCCATGAACTAAACCTCAAAATAAAATAATCATAAAAACCTTTTGAGAGCACCCACATTTTCCTAGAAGAAAGTTTGTAGAATGTATTCAGAATATGGTCATGTTTGATTTTTTCAATTAGTTTTGCTTTCAAGTCTCTGTATTTTTCTTAAGGTCATGGTAACTGGTATGAATTTGTAACCCTCACTTCAGTATGTTCGTAAGGATGCCAGATTCCTTGGTGTTCTGTGAAAATACTTTTTTCCCCCAATCTACAAATGCTCACTGAACATGGACAAGTAGCAAAATAAAAGTACAGTTACACAGAACTGTAGAAGTAATCTGTGTAAATTTTCTTTTTTTTTTTTTTTTTTTTTTTAAACAATAAAACATGTTTTAAAACAAATAAAAAGAACAATTTTTTACTTAGCTTTTCATCTTTATGTTGCCATTTATGAGATCTAATATTTGGGTGCAAAAATAATTCTCTAGTTTGTTGGAGAACAACTAGTTCTTCATGAGTGTCTTGAAAATTTTCTGCAGTTTCTAGTAAAGTATGCTATTTATTTTAAGTTATTATCCAGATCAAGCACATGCTAATGAATCAGAAAAACAAAACTAAATGTCTGGTTTTTGCTCTACTGCTTACTGTAAGTGATAATAAATAGCAAATAGCCAATCTGACAGTTCAGGAACAAATGCTGAGAAGTAGGCTGAAAAACACCCCCAAAATAGTGAGTGCAATGTAGGTTGTTAACAGAAGAGAAAAGCACCGAATTGAGTGTTAAGCTCCATTGATTCTAGTCAACAGTCCATAAATGTTATTTATCCGTCCTTTTAAATAGTAATACTAATTTTATAAAGGTATATTAAAAGCATGTTTGAACTCCACAAACTAAAATTACGCTTTATTCTGTTGCAGATCTGGGACATGAGTGATGATGAAACAGTCTGAAAATCAGCTGAATAAGGTGGAAGATGACCTACTTTGGACTGCAGTGCTGCCTTTTATCTGTTATTTGACAAGTTAATGATTGCTTACCTATTCTGACTGCTACAAATATGAACAACTATAAACCGCATAGTGACATGAATATCTTCACCGTAAAAACCGTCTGTTATAGATATAACTCTCCTTATTTTCATTTTTATTATGTAAATAACCAAAGCAATGTGGTTATGTTTAAATCTGCTCTTCTTCTCGTCTTTTTTTTTTTTTGGTTTATGTATAAAATATGCTGCTTAAGTAAAGTTTGGTGTTTTATTTGTTCCAGTTTTTATTTTCTTTGTTACCAGACATGTCTAAGCAGCATGTCTAAATGTCCTTTTTTTCATCTTTACATTTATACCCCTTTAGCTAGAACTAGTTAGAATTTATTATTGAGATTGAGAATATTCTGCTGCTGGGAATTAAACTGCACCTTTATTTAAAGGTGAGCAGGAGTAGGTAAGAACCTACATGTACAGCCTATGCCACGTTGCTTGCTATATGGAAGTACATAGTCATTATTTCCCTTTTCTTTGTTTCAGTATGGTTGTTCTTGCCTGTGTCAATGGAGATGTTATTCTCTGTAAAGATCTCATAATTTCATGCTATGGAAAAAAACATGGTTTGACTTATATTTACACAGGAAAGACCAAAATGTGTCTGTATCAAGATTAGTCTTCTCTGAAGCTTAGAGAATGTGCTATTATGTAGTAAAACTTGCTTTAAAGGTGATTCACTAATTCAGTAAAAACTTGCAGAGAAATTCTGAACTGAAATAAGACATTGGTTCTCTAACTGTGCCATTCTTGAGTGCTGTCATATGCTATTTTACAGGTGTTAACAGACACCAATTCTGATTTTCATTTTGGCTGGATTTTAAGTATTTCAATTATTGTGGCATCAGGAATAGCTTTACAAGTATGATTTATCACAAACAGTAGTATGAGGATCCTTGATGGATTCTCAAGAATTTAAAAAATAAAAATAAATTGTAAAATATCAAAGCACCTTACTACCAAATTGAATCTATTGTTTTTTATCTTGCGATGCATTTTAGAAATATATTAGAAATCCTTTTTCTGGCTTTATTTTGTGGAGACTCTGTACTATCTTGCTCCAAAGAAAATGCAAATTGCTTTATCTGGCAATCTGTATTTCCTGTATATATTATGAAAACTAGTTGGTAAATCCAATTATTTCAGTTTATTTTAGTTCCTTAACATAAGCTCCAAATACCTGGTGCAGATAATTTCACAGTTTCTCTCTTACTCCACATCAGAGGAAGTTCTGTCAGGTCAAATTCACCTAAAAGCAAGGATATCTGCGACTCCCATATTCCATTCATAAAAGAAGATTTATTGAAATGTGCTGAGGTTTGCGTTAAGTGTCTCCAATACTTATTTATTGTTTGTATTTCTTGTAACTATTATATTAATAACATTTATGTGATTACTTACAAAGCTTTAAGGGAATGTCCAGTTTAGCTGACTTCATTGCAATATGTATATGAATCATTTTTTTTAAAAAGACTAATAACCATAGGAAGCTGATCTTTTGGTGGTTAGTTAATGATCAATAAGATTGATAATGTGCCATGTCTGTTTTAAAGCAGTTTGTTAATATACAGAATTACTTATGAAGTTAAATGATTTGCTGATTTGCATTTCTGTAGTTCAACTGAAATCATTAGCAAGTATCAGGGTAGTTTAAAGGGAATCATCTCATTTTTATCTTTTGGAGTTGCTGAGTATGTAAGAGTCTTCTGCAGTTTTTGATTACCTGAAACTTCAAAACTAGACATCTTTCAGAAATCTGATAAGCATTAATCATTATTTTAAATATGTAAAACTTTGATTATCCTGTTAAGGTTACATTGCATCTTTACATTGAAATATCTATTTAATTGCAGAAGTATGCAAGATCTTAAAGTTCAGAACTCAGGGTTAATATGATGTTTCCTTACCTCTCTAATTTCAGTAACATACAATTCTCTGAGGCTGAGCTGCTTCCTGTACATATGCTTCCCAGATGTCTCTGATGTTCAGAAACACTTCAGTGTAACTTAGAATAACTTCCGTTGTCTAACTTTAATGTTGTTTTCTTTCTCCTCGTGGACCAAAATTGTTCTTATTTTGCTTTTATTCAATGTCTGGGCGTTTACTGAGTGAGAAATCTTGAGAATACATTCAAATGAAATACCATTAACATTTCCATTACCATTTAAATTCAAATACCATTAACAGATAAACATGTTTATTTACTGGCTTGTGTGTACTTTAATGGCAGGATTTTGGCACAGCCCCTTCAGCTGCAGATACTGCTGTTTAGTAGAAGAAGCTAAACTTTGACCTTTCTTCATGGAGGAGGTAGGAGTTGTATTTGTTCTGCCATGACTTCCTAGGCAGTGCTGAAGAGCCCAAATTCATCTTTTTGCTGTACAACCCAGCAGCCACCATGGCTCCTTAGGAGTTAACCAGATCTGTTGGGAATAGGGAGTGAACAGCCTCAGAGGGACCTACTCTTCTTTCTAAGCTATCTAACAGAAATGCAATGGCATTACATGGCAGTGTGTTTGGGACCATATCTCAGAGAAGGCAACTATGACACCTATATCTCGCATCTGGAAAGCCATTAGAAGATGACAGATCTTGATGGAGAGCTGTTGACATCATTTTTGTGTTTGAATACTATAAAATCTTATGGAACAAATACCTTCCATTTTGTTTTAACGCTTTTACTGTCCAGAATTTTTGTTTTGTGCCATCTCTTCAATGTGTTTGCTGGCTGAAGTCTAGGATTTGTTATGGAATAGCACCACATTCTTAAAATGAGTAACTTGAAATTTATCTATAAGTTCTTTAAGACCCTCACTTGCTTTCATCCTTGCTTTCACAATCTGCCGTTAAAACCTCTTTGCCTGTGTCCTAGTCTGTTGATCTGGAATAAATTTCACTTAGGGCATGTCCTTTATGTTAGGTGTAAATTGCCAGTAAAATTATATCCAATAGGGGGTTTAGACCACATGAGAATGTGCTCCGTGGAGCATGGGGCTAGTTTGAGTCTGAAGCCTTCAACAAGTTCTACAAGGGAGAAGGGGCACAAAAGTGTAAGCAATACTTACGTGTAGATCCATGCAGAAAGATTCGTGATGTTCCAGACATGTTGCTCTAGAAAGTTGCCAAGGAATGGAACCTTAAATGTATGCAATAGTAGTAGCAAAAGTGAATATTTTTTCCATGTGTAAGTGGTTTCTTCTAGTTTCTCATTTGTCATTTGTAATTTCCCTCTTCCTTTAATTTCTTTCTTATACTGTGGTAGAAAACTTTTACTGAAACGAGTTTTGTCTGTTTCTGAACTTTTTACTCTGCTATTATTTAGTATTCTATAATTAGGATCATGTCACATTACTGTTGTTTCTTCTTCATACTGAATGTGTATAAACTATTCTTTTAATTGGAATTGCTAATATCTAGTTCATCATTGCACTACTCTGGCACAGCGTTGGGTCATGTCCAGGTCCTGACTTGCCTTTGAGTTTTCATCCTCTTTCCAAGCTGGATCATAAAGAGTCAGATTGCTGAGATGTGACTGACAGTAGGCTTTGGTCTGCAGGATTCCCAATAATGTCGATAATGTGTGAAACAATCACTAAGCTTCTGAAACCAGTTTTTGGGATCAAGAACAACTCTGCCTGTTTCTTATGGAACCATTAAGAGCCATGACAGAATCCATGAGTGTATTTTAAATGGTTTCTCTTCAGAGTATAACCATATCTTAAGAGTTCAAGGAGAGTCCTAACTCTCCTATGGGAATAGGAAGGATAGCTCACATTCTTGAAAATCTAAATATGTCACAAGCCAACACATAATTAAAACGTTCTTGTCATTCTGCCAGTTAAAGACATCTCTGTTGTGCAGTGCAAGTCCAGTCAGTCCTCCACACGGTGCCAATAGCCATTCTCATTCTGTCCAGTGGTTCAACGTTTGCTGTTTGAACTTTGCGTTACAAGTACTCAAAAGCTGATGAGAGCATGAACAGCTTGATGGTAGGATTTTTTCTTGCTACTTTCCCAATTCTTACACCCAAAGTTTTAGTTTTTTTCTTTTTTTGTTTGTTTTTAAATAATGATGCAATACTTTCCTTAGAAACAGATAAGCATCTATATTACAAAGACATAAAAAAAAAAAACAAACATTTGTGACGTGGTAAACTTCATCAGACTTCCTAAAAAACATAGTCTGAAAGATGTCCTAAGCCTTTTATCATGTTTTCCCAAATCTTTTGACAAGACTTCCTAAATTGTTTTTTGTTTTATTTTATTTTATTATTTATTTTTGTAATAATTTTTCAGTGCAGATGTTCTGCTTTTGTATATCCTACTAAAATGAAACTTTTCCTTCTGGAGGGCGTTGTGCACCTTTTCTCTTTCAGAGCACCTGAATTAACAGTTATGAAAGACAGAAATGCCACACTAGAAGAACTTTGGACTGTCTCAGTCTGTCAATGTGTAAATTCCTAATCCATGAAAAACTTGCCTACCTGTCCCATTTCAGTTCCAGATCTCTTTCCCTTCCAGTTGCCTGGACTTTCTCCAGAGCCCTAACGGTGTTTAAACATACTGTGGAACCATACAGGTTGTGCTTTAGGCTTGTGATTAATACAGACTTTACCTATTAGCACTTCAGCTCTCCGGTGTAATCATTTTTTCAAAGTTTGTTTTCTTATTTGTCCAGCACTTAACAGGTTTTGGAATAAAAAATAAAAGAAAACAAAACAAAAAACTACAACACTGTTTATTGGCAAAGAATGTTTTCAGTCTCCTTTGTTATCAAGAAACCACACCCTTTGGTCCACTACCACTGACAGTGGTGACTTACAGTGAGCAGTGACTGATGAATGGAGGTACTGAAGGGCTTCCTGCTTTGTGCTACTAGGTTGACACAGAGAGATTAACAGTCCCTGTTTGTTTTTTTTTTTTGTTGTTGTTGTTTTTTTTTTTTTTTTTTTGTTTATTATTAATTCCCCAGCTTTAAAAAATGTAAAATGTACAGAAATTGGCTATATATACACTTGGCAAAGAATAGCTGTTTTTTGTTTGCAGTTATCCCAGGTCAAAGGAACTAATCTGTTGCTCTGCCCCATTGTTTTGTTGAAGTATTGTTGAGGATTGTTTGAAGTCATGCAGTGCTAACCAAAATAGGCTGTGGCTTGGGCTAATTTGTAGCCACTTTTCTTTTAAGTACAGTAGCTGAAATTCAGCAATCCTTATTCTTCCACCAGCTAATGACTGGTGCTTTGTCCAGGTTGTAGTGAAGTCTTCTGAGTGAGTCACTTGAGGATTGTTTTAACCTGGCAAATTAAATTGGCTGTGCAAAAGGGAAACTGAAGCTACTGCTAGAAGAATTAATAGCAACACACTGAAGTAGCAATGACGTGATATATGTTAAGGTATTCTCTGTCGCAGAGCAGCAAATTTTTCCTCTTGTTTTCCAGTTTAAATGATCTCACCCCAGGATAAGGATGCAGAGGTGTACTCCAACCATCTATAATTTCAGATACAAATAGCTGCCCTTGGTAACTGACAATACAGTGTCTGCCAATGGCAACTTCACCATAGCATTTTTTCAAATCTGATGGAATTATTTTGGCCATTCTTTGACAAGATAGTCAAAGTTTCCATCAGCTGTTTGTCTGAATTTTGCATATGAATAGCATGTTTTTTTTCCTGTTTAGTCAGGCAATGCTCGCTCACAGTTGTACCTTCTTGCAGGCACTTCCTTGGGCTGGGGAATAGAAGGGGGCAGTCAAGAGTTCTAACACAAATGTGTTAGCTTTCCCGGCATGGAGTTTACTTGTGTTCCCATTTCCTGTAGCAGTCTAAATGCCCGTTTCAACTTGTTTTGCCAATAGAGAGCTATGTAATACATTGATATAATGTACAATGCTTTGCCTCTGGTCACATGCACACATGCATTTCATTTTAAGTGCTAGAAATTTCAGATTATTTATTAATAAAATACTTTAGCAAGCGAACAGGAAGGCAGCAGCATACACATAGTGTTTTACTGCTGCAAATAAAGGTGTATTTTTTTAATTCATTCTTTCTAACTTCTCTCCTTTCCCATACAGTTACTTTCTGTTCTTAAAACGCTCTTTAGGCATTCAAAAATTCAGGCTTGTGTGCAATTTCAGTTTGCATTTTACCACTGGGACATTGGATTTTTTTTGCGTGATCTCAACAGAACAATTCATTTCTAGATTTGTTAGTGAACTCATATTATGCAGTATGTAAATAAGAAATGGGAGGCAGCATTCTGGTTTCTTTCATACAGAGGAGGGCACTAATGTTTTCCTCACTTTCTCTTTTGGTCTAATGTGTGTGCGCGCTTAAAAAATTTCAGTTTATGCATCCCTGCCAAGATGAGGGAGTGCTCAAGGAGTTTGGTGCATTTGAAATGCAAGCTGTCTTCTCATTTCTGTCATAATTCTACTTTCTAAATCAAAACCAGTATGGGCTAAAACCGTGTGGAGAAATGCTGTTGAAATTGTTGCCGCATCATGTCAGTATAGACTTGGAAGAACAGCGAGGGCAGTGGAGCTTCCAAGTCTGGCCCATTCTGGCTACGTTTGAACCTCTGGTTTTTGACAGCAGTAAATTGCTGCCCTCATTTTTTTTCATTATCTCTTTTTGCTTTATTTCCTCCCCAGCCCCATTCTGCCCCTTGCCGGTAGGGGCATGGACAAGCAAATTAATTTTTAGTGTAAAATCTCTTTTAAATTTGGATAAGAGGAAAGGAAATCTATGAAGTAGGTATAATTTTGCTTGAGGGTTTTGCTTTGTCTTTAAATGTCTCTGTTTTCATTTTGTGCTTAAAAGTCTGACTTTCATACAGTAATTCTGTAGGTGTTACCACTTCCTCAGGAACCTGTGACTCAGGCAATGTATAAATGAAATGACATCACCGGCAACTTTTGTTTGAATTGCCTGTTTCCTAAATAGGTACTGTTGTTTTTTTTTCTTTTAATACTTGCATAATTGTTTTTTGTTTTGTTTTGTTTTGTTTGGGGGGAGGGGAAGGGTGAAATGAGGAGGTTTAGTTATCTAAGGCAGCCTTGCTATTACAATTAACCACACTGAGTGTTTTTACCCTTTTAAATCATTGAATTTAATATATTGAAGTTAATTTAATATACTTTTGAATTTAATATACTGAAGTTTACTTAGAAGATTGGCATTTCTACACAAGGTATTTGTGAATGAAATCACTGTAATTAGGTGTTAGGAGTCTGTATAAAGCATTCTTAATTCACTGCTGATACGTTGAGAAAGGAAGAGGGGGGAAACGGAAAAGGCCTGAGTGGGATTTTCCATTAGTATTCTGGAAGTAGTGCAAACAAAAGAAATGTTTTATACTGCTGCCTAAACTGCAGTTCTAAGTGGCTCTCCCTTGCTGCTCTCAGTAGCTTGTATTTATACCACAGGAGATTCTTGGTAGATTTCAGTGATTACGTCTGTGTAACTGATATTTTTCAATGATATCATCATGAATATATGTAAGTAAAATAGGAGGACCTGGAGTAAGGTTTGCTTCTTAGCAGAGTGTCCACAGACAGGCAGGAGCGCTGGTTGCAGCGGGCCCGGGGGGACCCTCAGCAGCTGCATTTCTTCCTCGGACGCAGCTCCCCTGATGTCACTGCAGGAGCTGGCTGCTAACCGTGAGGAGTCATGTCAGGAATTGCTGTCATTGGAGGAATGCGGGGAGTTGGATGTCTGTCTAGGTCATTTATTCCTGGTGTTATGGGACAGGCTATAAAAGAGTTGCATTTATTTATTATTGTCACGCACAAAGGATCGCTGTTCCTTCGTTTAAATAGTAACAGCTTTGGGACTTCAGAGGCACCAGTACAACAGAGGCTGCAGAGTACAGCAGAGTCATTTTGGCTCTGCTTCGGTTGTATCCGTTCTCACTGAGTAGACAATGTCATTGTGTCTGCACTTTAAAGGAAAACGCAGAGAAAGCCCATGTGTTCAGGGAGGTGGTGTTAGTGGCTACTGTAGGTTATGGTCTTTCTTCTGATTATCTCAGTCCATCTCAAACTTTGGCACTGTTAAGAACTGCATCACTAAAGTTATTTTTTAAATAAGATGCTAAACCAAAGTCCTAAAAAAAAAAACCCACAGGTTATATATGTCTTCTTTGGATTTTGTTTTTAATAGTATAGATGGCTTGGTGTGGGTTTTTTTTTGTTTGTTTGTTTGTTTTGTTTTTGTTTGTTTTGTTTTGTTTTTAATTATTATTTCACCCTCTATTCCTGAAGTTACTGTTCAATTTCCTTTGGATCCTTCATTTTCTAAATGACCCTTGCCCAGGGTCCTCCATGCTGTTACTGAAAAACTCCCACTAAAGTTCCACCCAGTGGCTATCAGAGCAGTAGTTATGTATTATTATTGGTACTAAGTCGGAATGCTTTGAGATGATGGATGGTATAAATGTAATAACATTACAATTACTTGGTCACTCAGACATAACATAAAAACAGTTTTTCTCCACTTTAATTCAAATGTTTGCTGTTGTATGTCTCTTGCATGCTGAACTAGACCGTATATGTGACACTATATCTGTTGTAATACTAGGACTGAGTGAGCTGTGCATGTTCTGCCCCATGAACCCTGCTGGGCAGCAGCTAATGTATGGAACGTAGCTGGATCATATGCTTTTGAGAGACTAGTGCTCTCAAAAACCACAGTAGTAAGGCATTTCAGTTCCTTGCTAACTGTATTTGGTTGAATAGGAATTCGGCAGTGTTCAGCACTGAAACATTGCAAACCAAGACTGGCTTTTTGTAGATGCTTGCTCAGATTAGCAAGGGAGAAGGAGAGAGCAAATCAACGTGTGTGCACAGTGTTTCTCTGTTGCTGGAGACATTAAGGTTTCATTTCCAACAACAGTATCCATTACTTAATTTAGCTTCCTGCTGTTGGTATTTGGAAATGTCATTAAGAGATTCTTATGGATAATGTCAAGATACACAATGCTTAAAAATCAGCTAGGAACAGTGAATAATAACATACCTGTTGATCTGAGTGCATGAAAAAGAAAGTGATTTAAAAGTCAGTGGTATAGATTATATACTTGAGCATCAGGAGGAGGCTGTCTTTTTGGCTATAAGGGCATTTAGTGGTATGCTGTTTCAGAATATGACCAAATTACTGTTTTTAAGTTATTCTGCTGCTATAATAGTAAGTGATTGTGGCTTCATAAATTTTTGAAGCCAAAATGTTATGTTCCAGCTTTCACAGTATGAAGTGAGTTTTAAAAGCACTTCTTTATTTAAAGAAACTTTGTCCTCTCCATAATTGTCATAAACATGGAAAGAAGGATTGAGACAGGACACGGGCTGTACCACAGACCTCCAGTGAAGTCACAGTAAGTCACGTCATCTTTGCCTCCCATCCATTGTCTGAGCTTGTTTATTGGTAGAGTCTCTTTTGTTGGGTCAACGCCTACTACAGCAAGACCAATCTTGATCGAGTCAGCTAGGCAGTAGAGGAGCAGAAATGTACATACAGGTATATCGCATCTCTAGCATAGTCAAATAATGCCTTTTAATTTAAGCACCGTGGTCAAGGATTTAGTGAAATTCATTTGTCTAAATTTTTGGATGCCTGATTTTGGATGCTCTAAGCCAGACTTTCAATGATGTCTTAAACTGGGTTTCAGAGTTCTGAAAGGAGTCTGATTTCAAATGTAAAGACAATCATACATTAAGCATGTATTTTAAAATTTTTATGTGTGTAAAGGAGGATTAAATAAATAAATCTGTTATTAACTTTTAAATGATTGCTGTGTCAGTTTGACTCTTTATGTGTGTATGTGCTGGAAAGTATGTTTACCAGAGCAAACATTAGGTTTTGTATAACAAATCAACTGAAATATTGAGGAGAAAAGCTTTGTTATTCTGTGTAAAAGAAGTAAGGAAAAGGAAGAAGTTAGCTGGATTCACTTTTTAAAAACGACTTTCTGATTTTGAGGTTTGTGTTTATCAATGTGACGACTAGAAGCTTAACTGTTTCACAGCAAGTGCACCCTATCCACATTATGCCTGGTTTCTTAGCGTAGTTGGCGAGGAGGGTAATATAATTTAGCAATTCAGTCTGAGAGTGGTCAGAAATAACATCAGTTTTGTTCTCCAAGGTCTGCACTCCCTTTTAAAGTCTCTGTCCTCTGTACTTAGAGGTTTGGGTTAATTTGCAAAAGGAAGGTGTGGATTGACTTCGGTAATGGAACAGAAAAATTAAGAAGCAAGAATAGATCTTAAAATTGAGAACTGAGGTAAGAATTTGCCTTTTTTTTTTTTTTTTTAATTGTCTTTCTTAACAAACATCTCTTAATTAGTTCTGATCATTTAATGTAAAGATACTCCAGAGGAGAAAAAAAACTTTTTAATCCATTCCCAGGATAAATGGTATAAACAAGTTGCCATCACCTGTAGTTTGTTGGACTATATAGTAGTGGTGGTGGTGTGTTTGCATTTTACTAAATTTTCACAGTGTTGTCATTGGCTGTTTTCCCCTGTTAATCTTTTCATGAATGAAGTACAAAATAAATCTAGCGTTACATATACAATCACTTACTTCATAAAAGAGCAAAGAAAACTTCAGTTGTGAAAGAAGAACAAATAAGCTGAAATCCTTTGAAGTCATTCCCCACAGTCCCAAATCTCTATTGTAATGAAGCTCCTGTCATTCGTTTGTCTGGCCATGTTATTATTTCCTTTTCTTCCCGTTTCCATTCTAGCTGGGAGATATGAAGGGGCAGAAGAAAAGCACAAGTGCCAGAAGAAAAGGAACCTGGAGGAGAGCCAGGAAAGACAGCTATAAAGATATTTCTGTTTGAGGCTTTAGAAGCAACGGATCAAGAATGACCCAGTTTAGGAGCTTTCCCGTCAGAGGTATTCTCATTGGCTTTGAGTAGCTTACATTTCTCCCAAGAGCTTCAGTTCATTTTCTGGTCAGGGTCTGTCTATGGGAAAGTCTCTAGACACTTAGCATCAATTCTCTTCTATATTGGGGCTTCCACGTGAGTTGCTGTAACTATAAGGTTTCAAAGATTTACAGGGAGTACAGGTTAGCCAGGCAACTTTCTGCCCTTTCATTCTGTTGAAAAAATTCAGTGCTGCTTCTGTCACCCAACTTTCAAGCACTCTCAGGGAAGAGAACATTCTTAATTTGTGATTATAGAGGAATTAGACTGATACGCTTGCTCAAGTAGACTTCTCACCCAGAAACAAAGGGTCTTTATGCCTGGAAGCTTCATGATCTGATCCTGCACCTTAACAAATGTTCCTTACACTCTCTAAACACCATCATATGTGGAAATCCTTAAAATGTTTTTGTTTGAGGTTATAGTGTAGCTAATTCCCATGTCAGGTTTGCAAAGCTAAGCAATGGATGTTTCCCGAGGAGAGAATCTCTACTTTTCATCAGTCTGACTCGTTGGGTAGACAATAGTTATTGCAACTCTCAAAATGTTGTTGCTGGTCTCCCGGCACTGTTGTTTTTTTCTTCTTGGGGGAGGGGAAGAGTGTAGGGGGGTGTTTTTGGTATTCCTTCAAGTCCCAAGAATCTGTTTTCTTTAGTTTTGAAAAGGACACATCTGTTTTGTGGCTGTGTAGAAAGACTTCAAATGTGAAGCTAAATGGTTCAAGAACAGAATTAATTCCAAATGTAATTATTTATAATAACCTGATTTTAACTTTAATTTTGCTTCTGAAAGATCCCAGTGAAATATTTTCTCATGCAGTGATTTCAGTAAGTTCTAGAGTAAATAACGTGGTTGTGGTGGGCTATCAGTGTTACTACCTTTCCACCTTACAATTATTCATGTAAGTTAAAACCAAAATAACTGCATGGCAAGAAAGCTTTGTAGTCGCTGAAACACTTCGGTATTGTTCTCTTTGTTATACTTTGGTATCTGTGCAGGACAAATGCCCCACAAATCAACTGAGATTTGTACAAGTACTACAAAAGCAGTGGTCTATATCCTTTCCTCAATACCACAGAGCAGAATACCAATTTTTGAATCACTATGGAGCAGTGTAAAAAAATCCTGAAGTACAAATCCCGTTGATTCTCTAGAAGCAAGATTATATATTTGGCAGCTGTGGTGTATTATTTCCTCTGTATACCAGCATTAAATGTTAAATTCTGGGCAGCTAATCAAATTGGATGCACTCACAGTTTTCTTTCTGTTGAGCTCTGGAAATCAGCATTCTGAGTATGGAGTGCTAGTCTATTAATAGCTCACGGGAAGAAATTCTTCTCTTATCATTTAAGTCAGTTCAAAGGACTCTGCACAGTGGCAGATTTTGGAGCCTTGGGCAGATTTCACTTTCATAGTGACTGGGAGGTTGCTGTAGGTATTGCTGTAGATAACTAACTCATGGGTTGGTACCCAACTGTGACCAAAATCATCCTGGTTTGATTCCGTTTCATTCTAAAATACAATTGGATATCAGGAGAAATTTCTTTACGGAAGGGTTGCGCGGCACTGCAACAGGCTGCCCGGGGAAGTGGCTGAGTCACCAGCCCCCGTGGTCTTCAAGAAATGTGTAGATGTAGAACTTGGTAGCATGGTTTGGTGGTGGACTTCAGTACCAGGTTACGGGTTGGACTAGGTGATCTTAGAGGGCTTTTCCAACCTGAACGATTCTGGGATATCTATACCAGCCAGAAGAGTTGTGTGAAGAGGGTCTCGTGCTCCTCCCGAGTGCTGAACTTTGTGTGGATGGGAAGGGTGGGATCTAGTAGAAGATAAAATGACAGGAAAACAGTGGATTGATGTCAGAGCTAGATTTACCTGTGCTGATAAAACTAACACTTCTCTCAGAGGAAAATGTACGTGGTCTGCTCTGGGAGTGTGCCGCAGAAGGACAGAATGTGGAGAGTCTGGCATGGGGCAACAGTTAAAAGGAACAAACTATTCATATAAATAAAATAATATTTTTTCTTGCCTCCATTAGCTTCTCTTTCTTTAATGATGTATTATGGGTGGATCTACTGTTGACTTTAATCCTCAGCCTTTGCCCAGGCATTTTTCAAATGTCCTGTGAGAATTGGTAAGACCAAAACTGCCTCCAGAGTTCAGCTATAACTGGACAGAGCAGGAGGAGAATCCCACACTCTTTCCTGTATTTCCAGGCAGAAATTGTTTATTTGTTGGATTAATCACTAAAGTTACAGACATGTCAGCAAAGTCACAGCTTGATTTATTACTGCTGATCTTGCATCATCCTGAAAGGTCATAGCCTGACTCACAGAGTACATTTATAAGCCTGGAAACAACAAAAGCATTATTTTTTCTTATGAGGGGAACTCATAAAAATTTTCAGAATGAGAGCCCCAGAATCTTGCCGTGTTCTTTGTGCTGCTGATTTTTTTTCCCCAAAAACTCAATGTTTGACCTAATAGCCTCACGATAAATAGAGTAGGGCAGCTTTGAAGGGAAGCTAAAGGCTAAATCAGCATATTTATGGAATGGCAGAGGAGTGGTTTCAAAGTAAAGGTGTCAGAAATGGTGTTTTATATGTCTGTAGTGCAGTCTGTAAAAATGGGAGTTCCTTTTGCATTTATATGTTTGATTATTCTGAATCCTGTTCTTAGCCTATATTCAGACAGGCACACTTTTATTACAATTACAAAGATGTCTTTTGTGCTCCTGTATGTTATTTTCCCCTGGACTACTCATCTTTCCTGATTTATGAAGAAAGTTTTCTTAAAGGAAAAGGGAAATTTTAGGGGGGGGCGGGGTCAAGGGGCAAAATGAGAATATTGCCTGATCTTGAAAAAAATGATATACTTGTTTCAGTTGCTACTTTTCTAAGCTGGCTCTGCAGGTTAAGAAATGACTTCTGTGTGTCTTGATTTTGCAATTCCTGGGGGAGGTATGGGAGCCACTAGAAGAGGCTTACAAAAAGCGGCAGCAGGTTACTGTTCAGGTGACAAGGTCTCTGAGTAGTGGGCAGAGATGTGCTTCTTCAGGTAGATATTTGTTTCGGTTAATTTCTTTCTAGCATTGTCATTAGTAGGGGAAATCAGATTGGTGGTAGGAGGTTTTCACTGGGGCTCTTGCCCATTTGAACCGTCAGAGTTTGTAACGTCTCCAAAAGCAGCCACCTCATTCAGAGTGAGGCTGGCTGGGCCCTGGGGCACCGTGGAGGGAGCAGGGCAGGGGGTTCCCTCTAACACTGCTGAGATTTGTGCCTGGGAAAGGTGGCGGTGGAGGTGGCCTCTGCCCAGGCACTGGTTTGCATGGGGCCTTGCCAAGGGAATTGTCTGGGGGCTGCTCTGGGAAGCCAGGGTAGATCTGGTGGCTGCCTGTATGGCAGGAGTGTCAGGCGGTGAGGGTTTAAGTTTTAATTTTTTTTTTTCTTTAAATTTTTAATTTAAGTTTTCTTAACTCTCTGCAGCGCTATTACCCTGGTTTAGTTTTTAAATTAGGTGTGTTAGCATCATTCTATAAATCAAAACAAGCTCCAGCAGCAAGACCAATATCAGTAACCATTAATGACATGAGAAAATGTTTGATAAATAAAAGTAATGTTAAGTTAAATAAAGGTGCAACACTGAAAGTAGGAGAAAAGCATTTTGCTGCTGTAAACCCCATAACAATGCTGTATTACCCATGGTGCCTCTTGAATACGTGTGTTTTCTTCTGAAGTTAATAGTCTGAGGCTTTCTGTAGCTTTATCAGGAGCCCAGGAACTTGCCTTTTGGAAGGGAAAGGAAAAGGGAAGGCCCTTGCTTTAATCTCTAAGTATTGTTAGTACTTTCCACTATTTTCATCCCTACTCCCTGCCCCTTACCCTGCCCATTCTCCTCCCATCCCCCCCCCCCCAAAAAAAAAAAAAAGAGACATATTTTTTTTAACTACTTAAAGCATTTCTTTTCTGAAAAAAAAAAAAAAAAAAAAAGGTAATTTGTTTTAACTAACTAGAAGTAATACAACTGAAATAGTTTATCACTGGTACATTTGCAGGGCACTTGCAGGGCAAGCAGGCGATCAGGCTCAGTCAGGATGGGTTTATGAAAGGCAGGTCCTGCTTGATGAACCCAATCTGCTTCTATGACAAAGTGACATGCTTGGGGATGAGGGACAGGCTGTGGATGTGGTCTACCTTGACTTCAGGTGCCTTTGACACCATTACCCACAACATTCTCCTCAAGAAACTGGCTGCTCTTGGCTTGGACTGGTGCACACTTTGTTGGGTTAGAAACTGGCTGGATAGCCGGGCCCAAAGAGTCGTGGTGAATGGAGCCAAGTCCAGTTGGAGGCCAGTCACTAGTGGCGTCCCCCAGGGCTCGGTGCTGGGGCCGGTCCTCTTTAATATCTTCATCGATGATCTGGATGAGGGCATTGAGTGCACCCTCAGTAAGTTCGCAGATGACACCAAGCTATGCGCATGTGTCGATCTGCTCAAGGGTAGGAAAGCTCTGCAGGAGGATCTGGATAGGCTGCACCGATGGGCTGAGGTCAACTGCATGAAGTTCAACAAGGCCAAGTGCCGGGTCCTGCACCTGGGGCACAACAACCCCAAGCAGAGCTACAGGCTGGGAGAGGAATGGTTGGAGAGCTGCCAGGCAGAGAAGGACCTGGGAGTGATGGTGGATAGTCAGCTGAATATGAGCCAGCAGTGTGCTCAGGTGGCCAAAAAGGCCAACAGCATCCTGGCTTCTATCAGGAACAGTGTGACCAGCAGGGCTAGGGAGGTGATCGTCCCCCTGTACTCAGTTCTGGTGAGGCCGCACCTCGAGTACTGTGTTCAGTTTTGGGCCCCTCACTACAAGAAGGACATCGAGGTGCTTGAGCGGGTGCAGAGAAGGGCGACGAAGCTGGTGAGGGGCCTGGAGAACAAGTCCTACGAGGAGCGGCTGAGGGAGCTGGGCTTGTTCAGCCTGGAGAAAAGGAGGCTCAGGGGTGACCTTATTGCTCTCTACAGATACCTTAAAGGAGGCTGTAGCGAGGTGGGGGTTGATCTATTCTCCCACGTGCCTGGTGACAGGACGAGGGGGAATGGGCTTAAGTTGCGCCAGGGGAGTTTTAGGTTGGATGTTAGGAAGAACTTCTTTACTGAAAGGGTTGTGAGGCATTGGAACAGGCTGCCCAGGGAAGTGGTGGAGTCACCATCCCTGGAGGTCTTTAAAAGACATTTAGACGTAGAGCTTAGGATATGGTTTCGTGGAGGACTGGTTAGTGTTAGGTCAGAGGTTGGACCCAGTGATCTTGGAGGTCTCTTCCAACCTAGATGATTCTGTGATTTTAAATGTAACACACAAGCCGTATGTCATTAAGAGAACCACGGTATTTTACTGTCTCAGGAAGCAGGAGATTTGAGCTTTGTGTTTTCCTGAATTAGAAAAGGTAATGCTGATTGCAGCATGAATAGCAGGACACTATCAGAAGCATTCTGCTTGCATAGTATTTGCTCAAACTGAGTAAACAGTTTAAAGATAAGCAGCTTTTTGACTATTAAATGTAGCTGGCATCTGGCTGACACGGGTTCATGTTGACAGATGCCTTTGTGTCTGTCTTTGTGATGGAGAGCACACAGATGTTCTCCTTAGCATTTAAGGAAGCTGCTGCTTAGCAAAATAAAATGTAAAATTAGAATGAACAGCACAACCATGAGTAGTGTAACTGCTTAGCCTCCCAGGAAAAAGAAATGGAAGAGTCTCCTGCAGTAAGTGTTCTTACTGGAACTCAGTAGCTGCTTGGTCATTTTTTAAAAATAGCCTATAGAAAAAAAATCTGGTTTTGCGCCTGTTAAAATATAAGCGCATGTCAATCTGAATGTCCATGTATGACTAATCCCATGCCAAGCATTTTTAACAGAGAAGCGTGTCAGTCAGATGTAAATGCTTAATACACCAATTAGCAGTTAGAAAAACCCTTAAGTGAGTGTGCATTGTTGTCTCTTGAATTGGGCTCCTGATTGTGTCACAAAGGAAAGTACGGGAAATCCATATTTAGTATTTTTGAGGGTTCTGGTGGCACCTGGGGATGGAGGCTGCCTTCAGTACAACCTTGTCCTCTGGCACCAGAGGAAGGAGCAGTGCAGGAGGTGCTCGGGCTGGGAGCAGCATGGTGCTGCGGCACCATGCCCACTGCGCAGCAGCTCTTTGGGCACGTACCTTGGTCCCATCCCGAGGTGGTGCATCTGGAGACCTGCTGCTCTGCTTTCTCGTTGCACCACATGTTGTTCACATTAATCATAGAGCATGTATGGAGACTTTAAGAGCAGTCTCAGCAAGTCATCTGGTGCCCTTCATGAATGACACCGTGCTGGCCCAGTGACAGCTGTCTGTCTTAACTCAGTGTCTTACTGCTGTGGGAGTTCCTAGGAGAGGGAAAACCCCATGAGTGACATTCAGGAGCCCTGAACAAAGCCTGAGAGCTGTGCCCAGGGTGATGATGTTGCCTGGGCACAGCCCCGAGAGTGTGCACAAGTGGCCTGCACAGGGGTCCCAGCCTCCCACTAGCGGGGGGTGGCTGTGCTGCTCTGCTCCCTGGAACATGCCTTGGTATATCTGGGGGTTTGAAAATGGGATGGTCAGATTTGCTGGGAATTACACAGGAAAATTTGAAACATTTCTGCAAATAAAAAGCCTGCTGTCAAGCTAATTAGTTAGTCTAGATTAAAACACAGAGAAACACTAAGTGCATCTCCTGATTAGAACTGTGTGGCAGACCAAGGACTAAGAAATTCAGACTGTACTTTTGAACTAAAAGTTCCAGGGCTCTTCAGAAGATTCTCAGCTAGTGCAAGGTGCTCCTCCTACCGCTTGGAAGTCAAGTAAAATGTATAAACACCAGATTTGTCCTTGGACTTTAATTAAAAATAAAGTTTAATTTATTGTATTGCAGTTTAGTCACTGATTTTGCAAATGCTGTTGTTCTATTCTGGACTTAGTCTTCTGCAGCTTGCTTCAGCCTGTGCTGGGGGAGTGAGACCTGAGTTAGCTGAGATACTATTAAATTATTAAATGCCTCAGAGAAAATTTCAAATTAGAGAATAGGAGAAAAAAGCAGTGCCTGCAGCTTTCGATCCAGGATGAAATTACTTGCTGTCCTTTACCTTTTCTACAGAAATGGTTGGTTGATGACAGTGTCTCCCTGGGATGATGCTTGGTCAGGATTAAGCCTGAATGCACTCAGGAAATCCACTGCAATCCGGATGGCTTAATGCTGAGGGATGAGCACCACTGGGAATGCCACGTACTGAAGTCAATCAGGGACTGGCACTCAGGAGACTATGGTTATATTCCTGGTTTTGCACGCGTGTAGAGGTAAGCGGTATCTACACAGTTTTGCTGGCTCTATCCTGAATCATTTCAGCTCCCTGGGCCTCAGTCCCCCTCCGTCATTAAAGTGAGATAACTGAGTCTCGTTTTCAAGGCTTATGCCCTGCTGATGGAGGAAAAAACATGTATTAAATATCACTCTTGGTGAGCAGCACTGCCCCTGCGAGCCTCCCAGCACCTCTCAGGGGAGTACAAGCCTCTCCCATGGGAGGTGAATGTACTCCTTAGAGTGTGTGCTTGGAGGAGCATTCCCTCGGGCACCTCTGGAGCCACACGGTGCTGTTGATTTGCATGCTGCACTGGGAGAGCACCAAGTGAAACTAGGGCAGCTGACTGAAGAACAAACCAGCTGCTCTGGAACTATATGTAACTATAATTTAAAATAAGCAATTAAAATATCTACGTTGGCTGTCTTATAACCAAGTAATGCACTTGAGATAGCTGTTCCACAGAGAGGGGCAGAACGTTCCCATTACAGCAGAGATAAAAAATTATTGTTATTAAATCGGTATATTTCTGGAATATATTTCCTGGTCTTTCAGGAATAAAGTGTGCTTCAACACACAGCATAGTCCAGCTGCGTAATAACTGCCTGGTAAGGAAAAAGAGAGGAGACACACTTAGTATGCTATGTGCAATACATTCTTGTATCTTGTATCTGTGCCAGATGAAATGGAAGCTTTCATGCATCATGAAGATGCAGACTAGTTTCTTATTTCACTGTTCCTCAAGAAGGATTTAAAGGTAGCAAATATTCTCCTCAGCCAAGCATCAGCGTGACAAAGCATCTGGTGAGCAGAGCTGTTACACAACATTTAAAATACTTCTGATGCGTTTTGCTAGGATCACGTTAAGCAACATCACATACTGGTGTGGTGGTTGGGTACTGGAGACATCCTTGTTCACATGGCCATTGTGGGTCATCTCTTTTGTAATGTAAGAAGTTATTACAACATATATGGTGGGTTATAACCAACTGCTGTTGTCCAAAGGCTTCTGAATAAGGCAGAAATATAATTTTACATCTTTTCTCTCTCAACTGATTTGGCCTCCTAGGAATATCTGGATTTGTTGCCACCCCTATCAGCCCCTGCACCCTTCTGGGAGCAGTCAGCCCAGCAGTGACAGTTCAGCTGCCGCTTGTGAAGCAGCTTCCGAACTGGTGGTTACGACTCAAACGCACGATGGTGAACTGGTTACAATTTTGAGTTTTGTGCATTTGCCAGTTTTGAAGCCTAGCAGTTCAGATACACAGTGTAGTAGTGTAGCTGCTTTATGAGCAGCTGAGCAGTTGCAGTAGTTCCCTGCTGAGTTGTCTGCAGCAGTGGCGGGAACCTCTACAGCCATATGACTTCAAGATGCTTGCATTCAGCACAGAGCATGGAAGGAGCAAAACTTGAGTTTGTTATGGTCTTTAAGCTCCCTTTACTGTGTCAGATATTTTTTGTTTTAAAGGAACTAAACATTCCGCTAGGTCCTTTCTGTCCTACAGGGTAAGCACAACCTGCTGGATAGGTTCAGTCGTTGTTTTCCAGTGATTAGGTAAGTACAAGGTCAGCAACTAAGCACAGTGCATATGTCCGTATACACAGTTACGTACACCTCTTGTACAGTTATTGTGCCAGTTTAGCTTCTACATGTATTTGCATATAAAGTTCATTTTCAGACCCCTAAAGCAGCTTGAAATACATACACCCTGCATTCAGGAGAGGTCACTCACTGAGCTATGCAGCAAGATCTTGACTCAGTCTGTTGTATATGTGTGATTTCAGATCTGTCTTCTGAAATTAATTCAAAACAATTTTAAAGTAGCAAAAAGAATTGGGGGGTGGCGATGGTGTTTAACAGCACAGCTGGATGGTGCCTTTAATTTTGCTCACAGGGAAAGATAAGCTATTATAAATAGTATTACTATGAAGTGTATGTGTACAGACCAGTTTTCTGGGCTGTGGTGCTATGCTTTTGTATAAAATGTATACATGCTGCTAATGAGAAAAATAATGTGTTAAGAAACCAAATTACTGTATTTTTCCTTTTGCCATGTAGAAAGTAGAACACACTATAAGGTACTGACCTGAAAGATAGCAATGCTGCTTATGCTGTTTCATGTAGTCCCCAAAATGTTGATGTAGGGATGTCTTTTTCCTAAAAGGAAACCAGCTCCCTTCAGAAAGCAGACTGAGAGGCGTGTGAGGCTTGTTGTAGTTGGCCTCTCTCCCAAAAACTCTTCAAGCATGTATTTAGGCTTCTTTCCACGGATAGTTAACGAGGGATGGTTTTTCAGATGTGTTAAACTAATCATTCTTGATGTGTTCTCATGGAATCTCCCACACCCCAAAATAGCCATTTACTTCAACAATGTATATGCATGTAATGCCTGCTTTGTTTTTCAAGGCACTTAGTCATTTCAACTACAATACAACAGTAACTTTGTCTCTTGATATTTTTAGGGGCTCCCTTTGGAAATTTGGTGACACATCTGCTATATTCAGAGTTGAAATTCTTCTGACTTCTTGCCTGGTTCAGCCTGATTCACCTGAACTTTCCCTAGATCAGGTAAGAAGAACAATTAATTGTTTTTAAGGATTAATGGTCTCTTGTCAGATGAATGATCTTCTGTTGAAATGCTGCTTATCCAAAACACAAGACCATGGCTATCTCCATTTATAATACAGCTGTTGTCTTGAGGGAATAACTTCTGTTCTCTAGATAAAACTTGAAGACTTTGAGAGACAAAACAAAATGAAAGGAAACAAACGCATTGGTCTTCTCACAAACAGCACAGAAATGCTTGACTAGCTGCTATTTTCCAAAACAGAAACTGTTCAGGAGCTGTTACTGGTGAGCTACATTAGGAGGATGAACAGCTGCCTCAGCCCTGCATGGAAAGCAATACTGGGCAAACGCTCAAAGACCTGAGCAGTGGGAGTTCTGCCAGCGGCCTGGGATGTGCTCCTAAAGCTGGTGGTATTTCTGTCCATCACGGCAGTGGCAGCAACAGGTTGTCTTTGTAGTTTGAAAGCCTATTACTTGGCGAATGCCTTAGCTGGGGAGGAAGAAACGGATATAGCTATCTCCAGTCACATCAACAGGGTAACAGAGTCCCAAAATGAGATGGGTTTCCTCGGAAGAAAAAAAAACAGGACATGAACGGTAGTTTGTTTCTGCTTCCAGCTCATGAAGTATAGAAATCAGTTTCCTTTCTTACCAAACAATACAGAAGAGTATGTACACACCTGTGATTTAAGAGCACTTTATTGTTCTTTAAGGCTACTTTTAAGTACAAAAAAAAAGATGGCCTGCCAAACCTTTTTTTTTTCCAGGTGAAACAAGGCCACAAAAGAATGGTATATTACAGATTTACAAACACAGAGAGAATCTTTCCAACTGAACTGTAGATAACCTGGCTCTGTGAAGAAACTTCACCACGTCATGATGGTGAGTTCAGTTTAGTTTCCTTCCACCTCCCCCCAACCCTTTGGCTTTCATGGCATTATTGTCTTTAATATATGTTTTACTGGACATATCACATTAAATCTTTATTGCCCTCAAATCCATTTACCTATCTCAGATAAGTAAATGTAACCTTGTAAAACAGCTATTATTGAAAATATTAGCTTTAAAAACATTATCTTATTTGTGTTTACAAAGAAATATAGGAGTCACATTTTCCACAGAGTCCATCTACAGTATTAGTATTTTACTGTTATAATGCTCAGTAGCCTGTAGCAATAACAAACTAGTGGCTATTAATGCTAATGCAGTGTTCTCATAGAATAACTGTGTTCCTGCACTTTTACTGTATTACAGACAAATCTACAACAAAAAAAAGATCAACTTTTTTCTCCAAACAAAAAAATGAATGATTACAATAAAGGAAAGGGAAAAATTAAATAGCTACATATCATTAACAAATTAATTGTTCCTCAAAAAATACCTACAAATTTCTCTGTACATTCTTTACGCACAGCGTAACGATGGTCTTAAAGTTACCTATATAAAAAAGTGTTTTTTTAACAATCTTCCTACAGAGAGTAGGGTACTGAATGCCAAAGCAAGTAAGCGTTGACTACCCAGTAAGATGGTAGTGAAATGTGTAAAACTGGGGGCTTAGGGTTTTTTTTTTTTTGCCTTTTTTTTTTTGATTTTTTAAAGAAAATTGAGCAGCCACCTTCTCAACAAGAGTAAGAGCCAATCTCCTGATCTTTCTACCCTGCACCTTTTCCAAATTAAATAGCTTAACTTTAAAAAACCCATAAAATAAAAGCCACAATGGACCCAATACTGTAACACAGTCCATAATACATCACATGTAGTTTATCTTCCAACTAGTTCTAACTTTCTACACTGAACCAATCATTTCAGGTAACCCAGTATAAAAAAAAAGCCCTAGTTGCAACTGTACTGGGAAGATGGAATGTATGGGGGAGAGTAGTTATACTTAACAAGAAGAAGAGAAGCTCTTAGTACTAGCACAGCTGTGGTTTTTATGCCTGCCTCTATTGCCTAATTTCTAGTTAGTAGCTATTAATATAGCAAATGATAATAAATGCAGTAATACCTGTATAAAGTTTTCTAATGGAGGAATGTATGCTGCAACTTGGCATAGGTTTATGAATAAGCTTACAAAAATTAAAGATCATATTTCACAAACTGTAACAATCTGTTGTCCAGCCAAGATACGTAACGGTAGCAGTTTCTGCAGCTAGTTAAAGGTGGATTACACAGACTTAGTTTTAGGAAGCAAATTCCTGTTAAGCAGACAGTGCTGCAGACAGAAACAATTACTTAGTCATGCGCAAAGCTATAGCATCCTGTACCACGCATCATATATTTCTAAACTGCGTCATTTGAGGCCTGTCCTGAGGCTGTCCTCTTTTGCTGGCTGCTACTAAAGTGAATATCAAATACAAATATCATAGAGTACAACTGTACCAGCAGTAAGTATATCTAGGATTGTTACTGACAAAAATAAACTAATTCTGAAGAAAAGCTAATAAGTATTATGATTCTTACTGTCTATACATTAATAGATACCAGCTATTTTTCATAAAACATGCATCGTTAAGCACTATTGAACCCTCCAACCTCAGCTCTATTCTAACAAACTGCAGTGTTTAGGAAAAAATGCCCGTGTTCTGTAAATTATGCAGTCCAGTTGCAAGCACTAAGCACCTGAAATCTAAAGAGAGAAAGACCTATAACCTGTATGAGACTTCCCCTTCCAAAGCTGTTTTGCTTTAAGAAAAATCAAACTGATAGAAATGTCATCCTTAAACCCTTTTTTCAGCAGTTTGCCCTCAAAATATTAGCATCTTACCAGAAAGTTGCTATGCAACTTCAGTCCTCCTCCAATAGTGCAAATCATACATGACAGTTCTTTTCAAGTATATACATACAAAAGTACTTCACAGAGGGAAAAAAAAAAAAAAGCAATGTAAGCAAACCAGACAAATTCTAGTCTCAAGAAGCTAGTACAAGCAAAAAGCTTTTGGGTCAACCAACTATGTGTAATGGCTTTTGTGGATTAGCGTGCATTTTTTAAGGGGCAGCAGATTTGCATCAGAGGTTTCTTTGGTAATTGAGGCAGGAAAAAAGGATGCTACATCATATGAATCTTTATGAAATAGTTCCTGCTATCATCTTTAAAGGGCACCCTTTTACAAATAAAAAGTGAGTACACAAAAAACGTGTTGAAAACTAATCTCCCCTCCCCCAACACTATTTTAAGCACTGTTCAAAGCTCAGTCAAACCATGCAAATTCACAAATGTAACGGTCCTCTCTTCATGAGACTACGGAGGGCGAGTGATTATGATTGACCATATGGGAGGAAGGGGAAGACTGGCCCCGCCGTGAAGCAGACTCAGGACTGCTGGACACTCCGTCCTTCGCAGCTTTAATCTGAAGCCATGTATCCCCAAGTGCTTTGGCAAAGTGGTCATCAACTGATCCTGTGATGGACACAGAGTTTGCCACTGGCTCAGGCTCCTTGTAATTCTTGCCAAGGCTTCGGCGGAAGTGCTCTTCCACCACTGGGTCACAGGCAGTGGTAGCTAGGCAGGGAAAGAAGATAAAAAATGCATTATTTCAGTGCAGGCAGGAATTCTTTACATCATTATAGAACTGGTAGTGAAAGTGGGGGTGGAGGGGGAGGGAAGAAGATGGAAGGATATAAAATGAAAACAAAAAATTGAGCTTTCTTTCTTTGAGTGACCTGCACCAGGTAAGTATTTTCTATATAACTACTGTTCTCCCTTAAATTAGTAACAGGATTTTTACACAGCTGCAGTTCTGATTCTGTGCAAACCCTCTCCCAAAGTAATCACATAGAACTTATATTTAGGCTTAAACAGAATTAAAGATGGGAACAGTTTCTGAAGTCAGCTGCCGAGCCTTCTGAAATCAGTCAGTTGGGAGCAGGACCCTGTCCTAATTTACTGCATGCCAAAAGCTGATGTCAGGGTTTCATCCTGCTTGATGTGCTTGTTACAAGAGCCAGACAGAAAACAGCATGAATCGTTACCTCTGTATCAGGTACTACTAGCATTAAAATGGTGTTATACAAGAGGAACAAAGAACCTTAAAAATCAGATTTTGAATAATAGCAATAAATGGTTCCTCAGACTAAATATTAGAGAGTTGCAAAATTACAACTTAGAAACAAAATCTGTGCCTAAATTATCTTTCAAAAACACTTAAAAGCATGGGATCTGTGCCATTGTCCTTCATGCTACAAAAAAAGGTTTGATGGGTCCTACAGTAAATCAGTATCACGCACAAACACCTCATCAAGTGACAAGAGAGAAATATTTTCTGGAAACATTTTTAACTATTCCAAATCCCGTACAACTTCAGCTGGGGTCTCAGTGAAGAAGCTTTTCTTAGACAAGTAACAGCAGTTTTCTAGAAAACTTCTGTCTTAGATCTCTAACTGCCGCTATCTCCAGGTGTAATGTATCCCCCAGGGTCTCACTTCAGCTTCTAATTCCAGTTTTCAACACTACATCAATCTTTTAAAATAAGTAAATAAATCCTATCATGGTCTTTTAGGTCCCTATGCATGTCATCCTGGTGCTCTTACATTGCCACATTCTGGCTGATGAAGCTGCCAAGGAGTTGAACCAACCCAGGGCATTCTGTCTGAAAGGCTGTGTGCCGAATCTCAGCATCAGTAGCTACAACCCAATAGGAAGAAGACTGTGCTCTTCCCCTAGCCACACACTGAGAGAAATTGAACACAGATTTTCCAAGGTTCGCCAGCATGCACTGCATGAATTGCATGGAAGGCAGAAAATGCCATCCCTGGGTTGCTATAGGAACTGCCCGCCAAAACATGTTGTGTTATCCATGCAGAGAAAGGTGGAGGGTATGTGCTTTGGAAGAGTATTTGTATCTACAGGAAAAGATTTTTCTGACTGCAGCTGAATCATAAATATCCACTGACTACTGAAAGGCTGGGGAAACTAAAACACGGTTGGATTTGCTGGTCCTGTCTGCTTGCTGTTTGTCAGCTAGAGTAAAATAAATAGAATGACTTATTTGGCTGTATGCTTGCTTGTGTTTTGGTGTTGTTTAAAAAAAATAAAAACTTAGCAAATTAAGAAAAAAGAACACCTCTCCCTGCCTTCTGCTGTGGCATGGCACTGATGGTTAGAAATACTGCAGAGGGCACCTGTGCTGGTACGCCTCTGGGTAGACAAAAAGACTTGCCTATTCTTTCACCTCCTTTTATTCTTGGTAATACACCAGTGCCTACACAGTTAAAGTTAGTGAATGATTTTGCTGGCCTCCACATGTAATCAGTCAGGCAGTTTGAATGCTGACAGGTAACTTACTGCTAGAGGGTCTTCTGTAGGCAGGCACAGCCGAACCGCAGCCGCTGTGAGCAATGGGGCAGTGGGAGAGGTTGCAGTTCCGGTTGTTGGCAGAAGCACACGTAATGACAGATGGACGGTTCTAACGTGGAAGAAGAAAGTAAACTGTCACTCAGTGAGATAGTTAGACAAACCTGTACAGGAGCACAACACTGCAGAATCAGTTGATATGTACATAACCGAACTGAATCCCAGCACTGAAGTAACTCATGGAATATCCAGTTCAATAAAGCGCATTAATATCCCAAATATTCAGCTATTATTTCCGTCTGTCTCATTAAAAAATACATTACATTTCTGTAATGGTTCTTAGTTATTTAAGTGGCAAGCCGCCATACAAAAAAACAGATGGTATAAAAGCATTAAGGTGATTTTTGTAAGGACAGTTTCAATTTTGTATGCATTACATATGCAGCACTAAATGCTTATTTCATTATTTATCCACATCCTTGGGATTACAGGACAAATTTTAAAGGTATGCACCTTCTGAGTGTTAACCAAGTTTTAATGGCATCATTTTTCATTCAGAAGTTAGCCTAATTCTGTACTTCAGCCACAAAACAAGAAGCCAAGAAGTATAAAATATTAAAAGCTCCTGAGCAAGTTTTGACTGTAAGTACTTTCCTGTTGAAATTAATCTGCCTCTCTAGCACTAATTAATGATCATCCTTTTTCATTCAATGAAATACATGCAAATTAATCAAAATATGTATTCACATAATTTTAATTCCACTATGTATACTTTCTACAAAGCGTAAATACAAACTGCTCTCCTTACAGCTCTTTAGCATGTAAATGTCATATTGAAACAATGCCTTAGGAAAAGAAATGTCCCAGTTTCACCAGATGGCTAAAGGGAAATAATGCAGGTATTGAACTATTTTTGCTTTGCATCTTTGGTATATTTTGTTACATAAGGAGTCCCTTCTGCTGTACTCAATTCAAGTTAATTGTTCAGTGTGCAAAAGACTAACAGAATTAATGTAATTAACACAGTTTTAATTTCTTGTCCATTTTATAAATCTCCACAGCAAACCTGCAAAAATCACGATTTTACCTAACACCATACAAAGTAAATGATGAAGGCAAGAGTTTTCATTGTTTAGTGGTTCTCTAGTCTAGACAGAGTAAGAGCAAGACCAAAGTAAACGAGATGAGCTTTCAAGTGAAGATTTAACTCTATCAAATTATTATTGTCTGGACACAATCAGAACAAATGCTATTCACATCTTACTGCACTAACAGAAAAGTCAAAAAGTAAAGAAAAAATAGTGAGTTCTTTGATTTTTCTGTAAGAAGTTCATGTATGGCAGGGTTTTTTTAATTTTTTTATTTTTATAAGGGGTGAAATTTCGTGCCTCTAAGAAGCTGTTTGGGCACTGTATGCATGCATTTTTAGATATTCAAGACGTGAGAAGTAGAGAGAAGTAACAAGAGAGCTTGTTTCAGGAATGCATGTACCAATACCACAAACAATTTGAGAGGGAGGGATAAAGCATCTTACAGAATCCCCTGGTATGATTCTGGGTGTACAGGTGCACTGAGCAGACTGTACCTATTTGTATATAAATACTGAGATGAGAAGCTGAGAACTTAGCAACAGTGACTACAGCACCTGTACACTGCCTAAAATTGGAAGGTATTTTTTCCTGTTCTCTGTCAGAAATATACAGTAAAATGAAATTTCATTCAAGGTGCTAAGGTAAAAACAAACAAACAAACAAACAAATAAAAATGTAGGGTTTCTTATTGTTCAATACATTTTTCTTCTTTTTATGATTTCTACTCTGTGATCTTGGCAAGGTATTACCTCAACATCCTACTTCCTCAAGAAAATAGATTGTAATCTAGCTCAAAATGTCAAAGATAACAAAATAGAGAAGAATCTGGTAATAGGCAATAGGAGTGAGCCCAAGTCAAACACTAAAATAGAAGAGTGTCAGCGGTGTGAGCTGCCAAGCTGAGGAGCAGCAGTAACACTATCAAAGGGCACCAGTGTCGTCAGTGGAAGCCTGTCCCTTCCTCTTCTGTCATCACTGAATGCTGAGAGCAAAGAGGAGCTGTTCTGCACAGAACAATAACTCTGTGACCTGGTGCCAACTGATGCAAGATATCAGTGACACTAGTGTAAAGCTAGGCATTTTGGCACAGCAAAATATAAAAGATTAGTGTATGTAGCCAACCATGTTAAAACGTATGAAGTAGATGTAAAGTATATGCTCCAGTGGAAAAAGGCTTTCAACAAATTGCTTATAAAAAAAGACAACCTCCAAAAGACCATCCACTCCAAGTGTTTACCCTTTGCAATACATCATTGTAGGTGAGGAAGGAGGGAAGGAAGGAAGGAAGGAAGAGCTTGGGTACATGGGCCAATTTAATTTCTCATCACAACTCAATTATCTTACTTCACCTCCCCACTTGTGAGAAGGATAAAAGCACGTCTGGCACATAAGAAAACTGTTTTTGTATAACTTGCACAGAGATGGCTCATCTTCAGCAGTTCTCAAGGAAAACAAATACAATGTATATGATGGCAAGCAAAATAAAAATAAAAATAAAAAATAAATAATAAAAACCACACACACACACAAAAAAAAAAAAAAAAAAAAAAAAAAAAAAAACAAAAAAAAAACCCACAAAACTACCAACCAGCCAGCCAGCCAAAAGCAAAACAAAAACCATTCCTGCATGTGGAAATGAAGTGTAACATTATCAAAGATCATTACACTTTGCTTTAGGAAAAGTCATCATGAAATAGTGATCCAACATTGGTCTGGAACAACACAGTGAATGCTTTTGGCCGGCTGAGACAACTGATGTCACTCCACCTTCTTTCACTTGAAAAATTCAGTGCAAAATTGTATTTAATGCCTTTTCTGTCACCTCTTCCTCAGCAGTCCTGGCAGGGTAAAGCTGGTACATAGCAGCCGTTGGCTGGATAAAGGGTAGAAATGCACTCATGGATTGCCAGTGGGAGCACAAATAAAAACCCTCTTTACCTCTGAATTGCATCAGTTATTGCCTAACAGGTACTGGAACCTTGCTTATCCACAGAGCAACTCAGACTTTGCATTCCCAATTCAAACCCATGGGTTCAAAAGCTTAGTAAAGAATCAGAAGCAGCAGGGCGGCTAGGAACTCTCTGACATACATTTAAACACCAGAACTTACTCACACAGAACACACTGAGCTGTGGCATTCGCTGTGCATTTTTAAAATACACTTTGCCTGCAGAATTGTATCGCCTATTATTGTAGCTCACAACATGTTCTGCTTACGTCTGGGAAGTCCTCTCTGTGCCTACAGCAAGGATTTCTACAACCACCCAGAGCTTCTAGAAGCCCGTACCTGCTGCCGTTCCACAGAAGTCAGTGTAGGTGTGATGCCGACTGTTCGGGTTGCATCCATGCTGTTTTTGGTCAGTGCTAGAGGTTGATCCATGGTCAAGCTTGGGATTGAGGCGTACATGGCGTGATTGGCGTGAAGGCTCATCGTTGGGGCAGCAGCCCTCTCTATTGGGCTGCGACTCCTCTCTCTGTGCTCCTTCCGGTAATCTCCGTTGGCAGTCTTGTTTCTGATACAAGAAAGAGAAAAAAGTCAGAGGACTTACTGATTTTTTACAAGCTGTAATGACATACGCAGCATTCAATCCCTTTAAGAAAGGTGAGGAAGGGCATGTTGCTTGGCCTGGGGGGGTGCAGCATCCCTCATTACGGTACCCCTGGTCTATCCAGTCACCCCCCAGCAAAGACAAGCACATGATTCACACCTGCAAGCTCCGGCAACCAACTTGTGTTTTTTTTCAGAATTCTTCAGAATTTTTTTTTATAATTTCCTAAGATATTTATCTAAATGCACTGAGCTAAAACAACAACTGGTAATAACTGATCTGTTAAGATCGGACACCCTCACATTTAAAATACCATTAGTCCAGCTCCGCCCCCTAACACTGCAGTATTCTCTAAGCACTGCTGAAGCCCAAAAGTGTTTTCTACTCAAAAGACATGGGTTGATACCAACAAATACAGTGAGTCAAAGCAGGAAGCACAATTTTCAGAGCAGCAAATGGAAGAAGCACACTATACTGCACATCTAATTATTACAGCTAGCCTTTAGAAGAGTCATTTCAAACTCCTGCTGAACGATAAAACTCAGCGGCAGTACTCGCGCAGTTAGGCTGTCACTCATTGCAATTAACAAAATCTGATCTTGTACTCATGAGATATTTCAGTTTCCATACGCCCATAAAGTATGGTGTCAAGTGTTCACCCCTTCTTGAAAGGGAAAGCAGCACGTCAAAGGAACGGTGCTTCCTCCGCCTTGGTGAGGGCAGCCACTCGCAGCTGCCGGCAAATGCCGAGGTAAGATGGGTACGGCTGGCAGCCTGGCACAGCCCCCAGCTGCATGCTGCTATAGCCACTGCCTTGGTGGAAAATACCAACCTCAGCCCGTCCTTCACATAAGGAAGAACTAGAGGAGAAAGCTGGTTCCTTGGAAAATACGATCTGTCTTCAGCAGCTCTTGCTAAAGTTCCCTGAATGTCTATCGCAGAAATGAGTGAAATCCATTTACACGCTTTTCCCCTAATTTTTAAGTGCATCACAGCAAATTAATACACAGGAACAATCTTTAAAAGTGCTCTGATGAATGTTAGGCAGAGACAGAAAAGAAATAGAAAAATGCTTTCTCTGATAATGGAAATATGGATGTACGAATAGTATCCAGTATTGGAACAAGTTACAAATCCAAGAAGATGCTGCCTATTGCAACGCCCGAGAGTCTCAGAAAAGGAATGGTAAGGGCTGAAGGGGGGGAAGCTATGCAAACAGAGGAAAATGCGGAACGCCAGGGTTATTAAAAAAATTCTATAGAAATATAGAAATCTTGCAGGGTTATATGGGGAACAGTCACCAGAATAGGGATACAATCTGTAGCCGTTCAGCCCCCTGCCCCCCAGCTATCGCTTGTCCCGTAACTGAGAAGCTGCAGATCAGCAGAACCAACCATCAAACCTCACCTTTAAGGTTTCACAGCTGGTGCCCAAGATGTTCTCTGAAAATCATGTGTGTCTTGAATCCCTCTTTATAGGCCAGATTTAGATGCTACAAAGCAGCACGCAAACCACAAGGAAATACATCCTCAGTGTTACATTTAGGTCTTTTGCCAGCTTCGGTACCATTTCAGAACACAAGACTACTTTACAGTATCAGCATTCAGAAGAGAGAGAGCTCAGAATTGCGTTGCTCTGAGCCAATGACTGATGAAAGCGTGTGACTTAGTGGCAGCAAAACAGACTATATTTAAAGTACAGTAGCCTCATCTTAAGTTACAGTGCAGAAGACTTCCAATGAACACTCAACAAGCTGTAATCCTTCACTACCCCCTGAGAAGCAGGCTGACAAACAGTATGCCTTTACGGACTGCTTTCGTACCTGGGCAACAGCCGTCAGAGAGCCTGGTATGTAACATGTGGAAAGGCAGCACCAAAATTGCTGTTCAAGTGAGAAGGGCGGAGATGCTGTGTAGGGATGGCTCATTCTTCTCACTGCAACGCACTATCTTTGGTGTCTGCAAGCCAAAACCTTGATTTTCAACTAAATATTACTGGTCTACTGCAATTTAAATAACAATTCGGAGGCTAAAAAAAAATCAAATACAGCTACAGTAGATTCCTACTTTCCACTGCCTCAAATTAAACAAAAAACAAACCCTGCTCAGAATGTCAGAGGGATTGTACTTTGTCTTAATAAGCATGAGCTAGTTCTCAAAGGAAGAACTTTGTTTTCTCCACCAAAAATACTTGTAAAATGAAACCAAAAACGTACCTACACCAGTTTGTGTTGTTTTTGTTTTTTCCTTAGAACTGTGATTTCAACTTCTTAGAGCTGCATTTACATGAGGGAGATGAGAGAGAAGGCTGTCCAGTGGCCAGAGGTGAACAAACCTACCCAATTCCCAAGCAAAATAAATTCACTGTTTTACACAGTATTTCACCCCTCCTTCAAACAAATAGTCACGGCCCTGAATACTGGTGGCTGCCAGGTTTGCTTCCGAAAAGAATGAACTTTCCTGCAAACATTTTTGAAGAAGAAGGGACCAAGAAACTGGGCAATGGGATCAGCATGAAGGCAGGGAGCAGCACAGACCTTCCTGCAAGGTACCTAAAAGTAGAAGAGTTCTCTCTGTAACCTCAGCAGGCCCCACCCCGATCCTTTCTGCAGGCAAGTAACTCCCTCCTCCTCCATCACAGCAACAACTCCCAGACTGAGAACAATTTATACTCAAAAATCTGCTCAACATCTACCTTAAGATAAATAGTCTTGGCAAAAATGAGAAATACCTGAAGTTCCTACACCCACATCAGGTATTTTTTCTGAGCCCAGCTCAGAACTGGACAGCACTACATAGCGTAGGAACGTGATAGCTCTGCCCCTGTGAAAGCACACCAGTAAGTCCGCAGACCCTCCTGTTCTGCTATAAATAGCAAATCCCACAGACATCTGACTCCACTTGTAAAACTACTGTATGTAAAATTCATTATTTTCACATTACTAAGTTTTAAATATGTCTTTAAAAATAATTTTCTATTAAAAATGCCTTTATTCAACTGATTTTTTTTCTCTTTATTATTGAGAAAAGTAATCTGAAAAACGTAGGAAGTGCAAATTTGGCTATCTATAAAAGAGGCACCCAACTTGTAAATTAGAAATAGTTCTGTTCTTGCTAAAAAGCCAGACCACAGGAACAGTATGAAAACTGTTACTCTATTAACTTATGTGAAAACAGAATTCGATATAAATATTTCATTACAATATTTTGTATATTTTTCTTCTGACTACAGTGATGAGACTTCTGTTTTGGAAAACTGCTCTGTTCTTGTTCTGCTTTTAGATGCTTTGACTGAAGAGGCAATCAGAACTGCATGTGTTTCACCATAATTGTGTTTCACCACAGTGAATTAGCTTCAAAATCCCCCACGTGCTGAACGAGTACAGAGATGCATCTCTTAGTTCAAATGCAGGGTCAGAAAGTTACAAAGGAGGATTTCTGGCCATGTTTGGAAAATAATTTGAAAATTCCAAACAGCTTTACCAACCCCCGACTCCACTTTGTCTTAAAAGCCATCAGTTACCTAACTTGGACCCCGCCTTCAGAGGTGCATCCGCCAGTGCATCTCCACAGGCTGGAACACAGCTCTCGGTGTCAGGGGGGAGCTGAGCCAGCATCAGGCAGTGGGACAGCACCGCCACAGCCTTACGTGTCACCCTTACCTCCCTTCTAATGGAGTTATCCAAGCTACTTGCAGGTTTATTTTAGCAAAATTATACAACTCCAGCCTTAAATTCATTTCTCCAGCACTTGAAAAACAGACGCTGTTTTCCATGTTTCTCCCCAATGAATCATAACCGAGGCTCCAGCACTTACCAAGCATCATGTGCTCAGATGCATGTCATACCAAAACCACACACATCCTGACTGCTAGCTCAAAGCCTGCTTCAGTTCACTTCTCAACGTTTGGTAATTGAAAGCAATGTTTCAGTCCTCTGCCGGAAGCAGTTCAGAAGTAGCTAAAATGCATTGTTCTTAGATATTTTCTGTACAACCTTTAAACGCAGCTGTTCTGTCCACTGGCACCAAGCAGCGGTAATTCACACTTGTCCTGGAGGAACAGGCTAACTCTGCCAACTGCTTAAGGAAAAGGAAAAAAAGAGGCCCACCGAAGGGGACAGTTTTGCTTACACTCACTTCCAGCCTTAGATTGCTAAGGAACAGATGCCAAAAGTATTACTGTACCTCCAAGTGAAGAAATCACAGACGTTTCACACTCCCTTTGGCAGAAACAGAGCTCTAACTTGAAATGGTTGTATTGTAGGAGTGTGTTTCTCTTGCAGAAAGAATAAGTATCCACTTACATTGCTTCTTAATTAGCATGTAAGATGTTTTTCTTCACACAAACACAATGCATGCTATGCTATTGCTAAATGAAAACTATTTCATTTGTGTAACTTAATTCAAATATTATTATTTTTGGCATCCTTTATAATGTTCATTTTCTGACATCATCTACTGTACTTACTCACTAACACTCAGGCTTGAAAGAGGACAGCTGCTTTTGTTCCAGACCACTTAAGGATTTATAGGCCACTGATACAAAGTGTCTCCTCGGTCACTTCCTGCAGACCCAGCCATTCATACGCATTGCTGCTGTTATTGTGAGGTGGCAAAACAAGAACAGAAGATATTGCAAAATACAATGATATATATCCAGAGGGGGGAAATCCTAAGTTGTCCTTACGCATATTTTTTTAAGCAATCTAAATTTCCTTAAAAAAGAAACAAACAACAGAAACCTGAAAATATTAGCTTTTTGCTTGCCATGTGTCAGCCAATTACCTGAAGCATTCAGGACATGAAAACCAGCCCAAACAGCTCTTCAAACCCGGTCTCCCTTGACTGGCGGCCGCCTAAGTGCAGGACCCTTTTTCCTCCCCTTCTGTAAGCTCTGTGCCTCCCTCTTACGTTGAGTAGCCCTTCCTTTTTATGGCTTAGCACTCCATCCCAAAAAGCTTCCATGTAGGCGATTTGCAACAGATGATTGTTTTTGCAGGAATCGTTTCCTCTACAGAACATGGGCATGTTCTCTGGACATCCGATATGGTTTCCTAACAAAGATAAAGAACACCTCCCCCCCTTTTTTTTTTTTTTTTCTGCCACCACTGCCATTTCAGTGTTACTTGTTTGGTGCATCCCCCCTGCAGGGGAACTTTTGCCCTACCTAGAACTCTGGTTCTGCCTAAGGCAGATAAAAGGGGTGGCTGAGCTCTGCTAATGCCCTGCTCACAGCACTGCTACAGCAGCTCTACGCTGTGGCTCTGGAGGATGTGTTAGGACTGCCAGAGCCCTGCAGCACAGCAGCTCCCGGTCCAGCTGGCTGCCCAGTGATCTTTAACCAAGGTCTGCATCTGGCAAATCTGCCAGTTCGTCCCCCATTCTAGTGGATAAGCAGGTGGCAAAGTTTTCACTGACCATCTCTGGCTAGAAACAACTCAGCAAAGGCACCCAGGAAGTTAAGCACTGCCTCAAAGCTTCTCCAGCCACCTATAATTAAACTTCACTCTTCCCTGAAAAGCGCTTTTGTTCTTTTGAATTTTTCTTGACCATCAGGCTGTTTGGAGAGTTAAGCATCATACTTACACAAGTTCTTTAAGCTCAGAGGTATGCATGCACTACTGATTTCCCCCCTGCTCTCTCCACCCTCTGTAATCAGAAGGTTGCAGTTCCTTCCCATTAAACTTCAAATTATGATTTATTTTTTTTTCAGCTTACTGCTATAGCCAGTGGAAAACCCTTTGAGATGAGAAGTCAACTTAAATAAAACAATCAAAACATATTAACAAGAACTAGGATAACCTTACATACAAATATAGGTCAGACTTTCTAAATTTATCCTTGCTAAACCAAGATTTTTCAGAGTTTAAACCTTGGAGTGGATAGTTACTTCCAAATGTAATCAGCCAGGAGACAATAAATCACAGTAAAAGAAAGAAATAAAGAATAAGCTGTAAAACACATAAAGGAGCATCCCATCACTGCCTGCCTGCAGCAAGCGACACACAAGTGCTTCCTGAAAGTGTAATACACACAAGTATGAAAGAATGCAAGAGAACCACATGATGTAAGACCTTAGTCAAAAGCCAAACCCACAAAACTGAAATCTAAATCTAATGTACAGTAAAATCAATTAACGCAATCCCAGATCCTGCTTACATCAAAAAAAGGAAAAGGAAATCACCCAAATCTCTGTTCACCCACTGCTATTTCTGCTCTGCTCTTCCACTGGCTGCTCACTCACCTCCAAACCTCCTCAAGTCAGCACCTGATGGCTTATTTTGAAGTACCATAACTTTTTGAAGAGGTCTTATGTGAGGTTATACCTGAGCTGTCAATAGCAAATTGTAATATACAGTAAATATCTGCAAAAAATCTGAAATGGTAAGCGATCTATTTTGTTCTGCTGAGGTTAACAGTATAGATGAATTAGCCTGTTGACAAATTAAATTAAAAAAAGACAAATCCCTACCATCTGAAAAAGGAGAATGACAGAAAGTTCCAGCATTTCAGTATTACCGCAATAACGAGTGTCCAAGTATAACAGGACATTGCAGTAATGATAAAAAAAAAAAAAAGAAAAGTTTCTTAAAATGCACCATTGTGGCTACGATTTCAGGAATGTAAACATGAGCCCATTTCATTTCTTCAACATGTTGTTAAACTTTGGGATCTAGGTGGAAACTAACATCTGACTACAGCTCTCATCTGCTCTGGGTTTTTAGCGATTTGGGGATAAAAAAAAAAAGTACTCAGCCAGTCTCATTAGCCAAAGAAAAAAATCCTTCTGGTTCTTTAAACTGTGACATGACATCCCTGGCTTCCTTGCTCTAATTATTTAACACGGTGTCACAGAACAGCATGTTTCTTGGAGGGGCGACAGGAGAAATAACTGAACCTTTAAGATTTACCTGATGCAGCCACCTCCCCATAACTCTACTCAAAGAGCAACAACAAAGTAGCTCTGGTTTCGTTTGAAAAAACACACGATATCCTAAAAAATACATAAGAGAAGAACCATTTCTGCCAACTGCGAAGACCAGAAGACGGAAGATGTAGATGCTACAGAGCTGGAAAAAGGCTCTGCAGAGGCTGCAGTCTGTCCTTACAACACACGGGTACTGAAATTACAGAGTACTTTTTTTTTTTTCTTTTCTTTTTTGGAAGATATTTGCAGTAAAACTACAAACCTCATACAGATCAATGCAGACCTGACACGCAATCCTAGGCTTGCCTGTCAGGACCCAGAACTAAGGTCTCATTTCTGTCTCAAAAGCAAATTATACACAAGTCACCATAGTACCTGGGTGCTTGAAGGCACAATAATCTAATTCTGAGAAAGTCAAATTAAGCTGATGAAAGAGAGGGAAGCCAGCCAATGTTGACATCTGGAGTGCAAGTCAGGCTACCGCATATATTGGGATGAAAAGGACCTGATCTAGAAAGGGAAGTCACCACCGGCATGGAAACCAGAACTATCTGTGCAGAAGTCTGAGCTGTTTCGCATCCATAAGGCACTTTGCATTGCTCAGAGGAGAAAAACATCCAGAAAAGAAAGCGATAAAAGATGAGGTTACAGAGACACTTCAAACTTTCCCTAAAATTTCTAACAAACAGGAAGGAAAATCCAGCAGTTTAAGGAAAGAGTGAAGAGGCTTCAAGGAGAAAAGAAGGTCAGAGGGGTTACTGGAAAGATTCAGAGACGGGTACAAATTAATCATTTTATAGCTAACTGCAATGCCCACCCAAGAACTTCTGGCAGGCAATTCCTCTTACATTCTGCTCATTCATGTGCTGGGTCACGTGCAGCTTTTATACTTCAGCCATGTTAACATCCTTTTGAAGTCAAACTTGGCACATGCAACAAACCTTTCATACCGAGTCACTGGAAAATACTGTAAAAACTATTTATGATCACACAGAGAAAACTATGGGCCAATGTCAGGAGAAAGCTTGCATATAAAATACACACGGCAGCGGGTCATGCCCTAGTGCAACGAGATTAGCCACATACATGTGTGCTCAATATTGCCAGGGTACATCACAGTCTGTTCTGCAGGCTCTGGGAAAACTTGGTGGTGTTGAAACTCAATGGTGAAACTGTGCAGAACTGTTAGAGGAAATAAAAAATGGCAGTTACATTTTCTTACAATATTTTCTACTTTTTGATTTGAAAAAAAAATATAAAATACTTGCATTCATTACTTAACACCTGTCATGCAATGATTTTTGCAAAAGTTGAAACTAGCTTAAGTCAATCCAAGAACCCCAAATTTGCAAAAGCATATGGATTTTAGTTAGTTCAATCACACAGAAGATTTCAACAGATGGAGTCATAGGGCTGAGGAGCAGATTAATCATTTTCTTCAAATACACGAAGTGCAAAGTAAAAGATGTCAACATGAGAATGGAAAGTTTACTTAGGAAGAGCTTTAACAACACAAGCTATTCTGGAAATAAGGTCAGAGTGCTGGAATTAACTGTGTCAAATTGTCAGGAGATAGGATTATAGAGATTTGTTTTCCAGCATGAACAATTCTTAAGAGAAAAAGGAAAATGGGCCTGGATCATTAATGCCTAGAAATTATGGTTTCTCTCCATCAGATGCACAATGTAATGTTAGCAGATGTGAAGCAGGGAAAGCTGAGAATGCACATTCATTCAATTTCAGACAGAGATTTCAAAAATACCCAAAAACCAGGCTTTAGACCTTTAGACAAGAAATAGTGTTTAAATAACTTTATTATTTATTTTTTTTTAAAGATTTTTCATGGGCTGTTTTATAAAACAAATAAACATTTCATTAAAACTTTATTGAAACTGTTTGTAATTGCTAATAAAATCTGAACTACTGGAACCTCTAGAAGCACTATAAATGCACTAACAGCTTCATTACATTTTGCACAACTACTCCTAGCAATATAGTAAAATAGTTCCTGTGAGAAGCTGATAACCAAAGCAGCCACAGCAGCAGCACCTCACATCAGTTACTCCTGCTTTCGAAGTGCCCAAGCCAAAGGTTGTCAAATTCTGCAGTCAACAGCTTCACCTCGCTTCTGGCTTAGGGGAACCTTCAGTCAGAAAAAACAGATCACATGAAAAAGCATCTGGGCTTTCTGTTTCCACCCTTCCAAAAAGACTGATTTGTGAACACTAAATGTTACTGATGTGAAACCTGTGACAGCAAGGGTCAGGAAGCGTCGCTCCTTCTCTCAGATGGGATGAAGCAACGCGTGCCCACAGAGGCCATGAGCGAGGGCCAAGGAACACAACGGCAGGACTTTGATAGGAGCAGGGGAACCGACCTTAACTTGACTGCAATGAGCGACTGCCCCATTATTTGCAGCAACTGTACATCTGTGCCACATTAAAGGCTACATGAAGCAGTAATTAGTGTGTTCTGAGACTTCTCCCAGATGTTTTGGAAAGTTTTTCTCATGGCGTGTAGAAATCATCCCACCTCCCCCCTCTCCTCTCCTAACCAGGCGCTCCGCACTCTGGCGCTGTGACGGGACGCGTGAAGCCCAGCTCCGGGCTTAGGCCCGTGGGCAGTGGGCAAACAGGGAGCTTTGGGCTCGTGTTTTGGGTGTTTTATTTACCTAGTTGGGCACAGCATCTACCTAGGTGGGCACCTGTACCTAGCTGGGCACCACGGGTACCTTGTGGACAGGCACCTATGGAGCGCTGCTGTGCTGCAGCGTCAGTCTGTGGTGCTGGAGGCGCCATGTGAGCACTGTGCAGGCAGCGTGGCCACGGCGATCTCGTTTATTCAACAGCACGGCAACTACAAAGCGCGGCGGCTTCCAGCAGAATTTTCCACCGGGGGAAGCGGCCAAACGGCTGAGGTCAAAGCCTCCGCACTTCAATCGCGGCGAGCCCCTTCGCTTCCCCGGCGCTCCTCTGTCGCGATAAGCCCTCGCCGACAGGCGGCCCGGCGGGGCGCAGGGCCCGCCCCGTGCCCGGCACCGCCCGCGGCCGGCAGCGCCGCGCCCCCCCCGGGGCCTCACGGACTTGGCGAGCGGCGGCGGCGCGGGGCCCGCCCCTCGTCACGATAAGAGTCCCGGCACGGCGGGGCCGGGAGCCGCGGCGGGAGAGAAAACGAAAGGAGGCTGGGCCGGCAGCGCCTTCAGCCCGGGGGGAAAAAAAACGTCCTTCTTCGAGTAGAAATTAATGTAGCGTTTTATTCCGATTCTTCCCCTTCCCGAGTCATTGTCTATAGCAACCGTGTCCATAACACTCTAATTCTCCAGAGCGCAACTTTCTAGTAAATGGTACATCTGTCAAACTGCAGGAAACATCTGGGAAAACGGTTAAATAAAAATGTGAGATTAAACCTTTGTTTCCATATGGTTATGATATACATCTAGAATATGTTTGTAAATGTTACTGGTTCTTCTCTTGCCTCTCGCTAGATATCAGGCTTTTGGCCCGGTGTTGAATTTCACCCCGGTGTAGATACATAACTTCTGCGATGTAAAATTTCCCATTAATGAAAACAAAGAACGGCCCCTTGGGATAAGAAACCAAGAGCAGGGCTCGAGGGATTCGTGCTGTATTCCCGCACACACAGCCTGCCCTGCTGCTCCGGTGAGCGGGTTGGGCCCTGCACTGGTGCCTCCGAGACGAGGACACGGCTCTTCACCTCACAGGGCAGCCTGGACACCCAACGTACAAATGCCTATGGAAGCTTCATGCTACTTTACAAAAAGAAGGAAAGTTAACGTGGAAAACATTATACAGAAGTAGGGTTCTGGAACTAGCTAACAAAACCTTTCCATTTGCAATGGGAGACACATGAAAAGTGGAGAGACCTAAACTAATCCTGCCTGTTTTATTTTGGTTTTGTTTGTTTTCTTCTCTCCAAGTACGTAAAAATTGCTCAAAATTTTGACAGATTAGATCTTTCTGTGCACAACTGATAGGCTCTCAATCAATTTTTAACCCTGAAACCATCCATACCCAGCCTTTCACTGTGTTTGGCTACGGGCTCCTGAACTGAAAGGGACTTGAGCATTTTCTGAAATGCCCCCTTGGTAAAGAACTTCTGCAAAACTCAGCGTTAAATATTAACTCAGACACATTAGCTATTTTAAGTCAGTCCATGAAGGTTCAATTTAATCTATATTTGTTGAAAAGAATAACTTTGTGTAGTGAGTGATCTCCATTAATAATTAGGAAAATACATCCAGTTGATTTTGGTTTGGTCCACCATTCAAAGAATGCATTGGAGAAAGGACAAAAAAAGACAAAAGAAAAAACTTGGAAAAGCAACTTGAAACCTGCTATGTAATCCTTTGACCACTGTAATCAACAACAGCCACATTGTACCAGTTCCACTAGAAATACAGAGAATTTCAAGTTCAGCAGAATCTCTTTTAAAACACCAGGTTAATCCCTAAAATACTTCAAAGGCATATATGTTCATGCCAGAAGAAGTGAGTGAAGATGCCTGCAAGCAAATGAGAGACATTGGGTGTTCTGAGTTGTTTTGTTTTGTTTTCCTAATTCCAATTTGTCACAATAAAATGACAGTGTAAACATACCTCTTAATATCCCATGAATTTTGGAAACAAAAAGGGGTAGTTAGCAGCAAAGACCATTTCTGAAAACTGCCACAGTACGTCTGCAACCCAGTTCTAAATCTTTTCAAGCCCTGCTTGGAGCTGAAGCCAGCCACTTCCACCACAGGGACCTGATTTTCTGCAGAGCATTTCAACCATGCATTCTCAGCCCAGCTCAGAAAACAGTGTGGAGGAAAGTAATGGGGTCCTCCTATTAAAAGGAATATTGTTTATTAAGTACTTCAGATCTTACACAAAATTCCTTGCCTTGAGCTACTACATGCTTGGAGAGAATACAGCTGAGCCTGCTTCAAGCAGGAGGTTGGATGAAATGATTTCCTGAGGCCTAACCTGAATTTTTCTGTGATTTGCAAATCCAGGTAACTTCTAGGACAGCTTAAGACAGATTTAAAAAAAAATAAAAATGGCACCAAGGTAATTTCTGCTATAGTGTTATATTATAGTATAATCCATTGGATATTCATGGTAAGAAACTCATGATACACCATGGCAGCTTCCAAACTCCAGGAAATTAGCCTGGCTTTATGAATCAGATTTGCCATGGTTCTTCACTGTAACAAAAGTGAAGACACAACCTATAATTTGAAACAGAAGTGTCTGGGTCTGTTTGGCTAGGTCTAAAACTAAACATTATCTTAAGCGATACACATTAAAATAAATTATTCATGTGTAGACCTTTCTTTTAGAATAGAACAGAGCAGTTCAGTCAGAAGGGACCTTCAAAGATCATTGAGTCCAACCGCCTGGCCACTGCAGAGCTAACCAGAAGTTGAGGTTATCACTGAGGGCATCACCAAATGCCTCGAGCGCCACCAGGCCTGGGGCATCTGTTGGCCACCTCCCCAGCAGCCTGTGCCAGCGCCTGCCACCCCGTGTTGAAGAACCCCTTCCTCAGGCCCAGCCCGAGCCTCCCCTGGCGCTGCCTTTGCCTTCTAATTTAATGGCTGCAAAATTTTGTAATGGTAATTTTCATATAGAAATTAATATTGTGATCCTATGCCACCATGCCAAATAGCAATTGAGACCAACCGATCAAGAGAAATATTTCATTCATAGTACTGTATGTACTGTACACAGCCCCAAACCAAAAATGCTAACATTCAGCACAACGTGCTGTACAAGCAAAGAACAAAAATACTAGTATTCTTCCAAAACACATTCAAATGGCCAGTTTTACAATTTCACCAGTGACACAAAATCCGAATGCTTTTGAAGATGTCTGTGACAAATTCATTTCAACTGTAAATACACTGATTTGAAACCACAATTTGCTAGCATACAAACTATTTTAAAATTGCCACACCACAGCTATAAACTATTACCCATAACTGTCCCTTGTCCAAATGCAGTTAAGTTACTAATTTCTAGTTCCTAGTAAAAGCCAGAGAAGCAAAAACAGCTTGGTGTCATTTCTTTTAAAAAAGAAAGAAAGAAGAAAAAAAATGAGAGAAAAGAAAAAGTCAAATGAAGAAAAGAAAAAAGAAAAGAAAAAGAAAAGAAAAAGAAAAAGAAAAAGAAAAAGAAAAAGAAAAAGAAAAAGAAAAAGAAAAAGAAAAAGAAAAAGAAAAAGAAAAAAGATTTTTGTGCTCTTGGCATTTACTGGTGTTATTTGCTCCTTGGCAAACAAAGTGCCATGAGCAGAAACTTATCAGCCCTCAGCTCCCTGCGAGGACTCTTAAGGCAGAGATGATGCCTGCTGGGAAAAGGCTGATGTCAGCTCTCAGAGCTCCCTGCAAGGATAAGGAGGCCTTTGTTTTCAGCTGAACTGTGAAAATGAGAAAATGCCTCCAGCCTGACAAACAAGAAACCCACATAACATAGGTCAGGCCTGAGACCTTCACTTAAAGGTACAACACGCTTCACTCGCGCTCCACTTACATCACAAAGCCCAGATATGGTTAATTTTACACAGGGCTTGCCATGAAATGCTAAATACACCTTGGAAATGTAACAAAGAAGCTTCATCTGTTAGGGAGGACTGGTATAGCTCCAGCCACTTTACCCATACTTGTAATTCTTACATAAATCAAGTTCCTAATTACTCTTCTGTAAATCAAGGTGAATTTAGTGAGGTCATACAAAAACAGAGGCATGTTCCAACTTGGGGATTAAATAAACTCGCCTCTCCTTTACAAAGCAGCAGAAAATAAAGTACGGTACAAAGCACATTTTAGTTCAGCAGGATTATACTTTACTGAGTGCGTTTAAAAAAAAAAAGCATTTGAGAGACAAGAAAGCATGCAATGCAAATAAAGGAATTTCATATTACAGTGCCTGGGTTTTATTTTGAGGTAGGAGCATTCATTTTTCCCAAGTGAGGAGTTAATGGGTGTAATCTCTACAACCACAAAAATACAAAAGCTGTATAAATACAGTCCAATACACAGCCACAAAGTATAGACTTTTAAAAATTAGTCTTGCAAGGTCTTGAGTGTATTTTGATATCCTAAAGCCAAAAATTATCTCCTCTGAAAAACTGAGACTTTGATAAATTTGTTTTGTGCACAGGAGTTACGTTACATAGTTTAGAAACATAAGAAGTTTGCCAGGGCATGTGATTTGCCCTACTCCAGAAGTTGTGTTTTTCCACAACAAAAGTAAACCCGGGTACAACTCTGAAAGAACCTAATCAAAGAAAATACATAAGGCAGTTATACCTGAGCAGGGAATATCTCAAAGCTTTAAATTTCAGAACAAAAGGTTGGAATTGTTTAATAACCAAAGCATGTAAATGGATTCATTCCCACTGATGCACAGTGACTGAGATGCTAGGATACCGGTACCTAAGAGTTAACATCAAATTGCTAACATTCTGCCATCTATAATGAACCACAGCACACAGTTCTTGTCCTATTTAATTACATTTCCACCCACAATATGCTGGTGTTAAGAGGATGAATATTCAACTGCTTCACAGTTCCACCAAGATGATCACAAAGACCCAGATGTCTGAACAAGAGATGCTTGTGGTTTTAAAGACTTTGGCTTCCAAGCACTGCCTTCCAGATGAAAAAGATCTGTCCATTCTGGACAGTTAGAATAACTGAAGACATTCAGCTAAAGGAGTAAGGATTCAAACAGCACTATGTGGCAAAGATGCGCAGCCTGCAGCCCTGATATTGGGTGAGGCTGCTGTGCCCACAAACAGGGTTTGTGTCACCAACTCCTTCCTCCTGTGCATTCAGGAGACTTCACGCTGAAAAGCTCAAAATACAGACGCTAAACCTCATCTTTGTGACTGCAAGTCACAAAAATGCATTTGTTGCCACCAAAGATACTGTGCCATCTAGTCTCCAGATTACACTATATAAGTGATAAGGGCATCTCTTATGGATTTGCTTTTCTAAATTGAACGTTATCAAAACTGAACTTTAGAAGCTCGAAGTCACTACAATTGGACCACCATTATTTGTGCTCCATGAAATAATTCTTTCTTTCTCCAAATTAACTTTTGGTTAGTGCAAGCAAATCAAGCTTCTACAACACACTTCCCATCTCCAGAATTTTTGGGAAAGTTCCACAAAGTTTGAATAATTCACTTCTATAGTTAAACCAGAACGGAAAAAAAAAAAAAAAGACAACTTTATTGGCGGTGGTGTTAGGGAAACAGCAGTAAAATTCAGAGAACATTTGCAATCTTTTCTGAAAAATATTCAGCAATTTCAGATATACTGTAAAAGCTCAAGATTTTGTAATACTCAGTTGAAAGAGCTGCAGCCAAATTGAACTTATAAAATACGGTGGAAAAAAAGATGGCCTGTGTATGCCATGATAGATTGTGGTTCCTATGCAGTTGAAGGTTTAATTGAAATAGATTAAGACTCATCACACACGAATACTAGGCAGACCACCACTGCCTTTTATTATCAGAAGACAAACATTTCATATATGAAATAATCTATTGAGTAAAAATGCACCACACTGGAAAAGAGTATGCAGCTTTAAAATATGTCTAAGGGATCACGTGAAATAACTGCCTGCATCTTTTAGTTTAGAACTATGGTTGCACACGAGTCTGTTGGTTCAGACTTCATTATTTTTATGGCCTCCACTGTATAAAGTGTTATAATGTATGTAACTGCCAGCTGTGTTTTATTTCATCACCAGCATATGAATTTTTATAAATCACATCTTTTCCCACCAAGTTACATAGTAATTCAAAAATGCCATAAAATTCTTCAATTCTGTCATGTATGTATGCCACAGAAATAGAGCATATGGTTCTTTCCAGTACCACCATTTTCAGTGCCAAGAAAAGACTATAAATAGTTAAGTTTTTTAGGAGAGAGAAGAAGGTATCTTGTAAATGAGAAGTCTCTCCCTGCTTGTGAGCTTTTATTGTTTTGCATTACTTCAGTGCTGGATTCCTGATTTGTAACAAATTCCAAGACTGCAGACTACAGGCCCAGCCTCTGACTAACACTATGGTGATTTATTTGAGGATAAATACCTCTGTCCGCATCTTATGACTGAACACAACAGTCCACAGCAGAGTGGAATGTAAGGAATGCAGAGGCTGTACGAGCTGAGGCAGCAGGGAACAGTGCTCAGCTATCAGGCTGCCCTGGACTGCTGAACTGCTCTGATCACTTCCTCCAGTCAAGAATGAAAGGAATTTTTTAAGCCTGTACTTCATGCCAACCAGACCTGCATTCCCAGGAATGAGCACACAGCAAGAATGGCATTTGATGATTACCCAACACATGCACCTAACTCATCAACACCTTACCTGTATGAAACATTCCACATCCAACTGTCAGAGCTGGAGCGCAATCACGCAAGTAATGTTTAGCAACAACTGCAGCTTGCCCAGTTGTCAAGGCAGACTACAGAGCAGCTGGCTCACAATCTCCTGGCCTCTGAAAAATGCAAACCACTTCTGTTTCTCCTCCTCCTGCTTCCCCACCCCCAGAGTACAGACTGCTCAGAATCTGGGGAAGTGAAACGAGCAGATTACAAAGAACAAATGAACAATGCTTTAAAAATTCAAGGTGAGAACTTCTGTTTTGTTACAAATAGTTACATTAAACTAATTCCTGTTTCTTTCTGTTGTATGCAAACAAAACAAAACGAGTCATCACCCATCTAATCACAACAGCCTTTGTGCAGATTTTCCGTACAATCTGGAACAAAGGAAAAATCTAGCACAAAGTTTAGCATGCACAGAGATGAAGAGGATAGCATTAGATTCTGTGAACCAGAGGAAATAAAAGCAAGACACTTACAGATGTGGATTGAACATTCGACTCATTTTAGAAACATGTTCATTTTCACAGTCTAGCTCCTCATCCCCTTGGTCCATGCTGAGCTTTCTCTTGCTGGGGCTGATAGGAGGAGGGCCTGTTCGATGGTTGGTTAGAGCAGAGGATACTGGAAGAGACTGCATTCTGGGCTCACCTCTTAGAGCTGCTTCACCTACAGGAAGAAGACAAGTGAGGATGAACACAACAGGGAAAACAAGTAAAATAGTAGGGTTTTTTTTTTTAAAAAACATTATTGTATAAAAATTTCCCAAACAGATGTCAGCTGTGCACAGTCATATTTGAGACATGGTTGCAGGAGAAGCAAGGCATCATAAGCCATACCTTAGTGCTTCATACTGGAACAAAGCAACCGTTGAAAAAAGGTAATATAAGAGGGTTCAGCTCACCCCCAGATAATCTGAAAGGCTAAGCTAACACATCTTTCTAACAGTATTTTTATTCAGAAGCATTCCTTCTTACAAGCTGCCATTCCAACATTGAACTTTCATTACCTCATTCTGCAAAGCACGACTATTTGCAATGAAATGCGCTTTGTTCCTTTTCTTATGGTTGTGGTATAAATTCCAGGACTACAGTTCACATTTATGCCAAATATGCAAGATCTAAAACTGAATAAGCGTTCAAATTCTCAAATTATTCTTTTTATAAAAAGCTGTCCAAAACAAGCTTCTCTGGTATATAACTATGCAAGGTAAAAATTAGGGGGGAAAATGGAACTTGCTGATGCAAGTGTAAATTTGTCCTTAAATGTCCTTCTCCATACTTTTAAACTATGTTTGGTGCAATATACAGATGAGCACACTTTTTCAGCAGAAGAATCATAACATTTCAATTCTAAGAAAGCTGTTTTTCCACCGGGCAGACTGGTGTTAGAGTACTCAGTAGTTTATAAATTTTATATATTTTCTGATAACACTAATCAGAAAATGCCATTCACAGCATGTGGGAGTTACATATAAATAATTCCAGAAATGATACAATTAGCTTGCGTATAAACACGTCCACATAATGTTACTAAGCATGCATTAAATGTGACCATAGTATTTTTCCCATTTCAATTAAATGTCTCACTAAATGTGTAGCCTGAAGCACAGTGCTGCATTTCATCAACAGTTATGGACTTTACTGGAACTCACATCCTTACAGCCACAGGTCATATTTAGACCTCATAGGGATGTAGAAATGTTTAAAAAAAGAAAAAAAAAAAAAGAAAAAAAAAAAGAAAAAAGTTTGGGGGCTCTGAAGGGGGGCTTGAAGATGAATTAAACTGAACAGCGTTCCCTATTCTGGTAATATCCCTGAAACAGCTACTTTTGCTAGAGTTTAAAATTTGTATTTTTCCTATGCTGCCAGAAGCATTTTGTTTTTTACATGGCCATAATTTCCAAAACTAAAATTAGGATAAAGTTAACTTCATCTACAGTCCTGAGGTACCTGAGAATAGAAACCTTTGTATGCCACCACACATTTTCACATCATCACTGAAGCAGACGATTTATAAAACGTTGACCTAATTCCACACACAACAAATACTATTTTGTTGGAAAAAGAACGAGTGAGGAGAAAACCTCCTGAATGTTTACCAGTAAAAATAAGCATTTTGCCAATTTAGTCAGCATAATATAAACTAGCAAATATACACTGACCTATAATACACCACAAGTCATGATTTCTATTAAAGACTCTGGCACCAGACCTAAATTGGAACTTTCCATCTCAGCTCTAAATAGTAAAAACTGTGCCCTAGTGCAGATGCTCTCAGACAGGCATCCAGACCCCTTCTGTTTGAAACAACTGAAGGGTTAGTTGGGAAGACCCCCACACTCCCCAAGCACTGACCTATCTCAAGAGAAGCTTTTATCAAAAAGACCCCTCGTTTGAAATAATCTTCCTATCAATACAATTTCTGTATTTTTTTTCTTCAGCCTTTACATTTTGCCTAGATAGTGATCATATTGTGACACAAACTTATTCAACTTCAGAAGTAAACCGCATCATACCAATTTGTCTCGGTGAAATCAAGGAATCGCTCTCAACTCTCTCCTTGATAAGAAAGTTAATACCCATGTCAAAAGATAAAACTTCTATCAATTAAGGTTTGTGATGCTTTCATCCCGCCCATATACAGTCACTCTCTCTGCAGTGTCCCAGATCACTTCTGAGGACTTGAACACAGAATTCCAGTAGAGAAGTCGCAAATTTCAGGTTGGCACCTATTTCCTACTGACCTCCTAGGCTGCTCCCGGCAAGAACGCAGCCATCCTAAATGCCACGTAAGGCTGACTCTGGGGTTTACAAAAAAGACAAAATTTTCTAAGACATAGAATTCTTCAAATGAACGGAGCTTCAGCTTAACGAGGCCAGGGGGCAGCGAGCAGCGGAGGGCAGGAGGAGCTCTGATCACCTCTGCCTCTTCCAGGAGCGGCCAGAGCTGTGCAGCTCTTCCTCAGCAGACCCAAGGGGTTGGTGTTGAGCACTTTATGCAGCCCACCCTGAGGCACAAGGCAAGCAGGGAACACCACCAAACACAAGAGTCCAGATAACTGGGTGAGATCCAGAGGGAAAATATCTCTACATTGCACATGGGGGTATATCACACACAAATATACTGCATTTGTACTGCACTGGGAGTTCTCCTGTGGCCTGTAATTTTGATTAGGGCTAGAACTGCTTTATATTTAAATAAAAGACGACTTCTTCCCCCACTACTTTCCCAAACTTGAATTTAAACCAGAGAGGGAGAAACCACAGCAGAGTCTGTGACACAAAATGCTGCTTTTCTGACTGGATTTGTCTCCCCCAGCTGACCACACTCCATGGTAACCAGACTCACATCATACAACTGGCAAAACAACACTCTGATAAAACAACTGTGTTTTATAAAATTCCCCAAGTCTAAACTCCAGTCTTCAAAATTCATTATTGTGAAGGGTTGTGTCTGCACTGCAACCAAAAGCATAGATAGCAAACACATTTATTGTGCCTCTCATAATACTTGCTTTGTTTCAGTAAGCAGCTGGTGTAAGGCACTCTAGATCTGCTGCTTTCAGATACTTCTGTGTACAACTGTTCATACCAGTCTCTCTTTTTTTCTTAAAGTTAGGCAACATGATAAAACACAAACAAGCAAAACCCAGATAACAACGTGACGTCGTGTCTGCCTATATCCCAGTACTGCAGTAGCACACTCACTTGACAGAAGTTCATGCAGTCAGCAAGAATGTTCTTTATTTTAACCACTTAGGAGCCTAAACTGAAAGTGATTCAAACCAACACAAGCAAACTAAATGACTGTAAAAACAGCATGTCTCTTTTCAGACATAAACACCACCAGGACAGCTGAATCTTTAACATTATTTGTGTTTCTCTTGTAGTTCAGTCAGCAGTATCTGCGTCCCTACTGAAACATCCATGCAATACAAACATCACAACAGCAAAAGTCATGTTTTCACAAGTGTGGATTTGACAGCAAGACACCAGAGAAGTCTTGAAGTATGTCTGAGAACTCCAGGAGTTACCAAAGAGTGGGGAAAAAAAATACGCTATTTTGGCAGCTAGCTTCCTTCCTCTCTGACCTAGCAGCTCTGCACGAAGAAATGGCTACCATATCCTATTCCCCCTCCCAGTTTCCTCTCTCCTGCTGGCTACCATTCATCCATAAAATCTGAGCATTAGTTACAATCCAGAAATGAAAGGCTTCATCTTTCCAGCTGAAGATTGACGTGATACAGACCTTGAAACAGAAGGGAAAAAAAAAAAAAAAAAAAGAAAGAAAATCCAAGCACTACCCTTGGCCATTTTACTTAGGATCTGACAAACAAATTTGTCCCAAGAGTAAGTTCCTGACTCACTAACTTTGCAAAAAAGCCATGAGTTGTGTGTATCAGCAGGGTCTCTACCTTTAAGAACTTGGACTGAATTACCATGACCTCAGGCCACTCTACTAATTAATAAAATCATAGGCATGAGTGTTTAAAAGACTTTAATTAACACGCATTACACTTTTAATTTCTTTTTCCAATATCTTCATGCAGACAAACTCTCATTAGTAAAAAGGAGTTACCTCATGTTCTTAAAGCCAGACATTCCCAGGATTCAATAGTACATGAAGATCTTCAAGGGCAGTTTTCTTTACTGGTCCAAGACCAAAATTTAGCATCAGGATGTATGAAATATTTCTTCTGAAAGGCCAGGACATTCACAAAAGCTATATATATATGTGAAAAGGGTACTATATAATGAAACTTGTTTCATCTTCCACTCCTACAATCACGATGAGATTAAATTGTAAATAAACTCAAACGAATTCATGAACTATTGCATATCTTCTTCCATTATTTCAAATACAGAAGTCAGTCTGTGCCAACATGAATTGAGAAAAATGACATTAAATTTTCAATTCATGAACAAAAATCACTTGATTTGAGATACAAGATATCAAGCAGGGAAGTCACTGCAGATTACTCAATTCACTAAGTTATCAAAACCACTAAGAATCACAATGTAGTACCACTGAATTAATAGGCTGATTTTGTCAACTGCCTAGGTTAGGCATTATCCCAGCATATTATACATTGTAAAAGGAGCGATATCTTTGAAATTGTGAAATTCCCCAGAAATTAAGTATGCGTGAAATATTTAGGCTGTTGTCTTACAAGACTGTAACTTAAGGCAGATTTACTTCACTTGCATGACCAAAGCAAATTAATTAATCCTTTCGGACTCCTCAGCGGTAAATCTTTGTTTCATGATAAAAGATACCCTAAGAAGCAGCCACAAATAATATTACTTTTATAACTGCAGAACATTTCTCTAACCCTATGCAAACAAAAGTAGTAAAAATATGATGTTGTATCACTACATTATTTCTGGATTGCAGTTTTGATAAAAGGTATGATTTAGCTTAAGGAAGAATTGATTATGAGAAATACTCTGCCAAATGCTGTAAACAAGTCACAGTAGCTTGTATTTGCTTTGAAGTATATAAAACCAGGCCTACCTGGAGAGTATAATAAACCAGCAAACTACAGGAAAAACAAAGAATTAAGTATTAATGAGAACAGCCTAATCGTAAAACACTTGCTATGAAACCAGATCTTGGAAAAATATTTTTTTGTTACACTTGATAGACTTCTTTCAGCAGCAACCTCACTAATGCACATATTTGACACACATTTTAACAGACTTTCTTGCAAGATGACAAAAAGCTAATTTAGGAAACCAAAAAAATCACATACACATTTACAGGAAAAATTGGTAAAAGCCTGCTCTCATCAGCTTACAAAACATATGAAAGGCACTTATTACTCCTGGAACCACGCTCTGGCTACCACTGTGCAGAGATGTGTATGCCAGAAAACCCATGGCCAAAAACAAAATACAGTGATTAAACTGACTGTTCTATTCTGGCTCCTCCATCTGACCGTGCTTGCCAGTGAGGGACACGTTATGCTTGACATTGCAAGCAAGAACATAAAATAGTGACCTCTGCATTCAATCACCTCCACCCAGTTTTTCCTCCTCTCTTGTCCAAAAGACTGCACAATGTAAGGAGTCAGAATTTAGGTGCTATGAAAGCACTTACAAAGCACAGGCATGGTTGCTTGAGGATCCGCATCTTTGTTCATCATTGCTAAGTAGCACAGGCTAAAGTAAATTTCAACTTAATTGGCCTTGAAAATGCTGAATTGTATACAAAACACTAAATCGTAATAGAATGGAAAAATGGACTCCCCAAACCTAACTGTAACTGCTCCTTCAAATGTACTATGAAAAACTGACTACATCATCTTATATTCTGTCTCATGAGACTGTAACAGCACAGCTGTACAAAAATAGCACATACTCTCTGTATATAAATAGACTTATATGGATAGGTGATTCAATTCTACGAATTAATTCATAAGCATAAGAGAAGTAAAAAGTCTCTGCTGGCCACTCAGACTAAGGCTGAAACAAATTCTTTTCATGCTAACCAGGTACCTACTGTAAGAGCCTCCTTTTAATACACTTTTGGTTGTGAGTAAAATAAGAATAATAATAACTATAAAGATATATCTCGGTAAATAGGCATGAGGTTGACAGTATGGAAAAGAGAAGGGTGGCAAATATGCCATAAGGAAGGCAGGCTGGAGCAAATTCTAACGCTCCAGTCTGGCAGAGCTCCCTGATGTCATAACACTAATCCCCAAGTACGCTTATTTCCTCTGTCAAATTTCAATTTTCACACCTCAACAATTGTGACTGTGGGGCTGTGTTGAGATCCAACACAACAATGAACTCAGGCTTAGGTCTAATTATAGAGCATGAGACTACCTGAGATTTCTGAAAATCTCCCTTGAAGATAACAGCCCACCTAGCTAACTCTTGCAACACCTCTCTGAGCTAGCAGTCTAAACAATTGTCCTGTCTTCTGTTTAAAGTGCCTGCATTCGTGTCAACTATGGCTAAAAAAGACACCAGTTATCTGGCAGACAAGATTGAAATGCAATCAATGCTAATTTACACTAATCTCCAAATAACTAGTCCCAATAATGTCCACAATACTTGTTACCATCAGTATCACAAAAAGATTTCCCTCGGTTGACTGATTATTTTTTTTGGCTCAGAAAACAAGGTTGATCCCAAAGAACACTCCTTTCTTGACCTTTTTGCCAGCTCTCCTGTATCAAACATTTGAAGTCAATTACGAGGGACTAAAAGTTAACACAAGTTACAATTTTTATGTTTGCTTGATGCATTACAGAGGAACACAAAAAAGAAAGGTGAGCCACTGTGCTAAGTAGAGCCACCAAGTAAGAGTGGGCACAGAAAGGCACACCTGCCTTAGCACGGCCCTGAACACGGGCCGCCTAGCCCTGCTCAGCAGCACAGCCCCAGGTATGCAACAAGAATAAGGTAGGAGATAGAAGAGAAGTGAAGACAAACGGACAAGCATCACTTGCATTTTCTGCAGCAAGCTGTGCATTTCATCTTCTGTATTTGCGTTAAGATCATGAGATTAGTATTTACTGGTCAGCAGAAAGACACATGATCCATTGAATCCCTGGCAAAACGTACTGCATCCTAAGTGCTAGAAGTTGTGGTGAATCCCAACACCTACTCATGTACAGAAACAGTGAAATTTCTTCAGTGCTCAGTACTTTCTCCTTCCTGCAGTTTTAATCTCTTATGATCCCAGGTCAGTCCCTCTGGGCCAGACCCACAAGGGGAGGTGACTGTCCTCCACCCTTGGTGGCTCAAGGTAGGACACAGGCACTTTCACTTGTGGCCTCACGGGAAGGCTTACTGGGGCACGTGCACTTGAGAAAGTGAAAAACAAAGGCCATGTTGATGGGTACAGTAATTCCTAACGTAGAAAGTAAGTCCAGAATATGTAATTAAAGTGCCACTATATTATTTACACAAAGCCTAAATAATAAACACATCATCAGGATTCAGTTTCCTTTAAACTATTTGAAAAACTGTTACAGTTCTCTCACATTTCTGATATGCCGATTTTAAAATATGCCTGATTGACAGATTTTTGTCACCATTAAAGTATTTTTATTAAAGGACTAGTGTAAAACAGCCAATGAAAATGTGAATGAAATATAACCACATATCAACACGTTGAAAATGTTGCTTTCCAATATGACAGCCAGTTTCCAGACCTAGGTGTTCTTTCTTTTGTCACTCAGCTAAATGCCTTACTGTGTAACATAAAAGACAGGAAAGCTGAACGGATCAAAGACTAGCCTGTCTTTCAGCAGAAACAATCAAAGCTCCAAGATCTGCCATCTACTTCAAAAGTAAATTTCAAAAGTCACAGCAAGGTCACAACAGGAAAAAAAAAACAAAAAAAAAAACAAAACTGTTAGGTGCTTAAGCAGTATTTCAACATCCTAAATACCTCATAACTATGTATTTGCACACAGTGGCAAAGAGCGACAAATAGGAAAGTCATTTGTGAAAACACAGATTTGAATAATTCTTCCTAAACAGGCAGAAAACATTTGCTGACCCTCCCCCCTCACACACCTTACTAACAGAAATGGCATTTAAGAAAAGAAGACAGCAATGTAGATACTCAGGTCTGAAGCAACACATTTTGCTCAGAATATTTTTGACTGCCATACCTACATAGGCTCTGCCTAACTGGTTTTCCTTGGGCATAGCGCACCTAAGTTTTCCCAGCATTCTGTCCTACTTAAAATAGACAAAATGATTAAATATATCTAAGACCAGAATGCAAGAATGTGATACGACTTCTCAACAGATTATGCACCTTGCTTTTCTTGAAATTCCTTAAGCAATGCTTAGAGGGATATGATCTTGTAACATAAATTGAACTCCATACTATTGCACTGGGTGTCCCTTGCAGTCAGTATCTTCTATGACAACTGTTTTTCAGACATTAATTTTGTGATGTTTTCCTGTAACATGGCCACATTAAATCCAATAAACCATACATTGTTTCTTTCATGAGTATTTGAAGCAAAATCAGCTATGCAAATGTAATATCTATATATCCACTTATTGAAATTGGAGAGCATTATTAGATATACAGCAAGATTTTATTGTAGTTTACTTTAAGCATATTCCAAACACCTTTTCTCACATTATTCTCCTTTGCTACATGTGCAAAACAATCAAGAGCATTACTAAAAATGTGCTTTCCAAAGGAAGTTTGATATCTGATACTTCACTTCAAAGCACTGTTTCTTTTATTGCTATTTGATTTTTCTGCAAATTGCCTGGAAGGTAGAAGGACCTTGAGAAGAATCTCAACACAAAAACACAAAAGCAAACATATTTTGAATATGTTACTAAAAGACACATACGCACAGGTGGCTGCCTCCAGAAAGGATCTGGAGAAAAGTAGGGGCACTGCTTAGAACCCTGCATTGTGTGCAACTCCCGCAAAGCTTAGTGCCAAGTTCCCAGACTGGATTCCCATTTGTAGCACACAAGTGACCTTGGAATGGTTAAAAAAAAAAAAAAAAGAAAGAAAAAAAAAAAAAAAAGAAGAAGCCCAGACTACTGCATTTTTTGCATATGGCATGTGGCCAAACAATCAAATGGCAGAAGCTGCTCCTGCCACAGGACTGGAGGGGAGGAGTTTGGAGAGAAATGCCTTTATCACACATGTATGGACAGACACGTGACTAGGAGCTGCTCCTGCCCTCATGGTCACCAGTGTGATAATCTCTTCCTAACTGAGGTGGCATCTCTTCTTGAGGAAGACTACCTTTGGCCTAACGAAAAACAGAGGAAAAACTTCAATTCCAATTTTGGTTTTCTGCTACATGACTGCAGCCCGTCTGAAATGGACTCATTTAAGAAACACAGAGCTCCTTCAATCACGCTGGACAGAATATTGCAGACTGCACTCCACAGTGGCAGAACAATTCCAAGCCATCTCCACAAAGAATCCTTTGTACGGTACAAAATCCCTTTGTCCTTCAAAATGGGCTCCAAAATCCCTTCTACAGAAGGAATGGGAGAGTGAAATGACAACTGTGTAGAGCAGTCAAGCACTCTGAGCCCAACAGCAAACTACACGAGCTGTTCAGATAAAAAAAGATAAGGTCTTCTGATCATGCTATTTACATAGAAAAAAAAAAAAAGAGGAGGATGTGTCAGCTTGCCAATTCCTTGTGCACAGAGCTTTACTGTAACTGATGGTAGTCACTCAGTAGGCTGGGCTACAGCCAGTGTCTCTGCCTGTAAGAGGATAGATTTAAGTTCATCATAATCACTACAAGGTTGATTAATACAGAACATTCAACCCACTGGCTTTGTCTTCTTCTGAGACATAATGCAATAGATTTCCTCAGATGTTGCTCACATGCAGTGTTTTAATAACCAAAAATTGTGAAGGCTTCATCTTCTAGAAAAGCCCAGCCAGCAGTGTGACTCATGAGATGGAAAGGATATCATACAATTTCTCTGGGGGTAGCAGAGCTGATATAAAGAACACACATAAGAAAATCCCCAATATTACCATTCTTTCTTAAAGGACAGCCCTTCAGAACAAGCAACCCCACCACTACTACCCCTGAGGATAACAGATTTGAAAGTGCCATTGAAAAATTCACTTACTGCAATAATCAAGCTTGAGTTAATAGCTCAGTGCTTCAGTTATCAATATTTTCCTGGTAACATCCAACACAGTCAGTGGCGAGAATCTTACCAGAGAGGCATCCCTACTGGGAAGAAGAGCACCAGGCCCATTGACCTGTCTGATAATTGGACTTCTCATCCTCAAAATAGAGGCTTCTGAATACCAGATTTGTATTTTGGGCAAGGTGTGACTAAGCCATGTATCGCGTGCCGATCGGCTCTCAGCAAGGGTTGTTGCACCGTTGGTCTGGAAGAAAAGAGCCGAGGCCAACGTTTGGTGCAGCCAGGTTGCTTTCCTGGCTTCGCTTGAAACAACACCGGGCTGTGGGCTTTCTGCCTCACCCCAAGCCCCGTGTAACTGCTGGAGTTGCAGGCCTCATATATGCTGCAGATCCAACTGCAAACCTCCAGCACCTGTCCTGCTTTGGCCAGATGGGCAAGATAAGCATGTCAGTTACCTCTCATCCCTGGCTAAAGCCCGGTCTCAGCAATATTCTGCTGATTTATGGTCACTCCGTATTTCAACGCCAACAAGCCTGGCAATATTCCACTAAGGAAAAAGGCAAAACTAATTTTATTCCTCTGACACAGCAGTTTTTAACATGTCTTGGGCCCATGACACATAACTAAGATAAGCGATTTATTGAAAAAAATCAAAATGAAGAGATCCACAGGAAAATTTTAGGTAACCACAGAGTTCAAGAGCTTGAAAACTGCTGTTCTGCTTGAAGACTCAGTTGTCCAAAACCTGGTACCAGAGAACGTTATTCTTTCATTTGCTTCCCAAAGGGGAAAATGGGTCTGAATTCATGCTCCCAGCCACTCCAACAGTCAGCACTACTACGTAGTGACTGAGCTTGTCAGATTCCTAGAGAAAAGAGAAGACAGCCCTGTGGCACTAAGGGATAGATGGGAGCACAGTCTAAATCATAGCTGGCCTGTTTATCTCACAAGGAGGAGGAGGACAGTTTATGGGGCCAAGTTGCAGGGTCACTTATAATACGTGTTCTCTTCAAGGGAAGCTGAGATGGAGGGAGGGATTGTGTTTGCTACCAAGAAATTACGTGCTGACTGGGCAGCCTTTCTCACAGATTTCTGGGCACTGAAGGCTGGTTTTCCAGGACTCCTAGAAAAGCAGGGCATGAACATATATTCACATATTTGAAGTTATCTTCACAGTCACAGGGTTGGAATTGGTGACCAGTGCCAAAGGTACTCATCTTAAATTGAATCTGCCTTTTGATTAACTTAGCTCCAGGCTCCTTGTTTATTTATTTCAAAGCTGCAGAAGACAACTTATTCCTGAAAAAACATGGGGGGGACATGGGGGAATGAAGTGCAGATGGGCTGACAAAAGAAGGTAACAAAAAAAATCATCTGTAAGTCTATCCACAGGATCCACAAATTAAATCTCCCAGTTTAGTAGTATGATTATCGCTCCTCAGTTAATTATCTAATAAAACCTTCCCTGTTTACTTACATGATATACATCTGCAGATCTCTAACCTCCATCACATATTAAAGATGTTCCACCCCATATACACTCTATTGAATACCACTATGACATGTTTGGGTTTTAATGAAACCAAATAGCCACTTCAGGTGCAGCGGGACAGTGTATTAATTTAAAAGGTTTTGAAGTACTGCTTTAGGTCATAAATGGTTTATCAGCTTGCCTTTCGCTGAGCCTTGCATTGCATGGCCACAGTTGGACAGTTATTCAGCTATTTAACAGAAGTTTCTTGCACCAGATCATCTTGTGAAGAGGTGAGCTTCTATCCCCCAGTTCTTTGTAAGAACTCGCTCCTGGCATCAGCTGGAAAGTCTTGACTACTTTCACTGAAACAGCTTTCATCATCTCAGTTTAGAAGGACACCACAGTAGATGAACCACAGTCACAGTAATTTTAGCTCAAAATCTCCTGTTCCCTCCATGACTGCTATCCAGAAAGCAAGAATCTAGTCTATAGTCAGTTGATTAATTATATATATGTATTGCACATCTCAAACAGCCAAAAGCACTGTTTGATTGCTAAGAAATCAAAGTAAGACTTAGTGGTTATGGCAAAGTATTACAATCAAGGCACTGTGATTGTTGCTGTCAGCTTTATTCCTGAGTTATGTGAATTTAACCAATTACAACTCCTTTTTCCCCCTCTGTAAATAAAAATAACACACTATTTTGTGGGGGTAGCTGAAGGTTGAAATAATTAGACTCCTGTGAGAGGATTAAAAAAAAAGAAAAAGTACAATACATCACAGTGACTATTAAAATGTTTGTTATCACACTTATTTCTAAACAGACTCGTTACAAAATACTTGAAACCAAACAGCGTACTGTTGAATTTACTGTACTACAAAGAAACTCTCAGTACTTCCACTAATTAGCTTTTAAAGTAAGCATTCTGTACCTCCAAGTAGTTAGTCTTAGAAATGACGACTTAAGTATTTTTGAAGGGAGAGGACTTGTTTTTTTTCTTTTCTGATAAGCTAAATTACATACAAAAACATAGATAAGAGAAGCTTTTTCTAAAAGACAGAAACTAGTTACCATTCTCTAAATATCACTGCTAATGCTGGAATTCCTATTTTTGACACTTTTGGTAAATAGCTTGGTATGATGCCTACAGCAAGACAAGAGCAAAGTGTTCACCTCTTTAACTGTAGCCACTGGTTTTAGAGTATTCAGCAGGAAAAGTGTGCACGTCAGCATTCTCCCAGCTGGCTCTATGAGATTTAATTTACGCCGACCACAGAGTGACTGCGATAGCTCTCCGAGATGCCACAGCATGAAAACTGAAGGGTGGGGGTTAAACAAGCAGCAATGCACACCAGATGTCTGAGGAGGACATCTAAAAGATCAGGAGCACAAGGAAGCATATTTAAAAAAAAATCCCCTTCAATGCCATAAATATTTATACTAAATCCAAGAAACTGGCTGAGTTCAAACTTGTCCTATATGAATCACACAGCACTTCCCTTACCCCATCTTCATTTAATGCATTCTGGATAAAACCACCACAAAGGAGGTGTCATAGTTATATCAACTTTTTTTTTTTTTTTTTTTTTTTAATATATATACTAAAGAGTATTTTTTGTAAAGCTACTGCTTCTGAACAGATTACTTTCCAAAGAATATAACCAGAACAACTAAAGAGTCTTATTTTACTTGGCCAGCTCTTGTGTAGTATTTACCAGTCTTCTTAGATAATTTAGATTCATAGAACTAGTTTCCTTTCGACTAGACAACACTAATTTTCTTCATATGGCCATACAATAACAATTAGGAATACATCACACACAAGATGAATCCGATAGAGTAACCTGAAAGCAAGGAATAATAATTTTCTGAAAGGTTTTGCCCTGGAAGTGTCAAAACCTGCTGATTTTACAAATTTCTAAATCTGCTCTCAGAGGCGAGACATACAAAATGTTAACAACTATGCAACAAAGTCACAGTATCATCTCTAGAGTGCAAGCGGAGCGCACTAGTGCCATTTTAATACATGTAAATACCCATTCCCAAGAAGACAACAATAATTCCAACATCTCCAATGACTTCGCAGCTTTGGTTTTCACTTTTCTTACACAAAGAACTGCTGTGCTTGGCACTTAGTAGGTGGTAACTACAAAGACTATCAGCAATCTGGGGTTCTGTGATTTCTCATTAAAATAAAACAGTATTTCAATATTGGCTTATATTCCCCTACTGCAATGCCATTCACATGCTGGTGTGCTAATAGACAGGCCAATCTACTGAACTTCTCTTACTTTTAACTACAGCTCACGTTTAGAGACCCAAAATCCATTATTTTTGTATGGTGAGGAATAAATAAAAAACCTTGTGAACCTGGGAAGCGTAATGCTGAGTGATTTCCATGCCTGCCCTGTCAAAATGGGTTTCCAAGAAAAACTACTGTTTTTTAAACACAACAGGTTCCAAACTTTTCCTGGGAGAGCAAAGATATTTCCTGGAACCTGCTAGCAATGTTTGGAAGAAGAGGAGGAAAGTTACACACTACAGAGCTTGATTCTCACAGCTGACAAAGAATACTCCAAAATGATGAGGAGTGAAAAAGTCTTTAAATAATCATAGATAGACTCCTGCAACAATGTGAACCCTGAAAAGACAGGAGACATTTTCTGTGATGGAGCTAAATCCGTACTTAACAGTTGAAATCCTACTTTTCCCCCTCCTCCTATGCCCCAAAGGCTCTAGCAACTTTCCACTTTATCCTGATTACCTACTGTCATCAATGCACACTACGTTGTAGATGTTCTTTTCCTTCAAAGACAAAATGAGGTAGAGTTTCACATAAAATGTTTGAAGGAAGAAGATGGCCTTTAAAATGCACTATATTAAACAGGGTTTTCTTTTCTACACTAGCAATGGCAAAGTTAAAAGGCAAAGATAAAAGCAATTAGAGTTAATTTAAAAAATAATAATAATCCAATTCCAAACAGTGCCACAAAACTTGTATAAGGCAAACATTCTAAAGCTGCACGTCATGCCTTTCCCCTACACAAACGCACTCCTATCACTTGTATTTTTACCAAGAGTCTTTCAGTAACTAAACTCCTGTTAAAATGAGATATCTACACACTTTGATGAAGACTCATAGCCTCATTATTGAAGTTTCTGGATGACTTTTTCTTTAGCTAGAACCAATACTGCAGTGGTCCCAGGAACATCCTTCCTTTGCTATCACCAAGGCTATACCAGAAAAGCGGTATGGAGCTCTTTCCAACAAATCAGGACACGCCAAACTTGCCTTATCTCAGAATCACTACCAAACTATTATCAATGTTCAAAATAAAACTCTTCCCACCCCATCCGTCTGTAGCACTAAGTTCACAAGTTGACAGAAATAACCCCAATTGAGACCTTGGCCACCTGTTCAAGGCTGCACTTCTGCGAGATGACGTACAGCCTCCCTTGCTTTCCCACTGAGGCTCCTGAGATAGGTGCCAGCACACCCCAAGCCACGTGTGCCACTGCATCAACCTGCAGGGAGAAGCTGAGCGTGTTGGGTCTTTCTTAAAAGAGTCGTTAGATGAAGCACCAAGGGAAACCTGCCTCCAGGAAATAAAAGCTGTGCATCATGGCACTCGTGGTGTGTGTTACTGCACCCACAGACTTGGCGCAGTGCTTATACAACATCTAGCAGCGCCCTATCACACAGCCCATTATCTTCCAAAGCGTGCGGCTTTTACCGAAAGGGAAAGGCAACAATGACTCTTTGTGTGTCAAGCAACTGTTCTGTGCTGAATTGTAAAGTAATTTTGAGGGAGATGATACAGACTGCACAATGAAGAAAAAATTGGCTGGTTTTAAAATTAATATTAAAAACAAAAACACTTGTGATTCTTCAACACTGAAAAAGTGTAATACGATTTTTGTAAACACTCCTCCAGAAACTTGTATTCATCTCTACCTCATGCTATTATCAGTGAAGAATTATAGGCTCTGTTCTGCTGGATTATTGTTAGTGTAAACAACTTTGCTAAATTGCTTGGCACACTGTCTGCATGCAGCATGTTAAAGCTCTGTAGTCTATTCAGCCAAAATCAAATATAAAGGCCCATCTGTATTAATCCTCAAGAAGAAATTAATAGACAACTATTTTCATGCAAAGCAGATATTTAAAAAAAGGCAAAACCAATACATATGGATGAACTTTTTCATTCATAATTTTAGATGCCACACAATGAAGACTGTTGTTTAAGCTTTTAGTTTTTCTCTAACAGTTCTCCATACAATACAGCGCATTGTTCAAACTCTGGAGCAATTTAAGCTTTTTCAATGTCTCCTAAAATCCCTGGATTTATATCCAAAGAGACCTGGCACTGTAACAAATCTGACTTGTGAGTAACAAGTTACAGCCTTTAAGCAAATTGCTCATTAACAGAGAATTCAAGTTACTGCTACAAACCTCACTACCTTTTATCGCAGGGAAAAAAATAATGCTATCTCATCCACTTGAAAGTTGTGGGATAAGGCTATTCTTAAGTGTTTTTTTTTTGTTTTGTTTTAATTTCCTTGCTTGAATTCCCAGTACATATGCTGAACTAGCATCAAGGGTGAGGAAAACAAGAGAACTCCAGGGAAAAATGCTTAAATATGACCTAAATCTATCTTGCCTTTGCTAAATGAGGAAAATACACTTTTTTTTTTTTTTCTTTTTTATGTCAGTACTGAAAAGGATATTCCCAACTTCATGCTAGGAGGAAATGAGTAAGAAAAGCCAAACTGTGAAGTTGGAGCTCTTTGTTTTTTCCTAAAGATAAAAGACACTGAAAAAGAAAAACCTACAGAATGTTCTATAAATGGGGGACATTCAGTAGGTGCCTCTTAATTTACATGACTTTGAACAGAGATTTTACACTTCATTACAAACAACAACACAATTCAGTATGAAGATTTCTAGCCCATTTATTATTTCACTAATTCTTAATAGAATAGTGTTAAAGTCATTTTATATATTTAGAAACTAAACTAAACATTGGAGTTAATAGCAGAAACTGATGTTACAACCCCAGAGTAAAATGCAAGGTCAGCAAAGAAACCTGATGGAAAGTATTCTTTAGAACTTAAGAAAACAAGTTATATTTCATTAAAAAGTAAATGAAGTTACCAGAAACTGTTTCATGCTCCACATTTGATACCAAACATCTAACCTGGCCTTTCTGGGAAGATATATATTCAAAATGGCTTGCAGTGCCCTAAGAAAATACATAGCTCTGTAAGTTCAGTACTGTAGCCAACTAATGCTTCATTGTTACAGGAAGTCAGTGAAATAATTATGTAATATGCCACTAACTAATGTAAGCTGTCCTGAAACCAAAAAGGGGTGTTTTTCTTTAAATCTGGATCCAATTTTCTTCATTAAAAAAAAAAAATAATAATCCAGTCTTCTGGACTGTCCAGAGAACCCTGTATAACTATTTTGAGTGCTCCAAGTCTCATAGCATGCCTGGGGGATTTCTTAGCATCTTATTGCATTTCTTTATACCTTTCCCAGCACAGCCGTTCAAGCCTTGAGAATGCAGTAATAACACAAGGCATTTGAAAATGCGAGAGAGGAAGGAAGACAAATCTGCCTTCCAACACACACCATCTGTACACTCCCTCAGATAAACAACAAAATGAAACAAATCTTTGACTTGGAGACTGCACCTTCTCATACATATTCTATTTTAAAAGGGGGGCCCAAACTTGCCAGACTGCCCCTGCATTAGTCAAAGCGCAGGATCACCTGTGATTTGTTTTTGTTTAACCCAGAGCCCTCCTGCCATTACCTCACACACAAGGCTCTCAGAGAAAGAATATTAAGCTAAAGTTAAGCGAGTTTCCATTGCAAAACAAGATGCAGATGTTCTACCTCTGAATACATGCCCGGATCAAGTGCTTGTCATTTGATATGAAGCGCTGGGGATGCCAGACTGGTACAGAATGGTTCTGCTTAGTGGCCTTTTCACCTCAGTGAGGACAACTGTCTCCCAAGAGTTTTCTGTTGTCTCTGAGCTCATTAGGAAGAAAACAGTGATATGAAAGCACTACTCATTAAACTGGCCACTGCTGGTAACTGGCAACAAGTGTTTAGAAGGAGAATATCAGATGTGTTTACACTAAGAATCAGTATCACAATGCTGAGTCAACAAGTCTCTGCAATTATTTCCTCTTTTCTTTTCTACTACACCAAAAACATTACAATTAATTGCTTGAAATGCTAATATAGTTGTCATTTTTCCATTGTTGAAGACTGAGCAGTCTCATTTCAGTGGTTTAGAAAGTTCTGCCTTCACTGGTGAAGGAGAAACCATTCAAATATCCATTTTTATGAACTTGTTTAAAAGACTATGTTGTTAAAATTAAGATTTTCCCAAAAAGCATCACTTAAAACTGAGATTTTATCATGGAGCATCATGAGGAGCTCAAAACTACTAATTATATTAAGACAATGCTCAAAAGGACACAAGTTAGCCATATGAAACAAAGCACCCTGAGGAAAGGAAATGGCTTATTCTGTGGTTCAAAGTTATGGACTCCCATTCAAAACCCCTCTCACCTCATTCTTGGTTATAATCTTTTCGCTGGTTGGGGTTGTCTTAATTATACACGTGTGCAAACCCTTCCATCACATTACAGCATCACCGAGGAGTGGAGGCTGGAAGGCACGTCTGGAGATAATCTTGTCCAAACCTCCTGCTCAAAGCCAGGGTCAACCAGGAGAGGTTGCTCAGGGCCATGTCCAGGTGGGTTTTGTGTTATCTCCAAAGACAAAGAGATTCCACAACCTCTCTGGGCAACACGTGCTAGGATTTGACCAACCTCACAGTTACAAATAAATAAATAAATAAACAAATAAATAAAATATTTTCCTTCTGTTTGTGAGAAATGTTAACTTCAGTTAAGGCTTCATACTACAAAGCACTCTTAGCTGTACCTGCAACACAGCACTCCTCTGGGGTTAATGGAAGAACTTCTAGGTCTCCCATTTTGCCCCCAACCTCACAAAACGCCAATTTTCTGTCCATATTCAGATCCCATTCATATTAGTCATCATTCTGCCCTCTTCCCATAAACATCCACTGAGTAAGGCAAAATGAGAAATTTGTTTCATGAACTGAACAGCACTGTCAATAAATGTTCTCACACTCACTGGACCATGATTGTGACACTGCTTTTTAGGAACAGAATAAGACTAAGAGAAATCTGAGGGTTCTTGCACCTACCAGTCAAGGAAGACTAACCAAGTGATGGCATTAAATCTGCACCTGGAAGCTTCCTATCAACTGTTTGCTGTCTGTAACTCTTGCTGGACAAAACCAAAGACTCTTCTTACAATGCAAACTATGCACTTTTACTTCATATCCATCTGAAGAGCTGCCAAAAGGCATGTGATGGAAGAACTTTTCCCATTTCTTACGTACCACAGTACATCTCTTAACCATAAACTGCACCTATAAGTCAATAGCATGTAATTCCAGTGGCTTGTGCCAGAGGTTAAAGATTAGAACAGCTCGTAAAAACCTTAGAAAATTATAATGGTACATTTCACCAGCATACAAATTCTCTCAGTAAACAACAGCAAGTGCTTCAAGAGAAAATCTAAAGGAATAAGGAATCCATCTCATTCATTTTCTGTAGGATATAGGTCCATAATTATTTCAGCTGAAATTTCAAACCTATTTTCACATCATACAATGCATTTGTGTCTATGTCTGCAAAAATTACTTTTCAGGAAGACATCTATTTATAAGTAGCTTAAGTATGACCTTCAATAATTCCTAATTAATTGAGTTTGAAAGGGCACTTTGTCCTCAATATACTTACTACCATAGCAGTATCTCTGAAAAGACAAGATCCATCACTGCTGACACAACTCTCTTATAAAATAAATACTATGGCAGAGGCATGGAAGATCTGTAGGCATCTCAAAAACACCCTTAGAGTTCAGTGCAGATGTTGTCAGTGTTTATACTTTTTAAACCACTAGGATATAAACACCTCACTATAAACACCACTGAAGTTTTGCTTTTTTCCCCTTCGTTTTTTGTGTGTTTATTTTAGTGTTAAAAACGTTAACTTCCATAATAAGGAAAATAGCAGCAGATGTTTAAGCTAAACAAAGACTGCTACAGTAGAGTGTATTCCTCAAGCTGTCCTTTTGCTTTTGAACTACTAAAGGAAAGATCTGTTCAAATAACAATTAATGGAGAAGAGGGTTGGAAAAAAAGGGCCTGGAAAGAATCATCCATAAATATTAGGCATAATTTTAATGAATTGAACTAGTGAGCCAAAACTACAGTTTTTCTGCCTTAATCAACAAAACACTCAGAAACATGCACATAAGTAGAATTTTATGCCAAACTTTGTGGCCTCCAACAGAAGCTGTCACTTGCTTACGAACAAAGCACTAGTTACTACAGAGAGCAACAACAAAGTTGAAGGACCTGCAAGTTGTCTTTCATTAACCAGCCCTGTTGATATAAAGAAGAAAGCATGGGATAGGAAAGAGATTGGAAGTTCAACTAATCTCACACTATCCCAGCTCTGAATTATTCAGTACTGAAGGGCAAGCTCAAGCTTCTCTAAAAAGCTTTCTTCAAGCAAACATCTTTGTTATTTGTATAGGAAAGAAAAAGAAAGGAAGGAAAAGAATGAAACAGATATGTACAGTTCTCTACACTTCTCACGGGAAGGAAATGTGGCCATTCTGATTTAATGGTAAAAAAAGACAGTATTTTCCAAAGTGAGGTTCAGCTCCCTGCCTTATTTCTTATTTCTTTTTCTAAACGTAGGAATAGCTCCTATTCCTATGTGTACTACTTATTGTTTCTCCCCTGACAACTACAGCAAGTTTATTTTCCAAATGAACATGGAAAATGTTCCTGCTGAATCAGAAAAAAGATTTCTGCAAGGCTTGTGTGTGGCTACAGCAAAAACAGTTCTACTGCCAAGCCGAATTAGCTCAGTGGTGCCTTTCTTTCCAGTCAAAGCCAAGCCATAACCACTTCTTCAAACTGCACGTAGATAAAACTCCACTAAGATTAAGAAACTGATTTTACCCTATTACCTCAGGCAACTTCAAAACAAGACTATTAATGCTTACAAAATGAAGAGCAAATGCCAACCTACATTAGCCGAAGAAGACATAAGTAAGACTCAGAGTCCAGCAAAGAGAAAAAAAAAAATTACGTTTTCCAGCTAGTTGTGTAATTCTTTCCACAGGGGACTGGAGCGTGGGGTGGTTCTTGGGAAAGGAGGGGTGTGCACGGTGGAGGAGGGGGAGGCATCGCGCAGCCAGGGCTTTCTCTGAGCTGTGCAGGAAATGAGAAGTCAAACAATGGGCCGCTCTGTGCTCCGTACGCTGCGCCTCGGCAAGCCCCATGGCTGCGCACTGAGGCTCCTCATTGTTCGGCACCTCGCTGCTGCACCGACACGAAATGAGTCCAAGGCGCACTGTCTAAAAGCGTCTCTCACGTCTAAAAGTGGCAGTGTCCGACTGCGAGGTTGGATCACAAGGAGAAATATGAATTAATACTTGCACCCATGTTACAAACCATTTCCTTCACAGCAGCAGAAATTACCAACAAAAACTCTACCTGGCAGTCACAAAAGCAACACGGTCCTTTAAACTAATCTAATATTAGCTTTAAGAAAAAGAAAGAAAAAAAGAAAGAAAGAACACTAGAAATATTCTTTGTAAAACAAACAAACCAGAAAAATTATATGGAAAAAAAAAGTCCTTCCTTAAACAGAGCCTTAGCAACAAGACAGACTGCACGGTATCTTACAACCAACAGCACCGATCTCCTTTCAGGAGGCACATTTCATGCTTAGAAACAACAGAAAACACACCCGACAAGAGACGCTTTGTGAAATGAAAGCATTACCTTCATAGCACAGAATGCCAATATTGTTGTTCATCTTGTCCAAGTATTGGTAGTTCAACAGGTCCATCTTCATAAATAGCATTTATCGGGCTAGCAAAAAAGACCAGCTTGTTTGCTTTCACCCAGGTTCAGGGAGAAGTAAGCCAGGCAAATGGTGCCGAGTAAGCTCCCGGCTCCCTAAACTTCACTAGCACAAGGCCCAGCCTTCAGCTAATCAAAACAAAGTATATTAAAGGAAAGTTGGAGGGATTAAAACACACACGCTCCCTTCCAAACTTCTGCAAACTACAAGTATATTGTGTCCTTCAGTACAAAGAAGACTGTCTGAAAACTTTTCAAGTCTTTTTCCAAATTAAAAAAAAAAGAGGGGTGGGGGGAGGGGGGAAGAAAGAAAACAGAAACAAGGGAAATTTCCTAGGACAAAGACACACTAGTTCTCCTCACAGCCCGCTGCAAGTTAACTGCACTGACATGCAGGCTATGCTTGGTATGACTCGTATGTAAACCAGCTTCCTCTCTCTATCAGGCGGGGAGGACTGAGCATGCTCAGTGAATCCCTGGAGCTCTTCAAATGTCAGGGATATTTTCTGCACAAGATCAGGCTCTAAATGCACTAAGTGTTTGAAAGAAAGCGAAGGAGGAGGTGGAGAGCCTGCACAGAAGGGGCCTGTACAGAAGGGGCCATGTCGGAGCGGCTCCTGACAGGAAGCAGCGCTGCTGCTGCTGCAAGCCGTGCGGGGCGCGCGGCGCTGGAGCCTGGGGAGCAGAGGCCTCAGCGCGGGCAGGGGCCTGGCGGGCTGCTCAGCAACACAACTGCGTTAAATCAACCCTGCAAAAGGCATTGTTCCTCTTAAACCTTTACTCAGTTTCCCAGCACGGCCTCGGACAGGGCCTGGTATTGCTGCAGTGAAAATAACGCCATTTGCCAGGGGCAGAAGAGAACAGCTGCCCTGTTACGATACAGACAGACAACTGCAGCTACGGGACCGAGACCCAGCGGGTGTACCTGTCTGCACACACACCCTGCCATGATTCAGTCACACCGTTACGTGTGATTACTATAAGGAGTATTACCAGTTAAAATTCTCTGTTCTGGATTTTCGACAATTGCCACAGCTCCACTTTACATGACACAAATATTGGAGATTTTTACAGCAGTTGCTGTCATCCCAGGATGTGGTCTGCCCTTCTGCAGCTCAAACCTCGATCATAAAGGCTCCAGCCGCTTCTACAGATGTGTGTGACTCATCAGGAGAGGGCAGGACATCTGTACGTAAGCATGTGCTAACCTAATGGGCATCAGCCTGCACTTCCTGTGGCTGATCAACACCTGAAGTCTGATCTGACAGAAAAAAGAGAAGTGAATATTGAGGAAGTTTGGTCTAAGACGAACAACAACAACAAAAAAGCTAACAGAGTCCTACTCTTGCCGCGGCCTCTCTCTCCTCTTTGGCTTGGACCATAATTCTTCCCTGCCTTGCTGGGAAAGAGAATTTTATTGGTACACAAAGGAGCATGCACTCACTGAGAAAAAATAACACACTTTCATTTCCACCTTAGGAACTTCTCCACTTTGTTAGACAAGGGGAAGATAGTACTTTACAGAAGCATTCGTGGAATGACATTTTGTCAAAGCATGTTGAAAACTGCTGCTTTAAAATGTTCTGGATATTTCAACGAGACTAGGTAATTTAGATAAAGTTACTACTAATAAAAAGGAGTAAGAAATTTACCTCCAAGGAAGATTCTCCAGACCCCAAATAAAGTTTATTCTCCCTTCAAAACCAAGTAGTAGTCATGTGCATTACTTATATGCTTCATTTGAAAGATAATGTCCACTGAACAACAATGAATTTAATACAGCACGAAACAAACTACCTGAAAGGAACCATTACCAGGAAAATGAAGGCCTAGAAGTCTTTTATTCATTATTTACATGCAAAAAGGGCCCTCTCCTTACCAGAAGCATTATTAATCTTTAAGACTTTAATATAGTACGAAGACTTAATGGTTAAATGACAATATATTTCTCAGATAGTATCTAATAACAAGTGTGGTGTTTTTGTTTGTTTTGTTTTGCCTCACAGGATTCATTACTGCTAAAGTTGCAATCACTCATCTCCAGACTAAAATAGTACCTTCTAGAAAGAGAAATATTTTTAATAGCAAGAAGAAAATTATGATTTTCAAGCATGGGGACCAGAAGTTTTAAGTAGCAGATCATGTTGTCCATAAGCAAAATTCAAAGCTGCTATACATCAATTTTATAGATTAAAACAACCACTTAATAAAAGCATCAAGAAAAGTGTTGCCTTTTATAGTGCAAACAGAGATTAAAAATCCATACCTAGAACTTAACAAAAAGAGGCAAGTTCCTTTAGCATGAAATGCAGGCTTTTTTATGTAGATATGCCAAAGCTTTCAGGGAAAACATTTGTAATATGTGAAGTTTTTAATAAACAGAGCACCCCTGAATTTACATTACTACAACACATTTTATGGATCCTTAGGAGGAATAAGAAGAGGCAAGCATTGAATTTTTCCAGTTTAAAATACTTAATTTTTTACAAGAAGTGCAGGTGATGAGGAAGAAAAAAAGTACTATTCTAAACTTCTTTAGAGTAGTGGTCTACACAACAGGGCTTGCAAATAATGTGTTAGCTATACAAGGACACTATAGCTCCACGTCCAATATAAATTCCCCTCTACATGCAAAGATACATTTTTCTTCTAATTGTTTGGAAAAGAAGTATTGGGTATTGTCTACAAATCACTCATTCTTCAGTATTTTTGTCCACACAATAATTAGGAAGTTGTCCTCATTAGACCAGTAGTCACAACTCTGCTGGTTTTTACACAATAGTTATCATTTTATTATATGAATGACTTCAGTACACGAAATGAAATGTTACAGAATGAACCTAGATGCTACATGTTAAATAATAACAACCTGTTTCCTGGAAGCTTTACCAATACCTAAATTAAAATATCAATACCGAAAGCAGAGGAATGCCTGGTTAAAGAATAGAAAAGTAAAATTATCAATATTAATAAAAATTATCAACACATCTCAAGCATTCCAAAGCCCAAATCCACTCATACGAAATGAGTTTTCTTTGAAAGAAAACTTTCAAAAGCTCAACAACGAGAAGACATTAACTTTTAAATAGTCATAGGTTTTCTGTAAAGTACTCAGTCTGCTCTTGAAAGCACAGAATTACCAACTGCTTCATCCAAACTGCTGGTCATCAAACTCTTCACCAGTTTGAGATACCTTCCACTGAACTGAAAACAATCGCTACATCAGCAGATTCTATGCAACATACATAGAAAAACAAGCTGTTAACATCACCCCAGGACCTTTGTTAGTTCTTACCTGTTCTTCTGTACATTGATGGTTGCAGTTATATGCTGTACTATCTCTGTTTTATATTAGCTAGAGTACTTCCCATAGCATTACACACACTTTTCTTTTGTAAGGCAGATAAATGCCCAAATCTATATATAAAATGTTTAATACACTGGAACTTTTGACACAACAGCATCCCCTAGAGGTAACTGAAAATCCACATCTTTCTGAATCGCTCTGGACTTCACATCAAAGTCCATTAAATTTGAATCTAATTAGCACACTTAGCAGATGAGGTAGTTCAACTTCTTAGTGATCTTTGGATTCACTTTAATAGGAAAAGCAAATTCAGTCTTCACAGAAGAATGTCTTATTGAAGTATTCTGAGACAAGGAAAGCAAAACAAAACAAAAAAGCAGTTCTAAGAAGTAGGTAAATCACCATTGTCAAAACCAGGGGACCATATGCATACTTAGACAGGTAGTGCCTACATTAAGGAAGAAGTCAAACTTGGAGTTTGACAAGATTTTTGTGTTGCTTTTCTACAATTCTCATAATAAAAAAATAACAAATCTGTCCCTCTTAGACAATACAGTGGTATGTCTTCAAAAGTTGTGTGAAGCAAATGGTACAGTGGCCTCAACATCTACAGCCCATATGCTTTCTCTTGACTAGCTTACGTCTAGTCAGATGGACCAATGCACTTTAGTAGCTGAAGCACATCAGGAGCACTCTTGGTGAACCTCCTTCAGCTTCTTCTCATCTGAACAGAATCTGATTTATGGCCAAGACCACCCTGTGACAATGAAAGGAGGGCAGTTAGGAGATGCACTGTGGAAGCAAACACCTGACTCAGTAAGAACACTGGTGCCAATATACCCAGTGCAACTAGCCAAGAGCTGATGAGCAGAACAGAGTATTTTTCAGATTTAAAAAAATCTTGACGAACTTGTCTTTTCAAAGAGTTACAGTGCACATTACAAATGTTGTATGTTACTGTATCAATTACTAGTTCCTAAATGCTGGTGGAACTCTTCCACTATAAAAACAAACCTGGCTTATTTGAGCAATAATAGGAATTTAATTTAAAAAATAAATCCTTATACTTGTGTGTTGTTTATCTGAATTTCTGTAGGAAATAACGGAAAAAAAAAATCCTGGATATATTAAATCTGTAACACTGGATTTGACAGGAAGAATTTACATGATTCTTACAGCTCTTAAACATATAGTGACTGCTTCATATAGCACTGCTTCAGAGCAAACTGTTTCAAATAAGCTGCCATGGAGCATTCTTTTCTACCTTCTCTCTGATGTCCTTAAGCCTGTCCAGTCCTCCTACCTCTGTCCTCACCTCACGTTTTCATACTCTCCCCCAGAGTGAGTACTTTTCTCTCACAGAATCATAGAACGGCTCAGGTAGGAAGGGACCTCAAAGATCATCTAGTTCCAGCCCCCTGCCATAGGCAGGGATGCCACCTACTAGATCAGGTTGGCCAAGGCCCCTTCCAACCTGGTCTTGAACACCTCCAAGGATGGGTCATCTCAGTCCTGCTGCCTTAGGCAGTAGCACTGAAGGGTCTGCAAAAATGGAATTGGCGCAGTTTGGTCCACACTCCACACCACACACCATCTTTCAATGGGAAAATGTATGGCACTGGCTGAGAATCAACACTGTAGAAGAAAGATCTGCAATCCACTCACTTGGATGTGACTCAAATTTCATTCTTGATGATCATCAGCACAGAGGAGCTATTTCAACAGTGATCAATTTTGCAACTAAGAAAAAATACAGTCTTTATAGAGGTGTAATACACCAATGTCAAACACCTTAGAGTATTACCCCATATAACTCCCATTCCTGAACAGACAGAAATATGTTACAGCTCTTGAGGTCCGGCAGGCGTTTATGATCCATGATCTAGCTGATACATCAATATCCTTAATGAAAGAGGCAGAGGAGTACTTCAGATACAGGTTTTACCTTTTACTACTTCAACCAAAAGAAGAGCAAATTTTAGCTAGCAGCTGCTAGGTGGCGATGTGCCTGAAGGAAAAATACTGCTTGTCCTTTTCCTGATACTCAACTGCAAAGTTGCTGTACTTACCACCTACTTTATTTAAAAAAAGAAAAATCAGTTAGAATACATTTCACAGGGAAAAAAAAAAAAAAAAAGAAAAAAAAGAAAAAAATATATAAAAACTTCTCATTTGAGCAAGATGATTTGCTTTTAAATACACTCAGATATGATAAGGAAATATAGTTAACATGTGAAAGACTCAGGAAATTCAGAGATACATTATAAGGAAAATGATGTTTAATGTTTCCCACAAATGGCCATCTCCTACCCTCACCCCACTATTGTACCATTGACCTAAGTAAAAAAAAAGTTAGAGGACAGAAGATGGGGGGGTAAACATAGGCAGATGACAACAACGTTTTTTAGTGAACAGTGAGTAGGAGGAACACGCAAAACGCACATTCTGGACATCTTTCTAAAACTAAATAGCTGTTCCACAACTGTGGAAAACTTCAGGGTAATGGAGGCAGTGAGCCAGGTGATCGCTTCCATGTTCCACAAGGTGAAATACAAAGGAGAAGAGTGTTCATTAGCGCATGATTTTTCTTGACTCAATTCTTTGACTGTTTGCTGAAACAGAACAGCAGACAATGAAGATCAGTTTTACCAAAAATATTATTCATTTCACGGTAATACCTTGCAATTTACAACTTGTTGGTGTTTTTCTCTTTTTATTCTCTTAAGCCAGGTTAAAAACAGTTTAAAAATGCAGCTACAATCTGTAACAAATAAATCTTGTTTATCTGGGTTGAAAAATTGTTATTTGCTGATTAAAATCTTGATATTCTTTCTCGTTATTTGCATACTACTTTGAATTTCTGAAGGGTTGATGATAATCAGAAACATAATTTATCTTGAGCTACAAGAATCTCATACACCATCATGGCCTCCAGATGCACACAGTGAAGTGTTAAGTTCACCATGTTCTAAAAGCTAAAATATAAAGTCATAAGGAGAAAAAATAAATAAATAAATAAACAAGAAGAAAACCTGAAAAGAGTGCATTAAAGAAAACAGCTAGTCAGCTTGATGTGAACAGCTCATGCATCTAAAACACTTTTTACTTAGAAATGTTAGGAGCCAGACCACGTTTAGAGGCTAGATTTCAAAATTACTGTGCGTATCCCTCATCTTTGGGAAGAAGCAAATCCAGTTTCCAGAAACCACTAATTACAGGGTTTAGAATAAAGCAAAGGGCTCTATGATTGCTAAAGTCTTTGAAAAGATTTCCCCTTTATTGCTAGCTTGGCGAGACATCAGATATACTCACAGGGCCTAACTCGACTTACATGTCAACGTATGTAAATCTACTTAAGTGTGTGGAGTTGACCCTGTTTGCACAAAGACTGAATGAATATATTATAGGCAGCACAGGTAACAATCTTATAAATTAGATTAAAAAATGAATTCCAATGCTATCTTACAGACGACCATGTAGCACGATCAGCTATAACTTTTGTCACAGAAGAAATTAATTTTGCCTTTTGAACATCAAAAGAATTACTTATCCTTGACATTTGGATGAAAATGTTAATAAGCATTTATTACAGGATCCAACTATATAACTTGCAAGGTATTACTTCATTAAGTGAAAAAGACATTTCATTCAAATTTTAAGACTATTCTGTTCCAATTGAGGGTCGTTCTCTACAATTAAAAAAGTGTTTGATCTTAATAAATCATTCTACCATCTACCCTCCAAACAAACAAACAAGCAAACAAACAAGCAAACAGTCCAAAATGAATAAAAAAAAAATACACTCATTTATCCCAAAATGTAGTGTTCTCAAAAACAAACCAGCCACCCAGGGAACAGTGCCTTTTCTCAAGATGCTGGTGATCTGTTGTCCTCTGCATCAAGCAAAAGAAACCAAGACATAAGAAGCACCACATACTAGCTATCAGTGCTGCACTTATATTATTTAAAGTAGTAATACAAGGAAGAATACGTTTTAATATGTTTGTGTACAACACACACATCCATATCCATGTGTATAGTATTATGTATCATACATGTAGAATGTCAAAAAAAAAATCTTCATTCCTCTAGCTACTAGGGAGAATGCCCATGTTGTCCAAAAGTATAACTTCACAGGACTCAGAAGTAAAAAAATAACGCTCCCAACAACCCTTTTTTATGAGAAGACCTTTCAGAAATAGTCAGCCCTCCCTGTTCCAAAATATTTTTATAAGTTTCAAAGGTTCATGGTGTCAGAACCTTTTCAAGCACTGACAATGAATGATGTGGCATTTACGAGGAAGCTGAAAAAAAGTTTTTTCCAATGGATCAAAATTATCATTTCCAGTCCTCCAGGTACACAAGATGAGACATTTTCCCTTCCAGAAAGTCCAATTTCAGTCTCAAAATCAGATGTAGATATTGCTGAAAACTCTCTATTTTCCAGTGGAGAAACAGCTAGCTTTTCTTACTTGGCTTTTGCTTTCCCCCTCACCTCTAATTAAATGGCAACAAGAGGTTTTAAATAAAGTTTTTCACATTTTAAACAAAAGATACTTGTTTTTATTATTTGTTATTAATTTCCAGATTTCTGACAAAACAGCAAAGTATTGGGAATTTATATGCATCTCATATTGTGTCCTCTCTGCACAGCTGACACCAGCCCCATCACACAGGGGTCACAACTACCACTCACCAGCTTAATAGGAGAGACTATAGTACAGCAGGGAAAGTAACAACAGGAGGCTTCCAAACTGCAATGCTAAAAATTGTGTTTTAAAACCAAATGTTAGCATTTGATTTACCACAAAGAAGTCCAAATTTCCCTTTGATGAATCCTGCCCACGGCAAAAATTTTACTCAACAGTCTGCGGGACTACAGACAAATGCTGCTGTAATTTGAGAGTGAAGACTATCAGAGCACAAAGCTTTGACTTGGTTTTGTCACTTGCTTGTCTTCAATCCAGTTGTCAAGGAAAACATGCATTGTACAGCCATATGTCCTGCCACTCTCCTTACCCCAAATTTGGGAATGGTGGGCAAGTGTCAATGATACTTCAAAGAGAGCTATAAGCCCTCAAAGATAACCGTGCTCCTGTCCTTCCTGTGAAAACAGTGGCAGGGAGAGAAGACTGACCACAGTTATGTCACCACTCTGGGAAAAGCCACAACTCAACTGTTGTCCCTTCTGGAGCGTTGGCAGGAAGAAGCAAGCTAGCCCTGACTATGGAGGAGGGAAAACAGAGGTAGGGAATAAAGGATAAAAACTACCAAATTTGTAACAGCAAATACGGGCACATGTCAGGTAACCTTGTGCAGGACCTGGTCAGTGTTTGCCTGTCAGCACACTGAGGTGTCACTGATAGATGCAAAGCTGAAACTAATACTTTATGCTAATTCCAGTTCCCTTCAAAAAAAGTGCTTTTAAACTATAAAAACCCTCTTTCCCTTTTCACTACACCATAGGTTTATGTTTCAGTGACATTACTTCATACTCTTCGCACAAAACTCATCCCCAGGAACCCCTTCACTTCCTGAAATTCAGCACTTCCCAAACAAGAAAAACATTCCCAGACATCCACAAAATTTCCTCAGCTTTTTAAAGCGTTTCCCATCTTAACATCCCTTCTCACTTGTCTCAAAACTTCTTTCTCTTTCTTTCCAACTATCCCAAACACCCTTTCAGGACGCATTCTCCAACTGCCCTGAATTCCCCCCACACTTTCTCCCTGCACTAAGCAGCTCCTTGTCTCTTCAACTTCTGCTTACCAATCATCCCAGAGCTTTCTGTCATCTCTCACACCACATTTTTGCAGCCCTTCTGAACCCAAGTGTAATACTCTATATCAGACCCTGAAGTTCACTGATTTCTCACCTCTATAGCAGCAATGGCTGCTGCGCTTCTCTAGCTCTGGGTGCCACCAATCCTGGAGTACCAGGCCTGAGCACACAATACTAAAAGATGTATCATCCCCAAAATGAAACGAAATGGCAGATCTCACTTTCAGCTTTATACCAGCTTATACCACTCTGACTTGGTCATTTGCCTCTCGATGTTCCATTTCCTTTCTCTGAGCCACAGCTATAGGAACAGAGACTCAGTATACACAGTATTTACTTCTGTTAACATGGTAATACAACAAAGTACTGAAGTGTGAGAAAAAGGCAGAGTCATTCTGGTATAAAGGAATCTGCATACATACTCCTTCGAGGGTTTTACTCTCAGAGGGTAAAAACAACATACTTTTGTAACAGGACTGGTGGCTAGAGCATGAGGTCCTAACAGTCCCAGCATATTCTTCTGATAGACTCCACTGTGGAGAAAATTCCCCTTGAGATAGATGCCAACTCCCATGCAAGAAAAAAAAAAAAAGAAAACAGCTGTAGAAGGTGAGCTGAGGGTAGCAGAGACTTACTGTCAGCTAAGCCAATCCAGCTCTGGCACATTTCTCGCTCAATAGACTGAGTATCACAATGTACACTTTTGGTTTTGGTATCAGGAATCCAAAATTACTTCCTATTATTACTGCTGCTATTCAATTCACTCAGCTCTCACCCATTAGGCTGCTGGTGTGTAGGTCACTCCTGTTATCTGCTATGGTCAACTAAACCTGTCTTTATACAGCTTATCCTACAGAAATAAGCCCAGTGTACCCTCTCAGGGATTTAAAAAACACAGGCACAAACCATGCTTATCAAAAATTTGTGTTGACATGTACCTTGAGGGCCAGGTGAAAAAAAAAAAAAAAAAAAAAAAAAGGAGAGAAAAATAATAAGGCAGCTCCAGGTCAAGAGCACATAAAAATACAATATATCACTTCAGCATGAACAGTGTTACACAGAGAGCAAACTTGCTTCACTTTTGTTAAAAGCTCAGCTTGTGAATGTGAGAGTCAAAACCACTAGCCTAATGCAGACTGACATCTACAAAAATATAATGAGAAGTTGCATAAATCTGAGTTGCTTTTAAAATGCTGCCTAAATATATCTAGATTGACATAATACAGGTCATCAGTCTGGGTTGACTACACTTTAGACAGACTTTGTACAAAGCATTCATTGTATATACTGAATCTCCCCTGGCCAGAGAAGTTTGTAATACCTGAATGTTATCGTTCTCTTTCCTTTTTATGCATATTACTCATATAAAAGATGATGCATTTCTGAAACAAGCCTTTTCTTTCAGAGATGCAGAATATTAAATTTATTAACATCGCAGTGCAGTTTGCATGTGCAAAGGTCATTAGTGTAACTTGAAATTAAATAACTGTATAGGCAAAAGCTAGCCTATCACTAATTTAACCCCACATTTTTCACACGTGGCCTATAAATCAGAAGATTATATATAAATATTGCATTCTTGAAGTTTATGTTGATTAGGACTAGTACCAGTGGCCTCCTTATTTTCCATAAAGCAATGAATAGATTGCACTAAGACAACAGTATACATCTTGAATGAAAATATTATCTTAGTGCAACCGTATTTATACTAATAGAACAGGCACTTATCTCAGGTCTCCATTCAGAAACTTAAGGAAAAAAAGAAACTTTAAAAAATACCAAGGAAACAATTGCAGTTAGCACTTGGCAGAAGATTCATCTCTGTAGCATACAAAACAAATTCATTTTTTTTTCAAATTATATCACGCCAACCCTAAATGAGGAAAGTCATACAACTGATGCTGCCATACTGAAAACCTTATCAGCAAAATTTAACTAAGAATATGAATGTGTTAATTAAAAGCGAGGTAATCACCATAAGCTAGTGCAGAACTGGAATTGTCCAGATATCCACTGCACAGAATTTATTTTGCTCTGCCCTTTCACAGACCTAGAATTTGGCAGGACAGAAAGAACATTGTACTTAACTCTTCAGTTTAGCCTTCCACCCACAACATAAAATTATGGCTCACGCTTACTATATCAAATTCCATTTGGGGACATGGTTAGAAACAAAAACAATCTGACCCCATTGTGAAATAAGGCAGTAGAAAATTACTAAGCTTTACGACAAGGCTAAACTATTGCTAACCATATTTCAGCAGAAATACCCTGTTAGTATGACACCACTCAATGTAGCAAGCATACATATGGATACAATATGCAAATTAATTTACTATACAAAGTACTATTTGCCTACCAATGATTTTTTGAAAAAGGAAACACACAAAATCATAGAATATCCCATTTTGTAAGGGACCCACGAGAATCATCAACTCCAGCTCCTGGCTCCACATAGGACTACCTAAAAATTAAGCCATACGTCTCGAAGCATTCTCCAAACACTTCTTGAACTCTGGCAGGCTCAGTGCAATGACCATTACCGTGGGGAGCCTGTCCCAGTGCCTGACCACCCTCTCAGTGAAGAGCCTTTTCCTAAAATCCAAGCTGAACCTGAGTATTCTTTTTATCAACTTATTTGGAGGTTGCCAATAATATAATTCTCCAACTAACTTAAGAATATCATTTACTTATCCTTAAATAACAAGAAGAAAACCATTAGAACTGATTAGTACATGTAGAAGGAGAACAGGAGTCTTTTCTATAAGTGATTCTTCTGAGACAAGATAGGGAACCCCATTTAAGTGAAGTTACTGCACTTTCAGCATAGACTACACTTTCAATTATTCACAAATACATTTTTTTGGAGCAAAATGGTAGGGCAAAACCTTAATTACATAAGTCATATTATTGCCAAAAATTCTGGGCTTGCTGCTTCCAGAAGTTAGAGAAATTTAACTGTCACATGAAAGCAATTGCTCTGGCTGGGGAAGAACAACTAAATAAGGAGTCGTATCATTGGTCTGAATTACCAATTTGTTGAAACAATGACAAATGAAGAGATAAATAGACATAACGTGTACTAAGAAAAGCATTTAGACTATGCATGAAAGCATGCTTTATATCCCCCAAATTAAAAGCTCTCAATTTACAACCTTAATATTCAGCATAACTGAGTTTATGTCAGCCTTGGTAATCAGTCTAGAAGCCAGACTCCAACACACGCAAGCCGCCCTGACTAAACTGCTCTACGAAGTACATGGCCCTGAAATGCATGTGCACATACCTGAGCTACATCTGGTATTGCTGGTAGTCTTAGCTGTGCAGGTTTTCTTCGTGTTTGTTTTTAAAGGTAGAACTGGTATAAAGGTTATAAAACATAAATAAAAAAAGCCGAAAATCCTGACCTAAAGGTGTTCTGTCCTTTCCACTGTATGTCTTAAGAAGCTGTTTTCAGGATAAATACTGTTATATGCATTTTTTTTTTTTACTGTGGAGAAATGTTTAAAGAATATTACCATGATTGAAAAATCCAACACTCTCAAGTTAAAAAATGACAGAAAAATGATTTTGGGGGGTAATCCTGATTTGCCATCCTTACAGTTTTATTGTATAATCATATTTGATTACCTCACAGGCTACTATATTCCCACAGGACCTCACCTCATTTTGTGTAAAGAAAGATTTACTGGCTCTGGTCCTGAATAATGATTGAATTGAATCATATCAAAGAGGTGTTGTAAAGATTAATTAAAGGTTTATGAAGCTTTGTGACAGTACAGTGGTAAGTGTCATACAAAATTCCTACAAGGAATTGAATAATCCTGCCTGTCGAGCCTTGTTTGAATAGAGGGCAGAAAATGAAGTTTTGGCTCCACACGAAGCAATGAGGAAAAAAAAAATTAGATAGTTCTCTCAGTAAGCACTGTGCCTCTGAGACTAACGCCTTATGTAAAAAATACCTTATGATGAGGAATACTCTATAACATACAATTTTAACATAGAAGCTGACATTAAGCACCAACTTCAAAACATCTTTCCAACACAGTATTCAAGTATATATTATTTTCCTCACAGGGCAAGTGAAAAAAAAAGAACAACCCTGCAGCTACTCCACAATACTAGCCACCAGAAGAACTAACAGGGAGGCTGAAGTACTTCTATCTGCCAAAAAGGCAAAATGCTTACCAGCCTCTTTTGTATTGTCCCTTTTCCAACTGCTCATATTGCCCTCTTTCTCATACCTGACCTCCTATACCCGTCTCAGTGCCCTCCTGCAGCTAGTCCTATTATCTGAGTCTCAGACTCCCATGTTCATTCCCAATACCCTTTTACTAGTACCTACTTGTTCCAAACTCTTGCCCAACCAGTCCCAATTCCCATATTCTCCTGCCAAAATCCATTCTTGCTTTCCAAACCACGCCTTCCTCCTCAGACACCTCACCTCAGCCTGCTCACCCCTGAGCCTTCAGCATGGGAGGCATCATCCCAAGCAGCAGCTCCCTCTTGGGCACCGCCAGACCTGCGACTGGACAAACGCTGCCAGTTCTCACTCTGCCTTGCACATCAGCAGCCCCACTCATCATAAGAAGTACAATATCCATCATAGGCAGAAACATTCACATTTTTAGGGGCAACCAACTTCAAGTTTCTTGTTACCTTAAACAGATTTTTACATGGTAGTAGGAAGTATGTGTGTGACACAAAGGTCAGACTTCAACACCTCCTCCAGAACAGAAGCTCACCAGAATGAATGTTCTTCTAAACACACTGAAAATAGTGCATTATTTCCTTTCTGAGCTTTGCTTTTGAAAATTGGTAACTCATTCTAAAGTTACCAAAAAAAAAATGGTCATTTTGTGTGCGTTTTTTTTTTTTTTTTTTTTTTTTTTTTTTTTTTTTTTTTAAACAAACACACATAAAAGGTCAGGAGAAAAAACACCACCCTATTTAGACCTTTATCATGAAAAATCACATCCAAGGCTGTTAAAATACAATTTAGTATTAGAATATTAATCAAGAATAGGATTTTAAGAAGCCTCTTGTCACTAGAAAAAAAGCATGAAAACAATCAGTGCTACCTATTCCAGCTATGTATACACACAAGTAGTAATTTCTACAAAAAAAATAAAAAAAAAATAAACCCAACAAACATTAAATCATTAAAACAGAACTGAAGGAAAATACATTTTCCCATGCATGCTATTGACTGAATTACAATTAAAAAAAATAAAAATATAAGCAATATTCAGCTTAGCTAGAGAGAGTAGACCTATTTTCTTTTTCTTTTTTTTTTTCTTAATTATTTCATTTTATTTATCACATTATGTAGATTACTAAATCACTTCATGTTCTCAAGAGTATTAAAAATTATGCTTTGGACAATGCCACTCACTGATATAAAAAATAGTAGATTACATTACTGTTATTATATACTGTATTATATAATTAAAAAAAAAAAGTCAACTTATTATTCTTTTCCATTTTTTGATTTAAATATCCATAAATCAAATCCTCCATTAAATGACGGTTAGATCCTTTATCAAAGAAAGCAGAGTAAATACTGCCACCAAAATTAATCCTACAGGCTATAGAGGAAGAGGATTAGTGAAACAATTCACTGCATCTCTTGTAAGTCAGAAAGTATTTGTCACACCAGGTAATAAAACACTGTGATGCCTATGCACACATTACAGCCTACAAAGTACAACGACAACTATTTGCAATGAAGAGAGAAATGCAAAAAAAAACAGTAAATACAGTCACCATTTCCCAGCGTTTTACCCAAGTCTTTCCTGTACTAGTCATTTTGGTTGCGGATTTAAACATCTAAATGGTGAAATTGTGTCTAGGAAAAAAAAAAAAAAAAAAAAGTAATCCAAATAAATAAATAAAGATATCAGTACACAAAGACAAACTGCATTTCAGCTTTCCTCTGCTCAGCTGCATAACCAGCCCAAGCTTCAACTCCCGACACGTTTTCATTGGCTTGTATGTTGCTCTGCCAAAACTCATTGACAGCATGCACTTACCAAACAGCCTCTAGGGCAGGGCGAGAGAGCTTCTCTACAGCTGGGGAAAGCAGTTAAACCGTTCTCCTCTGTGGTGATATCACACACTCTTGTCCACACTTGCAGTCACATGAAATGCAAATCACAAGATATGTGGATGAATAACTAACAATTTAAACCCACGGCACTGGAGTTGAAGAAGGATAGGGCCCAGAACAGAAAGCATTTCCAAGTATTTCATATATGTCTTCAGAAAAATTAAATATAGCAGAGAGATGACAGCACTGGGGTCAAAGAGAACAAAATCCTGATGTGCCTGGAACAGTATTCATGTTTCACATTTCCAACTACGATCACAGACTGCGTAAAAAAATGAAATAAGAAGACTCCAGTTCTGACAAACTAGAACCCAGCAGTGACCTTGCCCCCTTTTCCCCCATGTTCTTTATGTTGCAACTCCATAATGTTGCAAAGTTTTGCAAGACTTATGTTTTTCTTAAAGCTCCATTTCTCCCAAGGGCATCTGAAGAAATTACACATAATTTATTTTACCTTTTAAGCTTTTAATTCTAAAGGATAAACAAAGAATCTGGTAAATTATAGCTCAAAGTGAGTCCAAAAGCTCAAAACTAGAAAGCAGTGAAGACTTATTAATTGAATAATTTTGAAGGCCGATCCTGAAATGCTAAAATGTTTGGGTTTGGCAGAGCACAAAACTTTTAAAAACAACGTAGATGGATAAATACTCTTAAAAGGTTTTTTTCTTACAGGTCTCATTCATCAAACACACTTAATCCTTTCAATACTCTCTTCTGTCTCAGGGCGAGTTTGCTATCATAAGCTTTCTCTGAAGTCAGATATTCAGGAAACTCATAACACAAAATTGAAGAAATTATCGTTTTGGAGATATTTACAATAGACATCTTGAGAGGAAATTTTCCAGTTACTTTCCACAAAAAGAATGCAACTAAACCAAACTGAAGCCACGTGATCAATGTTTTTTATTAAAACACATTTATTAAAGAGACTTAATTTTCTAACATCTAATACATACAACATATTAGAAATATTATGCGCATAACAATTTCTATCTCCAAGGAACCTAACAAACATGAATATATCCAGTTTCCTCCTGAGGCAAGTATCACGCCTATATCACAGCTGGAGAAATCAAGGCAGGAAGATGAGATTTACCTGGAGGCACAGAAGCTAGTCAGTTCCTGACTCTCTACACCGGGCCAAAGACCACACCTTGCTTTCATCCACTCTAGTAATTAAAAATAAAAGAATTCTTGGTCTGTATATTCTTTTCAGGCAGAACCTGTCTGACCTGCTAATTTACTGACAATGTATTTAAAAAAATCACAAGACAGCCAGCCAGTGGAGAACCCTGATTAAAAGAATCTTGGCACTACATGTTTCTTGTAGAACACCTACCTCCTTTTCCTTACTCGGCACTGTGGTTGTTCCATATACCACCCTCTGCAAAAAGCTCAGCTGAGGCTGATGCAGGACGTAAATTATACCAGATCCCTGTCCTAGGGAGGGAATGCCTTCTCTAAACGATGCTTACAGGAAAACAGAGAAATTAATTCAGTCATTTGGAAAAAAAATAAATAAGGGACTTTATTTTTTTCAGATCAAGGCAGAATGAACTATAAAGAAACTGCAAAGTGGTAGAAATTCACAGAAGGGATGCTGATGGAGCTCAGATTCTTCCAGGGACTGCAAGGGAGAGGATTTGATCCGCTCACAAGAAAGTGCAGCCTGCATTTGCTCCCTTCGAAGTCAACTGCTTTCATAAAAGTGAGCGAAGGCAGCTAATTCTTGCCTCTAAGTCCTGATTTGCAAGCCTGGCGTTGCATTAACCAAAATATTGCTGCGGACAGCCCTTGGGTAGGCAGCTGGTCGAATTGCACATCAGCTGACATAATTGGATTCTTCTTGTAAATCTTTCTACACCCAGGTGAGCATAATCTGTTTCTTAACTAGAAAAAAACAGTCCAATGATGGTCTGAGAAAGCCTTCCTTTCAGAGTTTCTTTGGGTTTAAATTGGGATATGTCTGACTCCACCAGAATATATAGGAAATGTAGCAAAACTAGTCAAAATGAGAACTTTATATCCACATATATTACATTAATTAGAATTTCACAATACCGTTCATGGGAATAAGCAATGGCAGGATTGCAGCCTTGGTTTAAAAATAAAAAAATCTGCAGTACAGATGATCCCAAGATCAAAGTTCACCTTACAGACTTACCAGTGGGGTTTGGCTACAAAGGGAAACATACCATCAGAATTATATCACATATCCATACCAACACAGCTCGCCATGTGTACGCATCATTTCCTTGGGGAAAAGTACCTTCCTGGGGTGGCCTGAAGAATACAAACATGGTGCTGAAGGTGTGCCTGTAACTTTTTCCTAAATGAATAATCCTACCCAACTCAGAAGGTGCTTTATATTTTGTCAGACTGCAGCAGATTTGCAACAAGTAAATGAACGTCGTTAATACCATAGCAGACCAGCTGGACTGCCAGCATAAAAGGCACACATTATTCCCTGTCAAAACTACTGTCTGATCTTAAGATTCTGTGCCACCAAGAAAATCAGGAGAGCGATACGCAGTCTTTACACCCCTCTACTTCTTTGAACATAAACACGTATATGTGGAACAGGAATTTTCAAAGTTTAGCACAATTTTTACAGAGTAGTAATTTTGCAAGCAGTGCAATACTTGCACTGCAGGCACTAATCTCATGTAACTCTTTTACTGATAGGCAGTAACAGCTTCCTTTTTAGACACCACTTTCTCCTACAGTTTTCCATGTATTTACTGAAAACGGAAAACTCCTACAGCTTCAGAAGTCTGTGAACTGTCTGTGCTGACTGACGCGTCTCTTCAGTTAGACTAACACAAGAGACAGCCATCACATTATAGAATAGTATTTGGGTAGAGTGTCTGTATTACACGAGTTGTGACAATTTATGCTTTTTTTTCCCTATAATCCCGAACAGGCCAACCAACTTGGGCTGAAGCCTGTCTGATGAAGCTTTCCTTTGCTTGCTGGAAGACAGAATTTTTGTCAGGAATGTCTGTGCAATTAATTCAATCCTAAAAAAAAACAACAAACAACAATTAGCCACACCAACCACCACAGCAGTTGGCTTGGGATTAAATATCAGGAATACTACCTGGGGACTGTGGGAGATTATATAACAAATAACTTTTTACGTTTAAATGAAAAAAAGGACTATTAAAAAGTGATACAATTCAGTGAACCGTGTTGCATAACAAGATTTCAAAATAAATTCTGAATCTCTGAATGTCACTGCAAAAACTTGTGCAATATCATTTACCATAAACTTAGTAAGACAGCGATTCTAGATAAACAGCTGTAGTTGCAGAATTTCAGTAGATGACAGTGAGGCCTCCTAACTTAAAAAAACACATAAGAAATTAACAGAAACATCAAGTTCTTGTCTTCACACACTGACATGTATACCACCTCCCCTTACATTCCAGTTAAGAAGTTTAAGAATAAACGTATTTAGTTTAACTGCACTATGCTCTAATAAGACGTGAGTCATTTTAAAAGGTTGTATATTGATGAATTTTATGTTAATTACAGGAATAAACTCCAAATTAGATACTATTTTGTCATCATAAGGGTCTGCACCAGTTACACTAAGTTGATTCTTTGCATTAGTTTCCAAGTAAAGTTGCTGTAACTTCTGTAGATAGCCCAAAACTGAGAAAGTATATGATACCAGCATCTAACTGTTTAAATAAATAAATTCTGATTCCTTTGCAGTTGTGGAGAATCCTGCTTTCCAATTCTCAATGTGCACAGTGGAAAGGAATCAAAAACAAGACAAGCAAACAAACAAACAAAAAAAAACCCAACACACTCAGCAGAAATGTTGGCTTGGTTTCAGAGACTAAACTGCAGAAAACTCAGCAGCACCTCTGGGAAGTCAGTGGCAGGCAAGCATCTCTGACCCAAGCCAGGGAAGGAGCGTAACTGATCCAGGTGCAAGGCAGTGATTCCTGTGCCAGCAGAAAATCCGGAGGAGTAAGTAGAGAGGCACAACCCATCCACTACTTTCCACAGAAATCAGACAGAAAATCAACAACATCACCTCAGCCACCCTCAGCTCCTGCAGATTTCTGAACTCAGCCGGAGCCAGACCTCACAAGATAAGCACTCTGCTCAGTGCTGCTTACATCAGAAATACGAATGCACAGCACACTGAGCATTGCCCATAACCTCTTTAGAAAAAGCAAGACTGGGTTTATGAAAAAGAAAAAAACTGAAACAGCTAATGAAGAAATACACTGATCTGCCATGCAAATTGTCACTAATAGTCATCTGAAGTTTAGGCTAAAGTCCTCAGCCACTTGGAGAATTCATGTTAAAAGCATGATTATACTGTAGTTAAGGGTTGATGGGTTGTTTGTTTGTTCTTCCTGCATGGTTCTAAGCTAAGTTAGGAATGAAGCCTGATGTCATGAGCATTACATACACAGTATAGCATAGCTTCAAGAAAACTGTGATGGTTCTTAAATACACCCAACCATCAGAACAAAACTATCTGTAGCCTGACAATCTAGAAAGCAAGGAAATCAGTTTATGTCTCAAATTCAGAGGAAACTGGAACAGTTACCATTTTGCACTGTGATAATTTTATTCCTCATGCTTATCTAACGTAGCACCAGTAAAGTTAGACTTTTGTCATTCATTTAAATCATGACAGATTCAATGCCTACTTCACAGTATAGTGACAAAACCAAATCCTATAGCCTGAAAAAATCATTACCAGCTAAAATACGACTGTAACAGACTTTAAGAAATAACTTTCCAGCTCTTAAAGGATCTTTTAAGGCATCAATTCCTCCTCTCCCTCCCCCCCAGCTTAATTCCCAGTAGAACTTGCTAAGCTTTTCCAGCTTTCTTCTCACACATTTGCTACAGAATGACTTGGATACTATGGCTTATAAAAATGTTTATATACCCAGACTTATGAATTACAGGCTAAAACAGCCCGTCAAAAATTCACACCACTGCAAAGAAATTGTGCTAAATGTGCTGAGAATGTACGATCGTGGGACAGCCATAATCAACCATCTCATAATTCCTGCACCCCTATATTCCTACATTTCTCACCCCCATTTTTCACTCACTGTTAGCAATATACTTTCGGAAGAACAAATCTCAAATTGCAGTGAGGTACGTTTCAGTTGAAGCCGATGGTCTAAACCTCTCTGTTGCACTGTTCTAGGCATACACTCTCACCTCAAACCAAGTATCTTCAAATTATTTCTTGCTATTTCACCAAAAGGCAAAAGAAACTCACATTACAAAAAATAATCAAAAAAGCAAGACTGATGTATTACTTAGTTATTGGATAAAAGTATCTAATAGTTGAAGTATCTCATTACATTAATACAATTAATTTCAGTGCAATTTCTTGAAATTAAAATAATCTGTTACCTTACAAATGACATTAAGTGGATTTTCTCACAGACATACAAACACCAGAAGTGTGATGACACCAATTCACAATGAACATTTAATTAAACAGTTAGCCTATGGAACTTAATTCCGACAATAAACTGTAGATTCATTTTCAGCCTGCAATCTATTACCCCCATGCACAAAGCACAGAACTACGAACAACCACACAATGCTGCTGCCATGGTGGCAGGTAAAAAAGCAAATTAAACAAAAGACCTCAGAGCATGCAGAGGACTAATTTTGAAGAAAAAAAAAAATGGAAAAAAAAAGAAAAGAAAAGAAAAAAAAAAAAGATCTGATTTACTTATCACAAATACCAGAACTTATCTGCATGTTCTGGAGGGCATAAAACAATTGTCGTAGGGATTAGGAACGAACACAGCTCTCTCACACATGCATACCTCATGTGAAGAATTATGCAAAAATTACCGAAATGCATGCAACCTTTAACATGTGGCTGCCTCCTGCAGCTGCCAGGACATGGGGTTATCAGCAGCTAAGCTGCTGTCCTGCTTGGGATCCAAAGATATCCTTTGGGTGATTACACACATACGCTACTACACATGTCCCCAGTCCCTCTCAGGATTAAAACTGTGATAAGCCATTTATCAACATTGACTCATTTTGCTGTACTTGCAACAATTCTCATTTTGAAACAGCTGGTAGTTGCCCCTAAATACAAGAATTTAAGCATTATTTTTCCCACAACCTCAGACTGAATGCACATGCATATTTGCCTATCTCACTTTTACAGACAAGTACATACTCTCTAAAAGCTGTTTGTGGGCCACCAATAACAAATCCTTTTTGCTCTGTTTTATCTTTTCTTTGTTTTAAATGAATGCATGTGTGTAACTACTTTTCTTCATATGTTTGTTTTTAAGTATTGGCTTAAAAAACAAGAAACAAAACACAGCTCAAAGCAAAGATCTACTCCCAGGAACATGAGCATAAATACAGAATACATGCAGAAAACCAATTCAATTTTGAATGATCCAGATCAAAACTTAGACATAACTAGTCTAAGGGAAAACAAAGGAAAAAGGAATTCATTACAAAATAGAGATCAGCATATACTCTTTCTGAAGTTCCCATATCTGTCACATCTTTTCATAAAATAATGGTTAGAAGAAATACAAGCAAAGGTCTGAAGAAGAAAAATTATAATCTGCTTTATGCCATAACAGTACCACTGGAAACTATGATCTCACATGAGTGCATTTGATGCTACCTCTACATTTACCATTATTGCAGAGGTTCGTCACTTCCAGAACAGGGCATCTGACAAAAAGAGAAGTGAGGGGCTAAGACGGACTCTGAGTGACCCAAAGAAGCTGGGGAGCAGTTGATATTCCTAGCCAGACCCCCCAAAACACTGTACAGAATTTCTAATACTATTCTATAGCTAACACCAGTTCCTCAACAGTAAGAAATCATGAAAACATGCAACACTTCATTGCACCTTTTGGGTGTTTTTTCAAACCCCTTTTCCTTTAGGGGGAAAAAAATATAAAATTGTTTGTAATCATTCTGCACATCACACCAGAAAATAAAAAAGCACCTCCCCCTTTTTCTACCAGTTTAGAATCACCGTGTAACAATTAATAAGCTTAAAACGAAGTGTATAGTATAGACTCATTCATTTTTATTGTATCATGATAACAGAACCTTGAGTGGAATACATGGAATAGCAAGCAAGCACCCAACCTGTCTGCCAGCAGTGACCTTCGCTGCAAGAGGATCCTGGCAGAGAAACTGCAGTGCTGGGTTCAAAGAGTGAAAGAACACAAGACCAGAGTGGAAACTGTAATATCCATAAGGGAATTCCCCACTGATATATGATTTTTATTTTCATTTGTTAAGATTTCAAATGTTGAGATGCTGTAGTTTTCAGGAATATAGTTAAAAAAAAAAAACAAAACAAAACAAAAAAAAAAAAAAACAATACTCAGCTAAGTTTTTTCCCCCAGTATGGGAGACATGGAGAACCTGAAGTACCTTTAAAAGAAGACATAGCTCTACTGGAGTTCTGACACACCGTGAAGTAATTCAAATAACAATAAGAAAGTTGACCAAGAAGAGACACATGCTAGCAACATAAGCTCATCCTTTTTTTTGGACATTTGAGTGTCTGTGTGAGCTATAGATACTTGCACAAAGGAAATTGCCAAGCCTTTTCAGAAAAAAAAAGATAAAGCAGATTTATCCTCTGGCAGAAAGGCACTTGTGGCTATTTGTACTCTGTTAGAAATTCCAAGCAGTTATCAAAGCATAGCATCAAGCACAGGCAACAACAATAGGAAAAATATCCTGGACATAAGAAGTTGGTAACCTTATAACACTTGGAAGAAGATAACAGACAGATAACAAATCAAGGCCATGTACTGATGAATTCCTACCTTTAACATTAACAAGCAGCATCTGCAGCTTGCAACAATATGTAAACGAAAGAGTTTTTGAAACACTGCTCATCTGTACTGAAGTTTCTCTTTCTGATATGCAATAACAAGCGTTCTATATCTACTGGAGAAATTCTTCATCTATTTTAGGTAACAGATGTCAAAGGAAAAGTCAAAGTAGCATTATGTTTAGAAATATGTCCACTTACTTCATTGAACATGCAAATTTCAGCCATAAAATGAAAATGATAACCTCCTAACAGCTTCGTAGAGAACATGCACCTATTCTGCTTTAAAAGTGACTTGGAAAGACTTGAGTGCTACCAGAAAGAACAGAACACTACTGTTGTTAATAACTGAACTAAACAGCTAAGGAGAGCATAAGCGCACATGTTCAAACAGATCACCGCATTGCCAGGAGTGAATAGCCAAAAGTGGCAGTGAAAACCTACATTTTTCTATTGTCACAATCTTCCCCTCATTACTATTAACTTTTGGGTACAATTGAAAACAGAAAGATAGCAGCATTAGCGTTTTTGTATTAAGGTCAGTGGAACAGCATATACTACCGCTAATGCCATATATCTGAGAAATAAAAGAGAAAATAATTGTAAAGTAGATCTGTGAGATTATCAAAAGATCAGGCAGACACCTGAGCAGATCACCATTAAAAAATAATAGTCTCCATAGTAAGAATTATGAAGTACTAGACAGCTAAATAAGATTGAAGTTATTATTTCAGCATGGCACTGTAGCTGTCATGTGGACCTATCAATTTGTTTGGTTCTTCTCTGCCTACAGAAATGGAGATCTTGAACTTTCAAGGGAGAATTAAGCAAAGAAACATAATTCCCCCCCCCCCCCCCCCCCCCCCCCCCCCCCCCCCACCCCCCCCCCCCCCCCCCCCCCCCCCCCCCACCCCCCGAATACAGGAGAATTCCTGAACCCTTCAGCAAAGCTGCTGGTTGGAAACCCAATATTGCGCGTGATTATTTTATCAATGAAAATTATTTTATTGGTGGTGGTAAAATACTGAAATTTTCACACAGCAGATATACACAAAAGATATACATGTGTGCCAAATGATGTTTTCAGTTACATCATGGAGTAAAAAGTCACATTACTGAGCACCATAATAAGCACAGTAATAATTCACACATGTAAATCTGCTGCATGTTCATTCCCACAACCCGTGGCCAATCTATGAAACAATGTCACAAAATATTAGCAGGAATCCCAACACAGATTCAATCTCCCTATTGCATTCCAGCACAGTTACGTTAGACATGCCAACTTGACATGCTTCAGGTGTGAGCCAACAAGTAACTGTCCATGGTTGAGAAGAATTTTTCTTTGAAATACCTGCTGCAGACTTCTGCCAGTCACACGATGCACAACTCTGCTTCAGCAAAACACATTTCCCCTTCCAAGAGAGAAGCAAATTATGACTCTCCCTAAAAATACGTTAGGATACAATCGTATCTCCTTTTAAAAGACAAGTTTCCTGCTGAGAGCTTATGATTTACTTTAACTTCATTGCTTTCTCTGGTCTTCTGTGGGGCGCCTTTTCCTTACCACTTCCACTGTTAAGAATGGTGTTGAAGTCCATTAACTGCACGCATTTTGTTTTAGTATCAAACATGGATATTCACAGCATACATTTTGGATGGGAATTTAATTATGCCTATGTTTTAATGCCTAGCACAACCATGCTGCAATATACTATTATAATACAGGCAAACCTTACCAAAATACACTAGAATGATTATGCCTTACAACTTAAAGCTATTTGCAGTAACAACATGATCTAATTTCTCATGTTATCTTCTTCTTCTGACATTGTATTTTCTTTTTAAAACACGCTCTGCAGTTGTTATGAAAGTGGGTATCATATGAGATTTGGTTGAATAACTAAGGAAGTGAAAAAGAAATTCATGAGATTTCATTCCTGATGTCAAACTACATTCCAGTTCTTAACTACGTTGGCATGCTCTGGGAAGCAAGAAGCTAGTCTGTTCAGAAAGTTAAACTGACCTTTAAAGGCAAAACATCTGTTGAGAGTCATGAGAAGTTCAGTCAAATGGATTAAGGCAGCTGACCCACTGCCTGATGGAACCACAAGACAACAACATAACCAGTTATTGCTGTTAACTCACGGAAAGCCTATCGATATCAAGTACTTTGGACAAGAAGAGTCCGACAGTGCAGAGGTTTCTACTGAGACCAGTTAACTATTATTAGACTTAAAAATAATAATAAAAATAATAATTATAGATTTTTACAAACAGGATGGATTGAAAATTCACAAATTGTTTTTTCTTTATACAGAAAAAGACCGTATGAATATTGTCACTTTTTCAAGGCTTTAATATTAAAGAAAGTAAGTCTTAAGTTTTTCGCATATTTAAAAGAGCAATAATATTACCAATTTCAAATTATTTTACTAAGGACTACTATAAATGTTAATACAGCTAATAACTTTAGAGCTAATTAGCTATTCAACTATACTTCTAATAATACAGCTCATCATTTTCATATATAAGGATATATATGTCAGGCAAATATGACAAAAGAAAGCAATATAACTATGGTAAGTGCTGGCATTATGCAATACGCACATTCTGAAATTCTCACAAAGGCCCTTGCACAGTAAGATCATGAATTTCCATCAGAGGCCAACACTGCTGAACTTCAGTGTATTTGAAATCTAGACCTTGTTGGAAAACCATGATGCAGTTCACTGATGCGGTAACTCTAAGGATAAGAACTACTGAAAGAGGTTCTCCATTCATGTCATTATTTGGAGGTAAGTTCGGGGGGGGGAAGTAAAATTCTTGCATGCTTAGACAGCCAAATTCATTCCAGGTCATGCTAAGCAAGAGGTACATTAGGATACAAAAACTGGGAGAGGAGACAGATGGAGCCATAGAATAACCGTTGCTCTTTTGCTATTATGAACCAGATATATCCTGGCTCTAAAGAAAGCAAATAAAGGCCAGAGATTTATAGTAGTAAAGTTACAACTGCAGTAAACAGCTGTTCTCACAGGAACCAAACAGACAACATGGGCATGACCCAGAAAACAAGAGCAGTTACTGCTATGGCCGCTTTTTCAGGAAAATTTAAGCCTAGTGCATGAGATAAAATGAATTAACTTAAAACAAAAACACAAGAACACAAAGACAATTTCTGTCCAGCTACCCTTTAGAATTATCTTTCTTACAAAACAATAAATCTATTTAAACAAATTTAGTTCCTGTGTTATCAAGGTATTATCACCTAATACAGTGTCGTTGTAACAGATGGACTAAAATACTCTTTGTTATACAGTTTAGGGTGGTTTTTTTTAGACCCATTTTAATGTGTGTATCATTGAATTTAAAATCAGAACAGAAGTAAAAACAACAACAACAACAAAAAAAGAGTAATATATCACTTCACATTTTGCTAAACAAGAAGAATTTCTCCTTTTAAGCTTATGGATGATAGACAATTCTGCAGTGACACTGTTTATAGCTGCATGGAAGATTTGTAGCAAGTGTGCTTACACAAGTAATTGATTTTTGGTTCAGGAGCAACAGAGGGGAATATTTAAGAGCAAGTCATTTTGGCATTTGCATCTTAGGGGAGAAATATGCTCTCTTCAGCCTGAAGCAAAACATTGCAGGTTTTTTTTGTTTGGTCGTTTTTTTATTAACAACAAAAGGAATGAGTTGTAAAGCAGAGTGGGATAGCTGCCTCTATCCTCCCTTTATTTCATTAGCCATTAACACTCATCTTGGACTGGAAAAACCCATGTTCAGCTCCCTCCTCCTTCAGGTCAGAATCTCAGTGGCATGCCATAAATGAAGTCCGGGCTCCCAGCAAGGGAAAAGAAAACACCAAACATATGTTCATTAACTAAGCACTTACATATTTCTGTTTACAACAGAACTGCAAATACTCAACAATCATTTCAGTGAAGACTGTACCACAGAAAAAGGAGTTGAGATTGCATAAGACCACTTCAATTTTAACACCGCAGGGCTTCTAAAAGAATTGACTTTACAACTTTAATACTGTTTTAACAGTGTGTGTATAAAAACAATGTATTTAAATAAAACCATCCTTTTATTTCAGCATAAGGTCTTTAAATCATAACAGAACACAAAGCTTTCTGAGTTCTCCTTTCTTAAATACAATCTTGTAATTTACTTACAGAAAAAGGTACTTTCATATCTGCTTGCCTGCATAAACAAAGTGAAGAATTGTTACATTGCACCAAAGACATTATCTTTCCCCAAAAGCCAAGCTTTTCCATCTGGAAGATGAATTACACTCACTCCAGAATGCATGGCATCTGGTGCATAGAACCTGAGCGACGGGAGGGGCAGCACGCCTAGCGGCAACAAGCCAGCCGGGAAGTTGTAAAGCACTCCTACTCCTAACGTTTCCAGACGCATGGATAAAACTTTGTGGTAACTATAAAAATATTAAACAAGGAAGTGGATAGACAACAGAAAATATATTGAATCCAAAGTATTTCTGAGACATTCCAACTCCTTTCTCTCAAATTCTGCTCTAAATGAGAGCAGTAGCCTTGCACGTGTGACACAGATTTCCAAGCATGTCCTGACTCTCTGTGCTATTACAGATGTGGGAAGAACATCCTGGGAAAGCACCCTGCATTTCACAGCACAGCCTGTAGCATTCCTAAGTAAGGTAGAACTTTATTTTATTTATATTTTAATTTTTTTAGTGAAATAAGCTGAATAATGTTCACTACATTAAGAACGGCCAGATTTCCACAAGCTACTATATTCTGCCTACCAGGAAGAAAAGAACACATCCATTTGTGTAGTTGTGTAATTGCAAATTACCCACCATAAAACAGAAAAAAACACAATGACCAAATATTTTTCTCAATTTTTTTTTCCCCAAATGCAGAATACAACAAATACTACTGAGCACAAAGCTCCAGGTATTGTGTTTCAGGGACTACAACCATTCAGAAGCACGTGCACTGACAAGTTGCACATGGTGGTGTATGTGCTATCACACTCACAATATGGCATTCACTCAGCTGCAAATTTCTGAGCAGTGGTTGGTATCTGATGACAAATTCCATTCTAGTAAGAAGATTCTTCTCCCTCCCAGTGCCAAACAACACTTAAAGAGATTGTGTTTCAGTAAACATAATTTCCTTGGAGGTAATGTCACCAATCACTGCAAATGTTTTATCACCAATTAGCTAAAAGGGATTCACAAAGAAAAGACACAGGAACTCTGAGCAGCCTGATTCTGAGCCAATGCAGCTTGGGCAGAAACATCTGGTATGTTGAAGGATGCTACATGTTTACAAACTATAGGCAGATGAATGTCTTGATTTTTTTTTTAAATTAATTTGAAAAAAAATACATTTAGACAGTTTGTTCCTGAAGGCATTACCATCACTCCACTGGCTATGCTAATGGTTTTCTACTCCTATTAAAATACATGTAGGCGCCACGCAGACAATAGCCCCATTTTCCAGCCTATTTAACAAGTTGAAAACATAACTCTACTCATTCTTTATCTCCGTGCTACAATAAACTTGGGGGAAGGGCATGGAGTGAAGCTTTCTAGAGGTAAGAATATTTGATGGAGGGAAGAGGGGAGGAGAACACAACAAGCAATGAGTTTTCCCATTTAACACTCCTACTTTCAAGAAAATCCTAAAAACGATTATATGGCCCTGATATCATTTTACAGAAAGCTCCTCTGTGAAAGTGTTGAGTAATAAAAACAGCTGAAGTGTTTCTGAAAAACAAAGAGTTGAAGGCCAGGAATTCACCCATTTGAGTATTTTATTAATAATATTAATAATTAAAAAAAAAAAACACTGATATTTAAAACAGGGAAGATATTAGCATTTTCCTATTAGCATTTTTGTATGGTTCATAAATCTAAAAGCAGAACACTACGCATGTTATTACTCAGAGAGTTTTATTATTTAAGGCTTTTGGTATTCATGCAGCAACAACAGATGATTCAGGCTGCATTTCAATGATTGAACCACATATGTTTTTCCATCACACGATTACCAAACTGAAACATCACACTTCAATACTTTTCCTCTTTTCAGTACTAACAGATGAGTTATGCCACAAATTCTACTCCAAAACTAGTAGGACTCCTGTTCTTCTCCTATTATTGATTAAATGTTAAGTAAATAACTAGCTAACAAATTTATTTTAACACCTCCAATAGCTGTTGAGGGTTCATAAATGTAAATCTTTGCTGATACTGCTGCTTAGAAATTGTATTTGCCTCCAGAAAACTTAAGTTTCTGTTTTGCTAGACATCACATATAAAGTTCTGACCATATAGTTTCTAATTCATAAAAGCTGTTCAATAACTTAATTGCTCATTAATTTATGTAATTAAAGAATTCAGTATGTTAAACTGAGTTGCAGAATACTGAAGTCTAACCTTATATCTCATTTTCATAATTTAACTCTTTGTCTTTAGTACATATCTGACTTTTTTCTAAACCTACAAACATATTCATCCAATCATCAAACTGGTAGAAAGACAACAAAATAGTTATTTTAATTTACCATGAAAGAGTAAATAACAATTCACTTACTTTAATAGGAGAAACAATTGCAAAGCACTTCATTTTCCCTCTTTTCACAGTAAGGGAAAAGTCTTCTGAAGAAGTCAAGCTCTACATGAAAGATTAGGCTGGATTGATTAGTAAGAGACACCTAAGAAGAGCTGACAAATCCTGATTAAAAATCCTCAGACTTTGAAAGTAGTGAAGAGCAATGTGCATACAAACTACTGTGAAATCTATTTACAGAGTGCAAAAGAAATAGCCTGGTTTGGATGGTTGTGTTGTCCTCAACTTAGCCCAGTGGGGTTTCAGCAAGCATTGTCAGGAAAACAAAAAGTAGGACATTCAGATTAAAAGAAAGACTTTCATGATCTTGAAAGTAACAAGAAGCAAGATTTTCAGTAGAATTACATAAAAGTTTTTTCTTATAAGGGAGAAATTTATCTACTCTAAACTGGGGAAAAACAAGACACTGATTTAGTCAGTACCCAGTGGCAATGGTATCTTAAGATTATCTGTGATGACTGATCGCTTGCTCAGGTAAAGGAACAGAAACTTGCACGATATTCTTCAAAGCAAAGGATTTTTAAAGGACAGTTTCCCTGTGCGCAATTTTACGGTGCTACTATGAGCTACTGTAAAAGACAATAGCAAATTTATTTCCTGAATAATCCAAAATCAACAGGCAGAAAAGGGTAAGTACTGCCACCCACCCACTAAATTCCACTTCTACGGTAGCAAAAATTTTTGTGGCATCAAACTCTTGTAGGATTTTTTGCCAGACTAAGAACTCAGGCTTTAAATGAAGTTAGGGCATTAGCAGCATAGTGAATAAAATGCTACAACAAGGTATCAGGAAATGCAAATTTCCATCTCTGCTTTTGACATCCTACCTAAGCAGATGTAGCCCCATCTCACCATAGCAGTGCTCTGCTTTCTGCCCTTGATGACCTTGAGAACAGGGACTACATTTTCCCCTGTATATGCATAGCAGCAGGTATTACATATAACATTAACATTCTCAACAGTATTACATTAAAAAAAAAATAAAAATAAAAAAGATCAACTACAGAAGTACTGGCAAAACAATTAAAAGAAAACATAAAACTGGTGATATACTAAATTATTAGAGAATTATACCTATTACTGGGGTCATAAAATGAAGGATTTTAGCATAAGAGGAAAATAGTTTACCACCAATATAGTCTGTATGAGAATTAATGTTTAAAGAACTCAAACTATGTTCTAGGTTGCCCTTATTGAATCAATTTGATTCCCTTCTACCCCTAAAACAACCACTCCATAAGTGATAAATGATAGTGAATTCTCTCTTACCTACAATATACAGCTGTAACTGTTGCCTTGTATTGCTTTCTTACAAGATTTGCTTTGGACATATATATGTAAATCAAAATACAAAAAGCAAGTCACATTACAGACTATACTCTATTAGAAATTTATCATCTCGTATTAAGTACTGCACTGCTGTAGAATATTTAGCACCCTTACTGTTAACATTACTCCCCTCAGCCAGGAACGGGCTGAATTTGTGGCTAGAAAACGAACAAAGACTGTGACTTGATGCCTCTGTTTCACTGCTTGTAAAAATGCTATTACTCCTTCTCATTTTTCTAAAGCAGATAAATCTCTTTAACAAAGAAATAAAATAAATAAATAAATGAAACTGATCTTTAAGGCTGCCCTTGTGCTAACTTAATTCATATACCAAGTTCCATGCTATTACTCACTTTTAGTCAGCCACAAAATTTTCAGGATCTTGAATATTTTCATTGCTGATTTAAATTGTTCACACAGTAGGATGGAAGATACTTAAGATTCTGTAAAGGTTGCTACGAAAACCTGCCCTTAGACTCATTGTCTGTAATTTGCTATAAATTTACAAAACAGACAAAAAAGTACAGAAGAGTGCTAGTGATGCTAGAAACACACTGTCATTATTAAGTTCAGCACAAATAACAACACTCAAGTCCAATTCTATTGCAAATATTATCCACTTTGTATTTTAAAGTAATAAGCTTACAGTCACTATCTTCAACAGTGTTAAAAAAAATAATGAGTTGTTCTTATCTCATCCTGAAAGTATTCTTTTTTAGGATCAGCTTTCAAAAACAAAAAATTACCGTATATTAATTAATTAAGAGATGGTAGACAGCACAAAATTCCTTCTCCTAGCTGAACTGATTGACCTAAATGAAGGAAAGTAAAAACTGATTTGCAGGTATTGTCTACATGAGAAATTTATTGCAAAATAGATTAGGGTAGGGATTTTAAAGCACAGCAGTTCTTCTGCACTAGAAATACCGACTACACAGTCTACCTTAATTATTTGACGTGAATTAAACTAAGCCACATAAAAGGAACCATTGCCAAAGAATAATAGTCTTCATAGGCAAGAAGTGTAAAATAGCAGTTCCAGGTTTACTTACATACAAAGACGGCACACACAACTGCAGTACACATGCAAGAAGCATGACTTGATCAAAGCTTTTTTATTATCATTATTATTATTATTATTTTAAATGCCCTCCTCTATCACAGGGTTTCAAAATATAAAGCAAGACTCAATAGGTATGGACTTGGTGCACTGTGTTAGAATCCAAAGCTATTACCCTGGACTTTGTTGTGCCATTTATTAGCTGTTTCTAAAACTTTCATTTCCTCATGGAAATATATTATCTTCTGTCTGCCAACAACAGACTTTTCACTATAATATCCTGAGAGGGTAAGAAACAACATGCATTTTTCCTCATTCATTCCCATTCTTAAACTGGAATTGCATACTGGAGGGAAGCACAACTGAAATGTTACTACAAAATCAGCACATGACAAGAACACAGTGCTTTCAATGCATTCTGCAAGTACAAGTCCTCATTTTCTGTCAAACATCTCAAAATAAACTTGACTTTTGCAATTATACATTAATCCACATTTGATAAGGTTTCTACCAGCTCTGATAACAATCAATAGACAGCACACATACACAGATCTTACAGATGTTCACTTCATACAAAACCCACTTCCCAGGCTCTGAAAAACAAAAAACAAACAAACAAACAAACAAAAACACAGCAAAACCTTACAGGTGCCACTTACAGATGAATAGTTGCTCATCACCTACTCTTGCACTGAACAGTCACTCATAAACAGCACAGACTTCCTACACCCTATCCCTTTCACTGTTGAAAACTGAGTGATTAAGAGACAAGCCTTCAAGATGACAGGCATCCTTGTATGCTTTCTTTCCAGTGAAACAAGAAATCAAGTGTGGACAGCAAGTAAAAATTGCTTAACCCATCCCTGGCAGTGCCCAAGGCCAGGCTGGATGGGGCCTTGAGCAACCTGGTCTGGTGAGAGGTGTCCTGGCCCATAGCAGGGGGTTGGGATTCGATGGGCTTTAGGGTCCCTTCCAGCACAAACCATTCTGTGATTCTATGAAAAACAAACTCCATTAGAAAATATCTTTGTCCTCTGCTTTAACTGTTATCATGTCCAAAGCAGTGTCAACTTACCTTCTTTCATAAAGTATAGATCTACTACAACTTAAGCTTAAATTACATCACTCTGGTAAGAGTGACAAATAGAAAATTACATTAATAATTTATTTTCTGTAATTAATCATTTCCATGAAACAGTAGTTAACTAAATGTTTTGTAAATTTTCTTTCATAACAAGTGCAGCATGATTTATACTGGGAGTTGTTGAAATAACTGCCAACATAGTTCATGAAATAAAAAAAAGAGATGCCATTGAAAGCAACATACCGTGCAAACATATCACCAAAGGTCAACCTTACTGACATTGGTGAAAAAGAAAAAAGAAAAAAAACCACCACCCTCAAGGTCATATTTGTTTAAAAAAAAAAAAAAAAAACACTAACAATTCCAGGAAATCTAATAGCCATACATCACATTCATTTTTTATTTGTTTAAGTACTGGTACAGTTAAAAAGATATTTGTTTTCAACTGAATGTAACCTATGCACACAAAGACACTTCTACATTACTTGGCATTTTGTTGAGTGTCCCACAGAGATAAAAGAGGATACTTCACGTTAGAAAGAATTAAATTTATAAATAATGGTAATATTCCTCCTGAGAATATAGTTAGACAACCAAGAATAAAATGAAATAACATAGCAGCTTCAGGAAATAAGCCTTGCTATTAACAGGAACCTGTATGTGTACTGCTTAGGTACAGTAAATGCACTTGAAAGCTGCTGATTTATGCAAGTTAGTTTGAAGTTGAGGTTGAGATAGAATTAAAGCATATCAGGGTGCTAAAGTTTGTAATTTGTCTGCAAGAGGATCAATGTCTTGTATACAAACAGTACTAACACTTTCAGGAAAAGTGGCAGCTAAATCAGTGATATGCATGAACAAGAGCACCAACAACTTAAGCTAGCTTTATATCTTATGAAGGAGTATACATAGTTTAACTTCAAAAACATTTTATACACGTTATGTACTGTTATATACAGCATATGCTTCCTTCCTTATACTGCAAGACAGAACTGTAAAGGTCACGTTCATTTTTATTTTAAAAGCTTTAATATTAAAATACTTTGAAGAGGAATAATTTTCAGTGATTATAGTTAAAATGGATGATATCTTAATTGCTTCAGTTGATCTTGAGAAGACAGATTAGCTGTTTTTAATTCTTACACTCTATGTGGCTTAGATGAGCCTAATCATCCTTACAAGGAGATTTATTGTTTCACTGGAACCTAACCACTATTTTCTTCATAGCACTTTAATGTCAGAAAAGTTTATGGCTTTATTTTCTTCTGGTCCCCATTGGAAAAAGAAAAAAAAAAAAAAAGATAAAATTTCAAATTTGAAATGTGCAAAGGGCATCAGGAATTATCTGGTAGATAAATTTCTATTCCAGAAAAAAAAAGAAAAAAAAAAAAAAGAAAAAAAGAGACTTCAGGTAAGACAGAAATGTTCCAGAAGCTAAACGTATCTGAAATCCTTATTCAAAAGTCAGGAAGCAGGAAAGTTCACATTGTCATTGTCAATGTCAAGAAGAACCTATTGTTTTTGTCATTCCTGTCACTGTCCATCCCCGCCCCTGCAATGAATGAACAATAAAATGACCTGCATAGTATTACCTAAATACAATCAACATCACTGAAATAATTCAATAGCTTGTTCAGATACCAACTATCTAAGAATAATGTGATTTAAGGAGGAAAAACAAAACAAAACAAAAAAAAAGAAATGACTGGAGTACAGGTCATGACTGGAATATGAGGAAGTCCGCAGAATTCCATTTGTTACATAAAGTCAGCATGGGATATACAAGTCCAGAGACGAACTACTGCTAAAGCTTCAGGAGCAGCCTGCCAGGCACTTTACTGGAAAGCTCAAGGATAATCACTGAACTTAAGATTAAGGCTAATTTCAACCTGTTAGTATCTTTTGGGCAACACCACTTGCTGGTGCAGTTTCCAAAAAAACGCAACACAAAAAAGTACGGGTTCAGAGCCTGGTCTGCACTCCTTAGATCTTCCTTTTCGCAGCTTTACATACGATAGCGTGCTTGGTGTGCAGCACACTCAACAACAGGACAAACTTAGAGAGAGTATAAGTTAGAAGCTGCAGAGTGGCATAAATCTAATTAAGTCTAAGTGGTAAAACTAAAGGAATGTAAATTAGAACCAGACACATATCAGCTTCCTCACATGTGAGCTGCACTGATTCAGACTTCCTCTGGATTCTCTAAACACAGCCCAACATTCCTACCCTATGGAACTCAGAATCAAAATCAAACTAGAATCTCAGGCAGTATATATATATGTGTATATATGTGTGTATATATATATATATATATATATATATATATATACACACACACACACACACATGTATATATATGTAGTCAAAAGAAAATAAGCTAAGCTTTTGCCCTTTCAGTAAACATGCAAGTTAATTTACAAGAGAAATCGCCAGGCCAAAATCACAGTTAGAACAATTCCCTTGAGGACTTTCACTGCTGTTCTTTTTACCAGTAATAGTCAACAACTGTAGCATTCAACTAAGTCATCCCATTACAGAGGGATCAGTACAAACTTAGTCCTTATCTAGCAGTAAGGTGAACATGAAAGAGCAACAAAAGTAATATTCATTATAAAGCTAAGAGACGGTAACACAAAAGTATGAAACTTTCATTTTGCAAACTTCTTCAACAGTGAGCTACTGTTATCTTGACTATTTGAACATACACAAAAAGTCTGGGACTTGATCTCCAAATACAGTGTTTGTTTCGTATTTCAATTAACTCAATATGTTGATTAGCAGCAGCAGTAAATCAATTACTTAATTCAACATTCGAAACCTTCACTTTTCAAAAAAAGTCATCTTAAAAGGCAACTTTATGCACAGATGCTACATACAGACCCACAAAAAGTGCAGTTTAAAATCCAGAATACCATTTTTCTAGTTAGTTTCTATTTAGGTTGATAACCATGATGCATACATTACTCAGAAGGAAAAAAAAAAAAAAAAAGGAAAGAAAAAGTTATTACTAACATGCTATTCTACACAGTAGCACTACAATTTGGCAGAAGTGAAAACATTCTTCTAATATTGGCTAACCCATCTTAGACAATTTTTCTGAATGGTAAGAGAAGTAAAAATATTACCCAAATGACTGGCAATGAGATACTCTGTAGCTGCAATTGACATCATTTATAATGTTAACATCCTGTACTTGTCTTTTACTAGCACTGAAAGGAAAATGAAGTGCTCATTACTAATTGTAACTGTCTACCTCTAAGTTTTTATGAGCTGGAAAGGAATCTTTGCCCATCCATCCGTGCACACCTAGTTACATGTTCTTAAAAGGGAACAGGCCTCCCTGATGTAAAACGCCTCCTTAGTTTGACAGTAATTCCAATACAAGCTTTTGTCTGCTAACAATCCAAAAGTAATTGGGAAAAGAAGGGCACCTTTCTATGGATCGCTAAGTACGTTTTAAAAATAACAGAAACAATCGTCTTGCATTTTGCATACTAACCAATTTAAATGCAATGTTGTTGTTTTTTTTTTTTTTCCCTATCTTAAGATGACAACCTTAAGAGCTTCTGAAGACATTTTCCTATGTCTTAGACTCCGTAAACTGAAAAGATGGGTAAAGCCAGCAACCAGACTGATGCACAGTACAAACATAAAGCATCTGGATCCAACAAAGAGAACCAAGTTTCAGACTTACGTTTCTCGTCATCAGCATGTAGTAGAGACGCCGCTCTTGATAAAACATCCAACGGAGTCTCCATTCCTCTCTGGATCCTGGAAAATTCGGAAAGGAAGTCTTGAATTTTACAATGTTTTAGTAGTACACAGCTAAATCACTGAATTACAAATGCTAAAAATCCTTTCATCTTGCCTGCAAGTACTACAGGGTCATCTTGCATAGTTCACCTTCTTTGCATTGAAACATTTCAGTATTAAAAAAAAATATTTGTTTCTCCTGTTTGTTTTATCTGTTGTTTTTCCCCTGTGGTAATCTTCTGCTCTTTGCAAAGAGTAAACTTAGAGATTCAGTACCAAACCATGCTAGGCAGCATGCCACTCATTCACAGAGTACACACATTAGGTATTACAGAAGGAAGAAGAAACAAACAAGAGCATGACAGCAGGAAGAATCAAAAACCCAGTTTTCTGCTGTTGTCACGTTACAACAGCACAGGATTTGTTAAAACCAAGTCACTGCTGAAAACAAGGAAACATTAAACATTAGCTTTCCCACCAACTACTCATCCAAAAAAAAACCAAAAAACAGAAGACCAAGTTCTCAAACACTTGACTGAAACTGACAACCACTGCTCATGTACATTGCAAGTGTTATCCGCTATATATTTTAAAGGTTTTTTTTTCCTTCTCACATGCCTTCCTTCCATCCAAATAGCTACTTGAGACAGTATCCAAAGGTGCAACTCATTTGAAGAAGACAGCTGGTCTGATTCCCCACAGCAGCATAAGACTGCTTTAGACCTACAATCTTCAATAAACATGCACTCCATATTCTCCCATGTCCAAAGCAGAATCACCCAAAGCTTTAAGTCATAAAGAGATTTTCTTACTCATGGATCAAACACTCATCTATATGGTGCAGACTGAAAACTGTAACTCCTACAGTTAGCATCACACCTCATTAGTTGCTTGTCTGTTTTTTTCCCCTACAACTCATAATTGCAATACAGAAAAAATTCACCCCATCCCAAAACAATGTACACTTCAGGAATATAGCAAGCAACATTCTCTCAATAAATAAATAAATAAATAAAATAATTGCTTTCTATTTATAGCTTACATAAACCTGTAAAAGTTTCACATATATGGCTTCAAAACTATAAAGAAGCTCTAATGTAAGAGGATATGAAAATGAAAGTAAGGAAGAGAACAGCATGTTGTCTTGCAAGGTGCTTGCATTGAAAGGCCAACAACTTATAGCTGCTTTTAAATAAAGCAACAGCATAGACAGAACTGGTAAGAAAACAGAGGAAGAGAGAAAATCCAAAATTGCTAACAATTTCTTTCATTGTTTTGTTTTGTTTTTTTCCCCAAAAAAAGTTGCATACTATTCTGTCATAAGAACTGTTTACTGTAATTTACTTTCCAGTGTGACTTAAAGTAATATCAACTCCAGAAATCTCAAAACTTATATACTTATATAGATTTAACAAGCACGTGCTTGGGTAGCAATTTCCTTGACTTTGCACAATGAATAATGAATGATAAATAATAAACCTAACTATTAAAATTCAACAAAGATTGTAAAGCATAAGGGAAAGAATTTTTAAGTATATTTAGTCTTCCATTATTTTTTTATGATTGAAATCCAGTCTCGTTACTGTAGGACCAAATGAGGAGAGGAGATATATTTGCAATAACTAAATATAGCACTCAAGGATAAAGACACACATTCTCCCTCCCTGTCAGGATCACCTTTTGCTCAAGAGCAGTATTTTAATCAAACTGATAAAGATCAATTAACTTTTTTTTTCTTTTTAAGACTGTATAGGCAGGCAACAAGTTTTAGAAAATAAGATCTTAGGCTCTTTTTTCTAAGTCTGTCTTCATTAAATATTTCTTTATGCCATATTCAGCCTCTCTTTCTTCCAAACCAAACAGTGTCCTCTACAGAAGGCTTCCCCACTCCACTCCAATTCCCTAGACCATGATGCTTGGTTCTCTTCTGATTTTTGGTTTATTGGCATTTAAAACAGCACCACTTTACTTCTCGGAGTGTTGATTAGGTCAGTGTTGACTGGTCCTCTCACACAAACTCTTCTGCCGCAGTAAAAGCTCAGCCGGAACCAAAGACTGCAGTACTTGGGATCAGAAGAGGCAGCGACACCGAACTGACCGACGGCTGCCCATGACTTAGCCCTAACCAGCCTTGTCCTCAGTTTCACGGTACTTCAAAGCTTTTTGGACAACTCTTTAGAAAAACCTCTCCTGATTAAGAACAATGTAAAGGATATTATGATCTGCCTTTTACTAAAAACAAATTGCTGTTCCCCTCAAGTCTGCCAGTAATATCCAAATAATGGGAGCAGCAGATGCCCAGTCCCTTTCCGGAACACGCTCCTAGTAAGAGAATTAGCTGGTGACAGAGGTTCACGTTGACAGAAGGAAACAGGAACCAAATCTTAATGCTATTCAGGAAATCAGACACTTTTAAAACAATTTCAGTAAAATTGGCCTCCGTGTAGTTTTGGAGCTTTGCATATTCCTGAAGCTTACATCATAGGAGAGCTGCAGAAGTGTTTCGCTAGCAGTTAATGTCTTGTTGTGTCCATTCAGCAGCTTCTTGAAAGAGATGCTGCTAATACAGAGATCTGCAAATCCCAGGGTGTGATTCCACATATGCTGCACTTTTTCAAACATGCTGCACACATTTACAGTTATAAAAATTACCTTCAAGGAGCAATAAACTCCCAGGTTATTTTTCAAACGATATGAAATAACCCTCTATCCCTAAATTAAGCTAACAAGTCAGGAATGGCAGCTCAGAAAGGAAACAAAGATTGCCTACAAGAATGAGAGGAGGAATCTTCTGAAGATAGTTCAAAGCTTAAAATTCTCTTTTAATCTTGGCAAGGACAGCAAGTGCTGCAGCCTTCAGAGAACAGCCCAGTCATCCTCATAAGGACTCACACTTCAAAACTGAAGATTTCAGTTTCCAGGGTTCTGATGAAAAACCAGTGAAAAGCAGACTTCGATAAGTTAGTTAATTCTGTGTTATGCCTAAATTTGTCTATGTTGTAGAAACAAACTTAAACCAAATCTAAAGTTATAAATGAAAGTATCCCATAAAAACAAAACAACAACAACGACAACTTTGCCTCTGTACAAGTATTGCTCTACACCCAGGCCTCAAAAGGGAAACCAAATTACTAACGAAACATAGGTGCACAAATTTAACTTCCTCTGGCTAGGCTCGATCTAAACATGACGGAAACAGTCTTACAGGTCTCCTAGCTGATACAAACTTAACTCCTCGATTTAAAGCAATACGAACCAAAAGCACTTTTACAAGAGTTTAAGGTAATTGTATCTACAGTAATTTCAGATATTAGTTTAATATCTTATCTTAATATACTTATCAATTGCTGCTCCCACTCAGTATTTCCCTAGTCTGCCATTTCTCCAGCATGGCAGCAGAGAAACATTCAGGAACGTAGTAAACACACAGAATGTTAAAGACTGTCAGACTGTCTGAACCACAAACGAATTACTAAACATCTCAATGACACTGATCCCCTAGCAGGTTTTTATGCAGCATCTGCACTTCAAGAACATAACACCCTTCAGTTTAATGAAACATCGCATTTTCCCCCTTCTCTTCAAACTTCTGCAAATGCCATGCACGTGTGGAGTACTCTCAGCTTAGCAAATACCTCACAGTTAACATTTTTGAAGACCATAGCAACAGAGAAATTAGAGCTTTTGCAAACGAACCGTTAAGTGTTTTCATGAATTTATAGAGCACCTTCTGAGCATCAGGGAAAGCTCGCAGGGAAAGTCCTAAACTTGCTTATTTGAAGCTTAAGTAAACAGGCAGCAGAGAAACTGACACCAAAGACTAACTGCAGACTGGACAACGAGACATTCATTCAATCCCACGTAAATTATTATTCACAGTGGGGTACGCCAGGAGAGAGTTCAAATAAGAGATTAATTTCATATTTGATTAAAGGAAAAGGGAATAACGAAGGAATAGAACAGAGAAATACACAAGGTAATATTTGCAGCAGTAATCAGCATGGAACTACGATGGCTTTTGTCTAGAAGGAATCTTAACTAGGACCAAAGTAATGAGGCAGATAACAGAAAAAAGGGATACATTGATGAGAACAAAGACATGCTGGGCAGATGAAAAATTCAGGAGGATTTAGGCGTAGTTTGGACATGAAGATTTAAAGAAAGGTCACCGTCATAAGGACAGCTGGATCACAGGTCTGACTGACACACAGAACAGCAGCCCAGCCAATGGCTATTGCAAACAAGCTAATGAGAAAAGTCTGAAAGCAGACACTACTACGGGGTCTCCTTTGAACTTACTGAGTGTGAACTACTGATAGACATCTACACGATGCCAAGGAGAGAAAAAGACTGAACCTTTCAGCAATGCGGAGAAAAGTCTGGCATTTGAATTCGTATGTCTGGTAAAATTACAGGGATAACGTTGGAGGGAGAGAAATGAATAAGCCAAGCCCATTGTAACAACAAAAATGTGAGACAAGAATGACAGGATACTCAAGAAACTATCAAGAGTGAGGACGAAAGTGAAGTAAGCATAGATAAACAGAAGCATAGGGAAAACAAGATTAACTGAAGAGCACTGACAGATAGTCAAAAGCACCTGACTTCTAGGAAGATGCAGGCAAAGTATGTACTAGTCAGATGTCATACCCCACAGTCAGAGGTGTTTCAGTTCATTTCAATGGAACAAAGCAAAAGTGAAGAGGGAATCCAGACACAGCCTACCAGAACAATTAGTAAGGCTGCAGAGGAAGGGAATATAAAGTAAAAATCTGATGCAAACCAAATCGGGAGTGTTTTTCATACAGGAGAGAGCAAAGCATATTAGTGCTGAAATGAGAAAAAGGATAAGCACACTGTATTCAATGTATGCCCTCAAAAGCTGCAACATGTTTAAAATCCACAGGATACATAAATCCTGTGCTGAGATAGATACCCGTATGAAACATTAACTGTTAAGTGTTCAATTTAGATTGTGATAACCACGTAGCACTGATCACCTTCCTGCATTTATGACAGACAGGCTTTCATAGTGAGTTCAGGCTCCTTGGCCAATGGAATCATCAAAATACTACTTTTTTTTTTTTTTTTTTTTTTTTTAAGTCTTTCCTCCGTACGGTGTTTTCTTACCATACTTGTTTTATATGTGAAAGTGTGTTTGAACAGGCAAACCTCCAAACAGAAACAACTTAATGATTTGACTTATCACATACAAAAATAAAGCTTAAAGCAAAACTTTGGCATTTAACCATGTGTTTTTGTTTTCTGTTGCATAAATCCTCTTTAACAAGGAAACATTCTAAAAAGAAAGCTCTTAGCAACAGTGCTTGAGGAAAAATCTAACAAAGGTAAGAATTTAAAGGTGGAGAAGTCTAACCTGACCATGTCTTGCTTCGAAACGATCATTCAATCCATCATGTAATAATTTCTGATGCAAAAACAGTATGCAACATCTAAATATAATAAAAGGACCTGAAGAGAAGCTACCTTTTACAATAGAAAATGTAGCTGAGAACAAATCAGCCTTCTCAGTGTCTCTAAATTGTGTTAGTTACTGAAGTTAAATATATTTAAACAAGAATTTCCTGTTGCTTTAAAATATGCTTCTTCAGTTAACACACCCAGAAGGTCTATACCAACTATTTTCTACCATGTCTTAGCTACCAGCCGCGTTTTATACCACTAGACTGTCAGATCCACACCTTTCAGTACCAGTTCTGGGTGCCACCACTTGCAGAGCTGGCCTAATTCCTACTCGAAGGTGGGTGTAAAAGCGAGGTGGCAGCAGTCACGGTACCGAGTCCTTCCCGAGCAGAGGTAAGGAGGGCTAGCAGCACAGCATCCTGCACAGTACACCCAGCCCCATTCCCCACAGCACAGTGGGGGTACTGGTGGTTCTGCAGCAAGGGTTTCAGCCCAGAGGTTTGCTTCAAAAACAAAACAAAATAAAGCAAACAAACAAAAACAACAACGCAAATGTACAGCACAGACACTGCCAAGTTCTACCAGGAGTCTAACAGACCAGATCTGTCTTTTCTGTATGACTTTAGGCAGTTTTTTTAAGGCATGATTGTAACTGCTGTATCAACCGGAAGACCCAGAAACGTAAGGGATTAAGCAAAGCATGGTCCACATCAGAAATATGTGTAAGTATTTCTTACAAGTAGGCAGAAGGGAAAAACACAAAGAACAAGAATTCTGTAGAAAAGCCCTAAAAATATTTTGTATGAAGGTAGGAAGGGAAGATTACTGCCAGATTTTACACCGTTCTAGATATACGGGTTCTCAATATCACCATCTGCAAAGAGAATGCTACTCCCTACCTGCAGCCGCTTCCCCTGCAAGGAACGTTCCCCTTAAACAACTGCCTAAACTCTAAGAAAGTCTAATCAGAAAAGTTACACTCCAGGAGGAGCCCTGCAGCTCTAGACCAGTTGCTTGTCTTTGGTTTAATTAAAAAATTCCCATCGTTTCTTATTCCCAATAACCCTGCGGAGCAACAGAGTGAAAGGAAAGCGAGCCGGCTCCACGGCTCCTCTGTCAGTACCAACAGTTGTTAGGTTCCCACTCACTGCACTTGCAGGAAAGAGGTGCACTGCTGTCACGTGCTGTCAGCTTGACTCAGAAACTTAATTACTTCTGATTACATCTGGGCAACGCAAACCCAGCTTGACTGCAGAGGCTGAAATTGCTCTGCTACAGACTAACCCGTGCACGTATGTACAAGCGGAGCACGCTCGATGCAGGATCCAAAGCTTTAACAGCCCCCTCGGGGCTCGTTCGCGAAAGATTTGCACCACGGGACCCCTCCCAAACGAGCTCCCCGCCGGGCCCGGGCCCGGCCCCCGGGGCAGCCCGGTGGCTGCAGGGCTCCTCGCCTCGCCTCGCCTCGCCTCCTCCCCGCCCGGCCGCTCCTCAAAAGCCCCGCGGCGGCGGCCGGGGCTGGGGCGGCTCCGCCAACGGCCGCGGCGCGCAGGGCCCGGGGGGGGGGCGGCCCGGCCGTGCCCCGGGGAAAGCCCCGCGGCAAGGAGCGGGCCAGGGCTTCCCCTCCCCTCCCCGCCCCGCAGCGCCCCGGCCCCGCTCGCCCCCTCCCCTCACTCACCAGCGTGCTCCCGGCCGGGCGGCTGCGGCGAGCGGCGGCGGCGACAGCGTGGCTGCGGGGCGAGCGGCTCGCTGCAGCGGCCGGGCCGGGCCGGGGGAGCTGCGGGCGGCGCCTTCACTGCCCGCCCGGGGCCGGGGCCGGGGCCGGGGCGGCGGGGCCGGGAGCGGAGCGGAGCGGGCGCGGCGAGCCCCGGCGCCGCTGGCCCCGGCGCCGCTCGCTGCACGGGCCCGGGGAGGAATCCCAGGAATGATGGAATCCGGCTCCGAGCAGGTGGGGACGGCGGGGCCGCCCCATTGGCCGCGGCGGGCTATGAGCTCAGCATAATTAGGGTAATGAGGCGCTGACGTCACGGCCCGCAGGTAGGCTGAGCGCGGCGCGGAGGAAGCGGGAGCCGCGCTGAGAGGGCCCCGCCCGCAGCGCCCCCGCCGCGGGGGAGGAAGAGGAGGAGGAGGAGGGACCGCGGCGGGACGGGACGGGACGGGGCAGCGGCGCCCTCCTCTCCCTTCCCTTCCCCTCCCTGCCCAGCCCGGGCTCGCAGCTCCCGCAGGCGGCGCTGGGCAGCGCGGGGGCAGCGGGGCCGGGCCCCGGAGCAGGGCCGGGGAAGGCGGCTCCGCGCTGCCGTGCCTTCACCGAGCCTGTCTGAAACTGAGGGAGAACAGAAAGCTTCTCTTAAAACCGATTTGCTCTTAAGAAGAGGATTATACAGCATTGTAGGATATATATATACATATATATATATATCTATATCGTGGTCTAATAGACACATAGATAAATAAAACACAATGGAAAGCCAGGTCTTCAGCTCCTACGGTAACCCTACAAGTAGGGCTGAGGATGAAGGAGGTCGCTGTGAAGATGTTAAGGCTGAAGAGGTCCAGCCAGAGCACCACAGGCCCTCGAGGCTGGGTTACTGCGCGAGGCAGGGTGCAGCACCACTCTCAGCCCCCGTGCTGGGGCACCACCCCGCCTCTGCCCTTCCCCACGACCTGCAGCGCTGTTCATTCCTAATTCCAAATTTTCAAGACTCAAGCAGTTCAGAAGCACAGCACAGTAAATATTTTTGCCTGTTTTCAGTTCATTGCATGAAATTAAGCAAACAGACTTGTACAGGATCAAAGCAAGCATAAGCTTTTCACACTAATTAAGATCTTGCATGATAAAACAACAACTACGAGATAAGAAAGTCCCCAGAAGATATTCTACCAGGGCCATGCAGGCTACAGGTGAAACCCAGACCACCTGCCTTCTGACCCAACCGTAGTTTTTGCGGGAGCAAGGCACTGCAGTACCTCCAGATTACACCAAGGTGCTCTGAAGAAGCTGGCAGTGCTGCTTTCTGCAGCAGGCCTTTTAGCTTGCACGAGTTGCAGGAAGGGAGGAGGTACAGAAAAGCACCATGCTCCTGCTGTGTTGCCCGTTGCTAACATCAGCCATCCTCCAAAGAATTAGGTCCATTAATGCTAGATTTTCACCTGCACAATGCCAGAAGGAACTGAGGTTTCTTCACGTGGTTCTTACAGCCCATGGCAAAGGGAAAGGCAAGGACAAATCGACCCGAGCCCACCACAGGATGAGTTCCGGCTGCAGATTTGTGGTGGGTCCTGAGAAGAACACAGGAGAGCAGAAATACAAAATGCCTCAATATAATGCTCTTACTGCTATCTTACTCAGCTCCTCCTCCCATCTCTCAGCACGACAAACACTTGTGCTAATACATGCATAAATATATAAATGGCAGCACAGCTGTACTTCCTCACTGAAGGAAAAAAGTACTAAGGCACACCAAGGTTTATTTTAGATCCTGAAACTGGGATTTATGTCTGGAGTGGAGGGAGCACAGCTCCCACATTTACACAGCGAGGCAGCCAAAGCAGAAGGCCAGCCAAGTGATGTGGGGAGGCTGCATGGAGGGGAACAGGCCGAGGTGAATCCCCACACCCTGTGTCTCAATTCCCTGAAGGATTCAGAGTTCATGACAGGTCTGTGCTCTCCAATTCTAATTTTAAAATTTATCAAAATCATGCAAGAATAACTGATATTGAAGTATTTTCATATCCTTGCAAGGACAGGTCATGCAATCTCAGGGCCATCCAAAGGCAGCCAGAAATGCATTCCAAATGCTAAATGAAATCCAGACTCAGACTCAACACACATAGTGTATGTAACAGAATGGCTTCAGTTGCTAAAAAAGTGAAAGGCAAAATGCCTAACAACATCATCATAAACATTATTTTATACATTTCTTAAACTCTTAATCTACAGTATCTATAACAATATAGGGAAACATTTATAGTGTTTTTATTTATTTATTTATTTTTACAAAAAGTTGGTATTTTGTTAATAGACTGGAAAATATTTTCTTTACCAGGAAGAACAGGAGTTTGATGATCTAATTTCTGGAAAAATGGTACTCAAGATAGCAATGTGAAAATTATTAGAGAAAACACTAAACAAGAAAAACACTTTGAAGTAGGGAAAACAAAACCACAAGCACTGAGAAAAGATCTGAAATAGACATTAAGCATCACGAGGGTGAATTGCTGTAGACTAATTACAAACCTTTTTAATATGTATCTTCAAGAAAAAAGTTTGCTGCTTCTGTTTACAACTGCTGGAGGGAAAGAGGTAGGCAGGGTTTCTTTGTTTAAAGAGACAGGGCTCCTGGGATGAGGAGTAGCATTAAAAAGTAGAGGTGAAAACAGCTTTTGATCCTTTGGAAATGCTATTACAGCTCCTAGCAAAAGTTTTGGAATGGGATGGATAACTACTAAACCTCTATGAAGTCTGAACTTTCCGGGAAAGATGACCCTATGCACTTCCATACAAGCACTGCTAGTACAGATGGGTTCCACACTGAAGGTAAGCATCAGCATTTGTTGAGAGAAAAAAGAAAAAAAAAAGCAAGTTGTCAAATGCTGGAAATCACACACAAAAAAAGAACCTTAACAGTGATCAAGCCATAAAAAAAAAAAAAAAAAAAAAAAAAAAAAAACTTGTTGAAGCTGCTAAACACAACACATGCTAATGCTTAGCCAAGCTGTTTAAAAGGCAAATTCACAGATTAGTAAATCAAAAACAATCTCGTTTGATGAACCATATTTTGGCTTGCTTGGGTGTTACAATTTGTTTTTCATTTTGCACATACTTTACAAGTGAATGCTATCAAAGGCTCTTTGCTGACTCAGATGCCAACAAAAAAACATACTTTGCTGAAACCAAAACTGACCGAGATATCTGCGGGTTTGCACCTGAACTAAAACAAAGAGACTTCACTCCAAATTTAGGCAGCCAGGTAGATTGTAAGGCGTGACTCAAATCCTCAAATGGGCTCCAGTTGAAGAAACACCTGTTCCACATGTATATTAATCACTGAAAAGTGATAACTGTGGGAGGAAAGCATGTAAAGTTCTAGTGAAATGATACCCAGTACTCTTTCTCCACTCCATAATCAATGGAAGACTTACCACTGCCTGATGGAGCCAGGACAGCGACCAAGCACTGCAAGCTGCCAGCTGAGGTGTGGTACAGATGCAGGCTGGGAAGAACCAGCAGCCACAAATACAGAACTGACTCCAAAGCTATGACTGCACATTCCAGCATGGCAGTGTCTCCTAAGTGTCCTCCACAGCAGGAACCTACCAACCAAGGATTTGTAACACGGAACTTATACAACATCTCACAGGCCCTAAGCCCACCGAACATGTAGAATCAGCTCCATTTCACAGAAGAGACACCCATATTTCATGAGCAACACAACCTGTTAGCTAATTTCTAGGTGTATTTTGAGAACTTTCTTTGAGCAGTTACATTGTTAAGTACCTTAAGTCTTGTTTATTATTATTATTTTATTTTGAGATCAAGTATGGAAAGAAGCTGAAGCCAGAGTGGGGAAAAAAGGAATTGCATCAAGCCCAGTTGCAGTCAATAGGGAGATTTGATGTCCTAGTTCTGCAGACCTTACTCTGCCAATAATCTTGTAATTATTATTGCGATTAAGCCTGACATCTGTTCCATGACCAACTAAGAAAATATTTCCACTATAATAACAGTTGGTCAAAAATGCCTTGGGCAAGCATCTCCCTACACATGGACCACAGCAGCAATATGCCCTACTATTGTGATCAACATCAGTGTCAAGTAGATAGGGACACTCAATGTGGAACGAGGCTCAGACCTGTTTTGCTACTCTATTTTCAAGTGATTTCAGCTTTTAAGACTAGCAGCAGGGGGCACATGTTGCGTTGCATCAATGACCAATACAACTCTAAAGGTACAAAGAGATGGTGCTTTTTTCTGTAGATGTCCACAGAATGCACTAATTTTCCAGCTGGCATTCACTGCACATGAAAGAGGAATTACCTTCATTCTTCCAGTTTCTTGCTGCAGTTTCACTTTTTTGTTGTTGCCTTTTTTTCTCCTTCAAACAGCAGCAATACAGATACTTTTGTAACAAAATGGAAAGACACAAAGTTATCTCAAGTCTGAAGAGAAATGTAAGATACATTAATAGAAACTATGTACAAAGATGATTAGGTTTGTGCCACAAAGCACACACTTCTTGTAAAGCTGTAACAAAACACTATACAGAGAGATACATATTGCAGGCTTCATCAAGTATGTCATTACTTCAAAACATCTGCCAGTACAGTTACAATGCATAGCTCCATCTATTCACCTCTTTTAATAAAATGCTAATTTTACAAATGAAAATAGCTTTTAAAATCATCTCAAAATACATTTATCAAAACCAAATTACATAGCCTCACAAGCAAACTTTTTTTCTTCAATGCTAATACTGCTAAACTGAATCTAAAACTCTTCCCTGTAAAAGTCTGGATTTGTTTGCACTGCACCTCAAAGCTACGTTATATAAAAACACACCCAGATCCAAAACAATGTACCATGCAAGTCACTTTACATTTTTTTGAAGATAGTTTATTATTTCATTAGACCATAATGTGTTCAATAGCGGTAATTCCAGACAGACAAGTTGATCCAAACTGTAAGTTGATGGAGTTGGTTATTTATTACCTGCTTCAAGACAAAGCTTGCCCTCTTCATAATTGTCTGCCCCGTCATCCAAGGGAAGATTAAAAGAGACAGTATAATTTCAGCTGGAGCAGGGTCATAACAGCAGTATAATCTTCAAGCAAACAGTAAGATACTTTCAGAGCTGAACAGAAATATGAGCACCAGTAACTCTCAGAGCATTTAACCACAGGTACTTTTGTGTGCTTTGTTCTAACGAGGAAGATTCTACCCTAAAGTGATTCCCATAAGGTGAAGGAAGATGAGATACCTAGGCAGAAATAGGAGTGTCAGATTAACAAATAAAAGCACCCTTCAGAATTAACCTACTGGTTTTAATTTGTAAAAGTTTACTGTTAAAGTTCATTAACACCAATAAAATGACCACAACTGCAAAACTCTGAATGACAAAATGAGCGTAAAAGAAAGTTCAGTGTAATGAGTGATGTACAGATGTAGTTAAATATTCAGAATAATCCGTTGCATACTTTTCCCCCAATTCTATTCCTCTTCTTGTGCAGAGAACACATTCACATAATAGATTTACCTTCCTACTAGGTTTCTGCTCTAACTTTCACATAGGAAAGAAGAAATTTTTGTGTAACTGGGATCATTAAAATAATGAACAGGTTGCATTTCATGATTAAATGCGAAATTACTCTAAGAGTTTATGTACTAACTCACTGTAAACTACATAATTCACATACATTTCAAAGCTGTAAGAAACAGTTTTGTAGTCGCGGGGATTGTTTCTAAACCAGCCACCAGTAGTAAGTCAACGGACAAAAGTAAAATGCCTCCCTAAAGGAACATCAAAAGACCGTGTCGGTCTAAAGCTCTTTTGGCCCCACCTACTCTGAAAACACTCAACTCTTAAATGCTTTATGGAATCATACCTGAGGAGTTAAGTTTAGTCACATTTGCAGGATGAGACTTCCAGCACCAACTTTCATACTGCTGCTCTGTGCCAACCTTATAGCTTACCGTCTGGTGATTACTGAGGACTTGAAATTCTTACTGACCAGCAAATTCTAGACTAAGATCACTTATCCCATCGCAGCAATTAGGCTTTCCCTTCAGCCTTACAGATGTGCCCTTATCACTGTGATTTCAGTGCAGCTTCCAGAAGGCTGCAGGTGACCTCAGCACAGCTCTCTGGGCTTACCAAGGAGAGGGCAGGCAGGTACTACTTGGGCAGCTGTGCTAATACAAGTGGAACATCAGACATTGTATTTATTTTACCCATAAACTCAGGAAAATAGAAGGATTTGGGATCCTGTTTTTTGTTTTAAATTGTTTTAAAATGGTTTACACTCATTTTCAAATTCAAAAGATTCCTGCTGAAATTACTTACAAAAAAGCTAGGCAAGGAACACAGATGAATTCTTTAAACAATTAAACTAAGAATGCATGGTCAGAGTTAGCCATGAGCGTGCAGAACATGCAATGTCTCCTCATTTAACATGCATACTTCAATGCCAGACTTGAGAGGCAATGAAAGGAAAGAGATAGTCAAGACTTCAGTACAAAAATAGTTTGGTTTTAAAAGGCCTTGCCTCAGACTGTAATGCCAAAGCACTGCAACAGGGTCATGAGACAGACACTGGTAGGCTGCTTTACTTAGCTCTTCCCCCAATCCTGCACCACTTCTCAAGGCATTCAAAGAAGCTACTGACTTCTTGGCTCTCACTCTTGTCTTTACAGGGAGTGAGCCAGGCACTTCATCACTGCATAAAAGCAAGATAATTTGAGGATGGCAACATTAAGGAAAAAAAAACACACACACACACACTGAATGCCTTCTTCTCATGTTTCACTACTAATTTTAAAATAGGAGATTTTGGAGAAACTTTGGCAGGAGGCAGAGATTAAAAAAATCCACTCTGTGGGAACACAAGCTTTCAAATTTACCAAGTATACCATAGAGCCAGATAGACTCCATGTGAGAGAAGTAATACAAATGAATTCAGTACAGCTAAAATAAGACATTCAATTAAACTGCTTACTTAACTTGTTTAATAGAATAGATATCTTAAACATCAGGCTCAAGTCTTTCAAAGAAGGGCTCATGATACAGCAAAGGTACATGAAACTACCAGAAGATAGTGTTATATCCAAATTATTTATTTATATATATTTTAAGACAATCCCTTATGATTGCAACTGCTAACAATCAAATTCTATTCGAGTTTAAAAGCAGGAAGAACCCTCTAAAACCATTACGTTTACACAAAGTTTCAAAATCAGAATATCGGTCTTTGCAGCTGCACGACCTTCATTTTCTCAGAACATGCTTGGTTGCCAAAATAGTTATCCACCACCGATGAAAAGGTTTTGGTGGAATGCTGGATTCTGAAGGTAAAAATGACACTTAAGTTCTCAGACTAAACCTAAAGATGTAATAAGTACCTGTTTTCATACAAATAATTTCAGAATGTATAGTCTGAAGTTTCACAGTCATATACTAAAACTTGTGAAATTAGACATTAAAAAACAGATCAAGTCTAAATAAGATGTTAAAACATGCAGGAGTAAAATGCTTAGAGCCTCTTTCCTAAAGAAGCCATTAAGTTCAGGATCAGTTAACAACAGTCTCTAGATGAAAATCTAAAGCACACAGGTAAATAAGGTCATTCAACACTCTGCTTTCATAAAATTTTGGAGAGCAGCTGTTTACTCAAACCAAAAAACATACTAGAAAGTAGCTACACAAAGGTAATGTCTCTCCCTCCTTCAGTACATAATACAAAGGCAATTAATTGTCTACACATTCAGAATATATGCCCAGCAGAAGCGACCTTGGAAATGAAGAATGTTTTGTCCTCTGTGAACACCTTACCCATTAAAAACCGTCAGACACACACACTGACCTGACATTCTGACCTTCAAAGCATATTTCAATTCTATTTTTAAATTAATTGCTGGGAAAAGGCATGAGTCACAACCCTGGTTGGATCCCCCCCTACTGGATACTCACCAAGTGCTATGTTTGTTCTGAAGTCTCCCAAGGCAGAACGGGCTCTAGCATTACCTCTTCAATCACTTGAAACAAAACAAAACAAACATGGACCTCACAGCTCAGTTCCCTACACCGGAATACCGTGTGGAGTACTACACAGGCATATCTCCCCAGCCTGGCAGAGATGTTTGTTCTGATGAAAGCAGTGGGATACTGTAAGAGTCCAGCTCTGTAACAGAAACGAGTCACACCTGCTCACTGCGTGCTACCTAGAGGCACCTTGTTTATGATAAGGTTGCAGCTGTTGCACTCCATCTGCTAGTCACATTCACTCACACACAAGGTGAACCAAAGCTAGAGAGAAATCACACTGAAGCACAGGTGAGAAACACCGTCTACATGCTTAAAACAAAGTCGGGTGCATTCAGTATAGCTGGTATTTGACGGGTCATACAGCCAGCCACCTGGAGGAACTCACTAGTCAAATACTTGGAATGGGGATATAAGCACGTGATAAAGAACACACCTTGCATGCGTTGATGGAAGAAGTTATCTTGTGTGGCACAGCCAGTTTTATGCACTCCCCAGATCTTAACTTTAGGAGCAGCCAAACCTCTTAATGCTAGTCAAATGGGTTGCTTACAACTACAGCCAAGTTAATAAATGAACTCAATATCAAGATTAAAGACTGTAAGCAGAAGTAGAAACCAAAATCTCTGGATTATGTAACTGGATAAACTTCGATTTATCCTGTGTCGTGTAGTTTATTCCTTCTGAAGCATGAGACAGAGTTATACCTCACTGGCACTGTCAACCTCAGAGCCAGCTAGGCCAGCGGTACCAACTCATCTTTGGAAATCCTTCGTACTTTGATTGGGTCCAGGCTCTTCATTGCAAAGAATCCTTTTAAAAATCAAGACATCCTTGGTTACCTTTCATTAAAGTACTGGTACATAGAAATAAAGGGGATGGAGATAAAACAATATCCACAGTGGAATGGCCAAACCAGAGAAAAGGGATGTCTGAACAACTGAGTAAAAGATTTGTGAATTAAATCAAGAGAAACAATAAAACAAAGCAGTTTGAAAATTGAGCAGGAAGGTATAAACAGGAAAGTTACAAATGGAATGAAAAGCTAATGTGACTATTTTTTGTGGAAGAACAAACACACTTCACTGCAACAAAGAGTCAGTACCATTCTCATGTACGAACTTCCCATGCAACAATCACTAGTTATTTTAGTGGATTACAGCTGTACGACCATAAGAAATCATTTCCACATACTGTTGGGGAACTTCAAAAGCAACTAGCATGTCTGAAATCAATCTCTTCTCTTAAAAGTTTTACATAGCAAAACGTTGTAACAACTGCATAAAGTATTTTATATTAACAATAGAGAGGAGTTCAGACTGTAAACTGCTCTAGGCTATGATTCATTCATGGCTCTCTGCCAAAAAAATAAATACATTCAAGACCAATGGCCTCAAGGGGAAAGGTAGGCCACTTTTTAAAAAGCACAGAGATAAATGATTTACAGAACAGAATACAGTTTAAGATTTCAGCCTATGTGGATGATGAGGAAGAACTTTAAGTCCCGCAAAGATTTACTGCAGAGACTTGAATACTGGCAGTGTATCAACAGATGGAGTAAACTAGGAACTATTAAACTGGGATTTGCAAAACTCTCTCCAAAGAGCATGAAATGACCAATTATATTGCTGCACACAAAGAAGGTTCACAAAGCCAAATCAAGATAGGCAGTGGGTATTTCATCCCCGTAAGACAAACACAGCCAGCTCAGATTACAAGCAAACTCTGCAGTAAAGTAACACCTGTACAGTGAAAGACCAATCCACTGGCACTGCAACAAGCAGTATAAAGGTTGTGGGGGTCTGATGCTGTACAGCATCTGTTGCACATAATGTTTAATTAACTGCTGAATGGCAAGCAGCACATTCGTTTTTCTAAGAGAACATTATTTCTTGTTTAAATGCCCTTGCTTAGCTAGCAAGGTTCCGAATCAAGATAGCTCTGTTGCACTACAGTCGCTGAGGTCAACTCACTCTCACCTATCAGACTGACCTGTAACTGACTTGGAATGTCCTGAACCACCATTTCAGTAGCAGGCGCCTTCTGAAACACCATAACAACTTTTAAATTCATCTGATATTCAAAGCATAATATTTAATTGTGTTGTGGATGGTTTTAAAGGAAAGCTGTTCTCTGACATGCTTCCATAGAATTTTTTAAACGATGAAATGCTGTTACAACTCTACATTTAGCTGCTGCTTATCCCCAAGCTTAGTAGTAATGAGAAAATTAACAGCGTTTAAGAAGCACTGAGCCTCTTAGGATGAAAGATACCCTCATAGGATTTTCTATTTAAATCTCAGATACATACCTCTCTAAGGTACCCTTATCTTGATAAAGGAGAAACAGCCACAACCTCAAGGTAACAAGTAAAATCCACGGAAATGAACAAGCTGTTAAAACTCAGCCTTCACACTGCAGCCATATCCCAAAGGGTTTGGGAACATCCAACTGTATTGATATATCACACAGATTTATTTTTTTTACTTCTGTATATTCAAGTATGTTTCTGTAAATTTCTGTAAAGTCTCAAAAAGGAAATTAAATACCTATTTAGCAATGGTAGGTATGTATGCATTTTAAGTCAAGCATGTGAGTAAATGCTCTGCTAGTAAGAATTCTCGACCAGATGTTGGGCAATCTTATGACACATGATCTCTCTCAACCAGTGCTTGAAGCAATTATAATTTATGAGCAAGTGGTTTCACATCCTGTGGTACTGTTTTTTAACCAGGTTTTAAAAAGCCCCATCCCTGCATTCTCATGGAGAAAAAGAAAAAAAACAGTCAGGAATGTTTTGTCCAATGATAATACTTCCCAATATGGCCCGTGATGTAAAACTTGATGAAATTGTACCATTACAGAAGGAAGGAACAAGCACATTAAAGGTAAAAGCATCTAGTTTTGTCACTGACAGCTTTTGAATTTGGTCATATTGCTTATTTGTTCTGTGGTCCAGCTTCCGCTTTACTTGTGTGCTACAGATGCTCCTTTGTTTTTTCTTTCACTTTGTACATTTCTGTACTGCAGCTAGGAAAGCTCGGGTCCTTGATGGAATGAGAATTACAAAAACGCAATAGTTACATTTGCGGTTACAGACAAAGAGGAGATAAATGAGACAAAATTTTGAACGCCGTTTTAGTTTTTAGCCTTCGTTATCTGATCAGGTATCCAGTACATAGAATAATTTTCTAACAATCCAGCATGCAGCAACAAGCATTTTTTAAAAACAAAATCATTTTTTTTTTTTTTTTAACTTTCTATATTTATTTTCCAAAAGTTGACAACAAGAACAGAATTCACATACAGAAAAACATACATTTCACTAAAAAGTTCTCATGGAGTTTGTCAAAAACAAATCCTTTTTAGAGACTAAGCAGGAGCTGACACATTACATGCTGTCAATTTCAGTTTTCAATTTATTTATTTTTTTGTATCCTAAGACTTCCAGTAGATTATGTCCCCCCACCCAGCTCCTCCTCAAAATAAATAAATAGAATTGGTCTTTTGTCCATGCTCCTGTCCATATGCAACTTACTCCACAGAGCACTTCATTTGGGACAAAAAATAAAAGTCATTACCTCATTAGATGTCTCTATTCAGAAGTTCTGACAGCATTGCACTTCTTACTTGGTAGCTACTTCATTCAAAAAAGCCTTGACTCCCTCCTAAATTCTCTCTCATGCTGTTCCTCTGTCCAAAAGCGTTGTATCTGTCAGGGTGTGTTTCTAACACTGGGATCAGTACTCTCTGTTCTTAGGAATTTTCCACTGAACATACACCTAAGTCAGTCAATATCTGATTTCAGGTTTCCTTTTACTAGAGCTGAAATGTATGAAAACATATGACTATTTCACATTGTCCCTGCATGTGAATTTAATTTTAAGGTGGATATGGTATATTTTGAATAAAACATTTCTAGATGGTCCAAAAAGAAACCTCATCGTGCAAACAAAAAAATCTAGCCAAAACCCAAGGTTAATTTAATATAGGCAGTGGCTTAAATTCCAAAGATCCATTTCATTTTTTTTTTTTTATTTTTTTTCTCTCTCTCAAATCTAGCACTTTGGCTTCTTACTAACAAGAACATAGAATTCTAGTACCAGGTATACATTTTCTAGTTTAAGTCACTTCTTCTGCAGAACAGAGCAGCATCAGGACAGTCAGACTCCTAATATCAGAAAATGGACATGTGAGGGGATTTGTCTAACAAATTCTAGATCCACTAACAAGCAGTGAAATGTTACAGATTGGTCTATGACTTTAGAAAGTTACTATTTATTTTCTTGGAAAAGAATACTGATATTAAAGTCAGACAAATTTATTTCCTGACTATATTCAACTTTTGCCATTTTAAAATAATCGATATTTAAAAGTTCCCCTGTGATTGAAGTAAGCCTTAGTGAGTCACATTAAATAAAATATTGTTTTTTTTTTTCCTATCTTCTTCCTTAAATTTATGCTTTGAACTGATCCCTGGAAACTGCAGCCAATTTCATTCCAATAACGTTTTTTAAAGTGAGATCATTAAATCAAAGTGTAGCTTGAGAAATGGCCCTATGGACCACATGATACACAAGAAAAAGCACATGATAGTCAGGAAAGATATTTCCATTTTTAACCCCACTTTTTTTTTTTTTTGTGTTTGTTTTGTTTTTGTTAAATTGTTGATACTTTCACAAGTGAAATGAAATGTTCTCTCAAGTTCCATTAAGCAAAACATCTAAAATTAGCAAATCCACCTGAGCCAGTGCCAAAAGCATTCTACTTACAACAGATGCTCCGATTTATTTCATCACACATGAATACTGTCATAAATTTCCATTCTTTAATGGCATCATGTAACATATTATGGGATAGTCCAACTTCTTTAGCATAGTTTGTTTAATTAAGCAAGGGTGAACAAGTTTTATCTTCATAGACATTATATTCAGAAAAAAATATAAATGAGTCAAACACTTTTGTTTCTAAAATTCTAGTTCTTAAAGCACTTGGATAAAATCTTCTGCCTAACAATCCATGTCATAAATCTGTACAAGTAGATATGAACGCCAATGACAGTATGACTTTCCTTCCAACTGTGACACCTTGGACAACATTTAGCTAAGACTTAGGCAGTTGTCATTTGACTTTCACAAAAGGAACATAAAAATTTTACAAAATGAACTGATACCTGACAAGTTCCTCATTTCAAACACACTTTCCCAGACTGAAAAATATTTTTTGATTCAGAATGTGTCAGATTTGAGAAAAATTTACTTGTCATGAAGTCTAACCTGCAGATGCACCCACTTAGCATCTTCAGAAGAATTCTAACGATGAACTTGCAAGTGGAGAAATAAATAACATATTTCAAGAGAATAGTTTAATATCTAATTAAAATTCTATGGACTCTCCAGTTCTGCAAGTCTCTGAGAAAACTAAAATTGGGGAAGAGAATATTTTGAAAGAGCCTTGGGGTATTTTCAAAAATAAAGCTATCATTACATAGAAAATAAGTGACTTTGGTCTTTAATTCATACATACAATAGATTGTTTAAATTCAAGGTTCCTGAAAATTCTTTGAAAATCTGATTTACATGTACAGAAAAACTAATTTCAGTATTTACATAATTCTTTTGCCCTATTTCCATCAAACCTTCCCCAGTAACAAAAATTTCTATGGCAGTAGTAAAAACGGACACGGAATTATTAGAACTGACTTCTTAAATGCACTTTCACCTTCTTAAGTAGGCAAAGCAACACCAGAAAAATATTTGGAGAAAAAGTACCATTTATTTACCCACACACAGTGTGTCAAGACTCAAGATGTCTTCTTTAACCATCCCTTTGTCATTTTATACAATTTCTTTACACTGTAAATCACAGATTTTTTTGCTCCTAGAAGAAAAAAACAAAACACAATTACGAGAAATCATCAAAATTTTGGAAGACCAACTCAAATAATAGATTGCTTCTACATGAAGTAAAATCTTTTCCTGGAAGAATGACAATAACCTAATATGTCATGTAGACATGCAATAACCTTGTCACAGTCATAACACAGTAAATAATGACACAAAACCACTTTAAATGGTATCAAAGCAAGCAAAAGAGAACAGGATCATTCTGAAGACCTGACAACACTGCACACAAACACGTACAGAGAGCAGCAAAGGCACAGCATCTGTAGGAATGCATGATGCAACTCCTAACTAGTAGCGATGGAAACTTGTAACATCTATCACTGTTCTTAAAATGCTACATATACAAGGGCTTTTACACCATTTGTGCCTGCTGCAGATGCTCCCCAAACCAACACACTGTCCTTTTCAAGCCCTCCCTAATCCATTATTGGCATGCCCAGCTGTGTAGGAACATATTCTGGCCTGGCAATGGACCCCAGCAACCTGGTAGCCTATATTACACAGCAGGACACACAGCCAGAACTATTTAGAGGACTCCAGGCCGTTATGCATTCAGGTTAATGAGCAGGCCACATCTGTATGAGGAATTTAGTCACTGAAGCAAGTCCTCTCCAGAGGCTGAAGCCCACCAGGTCATGCAGATTGGCTGCGCATGTTTGGGTAAAGTTTTACTGGAGGGACAATGGGGAAGAAAGAGAGCGAGAGAGACCAGAATATAGCCAGGACAAAAGAAGAGTTTGCTCAAGCAAGACAAGCAAACTACACACAACTTGTAGACAAGTTTTATGCTTCCAAATCCCAACTTCTTCTAAGCAGATTTTAGTTAGCCTTGCCTGATGCTGTGCTCCAAGCTTAAGAGGCACCTGGTTGCCTTGTTGTAAAGTTGTGAAGTGTAACCACAACGCAGCAATTTCAAAGCATCACACTGATGCCCATTTTGATTTAACATAATCTAACACTGCACACCACCAGAAGTTTCCCCAAGGCAGTTTCAACCCTTAAGGAGAAATAGACCCACAGCATTGCTATTAAAAAGCTTGCAAATTAGAAGCAAAAAAGAGTACCATTTTTTCATAGGAAACATGCCGCTGACTCTTAGGGTAGAAATCTATTCTGGTTTCAACAGGTTGTGAAGTACATTATAACCTCCTTGTGTATTTTGTTATTGCCTCATCCGAGCTAATGGCAGCTACCATTTCATAACTGAGGGAACAAGTGCGTCTGCAAGAGATCAAAACTCCTCAACTTGCACAACGAAATGACATCTGTGTCCTTAGGTAAAAAGAAGTAACACTGAAATGATGATGGGTATGGAGAACCAGGTTAATAAGGCATGTACCATACCAGGTGAAGCCTGGTAAAATGAAAGAAGCAAAAATAACACTGAGATGATGACAGATGCCACGATTTGGCAACACTGCCAGTGTCAGAAGTACACTGTGGACACCGGTATGAATACCTTCTCACGGGGATGTTATCTAGAATAATTTTGCTTCGGAGTTACTTGCCTAGTGCTGGCTTATAATAAACCTCGTGTTAAGCTGGAGTAGCTGTGATATGCTGGCATCATCCCACAGCAGCCCACAAGTAGAGCACTGTGGCACCGCACCCTGCCATTACACCAGGCCTACAATGCAGGCAGGCATTTCTCCGTTTTCACAAGGATACAGAAGGATTTTGCAGCAGCCATTGCCTCCAAGCTTTTACAAGTTTTAGACAGACAGGATTGAGGATGACTCCCACATAATTTGTAAAGCACATCCTTAGTTAGACAGATCCTGAATTTCTATCAGACATGAGCCTTCTCCTACAGACCTACTGTAAACAACAACAGCAAAAAAAAAAAAAAAAAAAAAGACAACATTTTACTGGGTTTAGTCATCTGGTATTTGAAAAATTAAGATGTTGTTCATCTTGGCATTTCAGCAGGGTTCTGAGCTCCTAGCCAGTGGAGCTTTCCTTCTTCCAGCTTTTGCCATTTTTTTAAAATTAAAAATACCCTCCAAAAATCCCCACCACCACACAGTGACTTTCCGGATTACTACCAAGTGTAAACACTTAAAAATTCAAAACTGAAAATGGAAGTTTTTCATGCTGCTCTTTGGTCTCGATGCTTATACGCACAGATGGAAAGCCTATTCCCAGTACACTCTACTTACTAGTTTTTCTGATGTTTATTAAGCAGCACACAGGTTACCTGAAAGGACTGACTAAAGCCCACAGAAGCAGTGTAGCAAAAATCCCACAGTATGACACACCAGAACACAAGGAAAGATCTTCTGGAACAAATTAGACTCAAGTTTAGCTGTCGCATTGCACTTTTGAGGGAAAAATTGATATGACAATGTTTGAATTTAAAGAGACCTTAGAAAATAAACCAAATAAAGATAAACAGTCTTAAGTGAAAGATGCTTTCATTATTAGTAGTCTAGAGTCACAAAAATCAAATAAGCATGCAGTAATGTGGAAAAGCACATGCTATACTTATGAACAACTGTTTAAAAAACCTTTCATAACAAATCATAACATATATGTTGTATTTAATCATTTGTACCCGTGTATCTAGTTTATCTAGTTGCAATTTAAATAAACTCAACTTTAGCTTTTGCAAGGCATCCTTCATAGATATATTTTCAACTTACAGAATCATGTGCATCCCATATGTAAGGTTAAACTTTCCTATATTTAACAATCTTTTTTTTTGTTTTTGTTTTTTAACTAAAAGCAAGCACACTAATGAAGTCACGATGTTATCCTTTTGCAGCATCTCAAATAACAAGTAAATAATCGTGTAAGTTCCAGAGCACCTCTCACATCTGCATTGAAATTACATGCAGTATACAAATTCCAGCCGCAGAACAAGGCCAGACCGAGCTTAGGCATAGCACATAAATGAAGTAAATGGTTCTCATCTCAAAAGTTAAAACTATGTAACTGCATAGCTTTGACAGTTACTGTCCAATCTCCTAGGTACTGTACTTCCAGGATACAGCCCCTCGAATACTGCAGTTGCAGTGCCAGAATCGAGGTTCTGCCATTCCAATGAAGTCAGTGTACCTGTGGAAGCACAATATATATAGCATGTGGCAAAGCAACAGTAACACAGCTGCTACAGCCCTGCATGACTGTAATTAACTGTGCTGGCACTGCAGCCTGCGAGTCAGCTTGTTCCATCAGCTTGCCAACCTACTCTGTCTCTTGCAGCAGCTCGACATTAAGAGATTTTTCTCCATATTTTCCCCCTGCAGGGAGAACTCTGTCGAACTCCACCCACTACAGCCTTGAACCTAGCATCTTATGTAATAAGATGCTTACATTTCTGCCCCAGCACATCATGCTACAAAGCAAAATACAGGTTTATACATACAGCTGGTTTCTTAAAGCAGCCCTCAGGGTGATGAGTCACATCTGTAGTAAAAGTTAATGGTTGTAATTATGGCTCAGTCTCAGAATCCAAAGCAGTTGGACCACATGAAAATGTCTTTCTACTTTAGCTATGAATCTATGGCTTGGTGGTTCCAACTCCCCTTTAGATTTTTCCACTATATGATAGAGAACAAAGACCCAATGCACATGGAATCAAGACCACAAAACTTCAGTGTAAACATCAGTTGTATCTGTTTTTGCTTAAAAGTCCCATGTTCCTTTCATTAGAAATGTTAGTAATTTGGCTATAATATAGCACTATCTTACAGGTCCCCCAAAGTTTCCCTCTAGATATATCTGGATGCAGTATTCTTTATTTTCTTCACTGCTGAAGAGCTGTCATGCTATACAGTGGATGCAAATATTTATATATTGTTAGTATATCATGCACAGACGTGCAAATGTTTTACACATTTGCAGTGCATTACAGTTTAATGCAGTATTTGTTTTGTTCAGGCAGCTGAAGAAGAGAGAAGTTACTACAAATCTACAGAGTATTTTATATAATGCCGCTCCTTATAATTTAAAGAAAATATTTCCATGAAGACACAGTATCCTAACATCCCAACTGTAAGGAAACAAATGTTATTCAGAGCAGCTAAAAGCGTTTGTGTTAAAAGATGACCAATCGCTTCAACTGATGATACATTCCTAATATTTTGGTTTTTAGACACTTTCAAGGCTTACAGTGTTCCTTTAGTAAGATATAATGAAATTTAAGCTAAAGTATCAACATCTCCTTCACAGCAAAACAGAAGAACTTCAGAGTCAGTTCCCAAAGACCATGCAGACTCTGGGTATGTGGGAAAATAAATCAAACGATTGTGCCATCTCTAATGGGAAACAGAGAGGCATGCTTACCACAGACTCAAAAAAAGAAATGTACAGGCACACTTTCAAAAACTAAATAGGGCATTTAACAACAAACAAAAACATAGAGCCTGAGCTCAACTCTAAAACCAAATGGGCAGAGAAAGATGAAAAGAGTTCTCCTAAATGGGTTGAAATTCTTTATTTTGCCTGTGCTCTTTGCCAACAACATTAATACACAGCGTGCCATCTCAGTAACAACTATTCCCAATTTAACATTTAATTTAGGCACATGCTTTACATTGGACTACTATGTTACAGACCTGAAATCAAGCATATTTTTCTTATGTTTTTAAGATAAAAGAATCAGTTAAGGAGACAATTTTGTGTCCCTCTAAACATTAAAAAAAAAAAAAAAAAAAAAAAAGATGGCCACAGATTGAAAATTAATTCATTCACATGTATACACACAGGACAAAAGTACTTATATAGTTACCAGGAACGGAAAGAAGAAAATAGGCAGAACTTATTTAATAGAAAAAACTGATTTCACAATCAATTTTTCACAATTTTCACAAAACAAATAGTTCTCAGGGGCACAGAACATTAGAGGAGATTTGGTCAAAGAATGAAGAAATGCAGCACCCCTAGAGATCAAATTTAATAGCTGAACACCTTCCTATGATACACACTTCTTCCATGAGTCAAAGAAATACTTTCTACATAGAATCCACGCTGTTTTGTCTGCGTATAGTGTGCACCTACATGAGTGGTAGCTGATAAAAGCCCCAAAGGGCACAGCAACGTGAAGAGCATTAACGCCTGCCCCCTAGCGACACGTGTTTCAAATTAAGAAACCGCGACTGAGAGATCTTCATTTGAAGATACAGCAAGACTTCAGATAAGCTCGATCAGGAAAAAGTCTGAAGAGAAATATTTAAAAAAAAAAAAAAAAAAAAAAAACACACCCAAAAAGCTTCTACCTCTAGGCTAACTAAGCCCAAACAAATGGAAACCTGAATTCCTGGGGAAAAAATCACTGAAGATCATAAAAACCCTCAACATGAAAAAGTGACATCAGAAACTTGGTCAGTTACATTTCATTTCTTCATTAACATGCACTAGAATTTAGGGCTTTATTTACATAACTACTGCTTCTGTCCATCTTCAGTATATGCAACTGACAATGTTCTGGTAAGGCCACCCTGCAGGCTGCACGCGTTACAGACGCTTCTGATTGATGCTAAGCAGGGGATCAGGACACCCCAACTCCAGCCAGGCTGGTCTGCACAGCAGCGCTCAGGAAGGCTACCTCTACATTCATTAAACAATGTTCAGGAGCTAGGAAATGCCAGAACTGGGCTTTTTTTCAAATCTAACTCATCTCCCTCAGCACGTAGTCTTTGCGTAACCTGAAGAGACCAATCCTGAATTCAGTTCCTAACAGATTCAGCCAAGTTCTGGCAGAACTGCATTAATACAGTTAAAACAAACAAAATCATGCTAAGAGTAAAAAAATGAAGCTCCACCAAACCTCTCTCAAATTTGTCTTGTGTTCAAAGCAAAGGATCAAGCTTTGCTTGACCTGAATCAAACTGCAAAGATGCATTGGCAGAAAATACACGTTTGTTATTTACATTTATTCTATGTAACTAGCTGGTTAGAAGACAACTAAATTTTATTCTGAAGAAAAAAAAAAAAAAAGCCACTACATAAAGGAAAAAGCAGTTAAGACAAAAGTGAAGAGGAGGCATTTCAGGTGCACAAAACAGAATATATGGTAAAAAATGACAAATCCTGTTAAAAACATGCATTAGGACCCCCCAGAAGTCCTAGTAATAATACAGGCTTCAAGCGATTTACTGAATGACACATAAAAGGAGCTAACAGTTCCCAGAGGTGATTTTCTGTCTATCACGATTTAGACAGATGGAGAGCATAAACAATTTGACAAATCTTAACCACTTTTATTCACATTCCTGCAGTTACATATAAGCAGCTCTGCTCCATGGCTCAGCCAGGCTGCTGGCTTTCACAAGCACTGAATTCACACACGGTGACACCTCTTCACACCCCTCCCCTCCAATTATTTTGCTCTACAAAATCTATTCTCTATGGATTCAGAAACAGACTGGTTACAAGCTGATATTTCTAAAAGCCTCATGTTGCAACACAAGTCTTAACCATTAGCAGGTAATTTTGGCAACAAATCCTAAAAATAATGCTTCACTTATTTAGTTGGAAAACTTGCATTAGGAAGTCATATATGTGGTACATCTAGCTCACACAACAAAAGTTTGCTTTTACAAATTGAGGTATGTCCTTCTGCTCCTCCAAGTACAAAGCTGGGCAATAATTTTGTTATACTTCTTTCCCATAATAGAACTGGACTATTAAGAGATGCATAAGAAGTACAACTGTTCCTGCTTACTTTACGCAGCAAACCACTAATGGTCCTGAACACTGCAACTTATGCTTCTTACAAGGAGATATCAGTGCAAAGAAACTTTGGAAGTGAACAGCAGCTGTAGAAATCTGGATAAAGATCACTTAGTAAGAACGTATAAAAGCTGCTTTTAAAACTAGTAACGACATTGCTTGTATATAATTGCTTTGTGGAAAATATAGCATAGGTATGAATGAGGTCAGACTAGAATATGAGCAACTTCATGCAAGCCTCAAGATTTTTTTATTTTGCAGGAATTAAAATGAGATCATGAGTTTGTCTGTTTTTAAGGTAATGAAGACTCAGGTTCTAAGCCTTTCTTTTGAATTGAGGTGCAGTTCATTCAGCTTCTTAAATGTAAAAAACAGAGCGTCTTAAAACTAGATTTATTCCAGAACTCAGAAAGACAGGATGAAGCTTCAGCTATGTAATTGGCAGTAACTTTTGTTCAGTTAGGAGGGTTTTGGTAGCTGAAAAACATCCCTCATTTTCCCATGCTTCTACAAAGCAAGTCCTTTTTTGCCTTCTACATCTTCTCTCACACTGACTTTTAACACTTGACTCTCCTTCTAAAGTAATTCCTTCTGAACTATGAGAGTTACAGTAATATCCAATACTCACAAAGTATGTATGTTTAGCTTGGAGTACAGAGGGTATCTGAACACACACGTCTTCTGAACTCGGACAGAAACTTCAGATCCTGTCAAACTCTTCTCACTGTACACTCAACCCCTATTTTATAATGAGCTAACCTGACAGTCTACATAACATCAGTACAATGTATTTATCATTTAGGGATCCAACCACATGTCATAGGGAATTATGATTTTTTTTTTTTAAATAAAAGAAGAGCAGAAGCAGTGCACATCAGATAAATATAAAAGGAAAGTGAAGTCAAAGATTTTTGTTGTTTTGGTTTGTCCTTTTTTATTATTTTTTATTGTTATTGAAGTCATGTAGACTCCAATTCCTTTTGACATTTTACAATTTCTCAATAGTTACTGAAAGCAGAAATATCTATTTCTTATTTCCATAAACTTCCAATATTGTCATTAGGCACCCAAAAAGTTTATTCTTTAAACTCTCAAGCAAGGCAATCTTGGGGCCCTAAAAATTTTACTTTGTAAAATCAGAAAGCCTACATGGATAGAAGCCACACACATACTTACCAGCTGTTAGTATGGTTTTAGCACTTTGCACTATACTAGAAGATCTCACAATTCCTGAAATGCCTGCAGATAGAAAAGCATACAGATGTTATCCATCTCAGAAGTTCTGTGTATGATGCAATTCATTCATCTAGCATTCACACTATTTCTCTAAAATGATCAGTCAAAGGATTCATAATTATGTTCCAGAGTTATGTTCCATCTAAGCACTGTCTAGATCAGAACAAATTATACTCATTGTTTACGTCAGTATGAAATTGGGATTTTGCACTTCTCTTGTCAAGTAGATATGTTTATATTGTACAGCATCTGACTAGCTTTTTAAACGATCGACTTTTAGAGACAACACTCGTTTGCCACTTCACACTGCAGCACATTCAGTTTCCATTCTACAGAGGTCTTTAGGTGTAAATGGAATAGCGTATAAAATGATACTTGCAAGAAAATAAAAGCTTTAAGAATTTATATTTGCGCTAATGCATAAAAGCCTACTGATATGTGCAGAACAAAAGTACTGTACATTATTAAATACTTAAAAATGAAGGAAGGCAGTCCCAGAGTTAGTCTTCCAAACTAAAAGTTATTTTTCTGCATTAACCAGAACATAGAGTACAGTATTATTTCTAAAACCTTCTTTCAAAGGCACTTCTGTAAAGAGCAAAACCTAAGGATACCCATGAACAAGTAAGAGGAATACAATATTCCACATGCATAAATTTTATTTATTTATTTTTGGGATGGGGGAACAAGTCATGCTGAGCTAGTAAAACATCTAGGGAAAATGTAATTCAACTTGAGTACTCAGCTTAGTCTGGTAAGATTACCAAATGGTTTTCTCTGCTCTTTATCCAAATGCTTGAATGAGAAAATTCCTTTGGCAACAAAACTGAAAGAGAGGTTTTGATTTGTCCTTCTGAGAGTATAAACTGCTTGGCTGGAGAAGACTGGATCTATCAAACGTTTTGACATTTAAGTGTTGCATTCCTGTCCACAAACCATAGTATCAGCCATGCCTGTAATATCCACATAAGTACAACTAGCAGAATAAGTAGCTCAGGGTGGACAAAAGAGTTGTAAAACTCACAGCCTGCTCCCAGATTCGGCTATTATCACACTACTGTTGCAGTACATCCCCAGTAGCACAAGAGCTGACAGACTGACATAAAAGAAGCTGGACATCCTAGATGGCCAGGTGCAATGCGTCCTAGACTGTCAATGGAGAAGAGAGCTGAGACTCTTTCTCCTTCCACCCCCCCACCCCAAAAGAGAAATCAGTGCAAGAGCTCCCTCTGCAGTTGGCTCCTGTCTTGCGGCTCTCAGGCATCCACACATCGATGCTCAAAGAACTTGCAAAATCGCTGCCTGGATCTAAGATGTATCAAAGTACAAAGGACTGTTCAAGTACTAAACATTTTCATTTATCTGCAGAATAACAGAACAGTTATGTCTGCAGAATAAGCTTTAACTTGCTTGTACAACAACCTTGTCTCAGAGAAGCTACCTGTGATGATGAGAAGCACCTCAATCTTTTTCCTCAAAGCTTCAGTTCTCTGCCAGAGCACCAGATATCTGGACGAACTATTAATTGCAAAGGGTAATGCCAGCAAGCTAGAAAATACAGCACCACATTGTATGACTGGGAGAATATACAGCTTAATATTTAGATGAAGTTATGCCAGCCAATGAAATCCTGAAGCATACCGCAGTTAGATAGTCTAAGTAGGTCAGAGACTATTTCTGTCAAGATACAAAATAAAACTCTTAGCATTTCTACTGATATAGAAAGGTATTTTCCATTATTTCAGGGACCTTGTTTGCAAACAAACAGTAGAATATGCTTTTAAAAACTTATTACAAGATTAACTTCTTATTGTCTTATTCCTTCTGGCTAAATCATCCTTCTGAATTAGAATAACATATACCATAAATCTTTATATCTATCATGTCTTAAAGGGGATTACAGACAGGCCTACCTTGATGCACCACTAATCCACAATCAGGGTCATGGGCAACTTGCAGTAAAATTTCTTCCACATCTCTGTTTTTTCCAGGAGGGTCTACCAGAGAAGTTATCTTTTGTTGCAGATTCTTTGGCAAAGCCATGAGTTGTGTGAATTGACCTTCTGGGCTTTTATCAATCTGAACATTATTAAAAAATAAGACAGTAAAAACAAAAATTCAGCATTAACAAAGTAATTTCTATTCAAAGAAATCATGAAAGTCTTCTGGCTATCTTTGGCCTGTGATAAATACCTCAGAGAACTCTTATCAATTTCACATGTAAGTTATTGACAATGCTAATGAAAACTCTCCATGTGCTGGCAAACGCAGTGTCCCAGTTCTAAACTGGAAGAATAACTCAATGGAAAGACGTTAACTTCCATCCAAGGGAAGCCTAAAGTATAAACAGAATCTTACTGCCCCTGCAAGAAACTTCTCATTGAAACTGTACCATTTCTGCTCTATCCAATTTCCTCTGGAACATAAGAACATGAAAATGAGAGAAAATGTTCCCAAAAGACCACTTAGCTCTGTTTCTTCTGCTGAATATAATCAAACCAAACACACACACACAGTTTACTTTGAAAAACATTTTCTCTTCTTTAAACACAAACCACATCTGGTTTGAGTAATTTGAAGGAAACACTCATTTCACATTTTCCAATCTAAATCAGAAATTCAGTGACCCTGTTTTGAATACAATGATACCAACATGCAGGCCTGTACACGTTGATACAAAACGTAAGCACAAATATTGAAAAATGTTTAACGGGAAAGGGCTCTCCAAAATGGGGGGAAAACATTAAGAGTCTGAGTACTCCCACACATCTTTTTACACATTTCTTGGAGGCATCGGTCAGGAGTTTAGTTGTCCTGTACTCCCTCTAGTCAATTGGAAGAAAATGATATCCAGATGAATCACCCACTGACTACAGAGGGAGTCAACAATGCACAGGCTTTTAACATTATGTGGGAGGAATCCATGCCTGAAACAGAACTATAAGAACTAGTGTCTGACTTCAATTGTTTTTAAGGAATCTTCTAAAAAAGATTTTTCTCTGTAATTCTGAAGATGTGTCCTTGGAGAGGGTGGTTTCTATTCTCTGTTAAGCAGCATTCCAGATAGAAGTTATCCATTTCAGTCTGGGGAATAATGGCAAATAACCACCACAAAACATGAAGAATAAACTATACAACAGTATATACTCAATACAACAGTAAAAGGATGGCATTTCATCCACAGCCTCAATGACTAGTACAGAATTCCAAACAGATGTATTATCTAACAATATATTTCTAGTATGATACCAGATTTTGTTCCAAGGTAATGTAACAGGGAATAGTATTCTAACTAGTCATTTTCTTGGAGGAAGCAGCATTAGTTCTTTTCAAAATTCATTTAAATATTTCTGTTAAAGCATTCAAAAGTACATTGTTAAGAAAACATGGAGACAGCTGCAGCATAATATAGATTTGCCTTTGCAGTACTCCAAAGAGCTGCAGTAGAAATGTTTACTATACTCAAACTTGCTTGTATCTCTAACAGCTTCCTTCAGTTTCTTACAGACACATCCTAAAAGGAGGCATTAGTGAGATGCTTACCAAGTTGACCCTGAGGACAGAGAACTCATATCCATGAGACAACTCATGTTATTTGTAACTTAATGTTGAAATGCATATCACAGCTGAATATTAGCACAAAGATGTGCATACTACAAGAAAAAATTACAAACAGCCCCCCCCCAACTGTGACATCCCGCCCCTAATTGCCATGTTTCACTTATACCTTAAGCCACAAGGATGGAATTCAAGACAGTGGTCATTCTGGACACCTGTTTTCTGACTATTAGGAAGAGATTTTTTTTGAGTATGGGTATTTAAAGATAATGCCAGAATTTCAGTTGGTTTTATTCAACTGATATTCATAACTAGCACAAGAGGGTCTTTTTTTTTTTAAATACACTTTTTGACTGCAGAAAGTTGCACCTCTAAGTTACAGCCTAATCTTTTTAACACAAACCATGTGTTTATTCATCACTTCCTAGACTGCTGTCTCCATATGGTAACCATTAGACCACACATTTTCAACTGCTCTTCTCTTGTTCCCTTGCTAGTGCTCTAGTCCTGTGGCTATGCTCAAAGAAAACAAACAGTAGTTACTACATATGCAGAGACTGGTATTCACAACAAGTTTCCCAATTGCAGAATTAACTCAACAATAGAAACATAATAGCAGGTATAGTGACTACAACTGCGTGCCTTACTGTGGCATAATTCTCGCCTTCTGTCAATGTGATAAAGCATTCCACCCCACCCCCTTTTTTTTTTTTTTTTTATAATGTTTTTAAGAAAACCACTTGCCTCTAGCCTTCCCAGATGGTGCTTATACACCACTTGAGGGCAGTCCTGCAATATGTTACTGTATAGCTTCTGAAAATAGGGAACATTAGGTTTCACAATGTTCTGTACTTTCGATCTGTCTTCTCCTATGATCATTCTGAAATCACCTAGTCAAGAAAAGAAAAACAGTTAATTCATTAGGGCAAAACTGAAAACACAAATAAGGAAAATACAACAGAAATGAACACAGTACAAAGCTGTCATCTAAAACTATTCTTCAATTCTATCAGTGCCTACCTAATTGATAAGATTTGTCTTCTCACAGTCAAAAAATACCATCCAAATAACTTCAAGCACAGAAAAGAAACTTCAGAACGGTGATGTGGCCTCTGCTATGCTATAACATCAACCCATGCATCCACATTTGCACTTACATAACAAAAAATTCCAACTTCCAAGTTTAGCCTCCAAAGCAGCAGAAACACAATTACATCCTTTCCAATCATTCATCAATTTCAATGGGTTACTAAACAGTATTAGTGTAACCAGCCCCAACACTTGGTATCCAAAACCAAATAACCTTCATTTTTCCAATTCTGAAAGAAAATAATCTGCATTATCTTTGCACTTCAAGGGCAACACTTGAAATACAGCTAGTAGCAGCCATGGTCAGATTACAATGTCCCTTTTTCTCTTAGACAACTACTTTGTTAGATTGGAAAAGCAACTCCTTTCAACACCACTGCTACTCTACTCACCTTTACACTTCCTTTTAAGATATACTTTGTGACATGTTCTAATAAGAAGTTCCAATGTCAGTGAATATTACTGTTTACCTACCTCTGCTATGTATTACACCCTGGTAGCATCTAAAATTACGAACTAGGAGTTAGAAGCTCAGTGCTGTCCAAAATCATGAATCAATTCATTGTCACACTTCCCACCGTTAGGAGATAAATGTTGTTGCAAGGTGGCAACTTGCTAGCATTACTTAATTTCAATTTATGCCAACCAGCAAAACTAATAAAAACTTCCCAGAGTATTTCCAGACACTGTCTCACCGCTTTCAAAATGCAACAAAAAAAATTATTTCCCAAATTAAAGCCTGAACAACTCTTTTCAGCAGTTATGTACTGCAAGGAGACTGATTAGAGTAACTCAAAAACCAGTGTTGTCTACTAGAATCCTGCCTGAAAAGTTTAAGACTTAGCAAAAAGGCAGCAGAATAAAATATCTATAAACATGTCATTGACAGCTCTTTCCTTGAGCATGCCTGCCTGGGAGTGTTATTGCTTTAGCTGTATTCACCCAGCAGAATCAATTTCAAGATCTCATAGCATGCTAACCGATCTGCCAATTTTCTGTTTAATAGCATTGTTTCAAAGGATACCCATAAAATATCTTGGTCACTGGTGCCCACTAAGAATCTAATGACATTCCTGGACAGGTTTCAGATGAGGCAGGTAGCAAACACACGGGCTGTGCAACCCTTCACCATCACTCAAAGAGATAATGGTTCAGAAAAAAAATGCTATGGAAAATCTGAGCAAATTGCAATCTAAACCAAACAGAGAAATACTATGTAAAGAATAGTAACACTCCTCAGTGGAACTAACCTGCAGTTTATAAATGCAGTGTATGTTTTGGGTTGTTTGTTTGTTTGTTAAAAAGGAATGCAAGGCCAAGCTTGCATTTCTATATGAGCAAAGGAAGTGGTGTGTAAAATGCAATTCCAAGCAAACTTGTTCCTAATTATTTCAATAAAGACGTCAATGTTTTAAGAGTAATACTTAATTTTCATAGTTTTATTTTAATGATAATTTTCATACAATTAATTGTGGTTTTAAAGACTCATTTGGAACAAGGGGTTTGGTTTGTTTTTATATATCACTTCATTTCACCACAACCAATCATCCATACCTAGGTGCTTGTAAATCAAGAACAGTTTTGCTTACGTACCTCTACCTATCCCTCAATGAATACACACAGCCTTTCCAAAATGTTATGTACCCAGCAGTAAAATATAGCTAGTGGAGCATGCAAAAGTGTAGGTCCAAACCAAAAGAACATCTGATTTACTACGTATCAGACTACTTGCACACCGTACATGTGGTACAATAGCTCCAACTACAGCTTTTCTCCTCAGAGACTTTAGACACCATATACTAACCAGAATAGGAGAGTCCTGCAATCTGCATATAGAGGTCTTCTTCAGAGAAACTTTCTGGTAACATGAGAAAGGCTGCTGTGACTGCACTCTTCAGATTGCTAACAAGCGCAGCCTGCAGCTTGCCATTCTCATTCTGTGTCAGTATTTTCACCTGAAAAAATCAGAGTAATTGGAAGCAAGACTTCAGGAAAGTGCTACTGAAGACGGAGCTAGAAATGTTACTCAACCCAACATGAAAAATAATAAATTTGAATTAGATCCTATTATTATTGTACAGAAAAGACCTAAGTGTCATCTTCTGTTTACATAGTGGGATAGGGGAACTCTTTCTAGGATCTAATAGTCTGCTACAAAAGGCTGTTTTTACAAACATATTCAGAACTGTTGTAAGCAACAGCCATCAACTATTCTCTGAAGATCTATTCACCTTTTTCATGCTCATGAATTTAGGATTAATCAAAACAGTAAGTTTAAACGAATAAAAAATATTTCACATGGTATTATGCAATAGGAAAAAAGACCACTGTCATACTGAAAGAGAGTGGTACACCAGAAAAACAGCAAAGTTTTCCTATTCACCTTCCCTATACCTTTTTTTCCAATAGAGGACTCCTTGCTGGTGCTCTACCATATGGTTGAAGCAGCTCCTTAGACATTAGCTCTCCTCCTAGGAGAAGTAGGGTTTTATTTTGCACTTTGTATGAGGAGAACGTCACTGCAATGGGAACTTCACATACATGTGAATGGATCACTGAAGTTGGATGATTCCAAATGCCACAAAGACAAGTTTATCTTCAGGAAACATTCAAACTGTTCAAGACCAACTACAGAATCCAGTAATCTAGGATATGGAAATATACTGTAATAAGAAGCAGATCTTCAGTCAGAAGTCAGCATAGAAAAATATTACTATAGAACATTAGACAGATAAAGTCAGCCCAATTTATAAGGTGACTGACTGTGCCCTTTCAAAACTGACTCCCCCAAGAGTATCTTCTTGTTGTAAGTTTCTTTCATTTTTAAGGATTCAGGTTGGGCAATACTGTCTTTCTTATAAAGGGCAGCTTATTAATATTTGTTTACTCTAGAATATATGAAAATGCAAATCCACCAGCAGTTATGAACAAACGTACCCAATTTGTTTTTTCTCCCCCAGAAGCCCACATGCAAATGATTTGCAATAAAACTTGAAGTTCTGCCCCCAAAATATAACCTGAAAAGGCTAAGGTATCATTTCATGTAAATATTTTCTTTTGGTGTAAATATTAACAGATGAAGAAAATGAATCCAGACTCAATACGAAAAAAAGAAAAATTAAGAATCTGATATAGCTGCCACACAAAATTCTTCTTATTGAATGCACATCAACAAGGCAATGCCTGGGATGGCTGATAGTATGTTCAGAACTTTATTTCTCCCTGTGGCAAAGTTTTTGAAAGTGTAAAACTAGAACAGTATCTCACTTTGCTATGGTGGTGAATTCAACAGTATAGAGGTTGCTCACCTCAGGCTTTCTGAACTAATGCATGGTTTTGCCTAACATTAAGTCTATACAGCAGTCTGGAATTGGTCCAGGGTGTTTTTTTTTTTTAATTGCTTTGTATTTCCTAGCGTTAAAATGAAGGACAATGATAAAACACACTAAACTACTGTAAATTCATCTCCTGGGAAGCCTTGAATAAATTTTATTTCCTTGAGAAACAGGGAAGTTTACTGAATGCATACTGACTTTTTCAAATACGATCCAATAAACAATAGCATCTGGTCATGAGGACAAACTAATATTTAAAATCTCCAACTAATTCACTTATATCCACTTTCATAGATCGTTGCTACAACAAAGCAATAAAGACAGGCAGAAAAGCAAAGCCTGTGGTGCTAGTCCTCCTTGTGGAAGGCCACAGGCTGGCTTTAGTGAAAAGAGTAATCTCCTTCGCTAAAAATACTCCTTAACATACATCAGATTTTTGTTTTTTTCTCTACGGGAAGCACTATGCAAGGCTTCAATATTTAAAAGCATAAAGCACTGCCACAGCGATACTCTTTAGGAACAAAATTCAAACAGACCAGAGAGCTAGAAAACACAGGAAAATAGAGTGCAATTGTTGGGGGTAAATTTGTAAAAAGCCCACAGTTAAGGAAAACTGTTTCACGATACAGAGAAATTAAGATCAGAACTATTCACACCACATGAGAGGAAGAGAGTCCCATTTATTCTGGTTTTACACTATACATGAAATTCACTTATCTAACACTACAAGTAAGACTTTTAAATTATTAAATATTTTCAGTGAGGGATATATTCAGTTTTATAGATAAGCATTATTCCCACTTCACCAACGCAACAGCTTTAAGAAAGAAGTGTTCTATTTTCTCTGCTAGAAAATTCATACCTAAGAAACTGTGAGCATTTGCACGGAAAGATACACACAAACAAAATACAAGAAGAAAATCTCATCATAGAATGAGAGGTTTCAAGAGTGCTATTCCAGTTTGCCAGTTAGCTACACCTACACTCTGCTAAACATCACAGTAAGAGGATTTTTCCATTGTTTTTCGAAGAATGTTTTAAAGTATTTGGACAATGGGGAAATTCTGCAAACTACTGCTCTGTTACTCCTTTGTGGGAATTTTTGCAACACAAAAAACCTAAATTTCCCAACACCCCTTTAAGTAGTACAAAGTACTTCTATATACTATTCATACGCTGCCCTCACCTCACTTCAATTTATTAAACACTTCTCTTAATGGCTTTGGAAGGATAACAGTAAAATACAGCTCCTTTATCACTAACACTATGGTTAACAAAAATTCAGTAGCACTTCAGGTGCTTTTAAAAATCTTCCTCTGAAAACACAGTTCTGTTTCACTTGTCCTTGTTTGTTTTACTTTTTAGTTACATCAGCATTTTTTTCAGGGAACCTGTCAGTTATGAAGAAATTACAACTAAGTTTATTCAAATTTTCAATACAGTTAAACAGGAATTTAGTATACCAGAGTTTTAAATTTAATTTAGCATGAAAAGCCAACAAACTTAACACAAACAAAGAAGCCTGGGAAAAAAAAAGTAGCATTTCTAAGTGGCAACTCCATCTATTCAGCCAAACATTCTGAAAAGATTACTTGGTCAAGGCAAATCAGCCTACAACAGAAACAAAACCTCCAGTAAAAATGACACCAAGATTCCTAAGGCAGAGAATGTTTCATCTCATGTACTAGAATAGCTTGGCTAGCTTTTACTCACAGAGCGACAGATTTGTAATGGAACACCAGAAAGGCACCGAGCTCTTTCTTGTCTACATGACTGAGAAGAAAATTCTCAAACTGTAAAACAAAATTATTCTGGCCTCAGTCAACTGTGTCCAGAACTAGGCACTAATGGCATGTAAGAGATTATAGCAAATACAAAAACAAACCCAACCCGATCTCCTCTCCAAAAGAGGCTTATTGTACATTTTTAAGGAGGAAGAAAATCTTTCTACCACTATCACTTACAGCATGTTTATCAAAACAATCAAATCAGATGCAAAAACAGGAAGAGCAGATGTTTGAAACCTGTAAAAACAAATTTAAATACATTTTGGGGAATGTCTGCAAACACACTGTAACATTGTAAAATCCTAGATAGTGATATTACAGACCCTACAGGAAGAGACAGTTTAAACACCCACCACATAATCTTTCAGTCAATTTCTATTTTAAATCCTACAGCGTTTATCCAGTGCAAATTCCTATGAGCTTTATGAAAATAACTTGTACCAATTCCTTATTTTATCTATTAAGCGCATATGCATGAAGATATATCTGTCTCTTGTTAGCAACCAAGCAAAATACCAAATTATACTTATTGTGCGAGTATGTACTCCTACTGAATTTAATCAGAAGACATAAAGCCCATTTTATATGTACTGAGAAACCCCAAAATAAATCAAAGCCGCAGCAAGTGTAGTTACGCTGAAAATAAACAATCAGTATTCATAGTTGAAGTGAAACTCCTTCAGTTAATTTTCCTCAATGTGTTTAATTTTATTCTTTATAAATGTAACAGCTGTTCAATGTGTTTAGTTTTATTCCATATAAAGACAGCAGCTGTTCTAATCTGCACAATGCCACAGTAAGTCACTGGAGATGAGGAAAAGTCAGTTGCGCTCTGACAACCTATTTAAAGTTGCATCCTAAGTTATTCATTAAGAGCATAATTAACTTCTGCTCTATGACTTGCAGAGAGTTGTGTCACCTCCTATTTCCCATTCCTCCCCCCCCCCAAGAAAATTTAACTTGGCACTGCTGCCATCTGCTGAAAGCACACTGAATCAGACACCTTTGGCAAAGAAAACAATGTTCTTTACATGTTTCAGTTAACTGTAGATATTTAACAAGAGAATGATCTAGACGGTAGCTGCAGAGCAAAGCAGCTTTCATCTTTAAAGGCTTCTATTATTTAACTCAACTTTAAGTTTCCAGGTGACACTAACTTGGGAGGAGCTCCTGACTACATTGAGGATAGTGATACCTTGCAGAGAGATCCTGACAAATTAGAGCTGGGCAATCACTCTTGGGGCACCACAGTAAAAGAAATAGTAATAAAAGTAAGTATTATTCGGTGTCCAAAGGAGGGCAGCAAAGATGGTGAAGGCTCTAGAGGGAGTCTTCTCATGACAGGAGCAGAGCAGGCTGAGGGGGGGCCTCATGGCTGCAGCTCCCTCACGAGGGGAGCAGAGGGGCAGGCGCTGAGCTCTGCTCTCTGGGGACAGCGACAGGACCCGAGAGAACAGCGTGGAGCTGGGACAGGGAAAGGTTTTGCACCCAGAGGGTGGTCAGGCACTGGCACAGGCTCTGCAGGGCAGCAGTCATAGCCCCAAGCCTGCTAGAGTTCAAGCAGTGTTTGGACAACGCTCTCAGACACAGGGTCTAATTTTGGGGTGGTCCTGTGCAGAGCCAGGAGTCGGACTCAATGATCCTCGTGGTCCCTTCCAAATCAGGATATTCTATGATTCTATGAACTGCATTAAATTTTGGTGACTCCTGTTATTTTTTATTTAAGTGTAAATTAATGTTAAATGTAATATTTAAATTTTTAAGGCACTCTGAGTTAGCATAATCCAGTTCCTTCAGATTTACTACAGGCAGAAAACTATTGTTAATATACCTAACTTTATTTTTTTCCACGTAACACAGAATATTAGTAAGGTCTATATTTCACTTTCTTTCTGAGAGATTATCCATCTAGTAGGACTAGACCCCTAAATCAGGGCAGACAATCCCTTCAGTACTGACTCATAGATCACGAACAGTTGAAGTTAAAACTACAAGTGGTAATTTTGCATCCCTGTAATTTCCTGCATTTCAAGAGACATAACTAATAGTTACCGGCTTTTGTAGGCGTCCAGCAACATAGAGGGTTTTCCAGTGAAGTAAATCATCAATCAGGGCATCAGTGCTAATTACACCATATTTTATCATCTGGAGAAAAAAAGGAAAATAAATGTTTTTGAACAATCGTATCGCTGCACTGTTTTCATTACAGGAAATTTACTATTTTCTGTAACTGCCTTTAATTCTAAGGAACATACACCTCCAATACAATATTGCACACATAAAATTAAAAACATTTTACTGTCTACATCTTGTTTCTTAATCAGCTTTTACTCCCAAGTATTTGAAAATTATTCTCTAATACACCTTTACCATAAAAGCATCTCTTTGATAACACTTAGAGAACTGCTCTTAGATAATAGCATCATACAAAGAAGAGCCACTTAAGTGACATAGCTCCATAGTAAGCTTGGTTTGGGGCTTTTTGTATTTTTTTGGTTAAAAAAAATAAAAAAAGACAGGATAATTGGAAGAAAGCAAGAACACAATACAAGAAGAAGGAGCAATGCAACTACTTACTAGAAAAAAAAAAAAGTCAAATAGCAACACTGATAGCCTAAAACAAGATAAAGGAGTTCCAAAAGCAAACTAGATTTTTTAAGTAAAATAAGTTGTAAAGAAAACCAATGCATGGACATCTACCAAAACACAGGCAGTAAAAAAAAAAAAAAAAAAAAAAAAAAAGTCACATTTGCATGCAGTCTGCTGGAAAAAAAAAAAAAAAAAAAGTGTAATGGAAGACACAAAGGACCCTCTAAAATCCTTTCTGGAAAGGAAGTTCCAATAAAACCATTCCCGGATTAATTCCTGAAGGAAAATGTTCTTCAAATCCCAAAGTAACCTAGTCTAGATAGAGACTGACCTGAAGAAATTTGAACATTAAAATGAATCTGTTCTTTAAAAGATTTAAGTTACACTTAGTTTTACACCAGCAAAACTATGCAGTAGTTAGAATACTCCACAGTATCTCTCAAGAGATATAATGGAAAAAAAAAAAAAAAAAGATATGAAGGATTTCCTATGAAAATATGAAAAATAATGAAGAATTTGTCAGCAATTTGAAATAAATTATAAAGACATTTATGGATACTGTAACTGGGGGAAGGGAAGAAGTATCAGGAAGCTTTTATTATTATTCTTAGAAACTCTTTGATGCTAGAAAACAATTTGTGATTTTTTAGTTGACATTATGGAAGAAGTAAGATGAACTCTTAACAGTTACCAGTTTGTACATCCTGAGTTTCCAAAGATTATCACCAAAGCAAGGCAGCCAAGTCCAGAAATTCTGGATAAAGGACCACAGACTGTGATATAACTAGTTATTAGATAGGCAAATAAAGAACCAGGAAGAACCAAATTGCATCACAAAGGTAACTGATCCCTAAAATAAAATCCAATACCCCTTTTGATGTAAAGAGAACAAAGTTTAAACTCCAAATTCTTGCCTCATCCAGATACCTAAACAAAATTGCAAGTATATAGTAATTTTTTTAAACTAGCTCTCCAGCCTCATATGAGGAGTTCTGACATGTACCCAACGTTACTGCAATTTCGTGCTCTGACAAACTTCAGTTTGTACAAACAGCATTTTTCCCACAACTGTCCTTCATGTAACTTCCAATTTTCTTAACAGAACTTGCTTCTGTTACGTCCAGTTTGTTACCACATGGCAAAAATTACTCTAAATCAGTACCAATAAACACAGATACACACTTCCTTCCCCTGCCTCCTTTCTGCACTCCTCTTTCGAAACACAGTCTACACATAATTGTGGTGTAGGCCTTGCTGGACAAGTATTACTTGCCTGGAATGATTAACTATACCCAAACATCACAGGTAAAGATGTTTACCATTAAACAACACAGATGTCAATTACAGCTTGCTATGTTAAACACCTGTGGTTTTTGTTTATTTGTTTGTTTTATGTCAAACAAACAGAAAGGATCTAGTTTGCTATTACTATGTGGTCAACTGCTGAATTGAAGGTTGTGTCGTCATCTCCCCCCCCAACACAAAGCAGCGATATACTACTATATGGCCACTGACAAAACTGCAAGTGATAAGGAATGTAAATTCAGGTTCTGAAGTGCTTTAGTTGTGAATTTCAAACATTACCCATGTTTGTAAAGTGCTAGAACAGCTGCTTTTTAATTAGTATGATATTTGTGAAACAGTTTGAGACCTAAATATTGAAAATATCACCAATTAAGCATTAATTGCAGTCTATCAGATGTGCTTCCTGCACAGAAATCTGCTTTAAGCTAATCATTTCAATATTTCATGCACAAACATTTAACTTATTAAAACTCATACTTACCCTACCATTACATGGCACTAAAGTGTTGTAGTAAATCCCTGCTCCATAGCTCTGTATATTACTTATCTGTTTTGGCCCAAAAACTTTTAGGAAGGAATAATGACTCTTGTTCTTTAATAAGTTCATCATATGCCAGGTCACAGAATCATCAACTGCAAACACAAAGTCCAGCATATTGTTCTGTGGATACAGAAAAAAATACTGGTTTTCAGATCAGGAAGGAAACAATGTTAATCACATTAATCCAATACCTGCATAATAAGCTAGCTACCAGCTAATAATGGTCACTTAATTAAAAACAAGATCGAACACACAAGGCTTAACATTGGACATAACTTGAAGGTTACAATGGAGCTGTATGTTTTTCAGGTCACTCTACCAGTGATGGTCCAAAATTTTCCTTGCCCTCCCAGTTACACCGCCAACCTTCAGCCTTCTGTAACACCGGCAATGCACGACAAGGTCTCAGTAGCACTACTTCCCAGCTCTACTAATAGCTGAAACTGCTAATGAAGAGTACTTTTGCTAATACACAAGGCCACAAACTGGGAGATGAGGGCAGATAAGTCAAGAAACTGCACTTCTACTGTACTCGCTTTTATCAACAAAGCAATCCACAGGCTAAAGACTTGTAACATTCAGCGCCGCGCTGTTCTCCCAAAGAACACTGTCCACGCATCCCTTTGCACGGAGGAGCTGCAAAATCACCACTCATCCCTACCATAAACCAATATTTTGAGTAATAGTGCTTCAAATTCCTTAGGCTTTGGAAGTAAGAAACACTTAAAGCCACAATTGTGGAGCATGCTTAACAGGCCAGTGTGAATGCACAGCGCAGCCCAGGAGCTGCTTTAAGAAGTCAAATGCAGGCACGGGGAGATCCCAAGCTGTTCCTAAGTGGCTTGGCCCCCAAACGTGGGCACCCAGAAGCCCTGGGTAACAACACGCTTCGCCACAGGTACACGCATCCTGTGGACAGCACGAACGAGCCTGAGCGCTTCCTTAAAACCAAAACGTAAAAGCTAAAAAAATGCAAAGCTGAGTTGTGAAGCAGGGTTCCCAGGTACGAGATAAAAGGGCAACTGAACGCCTAACTGCCCTCGAGGACTGTCAGCCACAGGCCCACGGCTCCCTGCGGCCCCCGACGCCTCCTGCCCACCAGCTCCCGGTGGCTGCGGGCCGGCTCCGCTCCCCGCCTCTCCCCGTGCCCGAGCCGCAGCGGCCCCAGCAGCCCCCGGCCACCCCCGGGAGGTTACGAGGGGCGTGGAGGGGGGGAGCCGCGCTCACCTCGCTGTGCCCGGCCGAGGGCCCCGCCTGCCGAAAGACGCCGGAGCCGTAGGCGAAGGCCAGGCTGAGCTCCTGGGGGAAGTGCGCCAGGACCCGCCGGAATTTCACCCCCGAGCTCGACAGCACCGGCAGCGCCATGGCGGCCACCTCGGCCGCCTTCCCCCGCCCGCCGGCTGAGGCGACGGCGGCGGCGCAGGGAGGAGAGGCCGCGCCGGGAAGGGGCAGCGGCATCGTCACGCAGCGCCCTCTGCCGCCCGGCGCCGCCGCCATCCCGCTCAAACCCGGTTTAGTGCCCCGGAGCCCCGGGACGGCACCCACGGAGGTGCCAGGGGGGCCCGCGGCGGCCTTCGGTGCTTCGGGGCTGAGCCCCCCTCAGCGCCCCCCCGGCCCTGCCTGCGGGCGGGAAGGGAGCGAGCGGCCCCTGGGTGCCTGCCCGCCGCTGGCAGGGTGTCGCAGCCCCCACACGATGGGCTTTTAGTCCCCGTCCCCCCCCCCCCCCCATTTTGTTTCAACTGCTGTTTTTTTTTTTATCTATCTATTTATTTATGGTTGGTTGGTTGGTTTTGTTTAGTAATCGCAATTTTGTGCCCCTTCTTTGGTTGTTTTCCTTTTCCCCTTGTCCTTTTTTTTCGTGTTTCCCGCTGATTCAAGGCTTCCCTCAGGAATTCTTGTCAGCTTTATGCTCCTTCACACTTCTCCCATGCTGTGAAAACAGAAAGCCCACGACGTTTAATCATCACATTTGTGCTCACGACTGTCTCACACTCTCCTTGTGTATGAAGTACTCTGCCGAGCCTGTCGGCTTTAATTTTCAACTCCTATATAATAAATGTAGCTCAGTATTAAATACATAAAAATTGTTTATGAGATGGAAGCCTATCTTGTTTCCTCAACATTTTATTCTTTCTTCCATCTGTCTTCTTTAGGATCACATGTTATCTTTCATGTTTTTATGGCTTTCAAATCATCCCATTTAGGCTGTATGCTGTTATGAGAAAAGAGGGGCATTAAACATCCAGTCTGAGGCTTTAAACATGTGATTAGATCTTTACACGTTACTGGAATTATACATCTGCTTAAAAGCAATGTTATATATGAGACCATCTGTAATTATTACAGAAAATACACTATCACAGAACCACACGATGTTAGGGATTGGAAGGGACCTTGAAAGATCACCTGGTCCAATCCCCCGGCTGGAGCAGGAACACCTAGATCAGGTCACACAGGAACACATCCAGGCGGGTTTTGTCAGCTTTATGCTCCTTCACACTTCTCCCATGCTGTGAAAACAGAAAGCCCACGACGTTTTTGAATGTCTGCTGAGAAGAAGACTCCGCAACCCCTCTGGGCAGCCTGTTCCAGTGTTCTGTCACCCTCGCCATGAAGAAGCTTCTTATGTTTAAGTGGAACCTCCTGTGTTCCAGCCTGCAGCCATCGTCCCTTGCCTCATTAGATGTCACTGAGAAGCACCTGCCTGCATCCTCCTGATGCTTGTCCTTTACACATTTATAAACATTAATGAGGTCACCCTCAATCTCCTCTTCTCCAAGCTAGGGAGACCCAGCTCCCTCAGCCTCTCCTCACAAGGATCTCCCTTAATCATCCTCGTGGCTCTGTGCTAGACTGTCTCAAACAGTTTCCTGTCCTTCTTGAACTGAGGGACTCAGAACTGGATGCAATATTCTAGATGTGGTTTCACCAGGGCAGAGTAGAGGGGAAGGTGAACCTCTGTTGACCTACTAACCACATCCTTTCTGATACACCCCAGGATGCCATCAGCCTTCTTGGTCACAGGAGCACAGTGCTGCCACATGGTCATCCCGCTGTCCACCCAGGATCCCCAGGTCCCTTTCCCCGAAGATGCTGTCCAACAGATCTCCCAGATCTCCCTTGGGTAAGTCTAACTTTATGAAATCAAAATAAAAGTAGAAGATCTTGAAATATATATTTTATGTAGGGTGTGGGTGGATGGATAGTATTGACCCAGAATGACCTTATTCTAATAAGTAATAATAAATGAAAAACTGGTTTGCAAGTGAACAAACTAGTAGCATTTCAAAGGGCAATTATTATGGTGTTTACTAATATTTAAAACTAAGTTAGCAAAGCAGTCTCTAGAGGGAAAAATACCTTTGGAATATTTTTGTTTGAGTGGTTGTGTTTATAAAGAAAACACGGGTAATGATGTTGTCAAAGTATTCTAGAATTTTCTACACAAATCTTGATCTTACCAGCTCAGAACTTCTATTTGAGGCCCCCAAGGTGGATTTTTATTTATTTTTTAATTCTTATATATAACTTAAGATCTTGGTTTGTAGCTTTCCTACCACTGTGTTCTTCTGTGTATTTCCTTAACTGGCTTTTATGTATTTTAGATTAAATCTGAGATATGTTTCTTATGTACATTACTGACTTTTAAATTCATTTTGTTTCCATTAGCACAAGTAGCTTTGAGACTAATAGTTTGTGACTTGTAGCCTATGAAGAGTCTATATGAAGTTTATGAAGTTATTTTATGTCTTATACCAACTCTGAACTTGGCCTCTAATCTGTTCTTCAGTTTAACTTTTACTTTGCTAACTTTGGTAAGAAAATCTGCAAACACCAGAAGGTCTTAAGTCTCATTTACACTGTCAGCCAGCACTGCTGTTGCAGGGAGCAGTTTTCTTCTATCCGTTTTTACCAGTGTAGGTGTTTGCGTGGCTGCATATCGCAACAGATTGGAGAATTGATGTGGGTTAAAGCCAACTTTTTTTTTTTTTTTTTTTAAACAGTCTAGTTTTAACCAGGTCACCAATGTGCTTTACCACACATGTTTGTGCTGGTGGAAGCAAGAGAGACGGTAAGATTTCTTCATTTATTGATAGTGCTACTTTAAAGATACAAGTACTTTTCCCCACCCCCAAAAAAAATAAAAAAATTCTCCCTTTAAATCTTGTCTGTGATTGATTCCATGTATTAAAGCTGTGTAGTAAAAGTACAATATTCTGTATGTCACAGTCTTCTTTTGCTTTTATTCTTTCTCTTTCAGACAAGGAAATTCTAATACTGTAGCATATTTCTCATGAGAGAGCATGACAGAAGTCTAAACTTCAGCCTTTTCTTCTCATTCTTTGCCACAGGCAATAAAATGCAGGTAGCCTGCCACATAACTAGAAAGCTTATTTGTAAGTGTAATTTCTGTTTCTACCCTGCCATGGTGTTCTCTAGTTCCTCAGAGTCAAGGAATCTCCCAGATATTGACTGTTCAGTGTCTGAATTCCAAGTGGTTGGTAGGTGCTGCTCAGCACATATGCTAAGCTCCATGCTGTAGGTTTCAGTGTCAAATCTTCACAGTTATCTTAATACCAAAATCTTCATTTCTAGTTCAGAAATAACTGTTCTCATGAACTCAATATAGAGTTCTTAATACATACAGTCTGTCAATACACAAGTTGATCTGATAGTTTGGAACTGGGCTCAGATTTCTGAGATACCTGGTCAGCATTTGGTCTCCATAGCGTAAGCAGTGCTGCATTTTAGGTGGTGTAAGTACCTCAGCTGTGGTGGTGCTGCTTCCTAAGAAAAATCTCTTTCTATTTTCCCTTCTGGTTTCGTCTCCATGGATATCCCTCCAATGAAACTGACAACTTTGTGTTCTTTATAGTAGTGGGAAATCTGTCCTACCTTTCCATAGCACATGTCTGCTGGAGATGGCAGCCTCCTATGGGGACAGTTAGTACTTGTGTCTGTAACCATTATAATGTATAAAGAGTAATTTTTTGTAGTAGTGGCAGCATCTGGAACCAGAAACTCATATCATATTGTTTGTTTTAAATCTGTTTCTGTATTTATTTTATTTTTTCCCTCAGTTAAAACTACATATTTTGTCTAAAAGCATGCATTATATTTATTAACTCTTGCTGGTGCAGCTGCATGTAGGTGTGAATTGGCTTGCTGTTTGTATACGGTAACATCAAATGCCACCAGATGTCCTCTGTTTCTGTCTCACACCTGAGTTACCTCCTGGTAATTTACCTCCTGGGGATTTTAACTGAAAATATCAATTTTAAACAAGAGAGTGGGGGAGTTCAAAATCTTTTTTCTTAGGTTTGAAGAGTTTAAGGTACAAGGCCACTTAGAAGTGTTTAGGGAACTCTCATGGCTTGTTCCATTTTGTTAGTAAACATTTCCCTTTACCCCCCACAAGCTTATTTGTGACCTTGTGACTCAGTATCCAAGGGGCTACCTTCTGACAAGAACAGAGAAACAGCTGGGTACTTCCAGGTGCCTCTTCCAGACCTGTTGCTGAAACCAGCTCCATTATCACCATAAGAATTACTCTTCTTTTGCTGAGAGATCGTTACCAGTTGCAATAAACAAGTTGATTATTACCTAACAATGATTATAGTAAACAAATAAATAAAAATAAAAATGTGGTTAGTACCAAAACCAGTTTAGTATTGAAAATCTGGCTCTCCCCCTGGCTTTGGTTCTGTCTGCCTCCTGGTTCTAGGCAGGAAGGGATTTCTGTGACAGGCTGGTATTGTATGGAAAACTCAGTTTTACAGGTGAATGCTAACACTTGTGGGATGCACTGAAACACTGAGAGACAAACTGCTGTTTTCTTGCAGGTGCTGTATTGCTATTTTACCCCAGGCCAATTCATTAGTTAATTCCAGCAATATTTAAGCTCTGGGGAACTGACCTCCACATAAACCCGCACATCATATGTTGCCAGCTGAAACCCTGGGGGAGCTGGGAGCCCCTGTTATTCCAAAATGATTGGTAGCGCTGTCACTTTCCTTACCAAATGCCTTAAACCAGCGTCCCACCTGAGAGTTTTTAGGGAAGTTGCACTTTATTTGCTGTATTTGGATAACAATGACAAGGAAAATGTCAACAAGCACGTTTCACTTTTTATATTTTTTCCTCTTCTGTGGTGATATCAGACAGCAGCAAGTCAAGGTGTTCCCTTGTGCCTCTAGTAGATGGAACAAACAGGAGCCATACATTATCCTGCGTTCACTGCTTCCAATCTTAAAACTCTTGAATTATTAACAACCCCGGCTCTAGAAAGATAATGGAACTCTAACTGTATTTGTAGTGACAATAACCTAGAGCAATACCAGATGCTGACTTGTACTCACAGAAGTAGTAAGGTAAGTGATGAAACACCTCCTGAAGGTGACAGCAGTAACAAATAAAAGTGGTATTGCTTCCAGGGACATTGGCTGTAATAGGATGTCTCCCTACATCCTCATTTTTAATCTTTCATCAGTAATTCTAACTGAAACAGCACATTGTGTAATTAACCATAACGCTTATTAAGGACTTTTTTTTCCGATGTGTGTAGATGGCAACTGTATTAGTCTGAGGGTGTAACAAGTTGAAGTTTTGAATGCCTGCTGTGTATTCTGCAATGGTTCCTTAATATTTCTCTGAATTTGAGTTGATCAAGAGTTGACTAGCATAGATGCATTTCCTTACATAGCAGTTTGTGAGAGTAAGATTTTGTAGTTTGCTGTAGTACAGTAAAGTTCCTCCAACACACTTTGTACCAATTTGAATTCAAGTATGTTTAACTAACTTATTATTACTACTATACTAATATTTTGAATCTGTTTATAAGTAAGGCCGTTGTAGTTTCAATACAGGAGATTATTTATTAGCCTAATAACTGTAGCCAGTCCAAGTTGCACATTCTCATTATCATCTATTGCTAAAGCAGCATTGAAATTCTGTGCACTAGAAAAAGTTGAAAGGATCATTAAGCTGAATAAACAGCAAGTGACACTGAAAAATACATTACAGTGATATTTTAAGCTAATGCTTGTGTGGGCTGCGTGAAAGCACAACGAGCTCATCTCCCACAATCCTTTTTGCAATTCTGTCACTAAACAAGTAGTTTACTGCTGCTTTCCTTTACCTGGCCAGGCAAGTTAAGCGATGAGGGAAGAAAGCAAAGTGCCAGATGTGCAAAAGGGGATAAAAATGGGTGAAGGTGTAGACCTAGACAATGACTGCCACACAGTTAATGATTTTCAAAATGTCATTTTAAAGCAACTTATTTTGTTTTTTACAAATAGTTTTCCCTTAATCAAGAAGATTCTTTTGTCCTTCATAATCTTGATTACAGCACTTTTTCCTTTCTGGGTTCTAATCCAAATGAGGCTCTAGATTTTAATTTATTGTTTCTGAGAACACTCACTTGTATTATAGATTATATAGCATGGTTTGGGTTGGACAGGACCTAAAGCCCATGCAGTTGCCCCTGAGGTGAAATTTAGTTTACTTTTAGTTCTTAAACCTCCATTTTGTATTACTATAATACTGTGCTCCAAGGGCTGACAACTACATGATGAAATGTAGTAAAAAAAACAGTGAATTGTGGATAAGTGATTCATTTCAAATGCTAAATAAAAGGTTATTCTCTCTTTTTTTTTTTTTTTTTTTTTTTTTTTTTTTCTTAGCTTTTGAGCTTGATCATTTGAATTTGAGAAATGTTTGCATTTGGACATGCTGACCTACTTGCCCTGGTGCTTAGGATTAGCAGGAGACTATATTTCTACTTGTTTTCAAAGGATCAAAAATTGAAAACTATGTGTGAAGGGTCAGGATGCATATCACTCAGCTCTATTTGGATCTACATAAAACCACTTTCTAACATTTTTAATAATCCTGTGTATAAGTAAGTATTACAGAAAAACTTATATTTTTTAAAAAAGAATAGAGCGGATTACTTCGGCTTATTTTAATGTCCTAAAAATATTGGGTTATACTTTGTTTGTACTCTGTTTTTCTTCTGATTATGATGACTATTATTAGCTAACAAATAATAATTTAGAAGCAAATTGTTCCCAAGACTATTAGGCACTTTTTCCTACTGAAGAGGTACTTTGCTTCACTTTACAAGTTACTAGGAAAAAATATTTAATTCTCTACTTCTAATGGTTCTCTGGTTTAACTACATATCTGAGTATCTGAAAACTATTCAGCAAGTTGGTATGTTCTTCTCATTCCCTTCTTTTATTCACTAATAAAAAATGTACAAAAAGTATGATACCCTTCTACCAAACTCACTTGTTTTCGGCAATGAGAAAGGTTAGCTTACTTGTAGTATATTTAGATTCCTCCAAAATTTTCTTCTTGTTGGAGATTTTTAGCTGTTGCCTAAGAGTGTAGGTAGACGTAAAACAAGAGAAATCAGAAGAGTAACTTACTACTAGCATATGAATCTTGTGTCCAGGAAATACCTTGTAAATATTGAGATCGTATTTCAGTTTAATCTGAAGTAACAACAGTATTGAAGTGTGGTATGATGCACAGACCAAAAAGTTCTGTTCTTTCTGACTTAGTAGTGTTCTAGAAAATTTCTGTACCTTTTAGATTTACTTCTTGAACTATTGTTTTTCATTTTCTGTTTTGTCAAAGCCGAAGGAAAGTCTTTTACCAGAAGCCTAAAAGAAAAAAAAAAAAAAAAAACGAAAAAAAAAAAAAGGAAAATTTTTGATTAAATAAATAAAAATCATTTGCATTGATAAACCTTGAATACAGATCAGAATAGCTGTTTCTCAGCTACTAAAAATTACTGATTTCTGAGTATATTAACTTTTGGACACGTTCTGTTCACTGAATTCTTGAATGACCTCAGCAATTTGTTTTCAGGAGAAGAAAATTTTTTAACTCCGTTATCCATCTTATTTTGGAAAAAATAGTTCTTGTACGTGACTGTTCATGGCAAAGCATACACTGAAAGCACTTGTGTTAGTCACTGCTTCTAAGTTAGCACAGAAGGTTCTGAAGTTGGATCAGGAAGATGTCAGCTGCATGTCTGGGTATTTTTAGTGCCTTTCTTAGGTTCTAATTAGCAGTGTCTTAAAACACAGTTAAAATTCAGATGATTCCTGGACTAGTTGTTTATCTTATGTCTTTGTAGTAAATGAGAATAACAAATGTTTCTAAGTAGAAAAAATCAAGCATTTCACTTCCATATTAGACTTTTGTAAAGCTAAAAAGGTTTGTGGAGGCAGCTCTAGAAAGGGTTGCTGTGTGCAGTAATAATGTCAGGATTTAAATGTGTATTGATTGTTGAGGAAACTGAGGCTTAGGCAGGGTTGTACAGCTCTGCTAACTCTTTACCAAAGAAATCGATTGTATGGGGCTTCATTAACGCTGTGTGAACTAATTATTCTATGCATACATGGGTCAGAAATCTTTGATATGTTATTTTGAGATCTTCCTACAGTAAGTTGCTGTTAACCCTTTTTCAGTGTAAGTCATGATATAGGTCGTGAAAGCCCAAATTTGATGTGTTACTCTGATAGTCTTGAATATTGGAGAGTATTTTTTTAAAGATTTGGGCAGCACTATATTCATTTGTATATATTTATATATTTTAGGTTTTTTACGTGGTAAGTACTCTAAGGTTTCCATTTCAATATGCTGCTAAGAGGTCAAAAGTGACTACCTACAGGCAGACTTATTTATGTATTACTAAGGAGAAAAATATTCCTGTATCAAGTGAAAGATGGCTTTAATCTCTGTAGAGGTACCCTGTATTTAAATGTAGAATCCTGTACATATAGATATATATATACTGGATCATTATTGCTTGGGGACAAGATTAAAGTCCATCTGTGTTTGGACCAAGCTTGGCTATGTGAAATCTGTCCATCTTATAACTAGGTTTTAGTGCGCGCTTTTGTGTGTGTATGTGTGTGTGTTATATATATCTCTCCACAGAAATGGCATTCCTATAAAATGTGTACATTTTTACTGTTAAAAGCAATCTGAATAGTTAACTGTCTGATAACAAAGCATCTTGTGAGTTTTTCAAGGTAAAATGTTCCCTGGCAGAAGTGCAGAAGCAGTTAGCACAGCTCCTTCGTGCGTTCTGCTGCTGGTCTCTGGCCATGTAGGAGGATCACTTCTCAGATCTATCTTTCTGCTGTCTTCCAAGAGAATTGAAATGCCAGCACTCAAAATTCATGTTTTCAGAACAAAATGCACAGTCTCCCAAAATACTGTATTGACTGAGTAGTTCACCCACTTTAAGCCAAATTTGTGAAGAATTCAAGCCAATTAAGCTAGCTTAGATCTCGCTTCTTTAGGACTGCTCCATTCCAGAGCTAGAATCAATGTCAAGTGTTTCTATTGACATCCTGGGAACTATATTTAAAATTAAAAAAGAAAAGAAAAGAAACTTCCTTCATTAATAGCATAGCCAATATTTATGAATATCTTAGGGTTGGACTTTAAAACCCTCTATGACTTGCAGACATATAATTCTCAGGTTTAAAAAACAGGTTTCTAGTTTAAGTAATCAAATAATGAAAGTCAGTGGCAATGTGGGATACTCCACAGCTTGGCACCGAGCACTTTTTTTTACATGGTGACATGTGCAAAGATCTCAGACAAAAATGAATCATGAAGCAAACGTTCTTTTTCATCTACAAAGAGCACTGGGGGAAAAAACAGAGCTACAAAATACCAAAAGATGTTTTCCACAGAACAAACAGAGGAAAATATATTGGAGTCATCTTCAGCAGAAGACTCTTACTGTGTTATAAAACTTTCTGCCGGCCTACAGCACAGCTTCTTCTGAGGTCTGATCCGAGCGGATGCATGCCATCAGTTCCGTGAGTTTGTTTTGCCTGTAGTAACGCCTGCTGTGGAGCAGAGTGTAAGAGTTGGTGTTTATCTGGCCTCTGGCTATGCAAAAAAAAAAAACATTTTTTTTTCTGCTGGCTACAGTAATACTGTGAGCAAAGGCTCTTTCTCAATGTAGTCATATCCTTAATACAGCTCAAGGATGAAGAATATTAAAATAAAGTGTAAGAAAGAATAATTGTGCTATCCTGAAGGGAAGGTGAGCTAGCGAAAACGCCAGAGAAGATCCTGACTTTCTGCAGCATAGCCATAATTTAAAATGCAGTCACAGATTCACTTTCTATTCAGGCATCGAAAATTCAGGTCTTGTGTATTCTGCAGGTAGCAAAAACTGATTTGAGATTCAGACAGACATAAACACCGCTCCCATCTAAAATTTACCCACAGAGGAATGTCCATCTTTAATTCAATCAAATGTCCAAAATTGTTCATGTATATATCTTTCTTGGGGGTACTTTTCATACTGTAAGTGTGCCAGCAATTATTTCATCACTTTACTTTACATTTTTCCCCCTTTCTTTCTCATCCACTTCCCTCACCCACCCCCCTTCATTTCTCCAACTCACTGCATGCTTCTGTTTTTTCCTTCAGAATAAAACAGCCCATATTATTATTATTATTATTTTTCCATTTTATCCAAGCTCTGATAAATCCAGCCTGACCTCCAGCTCCCACATCTTGCACTGTAGATTTTGGCAATGTTCACCTTGAGCTGCTCCTGTTGCCTGCAGGTCTTGTGCACCCAGAGATTCCATGGAGAACGTGGACAGGTAAGTCTGGCTTTCCCCAGAAAGAAGCATCACTGCTCTGTCTGTCAGCCCCATGCTTTCTTGGTCCTGTCCCCACTCATCAGTTTGTTAATGCAGAAGGGAAGGCCTGTGTTATATTACAGAAACATAGCTTTCTTATTTATGGGTGCTGTTTTTATTTCAGTAACAGGCTTTAGTCTTGATTTTGTAGGTCTTGTCCATGAAACAATGTCTATAATATTTAGTGTCACAAAACTTCAGAAAGTGATTTGCTCATGGACTGTGAAGTCTTCCATCAAATTCCAAATTGCTGTAATTTTCTGGCCATGGAATAATGAGTGTTTTTTATTATACTTGAACAGTAACAGAAAATTTGTAGTGATCAAACATACTGAGCATTAAAAAACTGTAAGAGATGAACATTCGACTGGCCTACATTTATACAAGTCCTAGCCTTAAAAAAAAAAGTTCAAATTCAGAATCTGATGTTTTTCTCAATCTTTTTTTTTTTTAATTATTATTATTTATTCAGAAACAAATTGTATAACTTCATTAAAATTTTCTTTCCCTGCCTCTGAATATATTCTCCACTGATATGTGTAACCCGTATTGAAGTGGTTTTATGGGTTCAGTGTGAGTTAATGATGGGATCTGTGGTGCTGTGCTTACACTGCAAGAAACCTTCATGACTTAAATACATACATTCATTTCACTGTATCTTGGCTGACAGGAAAACAGGCTGTTTCTTCTGCTTATGTATTGTATATTACTGAAACATTGTGACTTTTTCTTCAAGTGCAAAATAGAACCTTGTTCTGTAAGGCTCTTTTCTAGTGAGAAATCACTTCAGAAATGGTAGTATACTGAGTAACAAGGAGATTTCAATAGCCAGTGAGTGTATTACATGGTTTATTTAAAGATATTATTTCAGATGCCCATTGAATTTGTATTCAGACAGCTGCCAAATGTCTGGCTGATTCATTTCTCTTAAAACTTGGTCTGCTCAAAAATGAACTTGAAAAGAGTAATCAGTTTTGCAGTTGTTGATTTGTGCATTTACTCAATTTCTCTGTTTGAGAGAGCTGTGTAAGTGAAATAAGCTGTTCCTATAGCAACATGTACAGTCTAGAAGAGTTTCCATGGTGTACAGATTGTTGTATCCTTAAAATCAAACAGAACAAATTAAAAAAAGGAACTCTCTCTCTCCCCCCCCCCCCCCCCAAAGCTTACCTCTTTGTTGTTTTTTTTTTTGAAAGTGATGTGAAGACAGACAGCTCATGTATAAGTGATAAGAGGATGCATCTCCTGTTAGGTGCCCTTGCTTGATTTTCTTGGCAAAAGTCCAGAATCGCAGAACCTGCCTCACCTCGCTGCAGAGTTTGCCAAGCAGACGAGGTTATGGCAGTGTGTCTGACTCAGCAAGGCTGCAGGATGCACCATGTACCTAAATATGTCCTCCTGCCAGCACTTTGTTATAGAGAATTAGAAGAAGACTGCTTTTCTTCCAATAGGTCAGACTTGTCCTTTCCATTTATTTGCTGGAGACTGAGCGTGGAAGTCCAAAGGAAGACCAAGGTGGTTGTTTTTTGATTTCTGTTTATACTCATGCTTTTTTTTTTTTTTTTTTTTTTTTTTTTTTAAATGAGAGAGAAAACTAGTCTTTGTTGAAAGATGAACTAGATGAACTCTAGCATGCTTACTAGAGTAGTAAGTAGTAGACTTTTCTGGCAGCAGAAAAAAAGTTTTGTGTCTGCCAGTGTTGTAAAACAAGCCATGGAAGGAAAATCTTGGTTCTTTCTCATGTGCGATGTGGTAGAACAGCATCAATGGGGAATGAACCTGATGAAGTCAAAAGGCTTATTTGAAAAGAGCACCAAGTCAGAACTTCAAATACAAATAATAAAATTAGAAATGCAGACATTTCAGATTAAAACAAAGGAAATCTTTCTTCATTTATACTGTTTCCAAATTTTAATGTAAATGCTGCAGTACAGTTGAGAGTTACTAGCTTCTGTTGAAAATCTATATTAAGAACTTCAGAAGTACAGAACATGTAAGAAGGGAAACATAATGTGTGGCTAACTCTTCAACAACTGGGAACAGACAAGGCTTTTAGAATTTTTTAATCTCCATTTTGATACATATTATGTATTTTTGCGTATAAGCCTTATAGGCAAATATCAGGCCATATTTAAATGATATGAGTTTCAACAGTTTGTAAGTGGAAAAAGTAGAACTTTAATATTAAACAAGGTTGTAACTTCATGGACTTGCACTGGATTGACAGTTCTGGTACCAAAGCAGAAAGGTCTCGCACTTTGCTCATTCCTGTTCATTCCTCGCCATCATCCCGAGTCTCCCTTCACCCTCTCTGGACAGAAGGCTCTGGCCATTGCCTGCAGGCAAAGTAGGCTGAGGCAGTTCAATCACCTGGAAAACGCTGTGATCTGAATTCAGCTGTCAAGGCTCCCATCAGCAGACAAGCACCAGATGGGCCTCAGGCAAGCAATGGTTGAACGTGTTTGGGAGTTAGAGAAGCAACAGAGATCAAAAAGAAAATCAAGGTCCTCCTCTTTCACAGCAGCAAGTAGTTTTTTGGCTTGCTCTAGAAGAGAATTTCAGCTCAGTCTGGCATTTCATTTATGTCTGTAACAATCTTGATTTTAACAAGATGCTGATGGGTGGTTTATAAATAAATGTATAGATAACTTATTTATAGCTTTGACAAGGAAATGTATAAATTAGTATAACTAGATAAAAATGTGCTATTTTTTTGTTGAGCTCTTGCATAGTTGTATAATAGTCTTAAGTCTTTAACTTGCCATATAGAAACTCAGAATTTCTGATACACGTTCCTGACTGCTTTTGACATGGTCTTGACAGTTAAAATCTTTGCTTGTAATATATGATTTTATAAGGGCCATAATTTAAGACTGCCTGCAGTAGCTGAATAACAGGTTAATGCTAAAACTGACTTTATTTTGACTCTCCTTGCCATTTATGAGTGTTGAGGGTAAAGTGCGTTAGTACAATAGAAGTACAAAATCCTATTTGTTATAGTACTTCTTATTCTTGTCTCAAATTTTCTGTTACCCTGTACATCTTGCTTACCTGTGCAGAGAGACTGAATATTTCTATGTGAAATAGCTGCACTTTTTTATGTGCAAAATGTCTTGTACTTGACTGCTTGCGTGTGCATTTAGTGTTGAGGAATTAAAGTGTGTTGTAGAACTTCTGAAGAAAACTTGTAATTAAACAGTTTAATTTTAAAACACAGTGTGCTGGGCATAGTAACCAGCACTCATTATTTCTGTGTGTTTAAAAACACACAGTATAAGACAAAGCCAAGTATTTTGAATGCTTCTTTTAGTATTGAATCACCTGATTTGGAGAACTGAAGAAGTATTGGCTTTTGCCTTTATGACTGATCTGTGCTAGAGACATGGCTTTAAACATTTGCAGCCCTGTAGCTATGTCCTGTAGCAACACACAGCATGCTGCAGAACAGCCAAACTAGCAGTTTCTTCTAACAGCTCTTTATTGAAGGAGATTTGAAAGAAATCGGTGTATCTTTATGCCCAAGTGGTGGATGTAACCGGGTCAAGAAGCAGAGGAAGAGGCAATCAATATGATCATAAAAAGTTATGCTTTTTTGCTACACTTTCCAAAGAAAATGAAGTAGGAGTAATGCTATGAGTTAGTTGTCTGGGGTACAAATAGAAGTACTAAATAGCAAAATAAATAAATAAATCTTGGTCTAGATATTTAAGATCAATTTATCAAAAAAGTAGTGGTGGAGGGCTGGCTGGACTTCTTGTCTATCTTTGCCTGACCAGCATATTCTGTAGGTTAGTACCCAAACCTCAGTGCTCATTCAATGAACAGTAAACATGAGCTTCATTTGCTCTTAGTAGATCCTTCCTGTACAAATCCCTTTTGCTTACTTACTGGGCTATTCAGGGACACTGTTAACATCGAGCCAGTGAGAAGCATCTGATTCAGTAGATATGACCCAAATATCCCTGTGTTTTCAGAGACAGCCCTAATACCTGGCTGCGTGCTACTACTTTTTTTTTTTTTTCCTTCAGGACATAAATTGATTACTGCTGAAATCAGAAAGGAGTGTTCTCTTCTGAATCTCTGCCCACTGCTGTACGGAAATGAGCTGGACAGATATAATATGGCAGACGAATTCCCTATTCTAATTTTGCTGTTAATGTAAAGTTTGTTCTGAATGTAATTACAAATTGACAAGTACGCATTCATTCTAATTGCATTTCATGAGACTACTTAATCTTCATGAAGACACTAAGTCTGCACAATGTCTTTGTGTCATAAGCCGTGACTCATCAGAAGGAGCAAAATACAGAACTCTGTGTCTTTCTAGTGCTCTGTGAAAAAGTAAATGGGTCTAATGGTGTTGGATCTTTGATTTTACACTTGGTCACATTTGGAGGCTACTTTAAAAACATGCTGCTTCATTCTGGCATTAGATTTGAAAATAATTAATGATAACATATATCAAAGTATATGGAAAGCTTTTGTTGTTTGATAGCTGAACATCACTTTTATTTCCAGCAGTCCTACAGTATTGCTTGCTTTTCCTACAACTAAAGATATTTTAGAGAGAAAAGGATGTGTGTGTAAGGGGCGAAGAATAAAGGATTTAGTGCAGCTAACATAGCAGGGTTTATAACAAAGCAGTTTTTACTGTTTCATTGTTACTTCTGAAGGGGTTTCTTTCCACTAAGATGCCACAACAGAAATTTCATTCTGATTGAAAATGATCTTCTGATATTCATGGAGCAATCACGTATTAGCTCTGATAAGATAAAAGGATTTTGAAACGATATTGTAGATTCTAAGAAAGAAAATGCAGCTGTGTGAAGTGGTGAAGTGGATAACTTGCTAAAGCTCTGTTGAAGGTAGTAATACCACGGGCAGTGGAAAGAGGCGATGTGCAGTGCTAAGCCAGCATTCCCATGGCTGCTTCCTGGGAAGTTCTTTGCATCCTGCAGGTATCCTGCCTGGGGGCAACTAGTCCAGTCACCTCAGGGAGCAGGGTAATGAACAGGAGCAAGAAAGCTGAGAAAACTGTAAAAAAAAAAAAAAAAAAAAAAAAAAAAAAAAAAATAAAAAATACTTCCAAACATGCTTGTAACTGGTTCCGTTGAGTCTGCTTGTTATGCGAACTTGCTACGAGCCTTTTTATTCTTCTGGACCTGACTTTTAAGGATGTGCTTATCAGCTGCTAGCACCTGGAGCAGGAACAGTGAAAGGTGCACACTCACATGCTGAACCAGAGGACATATACTCCTTTTCACCAAAAGTGTATGGGCCCTTTAGACGAAAAATAATTTGACCCACTCTGTGATGAATTAATACAGCATTTTTCATAAGCCCTTAGTCCACAAACTGATGTTTTCTAACCAAGAATAAGGAAAACAAGCATGCTTTACAAGAGGGACTCTCTTTAAAAAAGGCAATTCCTAAAATGTTAGAATGATTGAGGAGCTCTACTGCCTGGCCAGATGGTAATTAGAGGCTTTAAGGAAAATATTTCATTGAGCTAACTTGCACTGGCCCAACCTTCCCACACAAAGCCTAAGAAATATTCCCCCAGTAGCTGTGTTTCCCCCTCTGGACTGGCAGAAGGCAGGGCTGTTGCTCACCTGAGTTTAGAAAAGCTTGCTGTCTTGGGCTTGGCCTGATGCAAAGCCCGATTTCACAGCTTCTGCCAACTTGAGTGCAGGCAGAGGTCACCACTTAGCCATAATGCTAAGGTATTTGGGCAAAAGATTAAACTGGAGTCAGAAAGGTAGGCTTTCCTACTCCACAATGCCCATGAGTAGTGCAGGAATGACAAAGTGGTGTGTTAAGTCACAGCTCTTCTCCAAATCTGTAACAGTGAAAAAATCTGAAATGTTCCCATAGGGTGCTTCTGGAAAGTGCTGGATAAACACAGTGAATCACAAGGCTGTGTGACATTTTCCAGAAATCACAGCAGTTCAAATCAGAGCAGTTAAATTTAAAAAATCCTTTTAAATATTAAAATTCTATAATGGAAGTGCTAACACTAATTCATTAGGCATAACTTTTTTTTTTTTTTTCTTTTTTCTGTAACTCCACTTAAAAAGACAAACAAACAAAAAACCTTGGGTTTGTAAATTGTAACCCTACTTCTTGATGATTTATTTCTGAAATTAGGAAGATTCTCACTTGGAACCTGAGTCACTAGCCTGACTTCACCAAGGTAATGATTTGTCTGAAATATATGGAAGATTCTGTTCATAGTACATATTCAGCACTCATCTGTTCTGTGATTTGAATAATCTTCTATCCATCAATCATCTGCAGTACTTGCACAGTTTAGTTCCAGTTTACAGGCGCAAGAAGTAACTCTAGAACATTTTTTTCCCAAACTGCTCTATTAAGGAATATGATGGAAAGCTAAATGGCAGCCTTTTGCAAGGGACTGGGTGAGATGGGATAGAGACAATATTCTCACCTTCATCTGACAAGGCGCATGATGGACAGTTCCAAAAGCTGACTCTGAAGACCAAGCCAATACTACCTGTGGGGCTGAGATGTTTGCATTAGTTTTGCAGAATTGTTCACAACTGTTAAACCTTAGAAGACAAATCCCTGTTGGTTTTGATTTGAAGGAATCATCCATGTTCCTGAAAGAAGTATTACAATTTATTTTTGCCAAGTTCTGATGTAGATGTGCTGACTTTCTGCAAAGTTTGTAGGCATACAGAGAAATCATGTATTTGGATTCTAAGTATTTAAGACACTAGAATCAAGCAAACAATTAACTTTTCACCCGCTGGATATAATCAAATTAAATGATGTCAAAATTTCAAGCAAAACAAACTAGCGTGGCATAAGCAGCTATGACTCTGTATGCCATGTTTTGAAATGTGCTTGGAGACGGGGCTGTGAGAAAATGCAGGAGGAGTATTTTGCTTGCAAAGTGCTACAATTTTTTTTCCTTTGTGTATTTCCTTTCCCAATTAGAATGTCAGCACACAGTTCTGATCTTTGAACACAGAAAGCAGCACTTAACACTGGGGATTTAAGATCTTAATTCAGCTCCCTGTTGTGTATACTTGGGAATGCAGTCTGCAGTGATCATGTTTGCTTTCCCTTGTGCTCGTGCTCTTCCCCTTTCCTCCTCCTCCTGCTTTCTCCAGGATGCCTCCACCTCGCTGGCAGCACAGACAGCTTGGGCAGGATGAGTCAGAGCTATTCAGTAAACAAACACAGACTATTCAATTCCCCCTTCCTATGCTTAAAAATAAATAAATAAAAATGGTAGCACCTATGTCTAAGCGGACACCTTTTGGAATTTGTGAAAATGGTTTTCAAAAGGATCTTTAGCCTGTTATATTAGACCAGTTACTGGAAAATACTGAGAGCTTAAAAAAATGACTGCCCGGAGAGCCTGATTAAAAACATTAGTAAAATGGTGAGTCATACAGGCAATTAATTAAAAAAAATAAAATAAGAAAGATGAGAATACTAAGACACAATTGTCTTTGGATAGAAAAAACAAGTCAGGCTAAAATTAGTTTAAAATGTAGTGACTGAAGTGAACAGTGACAGGGAGAAAAGCACCTTTTTAATATCATAGGTGTTTTGATTTAAAATGAGATGAAAATATTTGTTTAGCTTAATCTAAACACGTAGATGACATGTTTATCTTGAAAAATGCCTGAGTCTTTTTGGCATGCCTTTACAGTGGCATATGGAGTGATAAATGTGCCACAGTTTCTCAATTCTGCCCTTTACTTTCTAATTAAAGGAGAAGAAACCCACTTATCTGACTGTTTTCCAGAAGGAGGGATGATGAAGTTTGTGATGGTTTGTGAGTTGGAGCCTTCTCCCACTTCCCCTGCACAAGACCTCAGAGAACAGAATCTATTTCATAACTATCTGGTAGGGGTAGGAATCTTTACATGAGAAAATCTTGACAGAAAAACATCACAGTTTACTTCTTATCCTAAGGCAGGGCAAACAATGACAGATCTCGTACATTCCCTAGTAATGGTGACATTTTGGAGGAGCAAAAACCAGAATTTTTCTCACATGGGGCTCATTTGACACCTGGGTAGTCATTCTAATTGAAATAAAGTTAACTGTCCAGTTTTGTTAAAGATTTCTGTATATAAGTAAAATATTTTAAAGCAAAATACTCCCAAAAGAATTTCTTTATATATCCATATATATCTTGAATATATATGGATATATATATATATCCATATATATCTTCAGTTTATCATAGTCACAGCATCTCAGAGTGGAAGTGATCTCTTGGTGTTTCCATTGTAATGCTTTTGCTATCTAGTAACTGTAATGTGATTACAGTTTAAATGTCTGTAGCCTCCATTCTAAGTGGTGTTTTTTTTATATGAACTTTAGGTAAATACAAAAACCTTAGGTACAGCAGAGTGCACAGATCCCTAAACTAGCATTAAATAAAATATAGTACCAGAACTAAAAGCAGTGTGGCAGCTCTCAACCTTCTCCCTAGAGAAAGGGACTGACACAAGGAAATTCAAACCAAACTTAATTTGTTGAAAGGTAGATAGATTTTAATTTCATTATTATTAAACCCCTCCCCAACACCTCCGGTTAAAAAAGAACATGAGAACACCCACCAAATCTTTTCAAAAATGCTCTGTTTCAGAAAAAGACCTAGTCTTTGCCTAGACTTTCACTACAGCAGGAAAAGGATATTTCTAGAGTGAATCCTCCCCAAAATGTTGGTTGGAAGGGTTTTCTGAAGATCACCCATCGGTGCAAAGCATGAGCATTCCTGTTGATACTGTGCTGCTGAGCCAGGGGTGGAGACCCCAGAGAGCCTGTCACCCTTCTGGGTGCCTGTTCCACTGCTGCACTAGTGAAGGCATTTCTGTTGAGATTCAAGATAGAGGTCCCAAGCCTGAAGTTGTGGCTACTGCCCCTTGTTTTGTTTCCTTCCAGGTTTTGGCCCTCTGTGGTTTTCATGGCTCAACGGGTAGTTGTAAGCCTGTATCAGATGCTACCTTAGCCTGCCACTTGCCAGGCAAATCAGTGTTCCAGTGGCTTAGTTTCTATTAAGGCATTTAATTAAAAACAACAAAAAAAGGTTTTAAACTCTATCTTCCACAACAAGTAGTTCCTTCTTGGTTTTGAATGTAACTTTTTTTCTTGCTTTATGAACCTCTTTAAAGCTTCCCATCCCTCACCACTGCTGGTCCTGGTTGAAGAATCTCTGGCTTCTCAGTATGACCCACACAAGTTTTCTGTATTCCCCTTTTTTGCCCTTCCCTTTATCATTTCCAGTCCAGTTTGTGGTGAGACAGTGGAAAGCTGCAGTTCCACAAAGGCCTCATGATGTGCTGTGCTATAACATCTTCACAGTTTCTTCCCTGTTCTTTCTGTAATACTTCCATACATTTGTATTCCCTTTTCATGTTGACCTTGCATTCTTAGAGAACTATCAGAATATCTTCCATGTGTTACCTTAGAGGTAACACCTAATTTTAAAGATGCAATTAGATCAGGAAAGTCATTTTTTCCTGGGCATGTATTGCTTTGCACTTGTTGACATTGTCTTCCATTTCATTCTCCAGCCACACAAGGAGATTCTTGAGGTCTGCTTGAGACCTTATAAACACTGAAAAACTTGCAGTGATTTCAATCCTATCCCAGAATATTTCTGCAAGCATTGAACAGTACTAGTTCCACAAAGCATGCTTGGTGACCTCATTATTATTATTCCTTCTTTATGATAAATGTCTGCCAACCCTTTACTTTTTTATTTATTCATTATGCTAGTTTGTTAGAAGACTTCTTTGTGTTGATTTTTTTCTTAATGCACCTAGGTGAGGCATGAGAGGTTTGAAAAATCCTGTTGATTTCTGTATGTAAGTAAAAACATTTTAAAGTAAAATATTCCTCAAAGAAATTCTCTACATATCACTTTGTAATATAAGGGCTTTGTTAATTTTCTTTAAGAAAGGCGATGATCAATTTCTTTAAAGAACTCTAGAAAATTTTACTTAGCTTTTCTCCAATGACTGCATCTTCCCTGAGTAAATAAAAGGAGTGTGAGAATATTTAAATTTACCAATTGTGTTAATACTTGTGTAAGTAGCCCAGCTATTTCTTTGCATCCTGAACAACTGTATTACTCAGGAGCTTTCTGCTTTAACTTAGTAATGTGTTCCAGAGAGCTTTGTGCTCTCCTGAGGTGTGTGTCCTTATCTGTTTTTTGCTTGCTTTGGGTCTTGTGTACCTACTGGTGTGGCCTAGATTGTATGAATAAAATAGGAAATGCACAGGATGAGCAAAATGGTTGAAATGAAAGACTTGTAACTGTAGTTTTTGAAGAAAAATGAATTAAAATTTTAAGCTCCCCAAACAGTTCTTAAATTAATACAGAAAGTGAAGTGCTGATGAAAGGAACAGAATTACATATGTACATATGTAATCTTACATACGTGGTAGTGATTTTTCCTAGTTGCATCTGTTCTCTTGTAGCTGCTTGCTATTACTCAGATTGAGTTTTAACTGTTGGAAGACATTGTTACATAACCAAGTTTGTCACTGGAAGGATGGGGTTTTTGTGCAAGGGCAATGAAAGGGCAGTCACTGTGCAGAGTGTTCCCATCTTGTTTCAAGTGCATTGTGTTCTCAGCCAGCTGTCCCAAAGGTATTGCCTTGCCATTTGTTGGAGGGACAATCGTGACTGCAGGTTTGCTACAGCTGGAGCTGTGAAAATGAAAATATATCTCTTTAGTGGCTGCCAGGAGGAAAGACCTGAATCCCTGAGTTGGGGAGAAACACAAATACCTGTATATGAAGGAGAGTGGGAACTACGAAATGAAGGACATTATTTCGAGTTTTAACCTCCTGTTTGTTTTTTTTTTTTTTTTCCTCAAAACTGGAGAGATGAGGATTGGGTTTCCCATGACAAATCCAGCATTTGCCTGACCATTTTAAATAACCACAGTCGTGGAGGTAGGCGTTTCTGCCAAGCATTGACTTTTACTTACAAACAATTACAATTCTCAAAACACTGACCAATACAGAAAAATATCATTGCTGTCCAATTTCACATACAAAATCTCTGATTTTATTTTTTTCTCCAAAAACATTAAATACTGTGCAGTAGAAATGTGTATTACAAGGGGAAATGTAATAAACGGTGGATGTGAAGGGCAAGAGAGAACTCACGCTGGTAACCCAGGCACACAGGGAGGCAAGCTGTTGTACTGCACAGCAGATGTTTGTTTCCAGCAGTAATGCAGGACTGTACATCCCAGTCAATGCAGTGTTTTTAAAACTGAAGAAAAACCTCTTCACTAAACATAGATGCTGTAATTGTGACTGTACATAATCACTTTTTTATTATTTTATTTTCAAGTGCATATTTTTAAATAAAAGATTTGGATAAACAGCCTCTAAATTAGCAATCCCTGATGGATTTAACAGATGTAGGCAGCAGAAATCTGATTTATAAATAGGTAGCACTTCTAATGCATAATCTCTCTAACTAAAAGGTTCCTAAATATTGTTTTTACTAGGCTTTGTTCTTACAAATCACCATCTCTTCAAGTGGCATGCAGCGTGGGAGGGAAGCTAGCAGTGTAATGTGAATCAGAATGTGACTGATGGCAAAATATTCCAAAAACATTAATATCAGTGGAGTCCTATAGATTTCAGATTTCTGCCATGATGTTTCTCACCTTTTGCAGTAGAGCTACATGCTATTCTTTAAGTTATTCTTTAAGTTAAAAAAAAAAAAAAAAAAAAAAAAAAGGAAAAAAGTCTAGTACTCATATTTATCAAGAAAAGCTTAGAAATGAAAACAGTTAACTAAGGCTGTCTTCATGGCAACAGGTTACGTTTTGAAAAATAGGCAGTATGTATAAAGTAATGAGATGATGCATTACATTGGAGCATGTGGAGCTTTTAATCTTAAAATATAACTAAACCTCTAGCTAACCTGCTTTTTCCACAGTTTGAAGTAAGCATCCCTTTTATCCTACCTGCAAATCCTCTCCCCAGTTATTTATACCTTAGCCAAAGTGACTCAGATCATTTACACTGCTAGCATGGTATAGCCATTGATCTCTTAATTGTTCTAAAATTCAGGGTCTGTTCCTTTCTTTGAATACCAGCAATCCCAATTCAATTCCAGCTTATAGTTCCATGAAGATATAGGGCTTGCTGATGTTGTTCCAGAGGTTAGAAAGTCAGTCTTCATACACCTGAAAAGCCCTCTGCAAAGTGATGTGCTGTACCAGTTTTCAGTCTCTGCCCTGGAGGGTATTTGGCAGATATGTGAAAAGAGCCCTTGTTCTAGGAGGAATTGCAGAATCTGACTTTGCCTCATCTTTGCTAGGCTGAATGAATTCAGCTTCTCAGCCAGCCCTTGGGGACCCCTGGGTCCCCAGCCATGTCGGTTGCCCTGCACCAGCCTCTCAACATCCTCTTACTTGAGACAATTTTCAAGTAAGGTACAGGGCTCATGGTAGTCTCACCGTGTTCTCAGCAGTGCTGAGTATTGGTGATGATAATTTCTCTTGATCTGCTGGACCCACTTCTCCTAAGGAACTGTAGCACGCTCTTGCTCAGGTAACAAAATGGCTTCCGTTCCACTGTACTTGTTTCTGTTTGGTTTTAGTCACAAGAGAGTACAGGTTTGTTCTGTGGATTTTTTATTTTATTTTATTTTATTTTATTTTATTTTATTTTATTTTATTTTATTTTATTTTATTTTATTTTATTTTATTTTATTTTATTTTATTTTATTTTATTTTATTTTATTTTATTTTATTTTATTTTAATTTTTTAGCATGCGTTATTTTCCTGTAGAATCAGCCTGAAAAGGTAACTGTCTACAAGGTTGGTTCTGTCTCCCATTAATATCTATGCAGTACTGTTACGTAGGTGCTCTACATGACAGCAGTTATGTACAAGGCATGGACATACTGGAAAGAGGCCATGAATATGATCAAAGGGCTGTAACACCTTTGGAAAGCACCTCTGGAAAGGAGGGGAGGCTGAGAGCTGGGACTGTTCAACCTGGGGAAGAGGAGGCTCTAGGGGGTCTCACCGGTGTCTATAAGTACCTGAAGGGAGAGGCCAAGGAGGATGGAGCCAGGCTCTCGTCAGTGGTGCCCAGTGCCAGGGCAGGAGGCAGTGGGCACAAACTGGAGGCTCTATTGAAATGTCAGGAAGCACTTCTTCACTCCATTGGTGACAGAGCACTGGCACAGGTTGCCCAGATGTGGTGGAGTCTGCTCAGAAGCTGCCTGGATATGGGCCTGGGCCAGCAGCTCTGGGTGGCCCTGTTTCAGCAGGGGATTGGAGTCTCTTCCTACCTCAGCCATTTTGTGATTCTGTGAAATTGGTTTGCAGGCTGGTATATAACTTCCATTAGGAAGGTTTAAGAGGAGTTTAGGTTTGATTTTTTTTAGAAAACAAAGCCAAAAATATCCCAAAGCAAAATTAATAGAGCCATAGATACAGATACAGCCATAGAAGATTCCGAACTTGTCACTGGAAAAAATCTGAAACTGATGAGTATTGATTTTGGTTGAATGCCAATTTTTTCAAACCAAGCCACCTCTTAAAAGACTGAGTAGTTTCTCCTAAATATAAAGAAAAATTATATTTTCAGTTGCCTTTTTGCCCATGCTCCCCCTGATGTCCTCCTGCCATCCTTCTGTCCCACAACTCTCCCCTGGTTCCTCCTGTTGGAGGTGCTGTGACTGGGCCCATCTAAAACCTCTTTTTTTTTTTTTTTTCTTTTTCAAACCCTTGTTTTACAGCCAAAATGAGGTAGTTCACGGGGGGTTATTAGTGACAGCCCTTCACACAGATAGGTGGTAATGCGAGCCCACTCAGGTCACAACATCCTGGAAACGCTGGCTTTTCGCTGTGCAGTGCATCTTGTCAGAAAATGTCCCCCCTTTTTTATTTATTTTTTTTTTTATTTTTTCCATGCTGTATTGGGTTTATTGTTGCTGTACTGTTGTACTGGGTCTGCAGATTGCTGTATCTTTCTGGTCAGCAAATTGCAAATGGAGATGTGTTGGCCTTTGCCATGTGAATTGTCCCTCGTTATGGCTCTTTAATATTAGAAATGTTGTCCTTCAGATCTTGTGAATGTTTTTATGTTTTTGTCTGAGGAATTGAATAGAGTGTTTAAACAAAAGCACAAGCTGCTGCCTTTCCTTACCTAACCAAGAAAGTTAAAAATACTTTTTAAATGTCAGATCCAGGCTAAAATACAAAATTGCATCTTGAGATTCATATGTAGAAAAGCTCAGATGTTTTTGTTGCTGTGTTTGTGCATTGTAAAGCGAAAGCAGGACGTGAAAGACAACAAATCCCAGTAGTCTAAAATTACCCAGACACTCTGCTTGCATGGTCTGGCTTCTGTACCTCAGGTTATGGACAAAACACAGAGCAGCTGAAACACCTGCTGATCTCTTCCATGTTTACCATCTCTGAAATGAGCCTAATTGAAGAATAAGTGAGTTTCCATAGCATTTAGCTAAATACTGGGTTTCTCTTGGCTAGCATTTCTGTGTATGTGGTACTGAAATAGCTCCAACTCTGTAAAATAAGTAGTGGTAGCTGCATGATGCTTTAATAAGAACTGAATCAGTATCCAAGTTTTGTTGTATCTTGCTGTGTGCCTAATTTCAGTTGGGAAGAAAGAATATATTTCTCCTTTTTTTTTTTTTTTAAAAAAAAAAAAAAAAAAAAAGGAAGCAGTCTTCGTTTTTAATTTCATCTATTTTATTTTGCATCAAAAGTGAACTACTTTGTTCAAAACTGTTTTTGTTTGAAAATGCTTTAAGTGCTAAGATTTTTATTTTTTTTGTCCTCAGTGACATTGTGTCAGAGAAGGTGGAATCGGTAGGTCTGGCCTTTTGCAAATCAAGCTGTCTTTCAGTTAAGGTTTTGCTGGGGAAGAAACTGTTCTACACACACGCCTGGTATTGGCATCAATTTACAAGATCTCATTGAGTATATGCTACATTAATTTGGCTAATATGCAGTTTGGCATCTAGATGGCAGTCTGCAATTATGGTGGTTAAATAAACAAGAAAATGTGCCATCTAGCTAGCAGAAGACCGTGGAGAGAATTAGAGGAATGGTTGGTACAAATAGGCATGGCTGGTACAAACAGTCTCCTTTGCTATGTGGTATGCATATAAGTAAGTACATGTGAAATGTCCCAGGGCATGTGGAGCATATGAATATCTGATGGGGCTTTTATTTTATTTTATTTTATATTATTTTATTTTATTTTATTTTATTTTATTTTATTTTATTTTATTTTATTTTATTTTGCTTTGGTCTGCTCACAACAGAATGTCATGCATGGCTTGAATGCACAATCTGATAAATGCTCTCAGTTTCAGGGACTATCAGATATGTGAATCCTATAGCCTCATTTTCTTGGTGTAGGAAACAAGTAAGCTAGTTACTTAAAAAGAACCTGTAGGTAACTTAAAAAGAACCTGTTAATGTATACACTTCTCATGGACTTCAGTTTTTCTCACTGACCCACTTTTGCTGCCCTTCACAAATTATGCAATTCGTTTCATGTTCAACTACAACAATGAAAGTAAATTTGTAGAATGTTTTATGGTAAATGATGTTATATGTCCCTTTTCTTCAAAAATAAATTAAAAATAAAATCCTTCTATAAAATCTGTTACTAAATGCATAATTTCTGTCATCTTTCTCCAGTTTTCACTGACATCAAGAGCTATAAACTGTGGTTTAAGGACTTAACCTGCTGAGATAAACTATTAAATGTAGCCCCTAAACTTTTAGGAAAACATGCAAAATATTTTCCTAGATTTTTAAAATTTCATTGGATTTGTTATTGTAGTATTTGTTAACTAGATTAGTTATTTGTGAAAGTTCTTCCAGTGTGATCTCTGGACTGAATATTTAATTTCCAAGCATAATTTTGAGGATATTATTACTGCAAACGTAGCCCTATAATGCTTTTGGAACCTGTGTAATGCAGAGAGTACGAAATAGAAAGTGATTAACTTTGTTCCTCTTTCTTTCAGACAGTTCCTTGAAACATATTTATGCAATGTGCATATTATTATCCCTGTAGCCCAAATTGTATAGAGCACCCTAGCTGCGAACAACCAGTCCTCATTCCGTCGTCTTCTATTTTGTGGTGACCATGGTACCCATGCAGTCTTATGCCAAAGCAGTGTTTGTATGCTTGGGTTTCAGAGAAAAGCAAACACAAATATATTTTTACAGTATAGATTTGAGCTAAAATATTGTTTGCAAGAGTCTATAAGTTTTGAAAGCAATTTATGTAGCATTTGATTTTTTAAATAATCTACTAATTCACTGCTAGTCAGTAGGAGATGCTTTCTGTAGCAAAGCATTTCTGATCATGAATAAGTCTAAAATAATTTTCTATATCAGTTAAAAAAAAAAAAAAAGGAAAAAAAAAAAAAAGGAACACATTTCATTGCTAGTTTCTTAGAGGGGCAGGAAATCTTGTTATCGAACTACCTGGAATTCTGAAAGTCCGTTCAATAATGACTGCCCCTGCAAAATTCATTTGCTGCTTATTCTTTCCCTTCTTATTCAAAAAGGAAAGTACTGACTTTTTTCTCTACCTTTTAACCATCTGATTGCAGGTCAGAACATTATTTTGTTTTTAATTCTGTTTTGGACTATGCCTAGTACTTAGTTCCAGCTGAACTCAATACGCACAGTACAAGCAATCCATTTTAAAAGACCTGCTTATTCAATTGGCAGTTCTTGAGACAGGAATTGATATACAGTCTTTTTGCAGTTGTCATTAGGAACAGACATACCGATATGGATCTGGAGACTCTCCTTTGCTAATTTGGGCAGTAGATTAGAGTTGCAAGTGCTGTCAGGCTTGCAGTGGTAGGGAGAGCAGACAGTATAGTGCGTAAAGTTGGACTTCGTTACTGTTCATAGAATCACAGAGTGGTTTGGGTTGGAAGGGACCCCAAAGCCCACCCAGTCCCAACCCCCTGCCTTGAACAGGGACACTTCCCACCAGCCCAGGCTGCCCCCAGCCCCATCCAGCCTGGCCTTGGGCACTGCCAGGGATGGGGCACCCACAGCTTCTCTGGGCAGCCTGGGCCAGTGCCTCACTGCCCTCAGAGTAAAGAATTTCTTCCTTGTTCAACTACAAATGTTACAGGTGTCCAGAAACATTCTCTTTGATTTAGAGGCACCAGCTGACAGATCACAGAATCATAGAATGGCTTGGGTTGGAAGGGACCTCAAAGATCCCTTAGTTCCAACTCCCTGCCCTAGGCAGGGACGCCACCCACTAGACCAGGTTGCTCAGGGCCTCATCTAACCTGATCTTCATCACCTCCAGGGATGGGAAGTAATAGTCCTCTTCCTATTGCCTTGCTTTCAGGTTTTGGTGTATCTAGTTTAGCACTATTCTGCACAGCAATAGATGTTCTGAGATAACTCGTGTTGCTTTAAATCCTGGTGTTGCTTGTCTTTCACTAGTTTTCATCATGGGAAGAATTCTTCTTGTTAAGATCAAGCTATTTATCTTTTGCTTATCAGATTCTGTAGTTTTTCACTGAGTTATTCAACTTAGATCTATTCTGGCATTATAGGGGAGAATGAAAAGAACAACTTTAATATACTTAATTAAATACATATTTCTCTATAACATTATCAGTAATATTTACGTGGAACTTCTCAAAACAGAAAAGGTCAAATATTTAGGATATTCAGTCTGAGATTCTTAGCCTGTGTTTTTTGAAATGAGTTCCATTACATCGGCTGTTTGGATGACCATATGGGATTAATCTATAGAAAGTAAAATTTGCCACTTGTGATATTTTATTTTATTTTATTTTTAACAAAATTTTCCCTGCAAAACATTGTATCTTTTCCACACTTATTTAAGTGTTCTACTTGGAGACCATAAAGAATTCCTGTAAAAAGATTATTACAAACACTATAACCTTCTGCTTTGTGTATGAGGTACAACTCTTCCACGTATTTGTGCCTCATATGAGCACATAGCAGTGTTATCACTCAGCAGTTTTAAGTCTGCTGTACTGCATGTTATGTGATTGTGGATAGAAGATGAGAGAGGTTAATTGCACTGTTTAATACAGACACTTGAGGGTGTTTAAATATATTTTACTTCCTTCCTCACTGAACTATTGAAAATAAAGCAAAACAATGAGGAGATGGGTTTGGATGAATAAATCTCACTGGTATTATTTAAACAGTGTCCATCTTCTAGTTTTGTAGCATTGACAAAAAATTAAAGGTTATTCTATTTCCTACTCCTATCATTGTTTAGAGTTTCCTGTAATGATAGAGTGCTTATTCTCACCCAGCACTGATAAACTGGCATATCCTTCATCTTTTTAGAGACTTATTGTTGCAGTGTAATCTGGGGTGAGAACCCCAGGATGACAGGGTAATAGGCACTGTGGGCAAAAATGAAAGTGATACCATGTAACAGAGGCATTTTTATGACTATTGAAATTAAATGAATTATATGTATGTATTACATGTATGAATAGTTTTTGGACATATCTGATTTTATAGGTTCACATTCAGAGTAAAAGGTGCCAGCTACCAAGGTACCAGCATTGTTTATAGTTTGGATTCTCTAATTTTACTGGCTAAACTCCAGATATTCTAGAGTTTTTTTTCCTGCTGAGTAAAAGAAATGCACCTGCACAACATGCTTCATACTAGTGTTTAATGGCTGTTACACTCTTCTGAGCTTCTTTGTAAATCCTGTCATGACTCAGTCTTTCTAATTCCATACAAAGCAATATTCTGCTTGGTCATCTTTTACTAATGAATGTGAGAAATATTCAAATTAATAAATGTAGTCTGTGATTGTTAAAGTGAAATACTAAACTGAATGAGACATAGCAAATGGCAATGAGCAGTGGGCACAGATCATGCCTACAAGGGAAAACAGAACAGCATTAGTGAGATTTTTGCTTGGTACACCACCTACTAAAGTCAAATTATGCCTGGTTTACAGAAAATGCAAGTACAACTATTAGCCTTCAAGAAATGCTAGGACACTGTGTGCTGTTCCTTTTGAGAAATTTGCTTCCTGTCTGACACGCATATTAAGAACTAAGAGTAAATATTCAGATACCGTAATCATCTTGCCATCTTGGATTTGGGCTGCTTTACTATGCTGTGCTTGTTTTTCCATCCTAGGAAGCCATATGCGAAAGGCTCACAGAATCAGTCAGACAGAACGTCTGTTTTTTCTTCCTAGAAATGAAATAGCATTCACTTCTTAGAATCTAGATTGACCAGAAGGGTGATTCTTATGTGGTTAGCCTTTGATAATACCGTTACTGTGCAGCATTAATTAGTGGTACTCAGAGCATTTATTTATAGCTAGGTAAATATGTGCCTCTTAAAGAGGTTCATCTACCCTTCGAGAATAGGTTAAAATTAGAAGGCACTGGTAGAGAGCTCATATTTAAAAACAAAATTAATCTGCTTTTGTATTTCACAAATTCCATTTGTGTTAATAATGACATATTTAATATAGTAAAGTTTAAAACAACAACAAATGACAATAACAGCAAAAACAATTAAAGCTCCCACAGAAAACATGAAGCAGGTTGCAAAGTAACAAAAAGGAAATCTGGAAAACAATGTGCACAGATTAGTAAACTGAATACCTAGGCAGAGAGTTGAATCCTAGCAAAAGCCAGTAAGCAAGTTTCACTTCTGATAATTTGACATCTTTTGAGTGAAAGATTCATTTTATATATATATATATATATGACACATCATATTTTAGAGATGTCCTACATAGGTAAAAAAATAAAAGAGAATGGTGTAATAAAGAGTTACAGAGAGTCTTTCCTTGGTGATTCCTAAATGATTTCTGCATCTCTGAGCCTTCCTTACCCTGCTGTATCTGAACTTTCACTTTATCTGCTGTCATACAGCCTTTCAAGACAAAAATAAAATAAAAATCTCTAAGCCTATGTTAAGACTCACTCATATGGTATTCCATTGAGAAGCTACTAATTTCTGAAAATTTCACTAATGAGCTGAAAAAGCTGTCAATTTAAAAGAACTATTACGAATAAAAAAATATGGTGTTCGTGTTTTACAGATTTCATTTGATATAGTTCCTAAAATTAGCTGGATTTTTACTTTTATTTTGATTGAACTTTATTTTACTTGTAGCAAAATACAGTAAATCTTCCTTTATATAGGAACCAATGTCTCAGACTTCAGAAGAAAGCTACCAACTGGAATATAATACCCTCTGTAATTTTATGACACTATTCAGGCTGAATGTATGTTCAACTTGGAATATGTAGTATCTCCAAAATTAGGATTGTAATGAATCTCAAGAGGTCATGTGGGCAAGTAAAATCCTCTTCACTTCTTGTTTTTAAAAGCTACAGATTCTACTTGAATGAAAAATATTTTATGGTATTCCATCATGGCGATGTTACATATAGCAGAACAACCTTTTTTGGTCCTTGTTAGCCCTTTGTTTCTTCTTCAAAGACAGGAATTTTAAAAAGATGATGCTCAAGGTAAAAGAGAAAAAGTAAACGAGATGACACTATAAAGGTATTCCAAACAGGTTTTATGTTGGTCTGGAATTATATTGGTATCTAGCAGGAAGAATACCAAATTTCTAAATCAGTTCATTGGTCCTTGCCATTATCTTCCCTCAATACCCATGTGATTCCTTGCATTTAATGATAAAGATATAAAACAGATGTCTGGTTTGTGTACAGAACTTCTAAATTTATAATTAAGCAGCCATTTAGTTTTCAGTATGATTGACTTGGGTTACCAGGAAAGACAAAGTGGGAGACTTGATTGTTAATGACACACCTCTGTGTTTTTGTTTTGCTTTTCTTGTTTTATTTTCTTAATAGCCAACAAAGTTTCTGAGAGGAAATTGCTCCTGGTTCCTTTGGGATCAGATACACCTAACTCTTTGCATTTTAATCTATTTTATGTTTACTGAAGGGACCAAAGAATTTTCTGAGGTTTCGTAGTCTTTTCTATTGCTAGCATGTTTTGTTGTACCATTTACATCTAGAACGTTTTCAGACCATCTGGAGCAAAGCTGTGTGCAAAAGAAAGTCATAACAAAATTCACATTCTTTATGTAAATCTATTCACTGAGCCCCTCCTATCACTAAGGCAAGTTTTTATCGTGTTCCCTCCCCCCCCTTCCCCCCCCAGGATGGATGTGATACTGCTGCTTATATAACAATGCAATAAGTTTCTCTGTTGGAGGAAAAAGTAAGGTAACCAAGCAACAAAAATCATTCTTGCCCTTAATGAAATTGCTTTCCCATAGTTAGGATACTAACACCAATGCTTTTAAGAATTGAACAGTGAAAGCTTCAGTGTGAATAAGTGTGTTTTAGCCTTCTCATTCTTCTTACATGTTTTTTAGTAATGCTCAAAATGTTTTGAAACCCCCTATTTGTAAAGAGAAGCTATGGTGCAGTGCTGTACTCAAACCCATGTGACTACAGCAAAATGCAGTTTTCTTCATCAGGATCCTGCCTTGGTATGCTTATTTGCACATGTAGATTGGAATACAGGATCAAGGCACTTTATTCTCTGATTCAGTAGATTTTTTTCATTAATTCAGATTTGACTATAATATAGAAGTGCTCGCATTTAAGAACTTAATGTGAAGTTTAACATGGTGTTTGCTGATACCTCAATTAAATTAGAAGATGTTTAAGCTAGTGATTATCCCTACTCTTTCTTTGTACACAGTGTTGTACTCAACACAATGTGACCTTCATTTTTGGTTGAGGCCATTAGGTTCTAATGCAATAGAAATAATTGTGCATCTTATAATTTATAAACACTCAAATATTAGTAATACAATTAGATCACACAAACTTGGAAAAGTATCTTTGCAGACAAGAATACTCATGTCTGAGTACATAGTCTGAAGTTTTCAAGTCACCAAATCATGTTGGTACAGATTTATTGTACATATAAATGCCTTATTTTGTTCTGAGAATTCAGTACTAGAATATTTTTGGTGAATGTCACTTTTTTGAGCAACATTTTATATAAGAACATATGTTATTGGGTTTTGAAACATCTGGGCTTGGGAATGTTTTAGTCTGTATCAAACTCAACAGAACCTCCAGTGCACTGTTTTTTTTTTCAGGGATCCATGTGTTATTTGAGAATCTCAATTCAATGAATTAAGAAAGAGACATATCCACAGCTATGGTCAAGTCAGTGCTTGTTAGGTAAGATACTAATTTATTTTGTGTGTTCAGGGGGCCATATAAAATGCCTGAGATTCAATTACCTCAGCCTGCTGTGTTTTTTTTTTTTGTTCCTCCCCCCAAGTAGCAGGAAGCAAAGTCTGGAATACGGCTTTCTGAGAAAGAGAAGAGTAAAAATAGGCACCTGTATTTGTGGAGATGGATTGCAAACTGCACGGAGCTGAAATGACATTAAGAAATGGGGTTTCTACCTATGTTGATGAAATTAACTTGAGAAGATATATTTTAGAAATATATGGATGGCGCCACCAGCCAGGCTGACTTGCAGGCTTTCCGCAGCTCCCCAGCACTCAAGAGCAGTGGCACCACCATGGTCATTGAAAAACAAGCAAGTGTTTGGTGGTTGGATTTTGAATTACAGGCATGTTAGGGGATGTGAATGGTGAAAGGGTCTTTATCAACTGTGGAGGATGAAAATTTTTCAGTGTTACTTTAATACAGATTTCTTGAGTTCATTCATTAATTCATTTCAATTTCTGTTCATGTACTTCAGATGAAAAAGACACAAAATTCTGTTTCATAGAGGTTTGGGGAATAAGCTTAAGGGGATGGTTGAACGTGGCAAGAAAATTAAGTACTAGATTTCAGATTAGGACCTAGTTAGTTTGACTGCAAGAGAGATTTAGGTTCAAATGCCCTAACCCTTCCTGTTTCTGACCCCACTTGTATGTAGGATTGTTGCTGAGAATGGGCAATGGTAAATACTAGCACAAAAGCCATATACGAAGGAGGAGGTAACCAGTAACATTTGGAAAATGTTGTACAACATATTTAGTATTATGTAGTGAGAGGTAGGATTAACAGCATAAAAGTGGAAGGAAGCATTGTCATGTGCCATCTCCTTAAAGAATCTAGATGAGAAGAATGTTTTATGAGGCAATGTGTGGTGCAGGACGCAGATGTGTGGTTTAAATAGGAGGGAGGACTAATATGCTCATAGAAAGGCAGTGGCAGGTTGAACAGAAAGCAAGCAAGTTCATGATGAATTTTGATATAGCCTTGTTTTCTCTGGGGACTAGGAGCATGGATGCAAAATTTGGCAATGTGTTGGTTTCTGTGCTTCAGAATGTGCACTTTCAGGTGTGGGTTGTCCTACTTTTTTGCATGTTTGAGTATCGCAGGGTGAGGAAAAGATGTTGAGAATATGGCTGTACACCCCTTTTGAAAGGACAGGGTGAAATAGCTGTATGATTTGTAATGGAGGGAAGTTTGTCAAATAGGTAGACACTAATTGTTCTGGAAATCACCACTGAAGAAATCAAACAATATTATGAATGGATGAGAGGATGACCAAAGAAAACCAAACTGCATGAGGATATGTTTAACAAAGAATAACATGGCAGATAGCTGGAGAAACATCGGGTTTAAAAGAAATAATTAAAAATGAGTAGAGCAATGGGATGCAGAGGTAACCATTAATATGAAACGAGAGTTTTTCACAGTGTCTTGGGGATTGGGATGGAGAAGTTGAACAGCAAATGACAAATGAGGAAAATACTAGATGCAAGGAACAGGAGGAGGTCTGTCACATTAACACAAGTGAGTGGTGAGCTGCATCATGGACTGAAGAGAGTATGTTTTGTGTGTTTGTTAAACAAGCATAATAGGATTTGCAGAAATTTTGCATAAGATGATATCGCAACCAAAATAGTTGTGACTGTGCCATTTACTGTGTTGCACTGCACCACACTGCCATGTTGCTAGCAGGGGAAAAGGAGGAAGGAGCATTTTAGTGCAGTGAAGAAAACAGTGTCTGGGACACTGAGCAAGGGTCTGAGAGCAGAGAATGGGGGTAGGGCAATTTGTAGTCTCAAATCAGTGGAGACTTGAAAGACAAAGGAAGTTGTAATCCCAAATAATGGGAAATTATGAGGAGAAAAAGCAGAATGAGGGAGTGACCAGAAGGGAACCACCTCACTGTAACAACATCTATACCCCTTCTTTCTCCCCAACATCTCTAATCTTCTGATCCCAAAGATGCAGGCCCAGCAGAGCTAAGTTAGGCCAGTCAGAACAACAAACCAGAGGCAGTCAAGGGAATAGTTCTGCAAGCAGCCATCTGTAAATGACCGCGCTTCTAATTGAGAGAGTGTGAGTGCTCTGTGATTTATTGCCAAGCACCTCATTTTGGGCAGAATTAAAATCGAGACCTTTCTGTGGATTCTGGCTCTGTACTTTGTGGCTAGGTGAACCAGGCATGATCCTGTTCCTTATTAGGGATAACAAATGGACAACAGACACTGAGTTGTATGTAAAAGAGAAAGAGGTTAACTGAATTAACCTGATCTCTCCTGTTAAATCTAATAGCATTGTGATTTTATAGCTTCCTTCAAAATCTTGGCAAAACTGGAAGGAAGCTTTATCAAATGCTCTCTCTTTCAAGAAGCTGTATGAGAAAAGTACTTAAAAAGGTAACATGATGTGGGATACAATCTTGGGAAAATGGATAAGAAATTGAATTTGACAGATGATGGAAGAAAATAGTTAAATTTAGCTGCATTACTACGTCAATAATCCACTGCATTTGTAGTGCACTGTTTTAAAATTAGTCTCTATCAATGTTGAACAAGTCTGTGCAAAGCCATCAGTGGTTATTTACATACAATTTCCCAGACTACCAGGAAGACAGAAAAATAACAATCCAGAGTATAATCACGCTTTAACCTCTTGGTGCTTCAGTGAAATGGATATCAATTTCTTCTCCCAAGGATGTTGTATTGCTTAATTAATACTTGAAGCCCTGAGTGATTTGGGTAGAATGCTTGTTATGCAATTATAAAAGTATGAATTTATTATTAATGTTGGCCATGGAATTTTAATACTAGTTCATTTTTTTTACCACTCTTTAACTATACTCTGCACTACACACTGATTTTCCTAGTTAAGCTGTAGTTTTCTATGTTGTGCAACTGAAGAACTAGTCAAGCTCTTTTTCTTTTCACTGAGATATCAGTCGTTTTACTGAGACTTACTTAAAAACATACTTTCTAGTAAGTTAACATTTCATAGCTGTCAAATCTGAGAATTTTTGAGAGGAAAGGCAATATTTATTGTTTCCCTCTGACAGAAATTCCATAGTTCTTCTTCAATTTCACAAGTCATTATGTAAGGGTGTTAGGGAATGGCACAGAAGAACATTTAACACAGCTCTCAAGTACTTTCCATCTTCCTCTCAGGAAAAAAACAAACAAACAAAACACATGCACACACAAGAATATTCTTGAGGGCTTCCTTTCGCATGCAGAGAGCTCATTATTATAGTTCGCGTTTTCTAAGAGGATTGATTTACTTTTAATTGTAGTGTGTTGTAAATATGGCAAAGCTGTCACCTCAAGGCACCCAGAGGAGGCAGGGCCCTGCGGCAGCAGGCGTGGGGAGGTGCTGTGCCCCTGTTCTGGTAGCAGCCCGCACCTGCATTTACTCATCTGTCAGAGCAGAAACAGAAAAGTGCAACAACTTCCAAGAGCCTGGAAGTGTTTTATGGCTTTTCTGTTACTTCCTGAATAATCACCTTTTGGTGTCTCTTTCCCTCTCCAACCTGCCCAGCCCTTCCAGCCCTCCCAGCTGAGGTGTGCTCTGCTGAGCGCTCCAGGCCGCATGAGGCCTGGCCGCCTGCACCCAGAGCACTGCCTTTGGAAATGAGGGAGACACAGCTGGTATTTCTAAATTCCTGCAGAGTCATGTTTTCTTTGACTGTCCCTAAACAAATATGAAGTACAATGAATATGAATACGAGTTAGAACTGGGGTAGGACTCCTTTGATTTGTTAATGCTTTTGTTGCTTCCAGTCTTCCCCAGGCCATGTATTAATGTGCAAATTCCCCTTGTTCAGCTTCTCCTTTGGCTCTTCAGTCGATCATTGTTTTTGCAGCTGTCCAGGACAGAGGCCAACTCACCTCTCCATGCACCCTTCCTGAGTTATACCAGTCCGCTGTATTTTTTAGAGTATTTTCTTTCTCCATCTTTCTACTTAAAAACAACAACAAAAACCAGCAACAAAGAAAATACCACAAACAAAACAACAACAAACAGAAACACTTTAAATGTTAAACACTTGAGAAGAAAACTGTTACAAAATACATTGGGAGTGAAACTGGTAGGTACTGAATAGAATTTAATGGAAATGAAATATTTACAGAGTAGGGACTCAAAAGCGGTACAGGATTTTTTATGGAGAGAAACCATATTCTAGATGGCCTTGATCCAGCAAAGTGCTTAAGGCCCAGGGCAGTTTCATTGAGTTAATTGGGAATATGTATGTGTGTTTAAGTGCTTTGCTGGACCTCAGCCTTGGAAACACTAGGCTTCCGTTTGAATTCCATTTTTAGTTTTTATTTTTACGTGAGGGTACAAATCTCAGCTGGTTCATTACCTCATTATTGTGACACCAGCAAGAGGCAATATCAATCTGTACAAACTGAAATCAAGGGTGATTTAAAAAAAATGAGTATTTAATAATTATCCTTAAGAAGCACTAAATCTGTCCCGTTTGCAGTAAATGACTTTAAAAATCAAATTTACTTTTGAACTGAAGTGAACTAATATGTTTTGTTCTGTGATGATCAGCTTTAGGAAGAAAACATTTTATAAAATTTTCTTCAGTTCCTTTCAACTATTTAAATTCATAGATCTGTTTCATGGAGAAAATATTTCTGAGATTTCTATTTTATTTAAATGAATCTGCTTAGAAGAAAAAGGGTACAGGATATGAAATAAGGATGTATATATCATTCACTGTTGAAGATGATAATTCAGTGTTTCGAAATACTGATTAAAATGAAGTCATTCCCTGTTCAAATCTGATTGGATCAACATAATCAACATAATTATCCTTAGTAAAAGTGTCATTAACTTTTGATTTATATTATACGACCAAAATATAAATGATTAATTTATGCAATTGAAAGCTGAAAATGTTAATTTGATATGAAACCATGAGTAAGAAAATCAATGTTTTACAAAAGACTCAGTTAGCATGAGATCGTGAGAGTGTTCAGAAGGGTAACATTTACAGACATAAAATCTTGATGATAATGATTAATAATGTAAAAAGTCCATTTGGTGAGACTCAACACATGCCTGTCAATAAGTGGCTGTTTCCATGTTCCTGAGCTAAACTTGCATAAAATTGTTTTTAACTTAAAAGGGGAAAAAAAAACAAAACACAACAGTGGAATCAATCCAGAATGATTTTGCCTTGCAGACGGCATTTGGTATTTCACAACTGGTGTTCTGTCAAGAATAACTTGTCTGTTACAATTGTTCAAATTTAAGTATTTATTTTTACAACATGATTATTATGGGGAGTATTGTATGACAGTCTAGCAAGAAAACCCCAGTGGCACCTGCTGACATTAAGATTTTCCTGAGCTGCTTGTGTGCTGAATATAGGATGTTTCAATTTTCAGTGGTTTTAGAGAAATATAACTTGCCCTTCACAATATATTTCCTAGGCAATATTTTTGTTATGCTATATAATTCATCTGCAGACTCTGATAAGTATTGTCATTTGGAGAAAGAGTGGTGGTTTGTTTGTATATTTATTTTTGATTTTATTTTCCGTGAGGCAGGACAGACTTCTCATTATACAAGACTTATTGGATCACCATCATATTGGAAAACAACCTGTCCGGAATATATTAGTATTATTAAATATAAACTGAAGGCATTGCTCTTCCTCCAGGCAGATGTCTTTTCTGAAGTGCAGAACTTGAAGCTCCTTCCTATGTTAGGAATAAAATCTGAACAGTTGTTCTGAACAATTTCAACTTGGTTACATGCCCCTAAATTCCTTTTATTTATTTATTTATTTAAATTTAACTGCATATACTTATTACATTTATTTTTCAATGCTATATAGTACCCATCTTTGAGGAAAGTGTTCAAGTGTATTTTTAAATATTTTCTTACATGCATCTGTTACAAGGTCCTGTTTTTGCATATTCCTAACACTGAACAATGTAAATGTCAGTAACCACCCTAGGCTTTTCTGCCCTGGTAGTCCCCCTGTCTTATGAGGAATAAGGATGCTGACAAACAAAACTTTTCAAACTGTTTAAGTTTTGCTTTAATTCTACAGATCCTCAATGGAGCAAAACCTTTCTTCATTTCTGAATAAATGTCCTAAATAAATCTTTTACCCCTTCTTTAGACCACCTATGTCAAAATCAGTTTGTTTAATGAAGCAGTCATATTAAGAGTTCTGGCAGAAAAGTCATAAAAAGAAAGTGGAATAATGTAATTGGACTAGAATCTCCCTTAGGGGAGTTATAAGAATTCATGGAAAGACAGAATTAATCCATTTTTGGGAGTAAACTGACCAGGGAAAAAAAAAAAAAGTGTGACTACTGAGGTCACAATTTTTTTATGCTTCAGTGGATAGCATGATGCTATATCCCAGGTTTATTAAAGAGGTGGCAGATAATACAATCTGCTGAACCACTGAGTACAGAGACATAGCATCAAGTGGTATCTGTATGATATCAACTCTTAATGTCTTTCTTCCTCTTTGTCTGGAAATAAATTAGGGCTTGGATTTTTTTCTTTTATGGCTGTTTGAGGATATATCTTATGTGCCTGCTTTTCATAAATATTAGTATTCAGTTTGTGTAAGAAAGACATTATGACTATTTTTCAGCAGAACCTATTAATCTCGATACTCAGACTCTTGTTTGCTTGTTTTAAAGTTTGCTTGTTTTAATGGTTAAGCTGTTTTGTTTTTGTTTTTGTTTTTGTTTTTTCCCTTTCCTTTGCATTACCTGTGTAGTATGAGGAGTTCTATTTCAGAATTAGAGAGCTTATTGCTTTATGTAGCAACTTTCACAATCACATCTTGGGTTTCCCTTCAGTCATCTAGTCTGCCTTCTCAGTAAGGTGACCGTATTTTGCTTTCTCTTTCACTGAAATAAGTATCCTGAAACCTCCTCACTATCCAGTTTTATTTGTGTCTAAATATCAGACTGACATGGAATTTCACATTTTGTCTGTGCAATGATATATGAGTATTAAATGCATTATGATGTGCGGTTGAGCTTAAGTAACATGTAGGCTATAACTTCATGGCACACAGTTTTCTGACTTATGGGTTGTTTATACCAATCTATTTTGACAAGCAAACAAATCAGGCAGCAGCATGCAAATTGTGCAGATCTTGTTCAATGGGCTTAAGCTTGCTGATGTACCAACAATCTTGAAAGAATAAGGTTAAAAGTACATCTGCACAGACTTCCAGCAAAAGCCAGGGGTTGGTAGGTTTATTTTACAGCTACAGATGTTTCATGAATAAAAGTAGTTTAACATTTTTCTGGTTCTTAATCCTTTGTTCTTTATTTTATTTTATGGCTCTTGTTATCAGGGTTTCTTACTGAAAATAGACCATATACAGCTTCTTGGTACACTCACTACTTTTGATTCATACAGCCTTTGGAATAATAACCCAGTAGCATCAGCTGACAATTATGAACCTGCAGCTGTGGCCTTCTTAAAAAAAAATCATTCATAATCACAAGAGAACTGTTATCACACACATTTCTGATAAATGTTGTAGCAGCTGTAAAGAAGGGTATGAAAGATAACTAAACAAAGCCACTGACTCTTTCAGAATTTCTTTGACCTAAGCACAAAAAATTTAGGATGAATCATATCCAGTGTTGTGTCAGGTGAAATCGCTTCAGTATTTTCTCTGAAAAATATTTTGCCTCTATGTGCCAATTAAAGGCATTAGAAGACAAATTTTTAACCCCAAAACGTGCAGACTTTATATGTAAGCGTGCAGAAATAGTATTTTTAATACAGAAATATACAAAGTAACACAGAAAATATAAAGTAATATGGAAATGCAGTGTGCTATATGGAGACATTTGGAGACTGGAGACATTTGTAGGTGATTTTATTTGTTTTTTCTTAATCTTTCTGGCTATCCTATATTCACATAAGCATGCTACTGGAAACTTAAGGGAGTCTAAATGTGTAGGAGGGCAGGAACTGAACTGCACTTGCCTCAGCATTTATCATGGCACCAGCTCTGTCTGTGAGCGAGGGGCAGACTTACACATCAGTAACCAGGTAGCACAAATACTGTGTACCTATTCCTCCTCCAGCACATGGCACAATTCTACACATTGTAAAAGTCTTGCAATTTTCTGATCTTGTACGTTGTTTAGAAAAGTTAAATCATCATATTAACTAAGTAGTCAAATACAACTGAAACACTTTATTCTTTGGGGGAACAGGTGTAATTCCATTGACCTCATGAAAGTATTGTTTAATTTACTCTCATGTTCAGAAGCACTCCGGTTCTGCTAAATAAAATGAGTATGTTGTGATGGCAAGCATTGGGAATACCCTGAGCACATCTGTAGGCTCTCTTACCTTGCCTGAATGCCAGAGGGCAGGAAAAAGGCTTTTAGAAATCACTGACTAAAAAGCAACTGCAATGCATTAGGAACCTCAACAGCATGCAGTTCCTGCTGCCTATATAAAAGTGTGTGTATGTGGATGTATATGTACAGACTGTCTTAGGAGATGTTTCTCTCATGGATACTTTTCCTGTGCTGTGGATAGTATGGCAAGGCACACAGGCCAAGCAGATGTTTTGTTCATTTCTTTATATTTCAATGTCTAAGGATTGCTGGAATTTTTGTTTGTTTGTTTGTTTGTCTGAAAAGGCATAGATCTCAGCAAGAATTTCTTTTGCAAAAATTGGAGATTTACTTTTTTTACTCCTATGTTTATGAAATTAAATGTCCCTGGAAAGCAAGCAGATGCTTGTTTGCCAGAATACTGTTTTAAATGGAAATATTTCAACAAATCAAAGCTAACAGTCAACCATGAAAGCAAATGACTGAATGTGGATCCCAAAAGCTTAGCTAAAACACTTTTTCTCTCTGAGTTGCTACATGGATGTTGTAAAGGACAAATGTCTGCTTGGTTTGGGAGCTTTAAGTCCAAGCACATGTGGGGCTGCCTTGTTCACTAAATGCAGCAATCTTCACTTTATGTAAGTGTTAAAGCAGGTGCTGAGTTTTTTAAATTATTATTTTAAATTGCATTTACCTAAGGTATGCACCCTTAAACAAGGAGGTTTTGGGCAGGAGGGAGGCACAACTTCTGTAGGGAAAAGAACAAGGGGGAGCTTTAGCAAAACTCTCCCTGTCCCTTGCAACTTCTCCCACATCTCTGTGTCTTTCTGGACCCTGCAGTAACTGATGTCTGCTTTAAAGCAAGCAAGAATGAAATAAAAAGGGAGCTTTGTTTCTGTCAACCTTTAATTGCATACAGCTTCTGAGAAAATTGGACTCTTGAGTCTCTTGTTCATACCTTGGCAGTATCACACAGTGAGAAACTGTAAGTAGTATTCTCTCCCCTGGTCCCCTGACACTAATTTATTATGTCTTGGTGGCAGATTTTACTCTTGGTCTTTCACTGTGATCAGTGTAGGTATAATGTTTTGCGGACAGTGAATACCATACTTCTCTGGAGCAATCAGCATTGTTTAACACGCTTGTGCTTTCAAATATAAATAACCCCCTCCCTCCAATTAATCACAAAACAAGAAAGAAGTGATGCATAGATGTAATTAAAACCAATTTCTTAGTGGACGCATACAAAATACATTCACCGAATATTCCTTGGTTACTGGGTCTCTCTCTCTCTCTCTCTCTTTTTTTTTTTTTTTTTTCTTAAAATAGACCTACATTCTAGCATAAACTTTAGCCTTTCTACATGCAAAACAGGAATTCTTAGATTTTTGCTTGTACATCACTTTTTAATCTTTGAGATGTTAAAATAAAGCTAGATTTATTTATAGTAATATTTAATCTTGCTACATATAGAATCAATTCATCGAAAACAAAATCAGATCTCAATTTCTTTTACAATCTTATGAAAATACTTGAGACGTGCCCAACTACCTGGCCTGCTAAGTCAAATCCTACATATTCAAGGATCTGCATTGGCCAGTAAAGTATCAAGACATGTCTACTGACAGAAACAAATATATGTATATGTATATTTTATTTAGCTCACAGGAAAGTAAAACATGGATCTGCTTTTCTCATTGAAGGCCCAGGAACCTGAAGCTGTCTGGGGAAACATGAAGGCCCTATTTATGGCAACATAGGTAGAGGACCGGTTCTTTTGATACTTTGGTGAAACCACCATAGAGTTCCTCCTTTTATCACTTTTTTGGAAAAGCATTGCTGTTAGTGGATAGAGTGGCAATTCTGAAAGAAGTGCTATGATTGAGATGCTGTGTACACAGCTCACTTCGTTTGATCTTTTGGAACAAGAAATGTCCCCAGTGATTCTCAGGAAAGACTTTTTATGCAACACTAATGCGGTCTACATGCTTTTTCAGTGTGTTCCTGCACTGCCTCTGATAGCATCATTCTCATCCAGTTCCAACCTAATAATAATTAAAAAGAAATAAACCAGAGGAAATTATTTTTTGCAGTCTTGATAGTAATATATACTGTCAAAGTTGCAATTTGATCTCTGGGTTCTGTGCACTAATTTTTGTTATTGTTGTTTGATCATGTTAGTGCCATTTAATTAAGTAATGCCAGAAACAAACAATTTATTTTTACACATGTAGAAGAAAGCCAGCAAATATTCCAGATTTGGGACTGCTTGTGTATTTTATAAAACTTTTAATAATACTGTTTTGTAAAAGTATATTGTACCTGATTTAAATCTTCATAACATGATTAGCGATTGCTGAGTTGAGGAAACATTAGAATATCTCATACTGCCATTTGTGCTTTGGAAATGTGTAGCCAAAATGTACAATACTTTTACACTTATTTCAAGATTGTGCATTGATTTACAGCAAGAATTAGGTAAGAATTAAGAATTAATTTGTTGGAATGTCATCACCTGTACTGGAATTTTTTCAGTATTGTCTATATACTTGCCAATGTTCATGTAACAGTCTGTTTATAGAGATTAATTTGTCTTCATAGCAGTTGCTAATTAAGATTGTTACATCAAGAGATTTTTAGATAAGAGTACTGAAGCTCATTTTGAAGCAAAGCTCAAGTAGAAAAAAAAAAAGAAGCTGACTGTAAGACCATAAGAACAGAATGTCAGCCTGAATTGTTTATTGCTTTAAATGAAGTTGTTGTCTCAAGTTTTCTAATTCAATTCTGTGTTCTTTTAATTTCTTCCTATAGTAGCAGAGTTTCATGTTTTAGAGAGATGTAATTTTACCTCATTTGTCTTGATGGCAGGGAAAGGACATGACCAGAGTTAGCACGCAGGTTTCCTCAGTTGCTATCACAAAAGTTTCAGTTTGTCACTAGAGTTTAATAGGTTGCTTTAAACAATCCTCAGGTAAGCGTCAATCCTCAGGGGTGTCGAGAGGCAGGAGACCTTTTCTCCATTAACACTAGTGACAGGACCCGCGGGAACGGGGTTAAGCTGAGGCAGGGGAAATTTAGGCTGGACGTCAGGAGGGGGTTCTTCACAGAGAGGGTGGTTGCACGCTGGAACAGGCTCCCCAGGGAAGTGGTCACTGCACCGAGCCTGTCTGAATTTAAGAAGAGATTGGACTGTGAACTTAGGCACATGGTCTGAACTTTTGGGTAGACCTGTGCGGTGTCAAGAGTTGGACTTGATGATCCTTAAGGGTCCCTTCCAACTCAGGATATTCTATGATTCTATGATTCTAAGTGACTCTGGTGACTGTGGTATATAGCTGAGTTTCTGCCTTAAGAATGGGTTACTTTCATTATGCTTGCAATTAAAATTGATGGCACTTTATTGATTGATTGATTGGCAGAGATAATTTCTATAGCCATAAAATATTTTAAATAGAGATGGGAAAAATGTAACACAAATAAACAGGATAGATATTACAGTGTTAGTTGATAACATTTCAGAACTCTATTTATTTGTGATAATAAGAAAAAATCAGAAAGATAAACTCTGAAAGGATAGAATTAATTTACTTGACATGGAGGAATACAGGGGCATACGAGAATTAAAACAATGCTTCCTGAATGATCAAATGAAATAAATGAAAATGAGCTTGCAACTGTTTCCCGATATTAGAAACCTCTGTTTACCTGAAGACAATTTCCATGACCTTTTTTTTTTTACAAAGATCACATAACAAAAGTGAATGTTAACTTACAGCATGTATCCTTAGTTGATTATGCCTCATTTCTTTCAGTGACTTTTTTGTTTGTTTGTTTGTTTGTTTCAGAGTAGGATATATCCATCAGAAATAGGACTGTTTCGTTGTCTTGTACCTGTTGTGGAAGATGGTGAATGGAATGGCTGAAGTGATGGGGCAAAGAGAAGGCCCCATTTTCTTATGACCTGCTGGGAAGTTTATTGCAGAGCTGTTTTTTCCTCCTTTTCAACCACTTTGAGATTGTGTTTGCCTGCGATGTGTACAATATCCACAGCTTAAAATTAAATGGATGAGGTTTCAAGACTGCCTCTGACACAAACATTTTCAGCAGGAATTCTTTTCATTGTGTTCATTTTTTAACTGCTGTGCAATGCAAATTATGCCTCTTACCTATCTCATTATCTTGTAAATAATGCATAGACTTAATTACATGCCTATACAAACCCATCGTTTTCTAAAAGGTTTTCCCATATAGGAGCTGATACAAAATTCTGCAAGAACTGAAAACGAGACAGAAAGTAGATTTTCCAGGATTTTTACTGTGTAGCTCTTTCAGTCTTTCAGAGAATAAACAGACTAGGTGATGACCACACAGCTAAAAATTCAGCTGAGAGAGAAAGTACCGTTCTCCTATTGCCTCACTGGAGCAGGCGTACTTTGAGCATGTTGCAGCTTTTAGCAGTGTTGCTGGGATGCTGTTCCTTTATTTCAGCTAGTGACTCATACTGCAGTGCAACCAGAGGCATCACATTCACATCACCTATCAGCTTATTATTCAGGGCAAAGTAATTGTTGATAGCACATTAAAATCTTCTGCTGAATACTTCATTTATGAAAGATTAGAATTTTCCTTTTAACCAAATCTCTTCAACATAAGCCAGCTTAATATTTCTATGATCTTCCCCCTCTCCCCCCCACCCCAGCTCTCTCACTAGTATGTTATTTCTAATAATACCTTTTTTGTTCTGTTTTTGTAACAGCTAACAGTGTGTGTTTGCAATCACAAATTTTATCTCAAGCCCTTCTACAAAGTCTGAAGATAAACACCTTTGAAATGTTGCATAACTTCTCAGTCTGAAGGCAGACTGAGACTTGCTAATGGGAGATATTGCTGGAAGAAGAAAAAGGTTTTCAGTGAGGGCTAGGAGGTTAAAAACAGAAGCTAAGATATTTGCACCAAGTATAACAGGGAGTTTCATAGGAAAACCCAAAGTGCCATTTTTCCGTCTTGATTAGTATTTGTGTAAAAATCATTATTTATATTTAAATTGAAGTGTTTTTGTTGTTGTTGTTGTTGTTGTTTCTATTTTCCCTTGAAAACCAAGTTTCTGGGATCTTCTGGACTCCACAAGTACTGAAATATAATTCTCTTACATGTATTTATTTATTTATTTATATTGGCTTATTTTAATTAATTAATTTATTTTTATTTTTAAGGGTTAGTGTAACTATACCAATAGGCTGATGATTTTTATTATGCTAGTATCTGTAGGCTATAAAGGGATTTCAAAACTAATCGTTTTCCTAAGTATTTTGCTTCCCTAAAGATAACCTGTAACAGGAGAGCAAGGCAAGCAAACAGAAGCAAGTAAGATACAGAGCAGACACAGCAGCAAATCTCATGATATGTTCACACAAATGGTAATGTCCAGCATGTTTATACATTTCAGAAATGTTCTCCTTTCAAATATTCATCAATATTCATCAGTACCCAATTAAGTTAAATCCATCTCTCAGGACATGCTACTGTTTTGCAGGTATTCCTTTTTAATAATATGCAGCTTAATTACAGTAAGATTATGCTGCAAAACTGAGGTATCTTTATTTTTTTTCATTAACTGCCACTAAACCACTGTGACTGGCCTAATAAGATTCTGCCAGTCTGCATGTTTCTACCAAGCACATTTTATTTCATTATCTCTTAAATCCTCTTTAATTCTTATGGAACTATTGCCACAGGACCCGTTCATGCTTTCATTTTAATGAAGTAAATTGGAGCAGGTTTTAATGTCTGTCTTCCATAAATTAAGCTCTGTGGCTAGGGAGACATGTAAAGGCTTCAGTTTAAATTCAGTAAGCTAGCTTGTTTAACATGTCAGTAGCAGTGAAAAAAAAAATCAGGAAAAATCAGGAAAAACTTTTTCATGCTCTTTTTTGGACTTGGCCTCTTCATGCACAAGATGTGTAGGTGAGAAGCTTGATTTAACTGTGAATGAAGGACGAGAGGTTTTTCTGTGAATCGCCTTCCCACATTCATTAACTTTAAGAAACGAACTTGGAACAAGGCAAAATTATGATTTAAATGAAAGCTTCCATTAAATTGTATTGATGTTTCTGGCGTTTTAGGCTTGAGACATCTGTGAAAGCATTCTGAAGCAGAAGAAGAGTTTTCAGTTCTCCAAGAAAGGACAGAACAAGCAGAGAGAATGGAGTAGTAGGATTTGTGTATTCTTTGCAAGTGTTGAATGTTTTGTTTTTCCCCATCTTTCTCCTTCAACTTTATAATAGCCTTTTAATTCAGCAATGCATGACTTAGAGCAATTTTATTCTTTTAGCTTTTAATATGCTTATTTTATTAAAGCAGTTTAAGAGACAGTATTCTCCTACATTCTGTCTTGAATGAATTGTTTCCTCTACTTGACTTAGTTTAACTGCTGCCATTAAAAAAGCCTGCAGAAGTAAACTGGAAGTTAGATACAGTTCTTCAAGGAGGGGGCTGGGGGGTTGGGGGTTGGGGGTTGAGGGATGGAGGAGGATGGACGACTGTCTTGGCTGTGTATTCATCAGCTCAGTTAATAAGAAGTCAGTTTTTTTCAGCATGAAGATTTGAGCTACAAATTTAGAAATTAAACCCAACTTTTTGAGTGCAAAGTGAAAAAGAGGTGGCAGGTGTTTCTTTTAGGTTACAGACAATCACCAAGAAATGGTCTCTTACTACTTAAGAACAAGAGTACTTCTGGAAAGGAGGGCACAATTTTGGCGGTGGTTGTTGTTAGGATTTGCATTTTTGAACAGAACTAAAATGACTGAAGTCATTCTCTTGCTTCCAAGTGTACAGCTCACACTTTAATGGTCACTTTATAATGACCATTAGTTCTGTTCAGAAATCTGTTCAGAAACTAGAGAAGTCTTTACTTCCTTTTTTTTTTTTTTTTTTTTTTTTTTTTTTTTTACCCAAAGGTATCGGAGTGTAATCCAAAAATAGTAAGGATTAATATTCACATTTTATGTATGTAGATGCAAAGCCACATGACCACCAGGGAAGCAGTGACAGAGTGAGCAAGAGAGCCCATCCCCTCTCTGATAACTCCATTACTCTGGATTTTCTTTGAGAGTGCCAGTAATATTACTTTTCTGTTTTTTCTGGTGATTGTCATCCTCCTTTTTCCCTCACCCCCCAAACAAAATGCAATAAATCTTTGCAAAGCTTTGATTCAAGCACAATTGGAAATATATTTGCTTATTTATTGAGCATGTGCAGTAGCATACCAATGTGGTGCTAACCCAGACTGATGCACACATGTGATGTCTGTCAGTATAACAGGCAGCAAAGAAAATAAAAAAAATAATAAATTTTCTATCTAGATACCTTTCTCCCCAAAGGCCCTACACAACCTGACCTTCTTAACACTTTTAGATAACTGCCTAAAATTTTTATTCTCTTCACTGGTGTTTATTGTGTAGCTCTGAAAACATAACCCCGAAAATGAAATTCAGGGAAACCCAGCTTTTAGTGGCATGAGTAAAGGAAAAACACTTCACTGTAGGATGACTCAGGACATGATCTGTTTCTCCTACCAATCTACCAGAGAAAAATTTGCTAAAATTCTGAAACTGTGAACATTGTTTAAGAGGCACTTTTGTGAATTTGTCATCCATTTACTATAATAGAGAGCTACTTGACTGGGAGATATTGCAGGTGTTATGTATTATATTGCATTCAAAGCACTTCCTACATGTTGCAGCTGATACACAAAAAATCATTTCAGCCTTACAAATGATGCAGTACTACAGTAATGTGACCGTCTAAATGCATGTGAAAAGACAATAAATTGTCAGAGATCCAATTCTCTGCTACAAAATGTGAAGAAAGCATCGAAAAGCAGCTGCTAAAGACAACAAATACAGTTTAGTACCACTAGTGAGTGGTATTCCTGTAATAGCCACATATTTAAAATCTTAGACTGTATGCTGCAAGACACTGTCACTCAAAACAGGCAACTCAAGACCAAGTTCATTCTATTTTCATTTCAATTTTTTTCCCTCTAAGGACCAAAATCTGAGTTATTTTGTGAGCTGTCAGCCTCATTACTGGACAAAATACAAGGCTGTGCTGTTTCATTAATGAACTGAGGACTATGAAGAATATCCTAGTAAAGGATTCCTAGAGGTAGAGACATCAAATTTAATGGTTAATTTACTGTATAAACACGGCATTGACTGAAACCCTTACACTGTGCAGTAAACTGTTTAGCCTATTTTTGTGACTTAACCTTTACTGATTTGCATCTGTTAATCAGCTCTGCTTTTATGCAGTTTCTATTTATGTTTATAATGATATAACCGTATGTCCTTGGTACTAACGATGCAAGATCTTTGGATTCTGTTTTTAACCGTATCCCTTGATGACGATGTCTTCATCTCTTGGATAAGGCCAGCTAATTTATTTGCTTCCTACTAAGAGAGGTCTGACTGTTGCTGCAATACAGTGACTCAGCTAATCTAAATTGTTGTCTGTTCAGCCTGAGTTTGAATCTTTTCCCTGTATATGGAACCAAAATGTAAGACTTTCTGTGAAAATGCGCAGTTTCAAGAGAAAATTCATATTGATTACGTATAAAAATAGGTAATTGATTTCAATTACGTTGTCAGAATCTGTGATAAAGCTAAATTTCTTGCAAAATGTAAGCATCTGACTTTTTCTGGTGCTTTCAATGCTTTATATTTAACATTAATATTTATGCCTGGATTTTGGTTTGTGAAAAAGAAGCTTACAGAAAGCATTATGAGTCCTTGGCAGAAAGTTAAAATTACTGTGCCAATAGGACAACTACTAGATACTAAATATTTTTTCTATAAATTAAACGGTACACATTGAAATTAGAACCTCCCTAGTAGCTGGCAAAAATGGTACTGTCTTGGAACTAATTATCATTTCCTACTGTAGAGGAGCCCACCCATGTTTGCACAGCAAGTTTGCTTGTATGCTATAGAGCAAAACAGCTGTTGTGGGTGGAGGCAGTTCCCATACTGTGATGTTCACTTGGAAAATGTCCTGCCAGCTGTCAAAATTACTTATTTACTTATTTATTGGGGGAGGGAAGTGAGTATAACTTGGGGTTTTCTCCTTGTCATAACAGATGGCACAGAAAGGGGTACACCCTTGGAGTGATGCCTACATTTCTAGATTTGAGCGAACAATGGTGAAGTAAGTCAAGCCAAATGTGTTTTGAAAAGGACCTAACATCTTGTTTTAAGGGGAAGGTTTCTCTAGGAATTCTTAATCTGAGCTCTAGCTTCCCACCTGTCACACTTTTCTTCCATGCTGTTTGGATTTTCACTCACAGGCTGAAGTAATATCCTGCTAAGGGTTGGAGGTTCTGTGTTTTTCATCCCAGACCATTGCTTATTGTTCAAATCAATGACAAAATGCTTATTGTTCAAATCTAAATGCAAGGCATTAAAGCCTTATCCAACCAAGCAAAGGTCAGTGGCTGATTCTGTAGCTTCATGTTATATAAGGTGTAGGGAGCTCTGTAATCTCTTATATTACTAAAAGAACACCCTCTAATATCATCCCTGTTAAGCAGAGAAATATTATGTAAGCACAAACAATATAACTCAGGTTTTGTAGTTTATACAGAAATAAAATTATTTTAGCATAGCGATTTAGTGAGGGATAGGAAAAGGGATTCTTACATAACTTCTCATTGTTAAGTCTTGTAGCATCTCTGAGTGTCAAACATCACAGATTACAGAACTGAAACAGAGGTGGAGATAAATGAGACAAAACTAATCTCTCAAATAACCCTGCAGTCGTTCTAAGAAATCAAATGCTTAAAGCACAATTACCTTTAGAGTGATTTAAAGCATACGATTAGTGTAATGCAACTGCATCACAGAATAGCTATTAAGAATCAAAACTTAGAAACTCTTCCTGATTTGTTAAGACATTCACATTCTGTTAGTGACCTAAATCTGTTGTTCTGCCTTCTGCCTTTCTCTCTTAGTTCTATTCATTGCAAAGAGCATACTGGAAAGTTTTCTTTCACTGTTTCACTTGTTTGTGGTCTCTGGAAAGAGTATTGCTCTTAATGAAACATCTGCATTTAAAAATTGATGTGGTAGTTTTAAAAGCATTTATAGTGCATTTACAACCATTACCTCATACGTTTAATTCACAATGTGACATAAACCTTGTCACTGCGATGCACTACCCTTCTTGACAGTAATATATATATATATATTATATATAGGTAGGCAGGTTGGGACTCATATTTTGTGTAGCTGTTTTCAGATATTCTTAATTATGGATATCATAAAGGTTTATTTTTAGAAAGTATTCAGACATCCATTTGAAGTCCAATTGATTCTTGGTGGGTTGTGCCTCCAAGACCAGAGTAGAACATATGTTTAAGATTGGTAATAGGTTCAGCAAATAGGACCAGAACACAGGTCTTTTTCAACTGTCTTGGGAAATTACGGACCTCTGTAATCATCTGTGGGTTTTCAGCAGTGGACAACTAAAGCAGCTGCATTTCTTTAAATGGTCAAATTATGTATAGTGATGTATACCATGAGAATATTTCAGGGCATAAATGATCATTATGTAAATGATGAAAGAGTGTTTCCTTCAATACATCAGGGTTTTGCAGTATTGAATTTCCCTAGCTAGTCCTAAAATTACTCTGGTTAAATGTAAAATCAAAATTAGCTGATAACAGCAAAAGCATTGGACCACTGTTTATTGTACACTATATTGGGTGGATATAATCAAGAATTTAGCACAAAGTTATCTGCAGACACAGAGTCAATTTCAGTGCAAGAGATGTATCCTTGTTCACTCAGCCTTCTTCTGTGGTTATGTTTAGGCTTTTAAATCTGCTGTAAAGGAGAACTGAAGTTTTATATATTTCTAGGAAGAGAAGAGGATCCTTTTTTCGTTATTCATTGTACAATAATTTGTCCAAGTCATACAATTTTAAAAAGCAACAAGGCAAACTGTTTCACAGTCCAATACATTATAGTAAACAGTTATTCTTTGGATTCTTCAGGTCACTTGCTCTCTTTAGTTATTACTAGGTTAAAAGCTCTAAGGTTGACTATTCATTACACAATAAGTGGATGATATTAAATTCAGTACAAACAACAAAATGGAAGTAACTTTCTCAGGAACATCATTAACAGAGACATGACAAAACTTATTGTTGAAGATAAAACTACAAAGACTGAAATACAAATGTTTGTCTTCCTGTATTAGTCTTACCAAAACCCTTGAATTATCCTCTGAATACAGTTATCTACAGACTGTTTCTTTCTTTAAGGTTAGAATTAATAGGTTTGTATTTCCACACTTTTTCTATGAAGGGGAAAAAAAAATCACAACTCTGATTCTGAGTAACTCTGAGTTAAAGCCCTATTTTTACCATGTATTGTCAGTAAATTATATTTTGTCCTTTTGTACTACACAGAAATTTACCCTTCATGTTTTAAAAAATAATTTTTAAAATAGGCAAGTGCAAGTTGATGACAAGTGAATAATAATATTATGAATATATGAATAAAGTTTTCTTTATAGAAGATAGAGAATTCATATTCCTCAATTTCATAATTAAAAAGTTTTTAATGATAGTGATAAAACTTCATAGGAGAAATGAGCCTGAAAACATCCTGAAGTTGCTTGTAGTAATTTAAATTTGCTTATAGATAGTACAGTGTGAATGCAGCCCATTGTGATAATTCCTTCTAATCCACATATAATAGAATTCCATCAAATAACTTTCTCGTCGACACCGTAAATTCTGTTTTGAATTTAAAATACCTTCTTGGAAGATATTTTATTTTGATGTAAAAGCTTCTGCTGACAGAAAATCATCCATATCCATAGTTACTTTTTTCTGGTAGACCTTACTTCTGGACCACCTTTGACTACCTCTGAGATAAAGGCATAACATGTTACTATACTACTACCAGATTTTTTTCTTCTATTATGGATTTTCTATACTGTGACTTGCACTTTTTTCACATGATACTATGACTGTTTAATTTCTTTTCTTTCACAAGAAACTGTAGCATTATAAACACTGTGAGAGGAAGCCCAATCTGAGAGAGTTAATAATGACATTTATCAAAAGTATTAATTTCTTTTGGTGATGAAGATATAGTGAAAGGGGTGGCTATATGGAATATTTAGAGAAAATTTTGCTAAGTAGTGTTTGAAGAAGCATTTTTCCAAAGGCTGTTTTCCTATTAGATAGCTTTCTGCTTGGATTTTTAGTGTTCTTTTTATTTGCTAGTGCATGACTTGATGACTTGAGACCAAGAATGTTTACGTTCTGAAATATTTTTAAAGTGCTAGCTGAGCAGAAAAGGTGGCTGCATTCTTGATGCTCTGGGCTTTCAGCAGGCTTCCACTCTGCCAAAGGAGGGTTGATTGGATTTTGCCAGCAAAATATAGCCAACTGATTTCTCATCACAAGTTCCATATAAAAGTGAAAAGTACTGAAGGGTTTGTGAACCTCTCTCTCTCTCTCTCTCACACACACACACACTCACATATTATTTGACAGATGTTTCAGCCTTAGCTTTTAGGACATGGCTATCTGAAGGATGCTGGATGCATGCATTTGCATAGGACTGCATGATGAATTTTACATCTTCACTTGAACTTTATTAGAGAACTGAATTATATGGTCTTGTATTCAGTTTGTCAGGAAATGTTTGGGAAAGGCCAGTTGGAAGGCAGGGTTTAAGTAACTTGGTAACCTTGCCTGATTTTACTGCTTACTGGACTGAAGCATAGGGCTTTGATGTTGCAGTATAGAAAACTATACAGTGTAGTCAAACTTCTAAACTAATGAATGCTGCTTTTGAAATGGTTGAAGATGTGCTTGTTTGCAAATGGTTGCTTAACTGTTATTTTCTGCTAGTATAAAAGAGGTCTGTTAAGAGTATCTTTGAACTTTGTTGCATGAGCAACATAGTAGAGAAGATGAATTGCAAGCAAAACCAAAAGACAAATCAAGCTTTCTCAAGGACCTTGTTAAATTCATAGTCTAATCAAAGCATAGCACTCCTATGGAGTGAAACTACTTCAGGTTTTGGTACTAAGGAACTAGCTTCTGAGAAAATAAAAGGTATTAAATTTTAATGAGACCATAGAATAAACAGTGTACTATTGCCCTCAGCCAATCATGGACACTGTACATAGGATTAAAGTTGTAAAACAGAAATGACTGGCCAAAAAACATCTTAGATAACTGTCTTAAAAAGAAAAAAAAATATTTTTAGAAAAGGATATAAGATATATTGCAGGTTGTGTATTTCAGCCTGTATATCCCTTCCCTGTGTTTAGCTAATTATCTCGAAGAAAGCATTGGGAATATGTGTAATTATATCTAGACATCTGTAATATCATACATGTGTATGCATACATGTGTCTAAAAATATATGATTTCAATATAATATAACTCATCTTTCACCTATGAAGCTGTTCTTTTAATTCTTTATTTTAAAACAGACATGTTAATGTTTTACTTTATAGAATAGATCTGCATTCATTGACAATGGTGAGATGAAAGGTAATTTTTGAATGTCATGCATGTTGCATAATATTTGCTTTGAATTCATCTGAGAAAAAAAAATCAATAACAAAACATAATTATATTGTTTAGCTTGCGTGTTGCCATCCTTTCAATTTTTGGCTCATCTTGCATGCTGCACGTTAATGGCTTATCAGGTTTTCACATACATGGTATTCAAAATGAATTTGTGGTGACTAAAGCAGCCAATTAGTTAAATGCACATTCATCTTAATCATTTTGTAAGTCATGTAAAAAGAAAAATACAGTTTTATTGTGAAGGCCAGGTTGGATGTAAGTGCGACATAGTTTCTGTTTGCTGTATTTCATCTAACATTGTGGTTTACAGTTTTTATTAATAGCCAGTCCTGTGTTTATTTTTCACTGTATCACTGTGTTTCAGTTGACCTCAAATTTACATATTCAATCAAACAGAATATATGCACCAAGTAAGGGTAACAAATTTTCACACTAATTTTCATAACTCATAAATTTCATTTAAAAATATTTAAAAAAATAAATCCTTAAAACACAGGATACAGTGAGCAAAAATCAGGTAACCTATTTATTATTAGGAAATGAAAAGATATGACTTACTACCATTATAGATTCAGATTTTGAAATAAATCATGAGACAAACTATTTTAACAGATGTTATCTTCTGTAGTCAGTTATTTCTCTTATAGTTATTATCACTCATATAGACTGCAGCCTGCCTTTTTCTATTACAGGTTATTCTCGCATCAGAGTTTTTTGAGATCCCTCTTACATCTCAGCATTATTCATGAGACTACAAAGCTCTTGTCTGCCATGTGCATTCATTCATGTTCAAAGCTTGCTAAGGTAAAAATATGACTCTAATAAATCATGATTTATAAAACAAATAGTCATGGGTTTTCCTACATAGAATTTACTGCACTGCAGAGCACAGTGAGTGTATACTACAGTACATATATAGAGATACAGATGTATATTTTATATATATATATATATATATATATATATATATATATATATATATATATATATATATATATATATATATATTTTTTTTTTCCCCCAGGAATGCTACTTGGTTTCATGTTCAAGAAAATACTACTGTAGGATCATTTGCTTTTTGTACTGACAAAGAGACAAAACGTACCCTGTGACATCAGGTCAGTTCAGTCGTTGGAGCTCTTGGAGATTACAGCATCTTCTTCCATGCTCTTGGTGCCCTCCCTTTGGAGTTGCTATGAGTGGGGAACAACCTACTGTTTTGGGAGCACAGAGGCTGAGAGGTTCTTAACTGCTCTCTCAATTATTAATTGGCTCTCTTGCCAATGTAGAACTCCGTTTAAATTGGTGTGTTTATAAAATATGAGATTACTTTAGGCCAGGTAAATATTTACTAAGCTGACATAAATAAATAAATAAAAACACTCTGTATAATTTATCCTCTCTGCTGCTGTTAATAAGTCAAAGCGTAAGAGCTGAGAAATGAATATGAAGTTGATTTTGTGTCCTTTCTAAAGCAATAACTGAGAAAGTTACTCATGCTGTGCCTATTTTTGTCACATCTTCATATGGCTCAACTGTACTTCTGCCACCTTGGACAACAAAATACAAGGAAGATCAGAAATAGAAAACTGACATGTTTTTGCTTCAGGGGCCTCATAGCAGCAGGTGTTCTGGGAGAATTCAGTGAATCTGTTTAATGAAACTAAGTGAAATTGGGACTGCTGGATTAGGAGGTCAGACATGTCTGGTGAGCGAAGTTGCCATGATGCATTTGGAAAACTGGGTATATGTTTGATGGAAATAATACAGGTGTTAGAATATAAAAAAAAAAATAATGGTCCAGCTTCTTAACAAATGCATCACAGGTGAAAAAAATGTAATTTGAAATTTGAGCTTAAAATGAGTAATATTTCAAATTCGGCAAATCCATTCTCATACAAACAGTGCTCTCATACTAACAATCAGCATCGACACAAGTGACTCAATTTGTGCTCATGAATAATACTGTATAACTATCCTGCTAGTTGGTACATGCTTTTAAGAGAGAAAAATATTTAAAGACAAATCGGTTATAAATAAAATATTGGAAAGGATATAGAATAGCACTATCAACATTTTTTAACAACTCAGATATGTAACTAGACATTGGGATCCTGTATGTCACATTTTTGCACAGCATAACAACCTTGGCATACAGTGTATATCCACTTCAGCCCATATTTTCCGTTGTATTTTCTTTACATGCATGTTTGTATGTTGCAGCTGTCATATTTGTATGGAGGTGGGAAGAAAATTTTTGTTTTGTTGGCATGAGTTTAAGAGGGTTTCAAAAAGCTTCATAATCCTGATCTCTGTGAGGATTGGCAGGATATGCTACAGTCCAGAGGAATACATACCTTGGGTGCCTTATTTTCAACACAGTTTCTGTTTAACATTTATCATGAAAATGGGCCTGCTATGCCAGAGTTAGCTGCACTGGCAGCTACCAGCAATGTTCCTTTACCTCAGCTGTGGCTTGTTCCTGCTTTGGGCAGGTGAGGGGTTGGAAAATGTCACTTCCCTAATGCAAGTGGACCCATGCTGACAGTAGCCCTGATGCCCCCACTGGTACAGGCAGCCCTCATCTTTCCCTCTTTGTACGGGCTGAACTCTATCTGCACACCTGGACACAACATTCAACTGAAAGCATGCCATAAATTGGTACACAGGAAACACAATTCACTCCAATAGGGTAATGTTTTTTTTTCCTAACGATGCAGTGCACAGAAGTCCACATGGCACAGAACTTGTATTAGCAAATAACCGTAAAAAAAAAAAAAAAAGCTTCCCTGGATTCCTTACATTCCTGTTTTCCATTACCATATGCATAGTGTAATGTACAGAGTAGTGGTTAAGATTAGTCATTTTTCTCCATTAAATGTAATTATAATTCAGTAGACTTGCATATTTTTATAGAAGAATAACTGGTAACATGAGGTGTTAAGTAGTTTTCGTTTAAAACGTATTTAAATTCAATCTGCTCAAGTGGTAAGAATCCCTGATTTCTGGTATGTATGACTTGACTGACTCTTTCATTTCCACTACATACAGTTACCTGAAAGTCACTTCTCCCTAAAATGCTAATAAAATTTTAGGCTTTTGAGCAACCTAGAGTTTAGTTTTGCATTATATTAGCAAAAGAATATGAAATCACATCATACTGGCCCTAACCTGCCTGTACTTTTTTTTTTTTTTTACTACTCTTCTGTAAAACATGAACTTGTAAAAGTTATTTCTGTATTAATACTTGTGTTATAGATGTGATAAGTCATTATAAAATGTACTAGTTGGGGTGTTTTTGGGGTGTTTTGCCAACTCAATCCCGAGTCATTAGATTTTTATTTTCTTTTTTACATTGCGATGTCCATGTTAGGAAACAAGACTGGATCAAAAATTTTCTATTGTACTGTCTGCTTTGATATCAACTCAATTTGTGATATTTGTTGTTCAACAAACCTGCAATTCAATATTCTCACTTCTTAATAGACATAAATAATAGTGAAATGTCTCACAATGTGAGGTGATGAAGTATATAACGGTAGGTTGGGCAAAAGGTATTGGTACTAATTCTTTTGGGCACAGTTTTGCCTAATATATTTATCAAGCTCTCTGTCATCCTTCAGATATTCTTTGAACATTTTTTTCCTCTTGTAGTTACAGTAATGCTACAGGAAAAACTCTTTTTGTTTTGTCCTGCCCTAGGGACCATGCTCTTTGAGATTTTGACTGAGTGCAGTTACCAGTTACCCTTGTGCAGTTTTGTGTTTATCAGGTCATTGCAATACTCTGAGGGGTGGTCTAAATGGCAATATGCTAAGGGATGTTTTTTTAGAAACAAACAAAACTCTGAAGTCTAGCATTGGAAAATGCTTCTAAATTTTTAACATTTTAGTCATCATAGTGGTAATGTAAGGAAGTAAAAAAATATGCATCCTAATTTCTGAAGAGATGCTTATAGAGTAGAGATAGTGCATTCAGAGTGAATTACATAAACTATGAACTATCTAGTGCACAGGGTGTGAGCAAGGCTTCTGCTGCTTATCTCGACATCTGGTGCAACCATGAAGGGCAACCCTATCAGAGACTGCTGGCCATGATTACAATTAGGGTCAGGCTGTGTAATCTTAAAGTAATTACTTTGCTGGACTGATAATATACAGGAAAGTACTGCAGATGAGAATCAGATTTTATCAATTAGAAAACAAGTTTTCCACGCAAATGTTAATAAGGATGGATCTTCCATCACACAAATTGTGCTGCCTAACCACTTGATGTTTAATCATTTGTTATTTCATTTTACAGTAATGGATCCTGACATTTAAATTGCTCCTTATCATTTCCACTTGGTACATGTATCTTGCCTTCATACAAAAGAGTATGGCTGACACTAAAGATGGATTTTTGCCCTGTAACAGAGCCCTGCTTAATACTTTTGTTAATGTGCAAAGTGGAGTGGACTGCAGTTCATTCTGCTGTACTTAATTTGGCTCTGCAAGATGTCTGATTGTTGTCAGTAAAATAAGCAGCTTCTGAGTTTCCATAGGAAGCCGTCTGTCCAAAGGGGCTGTTTTATACAGTCACTCTTCAATGTAGAACAGTAATTTCAAAAATATCTAAGTACCATTTTTCAGGATCAGACTGATTTAAAATTTTTCAGAAATACCTTCACGGGGCAGTGAAACTGCTCATACTTTATAAAAAGTCTCTTGAAAAGTACATGTATAAGCAGACCCTCTTTTCTTTACTTATGCCTCCAGCTTTTCAGAAGAGAAGGCAGGGGGATTGCTGCAACTGTTGCAGCAAGGATGAATGAAACAATTCTTAAGTCTTGTGGTTTTATCAGCTTTGCAGATGTGATACCAGTGGAAATGAGACATGCACTTGCCACAGCAAAGCGCAGCATCCCACCTCTGTCTGCAGACAACTTGCTTCTGTGTCGCACTGTAGGTGAGTCAGCTTGCATAACTGGGTTTACATACACAGTTTTCAGAAGCACAAATGGCCCCAAGATATCAAAATGCTATGGAGAGTAACAGATTCTCTGAAGATCACACTAGCTGTCCATGGCTTTAGGTACAGGAGTAGCTCCATGGCTCCTTTAGAAGCACGAGCCACAGCTGAGGGAAATGCCGGGAGCACTCAAACTGCAGCAGTAGCCTCAGCTTGTTCCACTTGTTAAACTTTTGTGCCCTTAAAAGCTGTAACATGGCCTGTGTTGTGGCTCAGCAGCACGAATCCCCCACTCCCTCCCCCAGTTTCTGTGGTGTTTAAAAGGTATTTTTAATAGCCTTGATACTGTATTTTGTTATCAACGTTCCTAAATTCAATGATTATTGAAAGAATCCCAGGCTGTTATACTTTTGAACACATAAACTTTAAACTGTGAAAGTGTTACTGGGAAAGCTTTATCAAATGTCTGACCTGAATAGACCTTTACTGCATGAATTTGCTGTGTATAGTGCTGGAGCACCTGTTACATTCAGTAGGGCACCTAAAGATCAGTTGCAAAATATTTTGCAGTTATGTACCTGGGATAAAGGTGTATGTTACACTGAAGGCGTCTGTCAGCCTTTTGCGTTTAAATGCATGACTGAGGTGAAACAGACTTTAGAGTAGGCAAGGCCCAGCCTGCACCTTCAGGCTGTGACCATGCCCGTCCTTCTCCCTGACAACGCAGCATTGCCTCGCACACGCACTGCGTCGCCTTCCTTTAACTTTTTTCCTTCAAGTATCATCACGAGGCCCGGCGTGAAGGAGGCGGAGTGCCGCCCGGGGCTGCGGCGGCCGCTCCCGGGGCCGGAGCGTTTCGGAGACGTGTCGGGAGCGGCTGCAGCGCCCGGCCTTGCGCTGTCTCCATCCCCGCAGCGCGACCCTCCCGCAGCCGCTGTGCCCGGCGCTGAGGCGGCCGCGCGGCCCCGCTCCTCTCGCGGCTGCCGCCTGGAGGCGGGCGGGAGCGGCGGGCGCGCGCCAGCCGCTGCAGCCGTCGGCCGCGGCGCTGTGGTGAGGGAAGGGACGGGAAGGGAAGGGAAGGGACGCGAAGGCAGCGCCGCCCCCGCCCTGGCCGGCAGTGAGGCTGCGACCGAGCCCGGCTGCGGATCGCACAGCCCCGCCGCGGCGCCCGGCTGCCAGCCAGCCCGCCCGCCCTCGCTCCCTCCCTCCCTCCAGCTCCTCGCTCCTCGCCGCAGCTTCGCCCTCTCTGTCTCCCGGCCAGATGATGAACTTTCTGCGGCGCAGGCTCTCGGACAGCAGCTTCATCGCCAACCTGCCCAATGGCTACATGACCGACCTGCAGCGGCCCGAGCCGCAGCAGCCGCCGCCGCCGCCGCCTCCCTCGGCCTCCTCGGCCCCTGCCTCGGGCTCCCCGGCCGCGGAGCGCCGGCAGCCGCCGCAGTCGGCGCCCCCCCAGCAGCAGCAGCCGCCGCCGCAGCAGCAGTCGGCGGGCAGCAGCTTCTTCAGCTCGCTCTCCAACGCCGTGAAGCAGACGGCGGCCTCGGCCGGGCTGGTGGACCCGTCCTCCGCCGGCTCCTCGGCCGCCGGCAGAAAGTTCAAGCTGCTGCTGGTCATCGACGAGCCGCACACGGACTGGTAGGTGCCCCCCCCCCTCCCCGCTGCGGCCCCTGCCCCTCACAGCCCAGCCCCGTCCGCGGGGGCTGCGGGACCCCCGGGGGGCGCCAGGTGCGGCGCGGACCCCGCCGGGGCAGCCGAGCGTGGAGGCTCCTTCTCCGACAGCAGCCTCGGTAAAACGCGTGCACCGCGCTGCCTAGCGAGATAAACAGCTCGTGTCAGCAGCGGAGGGGGGTCGGGGTCTCTCTGTCGGGGGTTCTGTGCGGATTCACGCTGCTGAGCGGGCTTGTTTTGGTGCGCAGCGCACCGCTGCTGCTGCGGCTCCCGAAATGCGTCTCGGGGTGAAGGTCCTTCGGGAGGCTGCCGACGAGCCCTCAGCCTGTGAATGTCTGCGGCGGGGTTAATTAACTCCGCGGGTTTGGTGCGGGGTGGGTGTTTTGCTTCCACTACAGTCACACGATACGTGCCATTTACAACGCCAGAACTTGTATGTCAACTCATCCCTTCCCGTGCCTGAGTGCTACCAGCAAGAGAGGCTATAGCTTTTCCAGACCCGCTGGTCACGTATGACATCCCTGAACGCTGTGGTTATAGGAAGGGTGCACGTTTAGTAATCATACGCTATCTTATTTCCCGATAACCAGTGTTTACACATCAAGCTGTGAATCATCCTGTTCGGGGTTGCCAATTACAGTATATCGTGTCTTAAAGGTGCCTAAAAATAATACTGAGTAAAACAAGTATGTTGTTACAGCACTGACATCATCCGTAATGGATTGTGGGTCTCTGATTTTATTGTCAGCTTCACAAATTTGTAACCTTACTGTCTAGGCGGACTTAAGCATCTCTGATTTTATACAATTTGCTTTAAAATGGCACTTCAATAAAATACTTGAAACAGAAATTAAAGCCTAATAAAAACAGTATTGCCTATAGCAAATGTTATTGTTAGCAATGTTACCTGTTATGTTTCTTGTTTGTTTTGGGGTTTTTGTTTGTTTTTGGAGAAGAAAAACAAAAACATACAAGGTTGTTGTATCTGCCAGACTAAAGAAAGCCTCTGTACCTACGTCATGGAGATGCATCCATGGACACTGCTCACTGCCTTGCAGATACATTTATTTAATATTCTACAGTGAAAATGTTTTTGCTTGGTAAATTAAATAACTCTGTATGTTTGTAACGTCTGTTTCTGGTAACATCTTTCTATAAATACTGAAGCCAGCCTGTGTATTATAATCGTGGCATGTTCTACGTACCTCATAAATGCATCTGATATAAACACTATTTATCAGCAATAGCAAAGCTTTTAAAGGTCTGTTTTGTGAATGTCACCAACTGCACTTCAGAAAGGAGACTAGATGCATTCACAAATATATACAAGGTTACTCCTTGTCCCTGTTTCTTCATTTTTATTTTTTTCCTTTTTCTTAGTATGTGATGTGGATATGTAGTAGTTCTAGAAAGAACAGTTTATTGTTATTGTGCTGGTACTGGCTCTTTCCCCTCCAAAAAGCTAATCACTTTTTAATGGGGGATTTTAAAATCAGTATTGTAATATAGATGTATGTACTCTAGAAATATATGCAGAAAAGTTTATTCCATATCTTTGGAATTAGGGACATCCAGATTGACGTGTACTGAACTGCAGTAGATTTTGTCTATATCATATTTATGAGCAGGCTTGGAAAGTGATTATTAGTGACAATTTGAAAAAAAATATTGAAAAATTGGAACTGGCAATAGATAAACTACAATGATCAGATGGCTATCACACCAGCTACCCTGCCTGGCATGATGCATTGACGTACGGTTTAGCAAGATGAGGTATAGAGATCTGCTGTCATGTGATACACTAAAAAAATCCCGTAAATAACAACAACAACAGCAAAAATTACCAAGTACTCTGGAGTCAAGGTAGATTCATGAGAAACGACTGCAGCTGCTTTGCATTAATCCTGAGAAGAGGATTATATGGTGGGAGTTTTGAGCTGTGTTGTGTTTGTCTTCAATTCAAAATGTCCTTTTGGGCAATTGCCTTTGGGTTGCAGTTTAGATAGAAAGAAGAGAATTTCAATCTGGATCGTAATGAAATCCTACTAATTCAGTATCCTCTTTTTAGCAAGCTCCAGAGGATGTATTATGCACCTTATTTTGTGAGCAAAGGATATAACCCCTTACTTCTAGCATCAAAAGTGCATTTTGCTTCTAGTATATTTTAATTTCTATTAGAGACTCATGCTTGAGGTCTGAGTTTTAATAACCTTTCTAATATCGTTGTTGTTGCTATTGGATGCATATGGGATATTTTACAAATAAATAAATATCTGGTTGTTGCTTGCATTTTTTAATCTTGATCTAGGTGACTTCTTTTATAATTTTCTTGTCTTAACAAGTTTGTCCTTTCACAGGTTTTGAAATTCTCCTTTTTCAGTTTCTTTACTTTTATGGTATAGGATGGGGAAAAAATTGGAAACGTATATGGTACTAATTTGCATGTTTTTACCACACTAGATTGTCTTACTCTTTAAGGAAAGAGAGCAAATGCAGTCATCCTGTCAAACCATTCTCTTTTCTCCAGTGGCACTCAATCAATGGCATGTGAGAGCTGTGAAAAAAGCTTATTTTCTTACAGGTTCTTTGGAAACTTGCAGCTACGTAGATGAGAAAGACCGTTATGGACTTCTAATAAAGACAGCACTGCAAAATAAGCTAAAAGTCTTTGTATCTTTTAGTACCACTACACCTGCCTCAATGACAAGTGAAGGGGAAAAAATGAAAACAGGCTAAAGCTTTCAGTCAACTACCAGAGACAAATCCAAGACAAGCTATCTTCATTGGTTCTGGTTCTCATGGAGTACTTTTTTCTAGTCCCCTTCTACAATAAATGATCCTTTGGTCCAAAGGTGAAAGAAAAAACCAATCAATTCCATCAATTATCTCTGAAGTTTTCTCTCATTCTAGACTATCACCATGAAGAAGGGGTGACTTGTAATGCCAACGCTCCTTCAAATGAAACAGCACTATTCATTCATATGAATGCATTGGAAAGCTCATCTTATTTTGTGGCCCGTTCTTATGCATTTTAATGTCACGTTCTTTTCATCTGCAGCTGTGTATTGAACAGACATTTTTAATACCTTCATTGATGTCCAGAACCCATTCCTGAGTTACCACATCTAGTTGAGAACCTTGCAAAGTAATTAAAATGTAGAAGTAAGTCATTTTGATGGAAAAAACGTATGATTCACAAGCACTCAATGGATCTCTTGGGGAAGGGAAAGCTTCAAGAACCAATTTGATGTTTAATAATCATTTTATATAATAGACTTCAACCTGATCATTTTATAGATTTAGGTATGTGTTGATATTTTTATAAATGGAAGAGACTGAGAAGTAAAATCATTTGCTCAAGGTCATCCAAGAGCCTAGTGACAGAGCTGATACAAAATTTCGGTATTTTGCTTAGCCTGTTCTTTTAATTCTTCTTTTCTAGCTGTTGGTCTGCAGTAAGTGCCCCAAGCTCCCAGCTAGCTACATTTATTTAAAAATGCGTATAATTTTCTCAGGAGATAACCATTTTGTTCTGTATACGAAATGTACTGAATATTTAGTGCTGTACAAGCAATTGATTAGCGGGTGTACATCAGTGGCGAGGTGCCAAAATGTGCACATAGAGTATTCTCCTTATTGAAAGCTTATGTGTAATATTTAGAAAGCTGTTTCAATATTGAAAAGAAAGTACTGGTTGGTTGCTCTCATGCTTTAAAGATTAAATGTAAGACTCATTGGCTGTTAACGATGAAACTATAAAAAGAATCAGATGGAAAAAATGTGTTCCTATTTTTTTAAGCACAAATCTCATTGGAAGTATCAGTACTGCCACCCCTGATAATTGTGCATTTCCTATAATGTTTACTGCTTTCGTAGTTACTTATCTTTAGATAGGTGCAGAAGATCATTTCCAAATGGCTGGTACAAATCTTGTGTGAACAGAAAGCTTTCTATTTTAAAACTACTGAATTATTTATGGGCAAACATTGCTCATCATAATGTTTTTAGTTTGAAAGCATTGTCTTAGTGCAGAAAGTCACTTGTTTATGGTACAAAAATTTACTCAAGTGAGTAGAATGAGGTTTTTGTTTGTTTGTTTTTCCTATTTTCCAGGCAACTAGAAGGAGGAAAATAGTTGTACTCAATTATATGTACAGAGTTGTTGTGTAAAAGGGTAATTGCCAAATAACTTACATGCTACAATGAAGTTTTATTTATTTATTTAATTCCTGTGGGGTTGGTTCAATTGTGCATAACCAATTAGGTTATGAATATTTCCTGAATGAACTTGAACTAGAATTAGAATTCATTTTACTTGGTAGTAACATGTTGATTTAGTAACTGCACTATTTCTTGCATTCAGTGCAAGTCTTCTGTTAGCAAGTTTTCTAGTTTGGGAAGGTGTCACTTAGATTTTAGCAACAAGGGCAACTGCTTTGCCAGAGGTCTAGGTTATCTTCTGGGTAGCAGCAGGATGATACTCTGTAGAAGGAGCTTTTGCTAGCCTCCTGGCATTGCAAGGCACAGTGCTACTCGTATAACATATAAAGACACCATATGAAGTGGGGAGGAAAGCCCGGGACATGGACAAACTGTGTAAGCAGTAGTGATTACGCAGAGGGAGAGTCTCTTAAAACTCATCTAGGGGCTGAAGGTGAGAAGCTTTTGAAAGCTGGCCAAGGAAGGGACTACTGTGTTGCAGAGGTATAGGGAGACTGATTTTTAGAAAGGTGTGAGAATCGCTAAATGTAGATATGTGCCTTCGGGCAATGAGTATACAGTGAAGGTAATCTTACCAGTATATGTATTTTATATAGGAAGAAAGACAATAGAATAGAAGTTACTTTTATTACTTTAAAATATTAATTAAGAACTGCTGTGCTTTTTGCAACAAGAAACTCTTAATACTAAAGGAAAAGCAACTTTTCTTTGACGTAGTGCTCTAACTGTCTTGCAAGGAGGAAACAGGTTCCTTCATCCCCTGAAATTTAGCAACATTGATAAAGATTTTACCTTTTGTTTTTCTCTTTAATTGTTGCTTCATATGACTTTGTGTTTTGAAGTGATCTTTGTGAGGAGGTTCATCTGAATCTTAAAAAGTTGGTCATGTGGCAATCTAATTACAGTTATGGCCTTTGGACTAAATTCCTAGTCCTCTAAAAAGGGGATGGCAACCAGATGTTAAGTGAAGTCAATACGTGCTTAGGCAGCTTTCTACAACCGGGTAATAAGACCAGTACTACTTCCCACTACATTCTGAAGTTTTTAGGTTGGATATTAGGAAAACTTCTTTACTGAAAGGGTTGTTAGGCATTGGAAGGGGCTGCCCAGGGAAGTGCTTGAGTCACCATCCCTGGAGGTCTTTAAAGATGTTTAGATGTAGAACTTAGTGATATGGTTTAGTGGAGGACTTGTAAGTGTTAGGTCAGAGGTTGGACTCGGTGATCTTGGAGGTCTCTTCCAACTAGACAATTCTGTGATTTTTAACTCTACATTAAGGCTCTGCATTTTGCAATCAAAATAGCATCATTAATAACAAAAAGATGGAGGCATAAGCAAGGGTTACTGTGAGCACAAGCAGCACACCTCTGCTGGCTGGGAGGACAGATGGGCACAGATTATACAACTTAAGTTGTTTCAAAAAATTTTATTTTGAACTCTCTCTCCTCATTAGATGTGAACAACTGAATCTGTTCGTCTGTTTGTTTTTACCGAAGGGGTAAAAGTATAGCCCAATGAGCATTGTTAATTGGTCTTTGTCCTCCCCCCACTCCCCTATATATATATATAGGGGAGTTATATATTTATTATATATATATATATATATATATATATATATATATATATAATATATATAATGTGTGCTGGGCAAGAACATGAGAACAAGGATATGCACCTGCACTAACTGAAGTGCATCATGTAATATGTTAACAAATCTGAATTTGTAGTATACAGCAATCCCATGCAAGTTGTATTTCAGCTCTATACTCTGAAATGGCCACTGATACCATTCTCCACCAGACAACGTGTGTACTAGTATTTGAAGATAATGTAAGAAAAGATTCCAGAGGGTTTTCAGTTTATCTACAGTTCTGTCATGTGTAATACTTGGATGCTTTGCTTTAGTATAAATAGTAAAACACAGTACATAATGGAGATTGCCTTGTTGACAAGATATTAAAAAAAAAAAAAAAAAAAAAGACCAAAAAAACCCCAAAACAAAGCTCTTACTGGGAAATGCTTTTGTCTTCCAAAATGTGTGTTTCTCTGTCTAAACAAGCTCTTTAATGTTGTAATGTTATTTCTTAATGTGCATGAGATGCTGATTAGAAATTTAGACATTTTTCTCCCTATGTGCTCAGAATCTTAGTGAACCTATTTTTAGTCTCTAAAGAGACCACCAAACATTTCTGAAACTTAATGAAACCTACAATGATGTGTTTAGCTCCATAAGTGATTTTCAAAAAAAAAAATCTATTTGCTGATGTTTCCTTCTAACGTTTCTGTTAATGGAAAAGAAATGGAAAAACTGGCAAGTAAGTAACTAATTGTTTTCAGGTAGGTATAATTCAAAGCTACAAGATTGAAGTGGGAGATAATAGCTTTTAGGACTTTACACTTAAGTCAAATAATAAATTCTGCTATGATTCAGAACTTTAAAATTTACCAGTGGCAAATAAAGATCATTTATTGAAACAGGAACAGCATGAAAGAAAAATTATTCAAAAACATTATTAGATTTCTTACTGATCCTCTTGAAAAGTGAAATGTGTCTAGAGGACTCTATATTTTGAGTTGTTTCTGTTTTAAACAAATATTATTCTGTAAACAATGTAGGACACCATGACTGTACACATTTTTGTTGAAATCATGTTTCTCCAAAAGACTGATGCTAAATATTCTAATTATCAATATATTCTTCATGTAATTACTTCAGTGTCTGCATTTTTAGTACTCAATTCTTAATAGGACAATGAGACAGTTACTTACAGATCAGTTACTCTGATCATCCTCTTCAAGTTTATCAACTTTAGTTCTTCAGCCAGCCTGCCCACTGTGAATGCTCTAAACTACAGAAATGGGTTTTTAATATAATTTAAGTAGATGATTTAGATTTTTATGTTTGTATATAAGATATACCACAACCTGAATTAAAAAAAAAAAAAAAAAAGGAAAAAAAAAAGGTAAGACTTTAGTGAAAAGTTGTGTTTGAGTACAAAGTTGTGCCTGAAGAGGAAAACTACAAATATAGAAGGTTGTATTTGGTTACAGAACCTCTGAAGAAGTTTTCTAGACTTGGCTGGATGAAAACTGCTGGATGAAAGGGTAAATACAAGTAGGTAAAGTAGTTATAAAGAACTGAAAATAGTAAAATGGCAAGGAGAACCATATTGTAGATTTCAAAAAGAGAGGTAATAAATTATGAAGTAAATATTACCTGAAATAATGATATTGCTTCCAACGATGAGAGGCTGTGATATGACTTTACAAATGTTGTAAGCTGGAGGTCAACGTTATAGCATGGTCTAGAATGTAAAATATTTGCTTGATAGCACTGCTTCATTTGCTAATTAAGCAGCTTTATCTGCGCTGAGTCAAACTCACTTCTCAGAAGAAAGCAGTGCACTTTTAGACAGCCAGCTGGAGCAGAGGGAGGGTGGGTATTCATGATAACATGAACTGTAGACTAATTTGAGATTTTGCAAAAAATGGAAAGACTGTTTTCTTTTCTCTATTTTACAATACCCACTTTCACCACAAGTGTGTCCCTGCCTGGCTGACACAGAAATATTCATAAGCTGTGTTGATGAATTCTCTGATTCCTAACAAAAAATTGGTGACTAATGTCACTGGTGTTCATATATTTGCAAGCAAAAGCTATATGAATGATAATTCAGAAGATGCAGTCTTATAAAGAACCTTCTTATTCAGAAGATGCAGTCTTATAAAGAACAAGACGAAGCTGGTGAGGGGCCTGAAGAACAAGGCTTACGAGGAGCGGCTGAGGGAGCTGGGCTTGTTCAGCCTGCAGAAAAGGAGGCTCAGGGGTGACCTTATTGCTCTCTACAGGTACCTTAAAGGAGGCTGTAGCGAGTGGGGGTTGGTCTGTTCTCCCATGTGCCTGGTGACAGGACGAGGGGGAATGGGCTAAAGTTGTGCCAGGGGAGTTTTAGGTTGGATCTTAGGAAGAACATCTTTACCAAAAGGGTTGTTAGACATTGGAAGAGGCTGCCCAGGGAAGTGGTGGAGTCACCATCCCTGGAAGTCTTTAAAAGACGTTTAGATGTAGAGCTTAGGGATATGGTTTAGTGGGGACTGCTAGCGTTAGGTCAGAGGTTGGGCTTGATGATCTTGAGGTCTCTTGCAACCTAGAAATTCTGTGATTCTGTGAAATTTAAAGTGGGTCTTCCTGGTTTTCCTACAGACCAACCTGGGACCTTTTTCATCTGATTTTACTGCTGCTAGAGCATGTTTTGTAAAGATAGGAGTATTAGATTTGCTAACTTGTTGCTTTTAGTAATGAGCTACTGCTTTTACAAATCTGCTACTGTTAGCTCCTTTGAACACTTTTGGTAATTTTGCAGCAGTGGAACTTGCAGCAGTTCCATTTGATATTGCTCTGGGGGGGTCTCTTTAATGTGCACAGGAGGATCTTGGAAGAGGGTGCTGATTTTCAGGGCAGAACAACATCTGAAGCAGAACAGGATTGGCCCTCAAGCTGTACCTAAGGCTGGGTATTTTGGTGTGAGCAGTGTCAGGCAGTAATGTGAGATATCCAGGGCTTGCGTTGTGATTGTGGTTGCCTGTCAGCAAGGGGGCTGGCAGGGCGGGTTAGCTGATCAAGGCTATCAGAGGGTATCTGCTTACTCTATTCCTTCTTGAATTAAAAACATTGGCAGAAGTGGGATTCATTTTATGGAAGGATCCAGTGGATAGCGCTGAAGAAGATGGAACTTCCATTTTTGAAGACTGTTCCTTTGCCCCCCCCCCAAATTGTCTTCATCTTTCTTCCAGTGTGCCAGTGACTGAAGAAGATGATCCATGGGGTGTCACTTAAATTGCTTAAGGTTGTTACTTAAGTGCAGCTGGGAATGGGTGAGAATGATGTTCTCTTTACTATTTTCACCTCTGAACATGTGCATTTGGACTCAGCTCTTTTTTTTTTTTTTTTTTTTTTTTGTAAATTGCTGCATTCTCCTGCTGCTATGAGAGTGGCAGAATTCAGGCTCTTTCTTCCCTCTGTGGACATTAGGACTTAGTCCCAGCCTGTGCAGAGAGAGGTGTAAGCATACTTTCCCTGTTTTCGTAAAACAAACAAATACTGTGTAGTGCTTGATGCCTAATGGGGTGTGATCACCCCTTTTTCACCTCTAATGAAATAGATAGGAAGAATAAAAATGTTGTGTGCCACCATCAGCCAGTCTGGTGCCAGAAATTGCAACAAAAGACAGTTTGGGTACAGTCCCTGCAATGCACCAACCCCCCCCACTATCGATCCTCAGAACATGACTTTTTTTTTGAGGTGTGAAGAGATTCTGTCCTGGAAGGAAGTGGATTTTTATGTTCTCCTTCTCGTTGCAGGAACACACTGGCAAGTTCAATGGGTCCCATTTCTTCTCCGAAATCTCAAGAATGTAGACTCCTGCATTCGTGTTTTCTTATTTTTGTTTTTCTTACCAGTCATATTTCAGTCTTATAATTGACTCAGTGTTTTGAAAGGCATAGTTTATGTTTGTACATTGCACTCCTCACCCCTCACCTCCCTCCTATGTAATGTGTCGGGAAATCTTTTTTTTTTTTTTTTTTTTTTTTTTTTGTGTGTGTGTATGTGTTATGTATCTGTTCTAAGGGAGGGAAGAAGATGGTCTAACCATTAAAATGAATTTCTGAAATGACTGTTCCATTTTGATGCTGCCTGAGTTACCATTAGATCTATGATCTTATATCCCAACTGGATTGATTGATAAAAGGAGTTAAAAAAAAATAATAATAATAAAATAAATAAATAAATTTGAAAGTGCACACACTACTTTGAATTTTTATAAGGTGATGAAAGTAATTTTAAAAATATTTTAATCTGTACTTCAGATGAAGTGTTTTAAATAGCTTAATTTTGTTCTAAAGGATCCACATGCAATGATTTGAAATAAAATAATAGATTTTTAAATTAAGTATGCCAATTTACAGATTCTGGTCCTTAAAAACAAGTTTTAAGATCTTGCCTTTACAGAAATGGAGCAAATGTAAGTAAGCAAGCATTAGGGAATCTGTCAGTGAACAGATATGATTTTTTTTTTTCTTTAAAATAGGTACAGTTTCCTAATGAGTACTTAAAACTGTAATAGGAAGTTGTTTCCACTGCTCGTAGTGAAGAAAACTCATTACATCCATTAAGAACTGTAGTAACAAAATGTTGTGTAATGCATTTTTAAAAAGTGAATCGACATGATCTGAACAGCAACAGAACAGGGACACAGTAAAGGCTAAGTAGAGACTTGGTTTTATTTTATTAGGCATGGCAGTAGTCGTCCTTTATAGCTGATTTATGCTTTGTTTTCAGAGTGGGGCACTCACTTTCTGACAGGCTACTGATAAATCTTTATTGCTAGACTAACCTTTAGGCTTCTGGATTTCTGAGTTAAGCCAATTTGTCTCATTTTGTATGCAGCTCTTGTTTATTTGTTAAATAGGCATGATTAGAATAGGGGAGCATGCTTTTATGTAATTTCAAATTGAATATAAACAATCATTAAGTAAATATCAGCAATGTGCGCTGTTTCTTGGAAAACTGTTGCAGATAATTAGTTTAGTTTTTGCTGAGAGTGTGAGTGCAGAAAAGACATGAGTAAAACTTGTGGCACAGGTAGTAATAAAATCCAAGTTACACTTGCGTGTAGATGTGTCCAGGAACCAAAGTGTTTGTATCCCTGTAACTTTCTGAGTAGGTGTTTGAGAATGGAGCACAAGTTGAGATGCTCTTTCACAGAATCACAGAATTTCTAGGTTGGAAGAGACCTCAAGATCATCAAGTCCAACTTCTGACCTAACGCTAACAGTCCCCACTAAACCATATCCCTAAGCTCTACATCTAAACATCTTTTGAAGACTTCCAGGGATGGTGACTCCACCACTTCCCTGGGCAGCCTGTTCCAATGCCTAACAACCCTTTCAGTAAAGAAGTTCTTCCTAACATCTAACCTAAAACTCCCCTGCGATAAGGTCGCCCCTGAGCCTCCTCTTCTCCAGGCTGAACAAGCCCAGCTCCCTCAGCCGCTCCTCGTAGGACTTGTTCTCCAGGCCCCTCACCAGCTTCGTCGCCCTTCTCTGCACCCGCTCAAGCACCTCGATGTCCTTCTTGTAGCGAGGGGCCCAAAACTGAACACAGTACTCGAGGTGCGGCCTCACCAGAGCCAAGTACAGGGGGACGATCACCTCCCTAGCCGTGCTGGTCACACTGTTCCTGATACAAGCCAGGATGCCGTTGGCCTTCTTGGCCACCTGAGCACACTGCTGGCTCATATTCAGCCGACTATCCACCATCACTCCCAGGTCCTTCTCTGCCTGGCAGCTCTCCAACCATTCCTCTCCCAGCCTGTAGCTCTGCTTGGGGTTATTGCGCCCCAGGTGCAGGACCTGGCACTTGGCCTTGTTGAACTTCATGCAGTTGACCTCAGCCCATCGGTGCAGCCTATCCAGATCCTCCTGCAGAGCTTTCCTACCCTCAAGCAGATCGACACACGCACCTAACTTGATGTCATCTGCGAACTTACTGAGGGTGCACTCGATGCCCTCGTCCAGATCATCGATGAAGATATTAAAGAGGACCGGCCCCAGCACCGAGCCCTGGGGGACGCCACTAGTGACTGGCCTCCAACTGGACTTGGCTCCATTCACCACGACTCTTTGGGCCCGGCTATCCAGCCAGTTTCTAACCCAACGAAGCGTGCGCCAGTCCAAGCCAAGAGCAGCCAGTTTCTTGAGGAGAATGCTGTGGGAGACGGTGTCAAAAGCCTTGCTGAAGTCAAGGTAGACCACATCCACAGCCTTTCCTTCGTCCACCCAGTGCGTCACTTTGTCATAGAAGGAGATCAGGTTTGTCAAGCAGGATCTGCCTTTCATAAACCCATGCTGACTGGGCCTGATCGCCTGCTTGCCCTGCAAGTGCTGCGTGATGACTCTCAGGAGGATCTGCTCCATGAGCTTCCCTGGCAGTGAGGTCAAACTGACAGGCCTGTAGTTTCCCGGGTCTGCCCTCCGGCCCTTCTTGTAGATGGGCGTCACATCTTTCCATGCACATCTGAAAATACAGCGGTTCCCTGGTCCAAGAAGTGCCCTGTCATTCTTTCTGTGTTATGGCTTCCAATTAAGGTGATTATAAGTCATCAAAATTGCTTTAAGAGTATTGTGCGAGCATTATGAAGTGTGTGTGTGCACAAATAGATATGTGTATAGATAGGTATGCACACTTCAAAAAAAAAAAATTAATTTTCACTAGCAGATAGTATTTCTGTAGTCATAATTCTGTCATTCTGGTACTATTGGGGTGCACTGGAATAAATAGAGGCTCTTCCATTATGCAACTGGTTAGAAAGGTTATCTGCGAAATCTCTTCTATTGGTTGTAATGATAGAAAGCATGAGTATTAGAGATTTGGTATTTTGTGTGAGGTTACACTCTACTTAAATTCTTTCAGTTGATCCCTATTCTAGAATTTCCATGCTGGCTTGTTTCCCTACTAAGGAAGATATGTCCAAGTATAAACTACCAACAGCTCAACATACAAGAGGGTCAGATTAGTATTCTTGGCAGTAGTAATATTTTAGAGAAGTTTAGAGCAAGACTAATATTAATTACAATTAATGTATATTGAGATTTACATTATCTTTGTTAAAATAAATTCCACTAGGTTGGTCTTTGTTCTTGAAATGGGTAGGTAGGAGGACAGACTGCAGGTCTGTTCTTGGATTGGTGAGGATCTTACAACTGTCTTTTTCAACATAAGTCCTATGGTGCTTGTCTAGGCTTTTTTGTTAGAAGTCCTTTCCAGAAAGTTAGGCAGCTTATTAAAGTGGTTGATTTTTTGTTGTTGTTGTTTGTTTGCACTTTTTTTTTTTTTCTCTTCAGAGTAGCACGACCCATTAGAAAGTACACATTTGAAGTCTCCAAATCCTTGGCTGTTAGGTGGCATATTGAATACATATCAGGTACCAAGTAGCTTTCAGAGTAAAATGCTACTACAGAGCAAAATGGGATATTCCTGTGTGATTGATTTTGAAGCTGAGTTGTCCAAGTCCCTTGGTTGTAGTGCCCATATATTTCAATTACAGTAGCCTGGAAGGCTGATGATATAGAATAAACACATTAGAGACTGTTATTCTGAAATGCAGGCGGTGTGTAATTTTATGTTGTAATTACAGTTAAATCTCTGTTTTCTGGTATGCCATCTTTGAGGTGGGTTGATAATCAGGAGGCTTATTCTAGAGCTTTTGTTAGGCATTTCTCATTTGGATGATTTAGAACAATACACTTACGATGTTTTCTGTGGAGTAGAATTCCAGTATTGGTTTCAGACTTTGAAAAAAACATATGGCAAACTGCTGTCTGTCAGTCAAGATGGCATGAAGACTTCATGCATATAGCTGCTTAACAAACACCAGTGTGAAATTTAAAGCATATCACTTCATTTAAATGCTCCTTTACAGTTTCTTAATTTTGAAATGAAATTTGAAGGGAAGTGAATCTGATTTGTACTGAGAAAATATTTTCAAAGAACAGAACAATAATTCTAAAAGACACAATCATAACTTTTCAAATAAGTTACCAGGACTGTTTGCACCTAGACCTCCTATCTCAGGCAACAGTGTTTATAAGTGTTATGTAAAACTTTACATTGCTTTGACTGGCCTTTTTTTCCCCCTAATTCTTTGATAAAAGACTTGAAATAATTCTAAGAATCTTAGCGATAATGTATTTGTCATGTTCTTAGTGCTAGGGTTTTTGTTCAGAATAGCTGAGATAATCTAACATCATATATTAGGTCATCTGCAGTATCCAATTTTTGTGAACACAAAATTATTTTTATAATTAATAAGTATATTTATTTGCATAAAATGTTATGTAAATATGTATGTCCATGCATGAGGAGTCATAAAGTGGTCTTATTGCAGAGAGTAATAAATGTAGAGCCACCTCTCAGGAAGTGAGAGGTACTCACTGTCACCTTGTTTGGCAGTTTGTCTAGATGTTAAATTGACAACCAATACTTGAATCCTGTTCAGTGGCATAGAAAAGATCTGCGTTGGTGTTTTGTTTGTTTGTATGTTTTTTAGGTATGTCATCGTAGCACTTTTGCAAATACATAAATAGTGGAATCCTTATATAGAATTTTATCATATTATTAAAACAAGTAAACATTTACTAACTTTTCATGCTGTGTCATTGATAAGACTGTTGGTTTTTAAAATCTGGAGCTTGGACAGTCAGTGAATTAGATACTGTCATCATCCTATTAATATAACTGGCGGTATTAGAATGTATGATGGCAACAGAAAATTATTTAAAAAAAAATATAGAAGCAAAAACGAAAATTTGAGTAAGCAAAAGAGATCTTTAAAAGAGTCAGTATTCTTACCACGTGTTAGAATATGTGCGCTGCAGAATTTTTGATTTATTAATAAGCTCTCTATTTTGACAAAGTATTATGATAGAATGCATATTTTTGTGTTTCTTGAATTAATATGTTTTTTTTTCAAATAGTTTGTTAATAAATGATTTGGAAGTTATTAAACTCTAGACACCCTACTTCTAGAAGAGAAAATTTTCAGTTTGAGAACTTTAGCAAGTAACTTTCATGGTGGAAAATAGGATTATGTGCAATAGATACATCAAAGTAAAAGATGTTAATCAGCAAAACCAATTTGTTTTAATGTCTAACTGTTTAAAGTTAACATCTTTGCTGCATCTGCATTTAGATGTTGTAACAGATAATAAAGTTATCTATAAAGTGGATTTCATTTTATTTACCACGAAGAGAGGGCTTAAAGTGCACCCATGTAAACATGTACATATGTATGTCTCTTTCTGCAGTAAATCAGGGTTAATTTTTCTGAAAGAGCTGTCCAGGTTATAAAACTGTTCTTCATTTCAAGGACAAAGTCTTTTGATTTGTCTGAAATGTACCCTGAAAACTCAGGGTAAATATCCATGCATGTGAAACTAGTAGCAGTTCAAGTATGCAAATGGGAAAAAAGATTAGAAAGAGCTTGGATCAGATGGTTAAAATTATAAAAATGCATCCATCATCCATATACTTTAAGAAAAAAAAAAAAAAAAGGTACCAATAGCCAGGACCAGCCCATATAGATCTTTTTATTCTACTCAAATGGAACAGTGTGTTTTGTTTTGTTGTTTCCATTCACACTCAAATTAAACCAAGTTAGTGATGCACATTTGCTGTCTTTTACAATCCTCTTTGTCAGCTGTCTCCATTAATAATGCTAAATATATTTTGAGGTCATTGTGTAGTTGGTTAGCTTAACTATGTTGAGAAAAATTACAGCAAACTTCTAGAACTATTTAAAATCTGAAAATGTTATTTAATAATGTGTTGGAGTTTGCTTTGGTTTCACTTGAACGCTATTGAAATTGTTTAGAAAGGGTGAAGAGGAAAACTCAAGGTACCTGTATATTTCATGTTGTCTTTTTTTATTAACCAGTTCTTATTTGACCTTTGTGTTGAAACCTAAATGGAACATTTAGCATAAAATTACCGTGGAGGTTTGCAACTGACAATGAAAGGTATAAATTACTAATTAGGTATGGAACAACATAACAAATCCTATGTTTATTTGTTCTTGTAATTTTTCCATGTGAGCAGCTAAGTATCTGCAAATGTCACCAATGACAATGGCTTTTTGGAAAAATAGTATGAGTAGTCATAAAATTTTTACTAGTTGCTACTACTCAAAAGTTCTATTTCAAAGCACTTCTTAGGGATCAGTTGATTTTTCTGGAAAGCTCATGACTTTAATTTGTCTTTTTTTTTTTTAATTTTTTAATAGGAGAATTTAATGACATGTTTGTTATAAATTTCTACATTAAATGAAGATGAAGGTAAATGTGCAAAAAATATAAATAAATTCAGATATCTTTCAAGAAAAAATAAATATTTACTAGACTAAATTTATAGAAGTCAATATTGTGGTGTTGCATGTTCAGTGTACCTCTGTGGCTAAGGAGAGCTCTGTTCAGATGATTATGTTGACATTTAATCAATCAATTCAAGCAATCAACTGTGGTGTCTTATGTTGCAAAACATTACATTTTTTTTTCCTTGAGTTCTCAGATGGAAAATTTAGAAGTTAGTGTAAATTTCTATATGAATATTTCATGTCAGAATGTACAGTGACACAATTCTTAGTGTACATTTAAAATAGTTACCTACAAATAAAATATTTGCCATTATTCAAACATATTTTCTCAGAAGTACCTTTCTGATGCCTAAATAAAGCATCCATATAGCTAATGTAGGTATTGCTTAGTTTTTTTTTTTTTGTTGTTGGTTTTTTTTTGAACTCTTCTCTCCATTATTTTGGTGGGGTAAATATGTGTTTGACTTGTGCCTTTTTCTCTTTGAGAAGTTGTACATCTCTATATATAGTAGTAACAACAAAAAAAAAGGGAAAATGTATATGCATCAGATGTATATTGTTGCATATGTACATCAAATGATGGAGACTTCCAATCTGATTGTTCCTTAGCCATTGATAGATGGTTTCTTTGCCAGAATTTCTCTCTACTAGAATAATGGTCATTACATTTTCTTAATTTTTGTTGTCTGCTAAAAGCTTATTATGAATAGCATTATAAATATGATGGTTAGACCAAAAAAATCAAATAAAATGGAAATTAAAAACTATTTGAACAGCTGTAAGCTGTTTCCTCTGCTTACTTGTGGTTCTCCCATTTATTTTGATACGCACACTTATGACAAAGCAAAGTTTGCCCCATTACACATTTCTTGAGGGCTTATTTTTACTTCCTCCACTCCCAGTCTTATATGGAGTGTTTGGTTTTGATCAATCAACTCTTAGTTATTAGATGTACTCAGCTTGTTGAAAAGGCATATAGCTAACTTGCTTCATGAAATAGAATTAATTGTCCTTTGTCCATTTGTAATAACTGATTTAAAAATTCTCAGAACTGCCTGCTGATGTACTCTGTATTATTGACATGTTGAAATAAGTTCGGTACCGGAGTAATTTATTTTTTTGACATATATTTAAACTACAATATCGCTTGCATTTAGGTTGTCATAATGCAGAGTGCTTGCTGTTTGTGTGAAATTACTTTTTCCTTGCTTAAGAAATGTTATCAAAGCAAGTTAGAAGTACTAGAGCTTTTACTTCATTAGAATATTCATTCATAAGAATGTATTTTTAACTCACAGTTGGGTTTCCCTCTATCCCAGCATCCAATACCACTGTAAGGCTGAAATTACTTGCTAGATTTCCTATGATCTTCTTAGTGTTTAAAAAAATAATAATTTTATTTGTGTATTATTTGCATGTGAAGCAAAGTTTAAATTAAGTACTAAGAAGCATCTTATAGTTTCGGTAATAAAGAAGACCTTTAGTGCTCTAATTGCTAATGTAGGAGCAAACTACTGTAGGAGCAAACATTCTACATTCTGATCAACTGACTTACAAATGCAGTTTGAAGGATATTGGAACCATACTTTCATAACAACTCTTTATACATTTTATACCCTTTTTATCTGTACATTTTTAGCATCTCAGCATTTTACATAGAATAAGCAAGTACTAATTTTTTAAAGTGTACTGCAGGATACTCATGAAGAAGTAACATAAATCAGTTGTCTCAAATTCTTCATCTGACTCCTGATTTTGTTTAAAGACAGAATAATATGCAAGATGTAATTACACTCGTATAAGTTGCTTATTATATTTTGCAACTAAGAACATGAATTAGAGCAGAAGCTCTGCTGGCAGACAGGGAAGAATGTATTGTACACGCTATTCACCTTTGAAAAATTTTTATTTTTATTTTTTTTTAAATCAAAAAAAAACAGTTGTTACTGGAGTTTGATTTGTAAGACAGTGTTAGAAATTACAAAACAATTCAGGAACAGGATGAATTTATCAGCTTTGAGGTAAGGCTTCCCTACTACAAGGATGAGCAGAATAGAGATATGGTAATTATTGCCATTGATCATGCATTGGCCTAGAAAATGGCTGAAAAATAGCTGCAGTGTTTCAAATAGTTACAGAAGCTGCAGGTAACCCCATATTCTCCTTTTTATTTTCTTACAAGTCAGGAATGCTTGTGGTGATTAGATGTAGAAAACTCTGAAATTTCAGAATTCTTAAAATTTTGTAGTAAAGAAATACCCTGCTCGGGCAAGAAAATTAATCAAATGAAGCATGTGGACTTAAATCCAAGTCAGAACTACCTGCATCATTGAGCCATGTTGCCCAAGAAGTACATACAGAATGAAGAATAGCACAGATAACCATATGTATGCTAAACATATTATATATGTAAAATAAGCATAGGTATGCAATTTTGCTAATGAAAATAAAAGCCATAGTGAATTACCAAGACTGGAAATTAGAAACTGGAACATAGACCACAGTAAAGATGAGTCCTTTTTGCAAACCTGCGCTGAATTCTGCTCAGTTGTTGCCTGGCCAGATATAAAGCCAGCGTGTGTGTACTTCCCTGTGCCGTAATGGCATTTTATTTTTGCGTGTGTGTGTTCTGGGGCTCTGTCTTTTATAATAGTCTATTGTAGGTCATGTACAATAGGCTGTTTGAGGGAAAGAAGGCTGGTAAATTTCACTCAGTAATAAAGTAGAAAAAAATGCAGTCTACTTTAAAACACAGTAATACCTGGGAATGTAAGAAAATGAAGAAATTGCAGTCTACATTCATTCAAAAACTCTCAGTGGAATTCTGTTTATTCCAAGAACTAGGTATACGTGTTTTATATTTCATTGTGAAAATAAAGTAGCGAGTATTTTTTAAATGCTTCTTTAACTTCCTGTTTATGTACTTAGGTTGATTTTTAGTAGATTATTTTTCATAAATTAAATATTTGTGGAATAAAGCGGCCCAATACAAAACAGAGGAACTTAAAATGAACCAAAAAATTCAGTTTCTGCATTGAATTATTGTTTACCATTATTTCTTTACTGCTTTTCAAACACTTCTATAACGAGTAGTAAAGCATATTTATCCCAATGGGAGTCTTGCAAACTTAGAATTAAATTCGTAAATACTAACAGAGTTTTCAGCTAAGCAATGAGGTTTGTCTGGCATTCCGCATGCTGACTGTCTTGAAATATTGAGAGTCTTTGGGTAACAGAGTATACTTTACTAATTTGATTTTTTTCTTTAAATAATATTGCCCTTTTTTTTTTTTTTTTTTTTGGTAATAATGATATAATATATGCTGTTCTGAACCTGCCTTTGGAGTTTTTTCATTCAATTTCATTGTCATTTGACAGTGGTTGCAGGAAAGGTGACACTGACCTTCTGCCAGCTGATGGACAGCAAAGACTAAAAATTTTCATTTGTATCAAATAAATGGATCAAATTTCCTACATTTCTGAAGTACATACTACTGCAAGCAATTATGTCATAAGAAATTTGGTGTTTGAATCTCTCTTCTGAATTTCCAGGACTGCTTAAGACTTTGATGTAATATATATATATGTGTGTGTGTATGTATATATATATATATTTATGTATTATATACAATATATATTATGTATATTATATATACATATAATATTGTGCATATTTGTACCTTATCAAAAACTAACTTGAGTACAATAGAAATGGCTTATATTTTTAAAAATATATGTAATTTTTTGTATGAAATTAATGGACCTCGAAGTTTCCACCAAATTTTAATGGAGGCGTATTTTGTTTCACCTTAAGATTTCAGTGAAATTTTTACTAGATATTGGGAGGAAAAGGGGAGCATAGCACTAACCCTTCAAATGAGAATAAGGATATGTTTTTATTAATTCCTTGAGTAGACATTGAAATGCTGGAAATTCAGCCCTCTGAATATGAAAATTAATCGTGACTGAAAAGTATCTCAGCTTAGAGAAAATCCCTCTTCTGGGCAGAAGTCAGCACCATGACTCAGCTGCTGCTCTTTTCTGATAAAATGTATGTGGGTGGTTACGCTGCAGTAATCTCTGTAGCCTTCCCTTCTGTTAGTGCCTACAGACATTTTTCTTACACCCACTCATGTTCTCTGGTTCCATACAGCAGATTAATAGTACCTTTATGACACTAGAAAGATGTATATAGCAGATTCTCTTCTGTATGTGTACAAGAGATGTAAACTTGTTGTTTTAAAGAAAGCACATTTCTTGAGTAAAACAGATTTAGTCAGAAATGTAGGAAAATGTTTAAATAAAAGATAAATCTTAAATGTGAACACTGGGATATCTCTATTCTCTGTAAACATTAGGAATTTATGATATTTCCAGGGTGAAGTGTATCTGTATTTTTCAACAGAGATTTTTTTTTCTATTCATAAGAAATCAGTGAACAAAAATTACACAATTTTTCATGCTAAAATACATCTTACAATACCTTAAAAAGCTATTAGACATTTTGCTGAAATTATTTTTCTCTAAAAAAGCCAAAGGTATTGGACAACTGTCAGAATCTTTAGCATGTGGAAGTGGAGAACTTAGAAAGATCAGGATTGCTTGTGTTATTGGGAAGACGAGACATATTCTCTGGAAGCCACTATCCACATTCTGTGTTGCTGTGTCATTCCAAAAGAAAGGAAGAGAAAAAATGTGTGTTACTTGTATTACATCGTATGGCACCTATTAGCTTTTGTTGAATTGTTTCATGGTTTTCTTTTCTAATGTTTTTTTGAAAATTTAGAACTAAATTATATCACATACCATATATAGATAAGATGACAAAAATTGAAATTATTTACTAACTTATAGAACTGTTTAGAAATCACTGAGGATGTGTGTTCATGCATTCATTCTCATTCATTCAGAGTATTCTGGGGGGTTCTATTACCATTGTACACATATTTCAGCTTTACCTTACAAGTCTAAACTTGCCAATCTTGTATTTTTATCAATATATTTTATCAGGTAGAACTGAACATTGTGGAAGAAAATCATAAATCAAGTGCCACTGACCAAATATGTACTTTAGAAAGGATCAATCTGGAAAAGTGATGTACAGCCAAAGTCCCAATGTTCTGTTTTATTTTTATGCAGTATGTTAGGTAGCTATAGATCAAGTTGTCTCGATGCTCCTGCCTGAAGCTATATCCATGCTTAGCAGATTACATTGAGACCTTTTTGATTTACAAGTTGTCTAATACCTGATCAAATGTTACTTTTATAAAAATTCCCCACCTGGTTACATTCACTTCACCATTTTGTGCCTTTTTTTAAAACAAACAAACAAACAACAACAACAACAAAAAACTTAAAACTTCATTGAATTCCAGTGAATTATGGGAATAATGATAACGGTTTGAAGATATCTTGGTGTTATTTTTATGATAAACAATGTTCTGTAGACATCAGCAATGATGCAGGCCTGCAGCATAGATCTTCATTTTCAAAAATATTGCTAATCTGGTGGCCTTTATTTAAGAAAAAAATAAAAAAATTGTGTCAGTTGGCAAGATGTTTTGGGTTGCCTAGAATGAGATCCTGAAAGACTTAGAGGCTCACAGCTTTCATTTGTTTTCTTTACAAGTGTTTAAATGTTATTTAGCAGATTATTCAAGACTGTTTTTATAAGCTTCCCAGACAAAACAATTTTTTTCATGCTTCATATCCTTTTCTAATTTAAGTAATTAATCAATTGGATCTGAGATGGTTGTAAAATACAGTTGATTATTGTTAGAAAATCTTTTCATACATTAAGATGTAACTATGAAATAATTGACCACTGTATAAAATATAAAATAAATTTAATTTCAGAATTTATTCAGACAGTGCTCCTGATTGGTAAATTGATGCTTTGTATTTCTAAATCCATTTTAGATAGAGGAGTGGCAGTAGAGATTTTTAGAGTATATTATTTTTGCAATTAATAGCATTTTAGATTTAGGTATTACCATTAACAATGGTAATATTAAAGTACGGGTTTTAGAGAGTAAGTTTGGGTTGAATAACCACAGATTTAATTAGTTTTATTTTACAAATGCAAGCATTAAAGATTTCCCATTGGTTTACTGATAGAGTCTTGTATCATGACTTATAGTTTCACATTTTGACTTTCTATGAATTTTCTTCAGATTTAGTAATTTTATGGATTTTTACTTTTCCAAGTGACTTTTTTTTTTTTTTTTTTTTTTTTTTTTTGCAAGATTTGGCAAGAAACAGTTTTCTGTTTTTTTGTTTTTGTTTTTGTTTTTTTTTTTTTTTTCTTGGAACTTTACATTTCAAATGCAAATTTAAAATTTTAGTATTTAGTTTTATGCTTTCCAAAATGAGCATCGAGAGAAGTTAAGTTACCATCACGTGGTATCCACTAGATTGCATCTTGTAACAGTATTTCAAAGTCTATACTGGTATTGAAAGTATGTAATTGAGCTAATTTATTTTATTTTGAAAAATTATCTTCATATTTTATATATAAATATATATATATATACATACACATATATTCTGTACCACAGTCTTAAATTACAGGCTATATTATCTGCATCAAACATAATTTTGAAAAATAATTCCAGTACCTAAAGTGTTTTATAGGAAGAAAGTATAAGAAACTGACTGAAAAATGGAAGAATCTTCACTGTTGTTCTTATGACTTCTTTTTGGAGGTGGTGACATAAGGATGATCCTTTATGTCTGTGTGGGAGATGTGACTGATGGAATTTTTAAACTTAAATAAAATAAAAAAATACTTTTTCAGTAGTTATCCGCTGACCTTTGCTCACTGTAGCATCTCTAATGTCAAAAGAAAATTCTGTTACCAAAGTAAAATTTACAATATTGCTAATACTAAAGTTTAATTGAATTATGGGTTTCCCTTAAATCCTTCACTAAATGGAATATCTTTAAAAGACATAACATTTTATTTATGTTTTAAATTGCCCATTAAACGGGCAATGAAAATCTTTAGGCAGAAGTACTCATCTATAAATGAGACAAAATCTGATGTACTGGTGGAAATCTCATTAAAGCTCAAGTAATTATGAAAACTTGTTGAATGTTCTGTTTTGATTAATTTGTCTCTGTCCCTGTAAAGAAACTATCTACCTCCACAGACCATATCTTTCAACATTGCAGATTCTGTATGGTAGGGGAAAATGACATTTCCACCATTTGTACCATTTACACTAGGAAAGGTGTCCCACCCCTTGGCTCTAAGACTTCAAACAGTATTTGGTGACTCAATATGGGGCTCTCCATGGTGTGATGCTTCTTTGTTGTTGTTTAACTCTGCAGTTACAAGTAGTACAATTTAGTGTCTGTCAGGAAGTGAGGTGGTTTGTTGTTATTGTTTGGTTGGCTGTTTTGTTATTATGTTTTAGTTATTTAATGTCTACTGTTCAGTTAAAAAGGTTGTGTGTTTGTGTGTGTCTGTGAGATAGGGCTGTATTTGAGATAGAGTTGTGCTCTTTTGGGGCTGCTGTTGTTCTGAAGGTTCTGAAAAACAGGAAAGCTAGAATCCTGTATGGGCCACAATTGTAAGGAAAAGGAAATATAGAAAGAAGTGTGAATATATATATATATATATATTTTTTTTTTTTTTGCATGGATTAAAAAACTGAAAGTAGTAAAGCAACATTTTTTTTTCCCTCTCAGAACAAATATGTTGTGCATACCTCTATCAGTCTACTCAAAACTATTTATTTCAAAGAACACGTTTTTCTCTTTTTTTTTTTTTAAGGAGGAGAAAATGATATCACAGACACTGGAAGTATAATAGTTTACATATAGATATAACAGCAATTATAAGAATAAATGAATAAGCAATGTATAAAGTGTTCTTACTGTTTTCTGTAACCTGTATCAGTGACTCTGAGTGACTTCAGTCTCTTTAAATAAGTAAGATTTTGCAGTACTGAATGGAAAATACTACTTTATGTGTGCATACAGGAAACTTCTTCAAATAGAGTATGTTATGTGTAAGATCATTATTAGAAACGTAACTAAATAATGAAAGGTTGTGACGAATTTATTGAAAACCAGAACTAGAAGAAACAATTCAGTTTTATTTATTTATTTATTTATTTATTTATTTATTTTAAGCTCTGTCCATTTAGACAACTCAAATGATTGGGAAATGGGAAAATTTTCATGATTATCTCATACAAACAGAATGTCATCAGCACAAAATACCAAAGATGGACTGCTTGCTTGTGTGCACATACATAATCCCAGCTGATCAGCTGAGGTTGTGTTATGAAGAGATTGAAACTGTTTTTACTGGGGGAGCTCACTTCTGTGTAGAGAAGCTAGTGTTTCTTCCTGTACTTTAAAATAAGGCTGGAGAGATGTTACTTCTTGTTTCCCCTAGGAAACTACTACTTCACAAAAACTGACTGAAACTAAATTTTCATCTCATAACTCTGTTCCAGTCTTTCAATTATGGATAAAAAAATATTTTAACAATACGGTTTGCAAAATACATCTCAAATTTTATTTTAAAATTAAAGCTTCCAGTTATGTTTTTGTTCAGGTAGATTTACAGAAAATAGATATCTTTTTAAACCATTTACAAACAACTTTCATGACAATACCTTAACTGACTGAAGATAGGTTTCTAAAATGCTAATCATTGTCGAGAGGCACTAAAATGCTGGTAATTTGACTGAATAAACCTTTTTTTTTTTTTTCTTTTTTTTTTTTTTTTTTTCCCACTATTCATAACGTAACGTACTGTAGAAAGTGTTGCTTCAGACTCTGAAGACAATATATTCACACTGTATATACTTCCCTCAACTCTGATTATGTCTTGGTTTGTCTAAGTAACTCATACTTCAGGCTCTATAAAAGCCAATGTAAAGGTTATCTAAAATAAGCAAGCTTCATGTGTTGACCTACATAACACATACACGACTCTCACCAGCCTTGTAGGCAGTTTGTTTAGGACTTACTGTCTGGATGAAATTTACGTTGTCTGCTTTTAGTGACATGCTTAATTCTAAGTTGCTTTTTACAGTGTTAGAATGTATGAAATAAAAGATTACTAAATATGTAGGGGAAATTATTAAGTAAAAGACAGTGTAAAACGAAGAAATACTCCTAAATGGTTTTGATTTTAAGTCTAAAATCAGAAAAGAGTTTCTTCTGGTAAAAGTAATGTTATTCCAGAACAGGTGTGCAAAGAAAGAAAGGAGGCATAATTACATTCACTTTGAAACAAGCTATGATACAGCTTCATGTATAGTAGGAACACATCCCTAAACACTAGCAATAGCCATGAGAAGATCATAATAAGCTGTTTGAAATGAGTGTTTGAGAAAGAAAAATAACTGTGTTTTTTTTTTTTTCTTTTTTTTTTTTTTTTCCCCTGGCCTCTAGTAGACTAGCTTGTTTCTGCATTAGCCAGGACACTAGTACATTACTTGTTTGTTTTTTTTCAGAAGATGGTTTTTGATGGCAAATTTTTGCTTCCAGTGTCAGAGGGCTGTACTTGCCTTTTTTCACTCCTTGTTCTTCTAACTAAAATCAATATTTGATTGAGAATGTATTTATATTTATTGATAAACAATTCATTTATTTTGCTTCCTAAGTATAATTGCCTAATTGTGTGTTCTATTTAGGTATTTTCCTCCCTATCACACTCTTTCAGTACATTTATGTTGACAAGGTTTATGTACATGCTTTCTGGAAAACATATAAATAATTACCACAAAGTGTTATTTTCTAGAATGCTGATAAGATAGCATAAGTTCTGAAAGCTTGCTATGATAAATAACAACAGAACAACATTGGTGATGCAAAACATTTCATGAGAACCAGACTTGCATAATTTGCCTTTACAGGAAATACATGGAGTGTTGTCCATTTCTTGAAGTGTTGTGATTTATCAGGTCTAATTTGGCATGATATGGCATCTTAACTTGATCAGATTTCAGTTCCCAGAGCAATATGAACACTATCTAGGAACCTTAATGTTCCAAACTGACTGGAATTAGTTCTCCAATCCTGCAATATGCTTTTGATTTATTTTTTATGATAATTATTTAACACTTGGGTACTCTAAAGAAATGTAAACTCTGCTCTCTCTACTAATTGTGGGACCAGAATCATGTTCCTTACAGTGCTTGGCCAAACAGTCCTATGTTTTCTGTAGGTTTACGATTAAACATAGTTAATTTGACCTGAAATGATATTACATGAATGTGGCTATCTGAGTACATTGTGTGGTTTGGGTTGGTTCCTCTACCAGTAAAATCCAGGGAAAGTTGAGGATGATTAAGCATATTGGTTGAGAATTTCTTGAGTAAGACTGTTAGATGGTTTATCTCTGGTATGCTGCTACTAAAGCCACAAATTGACTGAGCATGTTTTGAAGAAGATGACTTACATGTAGTGCATGAACACATGGAAGGCTACATACAATTCTAGTCTTTACTGTTGTTAGTGATACATGCAATCCTATTTGTACTTTGTTGTTATTGCTGCATTTCCAGACACAGTGTTGTATTGTTCTTCTGTCCAAAGTCATAGGAAGTTTAATACATTGTCTGATTCTTCATAAGCTAGTAACTTAAAAAAATGTAAGATTTTACATATCCATACAGAAGGGAAGGAGTTACCTAAGAAGAAACTGGCCTCTGATCAGCTCTCTTCCCCCACTGCTATTTGCTATAATTAATGGCTGTGGAATTCAAGGAGTCGTTTTAATAATGTGAGCAATAGTTGGAAATAAGGAGCTTTGTCAGTGTTTGTACTTGATAACAGGCTTGGACAAAACAAAAATGAATCTCCAGCTATGACAATTATGTCAATGTTGATAAAGTTGTCTCTCTTTTATGCAAGGGCTATACTTTGCTACAATATAATCACCCTACAACAGTTTTTTTTTTGTTTTTTTTTTTTTTTTTTTTTTTTTTTTTTTTGCTTTGTGTTGGATTTATCTGGCACAGCTAAATCTGCTCTACATCATCTGTAGTATTTTTCATCTTTTCACTTACTTTCCTAATAAAATGGGACATGGACAGCAACCTTCAGTACTGTCAAATAAAGATTAATTCTGTATGATGCAAAATAGGTAGGATTTAGGCAATTATAAATCATGCAGATACTTCCAATCCTATAAGATAGTAGAAATTATTACTATAAAATAGTAGAAATTATTCATCTTTGGAGAATGAGCTGTATGTCAACCAGTACCTGATAGTCTGTATCATGATTTCCTTTTGTTGTATAGCAAAATGTTGTGATACTGACACAATATGACTTTGATAACTACTTTGGTCATATCATTTCCCAAATGTCTCTTATCAGTAAAATGCAAGGACACTTAGATTGGAAAATCAGCAAATTCAGATGTGTTTTAGTGCATATACAAGAATAAGAATATTATGTTTTAGATGATTACAAATGATGCAAAAATTCTTCTACTAGTCATGATTCTGAAATCAGGAAATACAGATCAGTTTAATGTGTATCATGTGTACTCGATACATTTATTTATGCACTTAGATTCTTTAGGCTGTGTCTTTCAGTTTTGAAAGTCATTTGAGGTATGTGATTTTCAAGCTATACAAACCTTACTTGCAGTCAACCAACACTGATTTTAAGCATCATTTATTCACCTCAGACTCAGGGAAGCATCAATAGTAAAAATTTGGCATTCAGCACTCCACATCAGCAAGCTCTGTTGGACTTTTGTCAATAATAAGCTTATACTTCTCCTGCTGAGGATTTTCAAAATCAGAAGATAAAACACAACTATAACAGTGGTGCTATAGTTTCCATGTTTGCAGGTGTAAGTGCTTTTAGAAATAGTATTTAGATACCAATGTTTAAAGCATTGTAGAATGGGAAATAAAGCTATTGTAGAAAGGAAAATATGAGAGATTTTTGGTTTTCTACCTCTGTAATTTTCATCTTATATTGCTATTTATTAGGGACTAACACTGTCTAAGAGGCAGTCCTCTGCAATAGAATTAGTTCTGTTTAGTAGTTGTGGAAAGCAAGAAGGAAGTAAAACAAAAAGGGACTTGCGAAAGTTGGTGTTACTAGGGGGGGAGAAAGCACCTGTAGGACTGAGAGAAAACAACTGCAGGCAGGGACAAAAAATGTTAAAGGAGGTTGCTTTTTTTTTTTTTTTAAAGTGAGGAATGATTTTACGTTTATTTATTTATTTATTTATTTTTATTTTTTGCAATTTTTTTTGTTTTTAACCAGAATGTTTGTAAAATTCTGGCTAGTTTCATAAATGTTTCAGAATTGTTTTGTTCTTAAATGCTTCAAAGCTGTTTCATGTTTTTAAGACAGTGGTTTTATAGCAGTTCTGGTAAAGCGACTACTAGCTTTATTCACCATGCCTATTGCTCAAAGAGGAGGGAATGTGCTTTCTGACCTCATTCATAAATATGAACTTTAAATTGCCTTACTAAATGTCAGGTGAAATGCAATAAAGCTTTACTCTTCCATGACAGTCATAAGGGACAGATAATGTGAAAATAATGCCATAGATAACTGTTTGGATTGCTTTTCTGTTGTACATGGGCTATTTCAATAGTCTCTGCTATTGACGTATGTTATTGTAGAGGCAAGCTCTTCAGTTCTCTGCTGTGTTTATCACGCATAGCTTCATCTTTGAGTGCTTAGCCTAAGCTTATCTTGAAGACAGATACACTGTTTTTATGTTTTATCATGTTTAAACATACACAGGGTTTGCATACATAATTTAACTATGTACATAATTTAAAATAGTTTTAATATTGATTTTATTGATATTGCAGAGAAACTGTAAATTTCTGGTCATATTAAAATAAGTAGTCTCAACTCCAATATCTTAATGTGTTATATCCTAAAATAACATAATATGTGGTGATACTATGATGTGTATGATACTAGTCTATCGGGAAAAATAGATTCAATATCAATTCAGTTATTTATGTTAGTTTATCCCACTAATCATATATATTTAGAAATTTCTCAGATATTTCTCAAGTTGCAGTGAATAAAGAAAAATAAATTGCCTTTTTAGTATGCACTGTCCACCAGTTCAGGGTGGGGGGAAAAAATCAAATGAGGAAGCAGCAGACCTGCTAATAAACTTGGATGATTTCAGCATAAGCTCTATGTTACAGGAGCTGTATGCATGCATAAATAGAAAAGCAGGAAACCAATGTCTGAATGATGACTTTAACATGTCTAAGCCTTGTTTAAGCAGAACCTAATATGCTGGTGGTTGGATCTGCCATTTAAAAATCTAAAAGAAATATTGGTCCAGATAGTGCAAAGATAAACCATAGTAGTGACAAAGGGCATGTTATTAAACTATAGGACAGGAACACATGAAAGAAATGAAAGTTAGAGCTCTCGGAGAATCTGTGCAAGTACACCAAATGAAATACAGTGACTTCTATTTACAAGTCTGTTGATAAGAACTGAGGTCAGGAAGGGAAACAAATTCTCCATACCAGTTACTGTCCACCTGCTTAAAGCATTTTCTTTTTTTCTGCATGTACAAATTGCTTGTTCTGTTACCTCTGACTGAGTAGAATGGGGATTGAGCTTTCTCAGATATACAGGAAATTGCATTTGGAGGAAGAGGATTTGCTAAGGATATGCTAGGTATGTTTCTGCTTCTCCTTGTTGAAAAATGGGTTCATAGCAAGAATGTTTACTATGCTATCAACAACTTATTTCTTGAAACTACAGTACGTAAAAGAAGAAATTCAAAAAAAAAAAAAAAAAAAAGAAATTCAAAGTAAATACATTCTCTTCAAAAAGAGGATTTTAATTTATGCATTAATTTATAGAAATCATTAGTGTGGGTATGACTCCAGCATGTAGTTGCAGTGAAACACATTTTGTATTTTTGGCTGTGCTATATCTACATAAATTAATTGGTTTGATTAACAAAAAGTGATTAAAATAGCAGCAAGTTTGTGTCAGAATGGTCTGATACTAACAGGAGATTTAAAACTGTTTGACACTATAGAAAGGGGTCTGCTTACACTCAAGCACTTCATTCACTCTGCCAGACTCCTTACTGCTCTGAGGCCTTTTGATAGAGATGATAATAATGTTGTGCTCTTAGTGTTCTTTTTCTGTTGTGACTGGTTTGTACTATAGTTATATGTAAGAGGTTTATTTTTGGACCAGAAACGTGTGGTGTGTGCTAGATGCTATAAAAACATGGAATAAATGGTCTTTACCCTCACAAAGGGAACACTGATTTCAAAATGCATCGTCATATCAGTAGACAGAGGTGATTTAAGGAATATTTTAAACTAATTGTTAGCCAAATAGTCATCTGTCACGTGCAAAACAGCATCATACATGCTTAATGAAACTTTATATTTGCCCTTTCATTGGGCTGCACTGAGGAAAAGTCTAACTCTGTCTTCTCTATTGCCTCCCATCAGGTGTTTATATACATGGATAAGATGCCCCTGAACCTTCTCTTCTCCAGGCTGAACAGTCCCAGCTCTCTCACTCTCTCATTGTATGTCAGATGCTCTTGTCCTTTAATCATCTTTATGCCTCTTCATTGGACTCACTCCAATAAGTCCATGTACTTCTCCCTTCCCCTGCCTCCAAAGAAGTTATTCCCGGGTTTTGTAACAGTAACAAAAAAGGCTGACAGCAGTAAAAAATATAGTGAAACTTTTTAATAGTATGTCCTGAAATAGTTGTGGGTTTTCTCTTGAGGACTCCTTGATTTTTCTAATATATATGATGATTTGTACTAAAAAAAAACAAACAAACACAACAATAAATGTCTCCTTAGCACTATGTTGCAAATTATTTTAAGATTGTTAAACATAAATGATGGGGAAAAAATCTGGAACTTTATTACTTGAGATTTTCAAAATCACATTTCTTTGTTACAGCGCGTGGTTAGACTGGCAGGCACTTTTCATTTACTGAACTTTATTCCCTATAGTGTAAATAAAACTTACACTGGATGTTGCTTCCAAGTTAATTAAATCAATATCTTGAATGCTCTTGTTCCTTTCCAGTATAAATGATGTTGGCTGACATTATTAAATAAGTCAGAGTCCCCAAAATAAAACATAAATATTTCCTGTTAATCTTGTTTGCTTGGAGAAGGGAGACAGGACTACTTAAAAATAAGCGTTCTAAATAGGAAAATGTGTTTTACTTCTACTCTCCAATTCCCTTTCCTGATTTCTTTGTCTGTTGAAAGCAGGTGTTTCTGACAAGGCTTAGATAATCATCATGTAGTTAAGTGACAATTATTTCTTTCAGATGTGAGATGTGATAACACTGGCATATATTCAAGTACACAATTACTTGTTGTGGTACAAATCATACCAATATAGCCCTAGGATGTTACTTGCAGAATCTTTATGGAGTTGTTACATTGGTTTATAGACAGTGGGATCGAGTGCGCCCTCAGCAAATTTGCAGATGGCACCAAGCTGAGTGATGGAGTTGTTACAATAGAAAGAAGGGAGGCCATCCAAAGGGACCTGGACAGGCTGGAGAAGCGGGCCCACATGAACCTAATGAGGTTCAACGAGTCCAAGTGCAGGGTGCTGCACCTGGGCTGGAGCAAGTACAAGCTCAACATGAGTACAGACTGGGTGAAGAACTCATTGAGAGCAGCCCTGCAGAGGACTTGAGGGTTCTGATGGGTGAAAAGCTCGACTTAATCCACAGCCAGAGTTCTAGGTTGAAAACGGGTCCACCTTGAATGGCAGCCAACTTTTTGGCAAAGGACTTCCCATTGAATAAATCAACTCTGAGATCCAATTACTTTGTTATGACAGGCATGCATTAGAAGGGGGCCTATCATGTTTGTTTTTTCTTAAAAAAAAAAAAAAAAAAAAAGGAATCTAACAGTCACTGTGCTCAAAATGGAACTTGATGTCTGATCTAGGTGCTTTTAGAGTCTTAACTGTCAAACAGTGATCATATATTATACACAAATGGATTTCCCAGGTGGGCATATACAGATGACATTTAAATTAGTTTCACTCATACAATATACTGTGTCTTCTGACATGCAGATTGTGTCTAAGCTTGAAGAGATAATAGACTTACTCGTGTCTTATCTACATAATCTTTCGGACAGAATTTCTAATACTGAGTTTGTTTAATGTAAAAAAAGGGGGGGGGGGAGGGGGCTGGGGAGAGAGGTGCTCTTTTGGAAAGCAAATGGAAAGATTAAGGGAAATGGAGGAGAACAGATCTGCAAACTTGACCCTAGATTTTACCTAAAGGCTTCATGTAAGCCATGTAAAGAAAATTAAAACTAAAATCATATCTTTTTAATGAATGATATGATTTGCAAAGAAATATTGGGCCGTCCCAACTGGTGGAAAGTTTCAGCTTCTGAATTTCTCAGTTGTGGTGACAGGATAAATGTCACTTTTATAGATGACAGGGACATAACCCAACAGGTATGTGTTAATAGTCTATCAAATTTGCAAACATCTATTATCAGGATTCATAAATGCTGTTGAAAGTGCATTGTTTAATCAATCATATACCTAGAATACCTTCTTTATGAGTAATGATCAGTTGTTTCAATACTGTATGAAAGCTAGAACGTTTGTGTGGAAAGTCAGTATATAAACAGCCTTGATATGCCAACAGTTTTATTAGACTTGTTTTCTTGCATGCTTTGTGTATTCCATTGTAAAATTCCTAAACAGCATTGTTTTTACTTAGTCAAGTTTCATTACAGATTTTTTTTTCATATACATCTGAAGAATTCTGGAATAATAGGGAGTATTATGAATAAACATTAGAGAAATTTATATTTTACTTAAAAATGCTTACATCCTCAGATAAAATAGTAGTGCTTGAGTGTCTGATAATTACTTACGATTAGAAGAGGGAAGTCTAGAAAGTATATCTGCATAGGGATGAGGAAGGGAGCTCAGAATGAAACCCTGGAAAGCAGAGCTATCTTGTTGGGGACAGGTCTGACTGCAGGGCTGATGTAGAGTACATGGCCTTGGCTTTTCACCATGACAATTCATATCTGAAAATGATGGTTCTGCTGAACAGTTAGAGGCAGAAAAATCTCATCAAAATGCTATTTAACTCTACTGGTGAAGCAAAGTGTAGAACTTTATGTTGTGGGGTTTTGATTTTGTTTGTTTTAAGGCCAGATAAGGCACCGTCTTCCTCCAATTATTTGGTTTACATAGCATGTGTTTGCAAATACTTATGGACTGATAAAATTACTTCATCTATCTAGAGGGGATACAATTCTGTCCAATGCATGGGCTGTTTCTTTGCAGTTATATACACTCTGTAAATAGAATTTACTAATTCCGTATATCTGTAACCAAGGAGCATGAGTCTTGAAACAGGCTGGAAAGTATTCTAAAGGAAAGGTTTTAAAGAGGTTTTTAAACCCCGGTTGTCTCAGTGGTCATTCCTTCAGCAGAAAAAGATTTTAATGTTAATAAAGCTCAGGAAGAGATCTGAAATAGTGGGTTACATCTGTTGATGAATCAGAACAAAACTAAAAGTGACAGGGAGCTTTACAAAATTGTAAAGATTGCAAGTGCCAGGATGGATAAATCCTGACAGAATGAAAAGAGGGTCTGCTTAGAAACATGGCTTCCATTGTACTTTTCTAAACCTAATGCATGCTGTTGATTATCTTACTATAGTGAATAAATACTTTATTATATACTAACTTGTTTGCTTTTTTGAAGGATGATTACATTGCAAACTCAAGTTAGAGGAACAGATTAAAAATCATGTAGTTTTTTTCTTTTTAATTTGATTAAGGATAAATTTATCAAAACTCACTGATATTATCTAGATGTGATGTAGGAAGGTAAATGTTTAATTTCTATTCTATGTGACTCCTAAATATCTTTTAGTAAATGCCTTTCCTGGATTCTGTAGCACAATTTATTCCATGGGCTGGAAATCTAGTTTCAATAATGGGCAGTTGAGTGCTTACAGGTACCTTCCAATATAGGAAGGACAATTTGATATTTGATTTTCTTCAGCATATGGTTTTACTTGGAGCAGGATATTGCTAATACTAGGTAGTCCAATAATGCTCTATTCATTTATTTCAAATGAGAATGTGTAATTAGGTCAGCTGGAATTTACATGCGTTATGCTCAACTTGTAAGACATTTTTCCACCTACTGTGTGGAAGTTCAAGTCCTACGTTACCTTCAAATGAGAGGAGGTTTTTGCATCTGGCCGCTAGGCAACAACACCTGTAACTGAGAAGGGAGTATGAAGTGTTCCAGTTTCTAGTAATTTCTATCTTTGTTGTATTCCTCAAGCACAGAAAAGTGGCTCAGAAGCATAAATAAAAGGGCCTACTAATTCTAGCTTTAAATCTGGTAATTGCATCAATACTAAGAATTGGATTTACTGATGTTTCCATGAAAAAAAAAAATATTTCAGACAAGTTTATTGCAGGATCTACTTTTGCTGCACAAAATATATTTGCATATATTTTCCACATACAACATATGGCAATTATTCAGATTGCAACAGCCAAGTGTTAGCAGCTTATGTGTTACTTATGTCCAAGTATATCTCAAATATAGATTGCTGTTCCAATCAGATTTATAAAGGTTTTCATTTTGTCATGCCTCAACATTCGTTATTCAAAATCTTGCCCATTTCAGTTTTGGAAAGTTGAGTCCTTCAGTTGCACTTAATCTGTATGGTTCCAGTTAGTGCCTACATACTAAAAAAAAAGCACAAAAAAAATACCAGGAAATTGCATCGTATCTGTACATTGCTAAATGAATCTGTATTGCTAAGATGTAGCAGTAGGATGTTTGTTTTTAGATCTTCAATTATACTATACTTTTATTTACATTTTTTTTTTTTTTGAAACGCTATACTTTGTCAAAGTGCTTAAAATAACTACTTAAAACTTTGAGAGCTGACTTAACAAAGTAAAATAATTTATAATTCTTCTATTTCTAGAAATGGAATGGTATATAAAAATGGAACTTCACAACCACATTACAAATTAATGAAATATTTTATTGTGGTAGTCTATGGAGTTTAAAAAGTCTGAGTCAACATTCAGCTACTAACTTCAAAGAAAGAATATTCAATTTAAATTTAAATAGAGTGTATGAGTCAGCTCACCAGCTTTCTGTAGTTTGCTTTTTATCAAGGGAGAGCAATGTTGAAGTTTAGGATATTTTTCAAAATATAGATAGTATGGATAAATTAACTATGAACAAATTAAGGCCATGTTAGAGTCTACATTTTTTTTTAGGGTAATGCAGATTTTCAGTTTCCTGTGGTGATGGATTGTTAAAATCTTAGACTTATAACAAAAACTTTTATCCAGTTTGTTTAAAACCAATTAACTGAATAAGTTAGAGTCCTGTGAAGAAAGTTTGCAGGCATTGAGAGAAATTATTGTGTATGTAACAGAGAAAGATAGCTATTTCATGGTAACAAACTCAATCTACATGTGGACATACTAAGTCAAAGTTACATGCAGTATGAATAACAGAATCTTTAGGATTCATTTTGCTTGTCAAGAAGTATTTCATACCTAATTAATGTTAAACACTTATTATCAAACTAGATTTACATTTGAAGATAATCATTATAGTACTCACAACAAAATATTCCTGAAAAGACTTCAGGCATCTAATGCCTGTTTAAAAAAAATGTTAAAATCAAAAGATTTTAATATAATATTTATAAATGTGCAGTACTTTGGGAGCAAGTAAAACTTTGACAGCAGAGGTGGTTTGAATTTAGTGTAGTTCATCTGTTCTTCCTTGACAACGGCACATATGAGTTTCAAGACATTTATCATTTGTTTCTTCATATTTCTGGTTTTCCATTTTCTTATTTTTTATTTTTCAAGCATCTGTGTCTTTAATTTGTGCATAAAGCTAAGAGATAAGATATGAAATAAAAAAATGTGCTACATGGAATTTTACTTGTCTGTGTTGTTATGCAACTCTAGAGCAGAAAAGGAGAAAGGATGAAAAATGTCAACTATGAACTGTCCAACATGCTAAATGGGATTGTTTTAAAATGCTTCATTTGTTTGCAAATTTTAAGTAACCTGTTTAGAAGCTTTATTAGGTAGAAATTCTAGTATTTTTTTCAGAGCAGTTTTGACTGGAAATCTTAATTCTTTTCAACAAATCTCTGAGCCAAGCATATGCTTAAGAACCTTTGCAAGGATGCTTGAATACAATAAGCTTTAGTTAGGCAGTTAAAATATTTTCTCATTTTTCTTCTGTTGGGTCAGTAGAAAGCAATGCATAAGGGAAACCATTTCTAATGAACAATGTTAAAATCATAGCTGAAATTGCACATAGGAAAACTATGATAACAGATGTGAAAAAGGGATTTTGCAAGCAGAGATCAATTTATTCCTTAGAATAGATCCAGACTTTATTTCACATAAACAAAAAGTACTAGTTCAAAAAAGCCTTATCCAGACTTGTAGAAAGACTAGTGATCTTTTCCCCATGTACTTAGAGACTCTGGTTCATTCTACATCGGTTCATATACTGTATCGCTATGCAGAGATGGATCCTCCTCCTGTTTGGAGGATCCTGCTAGAAAGTTTTCACTTTGAATATAACCACAGCCAGCTCATACTAGCAATTTAGACCAGTAAAATGTTATCTAGAGTTTCTTATAATGAATGTTTAAATATGGCTAAATCTGCCTTATTCCTTTATATGCCATTGAGAGTTGCTTATTCAAAGTAAAATTATTTTTTTTTCCTGATTAAAATATAAATGGTTACAAAAATACTTGGTCACAACAGAGGAATGAAGTTAACTATTGTTCAGAAGCATTTGTAGCTTTAGTTTATTTTTTTTCAGAAGTAAGTAAGGTTTTCAGAGAAAAGCAAGTAAAAATATGACTAAATATGACGTAATTTTTTTGCCGTAAAATGTCTCCTAAGGATGGTTCAATACAATTTTTGCAGTAATTCCTTTCCCATCACGTATTTTTGCACTCTTTTCTGGTAATGTCCTGTCTTATAACTCTGCCTTTCCATAGCTAAAATGTAAAGCTGAAAAACTTGCATACTTTCCGGAGGAGAAAACAACAACAACTTTGCTGCCTGCTTCATTTCTCTTCTACCAAATAATTTTGTTTTCTCTTTCCCTGCATAATTTTTATTAGTCATGCATTCCTTAATAGTCCACCTGATAGAATTTATTATAGGAGAAGGAAAAAGAAGACAATACAAAAATTGTTATAATGAAAATAGCTAAGTATAGTCTATTTTAACAGGGTAAATGTACATTCTAGAGAGGAGTTCAAAAAAAAAAAAAAAAGAAAAAGTTTCATATGTTTCCCTTTTACACTCAAACCATTTTCCTGTGGAATACATGTGTATACAGAGCTTGTGGTAGTGTTCTTTTGTCCTGTCCTGTCCTGTACTATCCTATGTTGGTGCTTTGGGAATAGAGCCTGTTGTATCTAGCAGGAGCTGTTTCTGTGTATGATTTCTTGGTGTCACATAATGTGAAGTTGACTAAAGATGTGATGCAGAATAATTTTAATCTGTGAAGTAGTTTAATACAGCACAGCTGACTGACTACACTGTACTAATTTATTTAGATCAGATAATTTCAGAAGTACCTGTGAAAAGTTTGCCATAATTTCCATTTTTATTAGAAACTTGCAAATTTTAAGAAGCAATGCAAAGATTGCACATTCTTCAACAGGTTATGCCTGCATACCCGTCAGTATTTTTTCAGCAGGATGGTGTGTCAGATGATACACTAACTTCATGAGTAGAGTGAATCACATCTGTCATGTCTCTGTGCTGAAAAAACACGAATTTCTAAAAGTCACAGATTAATATCTGAAAAAAAAAAATTATTTGTTTTATGCCGTAATAAAATCTTTGTTAAACATTAGTGGCTATATGTTGCAGATACTTTCAATTTAAGGTTTAATTGTCAGCAATGTGAAGAGTTCCAAAATACTGCTGATGTTTATGTCTGTCTTTACCTGTTTCAAAATAATCCTCTGAAAGCAATATATTCTGTTAAAATACAAGATCAACATAATATCTTAGAAAATATAGTTAGCAAATGTAGCTAGCTTACTTAGTGAAAAATAAAAATAGTAAATATTTTTTCTGAGAGACAGATCATGCTATGGGTGTGGGCTATAGGATAGAAATCATATTCTCAAGTGTTGACTAAGTGTGAAAGGTATTGTTTTGACATACCGTTTTGGTGCTGCAGATGATCAAATGTTTTCAGTTATGATTTTGGATTATTGATGTCATGTGTACTCTGGAGCATCATCTACAAAGTTGCTTTTTATTTTTTCATAACAGTTAATGATGATTACACTTATTTTAAAGAAAGATACTGCTTGTACATGACAGGCCTCTTAAATTTATCTGCTCAAGTCAGGCAAATTTAGGACTTTTGCTGGAAAATACACATTTATCTTTTTTTTCCTAAATAAATTCCTTATAGAATACTTGTTCAGTTTTCTTCAAAAATCTTTTTTTTTTTTTTTTTTTTTTTTTCCAATAATAAACATACTTCCGTAATAGAAAAGGACTGTTTGAATTTGGATATAACAGCAGATTTTACAGGTTGGGCTAATAATTTCTTTTTGTTAGTGCTAAAAATGGCGTTGGAGTGTTAAACACAAACTACAAGGCACAGCCAGTTTTCAGATATATTCAGAATGTTCTGTTACAAATGACGTGGCTTGCTAATTGCTTTTAAATTAGGGTATTTGTGCCTATGATGATAATTGCAAAGCATCATTAGCATCTAATAACTGGAGTAGTGTCCTAATTGGGATTTGATTTTTCAAAAAGTACTTGAGAATTTGGGGCTGTGGATTTGTAGTCATATTTTATAATATCCAAACATCCTTGTCAAATGTACATCACTGTGCCATCCTCCCAGCAGTTATTAAGTAGTGGATGACTACAATGCATAAAATAAGTAAGGTCAGTGTTGGAGGGAATGGTTAAGTAATTTCTTAATCTGCCCTTTTCTATTATCATTTCTGAGACTCTGCTTTAAGACTTTTGTAAATTTTTGCTTAGCCATTTAATAATTTGCCTTTGGGTTCAGCCTTAACAGTTAAATTTCAAAAAGGCAAAATAGTGATACAAATAAATAAATAAATAAATTGATTTGCAAGCAGGCCTTTCATGCAATCTAAGGAGTATTCAAACTGGGGAGGAAAAAAAAAAAGAGAGAGAAAGATGAGAGAGTACATATTCTATTTCTGTACATCAGAAAACTATTATTACCCCCAAAGATTTTATCATCTCTAAAAATTCAGAAAAAGTATTGATAATTAGGTATAATTTATTGGTGAGCTGTGTATCTAAGGCATCCATTTCAGACTAAAAATGCTGTACTACATTTGTATACCTTAAAAGTAGTAAGTGTACTGATACAGGTGCTAGTGTGTGCAAATAGATGGCATTTAGTATCACATTCAGATGCACTTATATACTTTTTTAATTCAGCATGCTTTTCTATGCTTAGGTAATTTTCAGCAATAATCTACATATATACATATATAAGAACCTGTAGCATAATCCCACTGTGTTTTCATCCCTTGAAGAAATCTTGTAGCTATAAAAACAAATCTTCTAATATTAGTACTTTCTCCATTTATTTTTTTCCTATACTATACATCCAGTAATGCCTCTGTGTTACCACAGTCAGAACTGGTTCAAAGCTTACCAAAGTCATGTAAGAATATTAGAATATTGTGCCTGTATTTGTGATGTAATTTGTGCTTCCCTGTCATGTAACTTTAGTTACACCTCCCTTGGCTCCCTTGTGCATCTTCATCTTTTTCCCTTGAGTTGTCACAAGCTTCTGGTGGCCATCCAGGCCTGAGCCCCCAGCTGGAAAACAGAAGCCAAAATAATTGAATGAATATAGTTGCTGAGAAAGTAGGTATTTGTGTGGGGGAAACAAACAAAATTTAATTTACAATTCAATTTACAAATAATTTAACAGTGGAGGAGAGGAGGAGTCATTTTCCGACTTATATTTGCCCAGAAATAAAAATCTGGATAGGGAGCTATGAAATATGTTAATCGACACAGATCCTCTTGAACATCTGCAGCTGGTAGGTGAGGTAGTTTTTTTCTTTTGTGTGTGTTTTTCATTATCTGCTGATTACATGCGCAGTTTCTTTCCCTGGGGGTGGAACTACTTGCTATTTTGAATTTGAACAGAGTGGCTATATGTAACTTTTTACAAGCCATAATATAAATTAGTCAAATTAACACTGTGTATGGAGATGACTGGCATCTCTTTGTATTTTCATCCCAATATTGCTGCCATTAAGATTACAGAATCACAGAATTTCTAGGTTGGGAGAGACCTCAAGATCATCGAGTCCAACCTTTGACCTAACACTAACAAGTCTTCTGCTAAACCATATCCCTAAGCTCTACATCTAAATGTCTTTTAAAGACCTCCAGGGATGGTGACTCCACCACTTCCCTGGGCAGCCTGTTCCAATGCCTCACAACCCTCTCAGTAAAGAAGTTCTTCCTAACATCCAACCTAAAACTCCCCTGGTGCAACTTCAGACCATTCCCCCTCGTCCTGTCACCAGGCACATGGGAGAACAGACCAACCCCCACTCCCTACAGCCTCCTTTGAGGTACCTATAGAGAGCGATTAGGCTGCCCCTGAGCCTCCTCTTCTCCAGGCTGAACAAGCCCAGCTCTCTCAGCCGCTCCTCGTAGGACTTGTTCTCCAGGCCCCTCACCAGCTTCGTCGCCCTTCTCTGCACCCGCTCAAGCACCTTGATGTCCTTCTTGTAGTGAGGGGCCCAAAACTGAACACAGTACTCGAGGTACGGCCTCACCAGAGCCAAGTACAGGGGGACGATCACTTCCCTAGCCCTGCTGGCCACACTGCTTCTTATACAAGCCAGGATGCCGTTGGCCTTCTTGGCCACCTGAGCACACTGCTGGCTCATATTCAGCCGACTATCAATGTCATCCAACAATGTCATAGCCGACTATCAAATGTAAGCTTAAGAAAGCTTACATTTTAACTTTCTGTCCTAGATAATACTGATTGTTTATTTAGTCCAGGAGCATCAAATACTGCTGAAATAAAACATGTCAGAAGCTTATTTGCAAAAGATGAAAAGGGGCAAATCTTCCTGCTTCCTTTTTGTATAAGCTACAATACATTCTCCTTGCGAGGTTGATCAGAGCCCTGACTTTAAAATTTAATGTTGCTTGTATTATCAGTTGCTGTAAATTATATAAGCTTTGGATGTTTTTAATATGTATGTTTAATCTCTTTTTAATTTTGTTAAGATCTTGACACATCCTGTGGCAATGAGATCTGCTATTTAATAATGTTCTACTGATTCTGACGTTTTGCCCCTTCAATTTGGATTAATTTGGGGTTGTTAAAGTACCACTTGTACTTTTGTTATGCACTTGGAAGGAAGAAAGAGGCTCGGGTTGGAAATTAGGAGAAATTTCTTAGAAAGAGTGGTCAGACATCGGAACAGGTTGCCCAGGGAGGTGGTGGAGTCATTGTCCCCGAAAGTGTTTAAGAAAAGGTTGGACCTGGTGCTTAAGGACATGGTTTAGTGGAGCATAGGGTGGTGTGGGTGGGTGGGGACCAGATGAACTTGGAGGGCTTTTCCAACCATGATGATTCTATGTTTCTATGATTGTAATCTGAATGTCACAAACAGGAGAGCACAAGTTTTAAGGTTGATAGAGGACAATCACATAAACAGTTGGTGTCTCATGGCTTCTTGGTCCATGGATGAATTTAAAGGAGTCTGTGGAAGGTGACTAAGAAAGCCAAGTTCATGTAAATTGTACCTCTGAAAGGTGTGAACTTTCTAAATGGCTGGAAAATTAAGACATCTTAGGAGGTGGACAACTGCCTTTCAATGAGATGTACCACTCACAGAGTTTTTCTTTACACCAGCCATCATTGCATACTTCTCTGGCTGTTGCTGTGCAGCAGCATTCTACAAAGACCAGTTGGTAAACTGTTAAATGTTTCTCCACTGAACAACCTAGCATGTGATGTAGTAGGATGTAACATTGCCAGCAGCAGTGGGACTGCAGGGCAGCAGGTGCGCACAGCTGAACACTTGGACAGAAGATGGGAACGGCTCAGCATGTAGCTGGCAGAAGGACTTTAGGATGTACCATATGTGTGCAGAGATGCTAGCAAGGAAATAGCAGAGCAAATTTGGATTCACACCACACCAAATATATGTTTGTTTGACTGTCCTGTGCTTGGTGGATGAGGGAAAGGCTGTGGATGTGGTCTACCTTGACTTCAGCAAGGCTTTTGACACTATTCCCCACAGCATTCTCCTCAAGAATGTGGCTGCTCATGGCTTGGACTGGCATACACTTTGTTGGGTTAAAAACTGGCTGGGTAGCCAGGCCCAAAGAGTCGTGGTGAATGGAGTCAAATCCAGCTGGAGGCCGGTCACTAATGACGTCCCCCAGGGCTTGGCACTGGGGCCAGTTCTCTTTAATATCTTCATCGATGATCTGGATGAGGGCATTGAGTGCACCCTCAGTAAGTTCGCAGATGACACCAAGTTAGGTGCGTGTGTCGATCTGCTCGAGGGTAGGAAGGCTCTGCAGGAGGGTCTGGATAGGCTGCACCGATGGGCTGAGGCCAACTGCATGAGGTTCAACAAGGCCAAGTGCCAGGTCCTGCACCTGGGGCACAACAACCCCAAGCAGAGCTACAGGCTGGGAGATGAATGGTTGGAAAGCTACCTGGCAGAGAAGGACCTGGGAGTATTGGTGGATAGTCAGCTGAATATGAGCCAGCAGTGTGCTCAGGTGGCCAAGAAGGCCAACGGCATCCTGGCTTGTATAAGAAGCAGTGTGACCAGCAGGGCTAGGGAGGTGATCGTCCCCCTGTACTTGGCTCTGGTGAGGCTGCACCTCGAGTACTGTGTTCAGTTTTGGGCCCCTCGCTACAAGAAGGACATCGAGGTGCTTGAGCGGGTGCAGAGAAGGGCGACGAAGCTGGTGAGGGGTCTGGAGAACAAGTCCTACGAGGAGCGGCTGAGGGAGCTGGGCTTGTTCAGCCTGGAGAAGAGGAGGCTCAGGGGCGACCTAATCGCTCTCTATGGGTACCTCAAAGGAGGCTGTAGGGAGTGGGGGTTGGTCTGTTCTCCCATGTGCCTGGTGACAGTACAAGGGGGAATGGGCTAAAGTTGTGCCAGGGGAGGTTTAGGTTGGATGTTAAGAAGAACATTATGGAAAGTGTTGTGAGGCATTGGAACAGGCTGCCCAGGGAAGTGGTGGAGTCACCATCCCTGGAGGTCTTTAAAAGACGTTTAGATGTAGAACTTAGGGATATGGCTTAGTAGAGGGCTTGTTAGTGTTAGGTCAGAGGTTGGACTCGATGATCTTGGAGGTCTCTTCCAACCTAGATGATTCTGTAATACTGTCAATTGCTGTTCAATAGGAAGTAAAGAACCAACTGGACTCCATCCAAACACAATGTGTCTTCATGAAGAAATGTAGGGACTTCTGTACAGAATCATTTTTGTCTCTTAAAACACTTCAAGATAAACATACAAACATGAAGAATTTAAAGTATCCGAAGTGTTACAGAAAAAGCTTAACATGGTTGAAAAATGTTTGGATGAAATAACCAGTATGTGTTTCCCTTTGAAAAAACACTGTTCCTAAGTAATATTCTGTGGGGTTTTTGTTGTCGTTTATTTGTTTGTTTATTTATTTATTTATTTTTACTTATTATTATTTTCATTAGGCTAAATGGATTGTAAGATTCCATTTATCCTTCAAATTGGATTGGAATTGCCCAGGAGGTTCAAAGTTTGCTAAGTGTACAGGATGACAGCATAAGCATTGCTTTACTGGGAAGATGAACTGTTTTCCAGTAAAAACTATATGTAGTTGTATGAGACTCATTGGACTAATTTTATCTGTCATTTGTAATCTCATGTGATATTTGGTTTTATATCATTAAGAAAAGCATATGACTAGTAGTTTTGGGGGCACAGAATAGGTATTGTCATGTATTAGGTGCCTGATGTAATTAATGATACTGGGACATGATCACTTTAACAACCGTTAACAAATGGCTTCACATTTTGTCATGCAACAGTTTTGATTCTGTGAACTAGGTGAAACATACTAATAGGGCTGTTGCCTTACTTTAACAAAATAAGTCACCATTGTTTCTACATACCAGTGTGAGCATATGTGTAAGATATTTTCAACTATTTATGATGAATATCACTCAGTGGTGCTCCTTATACATCTTTTGATAGCTTTCCTTGACTTTAATAGCATTAGCTGCTAATAGACAAATGGTGTTTTGTGAACAGGTGAACGGGTGCTGGCAATAGCTATTAACACAATTCTGAGCAGGTGTTATCAACATAACCCATCAGGTGGGGCTGACTTTTGATGTAAAAGTCTGTTGTGTGAAGTACTAAACAACATGTCCAAAAGCATTAATATCAATTTTGGAAATTCTGTTCAACTCAGTAGCCACTAAGTTTCAAAAAGAAATGTAGGAGCAAAATTCTCTCAGTTGCAATCTACATGTTTGTCTTCTCATAAGTGAAATTTTAGTTAGTTCATGAATATAGGATTTTGATTATTTAGGTTTAATTTTGCTGTTATGATTTCTTATTTGTTGTGTTGGCTTTTTTTTTTTTATCAACTATTTATGTTTTTGCAATAATCAAATTCACCAGTACACATTTTGCCCGATCATACTCTTGCTGATCTGAGGAAGACTGAAGTGAGGTAACTTGAGTACCACAAGCAGGTGGAAAGATTTGATTCTGCTCTACTAAGCATAATTTAAATGTGAAGCTTGATTGTCTAAGCTGCTAAATTCTGCTGCTAATGGAAATACTTGCTTTGTGTTTAAGCACTTCTATTCCTAAGTGCCTTAAATCATGGAAATTCAGGCATGATTGCAGTGGAAATTCTGCTGTAAAACTGAAGTACAGCTTCAAGGAGAGAGCAAAAACACTGCAACTCTTTACTAAATACGTGCAGCATAGAAAAAGCACACATAACAACCTTTTAGTGATTGATAGCTTATACTATATTTAAAATAGAATTAAGTATTTGTATTGATATTCAATATACCTGCTTGATGAATCAGCTGAATCTGATTACATCACTGACCATCTGTCCTTGTCCTTCAGGTGAGAATTGGAATCTTGAAGATCAAGGTGTCCCTGTCTCTTCTAGCTGAGATTTATATTCTGCAGGTTTCTTGGCATGTGTCACTGATCCCTGTAGTTTTCCAATCATTATTGCTACTTCACTTTTTGTACCAGCCAGGCTTGATGTTTTTGTGCGTGAAGCTATACAGTATTCAATTATGTAAGCATTATTTCAGATATACATGATAAAAAGTTAATGTCTGTGATAACATTACTTATAACATTGGGTGGTGTTGCACCATGCTGGAATAATGCTGTGAAGCAGTGGAGCACTTGCACTCTTTTCAGCAATTTGACTCAGATCATAACAGTGTAATGAGGAGAGCATGCATGCAATTACTCTTTGCTGTGCTGTGATACTTTTCTGGTTACTACACCAGTAACCAGCATGGGTCTTGTGACTTATTTTGCTTGGATGAACGGTCACAGGGCCTTGGCAGCAATATTTATGTGTAGCTAAACTGTGACAGTTGTGAGGTACAGCAATGCTACTTTGATCAGTTATTTTCTGAAGCAGTCATACTTTTGAATGTGGATGATAGATTTATGATTCCAGTTTTCAGACATAAGTTGTTTGCAGAAAAAAAATACGTTATAAAATCTTTGTTTTTGGTGTGATGTTTGAGCAAAAAGAATCTTAATCAGGTGCCAGCATCTTGAGTCAGCTGGACACCAGGAAAGTCCATTCTTCTGTTAGCTGGTTGCTAGAGGGAAATTCCATGGTTGGTGATAGTCACTTTGCCATCTGTTATAAAATGAGCCTGAGTGAGAGGTAATAAAGTTGACGTGCTTTTTATATTGAACTCAGTCCAGAGAGTCTTATGATGACAATCATAGGGGAGTATTTTGAATATAAATTCATAATCTGTGTCTGAATGCAATGTATATTTAGTTATGATCCTTCCTTTTCATGTAAGAATGCACAGCTAGGACTGCTCCTCTAGGGAGGATTTAATTTCTTAGTAACTTATGAGTCAGTCTGTTCACAGATAACTGATGTTAGATCTCCCTGCCTCTACCATGTAGGAATTTTGGGAGAAGACTAAGTGGGATAAAACGCTTTTCATCTTCATATGCATCTCCATATAAAGTGTGTGTATGCATAGGCTGTCTGTTTAAGTGCGTGTCTGAAATAATCCATCCCCAGAAGAACTTAAGTTGGTTTTGTCAATTTGTAACTGTGGCTAGATGGCTTCCAGTTGGCTCAGAGTATATTAGAGTGAGTTCATTACTGCTGCTAGAAGAACATACATTTCTAGAATGTGTATGTATTTATACCAGCAACTGAAAGAAATATTATCTTGTAGTGCTTCCAAAAGTACAAGAAAGAAATGTAATTTTACTCCTTAGATTAATAATGTTAGTATTAGTATATTCTAATTAACAGATGAAAGAAAATAACCAATCAGTTCTGTGCAAATCATGTAGGAAGGACATGTATGTATTTTTTTACTTAATATGCACATGTGCTGTAAAGTGCTAGTTTTGGAAATACTGAAAAAACATGGCTTTTTTTTTTTTTGAGTAGCCTACAGCAGATTTATTTTTTTTTTCATAGTGCTTCTTAAAAAATAATAACAATTTTACATTGATTGAACAAAGCTTTTGAAGAAATTGCAGCATTTGTTTTAAATGGAAGGTTTCTAAATAACAATGCATCTCGAGTTGCAGTATTTGTAAGTATTTTGTGTAATTATAGATTCACAAAACTGACTGGCACTCATGCAAAGAATGCTTTGGTGGTATTACAAAATATTTAAGTCAAGAATCCGAAAAGCAATAAAGCTTTTTTTTTTAAAAAAAAGTCTAGAAATTAAGTGTGGAGCACTACAATGAGAGGAAGGAAAGAGAAGGGATACAAAGTGCAAGCACAAAAATCCTATTTATAATTCAGTTATATAACAGTGTGGAAAATTTCATAATTTGGTATCAGCAATTATTTCAGGTATTGCTGAATTCAAGCTAAAAATATTGTAAATTACTTGTAAACCCCCGTACCACCAGATGTTAGTTTATTAAACCACATCTTAGTGGTTTAATTCTTCTGTGATTTCTAATATGAACCTTTTGTTACATAACAGGCAGTAGTGGATTCTGAATATGTTTATGGGTTTTTATTTTTATTTTATTTTTTTCCTGTGGAAAGCCCAATGTCACCAGATTCTTAAATGTAAAAATTTACAAATTAATTCCTTCAGCTGTGCTCAACATAGACACTGGTAAGTAAAAATGCTTGGAGAGAAAGGATAAAGTATACCAATCATTTTCAGATAAAATTCTGGCAATACACATATGTTAGTGTAATTAATAATATCAAGTGTATCAGTATGTGAACTTCAAGCCATCTTTTTGATAAATGATGAGTATTCTACTATATAAAGTCCCTCTTCTAAAAAGTTCCAAAACATCTACAGTGGAGATCTGCCATATCATTAGGTTGGAACATATGACCATACACTGTGTACTGGGCAATGTGTTTGCATGTGTCTTACTTATGCATTAGCCATATTTTTTGTCAGTCCTACTGTCTTGCTAACAAATAAATAATATATTGCAGCTATTAGAAAATATAAACAGATCCTGTTTGGAAACAGGAAAGCCATTATTTAGCAACCTTTTTCTATATATTTTTCTAACAGCCTTTGAAAATATCTCGTAATATGTAACAATTCTTTGGTTTAGAAAGTTCATTCCTCTGCTACAAAGAACAGTTAAAGATATTTTAAAGATTTATTGGCATAAATGAAGTTTTCTGAAAGGTAAGATTCTTTCTTGTAATTCTGTATGTGAAATATCTTTATTAAGATTGGCTGTAAAAGAAACAAAAGTGGTGTCACATGCAATTGGATTATTTATGTTCACAGAGGAAAGAAAAACAGTTATTCTTTCTCAAAATGCAATAAATGTCTTACTTCAAGCACAGCAGCAAGATACTGTGGGAAAAAAAAAAAAAAAAGCCCTCAGTTTTTAGTGCTGTTGTAAAAAAAAAAAAAAAAAAAAAAAAAAATTTGATGTGTTTCATTGCAGTAGACCTTTGAGTATGTCCTTGCTTTTATCAGGTTTCTTAATTTCTTAATCAACTTGTACTATATTCATCATAAGAGTAACAGGAATGTTAAAATGTAGCAACAATAATAAAAATGAACAAAGGTTGAGAAGCATCACAAGGGATAGAACAGAAAGAGAGAAGGTATGAGTCATCCCATTTTGCAGAATCACTGACAATCTTTTATGTTTATATTCTAAATGAATTGGCACTGTCCTGAACTCCTTTCATTAGTCTCTCTTTTAACTCCCCTTTCAATACAATGCACTTTGTCACTCAATTCACGTTTTTCTCTATTTTTTTTTTATATTCCTTTGAGCTTTTTTCTCTGCAGGCTTTCTTATAGTGCTACCTGTACTGACTTGTTCCTAATTAACTGTCAAATTTAGGTATGACCATGAGCATTAAATGACATACAAATGGATTTATCTAAAAACAAGGAGACCTTTGTAATTGAGTGGATTTTGGAAGCTTTTAAATTGTTATGAATGTCTTGCTATGAAATTTTATAGAGCAGAGGAGATTTTGCTACTGATAATTTTCACGTCAAACATTCTTCAGGGACTTCTTCATGTTTTCAAACACACTAAGACACTTTTGTATTTGTGAAAGAAGATTGAGTAATAATACTTCTATATTTAAAAGTAATCCAAGAGCTGATGAAATTTAGAAAAAGAAATATTGCACTCATATTTCTTTAGAAAAGAAATATGCACTCTGGCATTAGAGCAGAATGAGAAATGATAGCTAAATGCTCATTTAATAATCTAGTTTTAAGGCCAGTTGGTATCTAAAGTACACTTGCAATTTGCAAGGAATAAACTATGGTTATATTCCGTTTGTTTGTTTGTTTTGTTTTGATTTTTAGTGAGCATGCTTTTAAGAAAGGAACCAGCCTCCTCTCACACAAAATGAATGATATAAAATCAGTGTGACAGATAAGAATAGCATCTGTGGTTATATGGGATAGAGGAGGAATAATTAGCTCCCTGTCTACTACTCTTTTAGGGTAGAATAATATACAAATGCATGTGTGCTCTTTGGGACAGAGTTTTTGTTTTTCGCTGAGAAAGGCTGGAAGCCATATGTAGGCAGATAAGGAAGTCAGCACATTTTTAGTAACTGTGGAGGAAGGGATAGACATCTGCTGATTTGCCTTCAGCTGTAGAATCTCTATAACGAGTCTGTCTTTGAAGCCATAATAGAAATTTTGGTGGGGAAAACAAGTAGAACGATATGGCCTATTTAATGTGGTAGTTCTTTCTATTCTTGTGAAGATAACAACCTCCTAAGAGTAATAAAAATAATAAGAAAATATAGGTATTGTTATGTTTCTAAATCAGCAGTGGAAAACCAGCAGCATTGCCAATTCTAAGTGTTCATATAATAAATTCTCACTCCCAAAAATACTACTTCATCAAAGCATTTGAGGCTTTAAAATATGTTAGTTTTGAGAAAGAAAGCAGATGAAGCCTTTTTTTTTTTTCATTTTCTTCTGTTTTCAATTTTCTTCTCGAAATGCTCAAGTACAATAATTTTTTCTTTCCTATTTTCATCCAGTGCAAATTAGATTCTCATCTAATAATAAATATTATATTGAGATTTAATATTGTCAAAGCCCATATAATTAACTAGGAAGTCTGTTAAAAGCATTAATGAGTCCATAGGTAAATTAACAATATCCAGTTTGGTACCTGATTTTCATGGATCATTATGCCCAGATCATCTTGAGCCATAAGGCATATATTTTGTATGGAAAACATACCAGCTTTGTTAACGTTTTTCCAGTTATTTTGAAGTTACATGTAATTTGTTTTTGAGGAAAGAACTTACAAATCTTTTACCTGGACTGACATTTTGCATTTGCTTATTAAATCTGCCAAGCGTAAGCTGGTGCTTGATATGTAAGTATTTATACCTTGCTCTTACGAAACTGGCTAAGCAAATTGCACAGATAAAAGGTACAGCAGACAAAAATGAACAATGCTTACAGTGCCCATACGTTTTTCTTTTATGTATGGGTCATAATCCATGGGAGCTCTGAGAGCTTTTTGTCTTCAGCTGAAGTACAAAATCTTCCTCTAATCAACGTCATCAGTACTGAAACTGACTGTGCTGTTGGTCCATAGAAAAAAAGAACCTACCCTCTAAAATGTTTCTATGATCTGAACTCCTTTGGTATAATGGGAGTTCAGAAATCAGTGACCTCAGAAGACACAGGTCGATAGCCTACAAATACTAAGTAGAATTTCTGAAATATTTGTAGGGGAGGAGTCCGTATGTCTGTCTCATTATTCAGAATAGCACATAAGTGTATTCCATTCAAATTAATGGAGCATTAACATTTGTTAGAAAATGGCATATTCGTGAGCTGCCATAAATTATTCTGTACTCAAATGTTTGAGTACAGATACTCAAATACTCAAATGTTTGTTGGAACTGGGTAGTAGTGATCTACTATGTATTTTAAAACTCTGAATAATTTATCTTTGTGGAATGCATCCTTCTTTAAGGTACAGGTAGTGTGCCAGTGACTCAGGGAAGTGGTATTAACTTTTGCAGTGAGTCACGAAATGAAATGAGTAGAATAATTTTGTTTTAGGATTTTACATAATCAAAACCTTGCATTGATTTTTTTTTTTTTTTCATTTGAGAAATCCTTTCTGAAATAATTTCATCTTTTTGAGAGAGAGATTTTATGTAGAGGAAAGTAAATTGTTTTGCCTACTGTGTGTTAGGGAGTTATTCTTTCAGTTTTCTTACATGCATCATATTCTTCTGTGCCTATAAAACTGTGACTTTTTTTCTTTGTTCTATTAATTGACCTGTATTTTTGCAATGATTCTCTTGCCCTTTGTAGTTTTAATCCATGAATTCATATTACAATAAGTGCAAAAAATTAAATGAGAAAATGTTAGCATATGTTTTCTGTAGTCTAATATTTTTCAAAGAAAGAAGCATGTATATCATGTAATGACAGGTTATGTAGTTGTTCTTTTATCTGCCCTAAGAATTGACTTACTTGGAGGAAATTCCTTGAAGACATAAAAGTCTCAGTTGTTTCCATGAGCTTCTTAAAGACTTTACCAATGCAAATGAAGAACGCTATAATGATTCTCCTCATCTGTTTTCAGCAGATAACAGGTTTATTTAAACTGGTCTATATAACTGTATTGGGGATTTCATATTGCCAAAGTTTACATGGCAACAATGCTACTGATAATTCAGAACTGGTCCTCATCCTTCTTACCTTATGGCATTTAAAAAAATGTAGTGACGTCATTCTGCCCTCCAATGAGATTTATTGAGCTTTTCTTTTCCAGTTTTGTTTGAGTCTCTTATCACCACATTGGAAAAACTGACTAGGCATTGAAATTCAGGTGATAAAGATCTTAAGAGAGTTGGTGAGTCATACTCTAGGGAGAATACTGGATTCAACTGGCCTAGCAAAAATTTTATTCTAAGAAATGGTTTTCCAATAATATATATATGTGTGTATATATATATATATATATATATATATATATACACAATTGCATGTAATAACTAATATTGAGTTTGGTTAATATAATTAAATTCTCAGTAAAAGAAGGCACTTGTAAAAAGCCATTCTGACTGTTTGCTATAGGTGTCTTTTATACAGCAAGTTAATGAAATCAGTTTCCCTCAGTTCCTTAAACAATAAAAATAGTAATTGTTAGGTGTTAACAACTCTACCTATAGAGCCGTGCGAGTTCTTGAGGACTGCAGATTGCATGAAGTTTAATTTTGTGGATCCATGTCTTTTGATCCTTTAACATCATCTGCTTTTGCTGTCCCCCCCCCCCCCCTCCAACCAGACCCATTCCCCTCCTGCTGTTTCACTGTCAGTACAAATGTTCTTAGGACAACAAAAATAATCACTAGCATTCAGCCAAGCCTTCCTCACCTGGTTGACTGTGCAGGTATGTGAGTGCTAGACCAGGATGGCAAGTGGCTCTGCAGCCCCAGGGAGGGTTAAGAAAAATTGATTTTTACAGCACTGGGCTCAAGTCAGCTTTAAGTGGTTGTGAAGCTTTTCTGTCTCTCTGGACTGCTCCTCTGGGGCTTCTTTCTCCTCTTCCACATGAAGAGTGGCTGAAGGAACTGGGGCTTTTTTAGTCCAGTGAAAAAGGAGGCTGAGTGGAGACCTCATCACTTTCTACAACTACCTAATAGGAGGTTGCAGCAAGGAGGGCGTCAATCTCTTCTCAGGTGACAAGTGATAGGACATGAGGAAATGGCCTCAAGTTGCTCCGGGGAGGTTTGGGTTGGATATCAGGAAGAATGTCTTCATGGAGAATGTTCTTAGGAATTAGAATGGGCTGCCAGTGGAGTCCCCATCCCTGAAGATATTTAAGAGATGTATGGATGTGGCATTAAGGATGGATGACATGTGACATGGATGAGCAGTGGACTTGGCACTTTGAGGTTGATGGTTGGTCTTGATGATCTTAAGGGACTCTTCCAACCTAGATGATTCTATGATTCTTCCAAGTCAGCTTTTCCAGTACTGTTTCCCTTTGTCTCCTTTCTTTGAAGAAGGGTTATATTGATGTGAATTCATTGGTGGTTTGATTTGGGGAATAGGCTCTGTTGCTAAACTGGTATTTTCATTCTAAACTCACTTTCTCAGCTTACTATAGATGTACCTACATCTTCATTTTCATACCTGTCACTATCAAAATCATGGGCTTCCACTTCATATGTATGTGAACAGTGCAACAATTTTTCACTGACTGCCTTGGCAGCACATGCCTGTGCATTCTGGGCTGAATTTGACTGTGTGTATAATGGCAGAAATGTGCAGCCCAGGAAAAATACAATTAAGCTTTGTGCAGAAAGCCATAAATCATTGGCACTGTCTGTTTAGGGGGAAAAAAAAAAAAAAAAAGAAAAAAAAAAAAGAGAGAAGAAAAAAAAAGCTTGGTTATATTGAGCATATTTTTTTGCTGTGCCTTCATTAAGAGGTTAGGCAACAGATGACAGGATGGTTGTTAATGCAGATTTCACTCTGTAAATTTACCTTCTGTCATCTTGGTGATGGTTTGCAAAATACCACATAATTAGTGATTCTTGACTCTGGTACATACTTGCACTCTTGAGAAGAAAGCCACGGTTTTATAGAATTAATAAAGGAAATGTGACATGCTGGTGTTCTGGAGACCTCTAAACACATGTGTATGTATGTATATACATATACATGTGTATGTATATATGTACATGTAGGCATACACAAACATAACATCCATGGCTTCAAATTTAGACTAGACATCTCTTGTCAAAACAGTTTAATATGAAAGAGAAGTGCTACAAATAAAGTTGAAATTCCACAAATCTATCACAAAATTGCTGACAATTTTTTTTTTTTAATTGATATAAAGTATAGTTCTGCCCATGAGTCCCTCCAATCAACTTGAAAAAATAAAGCAGGGGAAAGGGGAGAAGGGAGAGGAAACAGAAAAAGAAGCTGCTAATGACTTTACTGACATACTGTTAAATTATGGCCTGCGGAGAAGGGTGGAAAACCTATTCTTAAGTAACTAGGAAGACAACAGAAAGCATGTAGGAAACCCTGTTTTAGTCAGTCTGTATTTCACATTATTAAGAAATGCTTAGCTATTCATCTGGAGGGTGAAATTAAAGAAATAGTGGTACAACTTCTGTACAGAATTGCTGATTTTGTCATTAGGAGGCTCATCTCTTCAGTACCACTCTTAGCAAATCATTCTAAATGGTTGTCTCTCCTGAGGAAAAAAGAGATACCCATTCAAAGAATAGCAATGATAGATTTTTACCTTTCTTGCTGGTTTTGTGAATTTCATGTCTTTCTTAGTTTTCAAAATGTAACTACTAACTTTCAATTCATCAGATAATTTTGTCACTCAAAGCTGCTTACTTCTTCAAGTCTGAAGATGGAAGCAAACATTCCCAAATTGTAGAGGAGACTTAACAGTTAATGAATGTAACCATGCGTTCTTTGGGTCTGGTTTGCATCCTTGGTGTTTTTAAATGAGGTAGCACTGAGATTTAATTAGAGCCGAACAGTAGTCCTGGCATAGCACCTGTTCAAGTCACAGCCAAGTCCGTCTGACAATTGCTTTTCCACACCTTCAGAGAAACCAACACAGTTTGCTAACTGTCCTAATATTTTGAGCAATCATAAATTTCTTCTGAGCATTTTCTTTTTTTAATCTTTTTTATTTAAAACAAACAGAAAAAAAAGTTATAGCTTTTGCAATTTAGTAAGAATCTCAGCTATATTTACAAATAAATAAAAAGGTTGCACTTCATTCAAAGGGAATCAAGAGAAAACAAAACAAAATCATAGAGCAAATGAAAAAAAAAAAAAAGTGTATGCTTTTAAAGATACACGTTTCTCTTAAAATGTAGAGTTCTCTAATTCCAGTCTTGTGATTTTATCAGGCCTGTGACTCAGAGATTTATTTATTTATTTATTCATATTCTAAGTTCTCGTACTGACAGATTTTGCCTTCCCACAGACTACCTCCCATCTGTTCAGGGTAATGGGTTTTCTGCCTATACTCAGAAAGGAGCATATTGTGGGATTTGAGTGAGAAATTTTACCCAAAGAAACCATTAGTTCTTGGAGTCTACTTAAACTTGGTTGCCAGGACTACTCCATGCTAGGTAAACAGGATAAAAATTTTTATGTCCTCATGTAGAAAATTGAGAACTATCGCCTGCCTACAGAAAGAGAAGAAAACGTGTATGATAATGAAATATAAACTTTGTATAAACACTGTGTTTGTGAAATGTTCAGGCTCTCTAGTTTTAAATATGTGGGTGGAAAGAAGGAAAAAGGAATAACAAAAGGGAGTGAATCTAGGAAAGAAACAAAAAGTTATATTACATTTTCTAGGGGATACTACAAAAGTAAAAGACTCAGAAAAGTCTAAATCAAGCGATGTGTACAATATTATCTCATAATAGAATGGACAATTTGTCAAAATACTGTAAATTTATGTGATTTTGGATTAAGCCCTTAAAAAGTACTTTCTTCACACTGACAAATCTGATAAAGATGCTCAAAACACAATGACTTGCATGTATATCAAAAGCATTGTTTTAAGACATGATCATTACTTTTGAAAACTTTAAATAAAAAAAAAAAGAAAGTAGTTTAGTAGCATTCATCCTTGCTGTTTCTGTTGCTACTTTAATCCTTCTCATTATCTATGTAGCACTCAGTGCTTGCTGTTTTCCGACTAGGAAATTAAGATTCAGAGGTTAGCAGGTGGTCCTTTCAGTCTCTCTGTGGTATCTTGAATGGTGCTGGTCTGTGCACTGATGAGAATGTTACACTAAACCATGTTCCTTCAAGATTTTAAGATTTCTGGGAATAGGTGCATAGCAGGGCTCTGCTATTCAGTGTTTCTGTTCTTTTGCCTTTAGTTATTGAAATAGTATCTCTTTGGCTTGTGTTTTAGTAAACATGCTATATTTACTAGTGAGGAGGAAAGTGAAATGTGTTCTGTGACAGGGAAGGGGAAATGAGTGCACTGTGTCTTACCCCGAAGCATTAATTCTGTAGAAGTTATGCACTGTACTTACAGATGAGCTGCAGTACCTTGCAAGTGTAAGTATAAGTACAGCCTTGTATGGAATATCTCCGAGGGAAAGAACAGTATTAACCCCTACCAATCAAAAGCATCTTCAACAGAAAAGTGCAAAATAGAGTCTAATTTGGACAAAACTGTGGAATAGTTTTCAATACTTCTCTATTGTGTGTTTGAATGCACAATAATAAACTTTTGTACAATTTTCCCTTCTTCTGTACATGGCATAAATTTAATCATGAGGTTTTCCATACTGGGAGAGAGAATCTAATTTTGGGGAATCTAATCTAGTTGTTATTCTTTTCATACTTTTCATAAATAAATATGCTTTTTTTTTTTTTTTTTTTTTTTTTAAGTTTTCATTTTTTCTGCCTCTCAGACTTAGGTAAACTGTAAAACCAAAGTGAGCTGGGACTTTTTTCCAGCACTTTAGTCTTGTTTCTGTTTAATTTGTGAAAAACTGCACTGTGGCCTGGGCTGTGATAGGTTCATTTTTTTATTTTATTTTTTTAGTCTAATGTACTTTTTCCCCTGAAGTTGTTTTTTTTTCTGGTTTCATCAGTTCACAGAGAAGTCTACCCAGCAGATGGCAGTGTTTAACCAACATGTCGGTGGAAACCTGCTCTGGATTTGTTCTGTATAGATAGCAGTTTGTGCAGAAGCTCAGGTTCATTTACAGAAATTCGTTATTATACAAACATAGGCATTGTAGAAATTCGTTTTGGTTTGTTATGCTTTCCTTTTCCAGAAAAGTAGTGAAATTGGGCATACCATTACATTTAATGAAATTACCGAAGATACAAAATAATGTAAAGTGCAGAATTTCTGACTGAAGTAATTCTTCTTGAGTGGACAGATTTTGCAAGGCATTTGGAAGAAACATCCATAATCATTACAGCCTTTATGAAAAGTTTTTAATAATGTTTTTGGTTGCTCTTAAATCTTGATGAAAGCATCTGTCCTTATTCACTGCATACCATTAGTGCATATTATGCCAGTGTATATTAAAAAAAAATAATCCACTAATAAGTCTTTACCAAAAATAACATGCAGTATTCTGTTCATAACTCAACAGTCTGAATGAATTTCTTTTGAATTTACTTCTGGGCAATGGAACGTAGTGAGCAGTGTGTGAGAAAGGAGAAACTCAGGCTACAGGAGCTTAAAATGGAATTTCTGAGCATAATGCTCATCAGGTTTGTTGCTGATTGTTACAGAAAACAGCTGTTGAAGATACAAATGGGCTTCTGAAGTGGCATATACAGGAAAAAAAGATAGAAAATGCTGACCTTAAAAGTAGTCACTTTTTTTTTTTTCTTTTTTTTTTTTTTTTTCTGATTTTCTTCTAAAGTGCTAATTGCCATATCTGCAAATCCCGGTGACTTTGTTTTCACTGAGCCATTAGGAATTTAGTGATTGCTTGCTCACTTTGTTCCTTTTTGTTTGTTTTGTTTTCCTATTTCATAACTAGAAAAAAGAAGGATTTTAGGAAAAAGAGTGGCAGTCTGCCATTATGTGTGAGTTTAATATGAGAACTGTCTCAAAGCAATCAGTGATATAACTACAGACTAATTTGTTTTGATATGGTAGCAAACTAGAATGAGTGTAGCAGCATTTCTTTCTTTAGCTAACTTAACTTTCAGTATGAATATAGCGGGTCGCAGAGTCTGAAAGGTTTTCAACACATCCTGATTTTTTGTCCCAACAGACCTTATTGTAGAATAACCAAGAAAACATTCATACTCTGAGTAGTGTTATTTGTTCATGTTTTGTTTACTCACCGGGATGATCATCCCTGCCCAGAGTCATAAATTCACTAGCAAAAATATTTACCAGTAACTAGTTGCAGATTTTGGATATTACGTAACAAGGACTTGCACATGCCTGCTATTTAGCTCTTTGCCAAATGGCAGTATCTTCATGGGAAAAGTACTCCTGTCTTTTTCTCTAACGACTCCCCATCCAAATGAATCAGTGCCATGGACTGCAGACTTGTGGTTGCCCAAGGATCTATTAGTGGAGAGGTGACTAGTAGCATAAGTGAGCCACTTCCCATTAGGGACTGAAGTGGGTGGGTGTAGCCCACAAAATGATGTAGGGCTGGATTCAGTTCATCTCTTGGGCATCCTTGACTAATGTGCTCTACGTTGCCAACTACATTTAGAGTGCTCTTTCCACAGTACGGCTCCTAGAGGGAAGATCTCTTCAAATCTCCGAGAACTTGGAACAACCTTTGCTATTGTGTGCAAAAGAGAGCAGGTCCTGTTCTCACCCCTATAGACCCTGGAGGAATTAATCCCATCGATGCGAATTGTTCAGTTGTGAAATTATTACAATAATGCTATGTTTTAATATATGTCAAAAGAGAATGCTTATTTGTGTCCTAGTTATTTCAAGTCTGCCAAAAAATGGCAGTGACCCTCACAATTACATGATAATTAACAGCATTTAGTTGTGAAGAAAAAAAAAAAAAAAAAAAAGAAAGAAAAAAAGAAAAAAAGAGATGAACAGTATTCAGCTGTGAAGGGGAAGAGAAGTTGGAATACAGTTCTGTGTTCAGCAGATGCTTCTGCTCCTCGCAGCTGTAATGTACTGCCAGTCAGCTAGGCTCTGGACTGCAGGGGGGCTTGCAACGGAGCCTCATCAGATTTCTGCTCAAGAGGTTGGCACACTGCTGAATTTCAAAATCTGAAATTTGAGGTTCAGCATGCTATTGTGTATGGCTCCACTTTCAGAGCTGAATACAGCCTGGGTGCAGTACAGACCGTGCTCAGAGTAGCCTGTGCAGCTGTACAGCACACATTGCAGCAGTGTAGGACTTGCCTGATTCCAGTCTTCATTAAGCACTGAAAATTCAGATCAGTTTTGTTTTGCAAATAAATGAGGAGGGTGTGAACAATTGTGGGATTTAGTATTAAAGCAATGTGCAATATGACCAAAATTAATATATCACTCAGGAATATTTTTTATTTATTAATCAATTTGGCTTCTAATTAGATATACTGTAAGCAAATGGGTTCACACAGCTGCTTACAAAACCCCCAACATGTCAGAGAATACTTTCATGAAACTTATTATCATATATTTTGGTTATGCTTCTCATCTTTAATAGCTTCCCCTTTGTCACAACATCCTTGAGGCTTGTGGTATGTTTTGTGTTACAGATTGCACTAGACTTTACCTGTCTTTTAGTTTTTCAGACTGTTCCTGGACGGGAATTGTTAAAGCCCATACTTCCAAGGCTGCCTTCATTTAGGGAAGGGGTGGATGATGTTTTCAGGCTAGTGTACTAGCTGTGGTGCTAATTTATTGTAGAGAACAGATTCATTCACTAACTTCGGCAGTGCTTTCTCTGCGTTTCTCAGCAGACAAAATTCTATTATTCTCTAATCTATAGTGGAAAACTGAGAGTCCTAAGGAACACAGGCTCTTAATTATTTGACTTCCTTGATGATTTTAATATCAGTAAAACAGATGTTGATATTTTAAGTACAGGCAAAATTATGTGTGATTATACTTGTAAATACACCATTAAAATTAGTTTAGTTTTATAGCATACTTGGAAAGCTTAATTCTGAGCAGAAGAGACAGTTCCTTTTAATGAAAGGGTTGGAATATTGCTAAAATGTATTCCTTGCTGTATTTTCAGAACAACTCATTTGTGAATATTATGTAGGAGTTAATTAAAAAGTGTTATTCTTTCAGGTCTTACTAATGTTATAGTATCCAGTTTGGAACTTTTTCTAGTGGTCATTCGTTAGGAAAAAAAAGTCCTAGTGTGTTTAAAACTATGACCAAAGAATATAGGAAGGTACATGAAACTGGCAAATAAATAAAAAATATCATCCACCTAGTTATTGGCTCAGTCAGAATAGTATATATTCTGTATTACACAGCATTGCATTACCATCTCCAACCAGCAGGGACTTTTGCCTCATTTTTCCATCCCAGATGCTGCACGTAGAGCAATAGAGCCAACGATAAGAGGGGTTCTGGTAACCTGCTGCACCGTTCTGTGTATTTCCCTGCAGAATCAGGCATAAAATGTGATTTAGAAACAAATAAAAAAAAATAAAAAATAATAAAAAAAAACGGAAACTGATACTGGCAAAATTTTCTATTTTCGTGGTAACCCTTATTGTCCTGAGAATTTTCAGTAGAATGTGTTTCTGATGGCTACTGGAGCTTCAATATCCTGAAGTAATTGTTTTTTCATGGAAACATGCTGGACCTTCCTCCATAGCTAGTGGGTATATAAAATGTGTGTTTCATTCTTCCATAATAACTGGTAAATTAATAGTTTTGTTCTATTGAGCACAGTGCATGAAATTCTTTTCTTTGTGGGGGGCGATTGGACTGGAGTGTACCACCCAGCTTCTAGTGCACTGGGAATCTTAGCTTCACTTAGAAGAGACTCTCAGGAAGCCAGTGGAGACTCAGTGTGTGTATTCTCCCTCACGGACATGCATGTGCAAAAAGTACCTTAATGTTATTCACTAATTCAAATGAATAACAAGGGAGGAAAATAGAAAGCATCAACAGTTACTAGTAATTTAATCCATTTAGACATCAGTGATAATTTATTTCCTTTTTTTTTTTTTTTGCTAACCCTGTGTTAAATACATAGAGACTGTTCATATTGTTGCTGTTAATATGCTTTCTTTAGCAGATCTAAAACTAAGTACAGGTAAGCTTTATACTATCTATCATGCATAACATCCATAATTCAGCACAAATATCTATGTAACTGTAATGATAATGAAGCATTTCCTGTGTTCTCAGCTCCTGCCTTTGACTCCTACCTGGCTTGGTTGATACCACAGTAGAAACCTTAAAAGACACAAAAACAATGAGATGACCATGGTTCTATATTTTTCCTTGATTGGTAACACTTTTTTTTTTTCACCAATCTGATATATATTTATTTCTACAGAAGAGGGCAGCAAAAGCCATATACTTTCTTTACTGCATCAATGACTATGAGCTGTAAAGACTAGGGTTTCTAACTGATCTGTTTGAAGAAACAGGGCAGCGCACAGCTGTCTTAAATCTAAAGATAAGTTATGCTTACATTAAAAAAAAAAAAAAAAAAAAAAAGATTAAAAAATCGAAGACATTTCCACTGACTGTTTGGAATCTTGATGTAAAGTATTCCTGTAACATCAACTAAATAATAGAATTGTAATGTCCAGCTCTACATGATGGAAGTGAAAGGATCTCTGAGCCAATGATTAAAGCAGCTGCCAGTCTGTGAAAAATCATTTAATCTGTTGCTCATTTAAATCCAATTCAGAGCTGGTGAGGCCACAACATTGTTGAATGGGTATTAAATGCTTGTTGATGTCCAGCTGGAAAAAAAAAACACAAACTGTCTTGCCTGTACCATCACTGTCATTCTCTGCAGAGGCCACGTTGTGATTGTGTTGTGAGTGTTTGTGTGTGTGTGTATTGTGTGTGTGTGTATAAGTACATGTATATCTGCAACAGGATATTCTGGCTCTTATCTCTTCTCCTCCCATTGCCCACTGCTTCCCCTGAGTCTTGTCCCTGCGTGTAGGGCTGAAGATTTAAGGTATGATGTTACGGTTGAAGGTTTGATGTTGCAGTTAATCTCGTTTAACTACGAGCTGTGGCTGAAAGGTGTGCATCTCTTTATCAGTTTCTCTCCAGACATATACGTATCTTGCATGCTTTCCTCTCTCTCTCACCTCATGTTGACTTAAAAATAAATAAATAAATAAATAAATAAATAAACCCACTCAGAATCTCATCTATGGGTTGAGCACAGGAGCGAAACTAGCTGGAGAGGTTTTTAAGGTACATATTCTGTACTAAGTGCAGGATTCCCGAAGATGAAATTTCAAACATGATAGCCCAGCATGTTATATATGACTATCACTTGGTAATGTCTGCAAGCATAAAAGATTCATATATTCTCATATCACATACAGTCATGCATCTTGCTGAGAGGCATTTAAAACTTAGAGCCTTAGAGATTTCAGTGTAAATAGAAAATAATGAAAGGCAGATAAATTTCTGCTGAAGATTTTATCAGTAGTATGGATTCAGTCTCAAAAATTCTTTCACTCCAGACTGTTTTTTATGGCATTTCAAATATTGTCAGGAATTACTTTCTATTAGTGTATCAGTTTACTTTCTTTACTTCAATGGGAAAGAGCAAAGAAAAGTATCACTAGATGTTATTTCTATTTTTTCTTCTATGGAACAATCAACTGTGGCTTCCTTGTGTGACATTTTTGCCATTTATTCAAGACAGAATGCATTACCTTCTGAATAGTAAAGTTGTTTGTTATCTGTTTGTCCTCATTTATCTTTGTTGTCAGCAGAGTGAGAAGTTGGAAAGAGTGGACTTTTAGTTGTTAGGCAAATCTAACTTTATTGGCAAATCTAACTTTATTAGTCTAGCCTGCAATATTTTCATACTGACTTACATTTACATAGATAAGTTTAAGGAACTTATCATAACTGCTGCAGATATGCAGTTTGTCTTATAGTCCTAGGAACCATTAAAACATCCAGCAGTATTTAGAACAATAATAATTTGTAGAGCTTAGGGATATAGTTTAGTGGGGACTGTTAGCATTAGGTCAGAGGTTGGACTTGATGATCTTGAGGTCTCTTCCAACCTAGAAATTCTGTGATTCTGTGATAATATTTCTTAATATGGCTAATGATGGTTTTCTATATGAACGTTTGGACTTTTTCTTCAGAATACAAAGTATTCTTATGAATCTATACTTGGGAATGTGTAGTAATTGTTTGTTCCAATGAGTCTAACAGATTTGGAAAAGCTTATATGTTGCATCAAGTATGAGGTCTTCTAGTGATTATTCTTTAAAGTATTTAAAAATACTTTCATTTGTCATCTAATTTACAAAATAAACCCACAGAAATTACATCGTGACTATAAATCTTCCACAGTATAGGGCTAATGGTAAGTATTACATAATCTGAGGTGTGGGATTTTGAGACAAACAGAAAGGCAGTCTAGCATTTGGTCATGAAAAAGTACTTGTTTAACCTTGAGTGGGCAGAAAATTAGGCATTTTCAGTAAAGCATGCTGTTCTGAAAAACCAGCAAATTTAAGCTCAAATTAGAGATTCAAGAGTAGGAGGTATGTTCTTCTTGATTAGAGTTCTAGCAAAATACTGTATTCAGGCACAGAACAGAGTGACAAATAGAAGGGCTCCTGTTTAAAGCAACAGAGAGGTGGTTCTTGGGCTTGTAGGTCTGCACTGTGAAAGAAGAAAAATAGTTCTGTTTTGTTTATATCATCAGAGTAAAAAAGATGAATATTCTGATATATGACAAGGAGATAGGATAATTTGTTTAAAAAAAGAAAAAGAAACAAAGACTAGTAATAAATTATGAGGGGAAAAAAAAACAAACAAACACACACAACCAACTGAAAACAAACAAACAAAAACACACCACTTTCCAGCAAGGGGGATACACAGCACAGGAAGGGAAGTGGAATATTTGCCACTTAATAGGCTTGGATTCTATATTTCTATATATATATATATTTTTTTTAACACTTTTAGAGTTGAATTTCTTTGGGCAGCTTCTCTATTGTTTGGGCAGGAAAATCCTCTGCTGAAAAATTCCTTTTCATGAGCTTTGCCATCACTCATAAAGGGAATGAGGAATGGTATGACAGTTGAGTGCCTCTGCATGGAGGAGTGAGGAGATCTGGTTTTTAGGATATATTTAACAGAAAGTTCTTTGGTTCAAATTACAGAAGTCAAGGAAGGAAAGTCCTGCACCAGAGCAGGATTGTTTCCTACAGATGTTTTGTACTACCCTGTTAAGTTTGAATTGCGCAAGTAACTGTGCTTCCATGCTCCCCAGTAACTGGGCAGATCAGCAATGAAGAATCCTATTAGCTTGACAGAACTACCTATGTGAAATATTCTAACATTGCTAGGCCATCTGAGATGACTTCATCATGTCCTAATATACAGTAGGACCACAAGTGCTTGGCTTTATTTCTAGTAATTCTCTTTTCAGGTATTTTGATTGACTAGGGTGGCAAAAATCTTTGTTGCTAACCAGACTTGAACTTGAAGACTGGGTTTGTTTTCCCTTCAGTATTTTCTATTCCGTGTCTGAGGCTAGTGATCCAGACGCTAAGTTCTTGGAAATCTGTCTGCTTTTGTCACAGTCTGCCAAAATCTTTACATGCATTTGTTAATTCCAGTGAACCAGTTATTTGAGACTGCGGTGTATGTATGCGTAAGTTACCGTGCTCAAAGTTAATTAAGCTGTTTATGCACATTGACAGTCTGCAATTTCTGTACTCTAGAGGGTGCTACTGTTCTAATTGGTGAATAAACTTTTGCCCAGTTGTAGTAAGCTGGCAATATTAATTGTTTTTTGAGCATACAAAGCTCTTATCGATGGGAACAGAAATTAGTTCCCACTGTTCAGGCATGCCCAGAAATCAGTGCTTAAGCTGATCTGAATCCTGTGTACATTGTACAGAAATTAGACTACCAGCACTGTGCTAATTGTCTAGAAGGGCAAATTGCTGTGTTTAGGAATATGCAGAGCTGTGTAAATAAGAGATTTACATACATGAGCAGTAGTCTGTAGGACTGGAACCCATTCTTTTGCCGGATGCATGCTTTTGACTTTAATAAGGCTGTTGCTGGTGAACTCTATTGTGGTATTTAAGAATGCAAACTAAATTGGTCTAAATCTATTGCATGTTAGCAAATGATTTTCCTGTTGATTTTGTTGCCAGCTGATGTAGCACCTGTGTTAATGCTTTGTTCATTTACGTCATTGGTTTCATGGCACAGTAAGATATTGTGGAAATTTATGTAGATGCTGCGTAGTTTGAGAGAAACGTTTCAGGCCTTTTTTAATATGTTTGAAACATTTTTATTGCTCACTACTTTATTCATTGTCCTTGCCAAAGTTAAGTAGCATCAGTTCATATATTTATGTACTTATGTATTTATGGTAACTATATATTCTATAGTTGGTTAATTTTAAATGTTCAAGATTTTATCCAGAAAATGAATTGTGAAGCAATAAATATATAAATATTTCACTTATTTTGAAAAGATCCTGACTGCAAGAGTTCATGCTAATACCTCTAGTAAGGAGCATTCATAGTAGTACCTGGTCGTTTTCTTTACATGTAGGCTTTGGAAAGCAACTGTTTACACAGGGACTTCCATATGAATAACAGTACTGCTTTCTTCCCTTCTCTTCCTTACAAACAATTCACAAATCATCAGCAACGGGCAGCCAAATGTTACTTGACTTGGGGCACATTTGTTATATTATCTTTACTCATACTGACAGCTAACCTTGTACTCTTCTCAAACACCTTGACTAGAGATTCTGAGCATGAAAGCATTATGTTCTTTCTACTGAGGTGCTCCCAGGGTTGATACACAGGCATTCCATGCTTGATACTGAGAGTAATAATGTTTAACTGGAATTTCAAACTATGTTTAAGTGATTTTTTTTTTTTTTGGTAAAAGAATAATGCCATATCATTTTGTTTCCCATCTTCTCTTAAAAAAGTAAGGTAATTAATAAGGTAATAAATGTCTTTCTGATAAGACTATAAATAGGAAAAAAACTCAAGCAGGGTATGACTATATTTCCTAAGCACCGTAAGTAAAATGCAAACTAGGTTCTATTTCACAGCACACTCCTACTAAGAATATCTCGGAGTTTCTTCTGAAATTAGATGCATGACTTTTTATTGTAATGTATTTTTAGAGAGATCTAGATAAATTCTTGCAGTTTGCGGCTCAACATTTGGAGAATATTATTGAATATTACACATTTTTATCAAATGTGGGTTAATGCTCATTTGAAATTAGGTCTCTCTGAATGTTTAAATGTCACATTTGTTTTCAAGCCCCAGATGGCATAACTTCAGTACTTACTATTGCTGTTTATTTTCAAAGCTGAAGTCATTTGTTGAAATGTGAATCATGCCAGAATTTAGTTTTTTTAAAGGTTGTTTCATCTCTAAAGGATGTTGAAGTAGGAAAAGTGAATTTAAAGGGATAACATTTCACTTTAACTAATGTTTGGAGCATATTCCAATAAATGCTTAGTGCTAAAGAACAGAGGAGCCTCTCTTTGGCTCTTTGTGGTTTCTCAGTTCCATTTCCTGTCATGAAGAAGAAATTAATTGCTGATATTTGTTAGGGTAAGCACTGTAGGAGGTTTAGTCTCTCTATATGGTCAAATTACCATTCAGAACAAACTGGGAAAAAAAAAATGAATACTATTTCTTTAAGTTAGACTTGTTATACAGTGTATTTAACTTCTACTTTTTTTTTTTTTACAGGCAAAAATATGTGATAATGTTATCCTCAGTAGGCACCTTCTGTAATAAAACAGTGGATTTAAAACTTAGTATCTCATCTGTATTAATTAAAAGAAAACAGTATAAACCAATAATGCAAATATTTTCTTCATTTTTATCTTAGCAATTGCATATACATACAGAATTAATTGCTGAACAATATTTCTGTATGCCATTTCATTATAAACAATTTCTTTGTTTTTTACCATCAGTTATCCAAAATATATAAAATATCGTTAAGAAATATGTTGCCTAAGGCAGTGTTTTCTGTTGATTATCATGGAATTTAGTTCCTCCAGTGCTGAAACCAATGGTGAAACTCTTCTCAATCTCAGTGGGAAAAGGATTTTTGAAAAGTAACAGTGATTTTTTTTATTATAGAGTATATGCTACTTTCACTGATGAGGTAGATTTAATTGAATATAATATATAAATAAAATAAAATTGAATATAAATATATAAAATAAAGTTGAATAAATAGCATTTTGTCAAATGTTGAAATGGACAAAATAGGTTTTTGTTTTGTTTTTTTTTTTTGTTTTTTTTTTTAAGTACTTGCAGATGTTCTGTTTTGTTTTATTTTGTAGAGTAGAGTATTATGTAGAGTAGATTTTTGCTTGTTATTAATAAAAGTGGGAAAGGTACTTTAAACTTTGGCTTGAATAAAGAAGTTACAGAGACTGATACCCTTTTCCAGCTTCAGAGTGTTAGAGTAATTCCCTTTTATCAACAGGTTTTTATTTCATTTCTGTTTTCTCCAAAACAAATAAATGCTAGATAAGACATAAAACACAAAATACATTGCTTGTGAGGCCTGAGGTTTGGACCATTTAATTCAGTTCTGTTTTATCAAAGCAATCACAGTGCTTAACAGTTGGTAATCTCTCTTTCAGGTTAATTACACTGCCACAAGTTACAATCTAGAAAAAGCAAAACTATTTAGTAAATTGATCACTTGCAAATTTAGTGACAACAGTCTCCAGTACCTATGATACTTCCTTTAAAAACAGTTGAAAATTTTTAGGCATAATGTTTCCAATAAACCATTTTTTCTAAATAAATTAAGTGAACAAAGATTAGTGTGAGTGGTGTTGCTTAGGATCTTGTTCACACTGAAGTGAATTTCCATTGATGTTGTCGGTTTTAACGCAAGCAGGATTGCATCTTGTTAATGGTACTCATATTAGTAACTGTGAAATATGTATTTAGGTACACCTTAGTATGTACTTCATATTGGGTGATTGCAGGAATCACAAAATAGTTTGTAACAGGATATTAAGGACAAAAGGATGATAAAGGGGATAAAATGTGTATTCTTTTAGTATATACGTGTATTTTCAAGACACAGAAGGCCATAAAGGAAGCTTTATGCAGCTATTGATTACGGATATACATATCCTTGATTTTCTGTCTTTCTTCTTTCTTGCAGGGCCAAGGCTTTCCGTGGAAAAAAGGTTCAGGGAGAATATGACATAAAGGTTGAACAGGTAATTAAATGACTTAATCTGAATGTTATTTTTATGTGCTCGTGTGTATATATACACGTACATGCATATATGCATAAATAGGTATGTAGTCCTTTGTAATTCAGTAAAAAAGAAAAAAAAATTCAAATTGGGTAGAAAACTAAAAGGTTGAATTTTATTTGGAATTTCAAGGAGTGAGGCAAAAATATCACTGGCACTGTGGATCCAGCTTATCTAAATCACTTTAATGCTGTACTATCTAGCTCTGCACTGTTCTCAACTTGGAACTGCTTTGCAGGGATTTTCAGGAGTATTGAGAGAGGGGAAGAAGGAGGCAAGCTATTTTGTTCCAAAATACCACTCACATCTAAATCAGAATGTGCAGTTGACATCACATACACTTTAATGCTAGCACTGTGTAAGCCTAGAGTTTCCTTCATAAGGTCTTTGTAGGACCAAAACCACCTTTAATCAGCAATAGATTGAAGGCTTCTGAACCCTATTAAACACTTTGTAAAGCATTGACACCTTTACTGTTTGTGTACAAATAATTTGAGTTAGTAACTTCAGTGTTCTTTTCCTAATACTGAAGGGCATTATTTTGTTTGTATACTGCTTACAGCAACCTACCTATAATCTATAATATTTTCTATCACATATTAAGTTTTTAAAGTATGAAATCTATACTGTGAATCCGTGTAATTTTTTAATGTAATAAATGAATGGGAGAGACTAGTTGTCAATCTTAATTTTTAAATGATTTATTAATGTTTTGTCAGCATTTATACAAATATTTTAATCTCTCATCATTTGCACTGATTTTACAAAGTCTTAAATCTGCTCTTTGTGTTTAAAACATTGATCCAAGAAAGTATATAAATGTATAAGATTTAATGAAGAATCATCCATGCTTGAAATCAAGCACATACTTAAACTGTTGAGTTGGAATGGTGGATAGAGGAGTCAACACTTGCCTTAAATGAACACTAATTCTGAAAGCCTTACACAGATTTTACTTAGGAAGGCCTTCAGTGACACCATTTTTCAAGAGGAGACTAATGAGAATTCTGACAGTCTCTACTCTGTACTAGTGTCTAGGATAGCAAAGACACTTTTATTTATCCACTAGAAGACAGTTGGCTGCATTTCAATTATTCTGCTGTGTAATGTTATTGTAAAGTGCTTTGAGAGTCTAAGCTGATGAAAGACTGTGGATAAATGAAAAACATCCTGTTCTTTTATTTCAAATAACTGTAGATTCAGAGTATGGAATTGGTTCCTTGTAAATGCCACATTTCCAGTGTGAGAAGATACTTTGAAAAAATCCTTTATTTGTGAATTTTGCATGTCAATTGTTTAGGAGCAACTGATCTTTTAGGAAGAAGACTAAATGCACATAAAATAAATAGAAAGGAGTAAAATATGTGAAGGAAAGGGAAGAAAAAACAAAACATACTAAGTGTGATAAGAAAATATTCTGTTTCTCATATTTACCTTAACACTGCTTTTGTGCTATTTGCTTCAGCATGTTTGGTAAATGTTTGTTGTGCCTTGATTAATTTCTATAGCACACCATACAAAGGAAATAAGTCTCTACCACCCCACAGTCTTTGTTTATGCATTTTTTTTTCTTTCTTTATATTTTCTAATTTGTTCGATTGCTTCATATATGATGCATGCCATTGGATTAAGATCCAATTAAGAAGATCCTCTTAGTGCACATTGTGGTCCAATTATATATTGTCAGCTGTTCAGATATTAATACTTAACAGAAGGGATTTAGGAAAATAAAGGTAAAATAAAACAGACCGACTAATGCGAGTCCTCTTTTCACAGGCAGAATTTTCAGAAATCAACTTGATAGCCCATGCTGATGGCAATTATGCGGTGGATATCCAAGTATTTCGGAATGGCACTAAAGTCGTCAGGTAAGAAAACTAAATACAATAAGAGCAAGAAGCAATAGGTTTTGCATGTAATTTTACATGCATAATGTAAATGTACATGTAAAATATACTGAATGTTGTTTTTGTTTTTTTGTTTTTTTTTTTTTTTTTTTTTTTTTGTATACGGTAATAGGGATTTTTGCCATGAAAAGTATCTGATCAGTGGAGTAAGTCATGTGACAAGGCCTCCCATGGGCAGCAGCTCTTCATGTGGGTCCATACCATGGGTTCCATCTGTCAGGAGCAAACTGCTCCAATGCAGGTCCCTCACAGGTGGCAGCTCCCCCCACACCACCCGCTCCTGCGTGGGCTCTTCTCCATGGGCTGCAGCTCCCACCCAGGGCCTGCTGTTTTCTATTGACATGGACCAAGTCATATGAATTCTTTCCGGATAGTTACTGTAATATCACAGTTTAGATAATTTCCTATTAGGTTATTTTGTCCATAAAAGAATTATTCCAATGGAAGTCAGGGGTCTTTTCACCATTTTATTTATTTATTTATTTATTTTCCTCCAGAGAGAACATGTTCAGCTTTGTAAATGTAGGGAGGGAAACAGGAGTAAATCAGGGCAAAGTAAAAGCTTAATTTACATTAGGAAAATTATTTCAGACAGTTCTATAACTGGGGAATTACTCTGATTTTGGTCAGTGCAGTTAATGGCTTAAGTGTAACAGTTTGGCTGAATGCATATAGAAAGGTAGATCACACTGCTGACAGTGATCTGGTGGTTTCCTACTTAGGTTTATCTCCAGGAAAGAGTTCAGGGAGCTGGACTGCATATAGCATGTCTAGTAACTTTGTGTTTTTGCTCAACATCTGTCCAAATAAAAGACTTGAAGATTTTTACTTTTTCATGTTAAAAAAAAAAAATCAAGAAGAAAAATATTGAAAATAAGCATACTTTATGCTTTAAAACTCATAGCTGTTTAATTTCTTATGTGCTTTAAAAATACTGCAGCTTAATGTAACAACCACTTATGCCAAATCCACAAGATTATTTCCTTAGAAGAGTAACAGATCTGATTTCCCCCTCTCCCCCTGCCCCCCCCCCCCAATGAATGAAGTTTGGAGCCAAGAAATCTTGCTCCTTAATGGCTTTGCTGTAGAGAATTTTCCAAACAGAACATAAGTATCGATGCCCAGTTAGGATCTCAATATGTCAATATTTAACGAGAGCTGGGAACCTCAAGGAAACAGCATCTGAAATGATGTATATTTGTTTAAGAGAGAGAGAGAAAAATAAAAAATAAAACTTCTGTTTAAAATTACTGCTGTTAAAAAAACAGAGAAATCTTACCACGTCATCAGGCAACTCTAATAGTGAGGTAATGCAGGATTTTATAGTATTATCACTTTTATTTATAATCAAATTTATTTAACCAAATAGAGCTACCTGAAGTTGATATTGCACTCATCTTTGTGTGGGATATTTGCATATATGTGTGTGCTTTCTGGTGTAAGAGGGGTAAGCCGGCATGATGGGAGCGGTTCTACATTTGCATGACAAATAACTTTTCTGGAGATACAGAACATGTTGGGGGGGGGGGGGAGTTTTTTCATAAAAGTTCTAAGTTCTGTTTCTTCAGGTATCTGCAAGTCTTTACCTTGCGTTAAGCCTTGTTGGTTTGGGAAATTTGTTGCCTGAAGCTTGTTGTATGGTTCTTGTGTTTCTAAGGAATGCAGAGATACTGAAGGATATTCAGTTAAGGAAGTTCTTTGAGAGTCAACATTAACTATGGGTCAGCCAATAGCATATACAGCACATTCCTTTTTTTCTGTCTCAATTGTCAAGAGAAATAGGAGAAATTTCTGGTCCCACTCGTGTGAAAATTTATATTGAGTACAGACTGTAAACATATTACTAAAAAGGTTTATCTGAATACTGTGATTAAAATTCTTATGTTCTATTGATATGATGTCCAAAATGACTTTCTATATGAGCAAAATATTAGTTAATTAAATCATAGAAATTCCTGTGACAGAATTTTGCTGAATGGGATTAAGAGGAAAAAAAAAAAAAAAGTGACAGGCACTTGCTCCACAGTTATACTTTTTCAAGACATTGATATCTTTAAGCTAGTTAGTGTTTTTTCCACCTATAAAATCTGAATACAGAGGAGAATCTTTCAAGTTCAAGTTTGAGTGAATTCCACCTGTTGTGTTATGTCTTCTATTTTCTGTAACCTTTTTAAACTAGATGTCAATTCTTAAACTGGATGTCAGATGTCATCTTACTTAAACTAGATGTCAGAGTTTAAGTAAGGTGAAGGTGGTGCCAGACTATTTTCAAAGGTGCATAGTCAGAGGACAAGAATTAATGAATTTTGCAACACAAGAAAAAATGATTAAATCTCAGATGGGGGGTGGTATCTTGATCAAAAGTTGAACTCTGATTATCTCCAATTCTGATGATTTCTTTTGCAGGCATTAGGATTGATCAATCTCTTTCTTATTGTCCTTAAAACACTGACAATAGCTGTGAAAGTAAAAATATTCCCTAAAAGGAAAGCATTAGAACTTGCTTAAGCTTCTGGCAGAGGTGTTTGCCTGCTTTATCTTTTTCATTGCTCAGGAATCAGTATACATAGAAATAAACTAAGAAATACTAAGAAATACTTAGAAATAAACTAAGAAATAAACTAAGAAACTGGCTGCTCTTGGCTTGGACTGGCGCACGCTTTGTTGGGTTGGAAACTGGCTGGATAGCCGGGCCCAAAGAGTTGTGGTGAATGGAGCCAAGTCCAGTTGGAGGCCAGTCACTAGTGGCGTCCCCCAGGGCTCGGTGCTGGGGCCGGTCCTCTTTAATATCTTCATTGATGATCTGGACAAGGGCATTGAGTGCACCCTCAGTAAGTTTGCAGATGACACCAAGCTATGCGCATGTGTCCATCTGCTCAAGGGTAGGAAAGCTCTGCAGGAGGATCTTGATAGGCTGCACCGATGGGCTGAGGCCAACTGCATGAAGTTCAACAAGGCCAAGTACCGGGTCCTGCACCTGGGGCGCAATAACCCCAAGCAGAGCTACAGGCTGGGAGATGAGTGGTTGGAGAGCTGCCAGGCAGAGAAGGACCTGGGAGTATTGGTGGATAGTCAGCTGAATATGAGCCAGCAGTGTGCTCAGGTGGCCAAGAAGGCCAACGGCATCCTGGCTTGTATCAGAAACAGTGTGACCAGCAGGGCTAGGGAGGTGATCGTCCCCCTGTACTTGGCTCTGGTGAGGCCGCACCTCGAGTACTGTGTTCAGTTTTGGGCCCCTCGCTACAAGAAGGACATCGAGGTGCTTGAGCGGGTGCAGAGAAGGGCGACAAAGCTGATGAGGGGCCTGGAGAACAAGTCCTACGAGGAGCGGCTGAGGGAGCTGGGCTTGTTCAGCCTGGAGAAGAGGAGGCTCAGGGGCGACCTTATCGCTCTCTACAGATACCTTAAAGGAGGCTGTAGCGAGGTGGGGGTTGGTCTGTTCTCCCACGTGCCTGGTGACAGGACGAGGGGGAATGGGCTAAAGTTGCGCCAGGGGAGTTTTAGGTTGGATGTTAGGAAGAACTTCTTTACCGAAAGGGTTGTTAGACACTGGAACAGGCTGCCCAGGGAAGTGGTGGAGTCACCATCCCTGGAAGTCTTTAAAAGATGTTTAGACGTAGAGCTTAGGGATATGGTTTAGTGGGGATTGTTAGTGTTAGGTCAGAGGTTGGACTTGATGATCTTGAGGTCTCTTCCAACCTAGAAATTCTGTGATTCTGTGATACTCAGAATTGATGTTTCTTTCGGTGGCAGAACAACCTGAAAAGCCATGTTAATTTGTCTCTCTACTTACTGGAGTCACAGTATTTATTAGATGCTGTTTTCAGAAACAATTTGGGTATTAATTATTATCAATTTTCCTTGCTAGGTCATTCAGACCTGATTTTGTCCTTGTTCGACAACATTCATTCAGTATGGCAGAAAATGAAGATTTCCGAAACTTGATCATTGGGCTGCAGTATGCAGGCATCCCTAGCGTCAACTCCCTGGAATCCATCTATAACTTCTGTGATAAACCATGGGTGGTAAGTCTTGTACTGAAAAGTTCTGGTGCAGGCTTAGTGACTTCTGTTATTTGCTTGTTTAATTCATGCTTGTGTGACAAAATGCAAAGTCACAGAACAGTGAAACAATAGTGAAAGAAATAAAAAGGAAACTAATGTATTTTATTTTATTTATTTATTTATTTATTTTCCAAAGAGGCAGTGTTGGCAGTGTGGAGATGGAGAGAAAAATATGCACAGTACAAATAATGAAATAAGCGAGGAAACTAACGGAAAGCCTATTCGTTGCTAACATCCTTCCTCAAGTGATGAACATGTATTTATTCATAATTTGTGTGGGAAAAGCAAGCTGAGAATATTTTTCATATTTGTGGCTTTGAACATAATTTAAACAGACTTTTAGCCAGTATTTTCCTCCTGCCTGTGAAATTTTTGGGGATATGCTTCAGCAAGGAAATCTGAAGCTATTAGTTTCCTCATCTGAAAGCTCTTTTCATAACCTTGTGCATATGAGGTAGAAGTTAGTCTTTTTTCAGTTACACATAGAGTAACGAGGCACATTTGAGAATCACTGATATTTGCCACTTTTAGTGTAGATGCTATTTCAGCTTTTCAGTACATACTTTGTAGTGATGAAAGTAGAATTTGATGATCTTTTTAATTCATACTGGACTAGAGCTTAGTAGCAACAAGTTAAAATGCAGTGCTGTGAAAGATGATTATGGATGGTGCAATCACTTTGTTTAATAGATGTATTCAGTTGCCCAAGAGCTAATGAAACTTTAAAGAATACCACTTGTTATAAATAGCCAGTGATTCATAATTTTTTTCTTTTGATGTTTGGGTAAGAAAATAAGACTTTTCAGTATTTTTCACACCAAAATAAACTTTTACTATAATGATTTAATACTTTTTATTGCCTTGAAGATGTTTATTTTCTCAGATTAAATTTGAAAACCCGTATTAAAAAATTGTCAGCAGGTTTTCATATATATCTCTTGCAGCTAATTTTATCACATTTTTATGTTTCAGTAATGTACAGTGGGGAATAAATAATTAATAAAGCATTTATAAGTTTTCAGAATACATATTGTACATTGCTGAATCCATTATATTAGTACGTCATATTTTATATGCTGTGTGGCATTTCTTAATGCTTTGATTCATTGCATGCAGTAAAGTTGGGCAATGAAACAGTAACAGTAGCATATATATGCAATAACGATGCAGTAGAGAGAAACTGAATAATTTTTAATAGTCTTCTGGTAGCATTAGCGTCATAGCTGTTCTTTCACCAAACCAATATATGTTTCTTACAAATGGTCTCATTTCACAGAAAATCACTGTGCTGATTTTTTAGACCAGTAATAACTGGGATTGATTGGGTGTTATTGAAATATTTGCTATAATAATTGCTACAACTGCTTATCTTTGATTTTTTTTCAAATATTTTCTTTCTGTGCTTAAATTTCTGTACTTTAGCCAAGCCTCAATATGAATGACATTAAACTATTTTTTCAGCTAAGCTTATTTTATTCAAACATACAGAAGAATGATATTTTTTCCATTGAGATTTTCCTACCTTGCTGTTTCTGCATCTGACAGCCAAAATTTTTCATTTGAAATAGATTTTGCAGTCTCAGCAAAAGTCCATTTCACATCTCTTGGATACTTCCTCCCTAATAACTATCCTAGAGAAATTTTAAAGTATCAGACAGGTGACATGCTTCAAACTAGCGTTTCATGTTTTAATTTACTGCAACAGTTCCCTTCACAGAAGTTGTTTAATTTAAGGTATGTAATACAAAGAGGGCCTTAATTCCACGTTTTAACTACATGTAATGATAAGGTAAGCATGCAATCATGCAAGTGATTCCTATTACAAATTTATATCAGAATTATACATCAACTGGATCCTACTTTAAAAGAATGCAGACTTTTGATTTTGAGGACAAAAATAGTTTCTGTACAAACACAAGGTGGCTTGTTTAGGCTTTTAACTTGGACTTTACTGACTTCTGTTCTCACTGGTATAGACACCAGTATGTACGGGCATATTAATCCTAGACTATTGTGAAACCTTTATCAGGTTTGGGGATGGTAACCAATGCAAGAAGTCATGTAAACAGGTTTCAATTCATGTTCGGAGTAAATAGCTAATGGTTAAAAATCTGTTGATCCTTTGATTCAGCCAGTTTTGCTAATGTTCAAATAATGCAGCATAACGCAGGGACTGTTAGTTTTGCTAGTATTATCTTCTAGCTTGTTAGATTACATCCAACTCAAACATGCTACCTTGCCTATGTAAAATCCCTGCAGCAAACTGTAGTCTAGTTTTAGATGCTTTTCATCTCAGTGTGTGCTCCTCAATCATGCATAATGCTGACATTATGCATAAAAACCACTGATGCCTATAGCATGCTTCTAGATGTACTTCAGGCAGGTAGATCAATAAGTGTTCCGTAGTGTTAAAATGGCATGTATTTAAGCTGAACTAGAAAACATAGTTAAATTGTAACTAGAGGGGAAAAAACAAAGCAAACCAAAAACTAGCAGAATTATTCTGTTATTTCCTTGCTCAGAAGTGAGTTCAACATATGCAGCACTGTTTAAAGCTTTTGAACCACCTACTATTCTAATATCTTATTATACACCGAACTTCATGCTTGGGTGAAACTGAATTTGTACGTTTGCAGATAAATACGTTTTCTTATTTAAATCCTTGTCTTACTCATCATGGTTTAAATATCAGAATAGATAGTGATTCTGATTGCATTTTATGTTACTCAGTCTTAACATTGATATGAAAAGAAAAGTAGTTTCCACTTCATACATATATGTACTTTTTGTAAAGTACATCCTACTGTCAGAAAGTATTTCAGAAAGCATATTCAGCAGTCATGAGTGTCCATGTCAATTTTGCAGTAGTGTGAATAAGCAAACGAGCTTAGACTGACCATAGATTAGGCCCATCCTCTTCATACCACATAAAGGATGCCTTTCTGGATGATTCCCTTGTTAGAAAGGTTGATTTGTTGTTTTTATGAAAGGTATTTCTATAAAAATATAGAAATAAAAATTCAAAAATGTTAAAAAGAAAAGTAGAACTCTAGATAAAGCCATAAATCACCATCTTTATTAATTGATGAGAACTACATTAACCCTCCAAGTAAAATTTCAGTGGCAGAAGTAAATCACAATTTCTATAATAGCAGAAAGAGACAGGGCAACGGTGTCCGATGCAATGGGACTTTAAAGGTAGATTTTTTTTTTTTTTTTTTGAATTAGCCAGGGCCACCAATTGCACATATTTAAATAAGTGTAAAATGAGGAGTAGTATAGAATTGGTGGAAGGGAAAGTCAGTATGGGTAGGCTACAATTATAAAAGGACTGTGGGATAAAATAAGGGTTAGAATCCAAAATACAATATCTTGTTTGTTTTTTTTTTTTTTTTTTCCTTAATTTGCTGTACTTCACAGTATCAGGTCTTTGCTTTTATTAGAACCTATAGCACAGCATTTTTTTTCTACTCTGAGGACAGATTCACAACCTACATTAAAAACTGAAGCACCTGCCCAAAATTTTTAGGTAGAACTCTTTTCACATTGTGTCTGCAGACATAGTTTTCTATGTCATTGCCAGTAGGCAGGCAGTATTTAATCTAAGATATATTATCAAAAGATGGGGATGTGAGAAGGTTGCTAGAAACATGGTAAAAATATTTTTAAAATAAAGTCTTAAAGCCCGTGTTTTCTAGTGTTGGGACATATATTATTCCTTCAAATGCAAGTCAAAAGTTCAAAGCACCATATAACTCTCTAAAAATTTAGGATGCTAGCAACTGTGGCAAAGAAAATATTGAATTGAATGTTTGTGGTGAAATGTTTGCATACTGAAATATGTTAATGATTTGGAATTATCACAGTACTCCTGTTATATCACTTCTGTTATAATACTTACCACCTACCTCATGAAAAAATCATGATCCTGGCTTTTGAGATGTATTCTACTTAAATGTTAGTAAGAATTTCAGAAAGATACTTACCTAGTATGGAAGCAAGGCTTTTATAAATAGACACTATTGGTTGCTACTAAGCAAATGCAGAGCTGTGGAAGAAATTTTTAAAGGTCTTTATCTACTTCATTGGAATGTTTCCTTGCATTGTCATGTTGCAAAATCATAGTCATCCCATACTTATGATTAGTGCTGGGGAAATGTTATTTTAAAAAATAGATCCAGTGTATTGGGTTGATTTTTTAAAAAATACTTTTCTTCTGTCCTGCATGCATCCTTTTGCATGTTTCCTGTTAGGATTTCTGTGAAGTATTCTTGCTTAAATGTTTGCATTAAGCGAACCCTGCTCTTGGTTTTTACTTTCAATTGTAAGTATTGGTAGGAGTATAGTAATTCCACAAATTCACTCATACTGTAAAAAATTGGCCAATAAATGGGCTCATACAGTGAGATGGAATTAACTGGTGACGTCAGTAAAGACTCTAACTCTGACATTCTTGTCAGGGACTGTAAGGTTCAATGTCCATATCTGCTATAAAGAGAACATTTTATTACAGTTCAACCTTGACTATGATATACTAATTATGTGCATTACAGTAGCTGGATTGCTGTCTATAGGTTCAGATAGTGGTAAGTGTTTTAACAGTGCAGAGATAACAGAATTGCAGCAATTCTACCGACCACAGTTATATGTTCCAAGTCCAATCTCATTATAGCAGTTCTGTTTCCTTTGCTGCAGAGGAAAAATGTAGTATCATTTGTGGCTGGCTGCAAATCTGTTCTTTTGTTAGCATGCCTTGGGAGGCTACTTAGAAACTGTTGGTTTAGACAGCTTCCAGGATCCACTGATATGTTAATTACTCACTTCTGGTGAAGGAGATGGTACAACCTACAACTTGATAATGGGTCTACAATAAGCTCATTTGTGAGCTTCATGACCTTAGCTTGCTGCCAGGTTGGTGGAAGTCTGTGTTTAACTTGAAATGCTGACTTGATATAATCACAGAGGGGATGTAGAAGCTCACGTTAGCATGCCAAGCTACTGTGTAGTCATAACAGCTTGTGAAGAGAGATCTGTCACTTCATGGATGAGAAACCTGGGTGTTGAGCAGGTTTAGCCTCTAAAGAAGAAAACTTCGTCACATAGTGACAAAGTGCTACATCATTCTCTGGTTCAGCAATGTAGGACATAAAGAAAAACAAAAAAAGTGTTTTTTGGTCAATAGCTGGCAGAGTAGAATTAAGACTCAGAAGACAGACTTGTCTGTATTTTAAAGATATCTGAAAGATTCTGGCATTTTTTATGTAGAGTTCCAGATGTGAACCCATCTTGTACTGAAACACCTTCAAAAGATCACTGGGACTTTGCTTCATTGTAGGAATTTTTTGCTATTAAGGATTTCAAATGCCAGAGAAGTATGATAGAACACTCTGTTATGCCAAAAGTGATTTCCTCACTCATCTGCACTCAGTCTGAGGGAAGGCTGATCATGGCTTTTCCACTTATAAAGATCACAATTCTTTTCCACTATTATAAAGATCACAATTCTTCTGTGTGTCTTTTCCTACAGTTTGTGAGTGGATATCTAAGTAGGTTTTTTGCAAGTTAGTTGATTTTTTTTTTTTATCATGCTCCATTTGCCAAGCTTACGTAATGCTGTGCCTACATGTATTGTGTTTTACTTTGTTTCTTTTGCAGATGATTTTCCCCTTATCTGTCTTCCTCTTTCTTGTATTGAACACTTTCTCTGTCCTCACCTTCCTATTTTTTTTTTTTGTTTGTTGGAAGGTCTGTTTTGACTGTCCTTTGCTGCTTTCTGATGGTATTATAGCGTGCTAACTTGCCAACTCCCCTAACTTGTTTTCTCCTTCATGTGTTCTGTAAGAAGTTGTCCCCTTGTGCCTTTCCAGCCTTCGAGATATACTTTTATAATCTGAGCAACAGACTGGGGCACTGGCAGGAAAGTTGTAGACACTCTGCAGGGAGGAGCATATAAAAGAAATGAGCTCTGTTCATTCCAGCTTCCTGTTGACAGAAATTATTGAAACTATGCCAATAGGCAGACACAGCCACATAGATGAGTTTCAATATTGTGTCAAAGTATCTTCTGGAGAACGAATAACAGATAAAAATGAATGTGCATAAGAATAAAAGCCTTGAATATCTATTTACTGTAAATCTACTTCTATGAGTGACCCTTAAGTGCTATTTTACATCTGTTTTAGTGAAAGAACATAAAAATTTCCCCAAAAATTGTTGCACTGTAAGAAAATTCTGTGCTCACTAACAAGAGTAAGATATGTACAGTAATGCTGAACAATGGTTTAGAATCTGGTTGTTGTATTTCTCTATATCCCAGAGGGATTTTTTAATTGAAGGTCAGAGCTAAAAAATGTGTCCCTAAAATTGGGTTCAACACAAATTTGGGAAGAAGTTTAGGGATATTAAAATTTAATATCTCTTATACATTATAAATCTTAGAAATGTTCAGACCTGTGCTATACTTAATTTTATATATTTCATGAAATGAAACCCGGAACCAGCACTAAACTTTCTTGTTTCAACCATTCTGGCAAGATTGATCTACCTGATAGAAAATGTTGGGGACAGTGGACAGCCAGAATATGGAAATACGTAGATCCCACCCACACTTTTCCTACCTTTACACTTTAGGAAGCTAATACAGCAAAAAAAAACCAGCTCCTTTCTTTCACTTCAGGACTGCAAGTCAGGTGCTGCCCTTCTCTTTCCCAGGCATTGAAGAATTGTTTTTTCAGGCACTAGGCACAATCGTATGACTGGCAAAGTCTGAAGAGCTTCATGTCATAATGTGTGACATCTCCTCAGCAAATTCAATTTACCTATTTGCAAACATTTACACAAAGGGAGGAGGTGTTTTAAAACCATTTTCTGTGTCTCTTATTCATATAAAGGGTATTCCATAGGACAGCCAGAGAACAAACTGTCCACATGTGGTATTCTTCCAGCCCTGATCCAAGCAGAACATTAAATGTAAAAACTGTAGTTTAATTCTCCGTCAGCCAATGAAGATTTTGGCCTCTTTGCTCAGTCTGCCAGTTAAAGCAAAACATGTTGATGGATTTGTAGTGCAAGAGCTGAAAGTAAATTCACAAAACTGTGTCAGAAGGAAAGTAAAAGCATTTTAAACTCTTTGGTCAAAAGTAATTTACTAGCAACTTTGAACACTACATTGAAGCAAAGTACATAATTATTTATTTAAATATGTAACAGAAATCTACATACATACACAACAGTGTGATTTCCTCTAGGTACCTACTTATAGAGATATTTAAGTTTATTCCTGCAATAAAAATGGAATATTATGGTCTTGCTTAATTTTGCTTTCCTAAAATAAGTAAGCTCCCTTGAAATTCCTTGAAAACAGCAGAGACCCTTAAATAATGAATATAGTAAAGTGTAGTGGTGATTTGACTTCTGTTCCAAACAGCACGTAACTCTTACAGTTCTGTATTCATCGATCCTTGCCTGAACTATGAAGTACTTTATATATAAACTGAGTATATACTTTTCCCTTTGAGAAGCATTTACTCTCATGAAGTACTATTTTAATGCAGGAGTAGGTTCAGATTTTTTACTTCATTGCTGAATTTTTATGGTAGGTTGTTGTCACTTTGCCCTGCTCTTCTCTGCACTAAAGAGCAGCAGTGGGAGGTCTTGACATCCATTGCAGACTTTCATTGCCTTGAACATTTCCAGTGGCAGAAAATTGAAACAGACTTTTAATCATTTCTTAGCTTATTCTGAAAGAAGCTATGTTTAAATAAAGGTTTTAAAATTAATCTGAAAACCAGGACTGTGAAGCTGGTGTTTGTATCCCTTGTATATCTGCTGTTCCTTGTATAGAGTTGAAATTCAAAAACCCGCTTTTGTTCTTGCTTAAGTCAAATACCAATAATTGAAGACCAGTCTTAATATTTATTTGAAAAGCAAACCTGTGTGATATATTCCCAATTAAAGTACCTTAGATGATAAACTAGCCAAAAACTAGGCAGAGATTATATCTGTTTTTCATATATGGACATGGTCACTCAGGCATGGGGAAAATCTGGGGGCTAGAAGCCCGTTCTTGCAAGGAATTTGTGAGCCATCTGGGAAACTCCCTTCCATTGTGCTGCCTCCCTTGCCACAATCCCCACTCCTTCCTGTTCCCTCCCTCCCTCTACACAAGCATAACTGTCCCACATTATCTTCAAATATTCCACCAGTGCTACTATTGCTATCTGATTTCCTCGTGGTCATTCCTTTATGTTGAGTTTCTATTCTTAGCTCCAGTTCACATCTGAAAGGGATGCAAAGTGGACTTGTTCTCATTGGTTTTACAAAGTCTAGTAACTATGAAACTATTTATAAATTTTTGTGAAGTCTAGAAACTATGAAATAGTTTCTTCTCTAGTTTACTGTTCAAACTGCAACAGAGCATAGCATAGTTTGGATGCTGGCCACCTCAGAGAAGTCCTGTGACTTTATGTGCTGTACTTGAAAGAGATCATGTTTGCCAGTCCTGCCTGGGGGATGGCATTCTATCATTGAGCTTTGTCAAGGGATAATTTGAAAAAAAAGTTTATTGATTTTCCTCATCTTGCTGAGATGCAACAGGAAGCATCTCAGGTCAGGAAAGTCCATGTAAGAAGCCCAATTTGACTGAGTTTGAATTCTGTAAACAAAGTTGTATAACACATGCTTGTGTTTCTCATCTTGAGAAAGAGAAGAAAAAAAAAAAAAAAGTAATTTATATATTTAGGCAGTTTTAAAATGAGGTTTACTTTTTCAACAGTTGCACACATAAATAATGCATTATTTCTGAAAATATCTTCATATCAAGACACCTGAAGACCTGCACAAAATTTAACTACATGAATCCTTATCAATGACATGGGAAAGCTATATATGCAAAACTGAGTTTGCATTACAGAATAGATTTCTTCATATTCTACTGTGAAGTTTCAGTGAATTCAATATTTTATTTTTTTTTTTAAAGTAACTATTTTAACTGGAAAATCTCAGGATCTTAGCATCTTAGGGAAGAAAAACAATCATCATCAACAAAAAAACAACCATACTACACAATAAAACCTTTATTGTAGCAAGACTCAACCCCTTCTGAAAAGTGTTTAAGCATACGCCCAAGTCCTATTAAAATAAACAGGTGCACAAATGTTTCCTTGAACAGGACACTGAACTCGATGTTCCCATTATAGTGGAATCTACTACACATTCTTATTGCTGCCAAGTGCACCCAAGAAAGAGTTCTCATAGCTTTTATTTGAATGACTTAGTTCAATAAAATCTTGTTTATCTCTGTAAATTTTCATTTTAAAATAAAAAGTTCCAGAATGGCTCTTGATCTAGACCTTATGGTATGACTTTTTGCTAATTCTTTTCTAACAAACATGCCTAGATCTGTTTCTGTTTTATGCTCATAGCTATTATTCTTTCTTTTTAATCCTCAAGTCTCCTTTAATTCTCACTTTCCTCACTGTTTACACATTTTGTCACCTCTTCTTTCATCAGCCAAGGTGGTTCTTATTGCCAGATGCCTTGCTACCCAACTTTGCAAGCCAAGATGAAATATTTTTCTGTCTGTCAGTGATCCTTTTTCTTTTTTTCTTTCCTTTTTTTTTTTTTTTTTTTTTTTTTTGGTAACATCCTGCTTTTCTAATCGTTGGATAATTTATTTTTTTTCGTCTCGTGGGTGCACTGATAGTTCGTACGTGAGAGCTCTGAAGTTTTTCTAAGGGTGTGAGTTTCTTGTGTGTGTGTCTTGTAGAAATTCCTAATAACTTGTACATCTTGTCAGATGTGAAACTATTCCTGCAGTTATTTGCAGCCATGATTACAACTGGAGAGATGTACTGCTCAGAAGAGAGGTACTCAAACTGTAGAAGAGGTGCAGAAGCCAAATAAATGCCTTCAGAAATTCTGGGTAATGTAGAGTGGAGACACCCAAATGTTTCAGGGAAGGGTCAACACAAACCACGCAGCCTTAACAGCTTCATCTCAGTAGATGCAGACAGACACCCCAGAGGGTAAGGAGGGAGCTGGAGATAAAGGAGCTGAGGAAGTATCAGCTACAGTCAAGGGGGGAGGGAAGGAAGGAAGGAAGTGATACCATTAGTCCCAGAGTGATGGGTCAAGCACCAGGACTCGAAGACAAGATAGTGGGGGAGGGCACCTCAACTTGGTGAGGCAGAGATCATCACCAATGTTTACATGTGAGGCTCGGCTACAAAAGGGTTGGGAAACAACTCATCTGTGTTATAAAATTACTGCTTGAATTGTGATGCGGGTTCCCTATAACTTATCTTTCCATTCATAGTCCAACTGTATTCTTTGGCTTTGAATAGTAATAATGGAAAACTACTGGAGGAACATCAAGTTCTTTTGTCAGTTCCCATCTTTTATGTATTCTGTTAATATGCCCAAACTGATTTGTAGGCAATGTTTCATTGTTACGTTGCCATGTCAAACTTTGAATTCACTTTGAAAGTTTGAATACTTTCATTAAGTTGTCTGTCAGATCCTGCTGACAGAAAGAAGTACTTAAGTTACCGTCAGCAGACTCTTCTCCTTGATTCTTATGTTAAGTATCAAATAGCAAATCAAATGTGGATATACCCGGCCTTCTGGAAAAGTATTCAATGTTTGCTAAATCATAATAGAAGAAATGTTGGCCAGTCATAACAAAGAACCAATATTATGAAGAGCATAAAGAAACGCAGATACTACTTAGGTAATAATTTAAAAAATCAGTACAAGAAAGTATCAACACGAAACTGTAAAAATAAAGCATGGTGAAAAATCTTTGTTAAATTCACTCCCACAGAGTGCATGTGTCAGATATACCCTTCCAGGCACTTCCACACAGTTACTTAATTTATTTTCCCTCTGAAGTGTTTACAAGTGTTTGTTTCTCAGTCTGCTGGCCAACAAGGACCCTGATATGTTTGTACTAGTGATGCTGAGCCTTTTAACTTTTGAATGTCTCTTATGAGGCAATATTTTTTTCCTGGAATGACCAGCCATGTTTCTAAGCCTCAGCCTAAAAATGGTTTTAGAACATTTTTCAAAGTGCTGTGTGAAGGAGGATTAAAAAACAAAGAAAAACCTTCCATGTGTCATTTTCTCTAATAACTTCCTCTAATAGAAATGTAATGTAAATCAGCCTATAATGTAAACCAGCTTGTATTCAAGATTCAAACCCCGCAAGAGATATCTGCATGTCATTATAGGGAAAATGGAGCTTTTCTGTACTGAAAGGGAAAATCCAATTGCAGCAGTCCCATCCATGCTCACATGTAGTGGTGTGTATGTTCAGGCATCGCTTACTCAGGTGTGCAGTTCATAGAGAAATACTAGCAACCTCTACAGCATTTCCTTGGGAAGCTATTTTTCATCAATGCTTAGTCTTACAACAGAATGAGTTAAGATTTTTTGCTCAGGTGGCCAAGAAGGCCAACAGTATCCTGGCTTATAACAGAAATAGTGTGGGAGGGAACTGATTCTCCCTCTGTACTCAGCTCTGGTGAAGATGTTGCTCAAATACTGTGTTAAGTTTTGAGGCACTCACTACAAGAAGGACACTAAAGTGCCACTGGAGAGTGTCCAAAGAACACTGGAAGCTGGAGAAGGGTCTAGAGAACAAATCTTATAAGGGGCAGCCAAGGAACCTGTTTTCTTTTAGCCTTGAGAAAAGAAGGCTTGGGGAGACTTTAACAAGCTCTGTGATTACCTTAAAGGAGGCTATAGCAATGTGGGGATCAGGCTTTTCTCCCAAGCACCAAGGAGGAAATGTCCTTAAGTTGCACCAGGGGAGGTTTAGGTTGGTTATTAGGAAAAACTTCTTCACTGAAAGGGTTGTGAAGTATTGGAACAGGCTGCCCAGGGAAATAGTTGAGTCACCAGCTCTGGAGGTATTCAAAAACGTGTAGATGTAGAGCTTAGTGACATGGCTTAATGGTGGACTTGGCAGTACTAGGGTACAGGTTGGACTAGATGATCTTAGAGGTCTTTTCCAACCTAAACGATTCTATGATTCTAAGTATACAGTAGCATGAAAATTTTATTGTGTCTTAACATTTGATCAACATAGCAACCCAATCTTCAAACTGTCCTGCATCATCTACTTTTAGGTAATACATGCTCACAGAAAACTGGCAGCAATAATGACTATTAATATCATATTAGAAACTTTGAAATTTTATTTTAGTAACTTCACCCACAGGCATTGATATATTTAGTATCATGTTTAATATATTAGGTAAAAGGTAAATTTATCATGAGAATACAGAAGTGTTTACATCTCAGCAAAGTTAAATCTCAAGTAAAAGGATGATTTTTTACAACAGAGGGATTCAAAAAGAGTTCACATAGAAGTTTTCCTGTTTCTCTACTGCTAGAGAATCCCAACTCATCTGGACTTGTGAGTCCAGGGAATTTTGTGATCACTTAAGTGATCATGCAGTATTAGATGGCGGGTTGGAGTTCTTCCACTGTTAGTAGAAATAAGCCTTGTAAAAGGCACAGATAGTGAATACTCGCAATGAAGGAAAATCTCTGACAGAAAAGGTCTTATAATACGTAGCCAAGGGTTACTTCCCTACTAGGCAACAACTGTACAGGCCAATGTGAAGTAGTTTGTTGCATCAATATTTTATTCAGCGTACCAGGAACTGGGACGGACAATGCTATATATCCTTCAATCTGGCAAGAGAGACTAGAAAATTTCTGGAATTAAAAGTAACAAAAAGCACCATCTGGAATAACCTGTTGTAAATATATCTAATTATTTTTAAGGGAAGAGTTTCGCCAGTTTGTTCAGGAAAAAATATGAGCATTTCAGGGATGACATGCTTGCAATTAGGTACATTTTAAACTCATCTAAAGTGATAATTGAAGTAATTACTCAATCTTTAGGAAGTTAACAGAGTGGGTTTTTTATAAGTGTTCACTGATTTGGTACAGTACAATATATGCAGTCAAAGGTATAGTGTTCCATTCTTAGTGTAATGAAACCCCATAAAGCTTTTATATGAAGTCAAAAAGACTAAGCGTTTCACTTCGTTAAAAAGTCACTAAGTCACTAACCATGTTTTTGACTAATTATTTCTTCTTATCTATACCATGCTTAATTGAGAGAAAAAGTGCAGCTGTTCCTATCCTATCCTTTTTTGGAGGCACAATATGCAGGCCAATATGAAAACTTTTAAAATAAGGAGAGTTGAAATTACAAGGAATGCTACAAAATCCAAGTATTATCCTTTAAAAAAAATCTGAAAAGCATAACTATATGTACCTGAGAATCACCCTCCTAGAGATGAAAATAACAAAGTTATTAAATTTGAAAATGAAAAAATATTTCTTTTTATTTTTCCCATAGATGTTGAAAAGTCTCCTGCTGAAACATTAGGCACTATGAAATTGTATTGTTATATAATTGGTAAAAACAACAACAACATCAACAACAAACAGGGTTCTTGGCATACATATGAAATACTTTACTTAGATATTGTGTAGCTCTGCCAGTGTTTTCTATTTCATAAACATCCTGTATCTGAAAACATTCAGCATAGGATTAGATAATAATTCAGTAGCTTATCATCTGAAAAGTTCTTGCTCAGGTAAGGATTTGATGAATCTTACTGTGATTTAAAGGCATAACTTAAAGATAGATTAGTTAGTGCAGTAAAATGATCTTCAAAACATAATAAAAGCAGAACATTAATTTGGTTAACTTAATGTATTCTATACTTTTTCTTTTCTTCTTCTTGGAGAAGGTCTTTAAAAAGTCATATCAGACTTGTTAGTGTAGTTTTCAGCAGACCTTTAAAACCTAGTCTGGATAGAAAAGCAGAAAAGGCGGAGGGTGGTATTCCATTTCCACATATTTGTAAGGCCTGTGTAGCTCCTGAACCGTCCATACAGAGCAGAATTTTCAGAAGTGGTCTTTTGCTTCTGTCTGTGTAACTAATGATTTTTTTTTGGTTCTCTCCTTTACCTCAGGAAATTTAAACCTACTTTTCCAATGTGCAATTTCATAGCTTAATTACTGGATTATAGGGTACTTCAGGCAATATGTTACAGGTGGGTGGTACTATTTTAAGTAAATAGACATTCAGCGGTATTGATCTGAAATAGAGCTTTCTTACCTCTTCAGCAAATGTCATAATCCCCACAGAGTGTCACTTTCTCACTCTTTTGTTTGCTTTCAGTGAAAATGGAAAAAGATCAGGAAAGAATCACAGGAGATTCCATGAATTTTTTAAAGTATTTTAAAGATAGATTTACTACTGAATAGATCTATTTTAACAAGATAGTTTGGTAAAAATCACATATTTCATAGGCAGTATTTCCTTTTGAAATTTTAAATTTGGATCTTGGATAAGAACAGGAGTAAGTTGTCAGGAATTCTGTTCGCAAACCACCTTATTTTGGTAGCTGTGATAATATTTCCTTTCCTTGAGGTCTGTTTTGTACGGTACACTGTCCAGCTAGAAGTTCTTAGGTTTCTGGTGAAAACTACTCATCATTAAGGTATTTTCCACTGGCCTTCAAAATTTAAATATGTGTTTTACCAAACCTAAGTAAACACCACTAAATTAAATAAAATCTCTATGCCAGCTGGATATGCAATGCAAAGCTTTCATCATTTATTTATTTATTTATTTTTTCCGTTTAAATGCTTCTTGCTAGCCCTGTACTCTCAATTACATTAACAGAGTAGGTATTGGATCAAACCATATCATGGACAGAGTTGTATTGTTCTTTGCTTTTTTCCTGTTTGTAACCAGCAAATCCCACTGTTCAAACTGTTGTGCTAATTTGTTTATGTCTCATGTTGGCATAATGACAATTAAACACATCATGGGCATGTACAAGCCAGAGCTTTGGAGTCTTGAAACAATAGTGGTCTTCTGACTGCCAGTAGTCTTGCTCCCTAGAAAAATCATTTGCTAAGCTGTGATTTCAAGTGTGACTTGGTTTTTAAACTGCTATAACAGAAGAGTTGATCAGTTCACTAAAGAGGACAGCCCTTGAATACATTCCTATTTTAAAAAAGATTGTGTCTTTGTGTTTAGATGTTGCTTTGCTTTCTGTGTTTTTACTACTTTCTACATTATAGATAGCGAGGATATGTGTTGGGGAAAAAGACCAGAAAGATGAAATGTTAATAAAATGTTAGTAAAACTGCCAATAACCTAACTATTTAAATTATTAACATTGTTGACTGGAGGCAGTGATAGAATGGTTATGTGGCTATGGCACGTGGCTGGAGCCTCAGAAATCAAGTCTTGATTTCTCTTCATCTTGTCTGTTTCCCAATTTTGCAAAATAGCATTTCAATGTCGGTAAGATGCCAGAGGCTAAATTAATGTGGAATATATCTTATCTTAAGATTGAAGATGGTAGAAATGCAGTGTTATAATGGTTTTATCACAAAATCAGCTTAAAATATGGAAAATATGATGTATCTGAAAATCAGTATTCCGATTTATTGTATTTTCTGTCAGTGTGAGGATTGACTCTTAGAAGTATTGCTGTTTGTTTTTTTATATGTCGTAGCTTGGGTGAATTAAAAAGATGTGTATGAGAGAGAGAGGGAGAGAGAAGTGTACAATGTTTAAGTGTATTTTATGCTAATTATTGAACATGGAAAAGAAGCAACACAACAGCATGAGAACATTTCAGTAGAATGTGATTTCTCTCCTAAGATTTTGTTTTGTTTTCCCTTGTTTTACAGTTTGCCCAGCTGGTGTCTGTCTACAAATCTCTAGGTCCAGAGAAGTTCCCTTTAATTGAGCAAACGTTCTATCCAAATCATAAGGAAATGGTACGTGCAAATACCAATACTAAATTAACTTAATGTCTCTGTAAAATAGGAACTGTAAACACACATGACCTATTTCTTCCCTTTACTGTGCATTAAAAATAAATAAATAAATGTTGGAAGCTTTTAGAGGGGTGAGACTTGGTGACCACTTGAAAACATTTTGGTGGTTAACTGGAAGATTTTCCTATTTGAAGGTAGTCATTTTCAGCTAATCAGCTTCAGATAAATATTAAAGAGATTAAATGGTTATAAAGACACACAACAACTGTTAACGTGCAAGGGGAACTTTTATGGTTTGTTTCAAACCAATTCTTTATGTTATGTTTCAAGTGTCTATTATCTGTGTTGATGATGTACCTGTAACTGAGGAACTTCATCTAAAATCAGGGTGTTTATGATTTGTATCTTCTTCATATACCTGAGCTGACATAATTTGATTCGCAGTCTTTTATACATATAAATGTAGTCATGAAAGTGGCACTCATAATCCTCACTTACTTTATTTTTTCTTAGAACAAAATTATTCTAGAGATTTTAGGTCTAAGTGAACACCTTTATCCTCAATAGTTTTTGAAGACACATAGGAATAGGGTGCATCACTGTCACTGTTTTCCCAGAACTGTTCCTGAGCGTGTAAATAACATAGTTTTCTACTTATAGATGAACATACAACTGTGATTATATCTGTGCCTGCGTATGCAGGATATACATGAACCAAAAAAGACATCATTTCTTACACTGCACACGTTTTTTTCTTTCTTATGCTTTCTAAACAGAAATTCTTTCCTGAGTATATATTTTTTTCAAAGGGAAATATTTTCAGCACTGAGAAACTAGAAGGAGTTTATTTGCTGATTAAATAAACAAGTATAAAGACATCAATTATTTTTAGTGGATAATCCTGATCTTGCCATTCCACATCTATCACACAGCTGTGATTAAAGTGCATCAATTACTATTGCAACATCATGATAAAATACATTATTTGTTTATTTAAGGTCCCCAAGGTGTAATTGCTGTGTGTCTGTCTTGAGACTGACTAACACTTCATTGTTGTAGGTGCATCTAAGGCTTTCCAAGTTCTCTTCCTTGTTCCCTTTAGACTATAAACTCACAGAATTTACTCTCCTTTTGTCACATATGACACTTAGGAAAAGAGCTATCACCACAGGTACATATTTAGAACGTTTGCTACATAGACATTTTGGAGAGCCAAAGGAGAATGGTTATTTATCTGGAGCAGCAGAGCTAAGTATTGGATAACCAATACTTTGGGAAGATGTTTTTGTTAATGGATTTGTCAGGAAAATATACAACTTTATAAAATTTATATTTTTCTAATGCAAAAGAAGAATTTTATGCCTTGGGGATTCTTTGGAACAGGTGGAGCAGAATTACAACTTTTGTTTTTCAATACGTTTTTTCTAAATAATAGTGAGTTTTATATCTGTTTTCCTGAGAATGGCCAAGATTAAAGCTGTTTCATATTTTTCTGCACAAAATATATTGTTTTTCATTATTTTATCAGCTACTAGTCACTATTTTATTGAAAAAGTGGGCTTTTTAATGCATTTCTAAATTGTAATACATAGAACAAGGAAAATTTCCTATAATTTGGACCAAGAATTTCTGTTTGAGATTGAAATTTTTATGTAGTATCATCATTTCTAGAGAAAAGTTCTTTCAAGATCTACCTGTTAAATTGCAAACTACTGTCTTGAACAACTCGTTGAACAGAAATTCAGTAATAGAACACAAACAAGAAAATGTCTGTATGAGTTTATATGGCACATTTTGCTTGTTAACATAATATAAGAAATATTTGAGTGTTTTTCCCCCTCCTCCCTTATTTTTTTTTTTTGTTGTTCTACATTGCTTATTAATGTCTGAACTGATTTGTCTTTTGTTTGAACTTTTGAATGCTAGTATTCTCCATGTCTGAGATAAAGATGTATATATATTTGCATATTTCTACTCAGTGAATGTTACATCTAGAGAAACTAATCCCTATGTCAGTATTGCATTGCCATACATTGTTCAAAGGTGCTGTAACATCTGATTGTGTTGAAGCTCATTCATATGATTTTTCCTTCTGATGAAATTCTCAGGGAACTTTATGACTTGAAAAATAATCAGGCAGCTTGGTATCAGATAGCATTTTAATTGAATTTCCAGAATGGGTGGTAAGATTATTTCAATATCAGTTTTATTAGTTGATGAATTGAAATAATATACTACTTAAGTTTAATTTATTTTTTTTTTTAACACCATTGACTAGCCTCTTTTGCATTTACTCTTACAGAATTTGTTTTTTACCTTTTAATTTTTTGTAGTTCCTCTTGTGCTCATACATTCATGTATTTTCCCCCAAATTGTAACCTATGTAACTCTCCCTTTCATCCAGTGCAAACCACTTGGGGGCAGGGGAGAAAGCAGGGAAAAACTGCAAATCTCTGTGAACTGAGTTTTCACCAAGCATGCCAGTGGTTCTTCTACTTCTTTTGCTTCTTTCATACTCTGGTGATCATTTGTACTGAGTCTTTAGAAGGCAATAAAAGGTAAATAAACAAAGATGCCATTCTTTTGTGTAAAACTGTAGCTGCTTTAATGAAACACTTTTTGAAACAGAAACATTCATCTCAGACTGATTCAAACTATATAAAATGGTGTAAGGCTTTTGAACTCATTGCTGGTTGAGTCATATTACAGCTTTTCCCTCAGTAATTTCCCTTTATTTCACTACATTCCCACCTCCTATGTTCTTTCATGAAAGAAAATATATATTTTTTTCAATAAAATTGTCGGGCAATATTAATTAAAATTTAACTGGAACATGTAAGGAAAAAACCAGCAATATTAAAGCATTTTATTTTTTTTTCCATTCACCTGTACAGTCTCCATTCTCCAATCCTTTTCTCTACTCTTATCATAAGTCACTATTTTCATATTAAAATCAAGGGTTGTACCAGGCCGTATTTCTTCTCTGACCTCACATACAGTTTCAGGAAGTAGAAATAAAATGTTAAAGTAACCTGCTGTTACTAATGTATTGGTGCCACTGCAGTAAAAAATCTTGATAGGAAAAAAAAAAGAAAACATAATCAGAAAGCTGCAATCTATTTCATAATCCTTAGCAGTGCTGAATCTCAGGGAAAATAAAAAGTCATTCTGAGGGTTTATTTTTTTAACGCTTTTCTTGCCATATTTATTGTTAAGAAAAACAAAAAAAAAACACATCTTTTTACCATCTGTTATGGGGAGTTTGGCCAGATTTTTGTTCAGACAGAAGTCAAACTGGACAGCCAATAATTCTGAAACACCTCATATTGGATACTTTATGGCAGGTCAAATATAAAATGTTTAAAAAACTAATTATAGCATATAATTCATATTACAGTTTTAAATAATTAAGAAAACATTTATTTTTACAATGTATATAAAGAAGGCAATGAGATTTGGTTTAGTTATGTTTAAGGTCTATTCACTATAAAACAGAAATAGAAACATCTATGTTGAGTTGAAAACCAGAAAATATCTGTTTGCTGCAGAGTGCTATTCAAACTGCACCATTACATCAAAATGGAATTGGAAACACATGCTACACTGTACATGTAATGAATATTAATTAGCCATGTGCTTAATTCAGACCTTGTATGGTTATTAGGCTCTTGCAGGCTCATCTAGGAATTGTTTTGGTTTCACATGAGGAAATTGTCTGGTTTTTAAATATATTTATAAGCTGGTAATATAAATGCACAGCCCTTAGGACTAGTAATTAGCACTGCCAATATTGTCTTTGTGATATGAATTCCTTTTTGGAAGAAAAGTCGCCTACATATTTCATATAGGAACAAGTAATTGTATGTGTATATATATTTTATGTTGATGGCCAAAATTGGCCTTTGGTAATTTTTTATTTCTCTCCAGCAAATCAGAAAACTAATTTGACTTTATATTTGGCAGCACAAATATATGATGTCTTAATTTAGGATTGTAAATTAAAACACCCAAACTGTTTTACAGTAAAATAAAAAGTGAAACGTTGGCTATTAAGGGAAATAGGCAACTCTTCCTCAAAGGAATAATGCTGTGCATTCCTGTTGGTGTTGCAACATTTGTGCTTCCATCAAAGTGGACTTTGATAGTATTTTACTTATTGGTAAATAGATAAGGGGATAGATAACAAAGATATCTTTGTTGATTTGTAATAATTACAGTATGCCGCATTCTGTTTCCCTGGAAAGCCAAAGCAAAATAAAAAAAAAAAATAATAATTAAAAAAAAAAATCATAAGAGATTATAAAGATCATAAAGACTAGTTTGAAACCCTGTTCTTGTCCAGGAAAATATGGTGTCAGTCAGTACTCTCCAGCTTTCCAGAATATATGCAGCATGGTTCTTCAGGTTTAACTCCTTCTATGTTAATGCTAGATAATATCTTTTCAGTAGGGTGAAGTGAAACATGATAGGGTTTCAACATTTTTTTCTATTTATTTAGTTTTACAGTCAAACAAAATATAAAAGCCCTTGTGTAAGTACCATTTACAATCTCCAGCAAAATAGATTTTTACTTTGTTGCTTTTCTGTAAGTATTAATTTAGCCACAAGAAAAGTAAATAATATTCATTCTCACAATTGTCTTCTCAAAGTTGCCATTGTCTGTCATTTAAATATGGATTAATGCAATTTCCAAAATAACAGAAACACTAGAACAGAGTATGTCACAAAAATCGTTTATACAGTCTTTTGCAAGTATACATTTTATATCCAATGACATATCTTAGTAAGACAATTATATAGGACATGCTGAATTTGAATAGAATTAGAAATGCCCATTCACTTAAATAAATGAATATGTTCTTCGCAATTTTAGGTCTTGATGATTTTTAAAGTTCTCAATGACAAATAGACTAAAGGCACTATGTGGAAAACTGGACCCTTGAGCCATCAGGCAATAACAGCTCTAACTCTTCATGAATCCATAGGCTAGAAATGTCACAGTATTTGTGTTAAACTTTCAAATGGATCTGATCTATCCACATGAGAACAGAACTGTCTAAATATTTTTCTCTGCCCATTGTTCTAAATTCCTATATGAGGAACAAATGAGAGTAATCTTTAGGCAAAATTGGAATGACGTTAAAGAAATCCAATAGGGAAAGTTAGAGAGAGTAAAATATAGGTTGGAAATGGCAGCTGTTACAGATCCATAACCTGTGTGATGGTTCTCATCCAATTTCTAGAGCACAAGCAGTTTGTCAACTACCTAAACTTTGGCATTTACCAAAATAATTTCTTCAGTTTTACCACTGTGAATTGAGTTACTTTTGTAAACTTAAATATGTGTGAGATTAGCTATTAACTACGGTAATCAAATTGTAAAAGTTTAGACTCTAAGAAGCTAAAAGATAAACTATGTTGCAACACTTCATTAGGGTAAGTTGTAACACTTCTCTAGGATAAGTCAGAGTTTAAAAATTTGTCATGACAGATGTCAATGGGCATTCATGAATGAGAAGTCATTAAGGCAAATTTAATGTATTATTAAATATGAACAAGTATTTGAGAGCTTTTCAGGAATCACTTGCACTGTAAGTTATTAAATATCTACTGCATATATTTTTACATGAGCTTCTAAAGCCAAGGCTTTAACAGTCCTGAAGTAAAATGACCTAGTCACACATTTAGAGAGGTGATATCAAGTACTACAGCTGCAGTGATGATGGACATGTAAATTTCTGTAAATATAAACAGTTTTCTTTGTCATTATTTATGTTGGTTCTATAAAATGCTGAAGCATTAGAACATCTGCCTTCACGGTCTGCAAGGTATAGCTAGTTCACAGGAATACTGAATTGGATAAGGGGATTTTGATTATCAAGGCTGTGTTATAACTTAATTATCTATGAAAGTTATGACTCTGTAAATAAAGAAACCTGTGACATAAGTAACATACAAAATATGGAGCACAGATTGGTTTAATCACTAAAGTGTTTAACTTGTTTTGACAGGTAAGGAAAAAAACACAAATTTTTGAATCTTTTATAGCAAATTGTTATAATACTTTGCATATACACTGTACAATAATTCTTTTGTATCAGAAGATTTTCATACAGAAAAAAAATAATAAAACATTCCTTAGTTCATCAGAAAGGTTTGGAATAAAACATGAAGCTCTTTTAATTTGTAGGTTGACAAAAATAGGGAATGAAATTCTGACCATTCTTATTTTCTTGTACATTCATATTGGTTAAAAAAAAAAAAAAAAAAAAAGTTGTTATGCCTTAGAGAATACAGAGAAGCATTCTCAGCATGAGCATCTCTGTATAAGCTTAACTTTACAGAGTAGCTACCTCCAGGAGATTTGTTCCTCTTCTTGCCTGAGTGCCAATTCCACAGACTCATACTTTAGCTGTACAGGACAATTTGTTTTTGTTTCTAAGCAACAGATACATTAGGTGATAGCAGTTCAAAGCTGTGAGCGTGCAATGTTTGATGGAATTATACTCCAAGGCTTTTCAGGAAGTCATCACATTAAGGTTCGCTGATATCAATAAACTCTTTCTCTGGAGGAGGGCCACCTCGGTACCAGCTGCAAGTGCCATCACTTCTTTTGATACAGGCATAATGCTTGGCTTGGTGCCCATATAGCTTTCTTTCTATCAGCCAGTCTGTCCAGAGGCACTCATTTGGTGCAGTGATCGAGCAGGGCACCATGTAGCAGGTAGTAATCTAAATGTGAAATAGTACATTAATTCAGTATATTTGTGGTTTCTCAAGAAAATATAAATTATATGGTATATAAGAGTACAGTTTCCAACAGTGAAAAATTATATTGGCTGTAAGGTGGGCTCCACTAATAAAGAGTATTTTGTGCTATACTTACTTTACAGCCACAGCCCATTTGATATCTCTGATTAAGACTCTTCTTTTGAGACAAGGATAAATCATCCCATGGTTCAATGTAGTTGCACAAATGGATGAAGACTTTACCATCATTTAAAATTTGGCCTACAGCATGAAAAAAATAAGAAAAAAATAAGGCAAGCAAAGAAAACAGTTTTCTGAATGCTGAAATAAATTGAAAAGATGTCCAAAGTTTTTAACTAATTGCACCAAATTAGTCTTAGACTTTTTTCCATGGATGTTATTAAAACTGTTAGAACTATTCTGATGAATAAATGGTAAAGATTTAGCAAGGATATTTCTCACAAGATGCTGATAAACTGCCAGGAAGGGATGGATGCAAATTTGGGTAGTATGTTAAACCAGGTTACAGGACTCCATAGAAAAATCTGTAGTTACTTACACCACCAAATCTGCGTATGCATAGGTATGTGTTGTCTTGTTAAACATGTTTGTATTCATGGGAAAATCAGTAGGTTTGGTTTAAAAAGAACAATAATGGCATAGTTTTTATTTACTAACTATATAGTTACTGACTTTGACTTCCTCTGAAACTGTTTTAAGATCTTCCAGTGAAGGATGGAAAGCATGCAATATTACAATGTAATTACGGCTTAACACAATTTGTACATTTCATTCTGTTTGTATTATTTAGACAGTACATAAATATATTTTTACAAGAGCATATTTTTGCAAAGTCAATCAAATTGTACATTGAGCAGTTACTTTTGTTCTTATAGGTACATTGTTTTTTTTGACTCTTACCTGTCAAAAGATATTGTTTTTTGTTGTTAGCTTCTAGTTTCACTCCACAGAGTGATGAATCAAAAGGAGTATAGACGTACTGGACATCCTTGAGCTTTTCAAATCCTTTAAACATCTGAAAATTATCAGAAAGTAAAAGTCAGTAATGGAAAACAAATATGAAAAAACAGTTGCAAGCAACAAGTGGAAATACATGGGGCATCTCTTGAAAAATGTCTCTTGAAGTCTCAACTTTGATGAGAAAATACCAACAATTAGACCCCATCTCTACATCATATGAAATGTCCATTGTTTTCAGAAGGAAATTAGGTCCTTTTTAAATTTAGTTATAGTTTTGAAATCTACTTTTTCAGTATTTTTAATGGATCTTTAAAGCTTTCTCTTCAAATTCTATTCTACAGACATCTTTGTCTACACACATCTACTTCTTTAAGAAATAACCCACACCATTCATTTTAAGCAAAGTTCTGCAGTGTTGAATCTTTGAAGATGCAAAAAATTTTCTTTACATGTTTACATGGGAAATCTTATCTTGATCAGTGTAATGGTATATAACTTCAAGAACATGAAACATGTTAAGGAATGGAGCATTATTCTTATATTCTGTCATTAAAACATGTTGTTTTTCCATATCTAATTGATAATTTTCCTAATGCAACCTTCTCAAGTAACTGTTGGAAACTGGGATCTATTTAGGATTTATGGCCTTCAGCACCAAAGTGAATAAGCTCAGAATCAAAGCCCATGCAGTGCTCAGATTATCTGCTCCTTTACTAGCATTTCCAACTTTGAAAATAATGCTTAAAGTAACCATTAGAAGATTAATAACAAATATAGTTATATCCAAATCAGAGAGGGAACCGTAAGATGCTAATCAACTTCAGAATGCTTGTCATCACCAAATATGACATAACTGAAACCCCAGCACTCCAGGGGCCCTGTTTGGCTACATCATGCTGTGTGTTGACAGCTGTGGACGATTGCAAGCTTCACAGCTCCCAGGGGCAAACTCTCCCAATAGCAGCTGGCGTCTCTGGAAAATATGCTCACATTACCCAAGTTCTCTTGGGAGATTTAAATATTAAAGGGCACTTCAAAATACACAGTAACATGTTAGGGTTTTTTTTAAGCCTTAATTTACAAAATTAAAAAAAAAAAAAAAGTCAAAGGTGTTGTTATTGGTCTTCCCATCCAAAATTATTAGATGGTAACTTGAAATACTTAGTAGAAGTAAACATCCTCCAAAGCAAACAAACAAACAAAAACACAACTGTAGCCTGTACAGCAGTGAAAATATTAGAAAATGTATATAATGTTGATGGACAATGTATTTAATTTCATTGGATAAATGTAGTCTGGTATGTCAGCCAAATGTAAAAGATCACAAAAAGCTGGCCAGATGAGGAAGCAAGAGCAGGACAGGTATGTTGCACAGTATCAGTCTCATTGCTAACACAAGCTTCAGGCAGACCTTCCTCACTCCCATTGAAAGCCATTTTTATACCTGCCATCTTAGGAAATGGAATCCCTAGCTTCTGCTACACTTGCACCCACGTTATTCACGGTATGTGTGCTAGACAGCTGTGTCTAGTACAAAGTAACTGCATAAACTATGCAAGCATCCTCTAAATTGAGTTCTCTTCATGTTCAGAATCTTTTGATTGTGCTATACTGTGTAGTAGAGCACAATTTTTATTTGAATAACTCACCACCTAATAGAAATTAACTTAAGTGGCATTATGTGGACAACGCAAATTGATTCAACAGTAATATATACGTATATATTTATATATGTGTCCATAGCAACTAATACTGGAGGTCTGGTCAATATTGAAATGTGCATTTTGAGTTTCATTGGAGCTGCAGTTTGGTGTTAGTTTAATAAAAATATATAATAAATGAGGAGCTCCCTGCAGGCCTCATCAGGTTCGGGTTTTTGGGGTTTTTGTTTGTATTGTTTTGTGAAATTCCAGATCTGATCAGTCTCTGGTTTTGAGATAGATATAGGTTAGACCATTTCTTAAATTTTTAACCTTCTTTTTAATTTGGTAAATCGTATTTGATCTTCTCTGTCGTATTCACTCAACTCCTAGAAGTGTGGAGTCTTCTGTAAAGGGTTAGAATAGGATGTCTTGACTCAATTCTACACTGTGGTATGATCCATTTACATCTGATGTTCTGGTAGGATTTATTGAAGGAAAATACAGGGAGGAGTCAGGAGAATTTACGGGCAAATATGAGAAATTATTTTGTAAGCAATCAAGAAAAGGAACTCTATAATAAATATATATGTATTAATATTTGACATATGCTGTTTAGATTGTTTCAAATGTTATCATCTGAGAGAAAAGATAAGAAATAGTGTGATAAGGTTATTGCTGTGATCAGAAAAGTTTTAAGTTATTCAGGAAACTGCAACGATACACAGTGTCACTGATCCATGTAGGTCAGACTTTGAAGACAGCTGACAAGATATCCTTGTGATGTTATTAGCACTTGCAAATTAAGCTTGAATCAGATTCTCAGAAAAAATCTTACGTCAGTCTCTGAATAGTCCCACTCCACTGAAGTAGCCAAATGTGGCCCATGGTGTACATCTACATTATTTTAGTTTATTCCTTTCCACTTATCAAATGTTTACAAGCATGAACTTCTATAAATTCCTCACTCTTTTTACTTTTTGTAGCTCAGTGCAAACTTTACAGTGTTATCCATAACGCTTTTCTGTTAAACTTGTTTATTTAAAAGTGAATATTTCTTGATAATTTTTCAGTATACCCGGTCCTGTTTAATTTTCACTGGTATGCCAACTGAGTTATAAGCTCAGAACATAACTGATTATGTAACTTTTTGTCAGTTCTTGTAAGATATACAAAGTACAGACAAAGTTGCCTCTACATTTATATTTTTAAGTGACACGTTGAGTTTTCTAGCCATACCACCAAAGAATTGAAGTGTACAGAATCTCCTGTTGGCTCAACCACTTTGTATTGCAGAGATTTAAAAACCAAATCATTTTATTGTGCTTGTTAGACAGTGAACAAGGAGCTGGATCCCAACTCAGCTGAGCAGCCTGAGTGTGCCAGGATGGAAGCCTCAGCTCCTCCTTCTTCTTAGCTGTCCTAGACAGAAGTAGGAATTTGAAGGGTGGGACCATTGTGACCCCCCTTGTCTTTAGTCTATGGTTGTGTGATAAAGAACATCTTTTATTAGATAATAAACCTCCCTGATACGTCCAGTCCTAGCTGACTTGCCTTCTGAAGCTCAGTGGAGTTAAATCAAGATCTCTTACTGATGCATGACTTTACTGATGACCAGGTCTTCACTTATGAAATTTTGGGAGAAATTCCAAAGCAGCTCCAACAGTATGTGAATGGATTGAATAAATTTCAGTGTGCTATTATTGAAGAACAGGTTTACAGGCTGGAAATAATAATCACACAAACTAGACTTCTCATTCTTCTTCTTTGTTTTTTTTTTTTTTTTTTTTTTTTTTTTTTCCTGTGCTGAAGTATAAGATTTGTGTTTCTATAAAGTTACTCACTTAAGAGTTGCAGGGTAGCAACATAAAATTAAAGTTCTAGTGGGGGAAAGAGAACTGGTATTTATACAATTATTTCTATGAAGAAACATTTGGAAATATTCTTAATAGCTGAAGAAGACAATATCGCAGATGGTAGAGTTTTTTGCTTTTATTTTAACAAGGCTAAATTATCTTTAATTAGCATGTTGAAATTGCTATAAAACCTTAACAGACATCATGTATGATACTATGCTTGTGAATATTTTGAGATATTCTAGTTTACTTGAACTGATATACTAGTACAAGCTGAGGAATTGGATTTTTTTAATTATTATTTTATGAAAGCACATATCAATTCACAGTGATCTGCTGAAGTGTTCCAAGTAAATCACAGAAAGGTTAAGGTTGGAAGGGTTATACAAAATATTCCATGAAAAATTAGAGATGAGACTACCTGGAGAACTGGAAACAGAAGAAAGAAAGAGAAAAACAAAACAAAACAAACAAAAAAGCAACAGCAGCAACAGAAAACACACCATTGTAATACATCGTTTTAATTGAGAGATACTCTTTACGTATTCCAGAAACAGGTAGGTCATGACCTTTTAACATAATTGAAAGACTGATAAAGACTGATGGTAACTTCAATGGTACCAAGAAGTATCTTCTTAAAGAACATTAATGAATGTATCTTCTTGTTGGAACTTAACAAATAATGGAAAAATCTTGTGAGATTCTGAATCACTTTATTATTTTGTGTACTCCCACTTTGTGTTTGCTTTCCTAGCTTATATTCATACAATTGGATTTTTGTTTGCATGAATATCAGGGAAGGACTCCTGTTTCTGCAAATATTCCTGTCCACTTGTGAATGATCCTTGCTATTTCAGCTAGAAATGCTTTCCTCTGTTCAAAAAAAGTTTGTATCATCCAGTCAGAGTTGCAACACTGTAATGCTACATATGTGATCACGTTCTCACCAGAAACAAAAAATAAGTAAATATAGTGAATACCTTTCCATAGACTTGTTTTCATACAATCTTAATAAAGCAATTGTCAATAACAAAAGTATTATAAAAATACACTTATTTAGCAAGTAGCTGTTTTGACCTTCATGAGTTTTCCTTTTTTTCTCCTTTCCCCCCCCCCCTTTTTTTTTTTTAATACTTCTATTCTAATTCTGTGTTGTTCACCTACTCTAACCTTGGAGGCAGATGGATCCTTTTGCAGCTTAAACCATTTGGGGTTTAATTGTATTTATATGCAGAGGTTATTGTTGAACTTCAAATTAGCTGAGTGATTCCATGTACCTTTATTTGTTTGATTTCATACCGGATCATTTTGTGGGTATCAAGAGGATCATCACTGGCAGGAACCACCTTTTCACTGGATATTTTTGCTCGAATCACTGTAATAAAGGAAAAAAAAAAAAATGTAAATAGACATACACCTGATTTTACAAGCAATAGCTAAAATTACATTTATCTTAATTTTTTCTTTTTTGATAGATTTTAGCTTTTTTTTTTTTAGAACTAGATTTTAAGGCTTGTCATTAGGGTGTGTTAAGAGCAGAAAATAACAAATGGGCTACCTATGATACAAGTACTTATTTTTGACAGAGGTATGTTCTATTGCTTACATATTTCCTGACATTTACATCCAAATTTTCAAAATCCTTAGTGCTACCCTTGAGTTAAAATATCCGTAACTAAATTAGAGCAAGGCTAACTGTTGAGGTTCATGCTAATTATGGTTATGGCTGCTATGATTATGGACATTTGAAATAAGTTACCACTGAGTTTTGCTAAAGTAGTCCTTCAAAATCTTTGAAAGACCTGCATACCATAACTTTTGATAAAACACTATGATCAGGCAGCAAGAGAAAAGGAAACTCCCATTGAAGACATTTATCAGTTTATCAGTTTATCAGTTAAATAGACTTGAAATTGACACTCAGAAAGACCAGGCTAGGCAAGATTAATGCATCAATTTTACTCACAAAATAAGAAGACAAGCATACTTTCACTCACTTTCCTAAGACCATATATTTTGGCATTTTATTAGTGTCCTTAGTTGTGTTAACCTGTATAAATGAATTACTCCCTCTCTTGACACATTCCATTTATTTCCTATCCTTTAAGCAAGGAAAGTAAGAAATTTTGTGATGGAGGAAATGATTTTTTCTCCTGTCTGTGTTTGTTTTAGGCATCTCTCATGTATATTGTTTAAAATATACCAGCAGTATTTGTCGCAGAGAATAACGGCATTCTAAGAATATAGCATGTTACATTGAGGCCAGAATTTCTCGATGTACTTCTACACCTCCCAGAAACAGTATGGAATCCAATTTTTGCTTGGTTCTGGATGGCTGCTATTGCAGCTTCTCTGCAGACATCCTACTTGTCAGAACAATCTGTATCTCCATGGAGGGATAACGGCAAGGGCCTTAGTAGTCAACAGTCCAATCTCACTTCAACTGTAAATCCAATTCATAATTGTGCAGAGAGAGATCTGTCCAAGGACATCCACATTTTTAAAGGGAACGGTTGGATTCATTCTCTCTGTCATAGGTATGCCACTTTTTGCAGATATGACAGCGACTAGAAATTATTTCTCAGCATGGAAGCAGTTCACTGCCTCCCTGAGCCCCTGTTCCAGGATTTGACTATTCTTATAATGAAATCCTCATACTTTTTGTTACCTTCAAGCTGAAGCAGCTTTATTATTATTATTATTTTTTTGGCATAAAAATCCTGCTTCTTCCTCCCCTCCCCCCAAAATATGTATGCAATACATTAACCTCCAACCATCAAATAAAAACAATAAGAAACTCAAACTGTAATTTTTCTTACAGCCAAATGGAGGTTAGTCTCATATAAGAATGGGCAATTCTCATTTCCTCTCTTATTAGCAGAGCAACCTAGATGTCATAATCAACATGATGCAGGTATCTGCAGCTTCAAAGCTTGAGTCCTCCATCTTTTGGCACAGTGCTCCCTTCTCCCAAGCCATTCAAACTCTTAAAGCATTTTAGACTTATGTGTTGGATTGAAAGGAAAGAGTTCTTTTAAGTATGAAGAGCAAATTCCTCTTTTCAAATGGTAAGTAGCAGCATCTCTTTAATCATCTGCAGATGTGTAATGTTCCCACAAATTAACAGTACTTCTTAGGTGCTTTGATCTAATTCCAGATAAAAAGTGTTGTGGATTGTTTGTACTATACTACTGGAAAGGTCAAACTAGAATCATGTTTTGTTTTCCTTTGCAGCATTTCTTCCTAAGGAAAAGTATTCTCACAAAAGAGTTGATTCAATGTAGATGGGGCGAGACAACAGTTAGGAGCTAGCTCCATAATTTTCTTTGTACCATAATGTGTTTTATATGCAGGAAATATTTTCCTGTGTACTCAATGCAAACCTATGTAGAATAATTAAAACTACTTTTCCTACTGTATTTAATATTGAAATATTGCTAGTTTTCATATTTTTATTAAATTCTGTTCATTATGGTCTGACAGGAACATTACAGATAATCTGTAATAGCTCAAAGAGTCTCCATGGAATTACATAAGGCAGAAAGGATAATATTTTGGGTTTTGTCATTACGAGATCTTTTTGTGGGCATGTAGAAAAAAATGAAAACTATTTTTATATTGTGTGTATTTCACTTACTTGTTTGTTTAAGAGAAAGCTTCCAGATGGTGGAGGAATACCAAACTAAGATTTATTTATTTTTAATGACAAGAAAGTTTTATTGTTAAAAGATGTCTAAATCTTTAGTTATTGGGGTTTTACTTTTTCTGTTCTCCTGAAATCAGATTCAAATGTATGTATATCTTTATGTGCCTTTCAAGTCTTATTTTTTTACTTTTTTTTTCTGTACTTTGAATTTTTTTTTTCAATCATTCGTCTAGCTGTCTCCTAAAGCCTCTGATTCATGTGGTTGCTTCTGTTTTTAACCACAAGCATTTCCTGATTTAGCATTCTTGGGCCTAGCCATCTCCTCCTCACTTGTGGTTCAGAGGGTGGTTATAACTTAGGATTTCTCCTAGTCTGCACTTTCTTTCAAGAAGTGATATCAACTATATTATTGTTGGATTTGCTTCTCTATTTGGCTGAGAAGAGCCTCCGGTTGTTTAGGGTAATAATGCCATTTATCTATCAGACAGTTATTCATTCTTTGTGAGGAATTTGCATATATAAAATACATATGCATAGCTCTTATATTCTAATGTCAATAATTCAGTCTGCCTCAAATTTGTTCCGCATTTAAAATCTATGACATATTTCAAAAGACATTCGCTCTTATATTTCAGTAGTAGGATGTAGCATTTCTGCAGTCATGTTTTGTAACTCATGGTACTTGTAAAAAATACAAACCTTTATCCCTACTTTGCAGCTGAAAGTGGTATCAGGTATCTGAAATAAGAGTTAATGTGATCAAAGCTACATAAGGGGGGTCAATTAGAACCTTAGAATAAAAATCATACAGTTGTAGCAGTTATTGGCTCCCACTAATATGCTGTGTCCATAGTGTCAGGTTGCTGCCCCTCTGAGCAATCACTGCTTTTATTAGTAGTGTCATAGAATGTTGCAGTATAAGAAGGACAATGTTCTATATAGTATATCAGCTTGGTTATTGCACATTTATAATTAGATATAAACCAACTTGGTTACTGTGCATTTGTTATTAGATATCCGTTAAGAATATTTTTAATCCTTCTTTCCTGAATTAAGTAATTTTGAACTGCATAAAGATGGACAGATAGGGAAGCAGATGCCTGAAGCTTCGAAAATCTCTTTTGTCAGCTGATTGGACTCTAAAAACACTCAAGATGAAATTCCTGAACAAAGTTGTGTTAAGATCACAGTAACATGAGAAACAGAGACACGTATTGAGTTGTTTTATTTAGATTGGGTTCAGTATTTTTATTTCTGAGATATGATTTCTAAAAGTCTGTGAAGTACTTTTCTTCTGATAAAAAACACATTTATAAAGCCAATTGAAATAGCAGTGAACATACTTTCTTTAATGATAAGAAGAGTCACTTAATGAGAGAATATGTAGCTGTACCCTTCTCAGATGCGATAGGACAAGAAACAACTGACACAAGTTGCAACTAGAAAAAATGTGACTTGGTAGTAAGGTAAAAAATGAGTTGCAGGAAGGGTTGTTGAGTTAAGCTGACATACACAAATACTCATTGCTGATGGCCTATATTGTCACCTACAACAAAAGTTAATTTTGAAGGTAAACAAAAGGAGAGAAATGGGTGTAGAGGGGTGGAAAGAAAGAAAAGTGAGAGAGAAGAAAAGTAACAGTCCCCTGTGGTCTGCCAAGAAGGGGAAGTAAGACAAATGTTTCTGATATGAATGTCCTCTCCAGGCACAGAGGTCCCTCCTGTAATATTTTTCCCTTAGTAAACATATGGTTTTCATCAGGACCTGATTATACTCCTTCCTGCTTGATACTATTAATGATAGTGATATAATAATAGCACTAACTGAACCCTGCATTGATCGGGGCAGGTGTTACACACCAACTAGTTTAAGCTTTGTGCATGCATATTATTGTATAATACTTCTGTGAATGACTGTTACTTACTTTGTTATTCACTGTTATGTTCTAAGCTAAATTGTACAATATAAAGGGTAAGAAAAAAGTGTGAGTCTTTTGCTCATGACAGTGCCTTCCATAAGAAGCTGTCAAACCAAGAGTATCAGGGTTTGTAAGTGGAAGGCCTAAAGAATTATAGCATTAGCCAAGAATGACAGCATGAGAATGGGAAAATGCCACAGCAGCTTAGATGAAAGTGCAGATGGAAGTCAGACTGCAGGATTGCAAATGTAAGGTATTTTAGAGGTTGAGGGTCTTAAGGCGTGATGTAGCAGAAGGTAATCAATCACCGGAACATGTTGCCCTGCGAGACTGTAAACTCACCATCCTTAGAGGTACTCCAAATTCAACTGGACAAGGCCACAAGCAGTTTGATTCAATTGAACCTGCTTTGAACAGAATGGACTAGACAACCTCTACAGGTCCCTCCCAAACTAAATTATTTTATTGATTAGAAGTGCTGGTAAGCTAAGACTGCAACACTAAGAATGCTCTTGTGCCTGAGATAGTAAAGACTGTTCTAACTAGTGCTGAACGTTTTATTTGTTTCTTAGAATTTAAAGAGTTACAGATCATTGTCATGATGGATGAATATTAAATATTAGCTGCGCTGGAATTTTCATGCTATCAGTAATAAACTGATTAAATGCCCACAATTCATATATTCAAAACTCCAGTTAACGCAATCTAGTCCTTCAGCGATTAGGTAAGTTAACGAGTAGAAGGACAAAAATTTCTAGGCTGGGATGCCTCAACTGATTTTTGTATAAAGAAGAGTTAAATCCTGTCCTTTTGGCTTGTAATGGATTCTGAGGTCATCAACAAAGTGTGATTCTGGATGCAGAGGAAACCATATTGCCCCTGGATTTATCTCCATTCATGTTCTTGTAAGTCCACTTGCAAATTTTAGAAACAGCGCCTCAGTCTTTTGAGCAATTATTTCTACCTGTCTCTTTAACGTCTGACACTTCAGTCAAGCTGTTGCCAGATTCTATTGCTCATGTATTCTTGTAAGGCTGTTATATTTGTTGCCTTGCAGGGACAACGAAAAAGTGGCACAGGGAGAGGTATCTCAATGAATGTATTGTTCTGTGGATGGGTTGAGGATGGCATCCTAGATACATATGGGAACAGACAGAAGAAAGCATTTGAAAGTGCAGAAAGAGAAAACAGAAGGTTTTGTTGTGGTTTTGTTGTTGTTTTGTTTTTTCCTGAAATTACATAGCAGTTTGCATTTTCTATAAACATAACTATAGACACACAATATATGTGGAGTACATAAATTTGAAAGGCCTTACATTCAAATGAACCCTTATATGTTAAAATGTCCTTTCACCCAAATGAGAACATTCGCATATAAAATAATGCATCTGTTTCTGCTCACCCTTCTACTACAATATTAGTTAAAATTTTGTAGTTGAACTAGATAATCTTTGAAGGTCCTTTCCAACTCAACTAGTCTATTCTATTGTATCTATACCCAGAACTTAAACTTTTTACCTCTTTGAGGTGTAGTAGTTTAAAATACAACTTGCTAAAAATATGGTTGGAATATTACAGTGTCTGTACCAGATAGATTTATACACATACTGAAAACATTCATCAAACAAACAGTCAGGAATACAGAGTCCACATAATTTGTTTGCAACTGTAAATGTTAAGTTCCCAGGTCCAGAGATCTAAAATAATTGCAGAATAAACCAGGAAACAACTGAAATGAGATCATATAGGTTTGCTATGCAAAATGGCTTTTTCTGTTGTATGTTTGTATTACCCAGGAGTACACTTTTTCCTCCTTTCTGAGGTTTCCATTCCTCATTACAGAGGATGGAAGGATAAGGGTTTTTCATGAAACATTAGTAAAACTCTTTTTGTAACCACCATCGTGAAATGGGGTTATCTGCCTGTTTGGGTGTATCAAAATAGAAATTCATGATAAATCAGTTTACCTGGTAGTAATTCTTATAGGTGCTAATACAAATTTACAGTATCTGATAAAGATATGCCTGTTTTTAATTTAAATTAGGAGTGTATATTCTTAACTGTAGAAGGCTTTCTTTGTTTTATATGCCTTTGTTTATTGTGTGGTATCATAGGGGAAACTTCCAGAACTGATGCATTAACTGATCAATGACATAATCCCGATGATAACTAGAGGTTGCAGTACAGTGTTGGTAGTGCCACAGATTATATTAGAGCAAGAGCTAATCTGGTCTATTCACCCACATACCTGGTGACAGGATGAGGGGGAATGGGCTAAAGTTGTGCCAGGGAAGGTTTACGTGGGATGTTAGGAAAACTTCTTTACCAAAAGGGAAAGGGCATTGGAATGGGCTGCCCAGGGAAGTGGGCAGCCTATCCCTGGAGGTCTTTAAAAGACATTTAGATGTAGAGCTTAGGGATATGGTTTAGTGGAGGACTGGTTAGTGTTAGGACAGAGGTTGGACTAGATGAGCTTGGAGGTCTCTTCCAACCTAGATGATTCTGTGATTCTGTAAGCCAAGAGTTGTCAACAAACATGTGCAGCCAAAACATAGGTTTCTCTTTGGGGTGTTTACCTATAGAATTAAGAACAAAAAAAAAGTTTTAATAAAACCCTGTCACTCTTTCTTTATGTGTAATCATCACAGTCCAGGATCACCCCCCTCTTTGTAGTATGTAAGTGCTTAAATACTTCATATTCTGTAGAAGAACACAGGCAAATCTGGTAATGAGATTTTCAACAGTGCTTGTCTTCTGTTTTGGGGGTGGGTAAATTAATTCGGCAGAATAAATGTAAGAGATTGAACAGGAGAAGAAGCTCGAGATCAGAGAAGGGGCAGTAATTTGTTCCTTCTTATAGCTAAAGAGCTGCTCCAGGTAGAATTTCTATGTGCAGAGTAGTCTGGCCAGCATACACAATCACTAGTCAGATTTGCTTCCAGTTTAAATCAGACATGAATCTTTAACTGTCCAAGAATTTAAATGCAAGCTAACTAAAAGACTGTGAGTAGAACTGGCTTCATCTACCATAGTCACCTGAACTCAAGTTAGAGCTAAACGATCTTAGGAGTCCAAGATAAATGCCATGAAGTCCAAATCCAGGGCATAGACACAATTTTTAATTTACCTTCTCTGTGTCCAGGTGCCATTGATATTATACCCAGTATATTTTGGTCCAATCCTACAAACTTTGGTTTAAAGAATACTGGCAAGTAAAGCTATCAGAGCTGCCAGAGGAATTCAAGAACACTGTTTTGAATAGTTGGGTTCCATGAGTACATAGACATGACAAAAACAATTACATTTATTCTTTACATTGGAAACTAGGCATTTGATATTGCTTAACCTCTCTTGCACAGAGGAGAGACTCAGAAGGCAAGGAGAATAATCTTAACCGCAAAAAGGAAGAGGAAATCTGCACAGAATTTGTCACAACAGATGAAAATGAATGAACCCACTTTAAAACAATACAATATATGCTTGGATAGAAAAGATAGTTTATACAAGATGTTGTAGAAGTCTTACTTCACACTTCAAAGCAAATTCTCATCTGTACAACATTCCCACTTTCTTAATGCAACTCTGCTATATTCTTAACTAAACATGCAGAACTGTTCAGTTATATAATAGACTTGCCACATTTTCTTATTGTAAAGCTTTGAGTTTCACCATTGAAGAAGGCAAGTGAACTTCCTTAAGTATTCATATATCTTTATATAGAAAAGATTGTAATTTATCTAAATACATATAAAAAGAAAAAAAAATTAAGTATTATCAATACATAAGGAGCATCATAACTTTGTTTTAAACTCGCAGGCATTCCTAATACTGACAAAAGAAGGCATTTCATTTGGAAGAAGACAAAGGTTATTGATGTTAACATATTTTAAAATAAGTAACTAAATATCTAACACACAGTTTTGCAGATACTCTTATTTTTAAAGCAGATTATTTTAGAGATATATAAATAATTTTAAGGAGATTTAAGATTTTTATTTCCTTAGATTCGGTATTCAATTTGCATGTGTAGTTTCCACAAGAAAGCAGTAATGCTTTCTCAATCATTAAATTCAGTAGATGCATCTGTACATGCATCTGTATAGAGGCACTTGAGCATTCACATACTCATATAATAACAGAATGTATGTATCCATTGATATGGTAAGAAGTTGTGGAAGACTGTATTATAAACATTACTTGGAGCAGGGATCATGTCTGCTACTTTTTAATGAATCAAAGTAATGATTATATCAATACATACATGTATATGATCAATATAATGTTGCAAATACAATCTCATAAAAATGCCATTATTTTTATCCAGTTCTCATTTATAATTTTCTTCATTTATTTCTCCTATAGGTCCAAGAAAGGCTCTACTGTTACTGACTTCATTTCACATATTTTTAGTTGAGATGGCCTGTACTATATGCAAAGAAGCCTGTACTCTATTATCAAAAACTACTCCATGTTTTATCACTTCCTTTATTTTTTTATTTATCTTTGAGGCACGTGAATCCTTAAGTCTATTTGCAATAAATTCAAAGGCACCTTGCACGTTTGCAAATTAACTTAAATTTCTGATCTCTGGTAGTTACAAATTTACTAGAACACTGAAACTTCTTCATCTTCTGTTCATATGCTATTTTTGAGTTTCTTTAAGGAATCTGTCAATCCTGTGGATGAGGTTCTGTCTTTTAAATGTAAAATATATCTATTTCACTGTGTTTTTCTGATTTCTTTTTAATATATATATTCCACGGTTTACACTTGCCATAATTTCCTCTATGTCAAGCACTTCCAATGAGCTATACCACTTCACAGAATCACAGAATTTTCTAGATTGGAAGAGACCTCAAGGTCATCGAGTCCAACCTCCAACCTAACGCTAACAGCCCTCCACTAAACCATATCCCTAAGCTCTTCTGTCATAGTTGTACAAATACCTCTGAATATCCCTTAAACAAAAAAACAACAACAACAACAACAAAACAAAAACAAACAAAAAAAAAAACCCCACACACACTATTATCACGTTTGCAAAATATTTTCATAGTATTCATTTTTTTTTTTTTCTTCCTGTGCTGAAGAGTCTATGTCTCGGGTTGGAGTGAATGGAATTTGACCCTAGGTACAGAGTGAAGACTGATCCTTTTATCAAAATGATTCATGCAGTGTTCATGGGACATCAAGATGACTTCAAGATTCCCACAGTAAAGCTACCAAATTATTGATTATAATGCCAATTTGGCAATGAGATATAACAATAGCCACTTGGAAAATAAATCTAACAAATCCGATGATGTCTAATATTGTCACAGCCATATGGTATATCTTCCAAGAATCATAAGCCAAAACAACTTAGAACGTAAAGGAGATTGGAACCATTCTTCTGCACCTTTGATTTCTGAATTATTGTGCAAGCTTTAATTGTTCCAGACTTCATTAGAGAGATAGAAAGTTACCTCAGGATATCTGCTGAGATACTAAGATCACTCATTCTTTTGAGATTGGAAATCTAGCAGTAAACATCTATACTTTCTGTTGTCTTTTGAGATCCAAGCAAGATGCTCTTGAACGATCTTTAAAAAGTTGGGGAAAACAAACAAACAAACACTGCTAAACATTTGGTCTATCTATCAGTTTAGATTTCAACAAGACAGAGTAGTAAGCAGCACTTTCATTTCCAAACTGTAACATAGCTCAGATGTCTGAAGCTGGTTTATTAGTTCAGCTCTAGAGATAAATAGTGATGCAGCAGCAAAACTGGTCCAATACTGAGTGAATCTGAAAAAAATCTTTCCCTCTGTGTTTGAGGGATGGATTTCTTAAACATAAGTCTACATTGTTAATATTCACTTTTTCTGCACAATTCCTAGAATGAAGGCCAAATAATCTGTAGTTCAAAATGTGTATGCTAGTTAGAAGGGGAAGGCAGTGTTTTCCTGCTTTGTATCTCAGTTTTCTGATATTCCATGAATAAATGTTCATAGCCATCTGTAAAATAACTAAATCAATGGCAAAGTAACCAGTGAAACCACACATTTTGAACATCACAAAAAAAAAAGTGGAACTTGGTGGACTGTTTGGACAGAAAGGCTTTGGATCTCTATCCACATATCTGGAAGAATATAACTATAGCAGATATTTTTTTTTTTATGGAAAGCAACATCTGAAAGAGCATTGCCTAGTCTTGATGATGTTTCCAGCTGCATGAGAAGGTAAGTGTGGTGACATAACAGTCTTATCTGTAACTTTAAAAACAAGTTCTGAAACTGTAGTGTTATCACTCAGTCTGAAAGAACTCAAGGGAGTTTTTTAAAAGGAAAGACTAACTTGAAACACAAGCATCGGGCCAAATCCAAGTCTATTAGCATAAAAATAGACAATAAGGAGAAAAATATGTTGCAGAAACATACACTTTACCCACTGAAGGAAAACATCACAAATGCATTTGTAAAGGTTTCATATGTTAATCCCTATGAGTTATTCTAATCAATTGATATCGCCATTGTGCAAATGATTTGGTTACAAAGGGCAGCAGTGCAGCACTTTCTTCTTTAGATGATGAATTATGATTTATAAGATATAATTGGTTGTTTTTCATGGTGTTTTTTATTCAAAAAAAATATTACTACATTCCAAGACTCATCTACTTGGAAAAAAACAAACCACCAAAATTCTGAATTCTATAAAGCAGGTATGAAAGATTGTTTTATTGCTCTTTCATATGGATGTCAATTTATACTGTTTATCAACCTTTTTTTAACATACATGATTTGCAGACCTTGATTATTCTTTTGTGGTTTATTAATAGTTGTGTTTGTCTGCATCTGAAATACACTTCCATGTGAGGTTTTCAAACTGTAGGAGGCCTATCTTTTTCAAGCACATTAGGACTTTCTGGTAGGTCAGGATTTTGTGAGGCTCTGTTTTTGGCTTGGGATGCAAAAATTCCTTGTGTTGAAGGGAAGAGTCAATTTAGTTTGGCTGCCTTGTTAAACCAGATTTTTCAGTCTCTTATTGTTATTAGAAGAATACATTAAATTTATAAGAGAGGTTTTTAAATCTAGTTTTTATAAACTTTCAAATGGAAGAGGTGATTTTTTTAAACAGATGTGCGGTATTCTTTTAACTAAATATTACATTAAAAATAGCATGATTTCCTAATGTTGTTCAAGGTCAGTTTTATTTTTCTGCACTGTTTTTACAGCTGCTACTCATGTTACCAGAAATATTTCTCTCTACTTCACAAGCCTCAAATACCACATCATTTGACTAGTAATCAACATCTGCCTAATTTCAGCTGAAGAATAACACTTTCTTTATACTCTGAAGTCTGTAGAACAACATACATAATGTTATTGTAGATTTCCATTCATAGCAGCATACCTCTTCTTCCATGCGGAAGAAACACGGTATTGTTGAAATACTTTTTAATGAGAAAGTTAGGGATTAAACTTGGTAGATTAATAGGATTAAGAGTTTGGCAGTCTTTCCTGTTCTCTTTTATATTATTTAATCTTTGTTCCTAAGCTTGCATTTTGTTTTCCACACTGTATGCAGCATGTTTTTGAAATCATGGGTGTTAGATTCTTACCCCTATAACGCATGCTTTTATTTAAAAGTAACACAGTTGCTGAATTATCTTATCTTGCATTTATAACATTCAGCAGTGAGATAGTATTTCTGAGTTACTTCTAAATCAGTGAACTACCATAATACTGAGATTTAGTTATACTACAAAATATTCAGTTAGCTTTTGGTTCTTTTACCTAATACTTCTTGCAAGAAACATGTTCAGGTGCTGTACTTTTCCTGTTGTTTTTATGTGCATTTTCTCAGGGAGGAAGGGAGAACTAGAATAGAAAAAAATCCTGCATGTTATTTCTGTAATCGAATTCACAGTTCCTGGAATAGAAATTCAGCCTTCATTTTGGCTTGAGATCCCTGAGAAATGGTAGCTGCATAATCCTTTCCTGTTAATGACAAGTTACTCTAGAAATATACATGTACCTATGCATTAATGTCACTGATTTCTACTCTAATAGCAGGACATCTTTATGAAGCAGAGTAAAGTCTGCCTCCATTTGGCAGGAAAATAATATAAATGCAAGTCATATTACAAGTACTATATTATTTTCCATGCTATACAGAAATCTAAAAGTCTTTAGGCAATTCCATGATGCAATCTGTGTGAAGCCCATGTCTGTCACTGAGATGCCAGGATCCAGCCATGGTCATGCAGCAAGGCTATGTTGCCCATTTTCCTCCAGCAATGGTTTCAACAGTTGGGATTTTTATGGAACTCTATTGCATCCCTGTCTTTAATGGTCTTTTGTTACATGATACAGTTATTACTTTTTGTATGACACTAGTCATAAACAAAAATTACATAGCCACTTAATCACGGTGTGACCACTGCTTGGTCACACTACTCAGAGCAAATAGGCTCTATAAGATTAAGAATATAGTGGATGCATATAACATAATACAGTATGAATAAAATATAAAGTCTACTTCAATTTTGCTTTGTACCTTTTTTCCCCTTAACTTGGAAGGGGTACTGTCAACATTTATAGTACCCTTTCCAAACCTGATTCTCCCCATCAAACAAAGTTACTTCCCACTCTAACAAATTAATCTACTCCAGTACAAAGCTAAAAGTTATATTGCAGTGAGACAAAATTGTGGGGCGCTGAGCCATGAACACTTTAATATTACAGTATGCTATTTCTATATTATTGAGTTTCATATTATACCAGAGGAACTGAAAAATTAATTCTGGTATATTTAAATAAACATTTTATAGTTATTTTTAAACATGATTAAAATTTAATATATCAGGCATTGTAAAGATATGCCAAATGATCTTGGTGATCATATGAGATTTTAACAGGCTGAAAAGACTGCCAAGCTTCAGCTGTAAAGTTTCCATTGTGTTTTGAGATGTGCCGCTCCTCTCTAAAGCTATACAATTCTCAGAAGCTATTTTATGTATTTATTTGTACTTAAGATCTGTTAGTCATTTCTATTCCAATCCCATACCCAATATACAGTAAGAAGATTGTTTTAATTTTTAAGAAAAAGCAACAAATGTAGGAATTGAAATCAGAAAGAAGTCTACTTTAAAATAGGGTACTAGTGTAACTTATCTTAGAAATGCAAAGTATTTACATGTTAGTCCTATTGTCCAAAAAACCTTGCTTTTGCCTAAAAAAAGGAAAAACAGCTTGAATTAAAAGTGATAGACTTTAGAAAATAGTTATTCCTCTCAATGTATACAATTTCTCTGCTGGCTATATAATTTGATGTGAACACTGGTTTGGAATTGAGTCCAAGAGTGACTGAAGTCAGCGGCAAAAGCAAAATATGTCATCTTGACCATCTGATAAACTCAGTTTTATCCATGGTTTTTCTAAAAAAAATTCAGAGGACACTTCTATCGTCTTGAAACTGGGGTGCCTCACTACTGAATTGGAATGGTTAAAACAGCACATCCTCATTGTGTTTCATTTCCATACAGAGAAAGCCTCCTGGATTCTTTGGTGTGGATACTCAGCACCTGCAATCACTATGCAGTACATGGAACTGCTGTTTAATAAAGCTCCCATCTCCATTTCAGATGGAAATCCTTTTGACAAGTATAGGTGTTCACTGAGGTTTGAAGGCATTCTGCACATTATATTATATATATATATATATTATATATACATATATATATAATATAGGATTTCAGCACCATTTAGAAGAACACAAAAGAAATGTATCTATTTTCTACTAAAAGGAGCATATCTTCATGGTGCTAGGCACTTCATACTGATGAGGATTTACTTCTCTTTGAACTGAAAATTAAAACTACTGAGAAGTTCATGAGAGCTACCCAAATCTGTACAAAAATCACACCTTTTTAAAGCTAAGCTAAGCAGGAAAATTAATAAACCCAAGGTCACATAAATGGCAGAACCAACATAATAGTCATGATTTCCTATCATATCTACTACCTCATCATTACTGTTCTTCCTGTGGCATACAGCCATGTCACACATGCAATGCTCTTCACTCATCTGTTGTTTTTGTTTTAGCTACCACCTTGTCAAGACCAGAAACACTCTCTTGCTCTAGGTCTGTAAGAAACTTGACAGAAATAACAGGCTTTCTTAGGTTGTGTGGTAGCTGTTGAGTATTTATGAACAATGTAAAAGCACAAAAGCCTCCTGTCAAGAAAAGAAAAAATAGCACAGTAATAATCAGATAACAGATGTGAAAGTGAGAAGAGCTTGTCCTAGACTTAATTTCTTTGATTATGTTTTTTTTCTTGTGTATCTTACATAAATGCTAAGGTTCCTGAGTGGCGTTACACATTCTACTGGCTGAAGTAATGTCTATAGATTCAACCTCTTCCACCTCCGTTTTCACTCCATCTAAATCCCAAGTGATCCTAAAGGAAATATGAAAACTTACAGATAGATAGCAAAACTGAGAAATAATGCAGTAACTGAAGTACATATAATGGCTATGAGCAAGACTGAGACTATCTCACGTTTTACTTAACATGGAACTTAGAGGCATGGCATGGTTTCTTGGTTTTAATAAAATGTGATGGATTTTTATTCTGCAAGGGTATACTTGAACGTGTTTGTGAGTACAGAGATGTATGAACTATTCAACCTTTTGCAGTTAGTCTTAGTAAAAAACTGGATTAGCATTTAACTACTATGGATTTTGGTAGCTGAAGAGCTGGCCTCTTTGTTTATCAATATTTTCTAAATATGAATATGTTGAAATTAAGGTACACATCTTCAGTTTGAGCTTTAATCTTCTTGTATCTTAAAAAGTATGTATATTTGTATATGTATATAAGTCTGAAGTAATCTACTACACGGGACACTTAATAGCATGGCCCAGTTTACGCATCCCCTCTTAAGAGCCAAGTAGCATGAAAGATACAGGTGTGGCTTCAGACCTGCCTTGCTTCAAAGGAAGCAGCATTGCAGAGGCATAGCCCTAATTCCTGTGGGGATTGTGCTGTGTGGCAGGACTCCAGTCTTGTGCTCCCCAGGACAGTCCCAGCCCTGGCATCAGGGATGGAGGAGCTGCCTTTGCCAAAGTGGTTTGCACAGGTTTCTCTTACACAGGGCAAACACTCCACTGGTGTTCTCCAGCTCCTTTAAAGTCATTTTGCTCTGCTTATTTGAGGCATTGTGTCCAGAATAAAGCAATTAATTCATCCATGAAGGCTTAGAGCAGTATGTACATATAAGCAAATGTATATATATGCATATCTAAAGGTATATGTACACATATTTCTGTGAATGAATATCAGTACCTCTCTATCATATTAGAATGTATATAAATGCTATTTTAAAATGATAAATAATGAACAAAGGGATTCAAGATGTAAACATACCTTAGGTGAAAGGTGCAATTTACTTAAACAGGAGCGTCTGTGTGAGTCAGAGCCTGAGCACCAAGTCCAAATATAATGTAGTTGTATTTTACATAAATGTAAGGTACATTATGTTTTATTTAAACATATATTAAAAGTAGCATATACCTACCCTTTTAAAAATGTTTCTATGGGAATTTGCCTTAATATGAATGGCCAGAATGGTTTCCCTAAAGAGTATAGCTTGTAATGAGTATTTCCTCTGTACTGTAAAATTGTTTATTTAGATAAATCTCTAAATAAGTTTCTTGAAAATTGTTACTTCATTAAATCTAGGAATGCAGCAGATTAATGCTGTTAAATGTATACATACATAGTTAAGCTCCTGGAAGTATAACTTCTATTTTCTTTCACACCTGCACTCCAAGTTTGTAACGCCTGGTGTAGGTAATTTAATGAAAAAGATTGCTTAACACAACCAGATTAAAAAACAGTTTAACTGATGGCCACAAATAGAGCTTAGAGTTTGTCATGGCTACAAAGATTTTCTGTCAGGGTATAAAAGCAATTAATCAGTATGCAGAAGGTATTGCCTGCCCCATAGAGATGCTAATTTTGTGACACTTTGGAAACTCATGTTCTACATTTACTGTTCACACTAGATGGAAGCTAACCAGCCTCAGCTTGAGCTAATGAAATCAAAAGACTGCAAAATGTCACATTTTCTTATCCCCATGCAGTCTAATTTTGAGATCTTTAGTTTCTTTCTATAAGTCATTTGACAAGCATGGTGTTGATTGAATATCATGAAATAAAACTGTCCTAAAGACTGGAGAGTCGTATTTATGCAGAAGTCCTGTAGACAGCTTATCTGCATAAAATAAAGGGCATATCAGTTTTGTCCTCAAGTACTTTTTGGAAAGCAACAACAACAACAGCAAAATAAGATATTGTAGTATAGCAGAACAAAGATCGAGTGTTTCAAGATGTTGTCATCACGGACTTTTATTTTTGTTTATTTTCTTTTGTTTTTCCAGAGTGCCATAACATCTATATGCATAATATGCATATTTAGATAGAATAGTCTATTATAGATACTGTGAACAGTAGACATTTAGAAGTATTATTCCCTGCTTACTCTAAGTTAGGAGCTAATACACAAGTTGTTTTTACTAAGAAGGAAAAAAAAAGACTAAATAATATATTAATTTCAACAATTTGTAACCACAAAATATTCTGGAAAAAAACAAACAAACAAAAAACCAGAACAGTTACTACCACATTTTTCCCCCATAGCCATATTTTTAAAGGGGATGTCTGCAATCATTTTGTTTTAAAATCCTAACTGCAGACTAAGCCAACTGGTTAAAATATTCCCCTACAGCAGTACAAAAAATAAAATAAGAACAATTAAAAAAAAAAAATGCAGCAGTTGGACTAGCTTCCTTTGATTTCCTACCATCAAACTTAGAAGCATATAGTAGTTGTGACTCACCTAAAGCAGAATCGCAGATGAGCTGCTGCGGGTGAGCAGGGGCACAGCTGCACGCCTCCACCAGCTCCTGAATTCTGTGGGTCAGCAGCAGAAGCACTGAAAACAACAAGGTACTAAGTACAGGATTCATGCTGCCTTAAGCACGGCTAATCGGTCAGCCAAGAGAAAATGCTTTCTTACTGTTGATTTTATATCTAAACTTCCTAATAACTATCTGATTACTTCACTGTTCAGTTTCAACAGCGTTGGTTTAGAAAAGCCCTCTAATGCTCAGTCTCAGTATACGGTTATGTTAACTGACTTCTAATTTCCCTGACATAGGACCCTCTTATTTATGGCCCTGACACTAACTTGTAACTCCGCCTTCCTTTAAGGAAAAAGCACATCATTGGTGAAAATCATTGTACCAGCAGTGAGGTTACCTTAGTATGTATTGCAACGTTGCTCTTATGAGTCAGTATAACTGTTAGTAATCAAAAAGCTTTACAAAAACATCTTTTAGAAGTATCTGAAGCTGGTTTTGTGATCTTTAGCAAAACAAAGATTTTTTTTTTTTTCTAGTAAATTTCCTTCCAAAACTAAAAAAAAAAAAGAAAAAGAAAAAAAAAAAAAAAAAGAACAGTTCTGCTACCTTCTCTATTTTGGTCAAGTAAACAAAGCTGTCCTTTTTTAAGCTCTGTTTTCCTTTGCAGTCCCTGATCTTCCCTGCACTTCTGTGCATTTTCTTGAGATGACGTCCCTGCTTGCAGGCTGGACAGAACTTCATTCATGAAAAGGAAATGTTTCAATGCTTATTTGTAAGACTAGAACAATTGGTAGTTACAAGGAAAAATGATTTAAAAAGAAAAGCTGCAATAAAGGGCATTTTTTATTATTTTATCACAGATTTACTTTACATTTAATGTATACTGGAGGCACAACTCTTTCTCTGCATTCCTTTTTAATGTACGTGTATGTCCTGATCAGCATAGATCTGTATCTGCATTTTCTGGCTCATGCTATACATGGAACACACATAAATTCAAAAGTTGGGAAATCTTTTTCAACTGCAGATCTTCTGTTGCTATAACAGTCTGGATATGTGTTACATGTTGTTTGTTACATGTGTTAAAGTTGTTTCATGGGGGAGTTAGGAGATAAGATTTGATTAGAGAGTAATAAAATATATAGACTGACATGGACGATAGAACTTAAATAATTGCTTTTTTTTTTTTTTTTTTTTTGTCACAATTCAAGCTTGAGAATTGAAAATTCATTAATGCAATTTGACCATTTCAGTGGAGACTCATGAAAATCTTTGTTGTGATTTAGGTGTACACAAAATAGTTTGTTACATATACATAGATGTGTACATGTTTCACAGCAGCAGATTTATTTTTTTTTTTTAAACAGTAAGTTAGTTTTACCACTAATAGATGCTCAGACTCTTCTTTTTATCTCATTCTCCTCAGAGACACAGTCAATTAAAAAATATATAAATAAAATTATTTGAATTAGGTCTTATTTTCAGATTTTAGATCGAGGTTCAAAATTGAGCTGGGAATGTTTTACATGATATTGTGATTTAGTGATTTAGTTCAAGCATTCATGCTTTGATTTTTTTTTATTTTATTTTATTTTTTTGTCTTAAGTTTTGGCTTCAATCATAAGGTTAGATCCAGGTCCAGGTCTAACACCTGAAAATAATTTAGACTTGTTAACATCTCTGTTCTTACTTGGAGGAAATTTACCTTTTTTCAGGAAGCTTTTTATGTGAGTATAAAGATGTGAAACCTTATTCATGTTTTTCTATTTTCAGGAATAAGGTTTTTGTATTTTCTGATAAATCTTAATTATGAAAAAATAAGATTTGTCAAGTATCTTTAAATTCCAAAACTAATGCAAGATAGCTGAGAAGTATCCTTAATTCTTTTCTGTCTGATGCATAACATGGGTGGTGAAGAATCCTTGAAGCCAATGCACAATTCACTTTGTCCATGGAGGTAACTTTAAAAGCAACCTTCTATAGGTAAGCTGTTTCATGGTGAAATCCATGCATGGCTTCTGCCAGCCAGTACAGGTGAAAATAGTTGCCAAAACTATTTATTATATAGTCTGCAGAGAGTAGCAGACATGCATTCCAAATACAAGGCTCTCATGGGTAACCACAATCATGGGTATTTTCAATTAATATCTAAACAATGACTTTATGACTAATGAGATGAAAAATGCAATTATTTTAGGCAAAACATTTGAACTGATATGACTGGAAAAAAAAAAAAGAAAAGTTACAGAGAAGTTATATTCCAGTAAAAATTCTTAAACCCTTAGGGTATCATTACTTGAGAGAGGGACCCATCTCCTGAGTTCATGCCATTGCACAGTAGTCTATAACTTTACAGAAACAGGAGTTAGAGAGGCAAAAAGGGGGCAACTTGAAAGAACATTCTCATCAAATTGCAATTGTTTCCAGTCTTTCAAAAACTATAGCTTTTTGACCAGTGATGCTAGGCCTATATTCCTCCACTTTTATGTAGTTCAGAGAAAATGGTATATTCCTCAGACGATTTATTTTCCTATAGCTGATATACCAGGTGTGTGTAAAGGAATTGAATTGTGACTAAAGTAATGGTACTTCTAGTGGCAGCAATATTATCATTTTACCATTTATTACACTATGGCTGTTGCTCGGGTGTCACTATTGGCTATCTAATGTGCCTTAAGTCAGAATGACATTTGCAAAAAGAAAAAAGTGATTGAGAGTTTTTCTAATCTGAATTTAGAAATATTTATATCATAACATTAGAAAAGGATTTTACTAAGTCTGAAAATCTCTGTACTTGGGAACATGCTCTCATAAAAATGCATTTTTAGTCTGTTTATCACAGGAACCAAATATCTGTAGCTTTTGTATCGGTGCAGTGTTTGAGTACCTATGGCCACAGTATCAGTATCAGTAAACATTAGGTCTTAGCTTGAAGCTGCACTGTTTTTTCATATTATAGTTCATATTTTTAATTGAATGAATAAAATTTTAGATCTAACTTCATTAGTTATATTTTGACCCTGTAAAATACAGAGATTACTTCCAAAAACATTCCTTGGTCAATATGGAAGTAAAAATACTCTTTTGTCTATGGTAATAGTAAAGAAAAGGTAGACAACATTTCATAAACACAAGCAGACTAAAGCAAATGAAACACTCGGTCTTCTTCATTTTGTATAAAAGGACTAACAATACATTTTCACTACACTGTTATGTTATAATGTTGATTTTCCTTTAGTTTGATAAATAAGCCATGATATCATAGCAAATTATGTCAAAACACTAATGAAGTATGAAGAGTTGCAGGATTAAATAGTGCCCACTCCCTGGTTATGTTCTGATATAACTAACACTAATAAGAAACAGAAAACTCCCTGTATCAAGGGACATAGTTACACCGACTCCTTCAATTCATTATTGGCACAGTAGAAAAAACACTTGGCACTTTCTCATTTCTGTCCAGCTAAATAAGACCAGTGTAGGACAATTCATTTCTATTTTCTAGTAAAATGCAAGAAAATAACAAGGATTGGGATTAATTCACTATATTTGTTGATGTGTACAGTACAGAAAGAAGGCAGAACACCTAGCAACAGTCAAATCAGCTTCATCATTCCATTCTCAATGGATACTGTAAAAATGTGTATTCTTATAATTTTGGAGGGGCTTTATGGACTGTGGGTTGTCATGTTCCTTATTATTTTTACTACCTAGCATTGTCATCCATCAACAGCATTCTGGAAAATCTTGAAGGTCATTAATTGCCAACTTTGTTTCTTTTTCATCTAATGGTCCCCAGAGACCCATATTAAGAACACTCAGTCTCCCTTTGTTTTGATACTATGATTTTATGATACTCTCATCTCTTCCCCAAGAAGACATCTCTTAACTGTTTCCCCTCTATAGTTTTTTTGCTTGTTTGTTTGTTTGTTTTTAAGAGGCAGCGCTATGAGTTCAGTTTATAGTTTCCTGGATACTGATCAAGAGTATTTCTGCGGGCCACCTTGAATTGGGTACTTTGACTTATGTCAAGTTGCTCTGAACTGTGTTGCATAGGGATTGTCCATACAGCTTCTTTAAAGGCTATTTAATTATGATGGGATATACAACAGAAAGGTTGCTTTCCATTCCAGCTGTCAAGCAGTTTGAATCTACATGGTGTTTTTTGGTTGGACTGCTTGCTCAGCACATTAGCTCCTGACTGTCTACAGAGTATATATTTTTTATCTATATCTATCCTATCCTCTTTCTACTGTGGAAAATTAATCTTATTTTAGAATGATTGCAGGCAGGAATCTCCACAGTAATAGTTTATCTGTTGCCTTTTTGATGCTTTGCTGGAGTTCTATATTCCCTAATTTTCATTTGGTGTTGCATTTATTTTTCCTATAAATAACCTGGAATAATCACAACACACATCCCATCCAAAACCTGTATAATTATATTATAATTATATTTTTTTTATAAAATCAAAATTAGAATAGTATTTTGCAAAAGAGAAAAGCTTTCATGGATTTTAAACTCCAGTATCTCCATATGTACTATAGCCCACTTCAAAAGGGATGGTACTTAATGCTGTCACTTCCTAAATACTCTAGTTAAAAAATGCACTCAGTTTATGGTCACAACAGTTAGGGTCATTTTTTTTGTAAGGTGGTGAAATGTTATTTTGTTTTAGAGGAAGGAGATTGCAAAATAGTTGATAGAATGATTGGAATGGAATGAGACACTGACGTTCCAAAATTAAAATATAATTAGTCTCTGCCAAGATTTTGTCTTCTCCAGATTTTCTATTAGAAACCTGTGAGAACTGCTCTTTTTGATTCACTGACATTATAGTTAATGTTTTTCTTGTTCATGAAAATATCTGTTTTTATGCTGTACTGACATTAAAAGTGTAAGATTTTTCTACCAGAAGGTCACTTGTGTATTGATTTAGATAACTTCTTTTTTTAATTGAACAAAGTATGTTGTGACAAAGGTATTTTGGATTGATTTCCTGGTTCAGACTTACTTGCCAGTGTCCCTTTATGCACTAAGGTCATGTAAAAACATGTATTGATTTCTGTGAGTACAAAGAGAGTTGGCTTCATAAGATCCAGTCTTATGAGGTGATGTTAATGGCAGCTGAAGGAACTGTGTATGAGAGGTACTCAGAGAACCCAATTTGGCATCAGCTCCCATATTGCACTCAGTCTATAAGCCATTTTAACCCTCTGTTTGGAATGAAAAAATCACAATTAAGCTGCATTTGCCTTTCTGATGGCCTTGCACACTGATCAATTAATGCTCTACTCTTTTCATTCACTCAAGCTTTTAGATTTCTTTAACACTCATGTTTCTGAAAAGATAATACAAAGTGTTTAAATTCCCCTTGGCTTGCTACCAGTGTAAAGGGACTATAAAATATTCCTGCATACAGATTTTTACAACTAGTTATTTTCTGTCAAGGTACAAGACAGTGGAAAATCTGGCTCAATATCTTTGAATTGTTCTTTGTTGAGAATAACAGCTGCTTAAGCATGAGGTTTCTGCTTTTCTTAATCGTGAGAGGAATATGTTGAGCTACCCCTGCTGGTGAGAGAGAGAGCTTCTGCATGTCTGACCCAAACTTTTATCTTGGGATTGTTTTTTTTAAACCAAATAGACCAGAGAAAGTCCTGCTTGTTTATTGATTTAGGACTCTTCCTGCCTGTTTCTGGGAAAGAAAAAAATGAATAAAAAGCCACCTTCATTATTTCATTTTTAATTTCCTCTCTCCAAAGTAAGCAGAGCAAAATTAGATTTAGTCTGTTGCATATTCCACAAATAAATTACATGGAACTAGAGTGGTTAAATGAACTTTGCTTGGGGATTATTGGAAAGATAAATATTTAAACACTGAACTTGAGGTAAATTATGTTTATGAAGTATCTATTTTTTTGTGTTGCAACTTTTTTCTTTCTTTCTTTCTTTTTTTTTTTTTCCCTTTTTCTCCTTCTAGTCAACTCAACCATGAGGACATTAAAGTCAGGATGAATGCCCCTTCAAAAAACTGTTTCCTGCACTGTTGCCAGCAGAGCACTTTTTTTTTTTTTTTTTTTTTTTTTTTAATTAGATGATATATGCCTAGTTGTGTTTTTATATACAGCAATGAATGTATTTTACATTATATCTTGGTTAAATAATAAAAAGTAAATTTACAAGAATTCAAATTATTTCTTGAAAATAAAATATATTATGTAACTGTAAGCATTGTTTAAAAATACATAAATTGCAGAAGCACTTACAACCCTTTGAGCAATTCAGTGTATGAAGCTTAACTTTTAAGAATTTATATTAAATTGATAGACTTACAGTGATGCAATCACAGGATGAGACTAGGAAGCCTGGCTCATAAACTTCAGAAAATTTCTGAAAGAGGAAACGATATGTGTTATTCCCATTACATACAGGAAAATACAAAAAATAACACAGATGAAGACTCTACTGGTTAGTTAAATAACCACCTACCAGTTAACAAAGCAATATCATCAGTAATATAGAAGATAATAACAGTGCCTTTTGGTATTAGATATCAAACTAGAATACTTATTTCTACAGTAGAAAGTATGATAAACACATTTATGAAATCTTTAAGTGCCCAGATATTAAAAAATAGTTAAAATGTAGATAGATAAACGTTGCTTATCTTTGTAAAGTCAATACAAATAACCTTCAGTTTTAAAACTGATGCAGATGAAATTGCTTCTGAGTGCAAGTCAGTTTTATTGTTACTGGATAACTTCCATGAATGTAATTTATAGTCTCTAGTGTATTTTAATGAGAAGTTAAAGTATCTATAATGGTCAGAGTTTACTAAATGGTATTACATTTTCAAATTTATCCTAATTAAGAGCATAGGAACTTCATAGCTATCTAAAATTAAATATTTTTTTAATTTATTACAAAATGGAAACATATTTTGTAGCTAGTTGTGGTGTTTTATGTAGAGACCTCTGTGCAGTGTAACTGTGTAGAAAAATGTCCTGCAGTGCCAGTAACCAACAGGCTTCCAAGCAGTAGAAATGGGGATGTGGTGCATTTTGGCCATTGAACCTAAACAGGACCAGGCGTACACAGCTCTGTGAGTTCAAAGTCAATGCTTAATTGGACAATTCCTTCAAATTTTATGATGGTAAAATCATGTCACACTCTTCAACTAATTCGAATTCCATTCAGGGAAAATAAATAAATAAGTAGGATTTCTGACTAAGAGCTTTAGGCTTGGCTCAGGTTTAGAAGAGAATAAACTGACAAAGCAGAAATACATTGTAAGAAAGGGATGTCAAATCTCTGATCTCTGCATAGATCCTAAAAAATGAACCTACATTCACCAGACTAATAGTGCTGCCAGCTGCCTCTAGTTACAACGTATGTTTTGTTTCTTTTTAAAACACAAGTTAAGTTTATTTTGTCAGGTTCACTGGAAGGACATGGCTCTTGTTGAGACATTCAAGTAACAGGAATTTTTATCCTGGTGCTGCTGCTGCTGCTACAGTGGAACTGCAAGCACAGGACAAAAATTTCAGTTTAAAGGAAATCACAGTCATGAATTCAAGAATAGAAGCACTAAGTACACCTTAGTAAGAAGTACTCTGGCAGATCATTTTTTATTTTTCAGCATAGTGCATTGAAAATACAGGCAGCAGTATAGTGTAAACTGGAGGTCTTTAAAAGACATTTAGATGTAGAGCTTAGTGATATAGTTTAGTGGAAGACTTGTTAGTGTTAGGTCAGAGGTTGGACTAGATGATCTTAGAGGTCTCTTCCAACCTAGATGATTCTGAGCACAACATTAATCAGATAAGTGTTCATGAGCTTATCTGTTAATTACCTGTTAATCTTGTTAATTAACTGCTCAGAGGTCACAGTTGTAGCGCCTGTTTCAATACCTTCCTTTCTACAGAGCAGTTTTCATATTCTTTACTCTTCCCAGGTTTTCTCTGACCCTGTAGCCATTGTTACTGCTTTCTACCAAATTCATTTACAAAACTGTGACGTTTATTGAATGTTGTAATTTTCTGCTTCTTTTCACACTTCATGCCTGATGGTGTCTTCTTGTTCTGCACCTATTACATGGTAGTTCCAAAAGGGTGATCTCAACAAAACAAGCATCCCAGGCTTGGTGACTGTTTCCTCCACTCCCCCATATTGCGGACTAATGGATATACCCACATGTTTTGAATTATGCTAATGAATACTTTTACAAATATTCTCTGTGTGGATAATGTTATAAATGGCCATTTATAACAGATAACAAACTAAATCTTCTAGGATATGGATTATTTCCTTTTTCTTAACCAGAAAAATAAATAAATAAATAAATAAATAAATATTATATATATCCTTTGCCAAGTTTGGTGAGAAGATGAAAGGGGAAACTGTGTTTAATCTTTAACTATCTTTTCTTCATATTTGGCTGGCAGGGTATTCTTACTTTTCGAAGTGAAATACAGTCTGTACACAGATAGTTCCCTATTTGCATATGTGCATCTGCAGATCTGAGGCCAGGAGCTTTCACATCTTTTTGTGCTCATGAGTTTACCTGGAACTCATGGTTTTAATGGTCGTCTGATGTCTCAACAGCTGTTCTGTCAGTACTTATCCTTTCTGAGTACCTGTACCATTTGACTGGTGTCCTTTTAACCGCTTTAATTTGGCAATTTTTTTCTCATATTCTAGCAATGTCAAAGGCTAATTACAGAATTTTCTGAAATGGAGCATTCAGTATTTCACTGTTCTTTCACTGTAATTATTAATAAATGAGATCCGAGAAAAAGTTATGCCAGCCCCAAATCTTTTATACAAACAATATATGTGACTTCCTGGAAATATCTTGACATTTCAGAAGAGCGGTATGGTATTATTTTGCAGCTTTTAGGCATTTTAAATACATTCTGACCAGTGACTACTGAATCTTTAAACTTAATTTGTGTTTGAAGTCTGTTCAGTAATTATCCTAGCAATATTGAAAAGGGGTGTTTGATATAATAACTTACATCAGCAGAAGAATAAAAATCCAAAGCATTTCACTGCTCTCAACATCAACAGTTGCCAAAAGCTTTGTGGTCTCAAGCTAGCTAATCCAGCAGATGTCATGACATGATTCTGAAAGACTTGATATTAGAAACATCTTTCTGTGATACATTTCAAAACTATTTGTTGTGAATGCATGTTTGCCTTAATTATTGTTTGTTCAGCAATTTGAGAATATTGGGTTAAATTTCTCCTTGGATTTAGTAGTTCTGCCAGTATAACTTATTCTTGAGATAATTCTTTGTCTATTATATATCTAAATAGTGTAATTACAACGAGAATTTGCATTGTATTTTCTCCCCCTTTCCCTTTCAGGAGGGGGAGTGAGAGAGCAGCTGTGGTGGAGCACAGTTGCCCACCCAAGTAAAACCACCACAATGTCAAGCATGAATGAACTCCCAGTATGAAGGAGCTCTGTATTAGCAACCATAAGATTTTTTCCGTTTTTTAAGTATGTAAATTCTCGCTATTAGTATATGATGGAAAATCCTAAAAGCTTTCATTTCAGAAAAGCAAATTCAATGCTAAATATTTTTCATTTTGAAATTTAGGAATCTAGCGTTCTCTTGCCCAGATTTTAAAGCCATTCTCCTTCAGATGTTTTACTACTTCCTTTCATCTGTAAAACATGATAGACTTTTGCTCTATAGATAAAAGGAGCACCTACTCCTAGTAGTACCTTATCGTAGTCAGCATCTTGAGCCATGCAACTTATTCCAAGCTATTCTAAGTTGTTCTGCAGAAATGAAATTTCATATTAATTATAAAATAACAATGTGAGAAGTTAAAACCACAGAAATGAAAACATATAGACCGAAACAGTCTTTTTTAATTTTTAGTAGGTGATAAAACATTTTAATACTCAATGTCATTATTTTGATTAATTACACTGTATTAGCAAACATAAGTAATGTATCTCAACTGTTTTTTATGTAGGTTCCAACAAAGAGCTATGACAGGTTTTCCAGTTGCTGCATTTATTTATTAGCAATCCAAACATAGTTATATCTATCTTTGGAAAATTCTATCGCATGTTTGACACATTTATTCTCCTTTCTCACTAATTAATAATAATACATTATAGTTTATCGTATTGTTATTTAAGTTACAGTGGAACTGTTTATACAAAAAAAAAAAAAAAAAAAAGTAAAGAAAAAGAAATTTAGATACATTTCAGGTATGTTTTATGTATATGTCAGAAATCGTGTGGTATAGACCACTTCCATCTCTCATACATATGAACCTGCCAAATATATCAATGCAATTTCTGTTGCTGGTCTTCCAATTTTGAATTCTGATTTTTTCCATTTTTAATTGTCACAGCAGAATTTATACTTAACCAAATTAAAGAAAACCTTTAGCAATATTTTCATATTGCTGGGAGGCCTTTCCCTCCCAGCAATAGAATTGAAAGAAAACGGAAAACATGCAAATGACTCACATGCACCAGGGGAGCTTTAGGTTAGAAATGAGGAGACATTTCTTCTCAGAAAGAGCAGTCAGGCATTGGAACTGGTTGCCCAGGGAGGTGAGGTGTTCAAGAAAAGTTTGGACCTGGTGCTTAGGGACATGGTATAATGGGTGACATTGGTAGTAGGGGGGTGGTTGGACCAGATGATCTGGGAGGTCTTTTCCAACTTTAGTAATTCTCTGATTCTATGATTAGTACCAGCTCTATTTAAAACTGATTCATTCATACTTGCTAGACCTTCTTTCAAGGTAACTTACTGCCAAGTAACTATACTGCAAATTAAAATGAAACCCATGACATTTTCAGTGTCAGTTTCGTTCACCCAAATGTATGAGAAGTCTTCAGATTGCCTGCTCTGCTAAGATGAAGTAACAGAAAAGAACAGATTGGGAAGAGGTGAGAGGAGGACTCAAACTGAGTTTTCTGCAATTTCAATAAGAAATTTCAGTTTTCATGATAGTTTGATAGAACAATACCACACACAATTGGAAACTAGTTAGTATTAGCAAAGTGACTGTATGAAGGCACACGTGTAGAGCCTCCATATGCAATGGGAGAACTGTGGTAATTACAGTAATAGCAGGAATAAAGAAACACTGCTAAAAAAGCAAAATAACTACAACTTCATCATCTCTGGATTTGTGGGCCTGTCACAGTGATAGATATGAACAAGAAAAGCACTGGGATAACTTAATATTTCACCTTCTATGCTAGGTTTTTGTCTGTCTGATTTTGCAGAGCAATATTCAGTGTTTTTTTCCCTGCAACAACTTATTCTCTTTGTCTATATTGGGATGTGGTATACCACATGAAATCTTGATATTGGACTCCAGAGCAAAAAGAACAGTATTACCTTAAATGTTGTTAGCACATTTTTCTAAGGGAGAAAGCAGAGGTTTTGTTTTGTTTTGTTTTGTTTTTTAAGTTAGTGTTTGTTCCTGTGGTCAATAAAGGATTCCACAGCTATGGAATCACGGGAAAATACATGGTCCTCTTAATTACAGGAGTGCCATTTTTATTGCTATACTTAGAGGTCTGCCAGCGTTTCCATTACAAAGCCTGTTTCAGTGGTTTATAGTTCAATCATAAAAATGTGCTTCTGCCATTATGAATCTTGAGTCAGGCAATGATTTGTTCCCACCTCCTCAAAATTGAAAAAATAAATTAAGAAAAGAAAAAAAAAAAGTATTTATAAAAAAAGTATCTGGTTTTAAAATATGAAAGCAATAAATAACTAGATGTTGACTATATAGGACTTTGAATTTCTACAGTTTAAAAAGAATTTTATTTTGAAACTAATCGTGTTTTTTAATGCTTACATGATTATAAATGCCTTTAACTTAAATTGGTTACATTGGAACAGCTCTAGAAAAGTAACCAAAACAGCTAAAAGTATTCTGCATTCAATGCTTCTTGAACCTCCGTACACAGTAATAAAATAGAATGTGTCAGTATCACAAAGTACTCTTTCATGTACAGCTCATTTACATCCTATGTTCTTTGCTTCAGGATAACTGAGAGCATTGAACTGACTATGTAAGTGAAGACGTGTAAAATGCCATTAATTAAATATATTAATTTATTATATTAAGTATAATCCTTTTGTACCTACTTTAATTTTACTCTTAAGTTAAATTATCCTTTGATATAATATACCTTTTTCCTGTTTTGTACTATATCCAAGAGATAAATACAAGTATTTTAGTATAACAAATTTTGGAAATAAACAGCATGCAAGCACTCTCCTAGTAATTTATTGGATGAATTACGCAGGGAACTCTAGTCCATTACTTTATATATGAAGTTTGCTCTGTTCATGCTCACAAATTGAAATCTCAGCTGCAGCTGGGTCATACAGAAACAAAAATATTTTTCCAAAAAGAACTATTAGGAAGTTATCTTCTCTTATGTCAGAGTACCTTACCAGTGAATTTATAAGTTTATTCTTAGCAAAGGATGTTCAGCATTACAAAAGAAATCTCAAGCTTCTCTTGTAGAGCCCTCAGTTCATAGTCACTTTCAGTTATGACAATCAGTATAATTTTGGAGAGGGTGAGGAAATATAAAAAAGCAAGCTCCATTATATATTTTCCTAGTAAAACAGCTGTAGACTCTAATTTAAGAAATGTCCTTATATTTCTTAATATAGAAGAAGGGGAGGGGAAGGAATAGGTCAAACTGATGCCAGTGGCACATCCTGTTGAGCAACAGTGAAGTGAGTGGGAACTGGGAAGTCAGGAGATAACAGCCATCCGCTGTGTCTGTTAGAAAAGCTTCCATGCTAGATGTAGGAAATTACAAATGGGCTACAGTGATGGGTGTCAAAAGTTCCAGCTACACCAGAAATGTCAGTGAAATTCTAAGTGGATCTTCCTTAACTTTTTTGTCATCTTTGGCTGGATGGTCTTTAAGGAGATTAGAAGATGGGGTCTTTTTTCTTTTCCTTTCTTCCACTAAAACTGTATAAAGCATTCACAGCAGGATAAAATTACCCCCTGGAATAAGAGCACTAAAATCTGGGAGAGGAATCTATGAAACTTGAATTAGTGTATCTGACACTGAAGAGCTGCCATGCTGTAAGTAAACACCAATCTTGAAACTTAAAACTGCCAAGAAACAGAAAAACAGCAGGCAGTGAAGTCTGAAGTGTCTAGTGCTTCTCCAAATCAAAAGCTATCTAAAAAGTTGCAAATATTTTTATGATAGTTCACAGAGGGGGATTTTTCCCTGAACCCTAACCTAACTTTAACGATACAGTGCTCCCATTGTGCATATAGCTGCTTCAGAGGACTTTTTCCTAAAATGACTTTACAATAAGCAAAATCAACTGCCTCTCAAACTTCTTCCAATAAATACTTACATTTCCCTGAAACTAACCCTAAAATAACCAACATCACTTGTGATTTTGTGATCAGCTGATAGATGGTAAGCAGAGCAAGATTTAACATATCCCAGTTCAATATAGATTAACACTTATGGTTAAATGAAATATCAGAACAATCTGTAGATGCCTGTTCAAATAACCATGTGGCAAAAACAGATTTGGCTACATTACGGTTGTTTAAATAATTTTCATAAATAATTTAGCTTAATCATTTAACTCTTAGTTGATTCCTCTAACATTTCTTCTTTGTTTTCCCTCTTAGCTAACAATGCCAACATTTCCCGTTGTTGTGAAGATTGGACATGCTCATTCAGGCATGGGAAAGGTGCAGATGCTACTTACTGCATGTTAGGAGGCTGGGTGTTTGTCTAAAATAAATGCATGTTACATTGTTTCCTGGATATTTTAATTTTCACTGTCCAAATTCTGTCTCTGATCCTTGCTCCTGCAAATCTCTACTTGTCTGTTATTCAAGAAAGCACCTCTCTTTAGGAAAATACTTGCATAATATACAATATATTTTCACATTAACATGTAGTCAGGCAGTTGTCCTTTGTAGGACAGTTTTGGAAACATGCTGAGATGCTTTCCTGAACCTGAACCTTGTTTATTAATGTAGTTGACTGTGGTGAAACTATTGAAGAGTCAAGGTCTGTCTGTACAATCCAAATTTTTGGACCTGGGAATCTAGGAAGATTTTGCCTTGGTTCTCTGCTAGTTTCAACTTGATACAGATTTCTTCATTTCCTGTCTTAATGTATTCTCTGTGATTGTTTCATACCACTATATAACTGCTGCTTTCTTTCTCCAAAGTAATTGCATTCAGTGGTGAGTACAGTTGTTTTGATATCACTTATCTCACAATGATGGTTCAAGGGATATGATTTAAATCCCACTTTCATTGATGTCAATGAAAATTTCTAGTCATTACCAATTAACCACCTTCTCTCACTGAAAACACTTTAATGCTGTAAGTGTTTTAGATTTAAAATCATCAGAGAATAGTTACATTTATCATCTTGAATCTCCAGAAGCTCCATAACATAATATTTGGCACTAGCAATAGAAATAGAAAGATGATTTATTTGTATTTTATTCAGTAATTATGCAGCTTGTATATTATATTCAATGCCTATGACTGCTTTATTTAGTACTTAGTAAGTCAGTGGAACTCTGGCAGCCAGCTTAATTGAGAGCAGAATTAACTATTAATTACTTAAACTGTGGTTTCTGTGGATGGCATACATGAAGTATTATGATGTTTATACTGTATTTTCAATATTCACCTCCTGTTTATAGAAAAAAGGAGATATTCGACAAAAATATTCAGCATATCAAATGTCTACAAATAAAAAGAAATTTAGGTGTTGGTGGTTTTTTTTTTTTGTTTGTTTGTTTGTTTGTTTGTTTGTTTGTTTAGCTATAAAGTATTTTAAGTCTTTAAAGATTAAATGCCGGTCTTTTGTAGTGAAAAGTTTACTGTCAGCCCAAATAAAGGTTCTTCTCATACCCTAGTCCTCCCTAGAGGGACACTACTAGGAGTAGTGTTTCCATTTGTCATAATTAGACTCACATAAGCTATTAAGCTTTCAGAAACTGAGTTGAGACCACTGTATCTGGTTCTGTGGCTCTCAAACAAATTACTCTGTATTGTTCTTAATCTGAATTGAGAGCAAATACTTAGGCCTTATGGCTTGTTTTGGCTTCACAAGATACCATTTAATATGCAAGTCCTATCTCACAGCTGTGACCACTGTTGCCTACAGGTCCCATTTTAAGTATCAGGTGACAGTGGAAGCAAATAAGATGCTGGACTTGCCAGAATGTGCAAACTCTCCTAATATTAGATAGCATGGTACATACTAATCTCTATTTCCTTTCCTCACCTTTCGGAAATATACTTTGGGTTAATGTCTTGTTGGAGACATAGTTTCCCCCTCATAGTTTCTACCAGCCCTAAGACTTCTCTTCTGAGTCACTTTTTCTCCCCATTTCAACCAGCTTCCTTTGAACTCAATGGTAGATATGTGCCCTCGCTGTCCAAAAGTAATACCCCTGCCTGCCATCTGTCCTCTAAAGTCTCCTTCTCCCTCTCCACTGAATTAATATTCCACAATTTTCCACCTCCCTCTTACTTCAAGATGTTATAATTGGTGGTATTAATACCCATCACCATCTTATCGTAGTGTTCAATATCTAGGAAATCCTACTCCTAGAAAGCCTGACTCCTTGCAGAGAAATAGGACAACTGATTCTGCTGTGTTGAGCCAGCCCTCTGTGTTCCATGTGAATATACCTTCATCAGAATGTCTTTACGCCCTCATTTCCTCTCTCATGGGAGATAAGTGACACAGATGCGATAGTTCATGATGGGCTCCATCTACAATCATTTACGTGAGCAGTTTAGAAAAACAATTGCATATAAATTAGTGTCACGCATTATCACACCTTTGAAAATTCTCCTAAAAGCCGCAGATCCAAAAATTATCAATCAACACTACAAATAATAATAATAATAATTAAAAAAAAAAAAAAAAGAAAATTGGAAAGAAAAATAAAATCTACTGTTTGCAAGTTGCTTTCTGCAGATGAACTGGTAACATTTTGCCTAGGAAAGCAAATACCTTAATGCAGGAATGTTACAGAATCTAGAAATCAGATAAAATATCCAATACTTTTTTATGAACTCATGCTATTAAAAAACATATTTCTCATGAATGCCATTTACAACTGAAGTCTACATTTTATTCCTAATTGCTGTTTTTTTCTTTTGTATATGCTGTTTATTTGTGGTATGATGACTACAGATCAAGGTAGACAACCACTACGATTTTCAGGACATAGCCAGCGTGGTAGCACTTACTCAGACCTACGCCACTACTGAACCCTTCATAGACTCCAAATATGACATCAGGATCCAAAAGATAGGCAGTAACTACAAAGCATACATGTGAGCCAAAAACTTTTCTTCTTTCATCATTTATCTCAAAACTAATAAGCACCAATAAGAATAAGACTGTTGGATGAGCTTCTGAGTTGAAATGTGGGGACTCTATGCCTTCATTGTCATATTCTTCAGAAATATAGTATGTTAGACTTTCTGTATATATCAAGACTTTCTTCTTTAAGTTGATTGTCACTGAGAGGAGGAGAGTAACACAAAAGGTGAGCCTGCCAGAGTGGTTTTCCTGCTGATCTTTAATTATTTTTTCATTTAAAGAAATGGAAGGGGATTTGTTTTCTATAGAGGACTTGTTTTTGTCAAATTTTCTCTCCCTCTAAGAATATTTAGATGGCATTAATTCACACAAACCTGAACAATAAAATTTAATGGAAGGAAGTGCTCTTCTTTTAACATAGCAAATGTAAGAAAATCTTACAATGGCTTTCACGTATGTGGGTAAAAATCTCTTCTAATTTGAGAAGAGCTCTTGGAGGATCCAGATATGTTTAAAGATTATGACTATAGGGAGGTTAAAGTGGTGTTTCAGTTTTAGACACATTAAGCAAGAATAGCAAAACAGATTATGAGGTATTAGTTGAGTATGGTAACTGTCTTTATGCTTTTTTTTTTTTTTTACTGTGTTGACTATTGATTATCATTTCATTCATGTTTTTAAGACAAGTTAGATTATCTCATATTTGTTCCCTCATGCTTACAGTTTTGAAGCAGGAAAAAAAAACACGGATAAAAATACACATGCGTATCTAGATACACATACAAAGACATGATGCTAACTATTCCTGCAACATTGGAGAAATAAAAGACTTCTTGTATATTGATATTTGAAATAAAAATAAATTAAAAAAAAAAACAAAAACAGTAAGGGGCAGTCAATTTTTAGTAGTAAAATTGTTTGAACTTTAAGCAACCTACAAATGTGAGAAGCAAAAGTTGGAGCTTGGTTAAAGAAAATGTGTGAAATATTTTTTAATGTTAAAGATAGACTTAGCATTAGGTCTCAAGTAATTTAGAAACAACCAACAAGCTCTATCAGAAATGCAAAACCTTCTGCCCAGGATTGGGGCAAAGATCAAAATGTATCTCCTTGGGTTGGTATTGAAGGGCCATGTACTGTGACTACCCCCCTGTGACATTACTCTCACAAGATCAAGACTGTATGAGCAACTGCTGGCCTCTCCTGACACCAGAATTGAAGGGGTATTTGAGAATGACTTAATAGTCCATCTGCCTCTCGCTGTGCATCTGAGCAGAAGAAAGAACAACACAGAGTAGGGTGGACATACTGTCCCCAAAGGTCAGATCCATCCAACAGTATAGACTGTTGGATGTTCTTCTGCTCTATTTTGAACACAGAACTATAAATTTTACAAAAAATGTGTTGGAAATTTGAGCTGGGAAATTTGAGTTGTGTGCCATAACCAAGGCAGAATCTTCAAATAAATTGCAAGATTTGGGTGGTTTCTGTAATCCTTGATCCAAAATTCCTGATTTTGAGTGGTAGCAAGGCAATCCAGAAACTTTATATCTCAAGCTCCCTACAGAATTTCAGACGTGTTGGGCCTACCCCAATACACAGCCTCTCCCTATAAGCTTAAGAATCAAAACCAAATGCTTTTGAATGATACACCTTTTAGTCCCTGGTTTCTCCAGGAAAGTCAATTGCAGTTCTGCTCATTTGTCTGACATTGATGTTCCAGACTGTTGACTTTTCCTGGCTTTAGCCCCATAATTTGAGGTATCCATCCTACTTTTAGGAAAAGTAGCACCATACTCCTACACCCCAAAGTCTTCTATATCTGTTCAAACAGTATCTTGGTCCAGATTCACCTTTTCCCAGACTTCTAACTTGCCTCTTCTTATCTCTTATGCCTTCATTTATTATTGCCCCAGATTCTTCCCTGCTCCTTTTATTCTACTCAGTGACATTCAACAGCTGTGCTCTCCCCCTACTTCCAGTCAACAGTCAGCCTCCTTTCTCTGCCTTAGACCTTGTCATGCAATTATTTCAGCCTCTTCAAGGGTAGGTTAGTGCTTGATAGGTTTGATAGGTAGATTTCTTGTACTCTGCTAGCCATCTCTCCCCTCCTCTCTTGTATATAATAAGCAGAGTTGATTTGTCTCTATCTTACAGCTCCCAAGTGGCACAGTCTTAGCACTAAAGCCCAGCTGTTAACAGTTATTGACATACCTCCAGATACCAGCAGTCAGACGCAATATTAGTAACTTGATGGTTCATTCTCTGTGGTAGAGACTGGACCACTACATTTCACAGGAGAGAGCCCTACATTTTTTTCCTTGACTTGAAATTAAAATTTGGTTTAGTCTCTGGAATAATTTTTGTAATAGTTAGCCACACAATGTTTATCATTTTTAAACACAAATGTTTCTTCTTCACAGAAGAAGCAGTTGGCCTAGGGGACAGAAAAAAAAAAAAAAAAAAAAAAAAAGTATAAAATGACAGTCTGTTCCTGCTACCTTTTATTTATTCTTATGTTTCTGTTCCCTCAGAAACTGAGTTCATCCAGATGCTAAAAGCCTAGCAATATTTTTTTCTCTAGATTCTTTCATAGAGTTAAATCAAAAAAATTAAATACTGATCCATTGTTAGAAAGCATCATGAAAGGAGAAGATTTACCAAATGTCTGTAAAATTCTTCATATGCATACATACACATTATGTCAGTGGTATATTGTTTTACAGCTGGTTCTCATTTTGTTCTGTGACACAGGAACAGAGTACTTAAAGAGCCACCACAAAAAATACCAGCTGAGCATTTGTTTGTGTAATTTAAAGAGAGTTATTAAGAGCTTCGGTTTTATAATTCTGTGGGAAATTGTGGTATAAGTGGATCCATGACTCACAAAACACTGGTGCTTATCATCTGTCAGTAGAGATTATAGCCAAAATGCAACATTGGATCCCTCTAAATACCACAGCTCCTCAAAACTTTTTGTGACGCATACTTAACTACACTTGGTACCATTACAGAATCCAACTGACTTAAAGGAAATAGAGTTTAAAGGGTCAAACACAGTGAAGAAAAACAGATAATGATAAAAACACATAATGATGTGAAAAACCCTTAGCAATTATCAGAACAGAAGTGAAGAAGGGAAAACTTACGTATTTCAGTAGTGGAAATCATACATGACTTTTATGAAATCATAACTAAGGTTTATCATACTAGATAGTCAGGTAAAGGCACTTTTGCATCACTTAGCCATGGTCAAATGGACCAGCCCCATTGTTTTGGAGTCTCTTGCATCAGTGGCTCCAGTCCACAAGCTGTCAAGATTACATCAGTTAGGGCGATGTCCATAGCATTCCTCTCAGTCTTCATCTGGTCCCTATGGCATCATTACAGCCATCCATACATCCCGTCTTGATTCTGCTTCAAGTTCGATAGGGGATGTTTCAGGTTGCGGAGTAAAAATACGGCTTAAAACATCTTTTCCTCGTTACTCAGCAGTGCTTCTTCACTACTCAACAGTGCTGAGGTTACATCAGTGCAGCTGAGCATCAGGAACTAAATACTTACTAAAAGTTTTCAGGACTTTTTTACTCTTTTTTTTTTTTTTTCTTTCTGAATTTGTCACACTTGTCTTCCTAAAAGACACCTTATATAGTACATGTTAAGGAATGCCTTTGAGAAGTCTGCAATAGAGTTCAGATGTGGTTTGTGAGAATTATAATCTCTCTTCAGAAAGCGTGTGGAGAAATAGTGAACTTAAACATTTCAATTGTTCCGTAAGTGCACACATACAAATAAATGTCACAAAATAACCTTATTACCAGGAAATACCTTACACATAGCATGTCATGTGGACCTTCCCTTTTCAATATATTCTCCCACAACAAAGAATAAGAACTTTACGCTTTAAAATTCAGCTACCTTTATGAGACTTCTGTAGAAAGGTTGACATTCCCCCACAATTGCTACTGACCCTTGTAATTAGGTTAATGGAAAATGGAGACAAAACTATTGCTTCTACCTAGTATACTTTTAATATATTACAGATGTTTCGGTTATTTTATTAACTGGAAACACTTCATGATTTGTATCCTTAGCCTATTCTCAAAACAACATTTAGGTTTCAGAATAAAGCTATCTTCTCAATCCTGGTAACAGTCCTAGGGTCTGAGGAGGAGAAAATATATATATATATTTCTTACAGATAAAATAAAAGATGGTATACTTGAGCCCGAACTATGCTGCTTAGATTATATTAGTAAACTTGCAAAGAGTGAAAACTGGAGGAGAAAGAGAAGTCCAGCTCTATAAGAGATCAGAGATGTAGAAATCTTGACTTTAAAGTAATAGGACCTAAATCTGTAATGGTGTGGATTTGAAACGAGAAGCTGAAGCCTCACTTCCTTGACATTTGCACTAATAATATGTTACAGGCTATTCAATCCATTTATCACTGACAACAGTTTATTCCTAACACTTGCACTTAATCATAGTTTTAAAAATTTTCTTAAATGACTAAATGGGAAACAAAAATTTCACAGTATTGTCATACTTCATAATATTGTGATGCCTGTTAAAATTCTTCATGTTTTAGATGCTCTACTATAAGCTGTCAGACATGAAAACAATGTAAAAACTGCATTAAATATTAATGTTAGGATCAGAGTAAATTAAGAGATAAGGAAGATATAAAACCACTGGCTGTTTTTGTAATATTTCCCCATTTTCAGGAGGACTTCCATATCCGGAAACTGGAAGACAAACACGGGCTCTGCAATGTTGGAACAAATTGCTATGTCAGATAAGTAAGTCCAGTCTCATGTAAAAGGTAATTAAAAATACATATATTATTATTATTATTATTATTATTATTATTATTTAATCACATTGGTGACATGCAATTCACAGTAAATGAAGATTCCCCATTCATTTTGGAAAAAAACCTTGGAATTAGATGAAAGAACATGAGCCAAGAGTTTCCAGAGGAGTTGTCTAGAATTAAGTATCCAAATTAAGTACTTAATGGTCTTACCCCATGTCACAGTGTTTTAAATTTTTCTCCTACATCATCGATTGTAACCAAGCAATCTGGTCTAAACACTGTCTCTTTAAATTGTATTTCTCTTTTCTATTAATTGTTTGTCATTTCTGAAACGTCTTTTCAACTGCACTGTCTTTTTGCCCAGATGCTGAGATATTCCAAAGCTTATTTCCTTCATATCATCATTCCAGCTCTGTACTTTGGTATACTATACTTCTCTTTTCTCTCTCATCCTTGTGCTGGTTACCTCTTAGTAATTCTGTCTATTACAGTATCCATGCAGTACCATTTTCAAGCTCCAGTCTCTTCAATAGTGCCCATTAGCTCCAATAACAACATATAGGCCTCTTTTATATGCAAAGTGAAGCTGTGAATTTTATTTTGTCCAGCTTCTCCAAAGTTTGCTACCAGTGGAAGCAAAACAATCTGTACAGTAAAAACATAATCTAAAAAATTCTAAAATTCAAGAGTATTTATTTTTCTGGTTTTGTTTGTTTGTTTGTTGTTGTTTTACTTTGATTTTTTTGTTTGGCTGGTTGGTTGGTTTTAAGTCTGGAACCTACACTAACTTGTTCCCTCTTATGAGCTGAGAGAGAGACAGGAGTTGAACCATTGCCTGCCCTAAGAAAGGTGCAAATAAATAAGATGGGAATTACAACTCCCTGCTGTCCAACCCCTGTCTAGACTGTGTCCTCACTGATCTCCCCTCTGGGAATGGAGTGGAGCCACATTATTTTCTCTTTCTCATTCTCCTCCCACCTTCCTTTAGAAAGTGAGGTTATACATTCACTGAGAGGGAAAAGAAAGTGCTTTAGTGAGCATAATTACAGTCCATGAACTACTTCTCTGTAAAAACGCAGGCACGTAAAAACGTTTGGCCATAAGGAAAACTAAACAGTAAGCATAGGCAATGAGTATAAAATGCTAACCTTGCCTAGCCACCTCACTGTAAATGCTCTATGTTGCTTTGCTGCTGCTTCCACTTTTGAATATAACACAATTAAAATATAGCAGGTATTTTCCCATTAAAAAAAAAAAAAATAGCCAACAAAACAGAACTTCTTTTATGCTGATGAAGACAAAAGCATAGAAAAAAATGTATGTGTCCTTGTAACAGAAAGGGGTATGTATCTCATGCCATGCTTTTAGTTTGATTACACACAAAGCAGATAAAGGAAGAAAAGAGAAATTTGAAACTTTCTGAAGAGTTGAAGTACTTTAAAGGCATACCAAAAGCAATCAAATCTAATGAATGTGCATTTCAGGGCACTTATAATACATCTCATGATTTAGAAAAAAGTGTTTTGAAAGTGCTGCCTGAGTCAACATTGTTGACTGAATACAAATGTTAGTCTAGAAATTTGGAAAAGAAAATGGAATGTGGAGCAGTAAGGGATGATGATGAGGCACAAAATGAGAAAATTTCAGTGATACGTATTCATATTGACCCCTCCATTTCAGAGGCATTGCTCCCCAGATAGGACCAGAACAATATTTACTTATTGCACACACCTCATATTTCATGTCAGACACCCGAGGAACAGTACTTTGTTTTCTATCAGTTCTGAGGATGCTGCACTTTTTACTGGTTCTGGGAAAACAGAACCATGGCCTCTGGTCAAACCTACTGTACAAGCCTTGGGTTTACAACACTAGAGGAGAGTCCACTCAAGACCTCTCTTCCCAAACGTACCTGTATTTCTCCAGGTGTGCTTGTTGGCAGAGTATAGACTACTAGAAATTCTCTTAATTAAATCTGATTAATTTTTAAGTCTTTTAAATAAAATATAGTGGTTTTTTTTGTTGTTTGTTTTTTAATAGAAAGCTCAGATAGTTATTGTTAAAGACAAGTTTTGCTGTCCTCATGTCTTCCTAAGATACACATGGGTATTTTACAGAAAAAAAAAGAAAAAAAAAATGTTTGTAAGCAAGTGCGCTCAAGCAGTCCAGTCAGTCAGTGCACCTACAAATGTTGGAATTGTCAGGCATCCAAAAAAAACTCTCATTTTGGACAAAAATGTTTTTCTCACAGGAAAAAAAAAAAAAAAAAAGTTGCTGAAATACTACCATCAGGGTTTTTTCAAACATTTGTATCATTTTTTTATTTTTTTATTTTTGTATTCTGCTTAACAGAACATTTTTTTTCCATTGCACAAAAAAACTATAAAGGATGTGACCTAATAAGTTTACTTGGAAAGGATGCCATTACCAAAGATATTTTTATATGAATAAGACTCGGCAATGAGTTTCCTTTGATCCTACAGTGAAGTCAAATGCTAGTTTTATAACATCATTTTTTTGCAATGGAAACACTATGATGTGGCATATTTATCATTATGTCTTAAAGACTGGATCAGGGAGGGAGGATCTATAAAAGGAAATAGTTCTCATTTATACCCAAATACTAGCCAATGAAAGAGAAAAAAAAAATATGATAAATAACTGCTTTAAAACAGTGTTTTGTTTTGTTTTGTTTTGTTTTGTTTTGTTTTTTGAGGAAAACATCCTTCAATTGGTGGCATAACAGTGTCTGCCTTAATAACCCTTCAAGATCATATCATCACTTACTGGTGCTCAGGCACTACTGTGTTATTAGTTAATTAAAGTTCTCAATGCTATTTTGTGTCTATACATGTAAGTCAATCCTTGCCATTTAGCACACATACACAACTTACGTCACCTCAGAATGCTCTCAATGAAGTATTACAGCTCCCTATATATGTCACTAACAGTTCTGTGCTTGATCACAGGAATTGCCTCACTCTTCTTCTAGAATGTCCCACTTCATTTCCTTGTTAGTCAGATAATCTCTCTATTCATAGGATGGATAAAGGTCTTCGTGCAAGAAAAATAGATCACATTACCGCATGTAGAATGGGTAAACTGTCCATTCCTCAGTTCATATTTCTTACCATGAGGTTAGCAATGAAATGCAGGAGTTCAGTGTTTTATGAAGCACTCACTTTGTTGTAGGAGCTGTAACCATTCTTCAGAGTTCTTTAAATTTCTGTTAAATTTTACTGTAGTGGCCTATAAACCTACATGAAGCATATTACAGTTTTCTGCATGCTACCTAACTTTTACTTAGTGTCATGTGACTGTTTCTTTTTCATCTTATCTTGTCTGTTTTGTCTTGGTTTTTCTTTTGCCCTGTTCAGTAAAGTTTATATAAAGCTCATTGCTACTTTGAAATACAGTTTAGTCAGTAATTTAAGACAGAGACTCTCATTTTAGTTTTCCTGATAAAAGAATAAAACCCATACATAATTAAATACACTATCAAGTGTGGTAGGCAAGAGGATTGTCACACTTGAATCAGTGCACAGATGTGCCAGTTTGAATTTCACAGGAAACAGAACCCCCACCCCCTACTGTCTAAAACTCCTTGGCATCACTGTAGCTATAAAAACTGGTCAGAAGATAAATCCCCCTTCTAGGGAGTTCTCCCATAGTGCACAGCCACAACTAGCAAGCTGTGCTAGCATAAGGTGGTAGAAGTGGGATACCACTAAATGGTATTTGCGTTCCAGCATATCTTCAGGTTACTCACAGTTTAGAGCAGAGACATGTTTGGACCAATGTAAGCTGGGAGACAGCCAGCATAACACTAGCGAACGACACAGAGCCACAGCTTTTTTTTGAATTCTGCTGGGAAAAGCAGAGTAATCTACTCAGAGTCTCTATGCTACTATTCTGGAAAAAACAAATTCAGTAAAACTGACAATATAGTGAAAATTCTGAGTTTCAAGCAACCCTTATATAAAGTGTAGTACTGGATTAAGCCTGTAAAAACAAAAGCATGATGAGATACTCACAGAAAAACTGTTTTTGTAAAACAGGTACAAGCTTTGGGTTGACACCTGTTCTGAAATATTTGGTGGTTTGGACATCTGTGCTGTTAAAGCTGTACATGGAAAGGATGGAAAAGATTATATTTTTGAGGTAAGCTATCCCACACTTTTCAATATATGCTTTATATATTACAAATATGAAAATAAAGAACATTTGTGATAGTTAGGCATTGGCCTATTTGTGTTTCAGGAAAGACTGTATTTTTGAGCAATGTTTAAATCATAATACAAAGCCACATGTCCAAGTTAGTGGCAACACTTGCTGGAAAATGTAACCATATCATATGGTAATGTTTTTTAGTGTTTCAGGAAATGTACACAAACTGCAAAACAAAACCAAATGTAGATGTCATATTTTCCTAGCCCTTATGATTTCTTTCCTAAGCAGGCTTACCAGTTTTTCCTGGAAGGCTTATAGATAGCATTATCCCAAGGGAAAAATTATATCTTTACATGGAAAGGGAAATTAAGAACAAAGTGTAAACAATTTTTATTTTTATTTTTTTTTGCTAGCCTAAATGTTACCTTTAGGATCTGATTCCTCATGAACTACCAATACTAGAAGATGTTGCTGTGGATCATTTTGAAAAGTTTTTTCATTTACCTTAAATTTATTATGGATAAATGTAAACTTTGTCTACCCATAAAACAAGCTACCATCAGTTGCCTATCACACAATTTGGAGGTTTATGTTTGCTAAAGCAAAAATAAGAACATTTTTTCTAAACCATGACAGTAATCTGGTATCCAGAAGGAGGTTATAGATGGATTTCCTTCTTCAGTTATTTATATCCATTTATAACAGAAAAGCTCTGCAAAAATAAAAATATTTGTTTTGCCACAGTGTTAAACTTTTGTAATTTCACAAATTCATTTCTCATTATTGTAAGTGCTAAGAATTCCCAAAGCAATCAATAACACTTTAAAAGGCTGAGCAGCTTGTAGAATTACAAGCAAATCAAACATAATTAGTCACTACCTCCTGATATACCAAGGAAGATTTCAAGAAATCCTGTATCATTAGCCTGTCCAGCCAAGCCAGAACTTATTGTGTCTTACTGAATCTTAACTCGCTGTAATATAAAATGTAGGATTCCACACTAAACCTCCTCTTTTGTTCCTTTGTATAGTGCAGTCCATCCCACCAAAAGGTCCTGTTAAGTCTGTAATGGTTGCCCCAGTGAAACCTGACTGAGATTTGAAAAAGTGGAAAAAATATATTCTTCTCTTTCTGAGAACAGACTGCCCTGACTTCTGGTGAGACAAAATAGAGGAAATTCCTGAACATAAAATTTGTCAGGTGTTCCGCTTCACTCTTTGGCTGTAGGCACAGGTGTATCTCAGACATAGTCTGCTTACTGGGAAGGTATTGATTTCTGCTTACAATTAAAATCCTCTCCAGTACTTGGACTTTGACAGCTTCCCATATGCCATTCAAAGCTTTATAGGATACTCCGCAGTTCTTATGGCCCCTAAAAGTCTCAGAGGATCCCAATTTAGACACTTCCCAATATGACTAAATTCATTACATTGGGGGTAGCTCATACTGATTTGGCTGGCTTTAAGCCACTACATTTTTATACTACAACTTTAACTATAAAATAAATAATAAAAAAAAAATAATAATAATAATTAAAAAAAAAAAAAAAGATTATTTTAAGACGTAAGATCCTAGTTACCTCATAGGGTAACACTTAAAAACTGAAAGATCACTGGCAAAAAGATACAAAGCTAGATTAGGAGACCATTCAACAAGTATATCCTTGTAAGAACAAGAGTAAAAAAAATCTTTCTTATTTCCTACAGACTGTAGCTAAATCTAATCTGAAAAATGTCTGGCTTCAACCCACTCTACTTAGTATCTCCAAATGATCTCTTTTACACCCTGCTCCCATTTCTTCCTGCTGTTTTCTGCTCCCAGTGGAAGTTAAGGATGCATTTTTTATTTTATTATTTGACATTTCTCTTGTATTCCTCATTTAGCAAATTCCTACCAGACTAAACACACCACTTCTATTAACTGAACTCCAGTTTCAACATTTTTGATACTGCATTGTTTTGAAATTTGAGAGGAAATCCAACCATTGCCATCGACTTCCACTGGTCAGTGTACACAAAGTAACCAAACTTGGTTGCTCTTTTGGGTAGAAGGAGAAGGGGGAGTAGTTTTTCCACAATGAAATAGCCAATGAAAATTATAGAATGGAACAACAGAGAACTTCAATTCCTGCTGCTGAACAAATGCTGTAGTTTTTCATGCCAGATACATTCATACTAAAACATAAAATAATTTAAAAAAAGAGAGAGAGTTCTGACTGCAGGACACATCATGAACTGTGTTTGTAGAGCATTTTTAGTACTGTACATAATAGATGTACAGTAAAAAAAATAAAAAAATAAATGAGTGGATAGAAGCATGATAATTCTTGCTGTCTTATAGAATCATCTGAATTGTTTGGAAGATGGTAATGCTTATCAGCAGGAATATTTAGAATCTCTATAACCCATTGAAGTGTAGAATTGTTTGCAAAGTTCACATCCAATAGAACATCTGTAAAACTTATGATCATTTGCTACTAAAAAAAAACAGCTTACATCAACAGTTGTTGCACTATAATTGTAACGGTTATTGCACTATAATTCTGTTATAGAATGAAGAGCAGAAAAACATCTGTCCCCATACAGGAAAAATTTCTATTTTTTTGTGTACTTTCAACATGGGAAGATAAATGTGTCATTAAAGCTAGCTTGTACATGCTGCAATCAAAAACCAGTAGCTGAACAGGACAATTGGTCTGTAAATGCTATGGTTACTCCCCAGTTGCAGTACCACACTGAAACCCCTGCTCTCAAATTTTCCTGGTGACTGGTACATCTATTACAAAACTAAAGCTTTCTGTGTTACTTACACTTTCATTCTGGACATGTGATCAGACAGGAAACATACAAACTTACTAATGTATGAAATAATGTATACAGATATGATCATTTTAAACCAGTGTAGCCACCAGCAGGAAAGCATACATAGGTGTTGACCAGATTCAGAATGAATGTGAATTAAGGTACAACAATGCTAAAATATCTTTCACATGTTCAGCGTTCTAGACAGAAAATACGGAAGGATTCTCTGTAATGAATTTGGGAGAACAGCATTTTACAGGAATGAGTACTTAATGCATATTTATGTTTTGACAAAGGTGTTCAACAAGAGCTTTGGAACATGCATAATTCAAGACAATAGTTTTAAAATTCCTACAGTACTTAAATATTACATGTAACACAACGTATGCATACAAAAATCCATTCTTAACTAATGTCATGTATAGGATATGAACTTTATATGTCTATGTTTGGAAAGCTATTAATTAACTTCTTATTTTCATTTACATTCAAATCCTATATCAATAATTTTATTATTTTGGTAATGTTGCCATTCAGCTGCTTTGTGATGGTCATGTTGTCATTCCTTGTTTTAACATTCTGTTTTCTTTCATTCCCCAAAACATGGAGGAACAAATTGCACCAGTGGCTGATATTACAGAATCAGAACGACACTGTGTCTCATGAATTTAATATTCTAGCTGTACTTCTTAAAAAAACAGTATATGAAAGTGATTTTTTAATCTATGATCTAGTACAATATGCTTACATTGCAGGTAAGAATGTATTGGTTCTTAATGCTAGATCCAGTCATCGTTCCCCACCTCTTCAAGACGGTTAATTTATTTTTTTTTCTTTTTTAGTTTCTCTTCCATATATATTTTGTTAAAATAATATTTTTTACATAAGTTATTGTAAAGCTTCATGGCTGTTCAAGTTACAGAAAGTGTGCTTGCTGTAAGTAGAGTTCCTGCCTGCTCAGGAACAATGTGGAAGGATTAGAGAGCTAAAAGAAAAAAAAATGAAGGTTATTTAGTGACACTGAAATACAGTTCCAGACATTTAATTTCTACGTACATAAATGTTGTTAGGAAATAGAGAAATACACAGATCCAAATTACTATGAGCTTCTTGTAGATGCCTCCCTCGTGTGATGTGCATGTTCCTTTGACCTGGTAGTTCTCCATGTAATAAACAATAAGAATAAACTGCAGTGTAAGTACACCTTCTCATATTTTTAGCTTTTGGGCGCATTTTATAGATCTGAGTCTGTTGTCTGGTGCTACTTTGTACATTGGTATCTTTTTACTTTTTTTTACACCCTAGAGGTTTCTAGTCATTTGAAAGAGCTCAGGCCAATACTATTATTTTTTCCCCTAATAATGACAAAAAAGATACATTTTCAGTGTGCCATTCATCTTTCCACACAGCTGTAAATGCTACTACATGGGAATTTTGAAGGATGTCCATTTGTGCAATCTTGTTATTAAGTTGAGGGATAAGATATGCATCCCTGGGATAAAAATCCAGACCAGTTTTTCAGAAGACGGGAAGAATGAAATACTGAAGTTCAAACATAATAAACAAACATTCAAACATAATACAGCCTCTGTTTTTCTGAGAAGCCAGAAGTTCTCTACAGTTTTTCTTAGAGGAGGGCTGTAAGAAGTAACTTTGCCTTTTAAATGAACTAACTTTGCCTTTGTCGTGGTTCCGCTCAAGTGGGCAGCCGAGCTCCACCACAGCCGCTCTCTCACTCCCCCTCCTCAAAGAGGAATGGGGAGAAAATATGTGAAAAGGGCTCAAGGGTTGAGATAAGGACGAGAAAATCACACAATAATTATTGTAACGGGCAAAACAGACTCAGCATAAGAAGATAGTAAGATTTATTGCTCATTACTAACAAGCTAGAGAAGTGAGAAACGAAGGAAAGAAACCAAAAGCACCTTCCCCCCCCCCATCCACCCTCTTCCACCTCCTCTCCCCGAGCGGTGCGGGGGAATGGGGATTATGGTCAGTCTACAGCACTTCTTCTCTGCCGCTCCTTCTCGGTCACTCTCGTCCCCTGTGCTGTGGGGTCCCACCCACGGGATGCAGTCCTTGATGAACTGATCCAGCGTGGGCTTCCCACAGGCAGCAGCTCTTCCAGAACTGCTCCAGATATGGGTCCATACCACGGGGTCCATCCCTCAGGAGAAAACTGCTCCAACCTGGGTCCCCCATGGGCAGCAGCTCCTGACAGGTCACCTGCTCCTGAGTGGGCTCCTCTCCACGGGCTACAGGTCTGGCCCGGAATCTGCTCTGGCAGGGGTCTTCCACAGGCGGCAGCCTCCGTCGGTGCAGGGCCACCTGCTCCACCGTGGTCTCCTCCACGGGCTGCAGCGTGGAACCCTGCTCCACCGTGGTACTCCATGGGCTGCAGGGGGACATCCTGCTTCACCATGGTCCTCACCACAGGCTGCAGGGAACTTCTGCTCCGGCGCCTGGAGCACCTCTCCCCCTTCTTCTACACTGACCTTGGCACCTGCAAAGCTGTTTCTCACTCCCTTCACTCTCCCGGCTGCTGTGTGGCGCAGCGTTTTTTTCCCTGTCAAATATGCTCTCACAGAGGCGCAAAACAACATCGCTTATTGGCTCAGCTCTGGAAAACAATGGGGCCCTTCCCAAACATGGGGCAGCTTCTAGATCTTTCTCACAGAAACCACCCCTATGGCCCCCTGCTACCAAAACCTTGCCACGTAAACCCACTACAGCCTTTTAGAAGAACCAAAAGGTGTTCCCAAGAAAAAAATCTTTCTCTAGAGGAACCCTGTGGAATTTTTTGTTTTGTTTTGTTTTGTTTGTTTTGTTTTGTTTTGCCTTTTACTTTTGTCCTCCAAAGAACCATCTCCAAAACCCTACAAGGGAGAAATTAATTAAAGAATCACTTAGCTTAAAAGGAAGAATTGCCAGGTTGCTCAAGAGGAAGTTCATGTCATGGCTGTGTCTAATGAGCTTAGCTATTCATATAGTTTCTATTCTTTCACCTCAGTTTGAATACTCATCTGCCAAACATCATCACACCAGAGACAAACTGTAAAAACAAGGATTTTATGAACACATCATTTCAACATACACTGTTGTAACTGCCTTACCAATTCTTGCTAATACAACATCAAATTAAGGTCCATTAAGCTTTAACATCTTAAATGTGAGAAAGACTTTTAATCTTTTACTTTTTAAATTAATACTTCTGTAGTTTTTATACCAGAAGGAATACTTGAGCATTTCATGTTTCTGACTGCACTGAATATCTCTCATGATTCATTCTTGGAAAACCAAACCTCTGGGAAACAAAACAAAAAGCTCACATCATGATGATGAATGCAGTAAAAGAGAAGAAATGTAACAGAATCCTTTAAGGCGGCCTCACAGGCAGTTACCAAATTTTGCTCAGAATTGAATGGGTGGGTGGCTACTGCAGGTGTCTTATTTCTGCTTGCTTATTTTCAACCCAAGCTATATTAAAGTTAGTTTCCAAGTAATTTATAATGTAGCAAGATGGAAACCATTTGGATTTCCTAGGCAGTATTTTCAGTAACTGAAAGACAATATAAGAAATTAAGAAACAGAATTTATTTATTTTATTTTATTTTGTTTGTTTTTTTTAGGTCTTACTGTAATAGTCACCATTTCTGAAGGTGCTACAATTTATCAAACTACTACAGAGGGATATTCTGGTTTTCTTTTCATTCCAGATTGAAATGCAACCATAGAAGTTTGTCTTCAAACTTTGAGTCCTTCATCTAGGGATGTCTGATTCACTTTCCCAGTTGTTCTTACTTTTTTTCTGCAAATGTTGTTATTCACCCACTGCAAGAGGAACTGTAAAATTTTCCAAGCAGTCACCACTGATTTCCTCCTGTACTATCCCTGCCAACTTCTCAGGTGTGGTTACATTTCCAATTACAAATCTTTCCTGCATCTGCTGTAAAGACCTCTGGGAAAGCCCCATGATTAGTTCATATCCAGTCACTCCCTTACTTCTCAGAAATCACACCATCTTTCCTTACATCCCACTCAATCTTAAATGACATCCTTTAACTATTACATTTTTTTTAATGTCAATTACTTTCCCCATAGTTAGAATTCTTCAATTAAAATCTATATCAGCTTCTGTCTTTACAGTCAAAATTTTCACCACAATTGCTTACATCCAGGTCCCACAAAAACAATACAGAAGAGTAACACATTCATAACATAGCAATAATACAATCTAGCTTCTCTTATTCATCAAAAGTAAAGACCAAGACCAAAGTAAATGTTTTTTTTTGTTTTCTTTTGTTTGTTTGTTTGTTTGTTTGTTTTGTTTTTTCCCCAGGCCTCATACTCTCAAGCATGAACTTCCAAAATTCCTCTGATTTGCAATGAAATTAATTACTCTTCACTTGCAGATCATCATATCTTCTCCAGAAATTCCCAGTTTGTGGGTTTGTTTGTTGTTTTGTTTGTTTGTTTTGTTTTGTTTTTTTCTCATACAAAGTTCTTGTATCATTATCTTGTTAGAATCCTTGGGCATTTCTGACTTGTATTCTGTCCATTCCCTCCTGTATTTTAACATCCTGACACCTTCTTTTCTCACTGTGTCACACAGAATTCTTTAACTTTCCCCTCCTTTAATCTCCACAGCTCTGTCTTTCCCAGCAGCATTTGAGCTAGGTCTTCCTAAAGCTCTAGGTAAGAAATCTTTCATAACCCTTTGGTGGTAAACATATTATGTAATGGAGAAGTATGCCTGGACAATGACAATTAGTGTAGTTTCTCCTTCAAACAGGGTGATCCCTTTGCAGTTACTGATGTCTTATAATTACAATGGATCCCTTATTAATCCCACCCCATTTCCTTTGGTGGTCATCAGAGTTAAACAGCATTTCTCTTCTCTTTCTTTCCAGTCCCAGTCTGGCAGCCCAAATCTTAAATACTTGTCTTATCTACACTAGCAATAAAGGGCACAGACTAATTTACTGAAGCATCATATCATTGAAAGGTCAGTTTTTTATAAAAGTATTTCGTTTACTCAATCAAGATTCAGTAGTTTTTGTTATCACTTCTAATATATATACTTGGGCTCTTCTAGGTTAACATAAAGATGTATTAAATGCATTTCAGTGTATGTTTTGTGGGTGATAAGAGAAGTTCATCCTATGGAATTGGTTATTGAAATGCATATAAATTACAATCAAAAGCAATATGAATTAAGTGATCATAATTTGTAGTTGCCAATGTTTTTACTGCCATCTCCAAAAGTAGCACATTTGACTTGATAAATTACAGATGACTTTCTTCTATGAACCTACTTAGTTGGAAACTCCAACATTTTAAATAGTTAAACTAGGTACTGAAAACAGACCTGGGTAACTGTATAAATGATATTTTAAAATTAGTACAGGCTGTAAATAGACTGTTTATAAACAGGATGCCTTGTGTGTGTTTAAACTTTGTAAAGCCCTCAAAAGTGGGGGCAATGCCATCATGGCATTCCTGTTAGTCATTCACAAGTTTTAAAACCTTTTTTAGTGTTACCCAAAATATTTTTAATTCTTAAGATACAGTTAAATAAAACATTAGTGATTTTTGATAACTGTCATTAGCTGTTTTACTAGGAAGGAAATTAGATTGCATTGTCATAAAGAAAAACTATATAAATAAAAAAAAAAAAAAAAACCAACCTTATAAAGACTTTACTCAATCGTGCTGCTGTAGTTTCTATTATTACTGCTAATATATACACTCAGGCTCTACTAGGTTAACATAAAGATGTATTAAATGCATTTCAGGATATGTTTTATGGGTGATAAGAGAAATTCATCCTATAGAATTCTTGATTGAAATACATATAAATTAATGACAAAAGCATTAATTAAGTGACCATAATTTGAATACCTATGAAAATTTACCTTGATTTTATCTACTTCACCAAGAATACTGGAAGTGCTCACTTACTTTACCTTCTGCCCTTGAGAACCACAGCAACAGCAACATAGAGAAGGAAGCTAAACCTCTTAGCAGCCACATGCAATACTGGGTAAAAATGGTATGTTTTGGGCACTCTAGCCATTCCCTCTCAGCACCTTGAGTTATTACACTGAACAATGTCATGCAGTTGAACCACTTTTAAGACTTGGTAATCTTTTACTTAGCTATTAGCAACATTTACTCTGCTCTGGTGAGGCCACACCTTGAGTACTGTGTTCAGTTTTGGGCCCCTCACTACAAGAAGGTTATCGAGGCCCTGGAATGTGTCCAGAGAAGAGCTACGAAGCTGGTGAAGGGCCTGGGACACAAGTCTTGTGAGGAGCAGCTGAGGGAACTTGGGTCATTTAGTCTGGTGAAAAGGATGCTCAGGAAGGAAGCTGTGGGGAGCTGGGGGTTGGCCTCTTCTCACAGGTGATAGGACTAGAGGGAATGGTCTCAAGTTGCACCAGGGGATGTTTAGGTTGGAAATTAGGAGACATTTATTCTCAGAAAGAGCAGTCAGGCATTGGAACGGGTTGCCCAGGGAGATTGTGGAGTCACCATCCCTGGGGGTGTTTAAGGAAAGGTTGGACATGGTACTTAGGGACATGGTTAAATGGGTGACAGTAAGTAGGGTGATGGTAGGACCAGATTATCTTGGAGGTCTTTTTCAACCTTAATGATTCTATGATTTCACTTTATGATCAGTAGTTTTCTTGATAATCCGATGCATTACTTTCTCTTTTTACCACTTTGTTTACCAGCTTTGTACTTCACCAAAGCAGCAGAACAGATCTTAGCTTAACATCTCTGAATACTTGGCATCTGGCTCAGTACTTGTTCAGTGTTAGGTTCAGCATACCTTTGACCAGCAATATTAATTCAATTAAGGCAGCCAACAAGAGGGTTTTTAACAACATCAAAACCTGTCCAAGTGAAAAATGGTTGTTTTTTATGTCATGAATATTTGAATCTGCCTCAATATGTGAACATGACAGCTATGCTTGAAAATACTGTCTTCAAGAAGTGCAAGATTTAGTTTAAAATATATCTGAGGGCATTCAACAGAGGCTCCTCTGGATCTGAGGAAAGATCTGCCAGAACATTTCCAAATATTAAGTCCTTCAATATCAAATCCAAGTCACTTAAGCATTACTGAATGCCAGGACTATGAGCTAGTGCTGGCCAAGTTGATGCATGTCTACTAACCATTCTGTGAAGCCCAGCAGGGCACATTCACTAATTAAGCAGCCTGGACCATTGCCATTGAGTCTGAAAGCTCCATGGATTGTGAGTACTCAAGTAGTTTAAGTTGTGGTTCTAAGTTCCAGGGCATTGATTGAACTGCCATGCTTCTGCCTAGGACACAAAAGCACTATCAGGGGTGTCTAAATTCCATTAAAATGTCATTGCTGGAACTCTGATGTACATTATCTCTGTTTAGAGGTGTCCTAATTTTGCACTTGTGTTTTTAGATACATGAGGTGACAAATTACACTGATTTACCCTACCCTGCTTCTGGCAGATGTCACAAGCTAGCAGTCTAACAATGGTAACTCTTAACTTAATATTCTTCTGTTAAATCATATATCTGTCATAGGTGAAAGTCGAACAATAACCTGACATCTATTCTATTTTAATTTAGAATGTGTACAGTTATTTTTCATTCCAATATTTAATCTCTTCAGACTCAAAGCTTATATTCCTTTGCTACATTAATGCAAAGTTTAAAGCAATTCTGCCTAATAACCAATTTTTTGTATGAAACTGTGTTCCATCCAAGCAGATGAGAGTTATTTTACAACTGGCATTAAGCCATTCAAATCTCAGAAGTATAGACGTTATCTTATTTTTAAAACATTCAAACAGAGCTGAGATGGGTTTATAGATTTACTGAAGTGTTTGTGGTGTTTAGAGCAACACCTCAAAGCTTCTTTTATCCTTAGCCATAGAATTAAATTTTTCTTACATGCGGTACACAACACAGCAGTATCTCCTAAGGAAAGTTATATGTGAACTTGCAGTCATAGAAGTATTTAGAAATTCAGAGTCAAAACTCAGTCCTCTGGATCTTAATCCTGTCTGATCGTTTAGCAAGATCTTGTTTTAGGCAACTCATTTCACAGTCATTCCAAATACAATTTTTTTTTAATTATTTTTTTTTTAATGTAAGTGGATATTAAACAAGGTGAGGTTTTCTTTCCACACTTGTGAAAGAGGGATAACTGTTGCTTCTACATACATTCATTCAATTCTTAAGAAACATTTGTTCTGGATCTCAATTATTATTTCTTTGTTTACAGTTAGTTTATTTTAAAGTCTCTTTGCTGTGATGAAGCTTAGAGGAGACATCTAAATCTGAAAATCCCAGAAAATGTGTTGCCAACATATTGCTTGCTAGTGTGCAATGTTAGTGTCTCTTATAAATGAACAAATGGAAAAATAATGCAAAAGCTTTTGGACTTCAGGCTAATCTCATTATTAAAACGAGGTAGTCTTTTTCAGTCGCAGTGAGAATTTCTTTAGAACTTATTTTGAAAATCCTCAAGCTTAGATAACATCCTTTACAGTGCAGCTTATTCTCAACAACAGTGCAAGAAATATTAGTCCAGTGTTAGAATGAACCTACACATTCTTTTAAATCCAAATGCCAAATCAGACACCCAGTATAAGTGACTAATTCCTAGATGCATTTGAATACATAAAGAAGGAAGGTAGAACTTGCTCTTGTCTATAAAGGAGATAGTGTGCAGTGTAGGCTGATGGACTAAGAGTTTTGTTCCTACTATATCCTTTCCACCCCATGCAAAGCAGATGCACTAGCTTTATGCTCTTCAGTCTGACTGTTGTGTCACCCCTACAGATAACAACGTTCTTCCACTTTAAATATTTTCACAATCCGGTCTTTCTATAAAATTTCTATATCTTCCCTTCAACTACACAAGCTGAATAACTAGCAAACAAACAAACAAACAAAAAGCTCCATGCAACAACCTACAGCAGAGCGCCTACCTGAAGAGATGGGAATCAGCAACTCCAGCCAAAATAGCCCTGCCTCCCTTCAGCAGAGCCCTCTTTCCTATTTAGTCCTTTTGCCAGAGGTTGGATGAGAACGAGGGAAGTTTAAGATGTTTCTCTGACCCTAAGCACCTGCAATTGCCTGTGGCAGAAAAAGTCCACCAGCACTCTTTTGACTCTTTTGAACCTTTTCAATCTTCTTCCATTTACCTGCAATAGAGAAGGAACCACAGAAGCCAAAGATACACAGGAAAGTGCACTTCTGGAAGCTCTAAAGCACCCCCGTAAAATTCACTGATTCTTCGGCATTGAAACCCATGAGGATTCTTTCCTTCTTCATCTCTCTTACCAGCACAGATTACTATTGCATTTACTGCAAGATTTACCTACACTACTGAGACACTCCAAGACTTTTCAGGTGGACAGCTTTTCACAGACTGAAAATTAGATGGCAACAACTCAGTTTGTACAATCTAACTGGATCAGATATAATGACATCTATAGAGTATATTACTGCTAATGTAGTCTAACTGCTTTGTGCCTCACTGCATTTTATTAGTTACTATTATTTTATTAGTTACTATTGCTTGTATTGTAGGCCTGAATCACTTGTGATCCATTGCTATTGGAAACACCAGAATGCAGGGCTGCAGGTGATATGCTGTCACCTTTTTCTGAATAGCATTGACACAAACTGAAAAAAGGATTGCAGCTTCTCAAAAGAGAATTAAATCCTTTGTTATTATCGAAATAAGAATGGGCAGTGCTGTTGTGATTACTAGTTGGGGTCATTACCTTATCCTTATATTTTCTCTTTCAGGGTAAATAGAGATACACCAAAAATAGGTACACTGTGGAAATCACAAATACTTCTGTAGAAATAAGAAATCATCAGAACCCACTGAAGTTAACTGAATTCAATATCAGTTTTATCCACCCAAATAGCATAATGAAATAATTGCTGAAATATATTAACCAGTCACATGTAGAATGGAAATAAACACTTTTTTATTTGTCTGTCTGATATTCTGCTTTCATTATGTTTGTTTGTTTGTTTGTTTGGCTTTTCAAATAGCTAAGAAGCTTTATTTGAAGTTTGAAGTTTTGTCATTTCCATGTTCTATTTCAGCTGATGATCATGGTATGAGCTACAAAAACACCTACAAGAAAAAAAAAAATCTTCAGAAATGTAGCTTAGACAGCAGCTCAGAAAAGTACTTTCGGTACAGAAAAGTACTTTCAGTACAGAAAAGTTTTCAGCAGTCAACATTATAGTCTAAAAAAACTCACATCCCTTATCTTCTATATCTATGTGCTTCCTACAGGAATCACATTCTATTTTCTATTATTGAAAAAAAAAAAAAAAAAAAAAAAAAAAGTCATGTGAAATAAGTTTATGTTGATGTATTGTTTTATTTTACAGGTAATGGACTGTGCAATGCCTCTGATTGGTGAGCATCAGACTGAAGACAGGCAACATATAACTGAACTAGTCGTAAGCAAAATGAACCAAATGTTGTCCAAAACTCCTATTCCATCTCCTCAGAGACCCACTGCCACTCAGCAGCCTCAGGTAGGAAACCTTTGCTTTTAAAATAGAGCATCTTTTTCCATAATTTTACACTCAAAATTTTCCTCTAAGAATTTGGCTGGACGACTACACAGACATACCCTCAACTACAAGGATTCAAGAGCTTATCAACACATTTAATAGGTTTGTCATATTTAAATGAGATTATCTCTAGAAATAATTGTGTAGTGCAGGCAATATTTTGTTTTGTTGATATGGTTCTACTAGTAAACTGATAACTCTGGTTTCAGTGAACTACCAGGTTTTGTATTGTTTCCTTTCAGCTACAGCTGTATAAAATGTCATGGCAGATCATGACATCCTTGAGGATGTCAATAAGAATGCTGAAACAATATTTCTTATGCATTTGTGAGAAGTGACTACTTCATGACTATATGATCATCTTTTTGCTACCAGTTGTCTTTCAGACTTTGTAAATCATCTTTGTGTTTCAATTTCCACGCTTACAAAACACAAAATCTCTTTTATTGATCCTTCAGGTAACTTATGAGGCTGTAGTTTATTTGTACAAGGCTCTAAGAGTGTAAAAGGGGTATGTAAATGCTAACCAGCTTGTTGTATCAGTTCATAGGCCTAGACAGCAGGTCTGGTCAAGAGCAGCATTATTAGCTACAATTTTCATGTACTTCTTTTAACATACTGAGGGAATAAACCATGACAGTACATTCTGACATAGACTATTAAGGACTGTACTGCTACTCTATAACAGTGCAGCTCCATGGTGATCATTGAAACAGCAGAGTAAGCCAAACAGTAATACAGGAATTACCAAGCCTAAATCGAGAATCTATTTTTATTCCTAGTAGGCTCCACACCAGGTAAACAATTTGAAAACAATTTTGTGGCATACCTCAGACAGACTAGTTCTTGAGGTAGAATGACTAATATGTTCTTCAAATATATCATCATGTTTTAAGTTATAAAAATACATCATCCCACATAAAAAAGTGCTGTGGTTTCTATTTTTATTACAGCCACTCAAAACTAAGCACAAAATTGTTTCAACCACAGAACCACATACAATGGAGAAGTTTCCATTCAACATGACTCAAGCCTATTGTAAAGAGAACTGAAAAAGAGGGACACAGAGGAGAAAAAATAAGTCACCTAATGCCAAAATACCATTTCTTTTAGGATGAGTAGTTTACCCATATACTAAAATGAAGCAAAGTATATAATCCAGAGATGCCTGGAGCATACCACTCAACATAAGACAAAATTTGTAGCATTAATAGACAGATTCCCAGTTTAGTTATAAAAATTAGTGGAAATAAAAAAAAATAATAATAATAGAAAAATTAGATAGATTTAGTGTACGAGATTTCACATTCTGGAGAGAAAAAAAAATAACCTAAGGTCTGGATAGGCATGCTATGCTTCCCTGGATTTCCAAGAAGACAAGGATGGACAAATGTTTGTACATATTGGTATCTTCTAAAGAAACTGGTTATCTGTTGTATGTAAATAGAGTTTTCATATGTTTCTAAAGAACACTGCCTATGTAAGACAAGGTCTAGAATGAAAATAGGATAAGCAACATTTTTAGAAAGTTTCTAAATTCCTCAGTCATTGCTGTCACCTATCACGTCCATGAAAAGTTTGTGTGTTTTTTTGTTCTTCCCTCTTAGGCCAAAAATCTTTGAATGAATCAAAAGATAATATTTGCTGCGTAGCTGTTGAATTTCTGTTATATTTCTGCTTACTTACTTTAGGTTACTGAAGAATTCAGCCTTTGCTAATGGCAACAGGATGTTATTTAATGTTAACCTTATTTTCATTATCATACCCTTTAATTATGAGTTGCAGTTAATCAAAATCAGAAATATCTCTTCAGAATATTTGCAATATTTGTTGATCAGACTCTGGTTCCTTAAAATTTGCCTTGTCATATTATCCACCAGCTTAGGACAGACAAAAATGACCAGAAGTTCTACAGAAGATGCCATTTGAAAATACCCATTAATCTTCCCAGATTTAAGTAATGATTATGAATGATCTATAGTATTTAAAACAGGTATCTCCTCACACAACACTTATTTTTAACTATTTTTTTTTTCCTAAGAATAAAGTTAGTCTGTTAAAACAAACTGTCCCTTGCATCTTTGAACAGTTTTCTTCTTTTCTAATCTGAGACATTATTTTCTATTCTTCAAAAATACAGCCTGTTCGTTGGCAGGGGTAAGGGGAGATACTGCATATTTCTGAATGTCATATAAAATGGAAAGCCAGTAATTTATCCCAAATAAAGTATATGCATATGTATTTGTGGTTTTAGAGACCAAAGTAATACAGATATCACAGTTAAATGAACAGTTTGCAGCCAGTGGTACAGCTATAGATGAGCCGCATTTTGAATTCCCTTATTATCTGCATAGCATTTTTTAAAATTAGGTATAATGTGTTCACTACTGTGGCATTGAGGGCATCCTGCATAAAAGAGTGCTTCAATTTATAAATGCCCACAATGGTCACTACTGTTCCAGTTAACTAGTAATCCATCAGAAAACAAATCAATGATTAGGAAAACAAGTCTTTGTTTAGAGCTATGCAGCCAAATCTTGATGGAAACGATTGGCCTTGTAATATGTTCTGAAGGCCAACAAAGTTCTCTCTGTCAGAGTGCCAGAAGGAGCAAATTCCAAAGGTAAGGCCCTCAGATAACTGTGTTGCTTATGTTGAAATCTCACTGGCATAGATCCTTTGATTCTTAATCTGAAATATCAGTTACATAGACTTTCAAAATATATATTTTGTATATTATTTATTTACCCATTTGTTTATTTATAAACACTTGGGCAGGCCCTATAACAAGTTACACTAGTACACTGAAAGGCAGAGAATTAATCTGTGAGTGAGAAAAGCTGTTCTTTCTGTTGCACCTCACCCCCCTGATTCTGGCTGTTGCCAGCAAACTGTGTGTCATGCTTTTGAGGTCCCAGGCTACTGCATAACTTTGACAGCATGATCGAACCATACCGGGATAGAAAGTATTACAAAAAGAAAGTAATTACAAGATTCAAAGCTTGCCAGTTTTGCTCTTATCAATGACTTTGGGAGTCTTCCCACTACAAAGAAAAGCAAGAATCCCTGGGCAGTTATGTCTGTCTGATATAGTTGTATACAGTCAAAAACTCTTTCAAATATTAACTTATTTCTATTTATTTTAAAAGCATGGAAGCTTGTTTTACCAACAACCATGATGAAAATATATAGTAGAACTCTAGCTAGGAATATGACATTTATGGATGTTTTTCCATGAAAGACCAAAATCCAGGTGCTCTACTTGTGGGCAATAAATGAAATCTAAATTTCTTCCTTTTGTAGCCTCTTTTAACACCTTTGACAAGCCAGCTGAGGAGCCTCTGTCAAATCTTCCTTAAAGCAACAACCAGTACATTAAACTACCCAGTGAAGTGTTCTAGGTAGTGGAATCACCTACCTGTCTCCATCTGTTGGTAGGAAAGATCACCAATTAAAATTCTGCTCTCTGAATTTGCAAAACTACAGGTGGTTGTTCAGTAGAGGGTATTTTAAACTTGTTTCTGTGGCAGCACTTGTATATAAAACAATAATAGTAAAACATAGTCAAAGCTGCATATCAATTCATGATACTAGTTGTGATGGAGTAAATTCTGTGTAGAATATTACATTATGCAAGAACATTACCATAAAATGCAAATGACTACAGTAAAGTTAGCAGTTGAAGCTAAGGAACATCATAGTAGAAAGTGTTTTTTCAATACAACTCTGTTGAGACCATGCTGCATTATCCACAAAAGATCAAGGAATTTTGTATCCTTAATGGAAGGAAGAAATGCATGCACCAGAGGCACAAAATCCATAACCACACAACATGACAAAGAGCATAGCATTACCAACTATATCTTGGTTCTGGTCCATTTAAAAGAAAGGAGTAGCACACCAGTTACAGAGCAATAAATAATGTAGAAGCAAAGAGGATGGTCCTTTGATAGTTTTGAGACTAGAACAGCAGAACCTGGCATCTTTCATTTCTTAACTTTCTCTTCTGCAAATCTGAAAGGCAGCATTAATCTGCTTGTTAGGTGAAGTAAACTTCTCTGCTAAAGTCCAGGTGTGGGCTTCATTTCTAAATGATGTTCTGCTTTATAGTCTCATAGTTGATCTAATTTCTTGAAGAGGAACAGGGCCATGACTTGTAGGTTTGCTACAGCTTTGTGGCATCCTTAAGCTGCCTAATACTAAACGTACTCACATTAGCCCGGCTGTATTCATATGACTGACTAGCACCACCACCAAGAATTCTCCTGTCACTGTCCCTTGGCACTTATTTGGAGGCACATATTTTTCTTCTCTGTTTTTGGAAGGAAAGACTGCCTAACAAATAAATGATATGAGATCACACTACATCTTTTTCTATGAAAGAAGGTAAACATACAGTTTGAGTATTAGTATTTGAGAATCCTACTGCAAAACAAATCACTTCCTGGTGTGATTAAATCCATACTAACAGACAGGAGGTGTAATTTATGAATAGCTTGCATTAAGGAAGTTGCTACATTTTCTGATGACCCCTAAAACCATATGTACTATATTTCTTTTTCTTAGGAGGACTTTTAAATAGGGGATAAATGGCTGCTCTGACATCATATAACCATAAAACAGATGTACATAGATTTGTGAAGCAGCATCTTATGGAAACCTGGATCCTTAATATACCTAAGAGATAGCCTGACTTTCTCTCTGCACAGGGCAAGGCAGCACAGAGAACCTGGAAAAAGTCTGGACAAGGTTTTACTGTTATGTCTCTTTAATTGTTTACTTTTCCAAATTCCTAATCATATTACTCTGTATAAACAAAGCAATATGTATAAACAGTCAATAAACAAGTGGTATATCTATGTAGCTGTTAATTGAGCATCTTCTGTAGTCTGCATTAGCATTTAATATGTATACTCTGTTGATAACCTCAGAAAGTTTGTATGCTCTTTGACAGGCACTAGTAAATACAAAGAAAATCTTACTAATTCTTTACTTCTTGCTATGTGCATCTAGAAGCCCTTTTAAATCACAGCACATTTAAAAGCACATTACTTTTTATGTTAAAATGTTAGTTGACTTACCATTGTGACTTTAAGAAAAAATCAGGCAGCACCAAGTTGGCTATATTGCCAGAAAATTTAAGACATTGTCATCAAGACTTACCAGAGACAATAAAAAATATTGCTGGTGCATATATACGCCATAGAACACTAAAAACTACATTTCAGTGGTTATATAAGTCAAAAGTCATTCTTAAAACTGGCATGTTAAACTGATTTTTACAAGTTATTTTTGAAATTGGATTTTCACTCCAGAGCTAGGATCTGTTTTACGTTTTGGTTCTTTGAATCCCAGCGACATCTTGTGGCCTCTTCTCTTTCTAATAACTGATTTTTAGAGCTGTCTTATTTATTACTACAACTTAGTGCATCGTATTACAGAAAGTATATCACCTTAAACAACAAATTGGATATATATTTTGCCAATATAAAATGTTTCCTTTTCAACCATTTTGCATAACACTATTATAAAGAAAAACAGTTGGTACCATTTTAGATCCTAAATGTATGGAATTAAGAAAAGCAGAAGAAAATAGAAATATAAAGGAACTTGAGCTCACCCCTTCCTGGTGAAAGGTGCAGGTACACTTCACTCCAGTTAAATTTACACCAGTCAAGTTTAATTATCACAAGCATATAATGGTAGCATACATTTTACTACACCAAGGATATTTTGTGCATCATTCAATTAGACATCTATTTGAGGCAGATCCTACAAGAACGTAGAAGTGATAGAGATCACAATGGAGGTGGAGATTCAGACTTAACTGCTGGATTAAAGATGTTTTTAAGAGCCTGGATGAGGTATTTAAAGCAGTCACTATTTCATTACACAAAGTTTGATTTATTTTAAGCATTTGAACTTGATATTCATGTAGTGTAATATTAAAAACAAAGTTCATGCAGGAAAATAAATCCTAATATTTTTAATATTGACAACAGTTAAAAAGTAGTGGAACACAACATACAGATGTTGAGAAGAGATTTTACTAAAAAATTGGTTCTAAAATTTAAGATAACCTATTTTAAAATGGCTATTAGAATCCCATACCAGTAGGTGGAGTAATTACTAAGGAGGTAAGTATATTTGGTCAGTTCTTTGCTTATTTAGTATTGTCTCTGTAGAGCAGGAACAGGTAAATAGCTTGCTGGATATCTGCTAGTGATGTCTACATAAATGTTTTTGGTGGTTAGCTGGGAATATATCAATTAAATGAAAACAAGTAAAACAAAACACTAATAAGTGCTTATATTTCCTAGTTTGTTTTGAAATAGTGTGCAACAACTAAACAAGTATGCCTTACAATGCCCTTTTTCAAAGGCTCTGGTGACATTTAGATAATAAAACATACTAAGGGGCATATATTAAAGATTTAGGATTTAGGATTTAGGATTTAGGATTTAGGATCTGCTAACACCAACAGAAATTTGTACAAATAAAATAAAAGTTTTCAGTACGTTGCCTGATTTTTTTTATTATTATTTATTTATTTATTTATTTTTATTCTGACTACTCTCTATTGAATTCTTGTTGCCAGCAGAGTACCTGGAAGAATACATGACTCCTGCAGATAAGCTGAACAGATAAGCTGAACAAAGCTTGATAACAGAAAGAGTTGCTCACAAAAATACTCAATAGAAGAGAAAACCAAAGAAAAAAGTCCCAGTGGCAACCTGACAGAGTCAAGCATCAGGTCCAGGATGATCAGGATAACTTAAATTTTCTGTAGGGTATAAGGCAGTAGCCTTAGTGATAATCATTTTCATATTATGGAAGACAACAAAATGATAGCTAAATGGAAAAACATAACAAGTATTACAAGTTAATACTTTTTTCATGCTTATTTTAATCAATATAACAGTACTGTTAAAAAAAAAAAAAAAAAAAAAAAAAACTCTCTTTTTCTCTTCACTATGCAATAAAATAATTCTTTTGTTAACTTTTTGATCATCTTCAGCCAGATGATTTTCTGATCATCTACCAAACTACCAATTGTGTTGGCAGAAGCAGACACTCTCTCTGAGAACTCTGAAACTTGATGGTGTCTACCCTCAAGGATAATTTAAACATTTAATTCTTAAGTAATCATGAGCCTACCACTACAGAGTATTGTATACGTTCTTAGTAGACTTCTGTGAGGAACAGCTTTCTTGTCCCACAGATATTTTTTGGAGACTTCAAAAACAAATATCTTCATTCCATTATAGGGCAAAATGTAGTCTTTTCAAAATAAGAACAAGGAAAACATTGATCCTGTCACCATGAAACAGGCAATACGGAGAGTCTAAGTTAGTCTCTCATTGTTTGGTCTTAGTGCTATACTTACTATCATATAAAATCCTTTTGATTTTTTATTTTTCCATATTGTTCATCTATTTTTACTATCTGAATTTTTTTTTATCTAACCTGAATGTGATAGAAATACCTTTTTTGGGGAGGAGGTTTTCCTTGGCCTCCTTTCTTTTCCCCACTGTGGTGGGTGTTTGCCTTTTTTGTTATCATTCTCTGTCTCCACTTGACTTTTTTTATTTGATTTCTCTGACCTTTAAATCATAACCTGTTAAGCCAAACCATTTGGCTTTACTCTGTGTTTAACTTTCAAGGATTCTGTCCATCTCCCCAGCAGTCATCACCACAGTTTATTTTGAATAAGGACCATGTGCTAAGTAAGCACTGTGATTTTTAAACAAGGATAAGCACAAAGAGAAATCAAGGCAAAATCCAAAACAGAGCAGCTCATTTTCAAATATTCTTGACTTGTCCATAGGAAAACATAAGCATCCTCCTTTTCCCCTCACCACTTCAGTCACTAATCTAGTGTCCGATCAGTGCTCCATCTGGATAGTTGCCAGTAGAGCAAGTTTGTCCTCAGCTGCCCATAGATCATTCCCCAGTGTCTCCCTGCTCCTAGGAGAGACTCAGGAAGGTTTTCAGAGTTCAGATCAACCACTACTGATGCTTCATCTTTGTGGCTGTGTACTTGTGCTGTACCAAGAGAAGCAAGGAAAGAAGCACATGCAACCGCTGACAGACAAGTCTTATGTTCTGTTCAGATTCTGAACTTTGCTTTTATTTGTGGTAGAGCTCAAGTGTTTCACTCTGTGACTACTTCTTTCCCAAACCACCTCCTGCTCCACTATTCTGTAACATTGATACAATCATATTAAAATATACCATGGTTTATAACACTGGCCCTGAGTTAGCTCCATCTTTTTTCCTACTCTGTTTTGAAGCACAAACTTTAGTTCTAAATTGATCCAGCAATGATGGATCTTTGGATCTCCAGAGGAAGTTCTGCAGATCTTAACCTCTTCCTGTTCATGAAAGGATCACTTGTCACAAAAAATAATAATAATAATAATAATAATAACAATAATATAATTAATAATAATAAAAATAAAAATCTGGTTTTGGTTTTGTTTAAAGACTGGAGGAGCAGATAGAGCATAGCATCAAACAAGGTTAAAATCTCTAGCTTCCTTACAATTTCAAAAAACAACATAGCATTTTGACACTATCAAGCCCCGAGCAGTACTTTACCCTCTATGTATCCAGAGGTGTCTATGTACACTGAGAAAGGAAGTTTAACTTTCCTGTAACTGGACAGTCTTCAAGATATGTGGTACCTCTTTCATTTGCCTGGCCATCTATCTCTTTCTCTGGTACAAACGTTCACACACACATTTCAGTCTCAGCTGCTTTAGCACACAGGGGGAGCTCTCTCCTATCACATAGCCCACATTCCTACCTTGTCTGTGGGGAGCAATTTTTCTACTGGGAAGAACTGCCTGAAAGCTGCTGTGCAACTGCATACTTTTAGTGTTCCCTTTTCAAAAACAGAAGTTGAAATCTGGCTTCATTAAGCAAGAGTTGCAATCATATCAGATTGCATCCTTGTCCATTAGAAATACTGACTGTTTCTGGGAGGGGACCACTTAGCTTCTACAAGTGCTGCTACTTCTTCAGAAACTCTTTTTTTTTTTTTTTTTTTTTTTTTTTTTTTTTTTTTTTTTTGTGCTGAATTGTCATCCCAATTTTTCTCTAGATACATCATCTTTTTAGGATTTTTTTTTTTTTTTTCCCCAGCAAAACAATAGAACATAGGACTGCCATAGACAATGAGAGGCTACCTGTTTCAGTGTCTCAAGGAAAATACTGGAGGCAGAAAATACTGCCCTTTAACAGCAGTGAGTTCATAATATGATACTCATTCTTATGGCTGCGTAAAAATATTCTAGAAGAAATCTCCTCTGTAGGAAGTAATTAGTTATCTAACAATAGAAAGCAGTATACAAAATATAAGCTAGAATAGTTTTTTATGCTTACAAAAAAAGCTTTTTCAGGGCATATTGTAAATATTAATCCAAGTAAAATTAAGCTGTATAGCTTGTTTTCTCCTCTTAGCAGTCATTTCCCGTTCCATTCAGAGGAAGATTTTACAGGTTTTGCATAGGTAGTTTGGAAAGCTGGTTGAGCAACAATAAAAGTTGGTCTAAACTTTTTAATTCTTTATCACAGATTCAACATGAAGAAATTTTAGGCTGGCATCAGTTTTGCTGAGTATATTTTCCATATAGAGTTCCTTAGTGGAGAAGGGCAACACTGGACACTGATACCCCCAAAAAATGTACAAAGCAGGAGCCAACTCTCCTATAGCTGGCCACTTTGTACTAGACAATGTGAAAGTGGCTTCTTTTTAAGGTGAGCCTTAGGGCATCTCTCCATCATCACTGTAAGTAGGCCTGTTTCACTGCCCATCTCAGTCTACAGGGAATAAATAGCAAAAACTTTGTAGTCCTGTTCAGCACCACTAGCAACACAAGGAAGCATTTATAAGTCACCTATGCCAGATTCGCCCTGTACAGGATGAGGTCTGTACCAGCAACTGGTGAGAATCTCTGCCATGCTCACTGCACACTGAAGGTATGAAACAGTGAACGGTTAGGCACTAAGGAGTTTCTTATTTTTGGATTCTCCACATCATAATGTCACTTCAACATCTCATTGTTTTGCTAAGTAACACACTATGTGCTTATTTCCTGCCCATTTTTATTGGTTCACATTATGCTTTAGTTGAGCTTGTTTCCACTTCTTTACCACTACAACATATTCGCAAAAAGCAACCATACTGCCTTCGAGCCTCTATTTTGCTAAACTAAGCAAGACACAATCTTCCAAATATTGTGGGTATGGACTCTTCCTTCATCTGGTAAGTTTACATTCATTCCCTTGAACAGGCGTAACGTTCCTCTCTTGTGAGGAAAGAGTGTCTAGATCTCTGTCACTTTTTAAGCATTCATTTACTGTTGACACCCTGCTTAAATGATCTAAATTACCTCTCTGCTTTGCAGTAACGCTTCGTCTTAGTACTCCTGCTTTGTTTTACTGTTATTCTTGTTTCCTATATAAGATCAAACTCAGCCTCCATTTTGGCAATTCTCAATTGACCCCTCTATTTCCTGACCTGAACAATATGACTTTCCCTTCAAATATTGAAATATCTTAGAAAAGCTTCTAGTATTACATTATAAAGAAAACCAAATGAAACCCAGAAACAACTATATATGCTCCAACTATAATTCACAAAATCTTCAAACTCAGCCAAATCAACATCAATTTTTGCTGGGACTCAGTTTAGCATCTCTCATGCCCAAGGGCTATTTCCCTGACAAGTTGCTGCTTTTGCTCCCACCCATTTCAGCATTTTTCAGATTATTCGAAATTCAAATATATTTGAATCCAATCTGCATTTATATAAATATAAAAGACAGAAAAAGAAGTAGTACCACTGATCAAACTTTAATATATCATGCTTGGAAAAACAGTCTTTTTCTGCAGTTCTACTCCCAAAAATTCTAAGGAGACCATTTCAGGTGAATGTTGAAAGGAAGGAAGTGCTACAGAGACACCAACAGACACTTATCTTCTAGATAAGTAGCTGGGTTTCTGCTCTGGCTATAATTAATTTAGCCAATATTCTAAACACCACTATACAACCAAAGCATTGTTATACGCAGAGCAGAAAAATCACTACAGTGTATTTGTAGTATTCATGTGGCTTAGAGGCTTCCACAAATAAAGCTGTATTTTTTGTAATAGCTATGTAAACAGTAAATCCCCTTTGAAGAGGAGAGATTCTATAAGCAGCTCTAGATAATGTTACTATCAACAACAGCAATCCTGTCTTTTTTTGGGGGAATTTGGATGTGATGTGAAAGCTGTACTCCATAAAATGAAAACCAAAACGGCTCCTTGCCCCAGCAGTTACCACACCTCACTTAGGTAGTCCTAAACCATACTGAAAACTGTAGTTTAGTTTCTGTACTATGAATTACTGTACCATACTGTACTAGTAACTACTAAGCCCTGAGCATCCAAATAATAATCTGTCCAGGGCTATCTTCCATGACATATTCTGCATTCTAATCCTTGATTCCTGTAAGGTTTGAATTAAGCAGTAAGCAAGTTTGTAGATCAGAACTGCAGTGCAGGAAAACATGTTCATACTAAAAGAAACTGGTAGGAGGGTGAGCTTCTAGGCTGGGCAACAAAGGAAAAAAAAATAACAGAAGGGGTGAAAACATCTGCAGGACAGGTCTAGTCCAGCATCTGTGTTCAGAGAGATTGTGTTGCCTATGAGGAGTTAGCAGCTCTTACAATTACATTGGCACACCACCTTGGAGAGGTGAGAAGTAACACTGTAGTCAATTTGCCAACAACTGGTGTTTTAGAAGAAGTCTGGATTTTATTAAAGGCCTTGGCTCAGGACAGCAAACAAGACTCTGGTTCAAAGCTTGTATTTAATATCAAGTATCAAGGTTTCTGACTGTCTGGAGAAAAAAAAAAAAAAAAAAAAAAAAACAGTCTTGAAAAGGACTGGATTACTACAGACCATTGAAAAACCATGAGTAAGATTTCTCAATTAGGAATGTAATGCTAATTAGTCTTTTTGGGTCAGCCTGGGTGGGTTGGCTAATTAGCAAAAGTAATATACCCATGTGATTGGCCTGGAGTGTGGGTGAGGTTCCTGGAAGCACCAGGTGATATCTGGTGAAAAAAGGATGTGTGGGTGGTAAGATCAGGACAGCTGCAGTCAATGACTAGAGTGGGGGAAATACATCTTCAACAGAAAATGCACAAAAGCTCTGAGCTTTCAGAACAGTTGAGGTAAGGATTAGCAAGCTTCTGTAAGGTTTATTGAAAGCCTAATTTAGGATAAAATAATTTCATGGTAAGATGGAGAGATATGCAGATTGCATAAATACTGATGTTGTCAAGTCAGTTAAGTGGTGTGTGTGATAAAAGCTGAGACCATTCTGGTGCAAGAACAAATAGTAGACTTGCTTCAGCCTCAAGGCACAGAGGAGACAGGGGCCCTACAGATGTTGTTTTAATATTCAAATAGGTGTGAGTTTTAATCACCAGCCTTTGTTCTCAGTTTCTAAATAAAATATGAGTTTTACCTATATAATCTTTTATTTTTGTTTTAGTAGAAAAATAGCCACATTCATATCCTCCCTAGTTTATGTCTGCCACTGCACAGAACTATGCAGATTGTTTTATGGACCTCTGTAAGGCTAGGAAATCTATCACATGGTAATAGTAATAATGTTCTTTGTAAAATACTATATGTGCTTTCTAACAAAAGTCACATGATCGGTTCAGTCCTCCAGAAGACTCCTTCTGGAAGTCCTTAAGCCCCAGTACTCACATTTTCACTTTAAGGGCACACTCCATGTGTCATACTTCAACACCAAAGGAAACAGAAGCTGTCTGTGATAGAGAACACCCAAATGCCCTAAGGTATATAGGGGAAGGTGCCAGGTGCATCTGAACAATAGTACTAGAATATGAAAGGAGTTAGCTCCTCTAGGGCAGCTTTTCAAGGTTTCCACTCTCTGTGCTAATTTCCCCAGTATCCAGGGAGTTACTGGTGTATGTATGTATTGTTTAAATGAGCTCCAGTGCATCATACAGAGCAGGTATCACAAATACTTAAGGTGTCATGAAAAATGCATTGGATAAAAAGTGAACTTTTATATATGGTTCAGAAATTTAGAGAAAGGAGACAAACAAAACAAAGAAGACTTTACCCCACACTAAAACATTTCAGATTATCTGCTGGCAGTGTCTTTCCTTATGAAATTCTCTTTTTACATATCCTCATCCTTACATTGATGGTTACCAAGAGCTATGTAACTGGATCAGTTAATATGAGAATCAGATTTCGCCTCATTCATTTTATACATATGATTTTTACCCTTCATTTGGCCTTGTAAAGGTTGGTAACTCTGAATAATTAGAGTTTTGGACGTGTCCTATTTCCTTTTATTTATGTATCTAAACAGACGAAGCAATTTGGAACAGCTGCATACAATAGAGTGTTGTTGTCTTGTAACATTTAGAAAGTATAATTTCTAGATTGCTGTGCTGAAATTTGCATCACTATGAGTAAGATTTATTTCTATGGTTCTGAGATCAAATACAAATCTATTAGAAAAATAAAAAAAAAACAGTAAGTTAAAAAAAAAAAAAAACATGCTTAATTAATTTTACATTTATTATTTAATACATTCTGGGTTTTTCCCTCAACAGATGGCAATTTAATCTCTGAATCCTTAAAAAAAAAAAAAAAAAAAAAAAAAAAAATCTAAGCTATTACATCCAATGATTTAACATGTTTCATTTTTTAAAAAATATTAGAGATGGGCCCAAGACAAAGCTTGGATTCAAATCCTAATGTTCCCAGAGGGTGTTCTGCTCCAAGGTTTTGGTTCAGGCCCATCTTTTCCTCTGGACAAGTATACATTTGAAAATGATACTGCCAAATAAATCTTCTGTTTTGAAAAGTTAAGTATTACATGTGTTTCTAATAACATGTCAGATGGAGTAGCATGAAGTAATTTTAATTATTTTCATTATTTGTCTGTGGTTTTTGCTTCCTTCTTTAATTTTGCTTAGTGAAACAGCTAACCCAGAGTAGTCCATCTTTCTTCCCATTTACAGCCGGAGAATCAAAGTGAAACTAGCACTGCTGTGCTACCACTTCCAGAAACAAAAAAATGTAATTAAAAATACATTATTTCTTGAATTACACAAACATATCTGTTGAAGTCCCCTTTCTATTCAGTCTATCCTAAAAAAAAAAGCAGAAGTGATGAGATACAAAAAAGTGTTTCAAGGTGCTAGGAACTGAAGGAGAAAGACCATACACAAATAGCAGTAAGATTTGAGAAGGCACTCCTTACATCATGATCACATGCTGCAAAGGGAAAACATTTTTATTTTTTTTCAGAACTCAGCTTTGAATTAGTCCAAGATTCATATGTCATGGTAGGCAGCAACTAAATTAGAAAATGTTATCTGGAATAAATTAAAATTAGATGTTCAGCCCCCAAACATTAAAGAGATTTCTAATGAAAATAAGGACAAATTAGTGGAAAATTGGAACTAAGCTACTCTAATTTTTTTCTCTTCTGTTTTCAAATATATTTTCCAGAGTGGATCACTAAAGGAGCCAGAACCAAACAAAATCCCACCTCAGCGACCACCACCTCAAGGTTGTTTACAGTACATTCTCGACTGTAATGGCGTTGCAGTAGGACCAAAACAAGTCCAGGCTACTTAGATAATTGAGACTAAAAGCAAGGGTTAAAATAAAAATTATTAAAAAAAAAAAAAAAAAAAAAGGAAACAAAAACACAATCTTAAAAGCAAACATACCAGTTTTGTTCAATTTTACATTGTTCAATGCTGACCTGGACTGTGTTTTTTCTATGCAGTGTCAACTATACCGTCTGGTTGTTTACTTGTTCATGTCTGTGCGTGTAATGCTTACCTACTTTTCTCTGTAAAATTTGTGATTTCAGGGCTGTTGTCAACAGTGTACAAAGAATGTGCCTCTTTAGAGCCCAGTGCAACTGTATGGATGGTTAGACAGTATTTTTTGAGTATTATATATCGTTCAGTAAAATACCACCGAGGTTCAAATATAAATACTTTTGCTTACTCTGTGAGTGTGTGCACAGTATACTCATCGCCTTTATTTTTTTGTGTGTGTGCGTGCATGAGTATTAGATAGGTGATCCAGATATATTTTTTAAAGTCTAGATTAGAATTTGCTGGTGAGGCTTTCTATTTATAATTTTATAAAGTTTGTTAACATTTAAGTTTTACTTATAACCAAGTGGAAGTCTAATATTTCAGAGACTCGATAAGTACGATACAGTTCTTCCCAAGGAATATTTAAAATATCTTCTATTTTACATACTGGTATTCATATTTTTAGTATTTCTGCATTAAATTATTAGCTATAAAGCTATGTAAATGGGCCACCTATGTGCAATATCTCAGTGAAAGTGTGAGTATTTAATGTATCTTATTTCAATGAAGTAGTTCCTTTTGTTGTCATTCCGAATTAGTAGTATCTATGGAGATTTTTAAATAAAACAGTAATGCAAATACTTTCAAAATCTTATACTCACCTAAGAGTTAAAGCCCAGGTTATTTGGTGAGAAGTACCTCAAGGACTGTTAAACTTCCTGTAAGAGCTCATTTTTTTTCCAAATACTGAGATGTTGAGAGATGGTAGACCAAGGTACCTTTAACCATCTAGAGATCTTGCCCTTTGATTGGAATGCAATGTTGGTGGTTTTCTTTACTAACTCAGGTCTATGATTTTAAACCTAGAAATATCAAGATAGCTATAAAGAAAATTCAGTCCCAGCATTATCCACTTAAATAGGGTTTATAACAATTGCTTAAAATCAAATGTGCAAAAAGACTTGAGATGCCTGACAACTGCTGTATTTTCTATAGGAAGATTATTTATGATTTTTGCATAAGCAGTTTATAGTGTAATATTACAAGAAATGTACAGGTGGGCAGTTAATCTGTTATGAGAAATCTAGCCTACAGTCACAAGCTACACAATGCTAGCATACCATAAAACTTAGTCGCGAGTGAGCCACAAAACTATAATCTGAATTTAGAATATGTACAAAGATGAGTAGTGGCCATTAGTTTAGTGCAAACAGTTTTGTTTAAAGGGAAAACAGCTTTATGTTCTACTTCTGTTTTCCCTACAAACATTGGAAAAAAAATTATCAGTGAGAATCATCGTTCTTAGCATTTCTTTTCTTTGTACATGCTGGCTGGTAAGATGAGAATTAAGGTATGCATTATTAGCTATTTAAATGTTTGTGGTAAGTGCTACTGTTTACTACCTATCAGTAACTTACATGAATATTTTGCTTTAGTGATCAGCATTTGTCTGGGTCAGTAATCATTCCAATGATGGCATTGGATATTTTGTTCTGTATTAAGGAAGTACCACTTAGAATCAGGTTCACAAATCCTTACCTCCAGATACCATAAAAGTGAATAAACAATACTGCCCTGGGGTGAAGAAATGAATCTGATGATTGATTTTATTTAAAGCAGTTGGTATTTTTTGCATGTAGTAGTACAAGTATTCACAAGTGCTTTTCACACGACATTTGTGAGCTGTGTGTGCAAAGAAAAGATGGGTGTTTCAGACAGGATTTCAGCTTGTTGACTGTAAAGGATTTACAAGGGCACACATTATTGCTACATACCACAGACAAGAAGCAAGCCAAAATGTCTCTCTGCATGTAAGCATGCTTAGGTGCAATATTGTGGGTAACAGGGAACAGATGTTTTACAGTGTAGGCTTAATGTTCAGTTTTGTTGAGTTATTTTTGGTAAAAGTTTCTTTCATGATTGTTGCCTTTTGTACAACCCAGCTGCAAGAAAGTGAGCAAATGCTGGAAGTGTGACAGCAGTATATCTTTTATGTGAAATATCTTGTACAGCTTAATGTGCAATAAAAGAAAGTTATATCTGTCTTCAGTGTAAAGTTTCTGGCATTCAAGCCTGTATATACAAGTGGGGGAAAAGAAGCCTTTCTGTTTTTCAGTATTGAGTGAAGGGAGACTAATAAGCAAATGATCCTTATTAAGATGTTGCAAGACCATGTTATCACCTTCAAATATTTCCTACAAAAGTGGTTAAAATTAATAAACGATGAAGGCACATTCCTTAACATACAGTACGTGCTATTTATCTTTCTGCACCACAACACACTGCTACAACTGTATTAAAACTTCTTGAAGAATTAGTACGTGCTGTTCTCAGACACATACGCTGGAATCTCCTATAGTAAGTGGAAAAGTATCTATAATAACAATTAAAAAATATATATATTGCAACTGTATTTCCAGATATGAACATTTTCTTTTAGAGACCCACGCAAGTCTTTTACTAGCACTGAATATCTGTGTAAGACTAAAAATTCCCAAATATTCAAAACATCTAGATCAGTTGTCTTGTATAATATTTACTGTTCAGCAAAGCTCACTTCCTTACTGAAGCATTATACAAACAAATCTCTCAGAATTTCATCCTGTCCCTTCATCTGCTTAACTCAGATGTCCTGTGTGCTTTGTCACATGGAAGAATAAAGATTGTTTTAACAAATATCATCCAAGGAAACCACATTCGGACATCTGATGTGAGATAAGAGCAGCATGGCCACTGATATCTGATGCAGCACTATTTCAGTCAGAAAGAGGAAAGAAAAAAAAAACCTCGGTGATGATGTAGCATCTTTCAGCCATGGATTTCACAATCAAGTCTCTACTACACATGTTAGTTACACACTTGCTACCATATTTTTTTCACTGTCATTCCTTCACAGTGGGAAGATCTCCTTGGTAAAGAGTTAATAATGATTTTCTTTTGTTTCTTGTAATGTTCTTGATGTATTTCACCAAGATGTTAGATTAGTTATCAAAAGACTTTAAATTAGCCAGAAAATTTTCAATATAAAGTTGTTTTATTGCTATAAGAATTAATCTAAGAGGAATATTACAAAAATAACTTCTAAACTTTGGGGGAGCAAAATTGTAATAACTACACAGAAAATAGTAGCTGTATTGCTGAATTAGATATTTTTGATATATTCAATTCTCTCACAGCCTCTCCTTTAGCTGGGCCAAAATTATACCAGGTGTAACTCCACTAATCTAATTTGAAGTCAGTGGAGTTACTGCTGGGATAAATTTGGGGTTTAGCATTTTTATGGATGAATCAGATGGCTCCAAGCAAGTTACTAATGTACCAACTGTGATTAGTAGTATTGACTACATTAAGCTGCAGTCCACATCAGTAGAATTTTGCCTCAAAAGTAAAATTAATCACATTCGAGGATTATTTTAAAGTGTTGGATATGAATCTAGTAAGAGCTCTTTGATACTATAACATTATGAAGTTTTTCTTGTACTGAACCTAGGGGGCCCAGTGCAACCCCAAGGAATGCAATCACAAAGCCAGGAGCCATTGCAGCCACAGCGCATGTACCCCCCTGGGCAGGCAGCAAAGCCCTCAGCTTCTCAGCCACAGCGTCCGCCTGGACCTACAACCCAGCAACCGCGTGCCCAGGCTCAAGGTCCCTCCAGCACCCGATTAGCAAAGGAAGCAGAGCCACAGCCTGCGCCACAGCCACAGCCCGCGCCACAGCCACAGCCTGCACCACAGCCACAGCCTGCACCACAACAGAAGCCTCAGTCTCATCCCCAACTTAAGTAAGATTTGCTTTATCAATTTTCTTGTCTCCTCATGATACGCTTAGATTTATTGTTGCAGTTGTAACTTGGGAGATGGTCTAACATTCATGAAAGGATATACATTTGTTCCCAAGTCTAGAATGATATTAAAAAGTTTCAGAAAGCTTATTATCTGTTTACCATTAGGAAGAGAATAGCAGTAGTTATGTCCTGTGCTACACAAAATTTCATATATTTGTTGTGCAATTTCTGCCCCAGCTAGGTCTGATGTAAAAACTCTTCATCTTACTCTTTTTTTTTTTTTTTTTTTTCTTTTTATGTCACTGACTCATGATCTGGGTGTGCTGTAAGCTTGCACAGAAAAGAGGAAGTCTTATCTGTTTCAACTTTTAACCTCGCAGTCACTCAAGGAACAGATTCCAGTTTCAAAAGGCCTATCTCAGAAACAATGCAAATGAACACGCTGCCAAGCCGTGCTTCTTACAGTCACACTCTGGTCATGGTTATACATTGCCACTGACTGTACGGCACAAGTAACTCAGGCAGGCCCTCTCCGAAGGAGAGGCAGGACTCGCACAGACAGCTGCCTGCCGTTACCTCACTGCTGGAAGGTTCTGCTGGGCACAGCGCACCGGCAGTGCTCTATCTGGGCAGCTGCATGCAGCAGCACAGAATGTGAGAAGGATGTGTAGCTACATATCCCCTCGCAGCTTTAACCCAGTAAGCAGAAAACCCGGAGAAGGTGTTAGCAATGATTTGCTGGTTTTCAGCATAGTGATCCTGATACACACTACTTCCAATGAAGTTGAAGATGCATTCTACTTATTTTGACAAGTAAAAATACTTGCATGTAGTTGTCATTTTATCCAGTAACGCAGATCCCCCTTTTTCATCCGCTCATTTGCTAATGCTAGTGTGAACCAATTCCGAGTCCTTGCCTGAGTACAAGTCAGGGGAACAGACTTGTTAGGTGACAAGATGCAAAGATAAACAATAGTCAAAAAAGGTCAAGTATAGTTGCTAATGAAGGAAAGATTTTCCTTGCTTTCCTAGGACAATGTATTTCTTTAGTTTTATAATCATTAAACTTGGATTAATTCATCCACTACTTAAGTATACCTACAAAATAGGGAAGTCAATTTTCTTAAGCAAGATGGAAGACTCTAAACTACTTTAAAACTTAATGTGTGCATTTCTGACATTTAAGAAAAATGGTGAAAAACAGGTATGGAAAAACTGTACTGTATATACTTTCCCATCTTTCTCCCTTTCCTTAAGTCAATTCTTCAAATGGAGATTCATTTTTCTCTTCCTTGAGTGGAATAGTCTCTAAAACAAAAACAAAAACAAACAAACAAAAAGAAATTACAGATTTTAAACTGCTAGCCATATTAAGAGGAGTTTTTCTAACTTTCAAGAAGCAGTTTTAGGTCCACACCAAGACTCAAATCTCCTGCCTGTAGGATTAACTCTATTTGCATGTGCATGCTTTGTATTCACCCACATGCTGTTGCCTAACCTGTATGTACATGTTATTAATCTGTGAATAAATATTTAATTAGGCTACTTATTGTGTTACTAATCAAGTCAAGTGCTGCTTCCCACCCTCCCTCTTTCAGTGAGTACAAACAAACATTTATCAGTCTATTCTCATTAACACAACTATAATTTATGAAAAACCTAAAACGCCTGTAGCACTGTTTGCTGTACATTATTAGTTCAGAGGCAGAGAAGTTGCAAGCCATGGATAGTATAAAACAACCTGAATAAGGAAAGTGTTTCAGTTTTACTGTAGCCAAAACTGAAATCCTATTATTGTACTGAGATAAAAATGAAATCAGTTAACTAGTTTTACTAATGCATGGATGTCTTCATAAAAAGATTATAACTCATTAATGTTTTCTATTTAAATTCAAGCCTACCTTTTAAATGTTATTTTACCTGAGTTAGTTTTAAACTTCAGACATTTCCCTTCTTGTACATTACTTTATTCATGCTTACAGAGACTTAAACCATGATTACATAATAGCACTAAAAACAGAATAGGATTACTAGACTAAATGCTTACAGGCAAGCAAAATGATACCCAATTTGGGGAATTTTTTGAAATAGGAATAGTGTCATTATATTTCCACTGAGGATGAAATATATCTAACACAGCAGTGGAGTACATTACAACTTTAGGATTCATTCTTCAAAGTCTTGTTGATATACCTGATTTTTCTGTATGCATATATTTTTTTGCAGACTTCAGGAACACAATTATTCATCATCCTGTGTTGGGTAGTGATTTGGATTAAGACAGGCCCAGTTTTTCCTTAAGTTCTGATTTCTTTCATCCAATTTACTAGACCTGTTTCAGATCTGTAAAAAGGCAGTGTATCTTCTAACAAAAAGATTATCCTACTTTGCAAATCAAACTACAGAAAGAACATGCTGTATTGCAGCAGCTCTGTATGCTACATCTAACTTTATTAGTTGTGTTGAATATCCATTTTGTTCACATGGAAACTGTCTACATCTCATGGACATTTTTCCTTTTCTCATAATTTATATGCATTATTTGTGGATGGAAGTTGATAGACAATATGACCATACAAAACTTGTTATATTTTTGTCTTGCAGCAAGTCGCAGTCTTTGACAAATGCCTTCAGTTTCACAGAATCGTCCTTCTTCCGATCATCTGTGAATGAAGACGAAGCAAAAGCTGAAACCATTCGAAACTTGAGGAAATCTTTTGCTAGTCTTTTTTCTGATTAGCCTGCTGCATCTAAATGCACATAGCATATAGTCTAAAAACTCCGTGAATGTTACATAGGTTTTGTTTTCCCTGTGACAGTATCCTTATCTCCTGTGCTAACTGTTGTATTAAGCAATATGTTAAACTTACACAAAACCAGAAGGACTTTGTTGAGATTCCATTCAGGAACATGTATAGAGGTAAAGAAAGAAGAGTTCTATTACTAACACAGAATGCCAAATTCTGTGGTCCTTATCCATTGTAATATTGTGGCCTTACTGTGACTGAACTATATAATCCTATTTGAGACTCCTTTGTAGAACTGTGTTAATAAAGCATTGAGTTATGGGTTTCTTCTTGCTTTACCCATTTCCAATGCATTGCAATGCATGTGTATTTTGTGCGTAAATGTTTTGTACTGCAGGAGTATAGTCTTGGTTTGTTCTTGCCTCTCAAATTTAGGAGGCAATTCACACTGACGTTCTTGTCAAGCTGCATAAATAGTGTGAGAAGGTGAAGCAGTTTCTTCTTCCTTATACAATCTTTCCATCAGCTGATTGTAGACTTCTGATGTATTGCTGACAGTTATCAGTACACAAATTAATGTCCTAAGTAGAGTGTATATGTACTACTGTATCTCTGTGTCTATTTAAATTTATTTCCAAATTGTAACCATAACTGGTTTTAGTTGCAAAGAATATGCATGATGTTACCCTTATTTTTGTGAACACCTTCTAATAAATGTAAAGTCCCAGCCTGATTTAAAAAAAATGTCTTTGACAAAGCTTGTTTCAACACCAGTATGTATTGTTTATTTTAACTGATATCAAAAGGGTACCTTTGTGATTATAAAATATTGGACATAAGACACAACTGGAGACAATAGACTATCAGAAATAATTCCCTTTTAGATAGGCATCAAAAATATACCTTTTAGGAAACACGTTTATATTTTCTAATAAGTCATGTATTTTATAAATAACTTGTGAAAACAGAATTGATCTCAGACTTTGGGGTAATAGCAGCATATATTTTTTATTATCTAAATGAAAGTGAAGTTGATGAGTAATCTCTAGACTATCCCTTTTCAAATGAAAACCATGCCATTCTGCCTATCATGAATTATATGCAGCAGTATTCCTTGCTAGGAAAGAGTGCTAGCAGGAGAAACAAGAGAAAGTAAGTGCTATATTAGCATATTCAAGGGAGAAAGTGAGCAGCACAAGTTTACATTTAAACCCTATGGAATTTGTAGTGGGTTTGTAGAAAGTCATCTATTTGTCTCAGACATTGTACTTTCTGTACTAACAAGTGTTAGTTTATGAAGTATAGGTAAATCACAATAACCCTTTGAAGGCATACGTCCTTTCAGCAGTTTTGGATTCCTTTGGATGAAGAGTCTGGCTTAGGCCAAGAGGTTGGCAATGAAGCATGGAAAATTTCACCTCCAGTGATGTCAGAATTAAATTCATACATTAGTATCTGATAACTCTCTGTCAACACGGTCTAAGTTGATGATCTTAGCATATATATTTCCTGAAAAGCAGGCATGTCTAAATCACAGGCAACACAACTGATATGCTTTTTGGATTGATAGTGAGGACTGACTCAATATTGCAGTTGCCCAGAATAATGCTTTCCTCCAGGTTAAGACTAAAATGAATCTAGGGTCAAGACTGCAGCACAACATTACAGACTATAAATACATAGCACTGCTCTCTGTAGGATGGAATCTCAGTCTCTGTGTTTGGCACATAACCCCCAAATTTGTGGAACGGCCCTCAGAGAAGCCCCCTTACAAAATTAAAGACAATTCTTTCTCTCTCTCTCTCTCTCTTTTTTTTTTTTTTTTTTTTTTTCCCTGGAAAAAATGCACCGTGTACACAAGTCTATAGTTTAGACCATGAATTCTGTGGCAAAAGAGTACACCAGACCTATTAGCAGTTTCTATTAATTGATAAATTCATACAAGCAAATGGATTTGTTTTTAGTTTTGTCCCCTTCCTGCCCCCCACTGCATTGAAACACCCTTCACTGGGCTGCAGTAACAACCCTGAGTAGTTATATAGCCTTTCATGTCTGAGAAGCACTTTACTTTTAGATTAGAAAGATTAATCAAAGTTGCTAACGCAAATTAATTACTGCTACAGAGAAGGCATAGTAATTATGCATAGTTTGGCATGGTTCATGATTAGTACATGCCTAGTTTCAGCAGTATTTAGTACAATATGAATTACGGGTAGTTCATTAGTCCAGGCCCCAGATTTCGACTTGAGGCAAAGTTTCTTGCTCATATAAAATTCCCTCCCACCTCTTCCTGGGAGAAAACGGGTTTCACTACAGTCTTTGTTTTACCATCTGGAACAAAAAAAAGAAAGAAAAGAAAATAAAAGAAAAGAAAAAAGAGAGCAAGATGATGCAATCAAATCTGCATGGTGTATCCTCCCACACAATGTACATAACACATTGCCTCTCCACAATGCCAAAACTTCTTTATACCTCCAAGCGTGCTAAAGCGTGTCACATTCAAGCTGATGCATGCTTGTGTTTCTTATGCACTGTTTCATGGTTAAGACATTTTTAAGCAATCTATAGAACATCTCCAAAATACCCATCAGAAAAAGAACTTTTATGAAAAGTCTATTCAAATATTTATTGTCCGTTTTGTCTGACTTCATTAAATAAATTGTACTTTAAATTCATGTGCAAGCTCTAAATACCCAGTCATCCAATACAATGCTATCTAGGTTTGCATAAGTGGTTACACAGAAATAATCGGAGTGTCTGTGGTTCAGCTTTCTGAACATTAGCCTAGGTACCTGAGGTCTGTACTTCATATGCACCTTTTCTATGGAGATACAGATTATGATGCTATAGGTCACTATGCACAGTACTCCATCCTTTTATTCATCTTTCACTTACAAATCGATATAATATGAATTCTATAGAGATATTTATCAAGCTTAGTCTTAAGATTGAGATGGAGTCATTTTTTGACCATTAGGTCTGCAGCCAATTCAAAGCATTGAAGCAGATTTCAGGAGATTGTAATTATGGATGAAGAGACTAAACTAGGTTTGAAACCACCACTAACTCTCCAATAAAAATAGTCAAATAGTACTACTGTACTTTGTAAATATTGCATGTTCTCTGTATACTTCCTCCTCTGCAAGAACAAAGTCACTTCGCTGAGCCAATGTTGTCTCAATGAACAGATCACATACAATGAAACTGCTATTTACAAAACTGAAAAAGTCATTGTATATTGTCTATGCGTTGACATGGTTGTTGCCAGTATTTTGCTGAATACTATAAATAAATATCCCAGCAAGTTGTCCATCAACAACAGCTTCCAGTGAGGTTGGGTAAGATGCTGAATATATCCAACAGAGCTACCTAATGCCTTTTCAGACTGCCAGTCATGATGCCTATTTAGTAACTGAGATAGCCACGTAGGGGCTGGATATGATACAGATATGATACAGGATCTGTGGGACACCTGGGCTATTCTAAAATGGCACTTGGAGGCCAGGCAGGATATATAGTTTGATTTAAAATGGCACTATTTGCCTGTGTTTGGGACAGAGATTCCCCTTAAATCTGGCTACTCAGCTATCTCACGCTGTGTAATCATTCAGGTGTGGAGTAAGAGCCACCTTAACTGAGCTCTGCCTTTCTTCTCCCCTGACTAAACAAAGCCGTCTAGCAAGCCAGTGCTGTAATCATTTGAAAAATTTGATCACTAATAGAGTTTATCTTTCCATACCAAAAATAACTAGAAGTGAATGACTCAGAGGAGTTTAAGAAAGATTATCTAAATTGTCACGAATGCCAGCACAAATGAAATTAAGTTCAGAGTGAGAATACGTCTCCAATATGGAAATGCTTTTTATTAGACATGTATTTCTAAACAAACTTTTTTTTTTTTTTTTCTTCCTAGATGATTTTAAAATCCTGTGTGAGATGTTTCAAAATAGGTAGCTAAAATTAGTTTTCCAAATGCACGGTCAGTTCTGCAAATAAGCAACCAAATTTGCAAAATCACGTTTTCCTCATTTCCTCTAGTTCCTCCTCATTTTCTAAGGAAGCATGTTGCACCTCAAGATATTAGTTTATATTAATGTTTGTGAAGCATTGATTGGGACATCTGTAGTTACATTCTTGCACCTCAAAAATTAATTTAAGAACAAATGCAAATAAAATTAAGAAAAACATAAAAAAATAAAATAATGTCTAGTGCATCAAGTGAGCTCTTTAAACTTAAAACGAGACAAGAAGAACAACAGAAAGACTTTCCCCCTGTTAAACTTTAAGATAGGCCAGGAGTAAAAAAGACACGTTTGTTTGTTTGTTTCATTGTTTGTTTTTTGTTTGTTTGTTTGTTTGTTTTTTTCCCACAGTTCGTGTTACTAAGAGTTAGAAAACAATCCAATTAAAAAAAAAAAATCTCTCTCTCTTTTTTTTTCTCTCTCCTTTTTTTTTTGTGTGTTTTTTTTTTTTTGTTTGTTTGTTTGTTTTTTTTTGTTTTTGTTTTTGTTTTCACTAGGACTGGAGTTTTGACTTATGTTAGTAGTGGCAATACTCAAAACATCCAAGGGTGGATGTGGTATTTAAAAAATAATGTACTTTATGTTACATGACAGATAAGTTTTCCTGTACAAGATATGCACTGTACTGGGAGAAGATACCTGGCTTTATGGCTAAATCTGTGCTTTGTACAAGTGATGGTAACAGAAAATAAGTAAAATGCAATATCAATCGACAAGACTGAGAAGGGATTAATTGGAAGCTTAACTCCTCACATGTGGTATTTGTTAGCATTTACTCTTCCTCCTAACCATTCCTATTTCATTCACATATGCCTGTTCTTCTCACAATTGCAATCAGCCAAATTTACTATAAGGATTTATAAGCTCTGTAGAGTATCTGAATTTTTAAGGGCAAATCTTTGAATTGTTTTCATCTTTTGCTGCTGCTCTATGCTTCCTAACACTGTGAAGATAGATGGAGAAAGTAATAGAAGATGGAAAGCTGACTGTTCTTCATTTACTTTCTTAACTAAGAGAGAAGCTCTGATAAAAGGTAATGTAGATTTTAAAAGTATGTGGACAGGCAGTACAAAAGAACTTTTTTCTATCCAGATGGGAGACAAGAAAAAACAAACAAACAAAACCAGTGCGTACAGGCAAGCAGCTAGCCATTTTCTAATTTGGGAGCTACTTATCAAAAGTCTGTTACAAATATTTGAGTAACGAGCATTTTTTCCAGAGATAATCTAGTACAGGGTCTTAAAATTATACAGATAAATCTCTTCCATTAGTTACAGGATTACTGAAGTTATGAAGAAACATTAGACAGTACGTTAGACACATGAAACTAAAATTAATGAGAGCTGTACTTCATTAGTATGCCATGTTCCCTTCTGAGGCTGTAGCAAAACCTAAAGTGTGTTTTTGATTTTCCTGTAATTCATAACAGTGAAGATGATCACCAAAAGAATAAACATGGTCTGTGGAGTCAGACTTTCAGTAGTTCTACTCCTAAGGAAATCTAATGCTATTTTTCCCTCACCCATCAGGTACTTCACATAATTCTGCCACCTAACTCTCCTGACGCTTTGTTTGCGGGAACTGGAGCTATTGGGCAAATGCTTCTCAGTTAATCAGAAGGAGATATCAATGCAATTATATATTTATCTCATTCCTACCCACTGTAATAAAATAGGAGCATCTCGCATCTTCACATAATGTGCTGCTCCCCTTAAAGTTATGAGGAGCTTTAGCAAAAAGGGAATGCATCCTTTCACTAAGTATTTGCAGAATGCCATACACTAACACCTCACTTGATAAGTGTGCTCTAACTGGGGATACCGTGTACGAGTCTCAAACTGATGATTATGCAAATCTTACAGATAGGCCCTTTAACGAGTAGATTACTATCCCGACTACATTTGCTATCACTGAGTCCTTCATAGTTCTGGCTAGTTCAAGCCAAACTCCTATTATCTTTGCTGTTTTGCAAATTTTTCTTTCTTTGCAATAATAATAGTGTTCTGAGAATGAATATATCTCTAGGCATGTTTATCCGCACGCGTTTTTTCTGTCATGCAGAGCTTGGGACTACATATTCCACTGGCTTCGTGTGAAATGCGGCGTGCTACTTAAGAGACTGCCAATAGAACCAGGCCACAGATTAATTCTACTGCCAAGGTGCCGTATCAGTTTACTCTCCATGTAAGATCTGTCCTGCATGGTAGATCCACCAAACATTTGTAAGTGTGAGACATTATAGCTTAAAAAGTAGGAAATTCTTCTTTCCTCCAGTCTCCTCATGGGGAAAAGGAGATTAGTTGCCTCCATCCACCAGCTGAACCAGACCTAATTGCTACATAGAAATGACAGTAAATCAGACTGTAAATCAGTGCTGAACTGCATTAGTTGGCTGTTTGTCTTGGTGACAATTTAAATATATTAATTAGCCATGTGTGCTGTATGATTCATCTTAAGACTCCTAGGAAACTGGTAGTGTTTCCATATAGAACAGAGTCCACCTCAGACACTTACTACAGAATCCCAACCAACTATTTATCTTTTAGCGATCTTGAAAATGGGTGTTGCTAGCCACATCCACTGCTATTTACTGTAAAGAAGTCTTTTCTCATTGCTTGATGGAATTGTAACAAATTTGGGTATATGGAAGAGGCCTGTAATTTAAAGGCCTCTGCCCCACCTGTTATGGGAATGTCTCTGAACTGGGATCAAGGAAGCATTCTTTTTCTTATTTAGATGTTTTTTTTTCTGTTTGCAAGTCATGACTTAATCTATTGAAAACTGAAATGATTGTTTTAAAATTACAATGTATCAATCTCTTCTACCCTTAAATTCTAGTTCACTGAGAGGTGATTACCACTCTATAATATATATTCATTTACTCAGCTTTGTTCTACAGTACATTTTTAAAGACATTAGCATTTTTCACACCTTTTTTTTTTTTTTTTTTTTTTTCTCTTTTTACTAGAAAGGGAAAGCATGTGCATTGACTCTGAGCCATACAGAGCTGATGTAATTTCATGGCAAGAAGACTCCTGCTGCCCTTAAGAATGTTAGTACAAGTTCTGAACTGACTTACCCTCCTCTGGAATAATTATGCATTCCACACTGGCACATTTTATCATGCAATTCTCCTGCTTTGTAGATTACATGTCTTGAGGAGGTACAAAAGGGAAGAGCAAAGACTGTTTTATTTCTATACATGCATCTAACAATTATATATATACACACATACACACCTCAAATAGTACTTTTAAATGTAAAATTATGTGAGAATTTACTTTACAGACTTATTTAATATGTACATTAAATACAGGTATCCTTTCATGCATCAAGGAGATGCAAGCATCTCTTGGGAGGAACACACAAAGTATGGGGAAAATACATTGTTAAATTATAATTGAACAAGCTGGAACTTGTTCACGTTAAACAGCCCACCCTCAAACTGCAAAAAGCCAAATTACGCCCTCAGCGACTTCTGAAAAGCAAACTGCCTTCAGTGGATTTCTGCAAATTTAACTGTCTAGAGCCTATAGCCACATCAGAATAAGTCTCACTGATCTCAGAGATTAAGCAGTCCCCAGCCTAGTAAGTATTTGGATATGAGACCACTTGGCAATTCCACATAGTATTAGATGTTAGCACAGGATGCATTTATAATTGAGAGCTTGGGTGTGAGGGGGTGTTCACAACATCAGACTTACAGATATCATAAATGAACCTTCCAAAGAGGCATTAGGAGGAATTTAATAGCTTACATCTCTCTGACTACAGCAAAAGCCTAAAATAGGTTAAAAACAAACAAACAAAAATTTGGAGGCTTATCTTAAGTGGTGTGAGTTCTCTTTGCTAATAGCAGATAGTAAAATCAGAATGAATGAAAAGACTGAATTCATTTATCTGTTCTGAAAAATGGAGAATAAAGTATGGTTATGTTCAAGAAAGACTACAGACCGGATCACTTTTTAGACTGAAAGATGTAAATACATATGTTACCAGAGTCAGCAGAAGCATACTGGGAAATAGATATGCTGCATAACGCTACTAGGGCCCTTGTTCTTCAGGATAAAGCCAGAAAGAGGAGACTTTACCATCCTTACAGTCACTCTTTCAGATATTACAGTGTATTTCCTTGAGGTTTGTGTTTCAAATCAGCATTTCTTTTTGGCTTTCAGGATGTCACACGTGAAACTTTGAAGAGGTTCAAGTGCTAGGAACTCTCTTTATGCAGTGTTCCATAAGAGATCATATTTCATCCCCTGAAACTCTAATTAGGTTATTAAAAATATCTACCTTGTTGAACAAAGCAGATAATTTTCCTTACTAAGAATTTATCTGGACTGATTGGTCAGTAATATTGATTTGGAAAGTCTGCGTTTCTAGTGGATATGGAATATATATAAATATATGTAACTAAAAAGTTTAAAAAAAGACCCACCAGTATTTTCAGTTCTCATCTAATTCAGAACTTCAGGAACACTAACAAGACAGAATAGTAGCAGAATGGAGTAACTAAGACTGCTGGACCTATCTATATATATGAACTATACCTAAAACTTACAATCCTTTCTACAGTCTGCACACAAGTCTTCCTTTTTGGAAGTTGCCAGCTTCATGTTCAAACCAAAAGCAAATTTTCTACAAATGGATCAGATTTGTGATGTGGGGTAGGGGGGAAAATACACAGGGCATCACAGAGGCCACATAGACAAAATGCAGTTATTCTTTATTTTTACGCCTATTCTCCCCACTACCAAACTGAAGCCTGTGTTATATTTTTTTCACTTTTTTTAAAGTCAAATTTTCCATTAAACTGAAAAATAATGTGTGAAGTTGTTAAATGATACTGATGCTTTTTGTTCTCCCTCACACATATGGCTAGCTGAGAATACATAGCAAGTCCAAGCTTGAAATGAATTTTTTTAAGCAACCAGTATATAACACTAAACATGATTTAATAATGGAAGGACTGGCACAACCTTAAAGGAATATCATCAAGTAGGCAAGGTATGCTTGTGACTTATTATAAAACAGTTAAATCAAGTAGGAAGCATAATCCAGATTCTTTACATAATTATGGCAGAAGGGTGTGGAAGAAGGAATATCAATTATTTCTTAAAGTGGAGATATAACAGCAAAATAAGCTATACATTGATCTCCCGTTTCTCTCAACTGTCTTGAAAATGCCTGTAATACTTCAGTTAATGCTATCGGCAGCTTAATGTTTTGGGAACACTGGGCTTACTCTGTTGTTGCAGAAGTTAGTAAAAAAATTTATTGCAATTGTTACCAGGTAAAGCTTAACATCCCTAGGATAGTATTGTCTCTCCTTAATCAAACTGATCACAGAAAAAATGAAACAGAACTGGTAGTCCTTGTTTTAACTTTAAATTAGTCACAAAGAGAAATTGCTTGGTAATAATAGTGGAAAGATACTATTCAAAGTTATGTATGGCATTGCAGAAGTGATTCAAAACACTGAAGACAATTTTATTTATGAAGAATTTATTTTATAGGGTTTGCATTTACACTCAGTTAAAGCTCATATAATTTCTGCTACAATTAAAAACAGATTCTGTGTCAAATGGCACACAACGAAGACTTTTGACTAGTATTGAGAATGAGATACACATACACATAAAAACATGTTAATAATATTCTGCATTTTAAAAGTACTTTCTTTCTGGATCTCCTTGTGTAAGTCACCTTGCAATTCCATGGTAAAAAACTGAAATTTCCTTAGAATTTTGTCCTTTAAAGGCTCTCAAGTTTTACGACATTATTCTTAGAGATTGAGACTAGAAAACAGAAATGTGATTTGTACACACTGGGTTAGGTCTGAGGAATCAACAGTCCTTTACTAAAGCTATTGAAATCAGAGGTGTGTCTGTGATTACCAAAGAGATCTTCCGGTGATAAAAGAAGAATTGCATCAGCTTTTGGCTCAGCGTGTCAGAATGACTCAGCATCTCAGAAGAATGTGTTTCCATTTTCTTTCCGGTTGGAAGATGGTGAGCCTTCGTTAATACTTTCTCTTAAAATGCCATGAAACAGGCAACAGGAGGATGTTAGATTTCTCAGTGGACTAACTTGACAGCCTTTATTCAGAATAGTATAAAACCCATACAGAATTCACTAATACCTTTCTAGCATATATCCTTTCTTTGCAGTAGTAGAAGGAAAAGGTTTGTTTCAACAGCTCTGCAGCTCTCCCATAGTAAGTTACCAGATCATTTCTGCAAGTTTGTACAACTCATAGCACAGGAAATTCTAATTTGGAATTAAAAGTTAATTGTGTGAGCAAACATTCCTGGTAATTCTGGTGATTAATTAGTCCTTTCTTCTATGATTTTAGCCCTCAATCCATAATTTTGTCCTTTCTATAGAAATTCAAAGGAAAAAATAGAACATCTCAAGAAATTCTCATTAACCATTGCTCTATATTTTGGGTATTATATCAAAGTACCATGATCATCAAAATGCAATTAACCATATAGTATAGCATTTTCTTATTATCCTTCATACTGCCAACAGTCAGAGATTAAATAGTGAACTATATAGCTGTTGGTTTGACTCAGCAGGATGTTTCTTGTGCTCTTTTCTTCCCTGTAAGCAATGAGTTTGCATGAAATTAAGGCAGCCCAAGTTAAAGTTAATTTGGCAGGAGTTTCTTCTGAAAACAGAATTATAACTGTGCAAGCCAACAAAGTCAAAAATTGCCAGCAAGACTTGTGAATGCTGAGTAAATTTACCTGGATATTTGATTTTAGTCTGCACTGAATCAGTCAGTCTCAGTTAGAACCAGGCAACTCTATAGCTGTTCCTGGAGAATACTGCTGATTATTTTGAGTACTTCTAATGCTATCACTGAGGACTAGAGTTAACATCCAATTGCAGGCAGTTTACGCTTGTATATAGCCTTTTATCTACACTTCTGCTCTGCTCATACAACTGCAGCACCCTCTGACAAGCTCAGACCACCACACCTTACTTTCTATTCTGTCCCTGCTCTCTAATATTCAAATCACTTCCTTGACCACTGGCAGGAAGCAATTACAATCTCTGCATACTTTAACAAGATGTTTAAACAAGATATCATGAGACCTAAACTAACTAAATTTCATCATCAGACAATGACAGACCCAACACTTCCTTTAGGCTCTACTGCGCCTAAAAAGTGGTCTCAAAGAACTGGAAAAATCTAAAAGCTACATCTCCAGTTAGCCTTATTCTTAGAAAAGGAGCCTGAAAAGATCCCTAACAATTACAAACATGTGGGGATAAAATAGACACAGTCAAGAAAAAGAACATGTATTTAAATCAATCAATCATTGTCAAATATTATACAGTGTTCCAGAAAGTCTGTTTTTTCTCCTGATATAAGACTATGCATTTTCTAGGTTATATTCATGAAGTTTGAAAGGAAGTTTAAAAAACATTTTTTGAAGTCTGCCATTTCCTCTGCATCAAGTTTAATAAGTCTGAAATAGGCGATGAAATAATGATGAAGTCAAGACTAACTTTTGTGTACAGTTTGCACAATACAGTTCTAAAATACAATCCATCATCTAATCTAGAAAAGCATCTCAATGCCAACTGTGGTTTTCAGCAACATGCCCTTTTGAATCAGCATTGAAAGTAATTTAACAGTGTGACTGATCAACCCCCCCAATTACTTAGTTCCTGACACACAAAGAAGGCTAAGGGATTTTCTGCTTATTTAGTTGATCTTGCTGCAACAGTGCTGAAAGTTGTTTTACAATAATTAAATTAATTTATGTCATTTTTGTAGGAGTTGGTCATTTCTTGGAACAGACTGAGCTTTGAGAAGACTGGTTTTCTATGTGAAATATTGGCACCCAGTCTGCTGCTACAGTAAGCATCCTCTGTTCACAAAACCCACAACAAAAAGAGTCGACATTTACAGGCCAACTACGTTTATTTTTAGCCTTGGTTGATAAGCAAGTCAGGTGTGTACTATCAGAAGGACTGAAGCCAGAGAAGGCCATAAAGTTGCAAAATTGCTGCCTAGCACAAGGACATTTCCATTTTAAACAAATGGAAGCATGGGTGGTGTTTTGTTTTGTTTTGTTTTTTGTTTTGTGTGTATCAGCATTTCACAGGGTATATTCTTAATGGAAGAAATATTTTACTGGTGAAGATACCAGTAAAAATTTCAAAGCTCAGGAGGAGGAAAACATGTTGATTCAAAAATTAGAAGCCTCCTTTCTGCCCAAAGCACCAGTCACCTTCTCAGAGTTATTCTACCAAAAAATCCTGAAAAGCAGGTAACTGCCAGCTGTGACCAATTATGCTGCCTTACAAGAAAAGTGGCGATGAAATGAGCAGCATACCAGAACACTAATACATGTGTTCCATTGTGAAAGATAAGACACAGGGACCAAACATTGGTTGATAGGAATCAAGAGGCTAGGACCCCTCTGAGCGAAACACTGAAAATCAATAGCTGAGCTGTTCCATGCCCCTAGATGCCACCTGCAGTGACAGACGCCCAGATGGGTATGTGAGTGTGCTTACACTGGATCCCTGTGTGCCACCTTCCAGCGAGCAGAACAGCATTAGCCTTAAGTCTTAGCAAGTCTTTCATGCTTCTGGGTGAGGAAGAGGAGATTCCCAAAAGGAACCACCAACATCAGTAAGAGGTACTTTCTAATCAGGGAAATTTTTTGCAGTCTTATGTACATAGATGTTTAATAGTTTCATGCATCTTACCCCAACGTCCTGCTTTTCAGTTACCAAGAGAAAAGAGTTCACATCAGTGTCTTGCTTCACAATGCACACAGGACATGTAATCCATATGTGACTCAGTGACCTGTATTCTCTCTCACTCTCACAACGTAAGTTTTTGTAACAGTGTACTAAAAATATATATCAAAGACTCACTTCAATGCAAAAGGCCTATTTTCTCTCTTCTGTTAAGCAGATTTGGATAGAATGAACCTTCCAAGTCTATTGCCACCTTCTCTATAGAGATGTAACTGTTCTTTGGTTGTTGTCTCCTTGATACGATTATAAAAAAATCTCACAATGAAAATTTCTGTACTAGAAAACTTCTGTTAAGATACTGGGTCACCTACAATATTATCAAAACAAAAGCAAAAAGAAGGAAAATTAGTAGGATATATTAATTCACCTAAGTTTTCTGCTATCTTATTCCTTCTGCAATACACAAATATCCTGAAAGTAATACTGTCTATGTGTGGAATTAGTGGTTCGTCACTCATTGACCATTCCAATCATTACACCATTGCCTAAATTGCTGCTAAGACAATGTTCATGTGTTTTAAGTTCCTTGCTTTTACATTAATCACTAGAAACGAAGGCATTGCACCAGTTCAGCAACTGCTACCACACCCGGTTCCACCAATGTCAAACAAACATCTGATAGAATTTCTGCCTGATGCAAACACATACGAGATCAATCTTATTGATTTTGTGAGATGGCTGCTAACTATTCTCAGTTTATTTGTAACTGTTCCTGGAAGAGTCTTACACCTTTACACCCGTGTTTTGGATTTGAACTTATCTGAAAGAATGTAATTGAATGACTTCTTATTATTACATTAAAAATTAAAGACCAAATAAATTATATTTGGAAGATCAATCTGGATAATCGAAACAAATCTGGATAAGGCAGCTTTCAGTTCTATTTTGGTTTTGAAATAAAGATTCTGTTGTCTTAATAACACAAAAAGTTTAGAGAAATTGATATTCAATTTCTTTATTAAGTTCAGTTTCAGTGTTGAAAACTGCAGTGACAGACTTTAAAAGACAGATTTTAAAAGACAGATTTTTAAAATTTTACAAAAAAAACACTAATATATTAAAAAAATAAAAAAAGTATTTCACGTGCTTTCCAGCAGGGGGCAATACCATATGGAGCTGCTTAACCACATGCCATGAACCCTGTACTCCACAGCAAACAGGGGAGTAACCCCCAATCGAGTAGTGGAGTTGTCCACTTCTTGATCAGACAAGTTCTCCTGCCCATAGCCATCAGGAAATTTCAGGTTATAAACGGGGTGTATCAACAAACTTGTATTAGCTTTTCTTCCAAAATACTTGCACAGAAATTAAGAGCCCCAATGCCATTAAAACTGAAAGCATGGTAAAATTCAAATACATTTATTATTTCCTCATTTCTACTTTTTTGTTTAACTCAGCTTGGGCTACATTAGCTTGGAAACTTCTGCCTTCAGACAATGAGAAATTATATGAAAAGGTCTTGCAAAAAGAGGAAATAATACAACTAACAGAGAGACAGTGGGCTACAAATAACTGAATGACCTACGGAAATACAGCCAAATCATGTCCTATATTTTACCCATGATGGCAAGATTGTTTTCAAAATAAATGCATGGTTTTAAATAATACATCTATTTTATATTTTTAAATAAATTAAATTTTATTAATTTTAAATAATATAATATGAAAAATAAAGCGTGCTGTAAAAGAAAACCTTAGATAGCACTCTAAAAATAACACCAAACCAAACCAAAAAAAAAAAAAAAAAAAAAAAAAATCCATCCCTACAATTAAGATTTTCCTGTCAAGTTCTTTGGCTGAGTATATGCAGGCACTAAATTTCACTTTCTTGTTTATAACAGCTGCAGGAAGGAGGCTTTTGGGGTTGTTCCTCTGGCCTCAACCCAAGTGCATGCACACACAACCACATTGCCAAATTCCCCCAGTTGACAATAGGGAGATGGGAGGGAAAGGAGGGAGCAGAAAAAGAAGAGAAATAAGTCCTATTTTTCCCGCCCCTGGGCTCTGACACAGGTCTTGGCTGCACTACCTATAGGAAAGATACAATTGCAATTAAGCTCGTAACAGTGTAGCATCCCAGTTAAACACCCACATTTTTATCATTTTTATCCTTCTGCATCTTTGCACATAGACTCTGTAAGTCTTACTTTAAAAGGGTAAATTGCTCCAATGCTGAGCCATGTGTTAGCAGAATAACTTGCCTTTACCATGCAAGACAATTCAGACAAAATATGTCAGATCAGTCCTGGGATTACCTCCCACAGGTGCACCCAGACACCCACCCACTCCCAAAATCCTGCCAGCAGTGTCACACTATGCTGATCAAATGCCAGTACGCTCCTGTTCATAAGGGACTGGGCTTATAATGAGAATACCCCAGTACTGCATATCTCCAGACTTGGGTTCTTCACAGTATCTAGAGCTTAAATGTCACAATGTGCTTTCCTTCCCCTTTCATAACAGATAACTGGATACATCTACTTTCATCTCCCATGTCTTAAACAGAACAGTATAAACCAGCAAATTGTTCACTGACATAGAAAGTATTAAGCAAAAATTGTTTCACCTTGTCCTGAAGTAAAACGCTTTTCTGCTGTGCTTCAATGGACACTGGGTTGCCAGAAACCTCATATACATTTTATAATATGAAACAGTAACTGCATTTAAAGTCACAAATGCTTACTGCCATTCATGAGTAAATTAAAAATAGCAGAATTTGTTCCTGATATTTTACCTAAGTGCATACAAATATATATATATATAAATATACAAATTCTGATATTCCTTCCCTTCATCCTCCAAACGGTTAGGAGTAGAAGTGATCATCAGAAGCTGAAAAGCATTTTGATCTTTGTTACATTGGGACTATGGAATCTAAGCAACTATTTTACAAGGCATTGTAATTGTTTGTACTTGCAAAACTGGATTAAGAAATCACTGCTATTCTTAAAACACATTTATCACATACATACAAAAGTCAGCATATTTCTGCTTCGAGCTGAGCCTTCAGCCAACCAGAGTGAATTCCCGTGCACCGCCCACGCTCATTCTCGCATCCTCCCCTTCCCCAGAGCAATCACTGCATCTGGCCAGTAAAACACAAAAAAGTCTCCAACATGCCCTACCAGGGTACACCTGCCCTATGGATGACCCATGTATATCTCACCTATACTCTATTGATGTTGTCACTATTTCCAGCAATTTCAGTGTAATTACTGAAACACGGGCATTAGAAGTACTGAATAAAGAAGGTGAGATTGTGTGAAAAGCTTTCGTTTAATGTAGAAGCCCAATTTTATTTCAAAGGAACTGAGAATTAAAGCAGTGGCATTAGTCCTTCACAGTAAAGCAGGGAGAAGAAAATGAGGTAGCCACAGAAAGCAAGGTTTCATCAGACCTCTAGAATTTATAAATACAGGGCTTTTCTGCACTTTTGAAAGTTCTATGAAATATTTTTTCCTGTAGCTTACATCCATTTGTTCTTTGGTAGAAGCTTAATTTAAAAAACATGTCTTTTGAGTTGAGTGGAAGTCTGACTAATTCTGTTGTAAATGCTTTTAAAGATGAACAAAACTAACACTCTAATTGAAAAAAGGCTCACGCATATACAACAGCCACAATCAGGCTAGTGCCTGAGTTATGAGACTACAGCTCTCACTTTTATTAGCCAAATGAAAATCAACATCCATACTGCTAAAGTTTGTAATAGTCCATAAGGAAATCTTCACAATTAGGGATTCAGAAGCCAGAGTTTTACCAACCTATTTTCTCTGCCCATTTCTTCCTTTTTGAAATGTCTGTCTCTTCTGTTACAGCCCCAACACCACACCCCCAAAAATACTCTCATTTAGATTTTATCCTTCCATCTCTTTAGTGATGCACTCTCCTTTGTAGTATAAACTGAACAGCATTCACAGCCCTTTAGCACCATTATCTCTGCCATGTTTCTTCTAAAAGGAAGTATGGTTGGTCTCCAGCCCCTGCCTCAGTGGCAGGTCTGCTACTCTTGTCTCCACTCTCCACACTTCACAGAAGATGAGAAAAAAAGCAGCAGGGATATCCTCCTCCTTTCCTACCTCACCTCCTCTCTCCCTCTCCTGCCCATGAAAAAATTCAGACCTCTTGGAAACTAGATGAAGCATCAGTTTACCTGATGAAAAGTAGTGGTTCTGTTCATTATGGTTCGTTCTTTATCTGCTCCTATACTTCCAGAAACCTCTCGAGTCTTCATGATATCACTACTTTTCATATTAGAATTTCTCTTAATGATATTAAGTACTTGTAACACAGTGCCTATAAACAAGATATCCTAATATTTTTCATAGGTACCAATCTCATCCTTTATTTTAAATTACATTTCCTGCTATGATCTATACTAGGTTGCAAATTATGAGATGTCCAGTTTCCTTTCTACTTAAATACTTGAATACATCTTCCTTCCCTCCATCCTCTATATGCAATCGTCTTTAAAAAGAAAAGTCATTCTAAACTCCTAAGAAAAAAAAAAAACAGTTGCTCAAAGGAAACTTGATTTGAGTTATTGGAGTCAAAATATATTGTTATGCCCTTCTTGCTGGCTAAGAATGCTGCTTTAGCCTTACCTATATTCTACCACTGCCAAAGAAGGAAGTCTATTTTTTTTTTCCTCTTGGCAACTCTTTTGGAGGTACACTATTGTGTTCCCAGAGTACTCGTTCTCAAAGGCTATTGTGAAAACTGTAGTAAACAGAACGCTCAGCATCAGGATGCAAGAAACAGGATCCAAGGCTGAAACTATTTGCCAAGAGTGGATGTGACCGCTGCCCCATTCAATCCTGGATGGTACAACAGTTCATCTCAGCTGCTAGATATAGCACATTCTGTAATGAGGAGGACAAAGGTGGCAATTACTGAGAAACCATGTTGTTGGAGAAAACAGCATCAGGATGTAAAAAAAATTTCCTTTCCATCAGGCAACTAAACAACGGATCTCAATTACAGATAGTAGGTTATAGTCTCAATTTGTATCGGCGTATTTCCACATACTGTTGAGGAGCTGCATGATTACGACAACTGAGTTGATGACAACTGAGAATTTGGCCTACAGATTGAAACTGAAATGCTCAGAGTATTTCAATTAGCTCCTCTGCTTTTTGGCAGAACATGTGATGTCAGACTTGCCAAATGGTTCACATTTGTATAAAACTAGAGAAGAACCAGAAAGTGGTAAATCTAAACATTTAGGAAGCTAAGATTAAATACAGAATTAAACTATAAAGCAGAAGTAGTATTACATAGGGAATAAAGTACTGTGAATAGCTATGGAGGCATTGATGTTCTTTCATTTAGAATATGGAAGGAATAATGAAATGTACAGGGAAAAAGAAAAAAAAAAAAAAAACATTAGATGATAAATCTGATGGTAAGAGGAATATTTAATGGATTTTACTAATAATTAAAATATTTACCATAGTGAATACTTTACATAGAGAAAGAAAGTATCAGAAAAACTCCAGTCAAAGGCAAATAATTGCTTGATACTACCAACCATTAAAATTCAGGCACATCAAGAAAGACTGTGGATGTTAAAGACAGAAAAGATTATTATCTGATTTGAACCCCTATAAACCATAGAAACTTCTACAGAAATTGCTCTATCAAACCTGTAGCTAATTCCTGGTAAATCAACCATATCTTCTAGAAATATATTCAAAGTCAGTTTGAAGGCTCTGGGTAATAATACGGAACTTTCCAGATTACTTGTTTCAATTATATTCTTAATCTGAATCTGTATAGTTGAAATCATAAGCATTACATCTTGTACCTCCTCCTCTAGTTTCCACTGCTAGAAGAACCCTCCCTACATAGATAGTTACTTAGTCAACTGACCTTTAACTTCTCTAGGTGGGCCCAAGACCCTGATGTTGACAAGTTGTAACAACACTAAGAACTGTTGTGCAGCAATCTTACTCTCTTCTAGTACAGCTTCCCACACACTATTATATTACACTTGAGTCATATCAACAGTCCTCCAATGATCTTTGCAATGTAGAAGCCCATTTAAATTGTGAAGCAATTAGGGAAACATTACTAATTTTTACTAACAATCCACCACTTCTAATCTTATTAGTAAGTGGATTCATTGGTGTTGTAGTAACCAAACATAAAGATGCTCTTTGCAGTGTCTGTACATCCTTGCTGGCACATACAGCCAAAAAGGATCACTACTATCCATCAAAAACTTTCTGTGCAGAAAGATGTCTTTTCTCAGTCTTAACACTTTATCATGAGCCACCAACAAAGTGGCCAAACGGAAGTACCTGGCACACAGTTCCTTAAAGAGGAAAAAGAGCACCTGTAACCGCAGAAGAGATTCAGGTAGGAGTTGTCCGTGAAAAGGACAAGTAGAGGGTCATCTGCAGGCACAAATTAATACTTGAGCAAAGCAGGTGTTCGTATAACATCTTAGAGAACTTAGTAACTTTATAGAAGCTAGTTTTCTCACCTTTGTCACTTAAGTCAAGTATGGGGTTTTTGTTTGTTTGTTTTTTAGGAGGAACAAATATTTCTGTTTGCTTAATAGCTTTCACCCACGCAGGAATCTGAAACAGTTTTTAAGAACTGGGAAACAAAGGTACAGGCAAGTAACTGTTTTATTCTACAGTTCACAAATGGCTGTTTTCCATAATGGACTGCAGAAAAGTAACCAAAACCAAAGAATTGGGACAAAGAACCCCCTCAGAAACTAGCCAAAATTATGAGGAAAGGAGCAAGAGATTATATTTTGTTTATTTTACCCTCAGGCATGTAAAAGTCTTGATTCCTGCAGTTATAGACACACACAAACAAATAACTACTACATTAAAGTAGTTCCATGGCAGTGACAGTAGATGTGTGTAAACATATGTGGCGTTGTGGTCTAAGTCTAAGCACTAGTACTACAGTGCTACTTTTTAAATCAACAAAGAATACACAAGATATTCGGTGACACACCAAATATCTTCCTCAACTTTTCTGTCATTCGAGGTACTGCTCAATCCTTCAGCTCCATACTTTAAGGAAGGTCATAAACAGACCAAATCACCTAACTGGTTTAAGCAGTGAAAATAACATTAAAAAGTAATAGCTTATGGAAACGTTTTTATTCACCAGGAACAATTTTGTAAAAAGAATTTCCCAAACTAAATTTTGACCAGTGAACAGTCTGGAAACTATCACTATAGTAATGCTTTAAAAATTACTCACAGCCTAATTAACATCTGCTTTAAGAGTTTAAGTTATTACAGGGTCATTTATCTACTCAAAGCATCTTCTACACAATTGAGCAAATTTTTAAGGTTTAACATTTCTACCCATAAACTACCAGTGAAAGACATTCACCTAAAAGAACGTGATAGGTAATTCAAGTCTATGTTTCCCATCAACGTCTCACCTAATGACGGTTTTTCTAATCACAAAATAGGTAACAAAACATATGTAAGAAACTTTTTTATTATTTTTTTTTTAGAAAGCTCAAAGCAGACAAAAAAATTTAGAATAAAAAGAGAAAATAACCAAATAACCAAAAAAAAAAAAAAAAAAAAAAAAAAGAATAAATAAATAATAAATAAATGATACAAATGAGAAATTCTATAGATGGAAAAGAAAATATTCTCCAGAAGTTCCAATGAGCATGATCTTAAACGCATGCTGTTATGAAATAAGCTTAGAAACATACACATCTTGGAAATGTCCTCTCTAAATTTTCCCCACCTGCAGTAAGTCTTTTCTGAAACACAGCTGACTAGAAGGTGATTAACCAAACTGCAGCTATTCTTCTTCCACCAAATGCTGTCCTAATCTTTTAGGGGAATTATTCCTCTGAATTTCATTTTCCACTGTTAGATTGGCCAGGGTCTTACTAGAACAAATGGGATGGACGTTGGGGAACATGTATCACAGGTTGCACTGTTCAGACAAGGAAGAAAGTTCAAGCACTCAAGATTCACTTTTCTCATCTCAGGCAAACTGCAGCTTGCAGCACACGCATAGGTGGGTTTCTCTTCTGTTCCTATGACTGAGAAAGTATAGGCTTTTGTAAGGGAAACTTGAAAGTTATGAAGAGTTCTGTGTTTAAATGCAAGTAGAAGGGAGACCTAGGAAGTCAACCCTTTCTAATCTCATTTTGTTTTTCCTTAATGTTTTGTATTATGTGAATCAATCTAAAGACTCTGGAAAGTCTTTTTGATCATCATTCTGACAGTTGTTTTACTTTTGGTTTGATGTTTGGAATTTTGTTGTTGTTATTGTTGTGCCCTACACAACAAGCATAAATTTCTAAATTAAGAAAGTATTTCTTTTAACTAGTTTGTGTTAATCTGTAATCTCTTTTAACAGCATTTGGCAAAAGCTGAGAATAGAAAACGTATCTAATTAAAACAGTAGGGAGAATCAGAAAATACAACTTTTTTGTTGTTGTTAATGGCATTTTTACTAAAAGATGAGTTCCAAAGCATACACCTGGAATCACTGCTGCAAAGTGCCCATGAGAGATCAAAAAAGCCCTCCTAGTTCCTTGCTTCCCCAAGCACAGAAAGAAAATCAAGGCAGTGTTTCAGTTAATGCAATAATGAGGTCAGAAGAACACAGAAAATCTGCTCCTTGTTATAAGAAACCTCAGAAAACCTTCTTTTCCTTTTGTCTGTGACCCCACCCCAACCATACACACAATTTATCAACTATGTTATTACGTTTCCTTGCTTTCCCTTTTCTCACTCTCCCATTACGAAGCCAACCCACTGAGGGCCCCAGCCAGACCCCGGGGACCCCAGCTGCGCACTTGCGGATCACGATGCACTCTTCCCTTTTTTGGACATTGGGTGAAGCTCTTTGCTGCTGCACAGCAAAAGGGGATGCTAATTCAGGCTGTGCATGCATTGGACCAAATTCTGATCTCAGACACCCACACAATTCCTGTTGCAAGTCACATGTGTGCACATTTCTGACAGCAGGATATGCCCACTTGCACTGTCTTAATGCATCAGCAAGAGTGGTGTGGCTGCCTTTTAACAGAATAAAAGCGTAAAGAAATTATTTTGTGAAACTTGGGGGCGTAGGCAGACTGATAATATTCCTCTAACTGAATTCCAATGGGTAAAAGAGGAAAAAAAAAAAAAAAAAAAAAAAAAAAAGGAAGCAAAGATACTATAACAATTTTCTCACTTAAAAGGGATTTTAAGAGAGACTGTCAAGCATCCAGGGCAACTCTCTACCTCTAATATGGGTTGAGCGACAAATTTCAATTTGAAATTAGTTAGGGAGATATTTTATAATTTATTCAAATGGTCATATGGAAGAGCTTCAGCATCAGCTCAATTGTTATTATTTAAGCTTAAGGAACCAGACTGTAATTATCTATATTGTCATTGGCAATTATCTATGATTGGCATATGGAAAAAGCAGTACAGTGTTACAACTGAAAGTGTAGCTGGAAGTCAACACTATTCAAAATGTTTAAAAGAAATAACTATTAAATCATTTTTCGGATGTGTGAAGGAATATACAAATATGTTCTCATAAATACCTTTTACCAGATCTTAGGGATACGTGATAATGAAATATTCTAACAATCATTCTTAAAAGACAGGAAGATAATGCAATCAGAAAGAGGTGAATTTAACCTCCACTAAATTGGTTTTGCTCTCATACCAACAGATCTCAGAGCAGGTTGGTTTACTTTGTTTTCCACATTCCTAATTTCACCTGGCTACTAGAACTCATCATCTGTTCTTCCCAGTTTAAGTGGTTTCAGAATGTTAGAAAAGTAAATTAACATAACTGGGAAATAAGATATATTGTCCTCTGTTTCAGAAAATACTGCCAGTAATAGAAATGCATATATACTTACATGAAGGTTTCTCAAAAATATAAAAATTAATTTAAAGAAAGGTTTGAGAGCACTTAAAAACTTAACCTGGTAAACAGATTAGGCTGTAAGAGATCACATCATGTAATTAAAAAACAGGAATCTTCTCTAAGAACAACAACAACAGACGTTGGAAAAAAAAACAAAACAAAACAAAACAGTACAAACGTAGAACGTAGCTGAGGTTTCTAACAAAATAAATAAAGAAATACATGTAAAAAGGTACACTCATGGATAAAGAACTCCAGACAAAAAGAGACTGGATCTGTGTGATGAGTAAACAGGAAACTGGGGACAGAAAAGTTAGAATGGAAGGAGTTTGCTGCCATATGTGAGAGCAGTTACCCTAAATCACTTCTTTGTTCTGAGCTAAGATTAGACATTTCAATAATATAATTCAAAGGAACAGGCTAAATTCTTAAAACCAATATTTTTTCCATTTTTAGTAGTCTTCTGGATATATACCTAAAGACAAAAATAATTCTTTTTTCTCCCAATAATTACAAAGTTAAAATCTTGCAATACTCTGCATCTAGCATTATAGTATGCAAAATCAAGTCTGAAATTTTGCTTTTCACATTTTAGGCATCTGTTGTTATGCTTTCACTCCATTCATTATACACTACTGTAACGTAGAGAAGTTGTTCTATCTTGCCTGCAAAAATGTCTTTGAAGGACAAAGTGGTCCAAGTCACAGTCTACAATGCAAGTTAAACAAGACTTTTATTTTTTCTTCCCAAAAGTGTTGCAACTTCTATATTCTCTCAGTAGTAAATCATCTATTTTTAGTCTTGTAAATTATCAGGGCTATGTCCCCAGTGAGTTGAAAGTTTTGTGGAGGACTTTGCTATAATTTTTTTTTTACCTCACATTTCACTCACATTTACTAGTGTTTTCCTCACACTGTACTCATTTGAATACAGTGTAAATGATTATTGAAAAAACAAATTATGGAAAAGCAGCTGTAACTGAAAAAGTGAGTTCAGTTGTGACCCAGTATGTACCATTATACTCTAAAAAGCGGAGCTATGGAAAAAACATACTTTGCAAATAAATATATTTGCTCTGTAATAAAAAATACAACATAATTTCAATCATAAATTCCCAATTTAATCAGATTTTCTGCCCTATCTACTCATATTTTTCATGCTCTGGTAAGCTAGTACTCCAAGTTCAACTGCTGGGCCAAAGAAAAATTCAGTAAAATGACAGGTCCACAAAGACAGATGAACGCATAACAGGATGCTCTGGCCCAAACAACAGAAGTTTTCAAATGAAAGTAAGGGAGTCCTCAAGGTGACTTTAGTTCGCTGTAACAACAGTAGGTCACCAAGTTATAGCCTACAGTGTACCAACCTGCTGTATTTTATCATTTATTCATATATATGGCTAAATACCAGAAATCAACATGTCATGTATATTCCCAAGATAACATTTTTTTTTGCTTATACAATGATACATGGAGTAAGAAAATATTAATAATTCGGTTCACAGAGTAAAATCTTGCATAAAGAAATTACTTTAATGGCATCTGATACATACATGTCACATTGAAGAGACACTTGTATATTAATTTATACTGATGCAAATACAAGTAAGCATACTGTACATGTCAACGTGCTACCAATAACATATTACCATTTGTTACATATACATGATGGACTCTTTAAACAGCATACTATTTTACTTTTGCTCTGCTAATACTGAGTACTCAAAGATTATTACAATACAAATAATAAAAATTTCATTCTGAAAAACAAGTCACAGGAAAGGTTATATATCAACTAACTTCAGTTGTAGTGAATGACAAGTTCCAGTAGTGTGGAAATAGTTTTAATTACTATTTGACACATATTAAAGCCACCAACCAACAACACTCCCTAAAACATTCCCTTTTTTAATCAATTAAATTTTGTAACAAAGAATTTTTAGCAGTGAGTATTTATATCCTAAATTAGAAATACAAGGTTTCTGGCTGCTTTGTGTTTTGTTCCTGACCCAATGTTATTTTTCCTCCATTTCTGATCCAACCAGCTATTTAAATTCACCAGGATGTTTGCACATGTTTCCTAACTCACATTACATGTTAACTAGTACATTCTTTTTTACTATTATTATTATTTTTTGGCATTCAACACTTAATATTAAAAAGCAAATTCTATACTACGAACGTCAAGTCATCAGTACTCAGTAAAAGGCCTGTAGCCTTCTATAAAATGACAAATAATCTTCACAGATGATACAGAATGTCATTCCATGACAGAGATTACAATATGACAAAACTGAGAAAGAACTTCTGTATTGATAATGAAGGGTTTCAAGAACACAGTGGGCAGAAGTCCTAACATACTTGAAAAATATTTAACTGAACAATAATGGAGCAATGCCAAATACTAAAAGTTACCAAAGATAATTTTAATTGTTGTAGATATAATAGTGTTCAATGACAGCTGTTTTGGAACAAAAAGGTTATTTCCTGCAAATTATTATAATATTTTTCTCCCAAAATAGCCCCTGATTCACTGCTAAAGTTACCTGGCATTCTCTAATGGTTAGCACAGACTAAAAACCAATTATTAATTTTATTTTTTAAAGATTCTTAAGATCTTAAATGAAAATAATGATTTATTAAAAAGCCTAATAGGAATCAACTCAGAAAAGCTGCTGACAAACCAATGGAACTATTTGCATGAGTGAAACATCAATGACCTTAATACAATAGCTATTTCAAAGATCAGTAAGAATTAAAGGTACTGCTTCTCTACCTAGCAAAATTTCATGAATGCTGGCAGCACATTTTTGGGTTGATTTGTGATTTAATCAGAGAGCAAGCAGATACAATTTATGTAGTAGAAACTAACTGTCATTTGAGGCCTTTGAGTTTACCATTTGTACACATTTACACAAAGTAGCATTATAAAAATATTATGCCCTAATACTACAAATATTTATGTACTTCTTCACTATGCTACTGTCAGGAGTCTCACAGTGATTGTGAATCCATGTGTAAAAGTTAGCAGTCAGAGTTGTGTGTGAGCTTATTTTGTTGGAGTATACCAAGGTGGTCACAACTTTCATGAAATAAGAAAAAAGCCCTTGCAATATATTTTGTGAGATGCAAGAAAAGTGTGATTACATTTTATTGGTTTGCTACTCCTTCTGGTGATTCTTTTAGAAATAACATTAATAAAGTTGTATAATTTTAGGATGCTTAGCACTATATTAATATATATTAACTAAAAAGACAAAATAACCCTGCTTTTTAGCCTTTGGTTTTGTTATTGGAAGATATGCAACCTATTACTGCAAAGACTAATGAAGATATTTAATTTAAGATAATTAACTCTCTATAATTGTCTGAACACCTAATTCTCTTTTAGACTTTATGATGTACATCTGCCTTATGTTTGTAAGTATGCAAGTATATAAACCTGATCTACCAGCCATTTGAAAAAGACAGATCATCTCAATTCTCCTCAATTTAAAATCCTCTAGAGTTTCTCTCAGTAATGGAAATCAAAGTTGTGGTAACATCACTGTGAGGTCTGTCCCACAGTGACTGAAATTCTGAGAAACTAATCCTTAAGGCTGGACAGTATACTGGGAGATGCTCTTGATTCAATGACTTTCACTGGGATTTGGCAGTTGCAGTGTATACTGTTTTCCTACAGAATCCTCATTTATTTGAGCGATAGTATTTCTGACATCTATCTGGAGCACCCTGGAGACTGGGGTAAAATATGTAAAAAGCAGGGATTTTAAAAATAGTATTTCAAATTAATTCCATCACAACAATGTATAAAAACTATAAAACAGGACAAAGGTCATAGGAAATGGAAGTGCCAAGCGATCTTCACACAATCCTCCAAAAGAAACAATAGGAGGGGGGGAGTTAATTCTTTTTTAACAATTATGAGGGAGTAAATATCACAAAAACTAACTTTCTCACACTCTTAAAGAGATTATTAAATTCTCTTCCTGAACAAATGTTCATTTTGAAGCTGGAAGCAATGTTCTCTAGATGCTTTAAGTTAAATTTTGGACTTAGGAGTTTTCAGTTGTCTTTACTGCAATCAATGAACTGCTGTGTGAGAAGACGTAGCAAACTACATGAACATTAGAAATATGGGGTTTGATCTGCTGAAACAGTTATATACCAAGTCCATTAATGAGCATAAACAATTGTATAAATACTAATGACTTACTTTAGTAATAAAAGTATTATTCACATTTTATATATGAGCAAAATGAGCCACAGCTAAGTGACTTAGCCAGTGACCCACAGGAAGTCAGTGACACAACCAGGAATAGAACATAGACCTCTCAGCAGCTAGTCCCATGCTTTAACCACAAGACCAGCCACCCTCTTCCCATCTTATATTAGCACAACTGTAAATCTTGGTTGCATCAGCTACTAATTTAAGATGTCTAAACAAGTTCAACTGTAGAAATCTCAGTTTTGAAAGTTTAATGACTTAGATTCATAAATCTCTCTTAACTTAATCACACAACAAATTAGGATAAAATGGTGTTTTTAATAGAAACTTAAAATGACCACAAACTTTTTGTTGCTTTAAAATGATTCCTTCAGAAATAAATTTCTGATGTATTAGAAGATCTGATGGATAGCAGTATACGCTTGAGCTCTTTATTACTACATTCTTTTGTCTGAAATCTGCGTGTGATACAAAATTTAGATCCACCTGATCAGAATGGACTATAACATGAAGACAATATCCTATTACAGAAGAACCAGACAATCCCAGAGAAAACTTATTCTCTTCAAGACAGAAAGAAATCGGAGAAGTTGAGAGTTGGGGAAAGACCAAAGATAATGAATAAACCATTATAATTAGAGGTAGGCAGCCTGGTGTGATCTTGGCTTTACAGAATTTAAAGCAGGCATGATTTGGATTTTGATCTCTTTTTATCTGAGCTTCAAGGTTCAGGAAAAGGAGGATCATTGTTAGTTAAAAGGGTTCTTGTTTTGACCCGCTCAATAGTTATCTACAAAAAATCTGCATTATGCCTAGTCCTATCACTTTTGCTGGATCCAAGGCACAGCATGCTAAAATGCAGTATAACAATACTGTAGGGTGATCTCCAAAGAGAGTCTGGAATCATACCAAGGGTCTTCCAGATGGTCTTCCACCATCACTTATTTCCATATAAAACTCCACTGATTGCAGTTTAAACTCCTGATTTCCTTCAAGTAAAACTGCATATAGAAAGAATGTGAAAATTGAAGATAGACATGTGACAGAATATTATGAAATACTTATTGCAAACATATCTTCCCAGAAGACCAAAAACTGCCAGTAAAGAGAGAATAAGATATGCTAATGCAAAATTCTTGTTATCAATAAATGAACAGCAGCTATGTAAATTGAAAAAATACATAACTCAAGATAAAGAAGACAGGGTAACTGTAAAAAATGCAGCAATACAATAGTTTCATAGCTTTCTTAAACCCCTTTACTTTAAAACAATGCAATTTACACAGCCAGAACTGTTCTGACTGCTAGATTTATAGTCACACTGCTGGAGTATGAGATTGCCCTCTAGATGTTACGCTTGGCTAGATAATTTTTCATTCTTTCCAGTATACCGAGATGGGACACACTGTGTGATTTGTGATTTTAAACTTCTGTAATGCACCTGGAGACCTAAAGCATAGACACAATGAAAACATCAAAATAATTAAGTAAATTTGAAACTAGTATATTTGCAGAGACAGGAAGGCGTATACATTTTTCACCTCCGTATCCTTAAAAGATTTCTACCCTTTTCAAGACCTACCTGGCATACCTTAGAATCAGTTGCACAAAAATTCCTTCATTAAGATTGGAAAGAAAAATAAAATTGTTTAAGACAGACTATTTGGGCCATACCCTTATCCATCCCAAGATTCCAAAAGTACTCTTTCTCATTTCAATGGGACTATTTTTGCTGTATAATTCAAGTCAATCTGCTTCAACTTTTCTTAATAATTAAAATGAATAAATAGTATACACACACCACAGGAATAAAATCTTTTTTTCAGATGCATCAAACTTCAAAAGATTTACCATTTCTTCCATGTAAAAAGAACTAATTAATCCTTTTAGAACCAGTAAGAAAAATAAAGTAAAATTGATCTTTTCTGAAGACAAGTTGTCATCTAACTTTAAAATCAGAACTGATGTTGAGGCCCTTTGCAACTTGCCTCTGAATTTAGGGAAGAATTGCCCGTGATTCAGGAAGGCCTGAGCCTGACATTTCATTCTTGTTTCATAATGCTTAAGGTCCCAGCCAAACCTGGGAATTCATTCAGATAGCAGGGCAGACAGTCGCCATAATCAAAAGCCTGCAGTCAAACGATGCAAACAAAAGCCGCATGAGAAATTGATAAAGAGATTTCTTTATTATTACCATTTCATTACTGAAAAAAGAAAATCTAGAATTAATTTTAGAAAAGATAATGTATTTGTAGCCTGCTTTCATCAGCAACACAAAAACAATTGGCTTTCTATCTTCCATGAGTGAAAAAAATGACCTTTGTTGATAAAAAAAAGCCAGATTAATTCAAATAATAAATAAGGTGTATTTTTGACTACGAAAGAAAATTTAAGAATTCTTCCCTTGAATCTTCAAATTAATATTAGCTGTCTTTCTAAAAGATACAGGGCACCAAACACTACATAAAAAGCTGTTAAGCAGGAAATCAGAGTAAGTAATTTATTTTTCCTTTCCTGTCTCAATCTGTTAAAATGCATATTTACAAAACCTAAGTAATTTGTACATAATAAGCCAATATTACATTTCTGCTTTATATCCTACAAATTCTTTTCAAAGGATGAACTTGTTAAAACAGCACAATGCTTATAACTTAAAGAAAATTGTATAGTATTTGTAACAATTCTCTGAAAGTTCGGTTTGGTTGATTTCTTTGGGCTGAGTTGGATATGTCTTTATTCCACACATGGAATTTAATTAAAAGTATTATTTATGTGTGCATGCAATTTTATTACAATTAAAAGTAAAATCTAAAGTATGTTTTTTTTTCCTGCTTTACTTATGACCTTATTAAAAGTCTAGCATCAAAGTCTGACTTTATATTCACAATCAGATGTTTATTAATACCTGCCATTTTCTGGAATGCTCCCAGTTTCATGGAGTTTTTTAAAATGTGCATTTTAAAGTCCTGAGTTTTTGAAGAGCTCCTCTGTTAATCAGACAAATTAAGGGGGTATATTCTCCAGTAGTTTGCACAGAGAACAGTGTTGTTTCTGTTCTCAGCAGAGCTAAATTTGAACTCTGTGGAGGTGTCCAGCTAAGATCCTTCTTTTAATATCCTATTGAAACTTTACATAAGATATTGTTGTAAAGTGGTTAGAAATAGTATTAAAATAGGTATTTAAACCTCTTTTATTGGTATATTATTTTTACCCACATTTGCCTGTTTATTCATCCATGGCATCTTGAGCTAATTCTGAGGTTTTGTTTTACTTGTTTTCAGTCCCTGGCTTCTAATTCTGAGTCAGCGTACTACTGAATAGGTATTACTGCAGTAAGCCTAATAAAAAAAAAAAAATAATAATAATAATAATAATGAAGAAAACAAACAAAAGATTTCCACTTTTCTAGAGCTAAAAAATTCCAGATGGAAGGAAAATAGAAAAAAAAAAATCCTTTATATGTCAAGGCAGAAGTAATGCTTGCTTCAAGCCCATACAAATAGATAATTCTCATAAAAATTAACATGAGGCTTCAAGCCTCTACAGAGATTGTTCTCATAAACAAAAAGCTGTAGGCAATGTTAGTATCTATAAGTCAACCAGGTATTTTGACGTATTCAACTCTAATCTATAAATTGCCTTCAGTATACAAATAATAAAGCAAACGGAGACTCTCTTTCAAAATGCCTGATGACTAAGAACCATAATGAGGCAAATTTAGGATCCTCTGAATCTTCTAATGATGTCCAATAGATCAAGGGTTTTTAAAGATAAACTGTTGTATCCTGGGGCATCTTGACTTACAAGATGACTCTCTGAAGAAAGTTGTTGATCTTATGACTTACTTTTAACATCTAACTTCTATTTAAAAGAATCTAAGGGTGAAATGGAAGGAGGTGACATGCTTGTTTGAACTTGCTCTGTCTTGAGACTTACTGAGCATAGTCTATACCGCTTCTCTCTGCATGCCTCAGAGGCAAGGGGAGGGGGGGGTCTGTAGCTAAAAAAAGTGGGGGAAAAAAGAATTTCATTTACCTCCGTTACTGCTAAGAATCTTTTCAGAAAAGCATTTACTCCTGCCACAGTAGGATGCAAACTGACGTGAGGTGACCAAAGCAACTACCCGCAGCGCAGAGAGGAGTTAGCTGGAGGAGAATGGGAATGCAAAAGAGAAAGCAGTTAGCAGCCGGAAAAACTAAATTTTCAGTTACAGGAGATTACAGGGAGCAGAGATCAAATTCCAGATCCACTCCAGGGCCCGCGGTCTGCCCTCACGCAAGGTACACGCTTGTGATTTGGCTTAACGGGCACGGACCCGGAGGGAACCGGCTCGGGTGAACGGACGGGGTCTGACGGGGAAGGGCAGGGGAAGGGGAAGGCGCGCCTCCTCCTCCTCCTCCTCACCCTCACTGACCCGTTCCCTCTCCGCGTCCACCACCTCTCCCGTCCCTCTGGGTGCTCGCCCGCCCCGGCGGCCGCAGCCGAGCCCCGCACCTCAGCCCCTGCCCCTCCCCGGAGCCCGCCACCGGCCGCGGCTCCAGCCCCGACCCGCGCAGCGCCCCGAGCCCCGGCCCGCGGCGTCGGCTCGCCCCTGGGCGACGGCCGGGTGGGCCGGCGGGGGGCGGCGCAGCGGCGGGGGAGGCGGCGCCTGGCCGGTAGGATGGGCCGGGCCGGGGAGTTTATCCCGCTGGAAGGGAACAGTGTCCCCGGCTGAGACTTGACAGCACCAGGTCAGTGCGGGCTACCGGGGGAGGGGAGGAACCTTCCCCTGAGGTGAGGGGGGCGCGGGGACAGCCGCGGGCTGAGGGGGGAGCCGCGGGCTCCTGAGGGGCGCCGCGGCTGGGGGCGAGGAGGGGCTGAGGGGAAGCGCCTGGGGCGGGAGCGGAGCAGCCCCGGCGTGGGGACAGGGCTCGGGCTCGGCCCCGGGGCGGGGGGAACCGAGCCGCCGGGGATGCTCGGGGACCGGGCGGGCTTCGAGGGCGAGCGGGCTCCCAGGGGTGCTCCCGGGGCTGAGGGGCGAGGAGGGGGAGTTCGGGAACGCGGGGCACGGTCCGGGGGGGGCGGGAGGGCTGCCGGGACACGGCTCCGCTGCCGGTGGGGGCCGCCTGAGGGGACGGCACGGGGCGGGCACGGGGAGCCCGGTGCGCCGGGGCTCCAGGTGCGCCTTGCCGGGCTCGGGGTCCGGGGGCTGGGGTTTGGGGTCCGGGGGCTGCCGCCCCCCCGGGGGGGACCCAGGGGCCATCCGCTGCCCGCCGGGATGGGGGCACCGCGGGCAGGGCGCAGCCCGGTGCTGCGAGAGGAGAGCGGGGCGGCCGGGGAGCTGCTGGCGCTCACCTGGCCCCGTTCGCGTAATGAATGAAGAGCGTTGGTTGGCGGTTTGGGTTTTTCTTCATTTTATTATTTATTTCTCAACCGCAGAAAGTCAGGGAGCCTTCCTGAGCCTGCAACAGCCGAGATGCTGTGTTGAAATGTGTTATGTCTTGATGGCATGCCTCAGGTTCGCAGGAGCATTTTGTAATCTTCCTGGTGTCATTTCTCTCCAGGGTATTCTACAACTGGAGAGTGCAAGTTCCTGTGGTGTTGTAACTTCACGGCACTGTGTACACATGACCATACAATGCTGACTTAACAGTGATGTATTTATTAATAATCAGTGACGTAAGACTGGTATTTGCTCTGATGGAAGGCTCAGGAAATTATCAATTTCTCCACGTGCTGTGGGCTCTGGGTTCCTTTAAATCAGAAGGATCGATTACAGCTCTCCCCGAAATACCTGAGGCCGTGGGCTAGCCTGGTAGTCGTGACCTGCTGCCCCATCTCTGAACAAGCTTTTGCTGTGGAACATGGTTGTAGCGTTCCACTTAAAAATGAGTAGCCAAAACAAAAATATATAAATATGTACATTGCTGGTAGCAACTATTCCATAATTTAATCAGTAATTTAGCTTTTAAAACGTTACTATAGTTTGTTACTAGTTAACTAAAATTTTCCAGTGTACACCATGTATGACATATGATACTCAGTGCTGTCCATGGGAGTGAACTTTCCTCTGTTGTGCTCCCATTAATATCAAAATTTATTGTGTGAAGTGGTGTTTGACATCATTATTCTTTTGGCTGTCACAAAAAATAGCTTCAAAAATTGTGTAGAGATTTAATTATAAGATTAAAAGAAATCTGTCTAAGCAGTGTGTTAAGGCATGTGGTGCAATATAAGCATGAACTTGTCAAGGGGAGAGAAAATTGAAAAAGTAATTGGCATGGAGTTTGAATGATAACCAATCATAAATGTAATTCAAAGGTTTTTTTTACACAGGCAGTACTTGAATTTAAATGTTCTTAGGCATCAGTTTTGTAAAATATCTCATTAACTAACTAAAGATAGTATGTGTTTCTTAGCAATGCCTCCGTGTCAGGTTCCTGGACATTACAACTTATTACACGTCAGCACTCAATGAAACTTCCATTACAATATGGTCATTACACAAATAATTTTTTCTCCTCCAAAATGCATTTATATTTCATATAGTGAAATATCACAAAAAAATGAAGGTGGCAAGATATTAGAAATTAGCTGATGAACATTGAAGCTATGCCTCTTTTAGCTTTCCCTATGATACTGATTAAAAACATCCAGTATCAATACTGTTTCTATGTCCGTCTCTTTTCTGTGAATTTTTGGAGACATCCATAAGTCCATTTCTAAATCAATAAAATAAATTTAGGTCCCACATCAATTACTAGCACTGTAATTTAGTACTTCTAGCAGTGGCTCATAAAATGAATTTTGAAGAAAGTTATATGGAAAAAACAGGAAAAAGTTTAAAAGTAGAAAGAAAACTGCCTTGTGAAATGATGGATTAAATAATGAAACGTATCTATCATAGGTTTTTTCCGTCTTGATTTCTGAGGCTTCCTTTTTGTTTTACATGTATGTTCTGTTCAGAGTGGCATCAAATATATTTACTAGCCAGTTATTGTAGCCTAAATGTGAATTGTTAGTTATGCATATTTGATATTTGGAATTTGAGGATTTTTACTTTTTTTTTTTTGTCACAAGAATTATCCCGATACTATCTTCTGGCATACAGTAAAACAGTTTCCAGTGCAGTTACTCAAGAGAAATTAAAATACAATTATAAGTTCTCTACACTGGGTACTTTTGAAGTCATGGACACAACACTCTCCATTAGTTGTTGTTATTAGTTTCATTTTTAAATCACTGGTAGACTTATTTAATAACAGACTCTGTCCCAACTTAGCATCATATTAGATGAGTGCTAATTACTCTGTAATGTGTTTCCATAATGATCTATATTTTTTAATGTTAGGGATCTATTTTTCATGTACTTTACAGCAAGTGTTCACTGTGTGTCAGTTAACTTTTTGTGGCCTGACAAAAGAAAAAGTTAGAAATAACACAAAGCAAGAGAGCATTGTTATACTCAAGTCCTGCGTACCCATGCCACAAACAGAAGCTGGGATTTCCCAGTAGCAGGTCAGTTCTTAAGGATTTAATTTAACTGCTATGGATCACTTGGAAAAAATCCCTACTGCCACCTCTTTTTTTGCCTGCAGAGGCTTTCCCAAGACTGAACAAAAATGAAAGAGCCGTAAGATTTGTCTTCAGATATTCAGATTCCCATGAGCATGAAACATAAATTGAATCCTACATTAAATGATAAACTTCTTGCCTTTCTCTCACCAGTTCCACACCACCACCTTGGCCCAGTGGTGTCGTTTTTTTTCTTCTTTTTTTTTTTAAATGAAATATAGTTTGTCTTTTTAAGTTGTTATTTTTCACTCCTCTCACACGACAAGACAAATATAAACCTAAATCTTTTGCTTTTTTTTTTTTTTTTTTAATTCAGGAGGGGAAAAAAAAAAAAAGGCAAGGCCTGATCTGTAGTCTGCATATCTCAAAGCTTTCACAGAACTTAAGACAACTTGATCACACTCAAACTTTCTTCCCCCTTTTGAACTCACCTTCCAGCATATTATTTGGTCTGTTTCTCCACTCCTGAACCACTCAGGAATTGAGTGCTTGAACTGAATTGAACTAAACAATTGCATCATTCTCCAATTAAGATTTGTGATATATGAACTACATAGATATTTTTAATTACCTGTATTGAAGTAATGCCTAGCAGCCCGGTCAAAGTTTGGGCCATTTGGTACTCAGTCAAACAAAAAGGTTTTCCCTGTCCTTAATACCATGTGATCTATGAAACGAGAATGCAAATAGTTACATATTTGCAATGGAGACACAATATAGTAGTGAGATTGATGCAAAAATTGTAATTTACACTTTCAGTGTTTCAATTTATGCTCATAACAGTAACAGATTCTTACATTGGTAACAGATTCTAAACTGTATAATTACAAATGGAAAAAACTAAGGTATATTTGTTACAACAAATGTGGTAACTTTCAGCAAAAGAAGATTTCCAAGCAGCACCTTACTATCTATTGCTGTTTCACTGGCCTTCACTGTAAATAGGCAAAAGAAATCCTACTTAGAAAGGAGGAAGATAGGTAACTACCTCAAAAACCAGGTTGTATGTTTCTGGAATCAACTACCAGATGATGCTTTGTGGACTTGCATAAGCCACCCCCTTCCCTCATGACTAAGCAGATCACCTTCATGCCATGCAGTCTGCACATTCAGGACAAAGTCTATGAATTCAAGTCTATGAATCCCAAAGTCTACTCTGCTGGTTGATAATTAGCAATTTAAAAAACACAAAGCTTACGTAGCTTTCTGTATGTATGTTCAGGCACAAGTGTGCTTGATGAATGCCGTGATGAATGTATATGTATTGTTGTGCACATACTTGGAGGGCATATGTGTGCGCAGGTAACGTATTAACCCTATGTTATGGAAAGACTTCCTGCTTATCTCAGTGATGTAGAAAATCTATATATAACATGAGATAACACACTGTGATAAATATTGGACAATATCCAAACGGAGAAATACAGAGAACATTCCACTGTATCAAAAAAAGGTCACGTCAGTTTATTGGAAGATGCATAGAGGCTAGAAAAGAAGTCCCGGCTTCGTTTAAGTCAGTGGAGGTTCTGATGTTTCAGTAGGGTCAGGTTTGCCATCTACGTGCAGTGTTTGAAATGTCCTGTATGCGGCTTGCTACAACTAGTGAAGTCAGTCGGTGGTTTTAGTATACAGAACATAGAGGGCCCAACTCTAAATGAGTTGCTGTTTTCCCAGTGAGACTAAAAGGCTGAAATGAAATAACCGTGAATATATATTACAGTAAAAACCCTAGGTTTTTGTTTGTTTGTTTGTTTTTAATGGTTTAAGAAATGTAAGTAAAACAGGAATGATATATTTCTCTTGCTTTTGTTCTAGAATTTGTATGATCACTTTCTTAAAGTATTTTAACTGTAAGTGAAATAGTGACATTTTGGTACAGACTTTACAGTTGGGATTAGTTTATTCCAGGCCCTCAAATTAGGCATGTGTCTGAGGTCTTGTAACAGCTATTAGGAGAGGAAAACATGAAACTTCATGCTGTTTTACGGATCGTTGGTGATGATAATTCCATGATCTCCATGGGGGAATTGTGTCTTTCCTCTTTATCACAAATTTGATTGTGACATATTTTAGACTCCCTTCTGCCAGAATCCTATTCCTTTTTTATAGGGAACTTCCGGCTACAATTCAACTGACTTTACCTGTGTGCGTTTCTATAGTTCTGAACATGAGATTTTGCGTACAGTTTTAGCTGTCCTGTAAGACTTATATAGAATAAGTGAGAGGGATGGAAATGTTCTTATTGAGTCTCGTGTTTTTCCACTGAGTTTAAGCACATTACTTTTCAGAGAATTTCATATTTGCACAAAGTAGCCCTGCCCAATTATGATCTGGTCTTAAACTTTTTACACAAGATGTGATTACAGTACATTGCATAAAACAGGATTTTATGTTATAATATTGCATTGTAAGTCCATAGTACTTGTGTGTTTGTTTAGATTTATTGAACAGAGGTGTTGTGTAACTGCTGTAACTATTCACAGTTGTGCAGCAGCAATTCTGAAGTTTGGGAGGCTTTCAGCTTAGGTTGCTATCTCTATACAAATAGAGTGATATATGTTCTTCATATTTATGCTAGGGGAATATTTTGATGTTTCTCAACCATGGTGGTTTGAAACATATGTCAGACTACCAAAAGAGTCAATCTGTTACACCAAAAAAAGGAACTATGAAAAGAAAAATGTTAATTACAGGCTTTAACACTCACACCAAGATCTTCTAGTAGGGGTGGTCAGAAAAACAGGTTTTACTACCTAGGCCTGGTGCTTTGTGGTGCTATCTAATGTGGGGGCTTGTGGAAAAATGCAGCCACTTCTATTTACTGCCTTTCATAACGCACATATTTCCTCATGGTAGGTTTAGGTTCTGACTTCTTTATGTCTACAGTAAATAACACTCAAGAGTTTATCCTTTCATCTTGAATATGTTTTACTTGGAGTTTCTGTTCATTCTTCCCTACAGTAGTATTTCAGCTACAAAATTTTATATGAAATCTCAGATTTTAAGCTTAGTAGAAGCTTGTTAGAGTGTGGTATCTTGCTAAATTGATTTCTAATCCTACCTAAGAATTTGAAAAATATAAAGCCAAATTTTATTTCTAGTTACACCCAGAGATACCTGTAGATAAGTAAGTACAGCAGTGCGGGAGGGCAAAAGGGTGCTTTGTTTGCACAGAATTTTATCTGTTTTCTCTAACCTTATTCAGGACCATATTTGATTGAATCATGAGAAAATTTGAAGAGGCTGAGTTGCTCGTTCCCTCCAGAACAATGAAAATGTCTGTTGTTTGCTTTCTAGCTTGTTGGATATGTGAACCAAAGTTATTTCACTGACCTAGGAATGTAGCTGTTCCTCAGAATCTGCTGAAGTTAACTACTGACAGTGGATGGAATTGCTTCTTGGAGAACTAAGTTCTGTTAGATTGCTACTGTGTTTCGTCTTTATCTCCTGGATGCCATCATTTGCATTTAAACTATGCGTATCTAACAAGCCTGATTTGTGCATTAAGACATGTTAATATGTATGATTTTTAAATGATTAGAAATATTATGAATAGCAGTCTAATACTTTATTTATTTTAAATATCCCATAGTAACAGTCAGCATAAAGTAGCTTGGCAAATGACTAACATATTGTAAAACTCATAAGAAAGTGTAGATTTTTGATGTTTTTGCCCAGAACATGATTAAAGAGGATGGAAACAAAAGTTCTGCAAATGTGCTTTCACTTTCAGAATTTCCAGCTGTTGCTGAAGATGTTTGAGATGATAAACAAGATGAAACTAGGCTATATTTAGAACAAAAGGATTTAGCATTAAATCAGTTCTCTGAATGAAATAATCACTATTTAAAAGTGGGGGTCATTTCTTTTCTGGATTTTTTTTTAATTTTTTTTTTTTCTATTTTTACATTCATTCCAGAGTTAGTGCCAGAATTGCTAAATTAGCCCGGAGTAGGTTATTTAGTAAGGATCTCAGCTAAGTATGAATTGTTGTGATTAACTGTAGAGTAAGTTTCATCATCAGTATTGCAAAAGGTTACTATCACAGGTACTGAAATTAAAATAGGGAATTTAAAAAGTGGCATTGAAAATTTACTTTGAAGGTTCCAGATTTTTGACAGTGGTTTTAAAGCATTTCTCATGGTTAAGACAATGCAAAATAACTTCCCCAAAAAACTATGGAAGCTTAGTTTTTGTTCCTAGATCACTTTTTTGTTATTGTGATGTGTGCACTTAAAAAATGCAAGCAAATTTTACCCTTGCTTCCCATGTTTATCTTTCCAGTTGATCTTGGTTCTAGTTTTCAAGCTTCTTGTAGTATTAGTTATGATAGGAGTTTGCCTCTTGTCTTGAAGTGGTTAATTGTTTTTGTGATGCAGAGAAGAACATCATGGCATGATGAATAAGAGACCCCAGAGGGTTCCTTGCACAGTTTCCTTTGGGTACTGCCCAAAGACTTGTTCTCTGGGTCTGCCTCATGTGATCAGGCTGGCTAACTTTACCCAGTTAAATTGGGTGCGGCGGATGTTAATTATGTTCACAATATCTCATTTAGTGTTTTGTTTTTTTTTTTTCAGTAGTCCAGCACCTTGTATAGAATACACATTTAAAATCATCGCATGGGTTCAGGTTATTACTCAGCCTAGATAGGATGAAACATCAAGTTATGGAAGTTACTTTCTGACGGATAATTAGATTCAAGGAAGGAATTTTCTTAGATCAGGATTACTGATTTCATAAGGAATAGTGATTATAGCATAATTGATGTAGGCAGGAATTCTTGACAATTCTTGAAGAAGTACTAGAAAACCCTTCTGTATCAAGATCTTATTTTTCCCCTGGTAAAGATATTTTCTTGTAGACACATCTTGAAAATTTTGGGATTGAAAGTCTTAATCCAAAAACACACTTTTCCCACAAACACATCTTTGTGTTTTAATTTATATATATATATATATATATATATATATATATATAACAATTAAGCATGCTGATGTCATACTGCATAGTAAGTGCCTCATTATGAAACGAGCCTGCGTCTATCAGTCTACCATTGTTTCCACTGTTCTCTGCATTGGAATACAGAATCTGTCAAATTTTTAAGGAGTCACAGTTTTGTTAAGATGTTTTTATGCAAGTCCTCTGCATTGTACATAATATGCTGTTTCATCTTTTTGTGACATAATACTGAGGATGTGGAAGTCATGTGCACTTTCCATTCTTTTTTGGGTCATCAGGGTGCCACTATTAAGTAGGTGGGAGATCAAATGAAAACCCAGAAAAATACCCTGTACACTCTGTATCTTTTTCTCTCTCTCTTTTTTTTTTTTTTTTTAATAAGAAACAATATTATCAACAAAGTGTTCTGCTTTGCAAACAAAACTATCCACAACAACATTTATGCAATGACATGTGAGATTAAGGCACTGACTCTGTGGTACAGTGGAGCAGTTAGATCTGCAATAGAGGCTACTGCTGGGCAGTACGTTTTAGTATCAGTGCAGTGGGGGACTAAGACGGGGATGTAAGGCCAATGTGGGCCCAGAAGAGAAGAGAGTTGATGAAAAGTGAAAAAGCTGTCCATAATGAATGTTAGGAAAGGAAATTAAATAATTCATTTATTTATTTAATTAAAGGAAGGCAGTGAGAATATTGGCTAAGACTTTGTCCTTTTGCTTGATTACTTTAGCTCTTTTGATGTTTGCCAAATAAGATATTAAAAAGCAGGGAAATTCTTTAACAATACAGATGTTTGAATTTCTTTCTCAAAGTTTAAAATTTATTGTTGGAACCTTCTTGATCTTGAATTCTCTCTAGTCTCTTATGAGATTTTCAGCTTTTCTTGGTTTGAGATATGCTGACAATGCCATAAAGTGGTCTTTCACTGTATTTTGGCATCCTACTCATTGTTCTTTTTCTGCCCAAGTTCTGTTTTTTAAATCTAGGCTTATTTATTACTCCTTTGAGAACAGGAACTGTCTGATATGCTAACAACAAGTGACAGCTTTCCTGTCACTAAGGACAGGAGAACAGGCAGTGAATATTGCTGAAGTCTGAGGTAAGTTTAGAATAACAATAACTTGTACATACGCTAAATTTGATATACTGTAGTGTGACTACATTCTCTGACGCAGGCTGTGCAACGGATTCCTGTCTCCACCCCTATCCACTAACAGGAAGGCATAGTGTAATGTTATAGAGCATGTGGCAATACTACATTTCTTCTGAAGCTTGACCCTTAGACAGGAGGGTATCTTTTCTGTTGTCACTGATGAAACAACTATACTGTGAATCTCCTTATAATGCCAGAATGAATGGATATAAACAAAAAATTAAAAAATAATAATTATATATATTTTTAAATAAGGTGGACATGAAAACAGTGGGAGATAGTAGGGGCATCTCTCCATTTCCTCCCCAAATCTGCATTTTGAAGAGAAGAATAAAGGGAGGAAAAGGTTTGAGGTCAATAACATGAGAGACTCAATGTAAGAGGGAGAGACAAAGTATAGAAAAACATTCATTGTCCTTGAAGGAAAGCAAAAAAAAAAAAAAAAAAAAAAAAACAAGGAGGAAGAAGAAATTCATTCAGATATGGTTGCCACTTCCCTGACAATTAGTCCAGGAAGGGCTAATGATCATAGTGACTATACCTGGCATTTACTCTATAGGAGAAAGGAATTCTTTGGAGTTTGAAATTGCAAGATTTATAGTGCACTCATTTAACAACTAATATGGAAATTAAATTAAGACAATGTGGGCAAAATACTGAGCAAAACTGTTTTCTGATTCCAGTATGTCATATAAAGTCCTGTATAACTCAAAGATGGCATCTTCTGGATGAGACTTTCTGAAATTGAATTGGGGGGAAAAGAGGAGGAAAAAAAAATAAAAAGGAAAATATCTGGAAAAGATGAGTTTTATATTAGGAAGAGATACTGGCAGACTCCCCAGAATGTTTCTGCCTTCATCTTCTACAACCGTTTATTCATTAACAGGTTCCTGTATGCCCTTTGAGGATGTCCACTCCATTTGAAGAATAGTCAGTTTTCTTCTACAACTACAATGGGGGCTTTTAGTTCTACAACTATAGGATTGTTTTAGCTCATAGTAACTAGGGGTGATTTCGGGGGGCTATTGTATCCAGTATATGTTGTTACCTCTTCTCAGAGCAGGAGAATCTGATGAGGTAAATAATAAGCAGTTTCCTGCTGTAATATTGCCAATTCTATGTTGTAGATTTTTGAAGCAGCAAAATATTTCTTATGCTTTCATATGACATTAAGATAGATAGGTAAATGCTTCTGTTAGATGGTAATTACAGGAAATTGATAATTTTACTCATTTTGTCTGTAAGGATGAAGAAAGTAGCTTGTATTTTAGAACTTTCCCTCTCTGCCATTTCCTTCTGGCACAGACACAATGTTTTGCTGGAATGAAACGACAGTTTGGGAAAAATAGTTCAATACATTTTATGTTAGTGCTCAATAAAAGGGTGTACAAAGGAAATGCATATTTGGTGAGATTTATGAGAGTTCTAGAGGGTTATTCACATTCACACTGATGCTGAGTGCCTTCAGAATTGTATGCTTCCCCTTCCTGAAAGCTAAGACTACTACACACGTTGCCAGCTCTCAGGCAGATAGTAGCACCACATTTAGGAAAAACTCTGATAAAAAATTAAATTACACAGTGAATTTGAATGGGGGAAAAAAAAGAAAAAAATAAAAAAGGCATTTATACTCCCTGGACTCAGGGAAGTCTAAATGAACTCAAAGGCTAGATCCATACTATTAAATTAAGAGATGCCATAACTTGTGCACAGGCTCAGGAAGTGGATAGTTAAATGGCTAAATTATCAGAATTGTCCCTGGTCCAGTTATAGCTCAGCCAACAGTAATTCAAGTGCTTTCAAGAAACACTTTGAGAGTGAGCATGGACAAGTGACCATTCACAACAGGACTTTAAGTGAGTCTACCCCATTTTGAGAATGAAGAGACAAATACAGCCAGAGTACTCTTCAAATACATCCTGGTACTCTTCAGTTTATTAGTATAGCTGAAACTAAATGTCTCTCAATTTGTTATAATTACTTTTTAAGTTTCCTCCTGCCAACAGAACAAGATGAGCTGTATTTGATGTTCCATTCATAGATTTTTAGCCCTAAAAATTAATAAATCATAAATTGGAGATCTTTCACCATAAGTTTGCAAACTTACAAAGAAGAAATAGGAGTTGAATACCTGGAAAAATAGAGGTAGTAGACCATTGGCATTTATGTAAAGAAAATCTATATGCCATTTATTTTATGTTGTATGTCTGTTTGGCTGAACAGAAATGAAAGAGCATATGACATAAAGCCCAAACTCTTTAAAAAAATACTCCCAACGTTTTTTTCTAACTCCCAGTGAAAGGTCAGGCTGTTAGCAGAGCTTGTTTTGCATGATGACAGAGTTCTCTCTATACATATACATCTTAGGTATCTGTCCTGAGCAGATGTTACTAAAATGTGTTTATATGACATGGTCATTTTATACTCTGGAAAATATGAAAATTAAACAAAAAAATAAAATTATGTCCTACTGTCCATTCCAGGAATTACAGATAAACACACTAACTCACCTTTAGAGAATACATTACAACCTGTTTGCTCTGAAAATTCCTTTTGGCTCAAGTGAAAGTACACAGTGCAAACAAAGTTATGAAATGTGTACACAAGGTGTGAGAGTAGATGGTTCTACTTGTGTATAACTTTATGGGTCTGATCCTTCAGGGTAGTCAATGCAATCTGACCTTTACACTCATCATCTCATCGATTTGAATGAGATTACAAATGAATATTAGAATCAAATCAAACCACTTTATTTTCCCCATTAGTATCAATAAAGGACAGCCAAGGTTTTATTATTATTATTAAATAGAAAGCACAGAATGGTAAAATCTAAACAAGATGAACACATCTTAAGAGTTGAACATTTAAGATCTAAAATATTTGACAATGTGACCACTATTTTAAATTTCATTTCTATTTTAAAAGCTGATAAATATTTTGATAGTTTAAAGGATTTTAACAATGTCACTGTTGATTCAGTTAAAGGGGCAGAAGATAGCATATTTTATTAAGATATAACAAAGATATGGCAAGGAACTACTATAGGTAATTAAAAAGAAAAACCGTTCCAGAAGAAATACAGAGTAAGTTAGCATAGTACTCTTCAAAAATATTTCTATAGCTTACTAATAAAAATATTATAAACAGAGACAGAAAGCATAAAATAAGATGAAAAATATAATATTTTAACTTCAAATAAATGACTTTAAATCTCAAGAATAGCAAGTAGAAAATTTTAGGCCTTAACATTGTCTTAAATATGGGTGACTGGAGATGGAGGGCATGGGGAAGCGCTGCATGAAAACTGTTTACACAGAAAAATACCCCAGGGTTACTCAGCATTATTCTTAATTAGAGAGTAATTTTGAAAGTAACTTTTAAAAACAAGCCAGTGCTGTTTTTAACCCACCACAAACTGGATTAAGTCACTATCCTGTTACATGCAGTGTACGCAGCAGCATGACCACAGCCAGTCTAAACTGGATCAGGAAGAGTAATCCAGAAATGCAAAGTTCCCAAAGATCATTTCCTGTTTTCTGAATCTTGAAGGCATATTTTTTCAAACTGCTGCTCTCACAAAGATTTTCCAAAGTGTATCAATTAAAAATTAAAATGCACTAAAATAATTAAAAAAAAAAAAAAAAAAAAAAAAAAGAGGATATCTGGTGTGTTTATGTCAAATCAAATTCTTCAAGTGATTTGTAATGAAGGCAAGAGTAGCACAGAAGGAAAATAAAGGAAATACTATGTGCATTATCCTGACTGTTAAAAAAGTATTATTCCTTCAAATTCTTATACAATTTGTTCTATGAACAGTAGAATCAATGAAACTAACTTCCTGTGGATATGGTTTTTTTTTTATGGATTTTCACTTGGATTTTCTGCTCCTTATTACAGGGTGAGCTCAAACTGTTGATCTTTAAGTGGTGACGCTAACAACAATTTAGGCATGTTTTGATAAAACCCCTCTACCCTGGAGTCATTCTGACTGAAATAAGCCAGTGTTTCCAAAAGCTATTGGGAGTGAATAGAGAAGGAACAATAAAGGCACACATTAGGGAACAGCAAGTGTTATCAGTCTTCTTTCTTTGGGATTGCATTTATCAATGAGAAATTAGTATTTTAAAAGTCATTATTTAAATCACAGTTAAATACCTATTAATGCTTTCGTAATATGGTTCAAATTGCAATTGAATCTAAATTCTGAGTACTTTTAGGATCTGCTTGCCATCTTCTGAAGCGACTGAAATATGGAACTTCTTAGAAAGACCTTTCACAATGAGAGACTGTATCTTAGCATTACCACAGGGAACTGGAAGCACCAGAAATCCCATGGTCAGATATGTTCCCTTTTGGTAAATTAATCATGACTTCTGGAGAAGAAGGCATAGAAAAACAGATAAATGTTTTCAGTTTATTCTTAATTACTTTTTCAGTCTTTTGAAATTTCTTTTCCTCTGTATTTGAACCACCAATTGTTATACAAAATAGTTCCAAATAATAAATTCATAAAGCCTGAAGCTTTTTCAAGAGAACAAAAAAGCTGCAGATTGTGGCCTCTGGTAGAGTAAATTTCAGGGTTAATTTATAACTAAAGCAAATGTATCTATAAAAACAAGAAAAGTTCCATAATAAATATGTTAACAAATGACAAGAAAAAAGAGGCTTGATAAAAGATAACTGAACTTGTTTGGCACCAGTGATTTTATGACTGAGGAATTCAATTATAGGTGTGTTGGGAGTACCAAATCACAATTCTTTAAATTACTAATGGGAAACAAAGCTCTTTATCATGCTCTGAATATGTTCACATGAAATGTTCAGTCCTGCCCTCTGTAAATAAACTTCTGGTGCCTACGCTAGGCATCTGCATTGAGACTCTGTGTCACCAGAATAGAAAAAGATAGGCGATTTCTGTTGAATCACTTTTCAAAGGTGCCTGCTGATACACTCTTCTATTAGAAGTTAGGTTAGCCAACAGATTTCATCCTGTAAATTTGCACTTCTCGGCTTGTATTTTTTCTGTTATTATTTGCATTTTTCTAAAAACTCTGTGGATTTGTTTGCAGAAAAGTTTTATCAGCGTACTCTACAGCTCTATGAAGTAAATCTCATCAGTTTGGATTTGTTTACTGTCTTTGTCAGATACATACGCTTCATGGAGGTCTTTAACCAGTAATGTAGATAATGACTTTGTACTTACACAAGAGAGGCAGATTAGCCTTGCATCAATTGCAAATTAACTCCCACAGTCTGCATATAATCTAAAATGTTTTTAAGACTGTCTGCTACTTGCTTGTTAGAGTAGTAAACCAATACCTCTTGTCCGTCATTGAAAGAGGAAGGGCTGCTTCTTGAAATGCAAATTTAACTAATGGGGACATTGCCTTGTTAACTAACTGCTGTTGCAGGAACACTTAAAGGACTGCACTTTGATCGTATGCTGAAATTACAGCAGACAATGTGCATCACTGCTATGAGTTGCAGACAGTATTTCAAGTTTTGTCTAAATTCATTTTCTCTAAGAAGAACTTCCTTACAGATTAAAACAGTTAGGACTAATCTGAATCTTTATGGGTTTTGGTGGCCTTATCATTGCTATCACATTCAAATATGATCACGATGAATTTATATTAGACTACATTACATTATGTTATAATATGGCATTATTATAAGAACATCATATGCACAATGCTTATCCAAGTACTAGGTCAGCAGACTTATATGAAAAGCTAAAGGATAAAAATAATAAAGAATAATAAATAAACTTTATTTCCTCACAGTTTCATTTTGTATTAATATACCTGTAGTTGACCAAACATATTTGCATTAGAAAAGGCTTAATGTGTAAAAATTTTACCCTGAATATCAAAAGAGCGAAATATTCTTTTTAGCCATGTCTTTGCCTATTTTACTCTTAGTGAGCAAATTCTCCTCTTCTGGATAAAAGCTTTTTGAAAGCTGTTATTTTTTGTAGTCTTGGCCAGTAGAAAATGTTCAAGTATAGGAAGCGTCATTCAATTTATAATTATTTACCTAATTATCTCTGTGGGCTTCATCAACACAGTGTGATATAGGCTAAGAAATGTCAAATGTATGTCTTATATACAGTAAACATTTTTAATAATTTAAACAGTGTTTGTTATTGGTAGTTGGTAATCTGCTATCACAGACTGAAGGAGAGAGCCAGAGCTCATCTACAGAACAACTCAGAGTAAGAGACTGTTTTAGCTGTTTTGAGGCAGCCTCTAGAGGAACATCACTTACTGACTACCAAGGAAATCCAGAGGTGTTATTCTTGTTAGCCATTCTGCATTTGTGCCACAAAGGAAGCTGTTGAGAAACAATTTTCCAGCCTCCTGCTTTCTGGTCAGCTTCATGAGGATCCCAGCAAAAAATTATGCCAACATAATAAGCACGGAAATGCTGAAGTGTATGAATTTGTGAGACAAGACCAGAATCACCAAGAAAAAAGAGTGCTGTAGAGATAGTGATTGCTCACCCAAAGGAACTTGACTGTGTTCCAGAAACAAACCACTATCTCACAGCCAGTGCTACCCTGATCCTCTGAATACAGGGAGACGGTAAGACTTAAAAATTCCTCAAAGTTTCATCTCAAATGACATTGCAGGAAAAAAAAAAAAAAAATGGGTGAAAGATTCAGGGAAATACCTTTGTTATGTTCCTTTTTTTTTTTTTTTTTTTTTTTTTTTTTTTTTTTTTTTAGTTAATGTACCGCATGACTTTCCTCTCAACCTCTAGGAATGCATTGGATGTTTGTCAAGACCACAAAGTTGTCCGTACTGTAGAAATGTATGAAAGTCCTCTCTATACAGAGTTGCCATTGCTCTTTTCCTTATCTGTGAAGGAAACACAGCAACTCCCACTGGGGAAATTTCATGTTAACTTGATCTTAAAATAAAAAATCAAGGGAAAGGTCATATCCTAATAAGCTGTGCAAATCTAAATTCCCAGGGAGCTTCAAAATGACATTGTATGACTAGAGCATTAACAATTTTCCAACAATGTATTTTTGAACTGCTTCCAACAGAGTGTTTTTAACATCCGAGAACAAATAGTAAAATAAGATACAACTAGCAAGATAAAAATACAATTGAACTCTGAGATTCATAGTACATTGCCATTGATAACCTGGGGGCTTTTCTTGTGACAAACACAATTTAATTAATCAGCTTTTTCTGCTTTCACTGAGATGTAAATCTTGTAAGGAAGTTATTTATTGATTAATATACATATTGCTCTGATCTCAGTATCAATAGATCCTACTATCATTTGAGAGGCTACCTATGCATACTATGTTATGTATATTGGCAAAGGAGATTTGAATAATGTTATGCTTAGATATTGACCAAGAGATGCAATATTCCTATTCAATAACACTTCCCCCACCACCCCATAAGCCCACATTAAGAAGGGACATTCAGTAACTTGATGGGACTTTTGCAGTATTTCACCTCAAATCATTGGACTGAACATGTTCTGTAGCATTGCACAAAGTATTCCATAGTTCCAAATAGTGAACTGAGTCCAATACCAGTTTACATTTGAAAATGACTGCTCTAGAGTTTAGAAATTTTTGAAATGTGGGGGAAAACACAATGTAAAACTAATACATTTAGATAGAATGCCATGTATGTTTTACTAGCACATCCTTTACGTAGGAAAGGTACGTGTAAGTAAAGCTATAAAGAGAACAGTGTCTTTTTGTAACCCAATGAAAAACAGTTTCTACTTTTCAAAGTTTGGTGTTTAGCTTATTTTGTGATGATTCACTTCACAGTAGAAAGTGAAGCTGAAGATCAACATCAAATTTAAATTCCCAAACTCTCCCAGCCTAGGTGGGTGTAATGGAGTTAGATTACAGTTGTCCTTGTTTTCGTCCTTGTCATATCCCTCTAAACCAAGTATATCACTGTTGGCAAAGAGGCACTTAAGCAGCTGCAAAGTAATCTCTTCCTCCTATACTCCTGCAGAGTATAGGAATAAGTTTTAAACACACACACACACACCTTGTTACACAGAGGATGGGAGGTATAGGGTGTGGAAAGTAGTCTGGTATTGAAGACCCCTTCTAATCTTTTGTATTAGAGATAGATCAGGAAGTTTCACTGGGAGTTGTACATATACTGTGAATGCAAGAAGCATCTTATCCTGCCATTCAGCTCTACATTACAGTACACTGCAGTGGATGTAATCTAGATGTCCCTTGAGAATTTGTTTCTTTTTGTTATAATCTCAATTATATTTTAATATGATTCCTTTAAAGTACAACCAAGTCTTTGAAGAGGTCAGTCATCTGTGTTGTGGTCATGCTTCAAATTCAGCCTATAGCAATTTAAAAATTACTCATTTTTGTTTAGCAATAAAAAATAAAATAGATCTATTTCAGAACAGTAGAAAGTAACAGTAGCTAATCCTCAGTATATATTAAGGCCAGGTTGGATGGGACTGCGAGCAACCTGGTTGTGGGAGGTGTCCCTGCCCCTGGCAGGGAGTCAGGACCTCTATAAGGTCCCAACCCAAACAATTCTATGATTCTGTGATATTCCAGATCAACATCATTTTTTGTTGTTATATGCTCGAGGGATTACAAAAAGTCACAGTTATAACTTTTAGATCCTCACATGAAACTTGCTTGCCTAGGAATGAATCTACTGTACAGAATAATGGAGTATGACAATATAATTGATTGCAAGGTTAATTGCTGTTACTCTGCCCAAATTAAAGATGAATAGTGGATTTAAAATTATAACAGTCAAGTTATCAAGTATTCCTTAGTATATGGGCAATATTACAGTGTATAATTTGTGCTTTGTTTGTGAAAATGGCATGCATATTTAAATAAATATATTTGCATCTAATTATTCAAAATTACACCTTCCAGAAAGCTTAATTAATTTGATTTTTCTTCAGTATGCTAACTTACCCCATCTCAATAAACATTCTCGAAAAATATGCAAGTTCATTACAAGTAATTAAATAAACATTTTTGTCCTGAGTTGGGGTGTACACACTGGATTTACCTATTTATCATAACATGAAACTGGAACATTTGTTAGCCATCCTCTTAGGTTACTTGCAGAGGAATTCTTCTAGTATATTAAATATAGAAAAACCAAGATGATGACAAAAACACGTGACAGAGAAGGGAACTGAAATTTTCTCAATCTCTTTCTTCCCCTCTTTTTTTAATGCTGTTAAAATTTAACATAGCCACTCTGCTTGTACCACTATTGTTAATGTTGCATAACCCTATAATTATTAATCCTACTGCCACCAAGTTAGAACTTGATTATATGCTTTTCTCCTCAGTTGAAACTGGGAAATGCTTTAAAAGATAGAATTGGAATGGCAGTTCATGTTTATAAAAAGAACAAGCAAGCTTATATGAACTGGGATATCTACAGGCAATTCTCAGGCTCAGGCTCATACAGAGCTTCATGGAATCTGAAATCCACATGAACACAGGCCACTGGGGCATGCTGTGATATTGTAGCTTGGAGCCAATAGACACTTGGTGATCTCAACAATATTTATGTGCAAAATACGAAGTGCAATTAATGTCTTTATAATTCACGTGAGCATTGGTAGATTCTTTACAGCCAAAAACAAACAACCAAATAAATAAATAAATAAACCAACCAAACAAAGAAAAACCATTGTTCTGAAAGTAAGTTAATACATTTTTCTTAAAAATAGACTGGTTTTAGCTGTGGATACTCAACATTCTGTTTGTTGTCCTAAAATGATATCATGTTAACTCTTAAAAGTTCTTTGTCAAAAATAGGACCACTAGTTTCCATCTTCCTTTCAGAATGAATTACACAGTCATACAGTCACTATGCACATCAAAGCTCTGCTAACTTTGTGTGTCAAAGCGTGACAAGAATGAGACTTGCTGTGTAGGCTCTGGTTTAGCGATCACCAATAGCAGTAACTGAAGAATGACATCAAATGTAATTTTTAAAACGATATCTTCTCGTTGAGGCAAAGACCAGTAGCAGTTTGCACAATGGAACTGCAAAGTGACTGCTGTTTATTGCGGGGCATATATGTTTGTTTAAACAGTAACGTTGATATACCCTGCTTTCTGGTTGGGTGATGTGTCCAGGAAGCGCAGGAGTGGCATACAGTTCATGTGAAGGAAGAAGTGAATTGCGTGAAATAATCGTGCAGACCTTAGGTAAAAAAGTTTGTTCCTTCACTGCAAAAGCAAAGCAATTTCAATACTTCAAAATAGAAAGGTTGACAGAAGTAGTTCCAAGTCATACAAAACACATTCTTAGGACATTAATGACATAAAGGAAGAATAACCCAACAGCAAATAACATTGAAGATTTTTTTTCAGTTTTCATGCACGCTGGAAAATATGAACTTTGCAAGAGCTCTTGTTAGAGAACACAGGTAGTTTATGCATCAGTAACAAACTCAGGATTCTGCAGTTTTGCATCATAATCCAGGTTACATTTAAGTTCTTTTTGTAGTGTATTAATGGTTCGAAATGAAAGAAAAGCTGAAATCACGTGTTTTTCTCCTGTATTTTGTCTACTTCTTATTAAAGAGTTTCAGGAAGAGCATTCGTCTCTTTGTTCAGGTTCAAACAGAACTTACCCAATCAGTTTTTAATATGTGACTTCCATATCCTTAAGAGAAAGGTATCTTGTGTGTGGTGTTTTTTTTTTTTGTTTTGTTTTTATTTTGTTTTCTCCCTTGAAAAGTGCATTTGGAATGGAGTTAAATATCTCTGTCACATTCTATGCCACTCTCAGACTTACATCAGATTCTCAGAAAAACTTGTGATGAGGGAGCCATTTCTCAGAAAATTAAGGATCAGTGACAGAAGGCTTAAATAACCATGGATAACGGCTGAGCATGTACCCTGGTGATCCATTATCTGAATGCATGTATCGTGATATTTTCTTTTTGAGTGGTACAGGGAGTAGTATTTATTAGTACGAGATGGTAGTAGCAGAAATTATATAATTGAAAAGTATTTGATTTTTCCAATGGATAGACTGACCTCAAGGACTTAGAGCTTGTTAGGAAAATTGTTACCCTATCAACTTAGATTTTAATCTAGTCTGTCCATTTCAGATCTCAAGATAATACAAGTCTGTTCTAGGGCTTCTGGGTAGTATCTGTTCCCCCACACTGATTCTGGGCTCTCGTGGTTTTCTTTCTCTGTTCTGGAGTTACTTTTGTTCTGAGTTCCAGGCCCCAAGAGCTCTTTCTGAAGTGTACCAAATGGAAAATTTCCAACCAAATTCCTGTAATTTCTGTAGAAAGTGAGGAATACAATGATATGAAAGGAAGTAAGTTGATGCTAATTTAATGCCAACTGAGTTTTCATAGTTGCTAGTTTGGTATTCTTTTTCTCCAATTACTATTATTTAGTAGTAGGTGGGCTTTAAAATTAATATTTAATATAATAGTCATTCTTCAGTGCTAAATTTAATTCAGAATGTTTCCACCTGTTTTTCTTATGGGATAAGATACAGGGTACAATGTGATAATACATTGTATTTTATAGGGACTATAAAATACAAGAAAGGGGAACATTGTTGTGATGCTCTTCTCACATAGCCCAATGGAAGATTCACAAGTGAAACTGTTAAAGGTAACTTAAATTTAGAGCATGGTTCATAATTAATTCACTGGCGTTCATTAAATATTTCTCACAATGTTGCACGGTGTTGCAATTTCAGTTACAAAAGCAAGTTTACCCTACTTATGACCCGATTCTACACACCTTGTGTAGACAGTCTGAAGTCACCTCAATAGTTTTAAAGCTATCCGGAAAAAAAAGATTATGTAGAAAGATGGAGTACATAAGAAGCAAAGAACATTGATCTACATGTGCGATAAGCATCATACAGTATTGAGAACAGTAATTACTGAATCGCATGTAAAAACATGTCTTAGTTGGGGATATTTTGGAGGGTCAAAAGTACAGTAGTCAGATGACAAGGAATTGCTCTATTGCTGAAAAGTGGCAGAGCAGGTTATATGCTTCTTAGTTTGTGCAGTTGAGAAGGTTAATTTTTCTGCTAATTTAAAAGATCAAAGAGATACATTTGTGCAACAGATGATAGGTGTACAAAAGTTCACATAGGTCTGTTACTGAATTATGTTAGTAGAGTACTTCTACTGAGGGCTGTTACAAAGCACGCTGATATACAAAACGAGGTACCCAGTTTTCTTTTGCCTGGTGTTTATCTTGTCAGAGTAGTAGCAATGATGGAGTTAAGAGCAGCATCCTTCAATGCTGCACTGGGCAATATATAACTCTGGAGTGCTGTGTGTATCACTAGTAGTACTCTTCCAAGGTTAGCAATGGCTGATAGAAGAGTTTCAGCAGCTAAGGAAAATACACTTTAATCCTAACAGAGTATAGATTACTGGACTCACAGAAAATTGAACTTATTTTTGTGGTAGACTGTTTTAGGGGCTATCTAGAAGAGAAAAATGCTACATGTTAAGTCATCTTTGCTACTATTTATGTACCTTCCCAAGTTTGCCGCATTGTTTGAACTAGCTCAACACCACAGAGTTTAGTGGCTGTATATGTACCTATACAGAGTATTATCTTACATGGATATAGATAAGAAATAACTTATATATATGTATGTGTAAATATATATGTGCATGTATATATATGTATATATATAAAGTGCATATATAGGAAAGTGTGTTCCCAGTCATGCTGGGGTATTTGTTGTATATAATTCACAAATATCATTAAGCATGTTTACATTAGTGAATGAGTATTGAACATGGTGCTTTTTAACTTTTAGGATTTAGTGATTATCCAATAGGTTAGAATATTTAAAATCATAATAAATAAAAATATATATTTGTGTTTCATCAAAATACAAGCCCTACAAATAGTCTTACCGTATTAAAATACAGTTTGTGTTTTTAGTATTTCAGAAAATGACAGCTTTGTGAGGAAAGCAGCTCTTCTTGATATGAGAGAAGCATTTTTATGGATAATTTGCAACATATCTGACTGCCAGGAAAAATTTTAAAAGTGGGATTTAATTCAAGGAATGAGTTTCAACTCATGTTGCATTTGTTCCTCCTCCTTCTCTTCCTGTGGGAGTATTCAGTATTCTGCCATGGCAGGGAACAGAATTTAGGATATTAATGAGTATATTTTACCCTGTTAAAGTTGTATGCCTTATTATCTCATCTCTTGGAAACAGAGACGTCTTGTGAACGTTAAAAAGCATTGACTTGATGAAGTCTGAGAAAAGAAAATCCCAGGCTTCTTACCAACAGTCTTATGCATCCATAAAAAATCTCAGTAAATTCTCTGCTACTATTCTGTGGGTTGAGAAATTTTTATTTGATTAATTAAGTATTTATGTTATAAAAATCATTCGGTATTAGTATAAAGTATTCTAAGATGTCTTAAAAATATATTAACTAGATGTCGTGGACATAACATACAACAATTACTATTGAAGTTATTAACATTTCAAAAAGATATACAAACTGTGTATTCAGGTTTGAATCCCATAGTGGAGTACATCTATCAGTTAAGGTACCGGTCTAGCAAGAAATTTTACAATAATTATTGGCCAAGCACCATTTTTAAAGAATAAAGTCCATGATACATGTATTAAAATACATTAAAAGTCAGTTATAATGATCTAATGGAAGCAACTAAATATTGGAGCAGAAGACTTTCTTGTAAATAGTTGCAGCGGTTACACTCCTCTTGTAAATTTTGCCATACTAAGGGCTTAAATATTTGCTAGTCTGGCAAAGGCGTATGAAGCCACAGAGGAATTTGCAAATTTTCATATAATGCATCACGTGTGAACACAACATAAATTTACTAGATAGCATTTCTACTGTACTAAAGTATGTTGGGGCAATGCTGTCTCCTAATGCTGTCTCCTAACAGTCGGCAGCTGGCTAAGCTCTGAAACTGGTGTTTCATGGTAGCTGTGAGAATTTTATTGACTCTGGGCACAGTGCTGTCACTGCAATTAGTGATAAATTTTACATAGAAAATACAGTATTTTGCAAGAATCTAATTCCTTATGGATCAATATTGCAACATATATTGATATATTTGTTTATATGCATATGTATGGTACATAATTTAATAATACACCCTAACTAAAGAAATCCACCCCTAGTCAGGAACTGAGTTTTTAAAAGTACCTAACTTTAAACAGGTGTTTAAACCCCTGAAGACTGAATTTCTGTTGAAGCTATAAAAATTACTACGGCCCTCAAAACCAGCTTGATGGCATCTAAAAGCACAGTCACTAATCAGGCTGTGTATAAGTCTGTATATGATGCTTCTGAATCTGGAATTTTCTTTTAAAATAATTTTAATAGCATGCACTTATAAACTGGGCTGAAAACCTATGGAATGAAAAGATTTATTTTTTAAAACTTGTTAATTTCTAATTTATCTTTTTCTTTTTCTTTTTTTTTTTCTTCTGTTAATAAAAATGTGTATTTCCAATCAACATATGAGAAATCAGGATAACACTTGTATCTATTTTGTGACAGAGCATTTGATTTTTTAATTAATTAATTAAAAGTTACATTATCTTATTGTGGATCATTGGGATAAAGAGAAAGATATGTGGAGTACGGTCTTCAGTCATCTTAGCACGAATTCTGTTTCAAAGATTTGGAAGCAGACTGTTCTCTCAGATTGCTTTGGTGGCAAAACAAGAACAACAACAAAACTAAAAAATTGGTGTAGGTTTAAGCTGCGCAAATATAAAGTGTTTGAATTATATGAATTTCCTGCAGTTAGTAAAACTTTTACTAGATCTCTGAGTAATATCAAGTCTGCCCAGTATAATAAATAAATGCCAGCTATAAAATGTGCAGTCTTTGAGCCAAGTACAGTTCTGACAATGTTAATGCTCTCATCAATTGATCTGTGTTGGCAATGTTCTAGTTGATAAAGCTTGCACTTTTTTGTATATTTTAAAATCAATGACTTACTTCAGTTTTATGAGGCCACTTACATGAGAAGAGAAGGCCTACTCCTTAGTAGCTTGGCACATTCAGTTAGTCAGCTTTGCCAAAGGGGGCAAAGGTCTCCCTTAAGCAGCCAGCTCTTTTTGATTACAAAATTGAATGTGATTCATTGCCAATCTATCAGTATCCTTTTTAAACTACAATGATTCATAGAGAGTAACGCCTACATTTTATGTCATGAGATAGTTTTACAATATTGCCAGTGCAAGTTAAAGGCATGTTGTTTGTTTCTGATTTCATCAAATCATTCAAAACCAAAATTACCCAGATTTGAGCCCTCCTAATGCAATTAGGCACGTTATAAATGCTGATACATGTTCTCTACCCTTTAGAATTCTGTACACATTTATTCTGATTTTTCTTTCAACAACCAGATGATATCTTATTTTTCACAATTTTTTGCTTCTGTTTCTTGTGTTGTTGTTCAACAGAATGAAATAACAATCATATTTTCGAGAAGGTGAGATATTTTTAAGACATTTTCAAACTAAAAGCATTGGAAGACAAGTTTTTAATTGAGACTAATATTAGTTCAATACATGGCACCTCGCAAAGCACAGGTTGCAGCTGCCTGTAACTAGAAGACTGTAGTTTTTCTGTTCAAGTATTTCTAAGAACAAATTGAGGGTCTGTTCTCACAAATGCTGAATCGGAGTTAACAGAGTAGAAATTATCTCTACAGCTCAGTGTTCTACCAGACTTGTGACAGTAGCAGAACGCTTCCATTTCTATTCTAATCTTTTACCACTGGGAGCCCAGCACTGTGTCACTTCCAGAATTTTGTAGTTATGTTCTCTGTAATCTTGAAGTGCTCTTCCTCTTAAAGCTGAGCTATCTGTCTATACAGCTTTTCAGAGATATAAATCAGTATTTCTTATTCATTTACTTTCCCTTGTTCGATATTCTCAATTTCTATGTAAACTGCTAGTTTATTTTATATCCTGAAATAATTCAGTGTCACCAATATCTATCTGGTATAAAAAATAATAATAAAAAAAAGAAATGAAAAACCTCCATTAAATAATTAAAGTAATATTGTAGAATTTGTACTGTATCTGCGTAGCCTGTGGCATTTTTTGAGATTGTTTCTCATTTGCATTTGTATTTACAATAGTTTATGTTGCTTTGAGAATATAAAAGCAGCTATTTTGAGCAAGAACGCAGGCCATTTGTGATTTTATGTAAATGCTATAAACACAGAATAGAAAATATATTTAAATTAAACTTGTCTATTATTCCCTTAATGGGCTTTTCTTTTCTTTTCTTTTCTTTTCTTTTCTTTTCTTTTCTTTTCTTTTCTTTTCTTTTCTTTTCTTTTCTTTTCTTTTCTTTTCTTTTCTTTTCTTTTCTTTTCTTTTCTTTTCTTTTCTCTTCTCTTCTCTTCTCTTCTCTTCTCTTCTTTTCTCTTCTTTTTTCTCTTCTCTTCTCTTCTCTTCTCTTCTCTTCTCTTCTCTTCTCTTCTCTTCTCTTCTCTTCTCTTCTCTTCTCTTCTTTTCTCTTCTTTTCTTTTCTCTTCTTTTCTTTTCTCTTCTTTTCTTTTCTCTTCTTTTCTTTTCTTGTTGGTTGTTGTTTTTTTTTCTGTTCCTGTTAGCTACTCCCTGCTGAAATTGTAATAGATTTTATGGGCTGTGCTTTTAAGCGATCATAGTTTGTAGTTATCATTTGGCTACAGGAATAAAATGCATTTCCTACTGGTTTATGGGTTCAGACTTTTTTTACGTGTTGAGACTTCTTACGTGTTCAGACTTTCACCATTTCTTGAGTCTCTTCTGATGTTGTACTGTGCAGTCTTGGTGAGAGGTGGATGCATGGACCCCCCTCACCACTAACTTTCATCTGTCTTTTTGGAGGATCTCAGTGTCGCTGTTCTCTGCAGCCCTTGGACCATGCAGCATTTGGATTTCTGAGCCAGTTTGCTAAGTCATCCACATCCACGGTTTGCACTGGGGTGATGTGACAGAAACCTGTATCTGGTGGCAGTGTTTCAAGGCATTTCTGGGAGTATCTGTGTTTTTGTCACACCTTTAACATTCCCCTCAGCCCCAGCTCTTTGCTATCAGAGTTTTGGTCCTGTGCTTGTTCTGCAGGTTAGTACAGCAGACTGTAAAAGGAGACTTTCATAAGCTCATATCCTCCTGTTTAGTGATTAACCCTTGAAGTGTGCCTGTTGGCTGCGCTCTGCCTCACTGAGGTGATACATCCCTCCTCCTCAGCACAAGGGTGCAACAAAACCATTTTGTCTAGAACCTTTGGGCTTGCATTTACACAGAATGTTTCTCCTGTTCTTTCAAAAGTATGCTGTTTCTGCTGCATCCTTGTTGTATTGTCAATTATCTTTTCTAACAGGCGTGCATTTTTGAGCCATGTTTAGATGGCTTGAGGGCTGCATCTGAGGAAGAGAGAAGAAAATGTCTTGTGCTTGGAGTCAGGGCTGAATTAAAAGTAGTGCACCACATCATCTAAGAGCTTATTGCTTCACTAAGGCGCTTGTTATCATGGAGCTGTTTTTGACTCAACTTTTGCTAGAGGACACTAGATATTTTCTTTGTTCTTACAGATAAATGAAGAAGTGGGGATGAAGCATGCTTTTATTTTTGTTGTTGTAACTTCTAGCTTTAGTTTAGCTTTCTCTAATTGCAACAGATTCATATAAGCCTTGTTCTTTTGTTCTGCAGTGATCTTAGTTTCCATTCCTGTAAATAGTTTTGCTAAGTTCATGCTTAAAAGAAAAATTGGAGGTCAAGTGAGACAGCAGTATGAGCAGAAGTGGTGTCCAAGGTGCATGCAGAAGTGTTTTCATTACTGCTACAATACACAGTCCTATGGCAGGAATGCCAAGGATAATACTGAGTTTTCAAAGAAAACTGATCGAATTTACAATACAGGAATTTAACAACAATTATTCTGTCAGTTACTGAAGTAAGCCTGGCTCTATTTTCCTCGATCATAGCCATTTCTAACTTGCTATGTGCTTGGGTAAAGACTGCTTTGAACAACTATTTTAAGTTCTATAAATGTATTGCAGTTCAGTGCACACTTCTTAGCATAAATGAATCAGTTTCTGCCCTGAACTTTACCAATGTCCATGGATAAAAAGAAAAAATCCTATTTCTCTCCACTTCTTGGTAATGAGAACATAACATTACAAAACCCTATAGTGGAATTTTTAAAACAAGTCTTTATGGCTTTTTGCTGTTAGTTTTTCTCACCACAGTTTGAAGCCAATGAGTTTGGCAAAAAATCCTATGTGATTTTGTCCAACATTGAGTTGGGGGTATCAGCCAACAAGGCTCTTTATGTACTTTTGTGCTTGTTTATTTATTTAAGAGCATCACCGATTTTGTCAGTGGAGTTCTTGGAAAGAGCTTTTTTAGTTATGTTGTGCTCCCTCTGCTGACTCCGCAGCAACAGAGCACGAAGGAGTACGGGTCCTGCATGGTGGAACAGTGCGTTCGATGGGAGAACCTGCAGACCACACTGCAGTAGTTGTTTTAATGTATTAAACAGAATATGTCCAAGAGCTTTGAGTCGTTGTTTACAATACAGAAAAAATGTACATACTTTGGTTTAGCCAAAATCATTTGGATATATTTAGTGCCTTTGTTTTGTGCAAATTTTGCCTATTAAGTAAAGTCTATTATACTTACAGGTACTTTGCATGAAAAATATTTTCTTTACTCATGAAAACAATGTATCTCTCAAAGGCTCAGATTAAGCTTAAAACCTGATTGCACTCAGGCATAATTAGGAATATTAAAAATGTGTAGAGCAATGCCATCCCTGCTGAAAGAGGTTGCAGTTTGATTCTTACACAGAATAAGAAGAAAAGCCAGTATCTTTATTTCACTGGACAAGTGGAGAACTGAGGCAAAGAGCATAAACAGGAGCGTGTTTGGTTTTTTGTTTTTTTGTTTGTTTGTTTGTTTGTTTTTCTTCCAGGACAAAGTAGCTGTAGTAAGACAACACAACTTTCCCTAAATAAGCAGAACAATGAATAAACCAAACAGCTACCTTACTAGAATTGGTCACCATTTACACCTTCCAGAGACATGAGTTAATTATTGTTTGAACACGGTGTGTCACAAAATCAGACCATATGCTTCACATTCAGGACCTGAAAACAGCACCGATGAAAATGTTGGCTTAAGATACTTATGCATTGCCAAATACAATTTCTGTGTCAGAGGCAATGAAAAAACTGAGTTATTGAAAGGGGGGGGGTGCAATTACCTTATTGCAAGACTGTCCTTTCTCCTCTTAGAGACGTTTGTAGCATTTCCCTTATAAAAGATTAATGAAGCTCTTTAACTCATTGGATGCGGTACCATCATTTAGGGTAGATGCGTTTTGGCAAGGCACACAAGTGAAATGTTTCATTGTTAGATAGATAAATAAATTAAATATTTACGGGGATATGAAGCTTACTCTTCACTATCTCTACTTTTTTCTTAATATCTACGAATGGTTATGTGATCTTAGCCGACTTATATGTGATGTTTTTCAGAGATGATCTGAGGCTGTTTTAATTAAATTAATTAGCAAAATTCCCATTAAGTTTTGCAACACTTGTAGATGAGTTTACTTGACAAACTGTATGACACATTTATAGGTGAGATGAAATTTAAACTATTCCATGAAATATGTTTTAATTTTTAAAAACTACAATAATTTACATGACACTTATATATGTTCATATTTACACCTGCCCATATGCTATATCACTGCCTTGATTTACTTCTCAAAGCTGAGATGCTTTAGTTTTGTGTGTATGTGTTTTTTTTTTCTTTTCTGATTTTCTGTTAACTTGCATTAGGCTAGGATGTTCAGGCTGCTTCACTAAATACCTCCAGGGTCATATTTTGGTAGTTTTGTCTGGAAAGAGCGTGCCTAGAATGCAGTGCAACAGGCCTTTCAGGTTAACTGAGCACAGGTAGTGTTTATGGCAAAGAGTAGCCTGTGATCCAGGATGTTTTTCATACCATGTTAATCTCTTATATGTTATGTTTTCCTAATACAAAAAATGTACTGAGAAGCTCCCTTACAAATTGGAAATCAATTCAACATTCAATTTCTACTGAATGATCTGGTAGTTCTCACAGTCAGCACCAAAGTGTAAGCTGTCACTGTGGCTGACAGTTCTTACAAATATCAGATGAGTTCGTGTGCTGTGCCACCTTTTACTTCCTTGTAGACAATAGTTGGAAACTGGTTAAATGCATGTGAAGGGACTTATAGCAGCTAGTATCATCTCTCCATATGTAATGTTATCTCAGCAGCATTCTCTCTGGTGTTTTTCATGATGAAATGCTGAAGCATGTCCATTTGGTTTTGTATGAACGACATCTCTGCTACTCTTGCAGTCTTTTGTTGGTCGAGAATGATTTTTACGTATGAAAATCTTTTTAGCCTACTTAAATTATGTTGTTGTGTTTTTTTTGTTTTTTTTTTTTTTTTGGTTTTTTTTTTTTTTTTTTTTGTTTTGTTTTGTTTTTGTTTTCTGGATCTCACATGAGCATCTTTGAGTTTTATGAAGGAATCCTGTAGTGGCCAGTTGATTAGACTTGTGTTTTGGATGTTTGGGTTTGTGTTTTTTTTGAAAAAGCCATGAGAAGACTACAATTAAACACTGTTTTTGCAGAAGGAAGTGCTGGTATTCACCTTTTCATGAGGAGGAAAATAGACAAAGATACAGCATAAATCAAGTAAAGTTATATACAGTGCTTTCAGTAATGTACAAATAAAATTAGCACGTTTTTCTTTCTTCTAGTATTTATAATACAAATTTGACTAAATAGTAAAATTAATTTTGTTTCCACTGTAATAGCAAATTGTATTCAATTTAAGAGGATAATCATGATTCAACTGAGATCAGTCATATGTGAAATGTGAACAATTCTGAAATGTTTCTGAATAATAATGATTTGGGATAATCAATGCCTACCAGTTTTGTTGTATAAAGAAATGCTCTAATATTCTGATCCAGAAGTAGGCAAATAGAGATTTACAACATAACTGAAATTAACTATTTTCAATGGCAGAAAAGGAGTTAATACACATGCAAACTTCTTTGTGTTGACTAAATCCTACCTGTTTAAAGCATTTTGCTATGCTAGACCCTTATATATTTTAAAAGAAGACATCAGAGAGATATGCACACGTAGTTGTGGATATGTTTGTATGTTCGTATTTACAGTACAGTTGTTAGGTACCTGAGTGGACATTGTAAACAAAATTATAGCATAGATAACATAAGAGTTTTTGAAAACTTAAAGTATACATTTTTTGTAGTGGAATTATTTAACAAAGCCTTTTTAGTTGCCTGAAGAACCGATATTACTGGTCAGGGGATGTTAACCTTGGTAAGGGGTGCAGTGTATGGGCTTTTTTTCAAGGTATTGTAAGTGTCTGCTGATTGAGGATTTTATTTCCTTAGAATGCAAATGTGAGTAACATAAAATGGGATTACTGCATGACTTGTAGCAGCTGTTAGGTCCCCCCCCAGTTCTTTCCATGTCTCTGAGTATATAGAATCACAGAATCGTAGAATATTTTTAATATTGGGTGTTCTTTACTTCAGTATAATATTGTCATTTTTATTTCCTCTATTCCTAGCATACAATACAATGTGTGTGATGAGAACAGATGCACAGTTAAAAAATAATAATAATGAGTTAGGAAAAACAAAAATGCATGAAACAGTCCCTTGAATTAAGCGACTGTTAGAATAACAATTTTTTTTTTAATGTGCTGCTTCTAAAACTTCATAAAAATCCAAAACATCACAGTTCAAGGCTAGAAATACTTTTACAGTGAAACTCCTCTGGCTTTATTGTTAGACTTTGCTGAAACAAGCTAGCTGTACCAACTGTGTAACCAGAAGATTGCTGCTGAAGAGTTACCGTACCTTTGTAGCTTTTGCAGCAAGCCAGACCCCTGCACTTACATGCTTATTTGAGTCTTTCTAAGCTATAGAATATCTGTGCATAGTGAATTTCATACACACTGTGTGTTATAATGATTCAGAATTTTCTTATAATTAATTAATCATAAGTTAAACGTAGTCAAATTCTCCAACACATCACAATCATTCACTGTGTTATAAAGTGAAATATAGGCAAGCACCAACTTGCTCTAGAGCTTACAGTGGTTTGCAATTATTTTTTTTAATTGGTAATCCAGAGTGCTAGTCCCTCTAGATTGTTTGAGAATTGTTAGAGAGTTTCAATGGATGATTCAGGAAAGCCAATTAATTTTAACATCTGCTTCGTGTATAATACAAAAATTGAGATTAGTGGCAAGCAATTGAGTTTATCTCTATTCCACGAGCAACTGAAGCTTGCATTTGCCTTAAGCCTCAAGCCTCTTCAGCCCTTCTCTGTGGGAAAGGGGAAGTGCAGGGAAGGGGTCTGTGCAAGGGCCACACTAAGTATGAGCATCCCCCTGCCTTCTAATGACATGTTTGCCTGCAGATGTTTCTTGGCCATACGATAACACCATGGGGGCATCTGCCCATGTTGAGTCCTATGGACTCCGCGGGATGAACTGTGGCTACACCCAGGACCATGCCTGTAGGCAGCCTTCTTCACCCTTGAGGTAGCCCTCCAGGTGCAATGTGAACATACCTCTCTATGTCAATTGCTTAAAGAGATTTAAGCCAATATCTAATCTGTAGATGTCTGTAGGTTTTTTGTTTGGTTGGTTGGTTGGTTGTTTTATTAGGGTTGGTCTGGTTAATTACATGAAGGGACTCCTAAGAAGGAGTTTAGTCTATCTTATTGCTTTATTCTGAAATCTGTTTAAGGATGGTTACCAGTATTAATGGCCAGGGACTTACATCTCGTGCTTACAGAAAAGTTGACTATTTGGAAGATACTATATCTTCCAAACATGTATAACACCAAGATACTCTGGCAACCTCTACTGAGTTATTACAGGATAATTTCCACTTATGGCAGTTAGAAATTCTGTCAGTTGTTAGTAGGCAGGTCTTGTTTCATTAAAAATAACATATGGGTCTGTATATCCTATCCAATGGCTGAAACCTTTGGACAGGTAGACAGTTGGCTGAGTGTGAGGTGAACCTAGCCAAAAGTTTATCCTTAAACACCATTTGCTCTACAGAACTCTATGTTAGTAGGGACGTAGTGATAGGCATGGCAGTATGAATGAGCTATAGGGTGCCGTTTTGCTCTACTAGAGATAACACGTATGTTATGGAGTGTGTAATACAGTAGCAACACTTCCGTTCACACTGCAGTCAGAATTTCTTATCTGAAACTTAAGAACAAGAAACATCTTACAGCAGCTGATATCAGTGTTCAAGGTTGTTCTGCAAGCCCTAAAAGGAGAAAAAATGGTAGTAGCTTTTCTGGGGAAAGAGCTATGTCCATGTCCAGAAATTGCTACCTTAGCACAGTAGATAGGGGAGGACAGTCACTGTGGCACTTATTTATAGCCCTCTAGAAATAAGGGATCATCTCAAAGTAACAGAGCAGGTTTGCTCCATTATATTCATTTTGCAACAACAGATTTGGCAGTGTGACAGAGTAGTTTTGAGTAATACAAAGTAGATCAAATCAAAGTTTCTGTTATCTAGAGGTTAGCAGCCACTTAATTGATGGGTCTGAAGTCCAAATTAAACAGCCAAAGTGACCAAGTTATTTCAGTTCCATATTGTCTATTCTATTTTTAGATTAAAACGTCCTTTTTATAAGTCGAGGAAAATTAAAGACGAATGCTAGTTATGAAACATTCACTGGAATACAAAGTTTTTCATAGTTGAAATATGTCTAAATCAAGGATTCCGATTCAGCCAACTGTCAGAAGAGGACTCAAATAAACATTTTATATCTCAATCTAAATTTACTCAATTTGCTGAAGATTTTCATAGATTGAAGCTTTTTATTGGTTTACTGCTTTCAAGAACTCCATAAATACCTATGGGATTTAGAACGTACTAAAATAATTTTCCTTGAGCCTTAGGTTTAAGATTCTGGGATAAAACATACTTGCCCAGCTAAAGATTTCAGGTATTTCTGATTTATTTTTTTTTTTTTGGAGTAAATGCACCGTTATTTAATGCTAACTACTTTTCTTTTTCTTAGTATGAAAAGCCTTAAGATTTTCACACATTTTCACACATAGGAAAAATGATGATGAGAATTTGCAAAAGCAAAAAATCAATTGTCTAAAATTTCTAACTGTTCATTTTTGTGTTATAGAGAGATGAAATTAAAGTCAAAGTAATCCATACATGTAAAAATGGTGAAAATTGTTTCCAGTTGTATTTTAATTTCACACAATTATTTTTTTAATAACTTGCATGCCTACTAAAGTACATAAGTGTACAAAATTATGCTATTAAAATGGAATTGAATTTCATCTGGCCATCTAGAATTGTTTAGATTATTTTTTCTATGTATATTTTTGTCATTTTTTTGTGAATCTAACTACCATTGTTCTTTGCCCCACAAGTTGTCTCTGCTGCCTTTTGAAGTGCAGATTAGATCACTCTAGTATAGTAGCATACCTATGACTAGCCATTCTGTTCTAAGGGTAGCCTAAGCTTTGGATCCCAACAAATCTCATTTTTTCTTATGACATATGACATTAGAGCCTTTCTAAGAAGAACCTCAAAGGTGGGTTAACTGCCCAGTGTTATCTGTGCAGTATTTCTAAACAGACTAATGCACTATGTGATGACAAACTCAAGCAAAAAGATGGATGGGACTAAACTTTTCCCTAAAACCTGCACAAGATTGTGAGTTTGCACCTCAACACTTTGGACGTGAGACAATGGGGCCTCTGCTAGGACCCAAACTCATTACAGAAATAACTATCTTCTTTTAAAATGTTTGTTTCTTTTCTTGCTTTCAGGCATTACAATGGTTGACACAGAAATGCCGTTTTGGCCCATTAATTTTGGAATTAGCCCAGTGGATCTGTCTGCGATGGATGATCATACACATTCTTTTGACATAAAACCATTTACCACTGTTGATTTTTCAAGCATTTCTTCACCACACTATGAAGATATTCCTCTTGCAAGAACTGATCAGACAAGCATTGATTATAAATATGATATCAAGCTCCAGGATTGCCAAAGTATGCTTTTTATTTTCCATTATTTCTTCATGTTCACATTTGCTTTATGCTCTTGAAAATATGCTACCAACAGTAGAAATTAGATGAATTAATATGCCCAGATGCAGATACCCTGTGTCAACAAAAAGATGTCCAAAAGCTATTCTGACAGGGCTGGTAGGAAAGATGGAATACACGTAGCACACCTTCACCCTTTCAGAGCAGCAGTTAGAGACTACGCAAGCTATCATATACTATCTAAAATGACCATAAACTATTTTTATTAATCACATGAATCCCACTCTTTTTTATGAAACCTTCAGTTTCCTATTCATATCTCTTGTGTGTAAAATGTCTATATTAAAATCAATGCAAAATAAATATCTTGGATGGTGTTTTTTTGTTTTTTTGTTTTTTGTTTTTTTTAAACATGCATACACAGCATATTAATTAATAATACATGCAGCTTTTGAATTCTGAACAAGGTAAGAAACCGATGGAATAGAAATATTGGCTATATTTATCAGTGTTCCTAATGCAGACATAACCTTGAAGCTTTGTGAGCTAGTATTATTTATACGCCCCTAAAAAAGCCCCTCTTTCCCCAGTTATATAAAAAATACACTTCCTTAAGAAAGGAAGTGGCCTATTCTTAAATAAGTTACTACTGCATTCCTACTGATAGTAAGATTAAAGGTTGCTGTGCCTGGAACTTTTTTAAAGATCCACTGACATCACTTTTGTTTGTAGAAAACTATACAATAATTATTTCAGGGAATTCTTGATAGGAAAATTGTGGTATTTAGTTTTGGTGGTAGTAGAGAAGCAGGTGCTATATACTTCTGGGTTATTTATGAAGTGAATTAAAATACATTTTTACAGCTAATAACTTATTTTCCTTTTGTTTGATTAGAAATTTCCATAACATTTTAACAACAAACTAGAGAGTCCAGTAGAGTTTAGGTACACCAAATCATCTTGATCTTTACTCAGATAATTTTGTGCTTTCTTTTCTTCCCAGTTTCTATATGAAAGAAAACTTTCTAGTTTAAGTTGTGGAGCCAGCTAGAAAACAAAGCATTCACCTTTTATAATACTTATGTATGTTGTATAATTCCTGAGCTGTGATCTGATGTAATATTATAGTGTCAAATGTCACAGCTTTCTTCTGTGACGGGTCATGACGGATTTAAAAATATCATGTTTGTTTGTTTGAACTTGTTTAATACTACAAAGTGCTGTTTCAATAATTAGAAATTTTCAGAAGAGAAAATTAATCTCTAGACTGCATCCAAAGTGGAACAGTGTTCACAGGAGAGTGATTAATTTCTTTAAATATCCAAATTTTTAAATGTGGGCCTGTTAGATACTTAGACTACTTTTATGAGATTAGAGACTCCAGTTCTTCTCCCTGCAGTTGTACTGAACACCTTAAAGTAATACAATGTAATTAGATACTGGGAAAAGGCATAAGCCCTTTTGAGAATAAGGTTTTCATATATATATTTTTTTGAATCTCCATCTTCAAATCACTCAACGCTACAGTTCTGAAAACTGGATCTGTAACACGGTTTCTCCATCAGAATCTGCCTCTTCAACGTTTTTCAGCCCATGTACTACCAGTGAAATATCTGCTTACGGTTTAGTTTCCTTTGTTTACTACTTGTCATTTTGTATTATGAAGCACACCTATGAATCTGACTATAATTACTGTGATTGCTTGTGATTATTTCTTGCTGCTTCTTCTACTATCTATTTAATTATACTTTGAGTCTATCATTTAAATCTCCTTTATATGCAGGTGCAATCAAAATGGAGCCTCCTTCCCCACCCTATTTTTCAGAAAAAGTTCAGTTGTACAATAAACCTCATGAAGAGTCTTCCAACTCCCTTATGGCTATTGAATGTCGTGTGTGTGGGGACAAGGCCTCTGGATTTCATTATGGTGTGCATGCATGTGAAGGTTGTAAGGTAGGTAGTTACAAATGTGTTTTCTCTGAAGTAAGATTTGATACAATTTTCATCTAAATAATCATTTGGTAAAATTAGAGGGGTATGTTTTTTAAAAAAGAGTTTTAAATCTTTTTAAAATTAAATTGTTCTGTATACAATGTAAATACTTTATAATTTAATAAGTGAGAGACTAAAATATTGTATTTTTTATTAATTATATTACTGATGTATTTGATTTTTATTGTGCATTTCTTCTACTTTTGTCAATTATGCAGTTATATTTCATTCTTGCTGTCTTGGAGATCACTTGTAGAATTTGAATTCATAAAATGCAGCAAAAGTAGACTCATGCTGAATTCCAAAGCTCAATACTCCTAGCAATTTAAAATTCAGGTTCTATTGTTAACAGAATCTGATTAGAGTTTTTTTACTCAATTTATATTTCTAGGTGATTACAGAAATGTCTAATGATGTTAAAGAAATTGGCTTTCTGCTTTAAAACACCATTGACTACTTTTGATGTCACTGATACTTAGTGTCTTTAACAAATAAAGGAAAGTGAATGGTATAAGAATTGACTATCCTCAAGAATGAGAAAAGAAACACTGGAGATAGGAATTATTAACAATTCATTGAGTTTAAATTCACATCATCCTTATTTTCAATCTCTTGAGGAAAATAAGTGATAGTAAAGATCCAATGCAGACCTTAACTAAAAATTATAGCACTGAATGAGGAACATACTTAAAGCAGTAAGTATGTTGTTGATTACTTACATTGCACTGAACTATATAAATAAGAGTCAATATTGTTTTTATTGTTAGTATTATTCTACGAGGATAAAGTTACAAGGAACTAATTATGATAAATTCAGATAAACTTTATTAGCTACTTATCATGGATCTCAGAAAGCACCTGTAGACTGTCAAAAGACAGAACTCTGAATTTACATAATGGTTTCTGTCTTCATAAGACTTGAGTAATAATTACCATGAGTTTGGCACCAAGTTTTTGGATTTTTCATGAGCCAATGTACTTTGCAAACTTGTAAAATCCAAAAAGTAGGAACAAACTAGAAAATAAAAGAACCTAGAAGATAGAACACTGAAATTTATATTGGAAAATTAATTTAGCATTGTGCAAACAAAAAGAAATAGAATAAATAAAGGAAAACAAATTCTCTGTAAGCACTCGAGCTCAAAAAGGAAAACAAATAATTAAAATAGAATAAAGAAATATGTGGGAAAGACAATCTAAATAAGTAGCAAACCCATAACCTTTTTATATACTTGAGATCCAACTGCTCTTTGCAGAATTTTTGGTTTGTGGTCATTTATAACACTTTTCCTACACTGTGAACTACATTGTTTTCCTACATAGTGAGCTTTAATTTTTTAAAATGTTATGTTCACTTTATATCCAATTGTTTCATGAGCAACTGAACAAATCAAGCCTTGCTTCTGTTGGCATGGTATTCTTCATGCTCAGTACTTCTGTAGTGCTCTCAACTTATGTTCCTAGGATCCTTTCAAACCAGTAGATCCCTATTAGTTTCCATAGCTTTTTGAGACACTTTTCTATCAAACTGATTTGAAAATAGCTAATAAATTCAGATTAGGAGCATGCTGCTACGCAGATGGTGTGATCATGGCATTGCCTATTTAAAACAAATTTAGGCTCAGTGTTTGTGTAGAAACATGTTTGTATACTTACAGAAGACAGTGACACTGGCAATGTTTCTTCTCTCCTTTTACATGTTTTTATGTTTGCTACAGGGCTTTTTTCGAAGAACCATCAGATTAAAGCTAATTTATGACAGGTGTGATCTTAATTGTCGCATCCATAAAAAAAGCAGAAATAAATGTCAGTACTGCAGATTTCAGAAATGCCTTGCTGTTGGAATGTCACACAATGGTGAGTGTACATGGCATGTTTTAAAACAATAATGTTTCTTCTCAAATATGAAGCATATATATGATTACTTAATGTGATGCTGTAACTTCTACAGTCTTCTGTTTCTCTACACCAGGCAGTTTAGAAATATGTATCAGAAAGATTGCCTCTTTGTTTAGCAGGCTATGTATATAATTGGAGATTGCTGAATATAAAAATAAGATAGGTAGAGATCTGCATTTAGCAATATAATACATAATATAATGAACAAGTTGGTTTTACTCTCCATTATTCTTGCTCATTACATTGTAAGTTATTCTTCATGAACATATTCCTAGTGTAATTGTTATTTTTCAGGTCATGGTCTTATTTTCTGGTAAGGCTCTGTTCCATACTGTAGCTTAGTATCATTTTCCTGTAAGTCAAAAACTTAACTTAGTTATGAAGAATGAAGTGGAGAATTTACCGAAAGTTTGTGAATAACAGCAACTTGAATTTGATGCAGAGAATGCTTTTCCAGGGCAGTTAACATCACTAAGTTAATACTTCCTCATACTAGAGCACAACATATTTGAATGAATGGGCCATACGCTGTACTGGTTTAAAAAAAAACTGTCCTCCTCCTCCCTTAGGATACCCACATCTGGGCATAGATTCCAATGTGTGGTAAGTAGGAGCGTAGTGTTTCTCAGCATGCTCATTCAGCTGTTGGCCTTTCATCATATTAGTGTGTATAGCTGTGATTCCTGTGTACTATGCACTGTCTGACCTCTCCACCATCCAGAGGTGAATATGCCCTCCCATCTGTGACCTGTGTAAGCAGCATTTCCATTTACTATATGTTGTAGTCTTAGCTTGCAAAACTGTATGCAATTGTGTATGGTTCTGTGATTGCCTTCTTTACAATAGGTAAGCAGATAGCATTAAGCATATCACAATACTGCTCTCTTGCATAAGATATAGAAGAAAATCCCACTGAATTTTAAAATTAACATATCAACTCATGTGGAAATACTTATTTGTGAATGTTTGGACAGAAAGACATAATGAAGATTCTTTGCTGCCTCGCTTTGGCAAAGTTGAGTAGAAACAGGAATTAAATGTCATAACATAGAGACTTATGTAATTCTAAGGGTAAAGAATTGCAAGCATGACTGGGAAAATAATTTCTCTGTGGCTTTTTTAGAACTTTCATTATTTTCAGTATGAAAAAATAAGTGTGTTGTCCCCAAGAGGGAAGCTGAACTGTGGTTTGTGAAGTTATTACTTCAGTGAATGTAAAATGGTATGGGAAATGTTTTGCTAATAGAAAATATGGTTTTCAAGTTCCTGGGATGTAACAGTAACTCTTAAAAATAAAACTAATTTTGAAATGCTACTGTGGGTATTTTTATAGTAGTTCAGGGGAGTTTATTATTACTATTTTCAAGGTGCATGCCAAATTCTTTCATAAACTAGCAGCATGGCTTCCACAATGTGAACCATGTCCAGTGCTATCAAGAAGGGGAAGGCCAAGATCATTCTCTCGGGCTTTACAATGTAAAAGTCCCAGGAAATATTTTTAAAATGAGTGCTTCACCTGCTATTTCTTCCTGGTCAGCCACAGCAAGGAAGAACCTGTGGCACCAGCAGGGACCGTGGTTATGAGGGGCAGGAGTGAGGTATGGTTTTGCCATTTCCCCCAGGGCTTGAAAGAATGCTTTAATTGACTTTTGCCACCAGTTCACTTAGCAGGGATTTAGTAGTGCTTATACTCAGGTATTGGCTTCTACATTTGCATTTTTTGCTTGCTCCAGATTGTATGAAACCATACCTGCCCCCTCCATCATTTAAAAACAAATTTCTAAAAAAGAACTAAATTTTGCCTGTGAAGACATGAGTCTCTATAAAGAAGCATGCAGAAATGCAACACTGGAAGTTGTCAGTGGCACTGAGACAGATTCTACTGTTACATCCACAGATTAAAGTTTGTCCACTTGGATAGTGAAACCATCTGAACTTTACATTCTTGGAATCAGAATGTGGACTATTTGTGCCGGAGGGCTCCAATCTATGACTCTCTTTTCATAGACATATTATTGCAAAATGAATAGTTAGGGCACTTAAAAATAAAAAAAAAAATAAAAAAAAAAAAGGCGGGGGGAGAATGCAAGGAGACACTTAGCAGCTAACAGTCACATTTTTTCATGTATAAATGCTACATACCACTTGGCTGAAGGTTAAGAAAGACAGTAGTGTTCTCATGCTTTGGATATTGTTTTCCTTTCCTTCTCTAGCCACAGTGCTGCTCTGCATTTAACCCTCAATTGCTCAGATTGTATTCTGAAGTGCCACTAAGAAAAAGTTTTGTTCTTTCCTTTTGGAAATGCTATTAATTTTTTCTCTTACACTAAAAATACTATTTATATAGAGCTAGCTAATGTACTGGACAAATGAGCCCACATGGCAATATGTCTGTATTACAATTTCTGGGAGCACTGAATTGCTGAATCTGGGCACATGCTTCAAGTAAACTCAGCAAGGTTTCTGCACTGACTGTCTGCTGTTCTTCAGTGAAAGAAACTGAATTTATCATCAATATGGGAACTCATTTGTGCTCCAAAAAATCCCTAATCTAGACAATCAGAAGAGCAGAGTGCTACAGAGAGTAGTCTAGAAGCTGTCATAGAGACTTCTTCAAGTCATAAAATGTGGCATAAGGATAAGTGTTTTTTTCCACAGAAAGACAAAGACTATACTATGGCATGCAGGAGAGGGAAGATAGAGTAGCAAAGAGGATAAGTGGTCCAGAGAAATAGAAGGTGAAGCCAGGGTCATAGGAAGGTGGTGCAGAAAAGGAAGAAGAACCTGTCACCCATTTACAGATCCCTGAAAATTTTCTCAGCCACCAGAAATGCTGTGAACTCTTCTTATCCACCCTGTGAACTCTCCTTTTTCTACCCTAACCTCCACAAAGATTACCAATCCCTCCTACTTCTCTCACCCAAAGTCCCACTGCTGTTTCCCACATTCCTTCCATAAACCCACTGACCTTTTCCTGACTTTTATCTCAGTCCCCTGAAAACAAAGACAATGACTTCTCCAAAAGGAAACTTCCAGGCTAGTACCACGAAACTGAATTTTGACTCAAATTTGTATTCCATGCCAATAAACAATGACTAGCCTACTGTGTACAGACAGCATTTAAAGGTGGATCACTGTTATTAATCCGTCCTAAAAACACACATTTAGAAAGAAAGAAACATGTGGGAGTAACAGATTACTAATAAACATACAATTCATCTCCTAAAAATATTTTAAAAAGAAAGATAGCAAACTTTACTCCAAGCACAATTTTCACATGCCAAACATGACAAAAATGGCATCTTTCTGAAGGATTTTATCACTGCTTAATTATTTTACATAAAAGTTCACTATTACGATGACAGGCAACAAGATAGACCCTAAAGGTGAATATAGTACAGACAACAGTAAGATCCCATTTCCACTCTTGAAGTAAATTCACCTATTTAGAAGAAGACTTGGTCCTATCAGGTAAATGCAAACTCTGCTGATATTACTGGCTGTTTTGTTGCACTGATAGATGTAATCTGATAGCTGGCAAGCCTGCTCAGGTGGCTTGTTTTAGGTCAGAGTATTGTTTTTTTTAAGTCAGTAAAGGAGAGCTTTGCTATACCACTTTGATTAGCTAAAGAGCTAGTGCATTCTTTGATAACTGATTTAACATTTGATATAATAGCTTTCTATGATATGAGTAAGCTTTGCGATATCTAAGTCAATTCTGAATATAGCATACAAACATTCAAGAATATAAATTAATGCTTATAACCTAGGTGGCCATATAGCAATATGTATTAATTTCCTTTCAAAGTAATGTCCTCAGCATTTTAACAAAAAGGCTTGTTACATAATTCAATGCTACCTTTGGCAGTCCTATTTCTCTCTCTCTCTCTCTCTCTCTCTTGGCTAAGTAGAAGACTTAGAACTATTAAGAGTAAATAAATGTGTGATGATCTCCAATGCAATCTATAAAGTAATGGAAATAGTTTTGTATTAGAAGCACTAGGGATTATAACACAAGTCTACTTTGCAAAGGTAATTGGTTATCCTTTGTTGGATGTTAACACACTGGAAACATGATTCTGGAACACCCCTAGTTATCTTGTTTTCCATAAGGAAAACAAATACAGTGTAAATTGCCTTTTATTATAAATTCTATAGAGTGTTGTTGTAAATGCTAAATAACAAATTGTTGATAGGTTGCTGTTAAACAATACCAAACTGCAGGCATGAATACTGTAATTTACTTTCTAAGAGACTCAGCAAGATGAGAAAATGCAGAGTATTCAGAGTATAGGATACAAGGCATATGTAGAAACTGTACATACTATGCTGTCATTTTATACTCTAAGCTAAAAGTAAGCCTATTTTATCGTAGCATTATCTGTTCAATAATACAGTTCTGTGGAAAACTGCCACAAGTTTTAAAAAAGAAACTAATACCACTCTGCTAATCCCCACCCCCAGACATTTTGGTGACTTATAGAAATGTAGTTGGAAAAAAAAAAAAACAAAAGAACAACAAAAAAAGGCGTTATTATATTCACCCATTTTTGAATTTGCAGCAAAATGTTACCCGTTTGGACTCTGTTATTTAAAAGAATACATATATACCTCTTAGTTATTCTCTAATGACAAAAGAGTCTGTTTTGAAAACCCCTGATTGCTTTAATAAAATCTCTCTATCAAACAATTCTATTCCAGTAATCAGTGGCATAGTTTGTGTACACGCTGTGGTATATCGTCAAGAATTTTCCAGTAAAGAAAAAGAAAGTGGAAATTCCTATTGTTTTTAATGCCTTGGGGAAGCGTATAAATTATTTTAGAGCTAAGTTAATATTAAAAGATAGGAAGGAAAAGCAATATACTGTCCATTTTTTATCCCTTGTTCGTAAAAATAATCTTGGGGGTCTTGTGATAGTGAAATTCTAGATTATAAGCTTGCTTCTGCAAACTATGACTGTCAAGAATGGGTCCACATCAGAATCATGTTTTATACTGGTGTTTCGTCAAGCTTCATTTCCATAGTATGTACAGAATTAGTATATAGAATCAGACTATTAAGAATACATGATTTATTGCAAAGATAATGTTATTATAAATAATACCATAAATTTCCTTAATTCAATATAAAATATCAAAATACTTTACAAGTAGAATTTATCATTAAAAAAAGAAAATCTAGTCAAAAGCACCTAGCTCATGATAGGATTATGAAATCTCTCAAAGGACATGTTTCTTAGAATTGTTAAGTATTTCTTACTATGTGTGAAGAAGTCCTCAGGTCGTACTAAATTGCACTCCATATATTTCAGGGAGCAATCAACATTTTATAGACATTAGCAACTCTGATCTCCCCTTTTTATTAAGAGTCCTTTATATGAAGCTAATATTTGCCTTGCTTTGCCTTCCAAATTAGAAAGTTTACTGTAATAGTCTGACAAGTCTTGCTAGACTTCACTTAAGATTTCAGTTTGCAAATTCGTCATCAAAAAAAAAAAGATGTTGAGAAGGAGCCGAATGTGTTGGCAAGAAACCAATATGAAGCATTAAAGTATCACAAGATTTTTTCCATTGATGAAGGTATTACATAAATACAGATTTAACAAATTAATCATAAAATATAATACCATGAATGTTACAAATTTTACGATTTTAAATCTGAAACAAGGTTTAATGAAGAACATAATAATTTATAATTAAAATAAAAATGTAACGAATGTATAGCTCTGTTTGATATGAACTAATTAAACTTCAACGCTTTTATTGGCTATATTATTTTTAACACCTTCTTGACAACACATGTAGTTGTTTGTCTTTTTAACGACTACTTATGATATGTATGCAGTAATATATTTTAGCTTTATTATGGTGATAATAATTTGATTATTTTTTTAAAAAATATTTATTTTATAAATAAATATATATATTTATTATAAATAAATTCTATTTATTTTTTATCCTTATATATCACCAAAAATCTGTAAATGCTATCCAGTGTTGTCAGTGAGTTTTCACTGTGTTTACTTCATTAAATGCTTCCTATTTCTTTTGGCTTATATTTTCAATATCTAACATGCAGATATTAGTATAATGGGTTCAATTTTACCAACTTTCATGTGTATTTAAAAAAAAAAAATAATCAAGGAACGGTTTCTGTTAACAACAAATAAGAATTTTGAACAGTGATAGAATCCATTTAACTGCAAAATGACCACAAAATGTTCTTGATTTGCAGAGTTCATTGAAGCCTATATGGTTGAATTAATTCCTTGGTAGTCGTGCTGAATGTTCTCATCATTTTATTTAGGTTACACTAAGTACAAATATGAACTCCTTTTGTTTTATATCAATTTTTATACATCACTAACTTTGACATCCATTCACATTGATATCTTAACAGAATGCTGGTAGTCTCTTTGAGCCATTACCGTATGTCTCATAAACTAAGTTCATCATTTTTCTGTAATTATTTTGCTCTCAGAAATAAGGAGGGCTGGCAGTGATGTCTCACTGAAAACTATTGTTAGTAGCTGACTAAGAGTACTTAGTGTTCCCCATGAGAGGAAAAAAAAAAAAAAGTACCATGGTATATATGGTCCAAAACAAATATCATCTGGCAATCATTCAAAATTTCCTTCATGAAAAAATTATAAGCAACATACATTTACAGGAAAAAAATAAATGTTAATTTGTTCCTGTTGAACCAGATTTTCTTTCATGCTGATTTTTATTCTGACACATAAGCTCAAAAAATGCCCCAAAAATATGAAATATGCAACATCATTCAGAGACTAAGTATACTGAAAGGAAAATGTAGTAGAGTTGTAAAAAAAAATAAGCATACAAACAAATAAAAATAAAGAATACTATGAAATAGGAGAAATGATCAATATACTAAATGCTATATGTTGCATGGTTTTTTTTAACACAATTATTTATTCTCACAAAAAAGTGTCATTTTTGTTTATCAGCACACTGCCAGCATCCTCAAAACAGGAAAATGGCTGATGATTTCCAAAATAAACATCCCAAGTATAACAATTCATATGTATGTTTTTAAGAGCAATTTTTCTTTAACCAGGAAAGACACTAACCACTGAAAAAATATTTATAATACTTCTCTTTCCTCCTAAGGCTAAAATGCAAACCTTTATTTTTTCCTTCTGTTTTTTTGTTTTGATGCTCTGTTGCTCTGCTTTATTTTCTTACTATAAAATAAATCCTGGTTACTGAAATATGATATGATAAGTCAGCTTTGATCTGGATGGCTCACTTGAAATATTTTCCAAGTCAATCTCCGTAAGTATAAGCACTGCCTTGACTATTAAGTATGTAGGTGAAAACTACAATTTTTAGCACCTGCCTTACATTTGTGTAGAGCAATTGTGAGATCATATGACTAGGCAGAACCATTTCCTGTTCTGTCAGTACAGCATGTATGTAGGGTCACCGTGAAGAACTCAGCCTTTTCCTATTTTATTCCCTGTACAACCTTCTTTCCCATTCCTTAATTATTTTGGTAACATTTTATATTGCTTGCTAACTTAAGGTCTGTTGTACTATTTAGGAATCTATTCCTGCAAGGTATGTGGGTGTTTTTTTTTCTAAACAAATGAAGAAGCTGAGATCCACATGGTGGTTTGCCCAAAACCATGCAAGGCTGAACACTCTTTCCTACCTTAGGCCAACTGAATTTTAATACCTTAAAGATTCTTTACATTTTATTTAGATTGGAGGTAGAATCAGTGGTTTTCACCAATTCTGTCTGTCAGGTGAACTAATAGTTTTGCATTTCTAAGCAAGTTACTGTAATCTTACTGTTTGGACACGGATTATTTCCTCTTTGAGACTGGTTTGTTTGCATATGTTTGAAGTACTTCAGTAGGTTGCCCATAATACTGGATAGAATCATCTTAGTCTTACTTGCCTACCTACTATTTTAATTAAAAAAATGAAGAACTTATAATAAAGGTGGCAGAAAAAAAAGCGCTATTAAAATATGCATATACACTATAACTATGAAAATTACTTGTCATCTTTTTCAGCCATCAGGTTTGGGCGAATGCCACAAGCGGAGAAGGAGAAGCTTCTGGCAGAGATTTCCAGCGACATCGACCAGCTAAACCCTGAATCTGCTGATCTGCGAGCACTTGCCAAGCACTTGTATGACTCATACATAAAGTCCTTCCCTCTGACTAAAGCCAAGGCGAGGGCGATCTTGACAGGAAAAACGACAGACAAATCAGTTAGTTCCCTCTGTTTTGTTTTGTTGTTGTTGTTTTTTTTTTTTATTTCTTTTGAGTAAATGATTTACCACATTGACAACACATCTTTTAAAAAAAAAAAAAACTTTGCTGTTGGCAGTTGCATGTTTCAAGCTGTGTCTGAAACACAGGAAATGTTTTTAGATAGGATAAGTAAACATTATTTGAAAAAACTCCAAGTTCACCTAATAAAATACTTGAAACCAGTACAAGAATTTGAAGGTCATCTTAACCTTTTTGTATTCTCTGATCCATTCTTCCCGTTTTCCTTCTCCTTTATCAGAGGTTATCTTCCACACTATCTGTTTAAGGTGGCTATCTAGCTGTCAGCAGTTTGTTGCTATATTCTTCAAGCATCCGTATCATAGCATAGCATCATAAAATATTATCAGTACTGGCTCTATTCAAAGGAATATCCTTTTCGTAAGTGTCAAATGATTCACAGTACCATCAGCATCAGTAACCTTAACTACGATACTTATGGTGCTCTGATGACTTCCTGCTTTTAACTGGATTATTGTGTATCAGATCAGTATTCTATGCTGATACAAACTGAACTTTGAAAAGTAAGGAATAGAGAGATACATGTATTTGTGGAAACTTTGGAAACTTCACTGGCAGTACCTAACTTTTGGTATCAGTGGAAAGAAGGACAAGTAAGATCTGATAATTGTGGTAGTTTTTTAAAAAAATGTTATCACTATTTTAGAAACTAAAGATAAAAATAGCTTTTCCAAAACTAACTGTTTGACATTTTCTGAAATGATTGGCAGAAATTTTATTGCCAGGATTACAACAAAGACTGTATTTAATATTCTTTGTAAATTTCAAAGGTAGGAGAGGATTTGTTTTTTGTTGGTCTGTCTTTCTAAGGGCAGTTAAAATCATAATTTTAACATTGTCTCTAATTTGGTTGAAGAATTAAAAAAAAAAAAAAAAACAAACTTTAGATATGGTGATACAAATTTAGATACTTGCAATTTGAGTAACTAATCATTATGGAGTATATAAAGTTTGAACTACCGTAGCTTATTTATTGTGCAGTAAGCTGATACACTAAATCCACTTAAGGATCATTGCTTTTTCAGAGTCTTTCCACAATCCTTTTCCTCTCCATACTAGAAACAGTTTTCTGAGAAAGAATTAATGCAGCAGTTCAATGTAACTAGGTATCTGCATTGGGAAACATAATAGAAGTGGAGTGTGTAATCATATGTCTAGTTTATTGCCCTTCATCATAAAAATGTCACCAGGAGGCTTATTCTTTCTGCAGCTGCCCACTGTACACCTGTAGTACTACAAGTTCATCATAAGCTTCATACTATGCTGTAGTGATTATAGATGTGATTGGCAGAGCGAAAAGGAGAGAAGACAAGATCAATCACAGATGAGCATTCATTAGGCACAAGAAATCCCTCTGCTAAGTGAATATCACAGCCAAAAGAAAAGTCAAATTTATCATTTGAGCAAGAAGCACAGATATATCCCCCCAAAAGATTCTCTCCATCTATTTTATACATAATAGGAGAATTCATATGGGAAGGAAGTTGCAAGGAAATTTCTTTATTCAGAAGCAGAATGACTGTGCTAGGAGATTCTATTGCTTCTTGTACTGGATTCTTTAAATTTAAGTACAGAGAAGATAACCTGATTTCCTGCTTCTTCATCACACAAACACCAAGTATTTTAACAGTGAATAAGAATGTTTTGCAAGTTTTAAGGGTAAGGTAGCCAGTAATAATCAGTTCATTGCATTGTCATTCAAATTAATAGGTTTTATGAGTTAATGCCACCTATTAAGTGTGGTGTCTTAAATCTATCTCGACCTTAGACTGTTAGACTGCATCAATTGAAAAATGATCAGATATATTAAGTCAGTATGTCAGAATTAAAATTACTGGGTAAGTAATTCATCCTCTTTTGGGATATAAAGTGCTCATTTGACATAAGATTTTAGTCACAATGTTCATCTGAACTTTTTTTTAAATGACTTTTAACTCTTGATTGTCATCTCCTAATGTCAATAGAATGATGGTATAATATGGTCATTCTAAAGCACATATACATGCTTAGAATAGACAAATTTTTCTTGTACTGATGCTGCCACTTAGGATTTTATAGAAAGAATAGAAAGGAAAGACCTACCAGTACTAAAATATACATTTTTAAAAGCCTCCCCTCAGTCTTTTTATAGCAGTGCTTTACGTATGCATATGCATGCATATACATATGTGCAACTGTATAGAGAATATTTTTTTTCTGCTGACAAAAAAGCACCCCAACTTGAAAAATACCTTATCCTGCTGGCTGTGTGTTTATTTTTTCAGTTTCACACTGAAATCCTAGTGCAAGTGGAAAAAACACTGTATTTGACTGAAACTCATGGTTTGGAGCTATGATTGCCTGTGGTTACTGTGCAAGCACTAATTTCATTGGTCCTGTAAGCAGCAGAATATTGAGTTAACTAAAAGAGTTTAGAAACTGAAATCCTCTTGTGTGGATACTATTATTTGAGTTCACAGATAGACCTTTTGTCTTCTAAGCAGCTGTATCAGTTAAAGGCAAAGCTATGACAGCTGTCATCCCTCCCTCTCTTCCTAGCGAAAGCGGGTTGGAGATCTGTGTTCAACTTAAGAATTTGGCACTGAGTAGACTGAAAAACTGGTTTAATGAATTTGGAATAGAATATTAGAAGGTTCCACAAGCTAATTCTATGAGAGAGGACTACTGCCCTTGTACAGGTTGTCTTAGGTTATTTTCTAATCTTTTCTACAGCTTAAAGTGAATACGAAATCTTAAGAATGAGCACCCACAAGGCAATAGAATCTGTAATCATAAAGGATTTTAAATTTTAAAATGTACTTCTCTAGTCCAATTGTTGGTGTGTAATTCCTTGTATTTTAATTAATCGGGCATGTTAACAAGCATATTAATGTCAGTAGGTATTTGTTCAAAGCAGCATTGAACTGTTTAGTTATTTATTCTCTATGGAAAAGGTTCTTCAGATAAATTCAAGAAATCCTCAATTAACCATTTCTTTAAAACCAGAGGATACTTCTGCAAATCCTGAAACAGATTGTTGAAAAGAAAAGTTTTCTTTTTCTTAAAAGTTACTTTTCTCATCTGTTTTCAAAATTGATTTATTCCAGTTGCATTTATTTCACAGTCAAACTCATTCCTGTGTTCTGTATTGTGCTGCTGCATTGTATCATGTTATTTGTGATCTCTTCCTCAGAGACAAGTTTTAAACATAACACATCCTAACTTTGTTATTTTTAAAGCAATTAGCAGTGAAAGGTTGAATTTATCAGATAATACCATAAATTTTATAGTACTTACAGTACTTTCTAGAACTTGAACGTAACAGCATATGAAGTAATCAAAATATGAACATCCTATATCTTTCCACAAAAAAAAGTTGTGTCAGCAGAAACGCAGACATGTCATTGTATACTGACAAGATTATATTTAATATAAGAGATATAATAAATATATTTAATATAAGAAAGCAAAATTCATGTAAAAGCATTAACATTTTTGTTTGTTAATAAGTATTCCAAACTTTGAATTCTGTTATTACAGAACTTCTGTAAAGTGAAGGGAGTGTCATGAATATTCTAATTATTTATTAATATTAATGAAAAATTATTTATATTAATCATCTATTCCTACCTTCCTGCCCTTCTAGTTAAGAAAAATGTCACCCAAAGTCCTATTTTTAGCATTTGCATTCATAGAGCATGAGAAATCCTTAGGAACTACTTGTATTTTCTGTAAGTCATTTTAACATTATGAGGATATTTACTTTAATTGGTTTATGAAGGTTTAACCCCAAAGCACCTAACCTTGATACACTTCTCAGACATTCCTAAGAGTTTTCTGACGAATTATAATTCAGTTTCTCATAAGTCAAATGGTCATAGAAAAAATGTAAAAGTAACTTTTCTTTTCCTTTTATTTTTAGCCATTTGTTATTTATGACATGAACTCTTTAATGATGGGAGAAGATCAGATCAAGTGTAAGCATGTGTCACCGCTGCAGGAGCAGAACAAAGAGGTAGCAATTCGCATTTTCCAGCGATGTCAGTTTCGCTCTGTGGAGGCAGTGCAGGAGATCACAGAATTTGCCAAGAACATTCCAGGCTTTGTGAATCTTGACCTGAATGATCAAGTAACTCTCCTGAAATACGGTGTCCATGAGATCATATATACTCTCCTGGCTTCTCTGATGAATAAAGATGGAGTTCTTATATCTGATGGACAAGGTTTCATGACACGGGAGTTTCTGAAGAGCCTGAGAAAACCTTTTTGTGACTTTATGGAGCCCAAGTTTGAGTTCGCTGTGAAGTTCAATGCACTGGAATTAGATGACAGTGACCTAGCAATATTTATAGCTGTCATTATACTAAGCGGAGGTAAGCGCTGTCTTATTTAATGATATTTTATATAATAGAATCGATGCTTTAAATTCCTGTCCAAACAGGAAAGTGCTCAGCAGTAAAGGATGGGAGTGAGTTTATTTACAGGTACTTCTTGGTTAGCTTTCAGCTTTCTTGGTGTTGTTTACCACTTCTTCAGTTTTGGGCAGAAACCGAAAAAGTAAATGACCTGATATTAGTGTTGGAGCTGTAAACATCTGCTGGATCAGCAAGTAATTTAGTTAAAAGACAAAAACAAAATCAGGACTGTATTTCTGAAAAAAAGAGGGAGGGAGGGGGGTGGAATTTCATTGGCAAGACTTTCTGAAAGTTTAACTTCTGCATGAGGATTTTTTAAACCTGCAATTAGACTGTGTGGCTTGCTAATTGTACACAAATAACTTTGACTCCATAAAAATTTCAAAATAGATGTGGCATTTGGCTTGCAGGATTGCGATGGGTTTTTTATTGGTTTGGGTTTTTTCATTCACACAAGGTTTTGTTTGCCTTGAAGAGGGAAAGGAAAAAAAAAAAAGAATGCATTTCTCAGGAAAATGATGCTCTGAAAAATGCCTCAGAGAAACAGGCATTGTGTGTCCACTCTATTCACATTTCCTAAGCTGCTCTGTTTATATTAATGTTTATACTTTGAGTGAAACATGAATCTAAAAGTCCATGTATCAACCTACATTAATTCTAACACTTCTTTAAAAGGCAGTGAATTTTCAGCTTATGTCAGAGAAAGTTACTATGTTTTATCTGATTCTGAGGTTATACAGCTATTTTGGGACTTAGCTACCCAGATTTAGTTCACTTAGAATCCTTCCCACCAAGAATCTGTGATATCAGATATACATTTCACGTCAGATTGAAGTTCTTTTACTTTGGTCAATACTATCAACTTAGTGATGTCGCACAAAGAAAATTTTACCCAACTGATCTGTGTGTATCTTGGCTTAGACCGGTGGTGCAGATATCAATGAGAGGAATGTGCTGAATGTTCTGAATTCAGATCCTCCACAGAGCAATGCAGAGTATTTTATTATTAAATTATGTTTAAGCAATCAAACACAACAACCACATGCTATTGTTCTAAAATGAAACATCCTGTTGAGAGTGCATTGCTTGTTATGCATAGCTTCCTATACATTTAAATTCACAGAAAATTACTTCTGGCATTGTGTTTCATTCAGTAAAAATGTAGTATCACAGTATGGGTTATTAGACCAACTAAATCCACTTCAAACAAGTACCGTTCCCAGAAGACATTTTCTCGTGCAAACCTTTGAACACGATGATCCCTGAAGACTCTGAATTAATTCAGTAAAGGAAAATATGTTACTGGTGTATTTTTGGTTGACTTTGATGGGGGAGGAGAAATTATACAAGCCTATTAGGGCACTACACAAAACATGCCAGTATTTTGCATTTTCTAATATAATGAAATTTAACAGATGAGAAACAGGCCTCTTAAAATGCAATCCTAATTGAAAAAAGGGAACTTGCAATCTGCAAAACTAGATCTGCTATACTTCAGTGATGTTTGGTTTACATTAGAGGAAATAGGTATGATGTAACTAATCATACATTTTAGATCTCAGGAGGACAATGATCAGGAAAAAAAAAAAAAGACTTCTCTGAACCAGTTTTATCAATAATTTTTTTTAAGAATAATTTCTGAATTTTACCAATTAGTTCTTAAATAACTCTGTAGTAAATACATTCCATAAATATATATATATGAGACTTATCTAGAAAAATTCTTTAATTTTGTGATACCAAAAATCCCTCACTGTCTTTATTCAGAACTTATTTTTTTTCAAAAAAGGATGATAGTTATTTGTACAAACTGAGATTATATTTTGAAAGCAATTAAGCTTTGCTGACAATTAGAGAATAGTTTTTATCATTTAATTTAAAGCCAGATGCTACATGTATTGAACTGTATATATTCCGTGGTCTGGAACAGAAAACCAGTTTCTCAGATGTCTTAGATACTCTTTTTTTTTTTTTTTTTTTTTTTCTGTAAGAACTTTGTGAATATCAAAACAGGACAATATCATTGAAAATAGGATTTTAAAGCCAGTACATATTACCTCAAAGACTTTAGTAGCTACAGTAATACCGTTATGTTTAAGTCACTGCAAGAAATCCTGTGTACAAATATCCTAAAAAGAAAACCAGTTAGCGAAACAGAAAATAATCCTAGCTGAAAGTGAATTTGTCATTCCTCATCAAATTGATGCTGGTGCTGCCGTCTCCATGAGTGCTATCTCCTATGCAGCTTTAAAGAGAAAAGGAAAGGGAAAGAGAAAGAGAATTCCAGCTGGAATATTACATGTAGAAAGCTTTTCATTATGAAGTGAAATTTGTCACAAATCCGATAAAACAGTTCAACCTTTTGATATCAAAATAGTTGCTGTTGTAGTATATGTAGCAGTAACAAGAAGCTGACAAATTAGCTGTAATAGCAACAAAATGAAAGCACTCCCACTTCCACAACCATTTGATTGTTTCCGAGGTGCTCGGTGCAGCCACGCTGTCTCAGTGATTCCAAATGTTACTGTGAACTTGTTATTGCAAAGCTGAAGTTTGTTCTTGATATCTGTATATTTTGCTTTAAAATATTTCTGTAAATACAAACAAATCCTAATACTCTTAGTATCTCTGTCTCAGCAGTATAAAATTGTGTGTGAACAGCAAGACATTACCTTGTTCTAATGAAAGAAATACTTTATGCCATTAACAGCAATGCCAAACTTTTATTACAGCGTTCTTTTAGTTATAGTAGCTTTGAAAAATACACTTCGGTAAAATGAGATAAGGAAAACATTTTTCATGGAGATATTTTTCCTCCCTCTTGTATACCTCTGTGCCACTGAGGCATTTCCTCAGTTAGTAGCAGCCATCGTGGTAAAAATGTTAAAGAACTTGGAGCATCTTAAAAAATGCTATGTACCACTGAGGTGAAAATGAAATCTATCGCAAGAAGAAGATTTAAGGAGAATGAGGTGAATGTTTGGGTTTGTCCAAGACCTACTGGGCTTGATACACATTTATAGGTAGAATAAACTCACTCAAAAAAAAAGTAAGGGAAAACTTAAAAGGTAATTCTATAGCATGTTTATATATTATGGATGGACCTGCACTCCTGTACAGTATCTTATACAGTGTTCAGCATATAGTGGTGCTGGGGAATTGTGACAGGGTATGCCTGTGAGGACCCAGGCTCTCTCAACACACAAACCAGTATTGCAATTCAGAAATGCTGCTATATTCACTTTTTCTGGTCTCTGAGTGAGTGTGTTCTTTACAGTGAACCTTGAGCTGTGAATAACTGAGGCTTGTTTAAATATTGCGTTCAATAATTTTGCTACAATCTGAGGTCAAAAAAAGGTGAAGTTTTATCACTGAATAGTACCTAGAAATGGTCCGTATTTGACTCTTACACAAATCCTGCTCTAGCAAACCTGTTAGAACAACAACAACAACAAGAAAATACTTCCTAATCAGAGCAAGCCATGCAGATAATCACTGTGGGCTTTGAACCACAATTCTGGTGACTACAGTACATGTGACTGTCTCGGAAGAAAAACTCAAACTGCCAAGTCATATCTGCCTCAGCAAAAAAAAGTAGTGCAGTTGTTTGGTTCAGCCATATCTTTGCCTGTTTTATCACAGTAAGATATTAGAATGTATATTTAAATGCAAAATTCTCTTTGTTGAAGATAATAAAATATAAAGGCATGGATAAAAGCATGTAGATAGCAATTTCATGTGTGAGGAACAGGAAAAGTTACAGTTACTGTTAGGAACATGAAAAAAGCATCCAAATCTGTAAGTAAATATCAAACAAAATATTTTTCCCTGATACAGTATAAGACATAAATTTATACAAAGTCATGCTGTTGACACCCAACACTAAGGGGTTATTAGTCTTTCCCAGTCACTGTGAACATTTTTCTTTTTTAGTTTTAAACAGCTTCCTGCAGAATGTTCAAATGAAACAGCAAATATGACAATGAATGAAAACCTAAAGAAAAACTGAGTAAAAAAGTAATAATAAAAAGGGAAACATGGTACTCTCTTAGTCTGAAAGGATTAAAGGCACGTAGCAAACAGCACACAGGAAAAAAAAAATCAATAAATTGATCTTGTTTATCAGAGGCATAAAAATGGTTTCCAATTCACTGTCATCTCTGACCTTAATCACATCAATTACCTGTCCTTTGGCCTTCTGTAACCTAATTTCATTTTATCATAAGAATGTCCTTCTACAACTCAATTGTTTCTCTTTCACATCCCTCCTCAGTTCACATTGCCATTTTCTCCAGGAGCTTTCAAACAGCATATTAGGTTCTGTCTTCTTCAGAGGCCTCCACCACAATGTCTCCTCTAGTTTCCTCCCATTTCTCTTTCTCCCTATTCCCAAGCTGAATTTTTCTTGAGTCTTACTGCTAATCATTTCCTTTGTATTTTTTTCCACATGCCATGTCTACCTGGAGCTTCATACATTCACATTCTCCCTCCTGCACAAAATACATCTTTTCCTCTTGTAACCCAATGAGTCTGCAGCATATACATTTAAAAGCATCAGAACAACTTGAAGTATTTGCCAACAGCTTGAAATAAAGCTTTTGCCTCTTATTTCCTTCTTTGCTCATTTAGATATGTTTCTTGGAACAGAAACAGCATTTTCCTCTGTAAGAAATTTTTACTGAGAAAGTATAGCGAACTGTCAACACCCAAAAAAATAATGTCCATATCCTGAAGTTCTCATTCATGAAAAATCTCACTTGCCTTCAATGGGAATTTTCCTTCCTCCTGATTTGGCCTATTTAAAAATAACATCTTATGATCTCCTAGGCTTTTGTCATAGTCATCTTTTCAGACTGTAGTTCCACTGGGTCATTATAAAACCATTAGACTGGGTTTTTCAAAGGACCTTAAGAATGTTAGGCACTTAAGTCTCACTGAACTTCAACTGACCGAGGGCACCCAAATTTGAGGGGCTCTCTGAAAAGTTCCAGTCTCGATGCTGATCTTCTGGGTTTGCTCCCTGCGCTCTAAAAATTGCACTGGGGAGCGCAGTGCTTGAATTAGGTTTCACTTCTGAAAAACTCACACCCTAAAAATTCCCACCACAAAAGAAGCAGGGGGCAAATGGAGATTAATCTCAGAGGAAATCAAGGCCACAGTCTTTGTGCTTCTTGATTTTTATATCGCTGTACACTGAGTCATACCCAGCTAGTTCAGAGTTCATCTGCAACACAGAAGTAAAATTTAAAGCTATCGCAACCCAAAGCCAAAATTGTCAGTTTTTAAGTACTTCAAGTTGGGAAGTTTCTGAAAGATATAAAGAAAGCAACTAGATTTTGCAGCACATGTAATCTAAAAATAAATATCTACAATTTATTAGAAATGCTCTAAGTATTTTTAGAAGTGCCTTAGTTATATTGCCAAAGTAAATTAATAAAAAGAAGCTTTGGAAACAGTTTGTTTGGAACCAGTTTCCTGCTTGCTTATATTTGCTTGCAGACTTTCTGAACCATATTTTATAGTATTATCAGTTGAATGGTGTAAATAAGTGACCTCTGGAAAACAAGAATGGCTTATTAGCATGAAATACCAGAGGGAAAAAAGTATTGTGGGTCACAGAGTCTAGTCACTTACGGCAGAAGGTAGTCACATCATTAAACCACAGTCAAAGAAATACCAAGCTCCATGTTCAAACTTGCCATTATTCCCAAAATTCCCAAAATCTCCAAATCTTGCTTCTTTGATTTAGCTGCCCTTTCCTAATTAGTGACTTAAATGTATTCATGGTTTGCCTACTCGTTTGTTTCCATGCCAGCTTTGCCTTTTAGTTTACACTGCAATTTTTTCTCCTTTAGGTAAAACCCCAAAGTATTTATAAATAATTTTGTTTTTCTCCCAGACTTTTTTCTAGTATACAACACAAGCCAAGGTTATATAGTAGAACTGGATGCATAGAAAGGTTACTAAGATCATAGGAAATAACAGCCTATTTTTAAAATGTTGAATGTAGATCAACCTCCTGACCTTTCTGAAAGGGAAATATTTCCTTAGGAAAGTAACTTAAGGCTAGCTATAGGCATTACTTTTTATTGATCAACCTATTAAATTGATTTCATGGCTACACAGAAAATGTTATTTAAATTATTGACTTTTTCTCATGGAATACTCTTGATAATCAGGATGCCTTACCCAGTAGATGTGAGGATTTCATAATGTTAAGCAACCTTTGCTTTCATGGCTATAGAATTAAATAACTTACTTCAAGTTAGAAAAAAAATAAAGAATTATGTTAAATAATAATGACAACCACTTAAGAAGATACTCGCGGGCAGACAGAAATAACAGAACAGCTATTATTTGAAAGATAATAATGGTTGATGAGGAAAGATTTGCTTCTTTTCAAATAATATGCCAAAGAAAATCCTGGACTCACAGCTGTGGCAGTGCAAGTAGCTGATTTTGGTTGTAAACATCCATCCTAGATTCCTCCTTATGGAGGAGAAGGCTCAGATGGCATGAGCCCTGAGAAGTCATTTTCTGCCACATCTATCAGTTTTCCGCTGCTATAAGCATATGTGGCTAAACTGAATGTAAAAGCTATGATGAGATTTCTTAATAGCAAGTGGAACTTGGGTGCGGAGAAGACCTGAACCTGTGATTTTTATTTTTCTGGTTAGTATGACTGCGTCTGTCCAGAGCTGTACTCAGTCATGGAATATGTCTCTCACAGAAGTTGAATTTATGCTTTTTTTTTTTTTTCTTTTAATAAGCTAGCATACACCTTAAAAGTAAACACTCTTAATGGTAGCAACTACATGCAAATCTGCTTGAGTATATGTTGATTTTCATAAATTGAATTACCTGGTACAGACGATTTATCTTCCAAGTATATCTCACTGTTCTTTCCCATAGACACTCCAAGTTTACCAGGAAAAAATGCATTTCAGTATTGTATAAACCTATCCCTGAATGCACCACAGAAATCCTTGAACAGTTTCTAAGACTAGTTTTAATACTTTTAGCAAATTCTAGCAAAATCTTACAAATAAGTACATGTACAATAAGCTGTCAAACAGTTGTCAGTGTTATCTGTAAATGTTTAATATACTAAGAAATATTTAAGAATTTAATAAATGAGATTGGTGTTTCCATATTATTCATAAATGTAAAGCTCTTTTTGTTTTTTTGTTTTTTTGTTTTTTTTCTAGACCGCCCAGGTTTGTTAAATGTGAAGCCCATTGAAGATATACAAGACAATCTGCTGCAAGCTTTGGAGCTCCAGCTGAAACTGAATCATCCAGAGTCATCACAGCTGTTTGCCAAATTGCTTCAGAAAATGACGGACCTCAGACAGATTGTAACGGAACACGTGCAGCTGTTGCAAATAATAAAGAAAACGGAGACAGATATGAGTCTTCATCCACTCCTACAAGAAATCTATAAAGACTTGTATTAATGATGATAGTAGTTCTAATCCGCTGACATAATGTATGTTCTTCAGATTGCACTATTTCTTTGAGGGAAAACTTTGCATACCTAAGAAATTACTGTGAAACAGCATTTAAAAAAGAGAGAACTTAGTATAGTAGATCTATTTTATGCATATTGTTTATAAAGACACATTTACAATTTACTTTTAATATTAAAAATATCTATATCATGAAATTGTTGGCAGTATTTTCAAAATTAATTTTTTTTAACTATCTTATTTCTTAAAATTGCTTGTCCAGTATGATTGCTTCACTGCTTCACTGAAGTTGGTTAAGCATGCAGTTAAATTTTCAACTTAAAAATAAAAATCTTTCTCCTTAAGCATTTCTAGGGAAATATTTTAAGTATTATGTTTGATTCTGTACTCCCAAGGCAGCAGCAAAATAATAGTAAAATTGAATCACAGATTAGTGAAACTTCCTGTGAGAAAAACTTCCTTAAAAGTTAGACAAGTCAGGTCTGATAATATTTGTGCCTACCTGTAATTTTACACTGATACAGCTCTTTAGAAAAGTCTTTGTGTAAGCAAGAATTAGGCCCATCATTTGTGGGCAAACCCAAGAACCAAAAACTTGACCCTATTTCAAAAACTGAAAAAGGAAAAAATATGCACTGCTCATCCCTCTTAGGAAGCAGTCTTGTCAATAACTCTGCTCATGCAATTCCAAGGCAGGTGAGCAGCAGCCTGTGCGGAGGCACCGTGCAGCTGCCTCCCCATGGCCTGCAGTGCACGTGTCACAACAGCCAGTGCTAATGCAGCCTTCAGCCACTGTATGTAGTTAGAATGGGTTAACATAATACCACTTGGCCTGAGACCTTCCCAAATTATTTGATGAACTAGCATTGAAAAATATCTTCAGCCAAAATGTCATGGAAAAATGGAATAGAGTGACTCCTCTTAAACAAAAGAAAGGTTTGAATTCATTCTTGAAAACATTAACCTGTAATGGAAACCCTGCTATATTAGTTTGACTTGAACTATCATTATTTATCACTGCAAACAAGAATGCTTTGAGATATTCACTGCTGTAAAGACTGGTAATTTTCTTATATATATTGCCCTATAATGTCATCCAAGATTTCCACTGGGAGTAAAGCATAGGAGAGTGAGTAAATCAATCTTCTTTTGGTATTCTCAATGCAGCTGAGAGATTCCCTTAGATTCGCATGTACTGTGGCCACATTTACTTTTTCTGAATGTAACCACTGAGAAAGTCAAACAGGTGTGGTCCACACTGGGGGACCTGGAGAGGGAATTTTGGCAAAAAAAAAAAGCCTCTGATTGTAACATACATTATTGAAGCAAGGTGCGATCCTCAACTGAATACTCTTAGTTTCCCCACAAGATCCAGATTTTATTTATGTAGCAAAAAGTGTGCCTTCAACTTAGTTAGACAAGTTCAGTGGTGTTATATAAGTGGCCCAAAAGGAAATGTAAATGGGAATATGTGAATAGACTTGATGTTCAGTGAGTCTAAATTGGCCTTACTCCCAGTGTGGACCTTAGAAATCTACGTTGGTGAAAATTATGCAATATAGAGGCTGGCAGAGTTAAATATTAAAATAAATCCTTATGCTCATGCCTTATGTACCTGAAAATATTTCCTACTACTTGTTTCAGATAACCCCTGGGCCTATGGTCAGTAGTAAGCATTATGCCCACCAGGAAGTGTTTGGAGAATTGGATCATTCAGCCTCAAGGTTTAAAACCCACAGATGAAATTGCAGAGAGATGAAGTCAGTGTGAGGCTAAAGTGAGCAGCTTTGATCTTCACTAAGTTCGCAATGAGATCATTTCAGGTAACTTAGAAAAGATTGCCCTAAAGCAAATGGAATGTTGCATGTTAATGATGCTCAGGATTGCATGTTTCCTACACATTTCAAGATAGGCACCTTGTACTAGCTGAGCATCAAATTCTGACAGGAATTACATGCACACTAATTTATGATTGTTACAATTCTAAAGAAAGTATTCTCTCTCTTATAAATCTGTTTTCCACTGGACACTGGACATTTGAAGTTTTGCCATCTACCACTCAGTGGGAGAACCTCTATTTAATTACAGAGTTCACCCCCTGGATAGGAGAACGTGTCAGAGACTGGCTGGTACTGAAATGGACCACAGCTCCAATACTATATTCCTACAGTAGTCCTAATAACAATTCCTAAAAATATACACTGCAAAATTTATTAACCCAAGACTGCATTTCTTACACAATCCAATTTCACATCAGCATCACTAGAAATGAGATATCAGAATTAGATTTAAATAAAGAGAAATTCTAGGGCATGTTCTTACATAAGTAATATTAAATATTATTTGAAAAGGACAGTGGAAGAGATGCATTGACAATAAAATGTAATTCATGACTGTTACAGGAAGAACTTCTGTGTATCTTAATTCTATTTATTGCAAGTGGTAATGTTTTTGAAACAGTTTAGCAGTGGCACTGCTTAAGGATTTCAGTCCGATATGGACATATACAATGCATATATTTTGAGAGTGGTAGGGTAATTGTCTAAAGTAAAAAAAAAAAAAGAGAAGGCAGATTTGCAGGAACAGGTGTTATCCTTTATTATTTTGAAGGCACTGAATGCCCAAAAGTCTATATTTTTCATTCAACTGTATAAGCTGCTTTAATAAAATATATTGTTCTCCCTACATCCTGGCTTCTCTTACATTTTGATAGTTATTCATCACGTTTTCCTCAAGCCAAGGAAAATGTTAATTTTTACGTGAATTACTAATCACAGAAATGTTCTGATTCTAAGCAGTTACATCATGGTTAGGAAGTTTTGCCTAAAATACTTTTCCACAAGAATAGGTCTTAAGGGAAAAATGTTCATTTAATGGACAATTGCTATGTACTAATTTAGAACAAATGACTGTTATGAGGATATGAAAACATTTTCTCAAAAAATAGTGTTTTCTCTTGTGAATTATATTCAGAATTTTGATCTAATTGTAAATACTTTTTGTTTCTATGGGATTTTATTTATTAAAAACAAAAAACTTGCTAATGGAAGTTTTTAAGTAGGTTGTAATATTTTCAGTCTCTCTGGAGTTTTGGTTAGAGTGGGCCATGCCATGAATGAACAATTTGTTTTTTTGATCTTCAGTGCTACTAAAAACATTTAGCAACTCAAAAATAGAAACAGCTGGTATATGCCTTTCTTTGAAGAAATTCATTTTCCTTGTGTTTTACTGTCCTTCCTTAGTCATCTGCTTACAACATTGTAACATCTTAGAGATGATGGGCTGAGTGGGATACTGGTACATTTCCAGAGGTTTTACAACTTCTGAGTTTTCTGTCTTTTATTTTGCTGATAGGCTTTTTCAGTAGAAAAAAGCTGGAGGCAAATCATGTCTAGAGAAAGTCATTGGGTATACCTGCACATATTCAGCAACTATCTGCCTGTTTCCCTTACTATGTCAAGCATCAGCTAGTCATCAAAATGTTCCTTGCAGAAGCATGAAGTTCTCCATCTAACAGGAAACATGAGAGGTTCTTCAGACAACACGCACTGGTGACTATTAACCTAGAATATATTGCTGTGAATTTCAGAAAATGAAAATTTAGATTAGACAAAAACATTCCCAGCGAGACTATTATTGCAAAGGCAGTTAAGACCATTTTAATCACCGCTTCTATAACAGTAATGAATAACTACTTACCCTACTAATGCAGGTAGCTAACTGTCTTTCAGCACTGCATGAAAGGAAGCAGTGAGTTGTGTGATACTAACATAATCTTTTCCTAACATAGACAGCCCTTCAGTGGTCTAAAATATTGAAGCCTAGAAAATGGACCTCCTGATAAGTGTTGTCATGACTTGTGTTACAGAACTTCAGAATTACCACAGGCCTGCCCTGCTCTATCACTTCAGCATACATGCTCTTGGTTTCAATTCACCACTGGTACAGTTAAACCCTAGGGGATCAGGATTCAATATTTGATTTGCAATTGTAAACTCTGTTCTGAAGTTGAGTACATTTTAATAGGATTTTTTTTTTTTTCTTTTTAAATGTGAGTCAGTATCCCTCGCTTAAATGAAGGTAACATCAACTTTGTAAACAAGCAATACAAAACTGCAGCTAGAGATTTATAGAAGGAAGGAAACAAAAACCAAACCAAACCAAAAAGAAAGGGAAAAAAAAATCCTCCTGGATCAGCAGCAGCTTAATCATACACTTGTCAAATGCTTCAGCTTTTCATTCAAGCATAGGAAAAATTTATGTGCCTGTTCTTAAATCCCATTCCAACTGCCTTGCCTATGGTGTTTAAAAATCAGTTGCATAGGTGTGTCTCCAACTACATAAATACAGCAATATCCTTTCACACTCATCAGCACTAACTAGCCCTAAGCAAGTTGGTAATTGTAGCAAAAACAATTTCTGAATTTCTGATTATTCATTTTCATATGCAGGATGTAGATATGAAATTGGTCTATGAAATTAGACTGGAGAAGCAGCTCATGTTAAATATTGCTCACCAGCTTTAGGAAAACAATCAGTAGCTAATGACTGACTCAACAAGAAAACAAAGTTAGGGAAAGATTCCAAGCCTTCAGTTGCAATATAGCAACATTATATATGTACATGTATGTGTACACATAAGCAAGGACATACATAACATTCATTTATAATATAGCTCCTAACCAGCAACTACTTACTAGTATCTAGTAATCAGTGGGTGGAAGAACTCCAGACAGAAAATAAATTGCTACTTGCTACCTTTTTGCTCGTATACCAAGAGGGTTGCCTCAAAATCCATAGCACTCATTTTCCAGTATAAAAGCAGTATTTAAATGTAAGTACTTTTGCTTCTGGTTAATCCTGCAGTGCCATCTGGCCCTCTATTTCATCAGTTGATTCTGCCACACTCCGACTTTCAAAACTATATCAATTCAGCTGGATATCTGCTCAGCATGTGAGCTGGTGTTTGTTATATATTTGCTGAAGTCTCCGTGTAGAGATGGAAACTGCTATGAGCAACTGCATCTCAGGATATAGAGACAGTGTAATTTCACCAAGTCTGCTAATTTTTCAGACCTGGCAAAAATGTACTCTGTTTCAAGGACTATACAGAGTATCCCTGTTTACAGTACCCCACTATCTGGACCTTAGTGTTCTGTATGAAAGCTGTGGCTTGTGAAGATACCAACTCTTTTTTCCAACACATGCAGTATGTAATCTGTGAAATGTATCCTAATCATACTTGTTTGTATGCAAGGCACCTAAAGTTCCTAAATGAGATTAGAGAGCCCTGCTATGTGTGGCGTTATAGAGACCAACACCGTTACAAGTTGCTTACACACCAAGACAAGGCAGGCAAAGGAAAGAAGCAGCATGGAAATTTTATGCTGCCCTATTCAGGATCCATAGATGAGAAGTGACACTCGGATCAGTACCCAGCCCCATGGCTTAGGCTGCTTCTTACAGACTTCTACATTTATACTTTTCAATAGCTGATTGCATTATGAGACTGTTTGCAGTTAAACAAAGAAAACAGAGTATATACATTGACAGGCTCCCAAAACTTGAAGTTACTTCAATTCATGACACAGGCCTTACTCTTTCATGACACAGGCCTTAGATGTTTGTTGTACCAAATCCTGGGCTAGGTCAAAGGAAGAGCATGGTCTCTGCACTGGACTTCATCTGGATCATACAGTGAGAATTCTCTGGGCCCTATCATGCAAGCCTCACTCAAGGCAGTAACTATTAGATCTTTGGGGTTAAATTATTTGGGACTTCTTTTAAATGTGAAACCAATTTACTTCAATAGTTTTGCAAATGTCTAAAATTAGTTCTCAACTCTCAGATGGGACAAGTTTCTAATTATGATTTTTTTAACGGAATATAACTTTCAGCTCTGCTATGGTAGAGGGCTTGCATGGTAAAGCAGAAAAGCCTTAGCTGCAAAGGAACATAGCTCCTCAAGATTGTTTAAGGACTGTCTTTTTAATTATTAAGCTTCCTTATTGTGCTGGAAATGGGCAGCATTTTCATAAGAGCATTGGCCAAGAGGAATATCCATTGCTCATTATATTATATGCTGTTACCCAACAAGGTTTTTTTAGTTCTGTAGAAACAGCAAGGGAAAACTGTACTCTCTAGAGGCAGGGGAGGGAAAGAGAAATACGCAGCACCATTGGTTCTCACACTGGGAAGAGCTGGCAATGCAGGAGAAGATCTTGTCCTGCTTGCTGCAATGATGATTAAAGCATTCTGTTGTGTCAGCATATCCTCAGTTTGTTAGTGCTAACTCTCAGCTGGCCATATCCTGCCAGATTTGCAAGCAAAGCCTGCCAAGCCATCTCAACAAAAATGTAGCTTTAAATATTATAAATGATGCTGCATTTTGCTGTGGAAATGTTTCCTGAAAAGGCTGTTCCAAAACATCCTTTATTGTTGGGGGAGGGGAGCAAAAGGGGCCTGGGAGAGGGAGGAGGGAGGAAAAAGAGCTACTTTTAATAGACTTTTTTTTTCTTTTGAGGCCAGAGATTCATTTCACATCATTCTGCAAGACCAAATGGATATTATTATTTTTTTTCCCAGTGACTATAAAACATTACAGTAATAATTTTGTATGTAAGTTTTGGCAACTAAGCTTGGGGTGGGAGGAAGGACAGAGGGCATCTTATTTTATAAGGGATTGCAGTGAGGGATTTTGCAATTGATCAGTTAGTAAAATCCTTTTGGAGGACATCTGTTTGCTGGCAAAGGAGATCTCTCTTCTTCCCATTATATTAAATAAAAAATTACTGCAGAGTGAAGGAGGTGGATCTCAACAAGGGCAAGGTTTGGGTTCTAAACCCCCCAAAAATGGGGTTTGGCCTGTATTTAATAGCAACAGAGTAGCACAGACTGCTCAATGAATCCCTCTAAATTGGCTATTCTTATGAAACGTTGATTGCTAAGTTTCTTTCTTTTTGTGTATATGACCCAGAACCAAAACCATGGGATGTAATCTACATGTAGGGTTCCAACCACTCATGCAGACATGCACAGAAATTCAAAAATATTGAAATTAAAAATTCCAAATTTTGTCCACCTGTACAGCAAGGTCCTTTTAGAGAGAACATGGTCTCGTAAAATTCCTTACAGTTCAGCCTGGAAATAGAATAATTATGCAAAGAATAGTCTGGTTATAGTGTGCCTGAATCCAGGTTATTCTAGCTATCTCTTAGCTGAAACTTAATCAAAAGATTTAGTAGCTATTTAGCTTAATATTTCTGCACATATTTTATATTTCTATTTTCTTTAGATTTCACATTTTTCCACATTTTACAAGAGTCACAGTCCACCCCACCCCACCCCCATGATTAATTCTAGGCTGATAGGCAATCAAACACATAATAGCTATGTTCTTACAGGCAAGATGGCATGTTATACAGGCTCTTCTGCATCCATCTCTTTAATTCCAGACTCTCAGACTCCCTGTCTATACAGATTGAGGTACAAAAATTAGGTATTTGTAGTCTGTAAACATTTATAATAAAATGGGAACAACGGTACTAAAGCCGGCTTCAAGGAAAGTTAGACTTTTAAAGTACTTTTCCTTTGCAGAATCAATTTATGGAATAAGATTCCCTGAGTGTCATTTTTAGCCTTACTTGCAGTCCAGTGGTAAAACATAGTGCAAATGTCTATCAGAAACAGTTTTAAGAAAAATATTAAAATTTAAACAGACTAAATGCTTAGTAAATGAATATCTTTTTGATCACGCAGCTCCTATTTAAATAAAAATGTAAATTTAAAAGCATAATGGAAAATTTAGTCACTGGGAGTTCTCTACCTTCATTACTGCCTGAACTCTACAAGAAGTGATAACTGCAATTACAATTGCAAAGGTCCAGAGTCTGCTTGCAAGTATAGTTCAAAGTTAGTATAATATTGTTAAAGGCAATGGCATTATACCAAAATGAAACCACAGTGGATGAAATCATACTCAAATACAGATTTTGAAAACAAGACAGAGGTACAAAGGTGGTATGTAGGAGTTACTTGGATAGTCTAAGTTCTTAAGAGGGTAATTTTGGCACCCAGCAATAAAAATCTTGTACTCATAAAGTGAATGTTTTCTGATGTGAGCTATTTTTTGATGCCCATAAACACGACCTTTAATTTGCTCTTTGTGGAAGATTGTGAGGCACATACCCGCAAGGTGCCATATAAGTGCAATGTATTTCTACCTTGTGCTACCTCACTAAATTGTCATTACAGGAGATTATACAACTTAATACATATATGATGGGAAAGGAAAGAATGGGCTGTAAAGTACCCACTTACAATGTTTATAGGTAATCCTTCATAGATGTTCACTCTTCAGTGAATTTTCCATTTGTACATAGTAAAGCTGTATACGTCAAGCAATATGAAGCCTGGAATGTAATTAACCAACTTATATAGAGTTTGGTCCAAAACCTTCTGAATCCAAGGAAAAATCTCCAAAACTGTGACCAAGTCTAGAATTTAGTAGTTGGTCTTGTTTGGAGAAAAATCACATTTGTATTATATATGATATAAGCTAAGTGCTTATGGTTTAGATTCTAGCAGCTCTCAATCAGACAAGCATTGGAGCTTAGTAGAAGGGACATGGGTTGTTCTATGCCAGTTGGCTTCAGTGGTTAAGAACTGGGCATAGTTCACTAGTATAATCACATCTTCAGTCTCCTTTGGATGTTTCCTCATCTCATTTTGCATTTTCATCCAGATCAGCTCTCCTGAGCACTGGAAAGTGTCTGCTAGCAAAGGAGAAGAAGCAATACAAAAGAACTCCAGGTGTAAAACTTGTTTGAATATTCCTGTCTCTACTCTGTTCTACTACATTTCTGTTTACAAAAGTGCTTCTGCCGGCGCACAATCCTAGTGAAATCACCTCTCAACTAGGACTACTTGTAGAATCAGCCTTCAGAGAATGAAATACAATAATGAATGAGTTTCAGGTCCTTGACCATTACCACTCACTCTTCAGTAATTCATAAAGCAATACTTACAGTGCCAGCAGGACAGAGTAGGCCTACAGAGCAAACTTTCACAAGAGTTGTAGCAGAAGCATTCTTTAGAATCCATGTTGCTCTTTGGTATTGTGTACACTGCCTCCCAAACTGAACCACAACCCATTGCAGACAGTCAAATTGCTCACAAACGGTACTCCACACTATACGGTCAAATGTGAGGAGTTTGGGTACTAAGTACTGTGTGGGCCCAAAGTGAACAGGATTCGATCCCAAATGAAAGACTGGGAATATCTGTCCCAAATATGCAGAAAAGACACTTAAAAAGACGAGTTAATGCTAAGATTTAAAAAATAATAAAATAGACCTTAAAAATAGTGAAAATGGACAGTCAGTGTCACTGCTACCCATTCTGAAGCAATACATTCATGGTCCATAATAAGCACAATGTGAATCTCTTGCCAGCACTCTGCCATCGCTAGCTTGGGCCAACTGGTTGTTTTTCAGTGACTGACACATCTCCTTCTGTACCAGTAAGGATCCCCTAACCTCCACTTGCAGGAATATGAAGATTCAGTTGTTGGCATTAATCAGAAAAGAAGGAGAGAGATGAATTTATTGTACAAAGGAGTGTGTCCAACTGCTTTTCCTAGTTCGTATCTTTTCTTAATGAAGTAGCTGCACAAGGAGCTGACTCTAAGTGCTAACTAGAGGACAGCTTGTGGCTGTTGTGGCTGCTGCTGCACCCCAGATTCTTCCCATTGTCCCCAGTTCCTGTTCCCTGCATCCGGCCTGTGCCCTTGCTGGGTGTGAGTGTCTGTCTTGCTTAGAGTTATGATAGTTTGGTTAGCAGCCAAGGGGCTGAGGATACAAATTATAATAGTATTTCCTTCCCCAGAAACCATTGTGCCAGGGGATGGGAGCTATGCAGACCCAGCTGTTCCTGCCTTCTGCAGCTATCCTGAGGTCAATGGCAACCTTAAGGCATCTCAGGAAGGAGCATCTTGCCAATTCCATAAGGCAGCAAACCTCTCCAACAGCTCTGAATGTGAGAAAACTGAGAACTTACTTACAGGCAGTTTTCCTGCTGAGCATGAATGCGTGATCAAGATGTCAAAAAAATGATCACAGTGGGGCAGAAAGAAAGAAGTGCATTTCTGCATAAGCAAATATAAATGTAGCTACAAAATGAACTTCTGGTCTGCACTAGAACAAATACGAGACTGTTCACAAATTCCATGACTATATCAAAAAAAGCCCTTGATCTAGAAATATTTCCCTATGTGGACAGTTGCCTGGCATGAGTGAAAACCCAGGTTCAGACTTCTTGTGCCATCATACTGCAATCTAGTTTTCCTCAGCTCTGGCAGGGAACTTAGCCATTGCAGTAAGGTTCTCTTTTTTTTTTTTTCCTGATGGATCTCTTCTACTTTGCATAAATAAATAAGCATTGAAAGTTACAGCACTCATCTGGAGAGTAGTGCAGGGATTTGAAACATTTGTTCCTTGCGTTACAGGTGAGTGCTTTAGCTCATTGGCCTTTCCTTGTCCCATTCCTGATCTTTCTCCATCTCTGCTCTGTATTTACTCAAATAAATACAAGGTCTGGAATTCAGAAATACTGAGCAACAAGCAACTTGACTCTAGATACTTATATATAGGTTTAAGAGCCTAACTTTAGGCAGTAGTTTTGAAATTCTTGTGCAATTCACATTGTGAGATAGTGTAGGGACAGTAGCGTGTCTAGGAGACACAACAAACATTCTCCTTTACATTATAAACAAGCCTTAAATAAGTAGTGGATGGAGCTGTTACCCAATCTGTTGTTGTTGTTGTTGTTGTTTTTAATTTAAAAAAAAAGGGGGGGGGGGGGGGGGGGGGGGGCATTCCAAGGTACCCTACAGATTTTTGGAAATATGTCTTGTGAACTATTTTTTCTTTTCAGTAAAATGACAACAACAACAAAATGAATGGGTCCCATGTTACAGATCAGACAATGTTTCTTAACAGGGTTTTAAAGCTTGTTGTTACACAAATGCAATTCCCACTGCCAAGAGTAAGCTAATATATTCTTGGCATGCTTGGTAAGTCTTAAATCAGAGACAGTGGGTACATTCTGCTTGACGTCCAGAGGAAGAAAACTTCACTTGGATAGCTGCATGGTAAAGAACTTCTTATTCAAAATCCAATTCTACAATGCTCACACACAGAAGACCTCCTCAAGCACAGTAGGCATTTTGCATATGTTAGGACCTCAGGGCACAAGAATGTTGTTGTATGATTATATCTCCTGATTTTCTTAGAAATTACCCCAGCTGCGTTTTAATGCTTCTTCTATAATTTGAAATGAGTAATTGCACAATGGATTAAGAATCCAACATGTTTTATTGGGCATTTAATATATCTTTCAAATGTGGTTTCAAAGATAAAATCTCAGTCTCCAAATTGCACCTTTACCAAATAAAACAAGTTGCTATATTCAGACCATTCTCGGCTCTCAGGTTTTACAACAGTATGCATGACCAATCCAATAGAGAACATTTGTTCAGGAGTGGTCTTTCTACAAACAGCTTAAAATGCCTTACAACAATCAGTACTAGCAAGGTTCATTTTACTGATTGGGGGAAGCTGGTGCATTGGGCTTGGAGGTAAGTGATTAGCCTGAGTTCATGCAGAAAGCCAGTTACATACTAAGCCTCATTGTCAGTTGCCTGCTACAGTACATTCAGCAGTATTCCTCCAACTTTTTCAGAGGAAAGCTCCACTGGCCATCTTATAAAGCACCACCAGAAATATTTTAAATTACATACAAGAAAACTAAGCTAGGACTGTTACTTTAAAACTCCATTTCCCCAACTGTGTGTTTGCTTGCAAGTGAGCCACTTTTTTTTTTTTTTTCCTTGTGGTTTTGTGTGCTGCTCTCTCATGTCTCATAGAAGAGCAAGAGTGGCTAGACAACATGTGAAGAAGCACTACTCTAGATTACCTCAGGTCAGTGTAGTTGTTCAATAAACATTAAACCAAGGTGAAACTATCTAATGATACATTCTCTAACCAATGTAGTGCATCTGGGTAATGGTTTAGAGTGTATCACTGGAGCTGACTTTGATAGGACAATATTACCAAGAAGTGGAAATGACAGAAGACAATGAAAAAGATTCGTTGTTCAATGTATTCTTTGCTTAAGTTTTCATAGTAGAAGATTAATTCCTAACAGATGCATAGAACAATTAAAACTAGCAACAAACTGGAGTATTGAGAGTAAAAGAATAGGTTAAATACATTCAGCTGGGCTAGATATATTCAAATTAGCAAGCTGTAAGGAAATTTACCCTGGAGTATTGAAGGAAATAGTTGAAACAATCTTAACCATTAAATGATTATCATTAAGAACTCATGGATCATGGAAAACAAGTCTCAAAGGACTTGAGAAGGACAGCTTCTTTTCCTGTTGTTTTTTTTTGTTGTTGTTTGTTTTTGTTTTTTGTTTTTTTTTTCTCTTCTTCTTTTTCTTTCCTTCTTCCCTACTTAAAGGAAAAAGAAAGGAGCAGAAAAATTAAAGACTAGGTGAGCTTCAAACTCCCAGTTGGTTACTAATTTCTTATTTGAATTTTTGCTGTTTGATCAATCTTAGAGCACTCAGCCAAGAGCAAGATAATAAGGAGTCCACATTTTTGTCAAGAGTAAAGTCATGCCACATTAATTTAATTTCTTCTTTTTTAAAGAATAAAGGGGAAGCAGTAGATGTGCTATAGCATGACTTTGCACAATTGAATGTAACATTCATATAAACAAGCTAGTGAAGCACTGGAAAATGAAGCTATTATGAGTGCAAAAATGGATGAAAATGTATTTCTCAATAGTTTTCCATGAAAAAGAGAAATCATACCAGCTGAGTTGCACAGCAGTTTTTTTGGGTAGCATCTGTTTTAAACTTTTCCTTAATTATTAGGATAATAGAATATACAGTGTACTTGGAACATTTTAAAATCAGATCACAACAAGGGGACTTCAGTGTTCTGGAGTACAAGATTTTAATTCAGCCTGATCTTGAGCTATTGGAAGAAGTGTCAGGAATCAATACAGTGAGATTCAGCAAACACAAATGTGAAATTTTACCTGTGCAAGAGAAAATTTAATATGCCATTAAAAATTGTGGAATAATTGGCAATGTAACAGTGCAACATGGCACGAGCATCTGGATAAAGCAAATCATGATCCCAATACACAAAGTATTACTTTGCTGTTGCTAAAAAAAAATAAAAAAAAAAAAAAAAAAAAAAGCAGGCACTACTTGGTAGCCAAAACATCTGTTTGGCTGACAACTGATTCTTACCACCATTATCCATGATTATCATGCCCTTGCCCTGAGTTTGATGGCACAGTCCTCTAATGACTGGAACAGAGATAATAGGAAAGGGGGAAAAAAAAGAAAAAGAAAAAAAAAATTCATTCCTCATATAGGATATGAATTTCTTTTTGGAAGGAGACCTTGTTTCTTGGTGAGAAAAGCCATTCTCCCAAGACAGTGGTAAACAAGCCCCTAATATAGTGACTGTAGTCTTTTCTTGATGGCATTTCAAACTTATCTATGTCAACACTGGCTGACAATGCGTGCTTCAAATCCAGAATATACTTTAGAGACAGCAACGCTCTTTCGAAAGACATTTTGAAACCAGACAATTGTATTAATCTGTCTCTCCCTCTCTAATAGACGCTTAAACTAACCAACCTCTCGCGCACAGTCTACTGTTCCCACGAATTGCTGGAGAGAGAGGACTTGATGTTCCCCAGTTCAAGAAAAAGCCTCAGGAAATTGCAAAAAGTCCTAAAAAGCCGCAGTTTGTTTTCATAACATTCTTTTCCTTTTAGAGAAGTAATAGATATTTTTTAACATTCTCTCTGATATTTCAGGAGTTAATGGCCAGTAATGATCTAAAAACTGCAGGAAAAAAAACAACTAAGGCACAAAGAAAGATGGCTTGGCTAATTATCAGGGCTTCATTTATGTACGAAAAAAGAATGTGTAAGTTAATGTGTAAGTTAGACCAAAGGGTTTCAGATTTTATTATTTTATTTTGTTTTATTTTGTTTTATTTGTCAGCATCTGGTCCTGGTGGATTCCTAGGTCCTCTCTAGGTCCTCTCTTCTAGCCTTTTACAAAGGCAAAAATATGCATATACATGTATATTATGGGTGGACTTCATATTACTTGAGACTGCCTAAAAGCCAGGCATCCAACAAGTCTTGTTCTACAAAGCTGGGAGTTGAACTTAGCACAATCTTCTGCGAAGATCATTGTCTCAAGCTGTGATATGGCTTGCACTCAGGAGTTGCTTCTCCTGTAGACAGGGCAACTTTCAGATGGCTAAATAAAAATGAGACAAAATCATGGCCTATAATACTTTCTACAGTATTATGACACCCTATGTCATCATTCCAGTCATATAAAGAAGGCTTCTTTTTCTCATGTATTATATGAAATTCTAAAGGAGTCCACTACTATAAATAATATTGAATATCCATGGAACCTAGCAAAGCTGGCGTAATTAGTTCCCTCTTCAATTTTTCTTCCTCCTCTGGTCTTCTTTTTACCTTCTTTGATACCTGAAAGTACCTTTGTACATTCACATTCGTGAGACTTGTAAAATAACCAGGACATAAGTATTTTGAGTCAGGCAAAGGAAACTTGAGACACAAAAAATGGGTTTGTCTGAAAAATCTGAAATTTTACTCTAATCCCCTCCACTTGCTGTGATTGTGTATACTTCACCACCTACTGGGATGTGGTTACCAAGATTGTTTCCAAGTCTTCAGGGTGCTCAAGTGCTGCAATTATTTCATTTCACTGAAGGCTGTTATCGCTGGCTTCTTCTAAGGACCTTGGCACAGCTTTGCTGAATGAGCTGAGAGATTTACTTTATAGAATATATGCTCAGTCCTAAACAGTGCTGAGCTTCTTTGAAGGGGATCTATGTCATTCATTTGTACTATATGCACATGAAGGTGTTAAAGGGCATTTAATGTCTTTCAGAAAAAGTTTAATTGCAGGATCGAGTTCTCAAAGATCATCCTAAATTGGAATTTAGAGCTCTTTGTGTTAATCTTTGTGTAATCTGGAAATCATTGTAAGAGGAACAGTTTGTAAGAATTTGTAATACAGGTGTGATAATGTTTCTCTTAAGATTCAAGAGGGGTTCTGATTTACCTTTCCAAAAACCACGGTCCCATTTTGCCTGGGAGCCTATTTCAGAATGCACTGGGCATATTACTGGAGCCCCTCCCAAAATGTTGGGTGCTTAGAACTAGCTGTTCCGGGTGACAGTTCTCCTCTTTGTTTTCAGTTGTTGCATTTTATTATTAGAGGACAAGCAATACGTTAAATACTTTCTTAATGTTTGTTTCTATTAGGCAATTGTATTTGCCATGGGGATAATACGCAATCAGGGCTGGAAAAATCAGCAGTGTTTGCAAGCTGCTTGTTGCATGGGTGAGGTGAAAATTTTTGAGTGGGTGCATCCAAGAACAAAAGGAGAAGGGTCTGCAAGGCAATCTTTCCATTTAAATGTGGTCCAAGTATTCAAATGTAGCAGAAAGTACAAAACACTTTTAACAGATTGAATTGAGCAACAGGTTGTCATGTGATCCTCTCCTACTGCTGATGTAACTAGTGCTACTATGCTTATCCCTATAAATGAACTAGTTATTTATTAATTACTTCCAAAGACGGAAATGATTATTCTCTATGCATGTCCATACTATTCGCATTAGCAAAAGCTTATCCACTGAAAGAATCAGCTCACTAATTAAATGCATTATGATAACAGGAGCAACAAGTTAATTGTGTTTCATCAGTGTGTTTCCTTTATTTAGCTTAAATGTGTTGTTTTTTTTTTCCATTTCACTGGCAACAGCATTTTTCAGATCTGTGGCTGCCTACAAAGCCTGCAAAACCCCACCTTTGAGACAACAAATAGACTTCACTGTGTGTTTAACTTCCTGTGTGAATGTGCAATTTACAAATTTGCTCATAAAAAGCAAGAGATTTTGCAGGAGAACAGCCTACACCTGCTATTGTACAACAGCATCTGTTACACAAAGCTTTATATATATGACCTCAAATAAACCTGATTCAGAAAAAAAGGAAACTATACCGAAATGCTCCTCTACAGCAGTCACTTTTTCAGATACTTTTGCTGTCTACCTCTATTTTTTTCCTCCACACTACCAGAAATAGTTCAAGTCTCTCAGTTCCTGCATTGGAAAAGCAGAATGGATTATCTGATCTCTTGGCCCTTTCTAGCACTATTGTTCTATTTGTCTGTTTCAAACTGTGATATTCAAGACCTTCTCCAACCTCTCCAAACAAACTTTCCTTAAACTGCAACTTCTAGCCTTGAACTGCTTCTTTACTGCTTCTCTGAATACCAGTTCTTCAGAGCTAGCAACAGCTTGGTTATTGATTTTATCTGAAGTAAAAGTGGACACCAAGTAAAATACAGCCTCGCCTCAAATCCTTTATTTTACTGAACTTTTTATGTCATTTTGTGCCTGTTTTAAAGTAACAGAATATATAACAACACACACTGGACTAGTTTAGCAGAGGCTGAGGGTTTGAGCCTACCAATCACCATAGATTTTCTTTGATTTAGATGCTATAATTAAGTATTTAAGAGAAGAAAGAAAATATTATTAGGGGAAAAAAAAAAAAAAAAAAAAAAAGGAAAAAAAAAAACATTCTTCTGATCAGATGCTCTCAGAAATCTGTTCCTGAAGCATATCAACGAAATCAGCGTTTATCTATTTTTCAGCTTAGTTATTTTTCCTGCTATCACCTGGCTGAAATATGTGAGCAATAACCTATAGCTGAAGTGAGCCTCCAATCTCACAATCAGCTTTTGCAGTTGCTCCCAGAAAACATAATGATGTTTCATTATTGCTCCCACATTGCCCTGGGGTCTGTTACAGAATTTACTAAGACTGCACACGATTGGCCAAGGTGTAATAGAAAGAAGCAGGTGGAAAAATAAAATACGATTTTAATTTCCTGCCATGTACTAACCTTTTACTATACCCAAAGCAAAAGAAGGATTTTAAACAAGATCTTACTTTTTGTGTGTCACTTGATTGATGAACTGTTTAAGTAATTCTCACTAAATGTATTTAAAACATATTTTTCCCTGCCACAACATGCTCTTGGATTTCTTCTCTGGGAACTTGTGTTTACAGAGCTTTGCAAAGCATAAGTGCTGGAGCTGAGTTAGCAAAATTCCTTGGCTTGCTTGTGTAGGATTGGGCATATAGACAAAATAGTGGAGTGACAAACTGTAAGCAAAGCACCACTGCTTCAGTTCTGCCAGATAGATAGCAGTGTTTCACTGCCAGATGATAAAGAAATGACGAAATTATCAGCAAGAGAACTTTGTGACTTACAGACTGTACTGATGCCTGATTATTACTCCAGCTGGGGAATACAGAATTGGGTAAATGTCTAACTACAGCAGAATCAAACCAAACCACTTGACACTGACCTAGAGAAGCAGGACATCTAGAAGGAGTCACTGACTGATTAACTTAAAAGCAAATGCCATGCTAAAGCAGAGAGCACAGAGTGAATAGAATGGCCTATTTCTATGTTTTTGACTGCATTGTGCCACTGTATTTAAGGTCAGCCATGGTCCTGAGGCAATTCTGAAACAAGCAATGCAGAAATGGGCATTTTCTGAAATGGTTGTTTCCAACAGGTGAACCCTCATCCACTGTGCCCGCAGTCCTGTCACCAATGTGGCAACATCCTACTTCATCAGTAGTTCTGCAGAAAACAAGGTGAACCCTCAGAGCAAAACACTACTTGGACCTTGTATCCACACACAAGCATTTCATCTCTGGTTAGCTGACTGCCCATTAACTCGCAGTAGATAATCCCACTATAAATCTTGTTTGGACACTCCCCAAGCATTTGTTCCAGACTACAAATGTGTAAGCTTCCTCCTTGCTCTGACCCTGTTTGGCAGCAGAGTATCACCCCATGCACATCTACTGTAAAGAATCTCAATCCTACTGCATTTTTTTACTTTGCTCACAAGTGCAAGGTGCGTGCAGCTTTTCACAGGCATGACATTCTTTCCTCCCAGCCTGAGAAAAAGCATATTGTATTGTTTCACAGATTGCTTCCTTAAGCAAAACTCGTGAGGGGGAATTGCTTTGCATCTAAATATAGTGTCCTTGTGGTAAGAAAAAAATAGTGAAACAGAAGCACTTTTAATAAAGTGCTGCTTTTATTCACTGTTAGAAAAATTTCTTCTCCTTGAAGGATGGAGTGCTTTGTTACAAATGCCTCATTCTTCTTTCATTTTTAACCCAAATTCCCAGCTGTAATTGGTCCCAGGTCACATGATATTTGTTCTGCATCCTCAGATGTTAGCAGTCATTATGAGTCATGCTCCCAGAAAGAAAGGCTATGCTGCATATTTTCTCTAAGCCAGTCAGAGTGGGGGGAAAGCTTTCAAACACAGCAACTCGAGAGAATTCCCTTGGTGTTTTCTGTGTGCAGAGGTAATTTTCACACCTCCTTTCCTCACACGTTAGTCAGCTAAGATTAATGGAGCAGTGGCCTTGCTTGGTTGCTGGCAATGTCCCGACAGCAGTGGAAAGGACAGCAGAGCCTGAGCTCGTGTACAGGAGAGGCAACATGCCAGCCATCAGTGAGACAGAGCTGGAAATACTTGTACAGAAGAGGTTTAAGGCAAATCTGTAAGCAGAATCAGAGTGTGAAGAACTATCATCCTTCTGAAATATCAACAGTATTCAGATAAACTGGCTTTAAAAACACTTAATCAATAAGTGTTTGGACTCAAACTTCAGACCAATCCTCTGTAGCTACCCCTGCCTTGACTTCTGAATGATCATTTTCACTCAGTTGTTTCAGCGAGCAGCTGGCTGTCTCCTGAACATCTTAAACTGGCTAAACTGCTTTGTTTGCTGGACTTCTATTCCTGCCTCCTCATCTTGGTGGCAGGTGTTACAAGTTCTTGGTGGCTGATCATTAAGTCTCCCTTTGTTTTATGCCTGCCTCTGAACAGGAGAAGCCTCTCCAGTTATTGAAAAGTGAGTCCCATTGAATTTATGGTAATAAGTCACTATTCTGTCCATGAAGTTGAGAACAGTATTATTTATTTCATTAAATATTTGCAATTTTTCCTAACAGAATTATGAATCATGTTAAAATTCTTGGGTAATTCCTAATGCTTCTAAGCCAGCAACCCTGCCTGCAATTGCTGTTCAAAGGTAGCAGAGAACAGGGTCCTTTCTGATGTTAAACAATTTGCCTGTTTTCCCTTAGTCTGAGCCATTATTCAAAGCAAGTTTTTCTATCATCTGATAGGGGAGGCGTGGTGCATGTTTTCAGACTAGTCCTGACAATGGCTACACAGGCACAACCACAGCATCTATATAGAGTTCTCTTGTTTTCCTTTTGCATCTGGCAGTCACATCTTTGACAGAGAGACTCTAGATATCTAATATACCAGACTTAACGGTCTGACTCAACCTAACAATCACCCAGTGGCTCAGGATATTAGATAGAAAGAATTTTTATTTTATGTTTTTGCAGGTAGTAGCTCTGTGAAAGGTAATAAGTAGAACCAACGGCTTGTATCATCTGTTTCTTCTTTCATATTCCTCCAAGGTAATAAATGAAAAGAATGGCTGGGTTTCTGGAATCCTACTAGGGTTTTATCCATTTAGTTCCTCCTCTGTTTATACATAGGAGACATGTCAAATGTCAATGAAATCACTAGAGAATTAATTTTATTTATACATAGGAGAGTACAGTTCTGGCAGCAGGATTTTAAGTACCTGTTCATGAAGTCACTAATGTCTATAGAACCTCACCTGGAAAGCCACTTCTAGGAGCACATGTTAATTTAGTATTTGTAACCTTTAATTCCTTACCTCTGTTGAGGTAATGAACAAAAGGTCTTACTGAGCATCCTCTTCTAAATGAACAGGACTAATTCCAACTTGTTTTCTGTTAAGTACTATGCCACATGTATTACTTCTGTCCATACTTCACTGTCTTTACACTATTCAATAACTTTGCTGGTATATATTAAAGCTTACTTGGTTTGTGTTCGATACAAAATATTTTTCAAGTAACATAACACTTGTATAAAGCAAAAATAATGCCTGCTTCATGATGCAAGGTTCAACAGTGCTAGCATTAATATATTTTCCAACATTAGGATTAAATTCTGCTGGAATTATTGTAATTTAGCAGAGTACTATTTCTGAAATCTTTTTGTAAATGAACACAGCCAGTGTATTTCACATGGCATTTATCAGCTTACAGGCTCTCATGGGAACCATAGACATTTGTACCAGTGCTGAATTTGGACTCTGAAATTTTGTATACTGGAAGCTGTAGATAATACTCTAGTGTAGCTGATGATGATTATAGATAATTATATATTGGGCAGATAATTTCTATAGCAATTTTTAAGCTTTCACAGGAGAAGAAATGGAATAATTTCTTGTCTGAGCAAAAGATATCTATTTAGTGCAATTGTGCTAGGAGCAGTTTTGCATCCAGATTAGTAACTGGAATACAGCCTGAACTATAAAGCAATGCGCGGGGATTGCAGGATGCTAACTGAGGGAACAAAATAACAAATTTGTTTCCTTCACATTTTACCCAGCAATTTAATTAAAGAAAATGTAAGTTTTCTTATTCTGCTAAACCATACAGGCAAAGAAATTGCTGTATTCTGACTAGACATAGAAGGGGGTTATCTTTTGCAACTGGTCTACGTCAAGTAGTGTACCTGCAAATTCAAACGAATCTTTACAAGCCCTTATGCAAGCCAAACCTGTTTACTAACAATATGCTGTCTTGTTGCCACAAGGATGACTCAGCATGGCAACATCTTATAGCATCAGTATGAAAAAAGAGGAAGCAATGGGAACAAAAGCGATATAGATGTCAGACGATATACTTCAGAAAAAAAAATGCTTTTGGTCAGCACGTGCGTAAACATTTATGAGAAAAGAATGCTTCTGGTATGCTGATTTTTTTTAGTGCCGTAACTTATTCCAAAATATGATGGAGTCTGTGTTAAAGCAGGATCATTCTGGAGGAACATTAGGAATTCACACAGGAAAATTTTAGAATACACAATGCTGTTTTAAAAGATGATTTCAGAAGAGATTGTGCATTGAATAATACTCAGGCTATATCTTATCTGTCTATGCCAAAGTGAAAAAAAAGTTGCTGCAGAATGATTCATTTCTTCCTTTCTGGGAGGATGGGCAACATACTGACAGTAGGGTGTCCTGGAACAGACCAAAGGTGAGAATGGGCATCATGTGCTTCTGCTACATCTATTGTCAGAAGATTTGGAGGCCCCAGTTTGTGTCATTTAGCAACCTCTGACTTCTGCTGCAGCCTTTAATTTGAGTTCCTGTCGAATCTGGATCTCAGTAGCCAAAAAACTCTAGGGACACCCTTGGAATAATCTTGAGGCTGTAGAAAACTAAAGGATAATTCTTGGCAGTGTACTTCTGTATTTTAAGAGAACCTTTCCTATATGCATGGTTTATTAAAGACAGTGAAAATGCTATCTATTCCTTTTCCTCACACCAATATGCCTCCACATCTCTTTAAAACAACTCCATTGTTCCCACAGTGATGAGACTGTCACATAAATCACACACGTGCAACAAGCATGATTAATTATAGCTCCAGAAATATGCTTACCCACATTCCCATTCCTCCACAGCCCGCAAACCCCTGTGGCAATTAAAATATGTGGATTATGGGTTGCTTTCCTAGGGTCACTGGAAAGCTAAGGACAGATATTTTGAATCCTCAGTATTTTGTCAGTGATGCTGCTACTCTCTTAGACATTAGTATCAAATTAAATAAATAAATAAATAATCTAGGGCCAAGTTGGTTCTACTATATTTTGAAACCTCATGTTGATGTAACATGACCTTGCAGTGCTGCAATAGGCCCGTGTTTGAAAAAGACAACAAAAGTTCCACCTTACCTCAGTACTAGACAAAACCACATGAAGTTCGTGAATAGCCGAGGTTTGGTGTAATTCCAAAATGGCAACACATTCTTGTGGTATATTTGCCCTAGGTGGCCTCCGCTTGCCTTTCAAGTGATAGGAATTAAGCATGATGACCAAATATTTTATGTTAAGATGTTAGTTCCTGATACTTCATTTAAGTGAAAGAGAACATTCATATGGGGAGGGATACAAGGCAGTGTTTGCAAAATGCAACTAGAAAAAATTGAATACAATTAAGAAAACTTCGGTTAAGCAATGAAGGAAAGCTGAAATACTATAATGGAAGAACATTTTTTCCCTGTTAAGTTCCATTTCTTGGAATCTTAAAAGTAAATTTAACCTACTTTTTAGGGTCAACCTTAAACTTGCCTTGAAGTTACCTTAATCTTTCTGTGATGCCTCTTTCTCACTCCTATGAGTTTCTCAAAACTAGGGAAGACCCTAGAGGAGGAGTAAAGAGTATATCCTGAAGTACTGTGACAAAGTGCAGCCACTTTCTCACTTTTGTCTCTCTTTCCTCTGAAAATTCTTCCTTTTCTGGCAGCCATGTGAAGAGTGAATCAATGTCTCTGAGCCAGTGAGGGTAAAGGAGACCAAAGGCTGAGAGCTTAGACAATACACATCATAGCTCGGGCTGGCTGGCCGTGTCAGATTATTACAGGAAAGAAGGAGAACAAAATGTAAAAAGCTTGAGAAACACTGAATTGTTTGTCTCTTTATGATGAGTTGGCCTTCTAGGAATTATTTAACAGGTTATTGTTCTTGTTTCATGAACAGTTCAACAATTACAATCAAAGAAATCAGCAGTTGCTGCTGTGCAATTTCTAGCCTTGAAAGAAGTTTAAGAACAATGAGCAAAGGCAGACTGGGAGATGACTTGGATGGGAGTTCCTTTAAAATTCGAAGTTCTATATGATTTTCTCAGTTTTAACAGACATTAGAAACTGAAGTGGAGGGATTTACTTTAGGATCATCAGAACATTTAGGCTGAGGACATACTTAATGTTAATGATGAGCACAGACCTAAAGATAGATTCAACAAAATTCTGGCAATTTTGCTGTAGAAAACAATTCTACATGGGCTAACAGTCCATTTCACCCCCTTACACTTCTTTCTGTGGTTTTGAACATTGTAACACTGGTTTCATGAAATGAAAGTTCACTCCTCTTGAAAAAAATATGGACAGTTTTCCTGGAATTAATTATATTAACATAATTCCTAGCCAATTTTAAAACATTCTTTCTAATGTGTCTGCCTTTATTTTACTTTGTGGTTGATGAAGTTAAGCTTCTCTTCTTCCTAGAAGAATTTCTTTGTTTTATTTCCAATATGAATTAACTGCTACTGAAAATTCCTCTCCCAAAAGCGGTTGCAAATAGGTAGTCAATTATGAATTCCCTTGGCTTCCACAGTTAAATGTTCTGATAATGTCACCAAAATATCATATAGCACAGTCAGATCCAAATGACATTGGATCCTTTCGTTCAATGGCACCAGACAGATAGCAGTGGAGTATCTCTAAAGAAAGCTAGTACTTTGGCATCTCCTTTTTGTTTTGGCTATACAATGATAAGATATAGCAGACTCAAGTTTTTCTTATGAAATAAGATGATATCCACTACCTTTTTTCTTCACTGATAGTTAGAATCTGCTAATTCTGAGTACATACTGCCTCGCAGAAACGTAAAATAGATCACACCTCTTATCTCTTCTCTTCAAACAGCAGTTAGCAGCTTAAATTTAGGTATCCTGTAGTACAAATAGAAGTTATGTCATAGGTAGTAAAGTACATATATTTAAATTATTTATGTACATTGACATTATTTAATTTTGTGGCCAAGTGGAAGAGACTAAACATTTGAGTTTGCCTTGAAATTCTGATATGTGGAAGAAACACTGGTGAGATTATCTACATCGATATTCTATGCTGAAGTCTAAATTACAATGATGAACTCCAGATTCTTCCTAACCCTAAACCACTTATTAAAAAAAAAAAAAAGATAGGTAGAAATAAACTGAATAATATTTAGCCTTTCAACAGTTGTCATGCATGTGGTTATTTTGCACATCTCTGAAAAGATTGTATCTGTGTAAGTAGGGCTTACACATCTGTGTAGAAGCAGGGCTGACACTGGTGGTCTAGGACCACTGATTCAAAAACCATCTCTGTGTGACATAATCTGAATGGGAGCCATTGTACTGCTGCGTCCACAGCTTCAGAGCTGGTATTGAAGAGAGGGTTTCATTCCTCTGAAACCTAATGTAACCTGGCTATTTCAGTTGTGCCCTGAAAAAGAGATTTTCTCTTGAGGACGAGATGAAACCCATGAAGTTTAGGTCTTTAGTCAGCCTGCCAAACATATTTGTTTTAGAACCACTGTTATCACTCCAGTAAAGACGGTAACTTTAGCACAAATGCAACATTTCACGTTCTTTTTTAACATCTTCCTTTGAAGCAGAAAGAAAAATCTCACTGTAATACAGAATACTAGATGAGAAAAAGATAGGGTTTTATACTGTTTAGCAATTCCTATCTGTTTTTGTTTGGTTGGTTGTTTTTTTGTTTTTGTGGTTTTTTTTGTGATTTTTTTTTTTTGGCCTATAAGAGGGTATTTATAGTTACACTGGCCATCCATAAAAATCTGTATGGACATATATGGGAAGATTTTAATTAGCCGAGCATGGGTTTATTTCACCTCTCTGTTCTGATTCAATGTCACTTGACTATGTAAAATCAGAAACAATTGAAGGCAGAAACAAAGAATTCATTTTGTATTAATATTTGCCCTGTTGTAATTGATAAAATAATTTGTCACAGGTATAAACAATTGATGGTCCTCAATCCCTCTATAATCAATGTTATGTAAATAAATGTAAGGCCCCCATTTTATCAGCTGTCACAGAGTGGCTTTTTCTATGGTTCAGAATCTGAACTTCTACCACTACTACTGGTTCAGAGTTGTAGGTATGAATGAATAGTTAAATTCTCTCCTCACCAGCAGTTTTACTTTAATCCATATTTTCTGGGTCTTTTCAGTTTACTGCAACCTGCATACAGACCATAAATGAGCTTTAGAAAGCATTTTCAAATTCCTACCACTTTCCTATGAGACCAGAATATTCCTTATGGAGTAAGGAGGCTTATGGAAATTTTAAATATGCATTACAGATACTTAATAGGATGAAGGAGTAAATTTGCATTTAGATAGATGTTACCATTCCTATGAATACGTAATCATTTTTAAAAGAATTTTTAAAAGGAATTACATTTAAAGGTCTTTTTAAAGGAATTATGAGAAATAATAAGTCTTGAATAATAGTCCTCTATTAACATCAAAGTAAGTGGAATGTAAGTGGCTCCATTCTGTTTTGCAAATAAGGACACTGAGTAACCAAAGTGTTATTTGCCGACTGCATGTCAGAATGAGGAATAGGACCCAGGATTCATATTTGTAGTCTAGCATCCTGTCTGCCTAGACCATGGTGCCTCTAAGCCTGCTGGAAAGGTGTCAGAAATGTGGCATCTTTGTGAAAGTCCATGGGGAAAGTATATAGACCTTGCGTAACAGTCAGTTGCTGTTTTATTTATTCCAAGTATTCAAATCCAACCACAAGTCATTTTTTAATCAGACAGTGTCGACTCAAGGGAACCATACACCCATTGCAAGAATTGGTGCAATCATGCTACAGTCTTGCAGTGAGTTTTGTTAATAGTTTCTAGTCCCAAGACTTTCCATTAATACACATTACTGACACCAGGCTGTCATCAGATAACCATGCCATTAATATATACAATATCAACCACTTTCAAATCCTAAGATTTTTGCAAGAATCAATGGGTATTTACTTTGTATGATTTCTACAGCAAGCAGAAATTGTGAAAGGGCTGATAAATGCATATGACTGTCCTGTGTTTGGTGACAATAGGCACATAGAATTGTGTCTATATGAAGTGACAGTGACTACTGTAGATAGGATGGGGGACATTGGAGAATTTTATTTTATTTTATTTTATTTTATTTTATTTTATTTTATTTTATTTTATTTTATTTTATTTTATTTTATTTTATTTATTTTATTTTACATCTAAAAGCCTGAAAAATTTAGCTTGGTTTCTGGAATACAGGATCAGATTCTTTCAGGATTCTTGCATGCACCCAAAAGTGTAGAGTTTGAAAGGTCAAATTAGGTCTTCAAATTAACCCACACGATGCCCCATATCAGCAAACATTGCCCTCAGTGACCAATCTGGCACTTACAATGACTTTGTTTAGGTGTGATTGATTGAAACTCAGTAAACAATTGTGTTTGAAGTTTCAGGGGATGAACTGTAGTCAGCAGTTCACTCAGAGTTATGTTAACTCACCTGGTTGAGGAAGAATAGAAAAGTACAATTTTTAATTGGTCAGCTGATATGAGCAAAGTACAACTCTGCTGAAAAAGAAGTTTAGAGTACTAAGTTTAGAGTTGCCCTTAATTTAAGCCAAACAGCATATTTACCAACAATTATGTATGGGACTTGGGGAACTTCTCAACATTAACCAATTTAGTCTTTCAACACTTCTGAAAGCCAGATTATATGACAGAGGATATTGTGTTCTTTAACAATGTAATGAACACTTTATGCTGGCTATATCCGAATTATTTTCTCTATTAATACATTCACTCAACAAGATAGTATCAGGAGGGAAAAGCTCAGTATAAACTATAGTTCTGTAAACAGCATTGGTGAACACACATACTTTCAAGAGGAAAGTAGAACCGTTCTTTTAAAAGGTAGACCTCTTGGATGTCTCAACTTAGAATAAGGAAACTGAGTGACAATCTGCTCAGAAAAATTGCACCAACAGCCCAGAAGGTATCTAAAACATCTCCTTTTTTTTTTTTACCAGCTGGTTATCAGGTTGTTGTCTGGTGATATTAAACATTTGGTAAGAGAGATCAGTTTTGAACTATTTTATCTATTACATATTGAGATTGATACTTTTGCTTTAAAAGTGCTCACCACTCATCAGCCTTCCAAAAGGGAATAATAACAGTTGCAGTCCTGCTCTTGGATTGACAGGCAAGTTTATAGACAAGAAGATGAAATCCCAACTCCACTCCTAGTCTCAAAATACTGCGAAATTCAACCCTGCTAAAGTTATAAAGCGTGAAGCAAAAACTGAAAGATGCTTTCAAAAAGACAAGAAAAGGTATTCAGATGAAAGGCAGCTTTATAGGCTTGGCAGATGGCTATCGAAAAGTTGTTTCTAAAAAGAAAGTTAAGCTAAGGCACAGTAAGATGAATAAGCTGCAACCAAGAGTGGTGGTTTATTTAGTATACGTAAGTCTTGCTTTTCAGTCTGCTGTCTTAATCTATGCTGTTCTTGTGCCTAAAAATAAACCTCCTCCCACGGTAAAGAAAATTGTTTACTGGCAGTTGGGCCTGATTTAAGAATTAAAAAAGAAGGAAACATTAGTTGCATTTCTGCAGAAAGCACTTAATCAGCAAATATGAGTTCCTTCAAAATCTCAGTATGTTTAATTCTCCTTCCTTTTACTAAGCAGTCTTCCCCTTCAAGCCTCAATAATTTGTTTCCCAACAAAAGACAGAAATAGTTCTAGAACAGCTTTTACTAATGTTTACTGTGGCATATCATGCTTATAAAGTCTTTTTTAATATGTAACCATTTAACTTCTCTTGGCAAGATAAATTCATGGTGATACAGATATTTTGTAAATACCATACTTACTTAGCATCTGAGTCAGAACTGATTGTAAAAGAAATTACATTTGTAATAGACTTGTTTTTGCAGTGTAATAAGGTATATTAAGCAAAAATTTTTAGATGAGCTAGAGCTGAGAGTTCGGTATGTTCTTTATGGTACAGATGGCAACTATGTGCCCTGCACTGCTGTGAGGGTATTTCTGGGGTCATCAGCCATCCCATGGGGAAATGAGTCAGCAAAAGCGTAAGTGATTTCAACACTTCTGTTATAAATTCCATAGATTAGTAATATGAACTTTACAAAAGTTTTGCTAATTTGGGACCTGTGAGACTTTCCACTGAGTAACTTTAGCTTTAAAAAAGTATACACAGCACCATGATATTTGCATTAAAGCAGTGTTAGGGATTGAGGCAGGAACAAGATTTTACTTTGCTGTTGTATGGCTGCACTTGAAAACAATTCCTGCCTTAGGTTAAACCTTAGCCAAGGCAAGACACAACTAGCTATTATAGGCTAAGTGAATGAAGAACATTAAGGTTCTGGGGACATTATTGAGACAGAAAAATGTGTTTATACCACAGTTTAGAAGCTACAAAAGAACTTTAAAACATAATGATAAATAAAAGTTAGATAAACCTAAAATAATTGTACAAATAAGTAATACTAGGTAGAAAACTTATACCTCTAGGTGAAAAGAAAGCTAAAGAAGCAGTTTTCACAACAAAAGAAAAAGAGGTATTAGAGGCCTCTAGGATCTGATAAAAGAATAAGAAAAGCATGCATGGTTTAAACTGTAACATTCTTCAGGAGCATGCACAAAAATTTCTATCTGATCAATGGCAAAAGGGAAGTAGGGATACCAATGGGCTTACCAATGGTCAGGAAAACTGGCCTGCTAAACCAGGAAGACTAAGGAGCATTGTGTCTGCAGCTGTCAGTAGTGTAGGTAGTAAAGTTCAGATGTCATTGCATGACTGTGGTCTGTTTAACATAATGAATGTCTCTTTATATGGCTCTAGAGTTAGACTTCAAAATTGCAGCTACACCCTGACAGCAACCGGCAGGTAACACAAACATATGTGGAATGCAAATGTGAAATAGATGTGTCCTGGGGACAGTTCCTTCACAATATTTTTTTATGATCATTCCCCAAATGACTAGTTCTATATATCATCTCACAATGATTGTGTCCATCAGGGTGGGCAATAGTATGGCAGAACAGGAATTTTTATTCCATTGTTCCAGGCATCCTATATATTAAATTCATGCAATTATATCTAGAACAAATTTAGCACATGTATGTTGTTCCAGATGTTAATCACTTTAAAAAGCATACACACGAACCCTTTCAGAGGTGTACTCATCAGGGTACCCTCTGGTTACAAGCAATTTTCCCAGTCCAAGATCCAAATACATAAAGCAGTATCCTAAAGGCAGTTTGCAGAATTGTGATTCTCCTACGGGACTTTGTGGGTACAATGCAATGAATGGAACATATTCATCCGTAGACGGAGTTCCATCTGTGGCAGGTCGAAGGCGTTAAGCAATTCGAACATCCCTCATTTTTCTCTAATGTTTCAGGACACAACAGAATAGCAATCACATATATTAAATGTGATAAACGTTGAAAGCCAATACATTTTAGATCAGTAAATTGCATGTGTAATTTGTATCTGCTATTGTCAGGGAAAGGCTATGAGAAATGGGATGGGGGGCAAGCTTTATGCACGCTATGTATCTGTATAATTTTGCTGGGACTTTGAATATATGTTAATGATTTGCTTGCCTGTATTGACTTTTTTACGAATCTGAATGCCAATAACTAGTAGTCATGTGTTCATCAGCTTCTGTCTTTGTGATATGAAATCCAATCGGGTCATTAATCGCACAGTAGGTTTCATGCTGCATTACAATGACAAGCTCATTGTTATTCAGATGCAGCCACCCATATTGCTTGGCTGCATGCCTCTGTTCTGGATCTATATAAGAAGGGTTTGAGCAAAAGAACTGTAGGTTGGTGTACATTTTATCATGTGTGAAAATAATCTTGCAGAAACGTATTCTAAGGTATTAATTTGGCTACTAAAAAAGCTATGACTTTTACCTCATGCCAAGCAATGTGCAGAAGTAATCTTGAGGTAAAAGCTCAGTGAAGACCAAGCACTTCAAGGCCAGCTCCAAATGTGGGTTTGGATAATAGCTCAGTTACATCATGTTAAAAATAAAGTGCTTAGTCTTCTCTTTTAACGTCAGAATAGTTCTAATAGCTCTAGTTTTTCACCTGTTTCAAGGTGAAAAAGCCTGCATTTTAAGCAATGAAAACAAAGTCTTCTGTACTATGGTAGCTTCTGTATTAGTTTGTCCATCCACAAGTCAAATGCAGCATAAAATGCCACTCTTTCAGAAGGTTAGCAGAGGTCATTTTCAACCACCCATACATCCTCTGAGACTCAAAGCACCGTTTACTGGTTGTACTGCTCAGAAAAAAGCCTGACCAACTAGTTCTGTCCTGTTTCTGCCTCTTTAGTTTGCTGTTAATATGATCTTACTGACATGTTCATATTAACACAGTCACCCCTTTCAGTGACCATGGTCATGATCAGCGTTAATATGCTCATGTTTTCAATTCTTAGAATAATGTAGAAAGTCTTTCTGGACCAGCTCCTTCCATTTTGCCCTGAAATTTCCAAATTATATCTTTCTTATAGAGCCCTTTCCTACTAAACACTGTTCAAATCCCACCCAACAGACCTGGTAACATGCTGTAAAGACGTCTACTTTAGTTGAAGTAGCATGCCCATATCAGCATGCAGTTTTAAAGGACTTGTGATTGACTTACCCATTCTAGTTATAATCCGCCACAGTCATCTCACTTACAGAAGGTGTTTCTTAGACAAACTATTGGTAAACTATTCCAGATCAACAGCATTGCTTTTTTATTCAGTGAAAGTGAGGCCAGCCATTTTTAAAGTGGTGCTATTGATCCTTCTATTTTTTTGCTGAATCATATTTTAGTAACAATAACCAGGAGCAGATATCATCAGTGAAGTCTCTGAGCCTACCATTTACCTCTGAAACTTTGGTTTCTAAGCCAGAGATCTGCTGTGTAGCTAAGTCAGTGAAGATGCATAGCAAAAGAGCAAAAATGACACATTCTCCTCCAGTTCCTTGAAGTATATAAGATGTCCTCAAGGCCCAAGTCCTGGTAGCCTCCATGAAGCTCACTACATATACCAGTACAGCTGTCCTTTATGTGTATTGACACGTAGAAACTAGGTTTTCCTATTCTGTACTTCCTTTTATGATTTTTTTTTTAATCTAAAAGCTGGATTTCAAACTCTACTGTGCCTGCAGTTATAATCCTAAGGGAATCCAATTGCTGGCTGTTTGTACCTTACTCATTGTTCAAACAGGCCCACATCTTGTAATGGCTCTGTGCAGGGAACTGGCCTATTTGGTACAGCTTGGCCTGTCCTACAGAGGCAGAACTCTTCTATGTTTCTAACATGATTACGCCAAAATTTGCTGTAGTTACTTCAGCTGCCACCATAGAACAGGCAAGGCCAAAATAGGTTAAAGTACTTCTGTACGAAGCCTACAGAGTTTTGAAAGTGTACCTAAAAAGCAGCCCCTCAGCTTGATATTCCACTTCTTCAGTCCAGGGGCAAGCCTCGTCCTGTGCATCCAGTAACAGCTGTACAACAAACCTTTAGCCCAATGTTCACTATGGCTAAGACACCAAAAGAAACAGAGCCCAGCAGGTAACGCGGAAATGAAGAAAAGGATTTAATCTACACTTGAGTTCAAAAGGTACAGACAGAGGTAATGAACAGAACACAGGAAGGGCAGGGACAAATGAGCCAAGGAACTCTACAAAGAAGTACAAATGAGATACTAAGCCATTATAAGTTGCTCCCTTAGTTTATGATAGGCAATTGTTTGCCTTTGTGTGCTCATAAATGCATTTAAAACAAACAGAACATTTCCTAGTATAGGCCATGGCACTGGTTTTTGTGTATGTGTTTTTTTTTTTTCCTGGTAAAAGTTTTAAGAATAGCATAGGTATATTAAGATGCTGACATGAAAAACTCAACAAAAGAGCTACAAACCTTTTCCTGTTATTAAAGAAACGGAAAGTAAATATTCAGGATTGGGAGATATTCCATAAGAGGATGTTCTGTTGTTTTGTATTTGAAACCATATATACTTTTGGCAGCAAATTGATTTATTTGGCTTATTTCAATTCTTAAAAAATGTGATGATTTAGAGATTCATCCTGATTTGCTTGTTGTTTTGTTCTTTTTTCAGTTATGAACCTGGATAGCATTTTGGAAGACGTTTGAGACACGTTTCAGATAACATCTGAATCCCAATAGTATTATTTGTGTCCTTAGTGGCAGATAGCTATGTTAAAGCATGCTCCTGGATTAGAGAGTGTTGAGATTAAATGGAGTGTAACCAACTTTTCATTTTGCTGTATAATAAAAATTAACCTATTTCTGATTTCTTAATATTGCAAATGAGCTAAAAGTGTTGGAGACAAATTCAGTTTTAGATGTTATACACACATCCACATGAACCATAAATCGCTAGTATCTGGTCTGCATGTGGTCCTGAAAGTTGTCTTTAGATGGTCTGATATACAGCATTCTCTAAAATCTATTCTATCCCTACATTTAATATAACTGGCAATGCATAGGAAACCAGAAGAAGAAAAACAGTGAAAAAAAGTCTCTCTTCTGGGTTATTCCTAGAATGGAATTCAGCTCAGGATAAACTAATGTTAAGTAACACCTTCATTTCAGCTCCTTGGAATTGCCTAGTACTTGAACTATAAATAATTAAAAAGTATATAAAAACATCATCCATAAAAACATCATGGAGGATATAAGCAGGTACCTCCACTCGCAGTGTTACAGGTAACCAGGGAAGTGAGTAGGAATGCTACCAATTTGGCATAACAAGATGACTCTCCAGATATGCCGAGGCAAATGAGCAGAGTGATGACAGAGATGCTCGTCTGCCAGCACACGCAAATAGATATTTGGAGTCGTAGCCTGGTGCTTTCCATGAGCGCTGCACTCACTATTTTGGCAGGAGATGAGCACGCACTTAAGATGGAGTGCAAACCCTGCTGTTCACAGTTGCCATAAGGGTCCCTTGCACAGCCAAAGCAGTGAAAAGCATCTTCAGTAAACGAATACCAAGGCCAAAAGGCTGTCTACAGACAGTTTGTTCAAAATTGTGAGCATAAAAAAGAACATGTGCTCAGTTACCAAAACATATGTCCACATGAGCATAACTGTGTTTCCCAGCACTCATTGGAGAAGTAGGTAAATATTGGCTACCACTGTTTGAAGAGAAATGCCATGAGCAAAGCTAGTATTGAACAATTAATTATTCAGGCATACCTAAACAGTTGAGCCACTGTTTTTGGCATCTGCATGCATGTGAATGCAAGAAGAACTGTGTGCAGAAAAGCTTGAAGCCAAACTGAAAATAAATAAATAAATTAATTAATTAATTAATTAAAAATATTTCCAATTTTTCCAACTGTTTACTCCTGCCAGTTAATTCAAAGCACATAAAATTGGGGGTGAGGTGGGGGGAGGGGGGTGGAAGGTAATTCAGAAATGCAATGTTGTAAACAACAGAGAAATAATATTCAATATCTGACTGATCTGATAGCCTTCTAGGTCCTTTTTCTGAATGTGGTTTAATGACTATTAGATGCATGAAGTAAAAGGGGTTTTGTGTGTGTATGTTTTGCATTAGATTCAGTGCCTTTTTATATAAAGACCCAGGCACACAACGTCACTAGTATGAAAGTCGGTCTTGTCTTTACAACTTTCAGTGGAGCGTAGCACTTTTTGTGCATTTTGCACAGGGCAACTGCGTTCATTGAAGTTGTGACTGAAAATTGCTGAAATACGGACATCTAGTGGAGACAGCTAATTATTACAGTTTACCTTCCAATGGAAATACACCCCCCCCCCCCCCAAGTCCCCCCCCCAAAAAAAAAAAAAAAATGAAATGGCCTGTTCCTGACTGTCTTGCAGGAGCCTGGAGTTTTGTCCTTACCCTTTGCTGCCTGGCCACAGCACAGCTGCATGCGGTGAAGGTGACGCAGTCAGAACTTGGCAAAATAGAAGCTGTGCGTCACTTAACTTACCTAGGTGATTGATGGAGCAGAAAAACTAACGACCCATGAAGGAACAAATGTTTCTCAAACAAAAGGTAAATAAATCTGATAATGGAGCTGTAAGGATGGGTGAAAATCAGAGGTTGTAAGTGCCCTTAAATCCCCCTGAAACTGCAGCCTCAGACCTTCTGCTTGAATTTCTATGGGGAGAAGAAAAGCAATAACTTTGGGAGTGTCGAAAGCTGTGATGCAGAGAAAATTAATGTTTACATCATTTTTAAATGCATACAGTTTGTAATACACATTGAGAGCTAGCTGAGGACAAAATTGCAAAATGCATTTTATTGTAAGTGCACTGCAATGGCTGAAGAGAGCCCCCGGGTCATACTGACAGGATGGCACGTCAGCTGGATCCAACGGTGCCCTAAGAATTCCTCATCAAGGTGTGTTTAAAGTCCGAGAATACAAAATCATTTTCCATTAAGTATGATATCTACATAGTCATTTTTAGTATTCTCTTTTCTCATGCTATTCGCTTTATTGCTGTCCACCTTGGAATTTCTGCTACTATGGGATTTCTTACTGGGCTGATGCTTGGCCAATATTTGTCCAACTTCTCTTTTTTTTTGTCCGCTGTGAAAACTGTCTGAAACTAAGCAGAAACTAACCTTAATTTATTTCTTTAATAAACAAAATTAAGATACTGCATATTAATAAAAATGAAAAGTATTCCCTTGTTGGTTTTCTTTTTTTTTTTTCTTTTTTTTTTTTTTTTTTTAAGTTTCCCAAAACAGTCCCATATCTCTGTCAAAGTTAATGTAACTAGAATTTCCATGGGAATTTGTGTTGATCTGGGGAAACTGGAACTGGCTAATGTAAATAACTATAGCCCATCCTCCAACTACTGTTCAAATCACCTTGTGAGAAAGAAATGGGCTTTATTTAAAAGCAAGTGTCAAAATATTTTTCGTGGACTACAGCTAGCATGGGATACAAAAACTTTACAGGAACATTCTGTGGAAAACAGAGACAGAAATGAGTCTAATGACAAATCATGACTTAAGTTTCATGAAACTCTATTAAAAAACTGTTTTTTTGAGTTGTATGGAGTCCAAAATTAACAAAAGACACTACTAGGACATCTCATTCTTTTACAATTTTATGACTAACTTCCTTGAGAAGATGCAAGAAAATGCTACATAGGCAAATATTTTTACAGACTGACATTTCTGTTTCCTTTAATAAGCCTAAGAATGTAAAATACGTCTTTAAGAAGTACCTAGCCTGTATGTTTCTGCTGAGATGGCACTGGGAATTAACTTCCCAGCCCCTTGAAAAAGTCCCCAAACATCCAGAAAACAACCACCTTTGATAACAAAACTCTCCAGCACCTTCTGCATATGGCAACTTAATTTTATTGTCAGTAGAAGCTTCACAGCATGAAAATAAGTTAATATTAGGTGTTAAATATCGGTAAATATAATATTAAATGAGTTCTCATTGTATGAATAGAATGTGTTTTATCTAATGGTACTAGGCAAACTCTAATACAACTGCTATTGTGGAAGGACACAATAACATGCAAAAAGATTGAGAATACATGATTGGAAATGCTTATGATTTTAAAGGATATTTTTCAAATATGTCATCACTAAGAGTTTAATTAGTCAGATAGTGAGAGCCTGTCTTTCCTTTGTAACTGTTTTTCAGTTCTACTCCTCAACCACTGGCTAAGAAATTCTGCACCAACAGAAGCTAGCAGCTTCCCCCTAGAAAGACATACTGTTAGTTCAGAGGGACAACCACATATGAACTGGTACTAGCGTCCCCAGATAGGATATTTGGCAGGAAATCATGAGTATGGCAATGTGAACAACAGGACATTCAGAGCCAGGCAATGGACAGCTGAAAACTGCACAGCAACGGCAAGAGTGTTAACATTTGAAGCAATGTACGTCTAGTTGTTCTCATTACAATTTGGAAAAGAGGGTTATATCAGACTTTTCAGAAAGCTGGTGTTGGTTTTGGACCTTAATTTGATACAGGATAACTAAGCTCAGTATCAAGAAATAGTAAGTAATGGAGTACCCCACATTAGAAGCAATGAATCAGCCACAGACAACAAAAAATAGGCTATTCTCACAAAGATACTCTTGAGCCAAAAGACTGTAAAACAGGAATGGAAATCTGAGAGATGATTTAACAAAAGGTACGGGCTTTCAGCCTCCGTAGGGCAGTATAGAGTACTGCAGTTTCTGTGGCACTTCAATGAGATCAGAAAACCTCCTGAAAGGATAAATCCTGAAAACTGCCATGAAAGTGATCTTCGGTCTTCTTAGTACTGTCCCTTGTCCCAAGGCAGGATCAACTTTACTTGAACTGTTCTTGAAATATGCTTGTCTAGCCTGCTATTAAAATTTCCAGCAATGGAAATAATCCTATCCTCCTAGATAAAGATGGAGTTGACCTTCTCTCCTAAGTACAACATTATTTTGCAATGTAATCTAATGGTCATGCCTTCTATAATGACCTGTTTTGTCAAATTTACATTTTCTAGACTGAGTTATTTCAGTCTTTCCTCACATGTCACTCTCATCACTCTCTTCTTGACTCTGTCCAATTGCTCTACATGAGCAGTTCTTCTAACTAGACACGCTTCAGCTGAGATTCCATCTCATGCAGAAGAACTATGAGTTACTTCATGTCTTGGATATGACACTCCTGCTTATAAATGCCAGTGTAATACCTTTTTTCACAATATGACATTTCTGACACATTCCCAATTTGTGATTGACTATAATCCTCAGGGTTCACTTTTCAGACCTACTGCCTAGTCATCTAGCTGCTGCCTTGTCATTGCTGTCTCATCATAAAAAGAGAAATCCAGACATTCGTGAAAGCATCTGTACAATCACTGATATTCTAAAAATATATATATATATATTGTCATGACTCGTCTTAAAGAGAGCTTGTCCTTCAGATAGCAAATATTCTGGCTGAAGAACAATCTGAACTTATAATCAGAAAAAGAAACAAGAACAGATACGTATTCTGCATATTCAGTTGAATAAATTAGTGTGATTTAGTTAATTGACTGAATGGCGTATACTGTGGTTTCCCTCTCAAGGCTGTATGAAGATAATGAGATGTGGAGAAAAGCAACTGACCTATAGTTTTCTGATGTTTTGTCTACTTTTCACTCTAATGTACGTCTCATTGTAATACGTCTGCACAATGAGAGAATATAGACATATCTATCCTAGATATGGTCTACTTACATATAAGACTGACTTGATTTGACAAAATTTCAAGGAATTTTGAAACCAAGTGTTATCGTTGATATTTGCGTATTTTCATGTTACCTAGAATAGTTTAGCTCACAGGTATTTTAATGGTAAAGTTCTAAGAATGAACCTGAAATTATCAGAGCTATGTACTTTGGAGACAAGAATATAACAGGGCCCTCTGTGGTTTACCCTCAATGCTTTGTATGTGAATCAATGTTCAAGATAAATAAGCACTCATCAGGTGGTATGTAAAGTAGATCTGCATGGGAAATAACTAAGAATACTTGCTTGGTATTCTCATGTTTTGCTCTACATTTCTTGAGTAGCCTTATAACTGTCACTCCCCTCTCTGTGCCTCATGAGTCTGTCTGTAAAATGGGAATAAAAGATGAAATACCTCATCCTAATGATGTGGTTTTACAATTTTCCATCAGTACATTCACTGATCTCCTCACTGAAAATCAGATGGACTTCCCTACCGAGAGTCTGTCCCCCACAAACCAAAATGTCTTGGTCCTTTATTGGACAGGGGTACCTCACAACGTAACCCCTGAGCAAGAAATGGTAGTTGCGCTGTAACTGCGTGTATGACGGTGAATTTGATGAGGCCAAGACGTGTTGATTTCATCAAAAACACAAAAAGGGATGTTTGCTTCTTACTACCAACTGAAAATGCTTCGCATTTTATTCTTTTTTTTTTTTTTTTTTTTTAATTACACTGCCATTTCCTCCTCAATTCAACTCTGGTAATAAGCTGCACAATCACCTCTGTTAAACTGTGCAAGTAGCATTGCATTATCCTAGGCAGCCACATGAGTCACCGCAAAGTCAAGGGTTTGTCACAGCGCCAAAACCAACCGCTTCAAGCTGAAAACGATCTTTTTCCCTTACCTCCCACAGCTATAAAGTTCCACCCACCCGTGTATCTCAGCCGCCCCTCATTATGAAGATCATCACTCATTTCAGTAACAGGCGTTCCACACAAAACGCCGACTTTTTCGCTTTATTGAACCGCCAGCACGGGCTGTCGGGCAGCCTGCGGGCACTCCGGCAGCACCCAGGCCGGCAGCAGCCACCCCCGAGCGGAACAGGCTTCCCGCGGCCGCCATTTTCCCTCCCCTCACGCCATTCCCCTCAGCCTCCGCGCAGGCGCAGCGTCCCGCGGGGCGGGGGCTCGGGGCGCTGTCTCACGGCGCCCGGCGGCGTGCGCGGCCTTCCCGCGCTGCGGAGGGTGCGGGCGGGCGGCGGGGCCGGGCAGGGCCGGGCGCTGTGTGTGGAGGGCGGCGGCGTGGGGGGTTGCGTAAAAAGGGGTGAACTTTCACTCTTCAATATGCTTTGTTTCCGCTTTTTTTAGGAGGAAACGTTAATAGTAGGAAATGGCAGAGGCGGTTTTCCGTCCCCCGAGGAGGAAAAGAAGAGTGTTTGAGTCGTACGAAGCCCCCTTTCCCGTGGATGTAGGTGGGGAGGATTTCAGAATGTGCCAGGCTGAAATTATGAACAACAATGTTATTGTGAGGAACCCCGAGGACATTGAGCGGCTCTATAACAAGGTGGTGTACAGCTTCTGCACAGTACCTCTAGTGTGTAAGCACAGGTAGAGCCCGTAGAGCATAATGTTTGTTTAAAACCTGCCTGCCTCATGCTGCCCTGCCTTGTTAACCTCCATTAACACACCACATCTCCCTCCTCTCCAGACATATGTACAAAACATACTTTCTGTAACAAATACAGAAAGTATTTCATCCTTAACCCAGCAAATAAATACTGGAATGAAGTGACATGAGCAAAAACAAACAAAAGTTCATGTCTGTTATGTTTGTTTGTTTTTTCAATGCTTATGCAGTCTTGCAGAAGCACTTTCTTGTTTTAAAAGCTCAGAAAGTTGGAATATTGATGTGTTATAAATGCTTGTAAAATTCCTTTAAGCTCAGAGTTTATTGAAGTTACTTCTTGAGTAATATGAGCTCTGAGCCCTTTATGTCTGAGTACTGTTTCATCACCATTCTTAAGCTGTAGTTTTATCCATCTCTGTTTTCTGTTACACATTGTCACACATCAGGTGCCTTCTGCATCTGCTTTCAACAGTCTGCTTAGAGATGTCATCTGACAAATATTTGAAATTGAGGAAAAAGACACAAAACTCCCCTGGTTGAAGTTTTGAGTGCAAGAGTACTGTGCATGGGTTATGCTTTCCCATTAAATCTACTTTGATCCAGATTTTGGAGGCCTCATCCCAAATTGAGACTGGCCTGTGTCAGGCACTGTACAAAGGTGGAAAAAAAAATGTAGGCCCTGGTTCAGTGAAGCTCACTAACACAGGGACAACAGATCAGTGCAGACCAGCTCTGACTGCAGCCCTTCACCAAACTGGCACAAGAGGCTGTGCTATCAGGCTAGTTATCAGAAGCTAAGCAAAAAGCTTTAGGCTAAGATTACATGCTTAAGATTTCAAATACTTTTTTTCAACAGATGAGGGCAGTAAATATTCTGTCACTTGAATAAAGGTTCATTTTTGTCTGATGATAAAATAAAGATTTTTTCCTTATCTTTGAAGGGTTATTTTGGAAAAGGTATTCTTTCGAAAAGTCGACCAGTGTACAGCATTTCCAATCCTTACCTGGTTTCTAAATGGCAAGGTAAATTGTGCCCATTTGTACTTTATTCACTAACTAATAATACTTTTGATTTCTCTTCACTTGTTGAAGATATACATGTATATCTTCATATATACATATATATTATATTATATACAATGTATATACTATATATTATATATAGTATGTAATAATATATAATACACGTCATATATATACATATATACTTCATATATTATATACATGTATAAACAGCACACAGAGTCTGTCTGTTGTGCCAGATCAAAATCCATCTATTCCCATATCTCGTCTCTGATGATGGCCAGTACGAGATTCCCAGAAAAAATACGTATGTTGATATCTCCCTAGCGCATTCTTCTAACCTCCACTGATTTGTTTTGGTACTCTGTTAAGTAAAGGTGTATTCGTTGGATGTGTCTTCCCATAACTGTCCAGTTTTTCTAGGTTTTAATCTGCAGATTTAGTGTCCATGAAATCATGAGGCAAGGATATGTGAAAACTGTCTATCTACTAGTTGCTAGTAGTTGCTGGTGTGCTCTTGTTTCCTTAGAGAAAGACTGTCGTGCTTTATCCATCTGTTCCATGACAATTAAGTCTACACAGACCTCACTGGATTTTATAATATCCTTGCAGAATTGTCTTTTTAAAAGCTGGAGAGAAATAGTTTATTTAGTTACCCTGTGTAGACCACTTCATCTTCATTACCTCTGCACCTTTTCTAGTTCACATGTGTCCTTAATACACGTAGGACCAAAATGGCACAGTACTGAAAATGTACTAATAATTGAAAATTATTAGGCTGTAGATTATCAATGATCAAAATGTCGTGAAAACTTTTTAATGTTGATGAAGCAATGTACGATTTTTCTTAACACAGGTGCTAATGTAAACATGCCTATAATTACGTCAAAAAAGTAAGTCAACTTATATTCTTTACAAGAATAATATCATATGTAGAAATGTAGAAGGTAGGAGTTCCTATTTAGTGTTTTATCTTATTATTTTCAGGTGATGACTTCTATTTCTTTCTGTTGTATTTCAGTTATAAATTACATTTGAAAAAAATGAAATAAATTAGATAGTTTGTTTTTTTCATGTAAGCTTATATATATTACATGCTAAATAGAAGCCAAGATTGAGTGCATGCATAGTAACATGGTAATTAATTCACAGTAGCAAGCATAGCAAACTTCTTCCTCAGTTGAGGAAGAGAAGGAAATTTCTGGGGCTGACTTTAAAATCTTTTCCAATTTCTTAGTGAATTAATACAGAGCTGAAACAGCTCTTGAATTTTATATTACATAAATGCTTTACCTTTTTACCATAGTCTCTGTTAGCGTTGACAGTTTGTCCATATAGCAAAGCAGCGTGGAGTCACGTATTTATTTATTTCTGCTTAAATAATGTATGATCTAATCATAGCATGCATATTGTGTTTGCTTTTATTCTGTGATGACATGATGACAGTAAAAATACTATAAAATGTAAAGTTCAACTTCTTCAGTCTTCAACTTTAGGTAAAAATGTAGTAGCAACATTACTACTACTACTACTTGCAGAAACACTTGCCATGCTTATGAGTCTACTTTGTGACTGCTTAATGTGTTAGCAGATAGAGCTGAGCATTAGTGGAAGTATCATTGCATTGGTGCAGAAGGTGCACTGTGTCTGTCTCAGTAGATTGGAAGTGCTAATTAAATGGTAATTAAGTCACTGAACAAAGAGGAGTCTGTTTTTGTAACAAAGTACAACACTGAATTATATGGCTTTATTATGAGACTTCAGAGAGGATTGGTGCTTTGTGTTGACACATGAAATTTGTGTTTAATTGCTTTTGCAGTTCAGCATTACCTGGTCTTATAATTGCTGTGTTAAAGTTTTGTTTTGAGAAGTAAAGCACGTTGTGCCATAATTGTCCAGGTTTGATTAAGGACAACTGTGCTCAGCTACCTGTAACTTTCACAGAGAGATTAATGTCTTGAACTGGATATTAATGCTATCTTCAAGTTGAGAACTAACACCTAACATCTGGGATTATGGTAATTATTAGAAACTGTAAATCATATTTACAGTTTTCAGCTAATAAATCACTGTGGGATTATTGCTATTCCTCAGAGATGAGAGGAATTTGGTTTAAAAGTTTTCAAAAGTAGTTAAAGCCATGTTTGAAGATAACTGTTCTCAGTGGTTAGCTGTGTAATAGATGAAGTATTTAAGAGCTCTATATTCAAATTCTTTGTTGCAGTTTTTAATCATGCGAACTCTGATACTAAGATGTTTTTTCAGGGAAGTAGTACTTAAGACTTGTGTGGACGAACTGAGTTTTTGCTTGAAGTTTCTGCTTCTTGAAACTGTATCAGAGTAGTTCTCCATGTGGAGTTCTGGTGTAGCATTCTGTAGCCCTGTTTGTTGCCACAGAAATTTTAAAAGTCAAAACAAAGCCAAAGAAAGTAGCAAAATCTTGGGTGTTCCTTCTTGTCTGAAGTGTTCGGAGGAATGGAGTGCCCTCTCGTGTTTTATGGGGCAGTTATTGGGATGCGTGTTCAGATTTGTTTTGTGAACTGTGTTGAGTCTTCCTTTGTCTTTTTTTTTATTTAATACACTTGTTTTTAGGGTATTAATTAGAGGCTGTAATGCTCTAGAACTTTTCATTTATTTTGCTTGTTTACTAGGTACCAGTGTCGTGTTCAGTGGGCTAAAAGTATTCTGCAAGAGCAAGGACTTGATGACTGCTCCATTACTGAAATTCTTAAAAATTACACTAAGCCTCTTGAGTTGCCACTTCTGGAAAGGGAGGGAGCTGAGCAAACTGGTGACAGTTGTAACAGCACGGGCCCAAATGCAGAAAATACAGAGCTTTCCAGACATTCTTCTGCAGACACTGGAAGTGTAGTAGATCCTGAGTCCTGTAGTCCTGAGTGCCATAATGAAGGCCACCAGAAGGCCTGTTCGGAAGGAGGTCCAGCTTCGGATTCCGTGGCTGCATTTGGCCCTAAAGAACAGAAGCCCGCTGACTTGAAAGAGGCAGCTGAAGTGTCTTGCCAGAAGCATAGTTTTTGTGTGCGTTGCAGCTGCAAGGCTAAGGAGAGCACTGAACGCAAATCTTGTGAGATGGTCGAGTCAACCGAATGTGCTCCAGAATATGTCTTGGTGGAGGAGGAAGACGAAAGTGGCTTATGTCCTGAAAGTGACTCTGCTCATGAGCAAGAAAATGTAAGGCTAAAGAGAGTCCTGTTCTTTCAGAGAAATCATGTAATCACTGCTAATTTAAGCATATGGTGTTCTTTCCCAGTTTAAAGTTTTAGTAACATATCAATTTTTTGTTGTAGCTTGTCAAGAAGGAAAAACTGGTGTGTAGAAAAAATCCATTTAGGATTTTTGAATATTTACAACTCAGCTTGGAAGAGGTATGTTTCAAATAAGTTGTAGTGTATGTTTTAACCACCAAAAGTAAGCATTGATATATATTACACTGTAATTTAATATCTGTCCCTGAAGTACAGGGTTCTCCCATGTCTCCTAAATATTTGGGATGTTTTGGTCATTAAACAAATTTTTGAAGAACCTGCAGTAATTACAGGAAATGTTTGTTTTAACAACAACAACAAAAAAAAGTAGGGTCCAATCCCATTTGCTTCTCCCGCTGACATCAAAGAGACCATTTACAGGAGTTAAGTGTAGAAATATGAGGAGTATAATATTTATATAAATCCTGTTTCTATTGTGCTACTACTGAATATATCCATGTTACTTTAATACAGTGCCTTCAGGAGTCTACAGGGCGTGAATAGATTTTTTTTTTGTAGTTTTGCATTAGATGAAATTTAAAGGTTGTAAAGAAAAGGCTCAAATGAAAATTTCAGGCAACTTGTTTGTCTGATGACATTAGGATTCATGTATAAAATGAACGTGAGCCCTTGTTCGTGTGAAATATAAACTACAAGAAGAGTCTAGATACCAGTTAAAATTTACTCTGTTTATTTTTTCAGGCTTTTTTCTTGGTGTATGCTCTGGGATGTTTAACTATTTATTATGGTGAGGTAAGAGATGAGACTGACCTTGAATTAATGGGGATGCCATTGGTTTTGAACTGTTTTGGACTTAATTTTTTTTTTACTGATTATGGCAGCATTGTATGCTGTTAATTCCAAAAGAGGAGAAGGCACAGTAATTCATAAAATTTTATTATGAATATAATCTGTTTATCTGAATATTTCTGTTTTTAAAATATTGGTCTGAAAGTGTTATGTCTACCCAGACAAATGTATCTAAGCAGGGTCTTTCTGGAGAGAAAGTTTTCTCATTGTAATTTATGCAATAAATATAGGGAAAGGAAGCATGGGAGTAATAATATGGTGAATATTCTTTCTTTCCTGAAACAAGAAAATTCTGTGGCGTTTTAAGTATTAGTTTATAAATATATCAAACTACTGCTAATGTAAGGATAAAATAATTGAAACCTATGCTTCTAGTTTAAGATTATCAGATTTCCTTTTAAACAAAAGCCTTATGGGAGTGATCATGAAATGATTAAAAAACTAAATGGAAACTACAGGATTCTGTCTTGTACTTAGGGATTTCACATTTTATTGCCTGAAGTTTGTTCTCTTTGCAGTGGGACTGTGATATCTGATATTTTGCTGCTGTGCTGTACTATACACGGTATTCTCTGTGTGCTATAATATTAATATAGATGTGTTAATGCCTTTGCTTGACTTCCAGGAGCCCTTAACGATTTTGAAGCTATGGGAATTTTTCAGTGAAGTGAAGCCCAGTTTTAAAACTATTTACATGGCATATCATTACTTCCGCAGTAAGGGCTGGGTCCCCAAAGTTGGACTGAAGTATGGAACCGATCTCTGTGAGTAGCGTCCTTTATTTTGCGATTGACTTCCTTTCAGATGTGACAGCCAGTGCAAGACTTCGGTGCCAAAGATAAATTGAACAATGAGGAGCTGCATGACAGCAGAAGGCTTTGCTGCTTGTAGTTAGCAAATGACATCTTTGGCTAGACTATAGATTTGCAATAAAGTTAGGATGTGAATGAAACATAACATTACATTTGCAGTAGCTGAAGAGATAGCTTAAGAGTCCTTTTGTTTTGCATAATGAAATCAAGAATTAACATAGGATTGCAGGTTACATTTTTTTAATCATACAAAAATAATTAGTAGTGTCCATAATCCCTTACTGAGTAACTGAAAACAAGTATGTCAAGATCGTGCTGAGCTAGTCCTCTAGATTGGCATGTAGGTTTGGCTGAATTCAGCTTCCTTATTCTTAATACCCAGGGCTATGGATAGGGTTTTGGTACTGATCACCTAATGTGTATGTGAAATTTATATTAGCGTGGTCATCATTTATTTGTGTTCTAGCCTGAATGTGGTGTCTAGCATATCAATGCCTTTGGATTTGTGCCAAACAAAGTGGATTAGTTTAATACAGGCAAGTGTTCGGCCCTCTCTTGAGCTCCTCTAGTGTCTTGTTCTTTGGCAGTAGCTTCTTCGAGTTGCTACATATTGCTATGACTGTGCATAACAGATAACTTGCAAATCACGATTGCCACTGGAATGAGGTGCAGCTCATGCTTTTCCTGACAAGGTCTAAGCTAGCCAGCCGTAAAAGAAAGCCTGTGCTAGATAGTCACCTCTTAGAAGCTCATAACAAAGGGGAGACAGGAAATGTAACCATTTAGCTCAGTTAACCACAGTCCAACTTCAATGAGTCTTGTCTTTATTGGAACATATAGAAGGAAATTTTAGTGGGTCTACAGACAGAACTGTGGCAGTATTTAAGATCTTGTGCCTTTTGCCTCTCCTAAAACTTGTGGAAAATGTCCACTTCAAACAGAAATTCACTGACTTAGTGATCTTCCACTTGCATTCCAGCAGCTCAACTTCTACTGCAAAGACAGTGTTAAAAGCATGAGTCTGTTACAGAAAAATTCCATCCTAAATCCTTTTTCTCCATGGCAATTGCGAACTGTCTTTTGGCTCTGTGGTTTTTGTTTATTTTTTTTTCTACCTGCCACTATCCTGTCTCTGCTGCTCCCATGTTTTTTGTCTCTCTTCCCTCCCTCTTCGCTTTCTGGGACAACTTAACTCTGAATTCAAACGTGTTGAAGTTTTGTCTTGTGTAATTAAAATTTATGAAGCATCTGAAAATATTTATGGACCCAGATATGAAACTCAGAAGGAAACTTTGATTATCTAACTCAGATGTTTCTCTCCCTTTTCAGTGCTATATCGAAAAGGACCACCCTTCTATCATGCAAGGTTTGAAGCTGATGTTTTTTATGAACTTTGTTTTAAACTAGAAAATTTCTCTCACTATTTTAGTATCTTCACTGATTTAAGACATACTCTTCACCCAAAATACTTTGCCAGATGTATTCATTTAGCAGAGGTACTAAGTCACACAATTTTATTGAATTCTGTGACAGTAGTAAGATGTTTAAAATTAAAAGTTTCAATGCACTCAGGAATGTAATTTAATTTAGTAATAATGACTTTTAAAAATATATGGTATGAATAACATGTAATTTGGTTGGAGATTTGACCCTCCAAAAAAAAATAAAAATACCCCCCGCCCCCCCCCTAACTTTTAAGGGATGATTAATATCTTTATTCCTTAGCTAGTCAAATTGAACTCCTAAATAGTAAATTGATGTTAAGTGTCAGATTGATGTTCATAAGAGAATAGCTCCAAGTACTGGCAGAAGGGTAAGGAGGCAAAGTGCCAGTCAGTGTATTCACAATTTCATTTTTTCTCCTCTAGCTTATTACAGACTTAAGCTTCAGAGCTTACTTACTGCATGCTGGCATATTGCTTAACATGGATTTTTAGGCTCTATTCTTAAGATACACAATCTTCCTAAAACAGTAATTTTCTTTCTGTGAATTGTCCAATTTGCTTTGTTTTCCAGTTACTCTGTCATTGCTGAATTAGTGGATGACACTTTTGAAGGTTCTCTTCGCAGACCATTCACCTGGAATTCCTTGTCTGGCTTGAACAGAACAACTGTTAATGCTTCTAAGGTAATTGTGTAAGCTACCCATTTTAAAATAACTTTGAAATGACAAATACACAATTCAGTTCCAGAGAATAGAGAGCTAGGAGCGAGGCCGGAAAGTGAATCCTTCTAGTCTGCAGAAACATGTTGAGTTGCTAGTAGGCAAATGAGTTTCATTTGTCAATATCCACGTGACTTTTGGAAAAAACTTATTAAAGTCCTGTCCCCTGTAGGAATCTTACATGTAAATGTTGCATGAAGAATAGAAAGACCTGAGGGACGCTTTTCTGGTTACCAATTCCGATTTTAAACCCGTATCCATCTATCAGGTTTCCTTTTCAACTGCAGAATTTAAAGTTTCCCAAAGACTTTTCCTGTGACAGAGCCTCATACATAATGCCTTTATTCTCATAGTCATGCTGCTCAGGTGTTTTGTTACAATTCTAGTTTATTTCATAACCTTATTGTGCTTTGATGAGGAAAATGAGATATCCAAATTGTACAGCTCTTGGTTTGCAGAAGATGTCTTGTAGGAAACATGGAATCTGCATTTCTAATTAGTCTAAAACTTGTGTAGAAAGAAACCAGATGAAATTCTTGTATTTTGTTTACCAACAGGAACTTATGTTATGCTATTTGATTAGACCATCTGATATGACTGAAAAAGAGATGTCCACACCAGAATGTTTGAAAAGAATTAAGGTTCAGGTGAGTAATTCTCTTCTTTGCCTGTGTAGTTTTGCTCCGGGGCAGCTGGACAGCTAATACCGATCATAAGAGCCCCCTTGAACTGCTGCTTGCTTTTTAGCATGCTTTGTTCTTGCATGAATAGCTGCAATAAAACAGCTAGATCCATTTGCGCCCCAAGGCAAGAGAAGTGTATGACATGCCATTTAAAAACTTCAGGTCTTCCAGTCTAAATCTGTATGTTACTGCTACTGTGAAGCATTTGCATGAGAAAATTATAACTATGGAGACTAATGTTTATGAATGTTTAAAAATGGAGAGAAGCATGAGAGGAGCTCACTTCAGGAACAAATATAGTCATCTGTTGAAGTTTTTCAGCGGTTATATAATATATGTCAATCTGCTAAGGCTTAATCACAATCTCTCACTGATTTTAGCATTTTTTTTCCCTTTTCATTTCCATAATAGGTATTGTTGTTTTTTATTTCAGGAACTTATTGTAACTCGTTGGGTGTCTTCCCGTGAGCGTAGTGAGCAAGATGACCTTTAACTGAATGTATAAGAACTTATTTTTTAAATACATTGCCATTTTTTAACCTGATCTCACAATGAACCATTGCCTCAGAACAGTCTTTATCAACATTCAGTTGGTATGTATAAATGTTGTCTAAAATTGAGGCATATCCTATTTAGTGGAGAGAATGTTGTATTGAAAAATAATGACTGGACTATAATAATGCATATGAAGGGGGAGGAATTAAAGCTGTGTCCCAAGTCAAACTACTATGCTGTTTTCTTATAATTTATAAATTGTAAATTGTTTACAAAATGTATTATTTTGAACAGTGACTAGACTGTAGTGATTAGTAATGATGTTTTTAATACTCTGACGGATTCATGCATTAGTGCTGAATAGGCAGTATGGCTTGCAGAGCCACTGAAGTACAAAACATGGATCTCTGACTGAAAGCCTAAGCAATGAGGAATCAAACAGGTTTCTGATAATACCTCACAGATTCTTCAAAGTTGAACTGGGGAGTTGTAAGGCTCATTTAGTTCTGTGGTTCACACAGGGACATAATTTTCTTCAGAAAAAGAGACTTAAGCTTGAAAGGGGTGTTTTTTTTTGTTTTTTTTTTAAAAAAGGCAGTAATTACAGTGAGTCAGATAACCTTTCTGTCTTTAAACTAGGCAGCACTTTGTCTTCTATACTTACATGACTGTAAAAATCTCTGGCCTAAAATGATCCAAGTCTTTTAAATGCTATGGAGATGTGGTGCCCTTTGTTGGCTTTTCTTTTGATTTGGCTTTTGCCTGTTGCTCTTTTCCTTTGCTGTGCTTTTTTTTCTAAATTGGCATTTATTTACAAGTTCTCTTTAAAATTCTTTTGCCATTGAAAAGATGATGGCAAGTGATTGTTGTCTGAATATTTTCTCTCTCTCTCTTCCCACTCTCAACGTCAGAACACAACAATGAACAGTAGGCATGCACAGTGACAAAAACCAAACCCTATGCCCCTCAACCTTGAAATACATTATTATTTTTTCCTCCAGTTGAACTAAATCCATGTTAATGTTGCTGGGAGGAAGGCTTGGCTTAATGATTCAGTTGGAGGCTTAGGATTTGAGATATCTATGGTACCATTCATCTTCCACTGAAAACTGACCTGGTATGATAGACTTGATGAAGTTGTACAAACTTAGATTTTGGAAGAGATTTGGTTGTTGCAGTATTTGAGCGTTGTAGGTCTTTGGAACGTAAGATCAGTCCAGGCTCTTAGGTGGCTAGACCCTGGAATTCAGTGGTCCCAACTAAAATGCTTATTTTCACAAGCAGTGCTCAGAATTGATGAATTCTTCCCAGAACGTGCAAGGATTTAAATTAATTCTGGAGTCTAAGCACCTAACAGCAATTTTAGGTGTTAGGCAGTAGGAAGTGCAGGGACGCCTTTCCTCATTTGGGTAACCTCGTAAGGACTGGGAGACTGCTTCTCCTGTGGAGTGAGGCATAGGATACTGCTGAGCAGTTCTGCCATACTACACTGGGTGCCTGCTAGTTTCTAACTTGCAGGTTCCTAAACAGGGTGTCTGCTACTGAGAAGACGCGTTTAAAAAATAAATAAATAAAAAAAATCCCACAACAATGAAAAAGAAACAAAAGGATTCAGCTCCTTCAAGTACAGCCAGCAGTTGTGGTTTAAGTATCAGCTACACTGGAGTTTGAGTATTGCTCCTATAGATTCAGGCAGGCATCTGAATTCCATCTTAGTCTCTGAACAGTAGGCTTCCCTGCTTCACAGCACTGTGAAACATTTTTTTTTTTTTTTTTTCCCCTGTGCTGTGAGAGAAAACATTTGCTGCTATGGTAAGGATATACTACAGTTACTGACAATGATGGTGGCTTTGAATTTTCCTTGTGCTGCTTTTGTTCACTATAAGAAAGGGGGTTACTTCTGGTCCCAGTAAAATTCCCAGGGCTGGTAAGAATTCTGTCAGCTCCGTCTGTTCCCACCAAACACAAAACCACAATCTTGTTTACTGAGGAGTTTAAATTGTAAAGACATGCCATGAATGCAGGGAATCATAGAATCATAGAATCATAGAATATCCTGAGTTGGAAGGGACCCTTAAGGATCATCAAGTCCAACTCTCGACACCGCACAGGTCTACCCAAAAGTTCAGACCATGTGCCTAAGTTCACAGTCCAATCTCTTCTTAAATTCAGACAGGCTCGGTGCAGTGACCACTTCCCTGGGGAGCCTGTTCCAGTGTGCAACCACCCTCTCTGTGAAGAACCCCCTCCTGACGTCCAGCCTAAATTTCCCCTGCCTCAGCTTAACCCCGTTCCCGCGGGTCCTGTCACTAGTGTTAATGGAGAAAAGGTCTCCTGCCTCTTGACAACCCCTTACGAGGAAGTTGTAGACTGCGATGAGGTCTCCCCTCAGCCTCCTCTTCTCCAGGCTGAACAGGCCCAGTGACCTCAGCCGTTCCTCGTACGTCTTCCCCTCAAGGCCTTTCACCATCTTCGTAGCCCTCCTCTGGACACTTTCCAACAGTTTCATGTCCTTTTTATACTGTGGTGCCCAGAACTGCACACAGTACTCGAGGTGAGGCCGCACCAGCGCAGAGTAGAGCGGGACAATCACCTCCCTTGACCTACTAGCGATGCCGTGCTTGATGCACCCCAGGATACGATTGGCCCTCCTGGCTGCCAGGGCACACTGCTGGCTCATATTCAACTTGCTGTCTATCACGACCCCCAGATCCCTCTCTTCTAGGCTGCTCTCCAGCGTCTCATCGCCCAGTCTGTACGTGCAGCCAGGGTTTCCCCGTCCCAGGTGCAGGACCCGGCACTTGCTCTTATTGAACTTCATGCGGTTGGTGATCGCCCAGCTCTCCAACCTGTCCAGATCCCTCTGCAAGGCCTTTACGCCCTCACTTGAGTCCACAACTCCTCCAAGTTTGGTGTCATCAGCAAACTTGCTCAAAATACCCTCTATTCCTACATCCAGATCATTTATAAAAATATTGAAAAGTACCGGCCCTAAAATGGAGCCTTGAGGGACCCCACTGGTGACCGCCCGCCAGCCTGACGCAGCTCCATTTACCATAACCCTTTGGGCCCTGCCCGTTAGCCAATTGCTCACCCATCGTATGATGTTTTTATTTAGCTCTATGGTGGACATTTTGTCCAGTAGGATCCTATGGGAAACCGTGTCAAAAGCCTTGCTGAAGTCCAAAAAAATCACATCAGCTGGTTTCCCTTGGTCCACCATACGGGTGATCTTATCATAAAAGGAAATCAGGTTAGTTAGGCAGGACCTACCCTTCACAAACCCATGCTGGCTGGGACCAATAACTGCTTTGTCCCCCAGGTGCGCCTCAATGAGTCCAAGAACCAACTTCTCCATGATTTTACCAGGCACTGACGTGAGACTGACAGGCCTGTAATTGCTAGGGTCTTCTTTCTGACCCTTCTTGAAAATTGGCACAACATTTGCCAGCTTCCAGTCTACCGGGACCTCTCCAAATTCCCAGGATCGTTGAAAAATAATTGATAGAGGTTCCGCAATGACATCCGCCAGCTCTTTCAGCACCCGGGGATGAATCCCATCCGGACCCATGGACTTGTAGGGATCCAGGTGGAGTAGCAAATCCCGCACACGTTCAGGGTCAGTTGGGAGTTTGTCATCCCCACCGTCCCGGTCCTCCAGCTCAGGGCACCCTGGGTCCCGACGCCCATCATCGGCATTGAAGACAGAGGCAAAGAAGGCGTTAAGCGTCTCTGCTTTGCCTACGTCATCGTCTGTGAGGAGACCTTCCCTATCAAGGAGCGGCCCTATGTTTTCTTTAGTTCTCCTTTTTCCATTTACATATCTAAAAAAACCCTTTTTATTTTCTCTCACAGACACAGCCAGCTTCAACTCTAGCTGTGCTTTGGCCACTCGAACTTTCTCCCTACAAACACGAACAGCATCCCTGTATTCCTGAATGATATGCAACTTAGTGGAAGATCTAGTGTTTTTCATTTAATGGAAAGACATAAAATGAAAATGTTAATTGTGTAATAGCTTTTTTAAGCTCAACATCTATGTATGTGTTCGCTGTATGTGGCATGGTGTCTTATTTCCAGCTGCAGATAACTACGGTTCATGTTTCAGTACTACTGAACCAAATAACTCAGATTGTTCTACCAGGGCACTGATACTTCCCATGTATTTATATTTTAATAGTTAAAATACAGTTCTTAAATGAAGTATGGATTCTGACTTACTCGGAAATAACATAATGTAATTTCTTTTTGTAAGCCAAATCTTAGTTGAAGGATTCTGACTTGCTCTAGAGGTTGCAGGATAAATCTCTAATAGTAGCAGAATTTTGTGTGTCAAACTGGTTGTCTCTATTTTGTTGTTGTTTTGCATATGCTTTTAAAGGAACTAGAATTTAGCAAGAAGTGAAAGAATATGGGGGTGGGAAACCGTGGTCTTTGCAGCTAGACAGTGTTGTGGAGGGGCAGGGTTAATGCAGTTTGTGCATACAAAATTATACACTACATATGGGCAAAATGACAATCCTTTATGATTACTTCTCCATCATCGAGCAGATAGTTCGGGTCTAGATTTGTGTCCTACCTTATTTTGAAGAAATTAGTAGAAGGAAAAAGACAGAATACTTGTCTTAAACTAGAATACGTGTAAATAAAGTGTGCCAAATTATGAACAGTAGAATTTCATCCTCAGTATATGTTTTTCTATAATCTACAATAGGTAGGAGTGCTGTTGGAGGATCTCTTTAAACTTAAGTTTCTTTTTGGTAAATTCTCAAGTTTTACCTCTCAGATAAATGCTGAGTTTGTTGCTCAGCACAGACATGACACTACATGACTAGCTTCTAATTCTAAGCATCTGTCTTGGTGTGAGGATTAAGTGTACAAAATGCAAAGAAGAATTGGAAAAGAAATATGTCAGACAAAGAGGCTGGATTTACTTGTTATATTTATTAGCAGTTGAAGTAAAGGAAAATGACTTTGCATTGTCATAGACTTTAGACTTGAGCAGCAGGCAAGCACAAATTCCTTTTCTGCCTATCTGTAAACAGATAGGGAAAGTGATAGTTTGGTTTGATACAGCTTAAGTTACAACAGTTCACTTGTTAAAACCCTTGATTACCCAGCAGTTATGATTTCTGATATTAAGGCTCTTGGCAGAACACAGTGTATAGTGAATGTAAAAAAAAAAAAAAAAAAAAATTTCCATAGTTCCCAGTTTCCATAGAAATTTTCTGCAGCATGTACATCATGTGCATGTTATTTCATTCAAAATACACAAATTTAGTTTCACGATCCTTCCCTAATATGCAGGTTAACATACATGAAGTTGTATTTTTAAATACATCAAGCAGTTCATATATCTTAAACCCTGAGATTTGGAGTCTTAAGGCTTTATTTTCATGTTGTATTTTGCTTTAGGGTGTCTATATTTTGCATAGGTGTTTTAACATCACAACTTGTCAATTTCCACCCTGGTTTTCTTGATCAGGAAGGGGTACAATGTAGAAATCTTTAGTAGTTAGCTCCTGATGCAGGGTAATATATTTAGAAGCATTCTTTGTCTGTGGGATCACAAATTTCTCTGTAAATTCACTTTTACTCATTTGCTGCTTTCCTTGTGCAGTCAGTATACTGTTAATGAATGCTAGTGCGTACGTGTAGCAATTGTAGTCATGTTCTTCATACCTAGGAAAAATATCTCATTAATAAGAGTTAGCACTAATTGTTCAATCACTGTGCATGAAGGAATATTTTAGTGAGTGACATAAAGAAGCACACAATCTCCAAGATCTGTTGCCATTTGCTTTCGTTGCTGGTGCTTAAATATATTCTATTAATAGCAAGTTGTGCTTTCCAGACAGGGATACTAGAAATTGTGAGCATGAAACCAAAAACAAAAGCTGCAGATTTCAAAATAAGGAGTTCTTATTTTTTATACATAACTTTGTTTTTACCTTGTTAATCTTTGCTTTCTCCTGTGTTTTTACTCTGTTACCTTGAAAAGTTCTTCCTGCAGCAGTAACATCCTGCGCCATTATATATGCTGCTTTGTGTGCCATTAACTTGGAAGCTTGCTTTAAAATCAAGCAGACTCTATCACTGATAAATAATTGATACTGTTGCTTTGCTGTACAGAGTGCCAGTCAAATTCCCATTGGCAGGCATTTGTACCAAGTGTGCAAGGACAGAAACACTACTACCTGAATGGAGTAGCCATTTAAAATGTCCTGTTTTTTTTTTTTCCTTTTTTCCACTATCCAAAGCTAGGAGCACAACACCTTTATTTTTCACTGTCAGAATGTTTTGCAGATTCTGCCAAATGTTTCATGTTGGTCACTAACAACTTGAGTAACTTACTCCTTTCCCTCGCCGCATAGTGCTGCTTTTTCTGTTGGCCCTGTGCAACTGGATTTGATAGTCAGTCTCCTGTCTGCTATCTGCCTACTTCTCAAGCTGCTTCTGTAACTGCCTCATCCCATGTCACTTCTCTATTGCTCTTCCTAGCCCTGTGACTCACTCCTAGTCTCATACTGTCAGTGTTGCCACAGGGAATCATCTGCAAGCCTTGCATGTCAGCCCTAGGAATTTATGAGATCTTCTTGCAAGTTCTGAGGACTATTGCTATCAAAATCAACCCTGAGCCCAGTTCAGGATTGCTCACTGTTTTCTCCAAAGCTCTTCTGGTTTGTTAAAGGTATTTATTTGAAGTGACATATGAGATCCCATGCAGTAAGCAAGAATTTGCTACAGTGCTCTTTACCAAAATAGTTCTCACCAAAAAAAAAAAAAAAAAAGTAGGAGGAATTTTGATAGGGACCATCACTGCAGCGCAAAACAATGGAAAATTACATAGCAAAAATGCTGGATTCACTTCAGCTCAGTGCTGAATTAGGTCGCTTTGCCAGGAGGTGGCACATGGGGAAAACAGAAGAAAAGCTTGTGGAAGAGATGCATGCATCTACCCACCTTCTGCCATTGCTTTTTTGACATCAAGTTAACTTCAGTAATAACATTAAAGCACTGGGAAATGTAGAAGTGTCAAAGATGATTATAAAGCCAATAGGATTTGTGTTCTGGAGGTATTTCTTAAAATTATTCTAGGTCAAATTCTTTCATTTCCTGATATTAGGGAGATAATACATTATTTTTGAAAATTTATAGTCAAACACATGCAGAATTGCTAAAAACTACTTTTGATTTGTTGTTGTTTTTACGTAAGATGATGTCTACTTCCATTAACTTAAACACTTCACAGAACTCTGCTCTGACAGGCTGCTTATTAAATGTACCATTATCAATGAGCAGTTCAAGGACTGGTGATTTCTGGGACAGCAGCTGCTTTGTCACCAATAGGCTTGGTGATGTGGCACTGAATGTTTTTGCTGGGCTGCATAACTTGTAACACCGTCATCAGGCATTAACTTGAAGGAAAGTTGCAAAGAGAACTGAACATTCTGGATGGAACATGCTGGTTCAATTCAAAATCTATGGGAGTCTTTCTGTGTGTAACTATCCAAAGCAATGTTACCAACCTGCTGGAAGAGCTAGAAAAGCCTCATTATTTTTCCCATTTCTGACCGCTGTCAGCAAAGAAGTCATCTGGAGGTAAGATCTGGGCAAGAATCTCATCAGTGTAGTCATGATTTCAGCCTTTAAATCTAAATACCTCTAAAACTGTTGAACCCTAGAAATTATTACAGAATTGCACCTGAATTTTTGTACTTCTGTACCCAGCGGTATACTCTTCAAAGGTAATGTTCCAGTGAAGTGTTCCTTCTTGTGCAAGATTATTTTGTTGCTGAAAAGTCCCCTAAAATGTTCTCTTATTTTAGCACTTTTATAGTCCAGCTACTTAAAAACACTTGCAGATTAGCAAGGCCACCGAGCATCAAGACAACCTGGAAGAGTTGAGTTTGTTAGCAATGTGTGTTGTGAAGGAGCTGAATGCACCACAAGCCTCATAGGTCCAAAACAGAATAGCTTAATTTATCATCCCAGGCTAAGTACCTTTATTACATTCACCTTTTAAACAACCTACCTGTGAGGAAGCCAGGCCTCTCCCACAGAAAATTCCTCTAGGAGCTTATCCCACTGCTGAAGAAGCTCAAACATATCTGGCTGTACTAGTGGGACACTAATGCACTGTTCCCATCCAGTTTCATCTCTGTGAATGCCCTCCTCATCGTAGTTATATACCACTCCTGAAAACAAAGAGCAACAGATAGCACTGGAGAAAATGGTTTCACATGTACTTTTCCGTGATTTTGGAAAGTAATTTTCCTTAATGCCATTCTTTCTTAACTAGTTAAGAGCATAGCTTCCCATCAGTGGCCTTCTATGGCTAGAGTAGAAAATGCAGTGTTTACTTTTATTGAACAACTGTTCTTATTTTTCACAATGTTATTTTGGAGCTTTTGATAAGGAAAACAACCTAAGGACAGACATGTTTCTTTTTTGAAACCTCCTGATTAGACTAGTTTTCTATTAAATAAACATCTCAAGTGAGATATTGAACAATGAGCCACTCTGAGAACCTGTCACGACTTACTGTGGCTCTTTTTTTGTTAGGGATGATTTTTGACTTAAACATAGTTCTAAGTCAAGATTTCCTGAAAATGTTTTTATTTGGGTGAACTTTTTTTTAATAGGCTGCCTAGCTTTGTGTTTCCGTGTCAGGAGTACAAGTCACCTGTCCCTCCCTCTGCACCTTCTCAGCATTTAGGTGGAACTGGGACTGGTGCCTTCGGCTTGAAGCCCTGCGCTCACTGCTGGGCAGCAGGATAAATGGTTGGATTGGGGTTTTTTGATCTTGGTGTGATACTCCTGCAGTCCAAAACTAATCCCGTTTCCAATTCCTGTGGTGTGCACAAGGAACCTTTGCACCGTTCCCCAGCAAGGCACCAGCCGTGTGTGTGCTGCAGCCGCCCTCCTACCAGCAGTCACGGTGGCAGAGGGGGCTTCAGCAACCCCATTACCTCAGGCAGAGGGGGGCAGAGGGCAGAGAGGCGCGGGGCAGGGTCCCGCGCGGCAGCTCCCAGCTACATTTTACCGTCGCCGTTGGTTATCCCCACGTGCAGGTCGGCTCCCCCGTCGTACCCCCTGCAAGACAAACACCGCCGGGGGCTGAGCGGGGCCGCCCGCCCGCAGGCGCCCTCCCTCGGAGCGCGACCCCCGCGGCCCCTACCCGAGGAAGGAGCCGGCCGCGGGCCGCAGGAGGAGCGCCCGGCGCTGGCGGTGCCCGTGTCGGAAGGGGCAGGGGAGGCGCACGGGGGCCGCGGCCAGGCCGGCTCCGCGCAGGGGGCGGCCGCAGGCGGGGCAGAGCGGCGGCGGCCGGCGGCAGAAGATGGCGGCGCCGCAGTGCCGCAGCCGCAGCACGGGGCCCGGCTCGGGGGCCGCCTCCATGGCCCCGCCGCCGCCGCCGCCCTCCCGCTGAGCGGCGCTCGCGGCCCGGCCCGGCCGGGGAGGCGGCCCCGGCCCCGCCTCTTCCCCCGCGGCCCAGCGGAACCGGGGAGGCGGCGGCGATGAGCACCAAGCAGGTGACCTGCAGGTGAGCCGCGGGGCCCGGGGCAGCCCCTGCCCGACCGGGGCTCGGCGCCGGAGGGGGGCTCGGGCAGGGGCCGGGGGGACGCCCCCCGGGGGAGGTGGCGGCCGCCGCCGGGCTCGTCCCCACAAAATGGGTTCCTGAGCGCTGCGCTGCTTCCCCACAGGTACTACCTGCAAGGAGTGTGCCGGGAGGGGAGCAAGTGCCTGTTCTCGCACGACCTGGCCACCAGCAAGTCATCCACCATCTGCAAGTACTACCAGAAGGGACAGTGTGCCTACGGAGCGCGCTGCAGGTAACGGGCCGGCCTCCTGCGCTCCGAGGGACCGGGGGAAGCGGTGCGTGCCCTGGGCCTGACACCCCGGGGACACGAGGATCAGGAAGAGCCGGGGCTTTCTGAACAGCAAAAGGGATGAAATGCTGCGTTAAGCGATGATGAGCCCTGTCTCACACTGCTAAAACCGGCTCACGAATGCAGTGTTGTAGTTTGACAGTGTCCTAGCTTCAGGGATGATCCTATCCTGTAGAAACTCAGCTCCAGGTTTCCCATGTGTTCTCTCTCCGTTCTTATTACTATGAGAACTGCTAAATACAAAACCCAGAAGTTCAGGTGTGCAGCCTCACGAGGAATGGCACCTGGCAGTGCTTCGCTTCCCGTGTTACCGCGGTGGGCACTGGGCCTCGTTTCAGCAGCACTGTGCTGGGTTGCGTTGTGGAGCTCACAGCCGTGCTCCTGCAGATCCTAATGACAAATCTTGAGGACTTCCAGCTCTGTCTTAGAGCAAAGTGCATTTTTTTCATGTTCCCCTAGGTTTTGTGGGAAAAGTGAACAGCTTTGCACCCTTTCCTGCAGCCTTCTGGTTGAGGCTCCTTGAGACCTCCAGTAAGTGCTGTGTGGTGGTGAATGTTGTCACATCCCGCCAGCCCGGGGTCCTTCACAGCCAAATTCTGGCCACAGATAAGAAATGTGTGTTTGCACGTTCGCCTGACAGGAGCTGGAGGTTTCAGGGTGTTACTATGTTTGTAATAGCTTTGTTGCGATCCTTTCTTTGGCATTGTTAATGGTATCAGGCTTGGAGCAAGAAGCCAAACCTCAGTGAGCTGCCTGACTCCCATAAGCTGCTCAGATGGAGCTGGCCGTTTGTAACGCTGCTGCTGGCTGTGCTGCTCGCTGGGAGCACCTGGCACGCTGCGAGGAGCACAAGGACACCTGCAGCCTGTGCTGCTCTGCTCCAGCTGTTTGGGGACAGCTGAGGGCACGCGATGCACGTAACCTACTGACGTGTACGGCAAAACTGGGCGCTAAGTACAGGACCAGAAATGAGTGTGGAGAATATTTCTGTTCTCACCAGTAGCACTCTAGCATTCAGGTGTGCCTGTGGCTTAGCTGCACCGGTTGCTCCTGTTCTACTGCTAGGCATGTTTCCATTATTTTACCAGGTGTCTTGAATCCTTCCCTATCCTGCACACAAACACCACATCTCCTTGCTGCCTGTGGTGTGGCAGCATGGAGTCTTAAGTGTTGCTGCTTGGAAGGGGAAAACAAGATCAAAAAATGTCAGTCCTTACTGCACATCTTTTAATTTTGCTTCTCTGAGAAATGTCAGCAAACCTGTTTGTGTGGGGAGATGACGAAGATCTGATTTAATATGCACATGAATAATGTTCTTTCAGCTATGCTTGGTGTCTCTAGAGAAGAAAATCCAGGTGTGCGTTCAGAGGCATCTGTTTTCTGAGACTGAGAAACTTCTAGTCTGGCCTTGAAAGAGAGTCAACATTTCAGTCAACTTGTTAAAACAACCCTTTATTTTTATTTTTTTTTAAAGGTAGCTAAAGTAGCTATGCAGCTTTATTTTGTTACAAAAAGGACAGGGAAATGCATCGAGGGAGCTGTCCCTCTGCTGTGCCTCGGTTTAGCTTTCATACCAGTTATTTTGTCTGTTTCTCTCATAGATATGATCACACCAGGCTTCCTGCGTCAGGGGGTGCAGCAGCTCCTGTGCCACCTCCCCTCACGTCGGGAGCGCTGCACAGCCCTCGCCAGCCTCCCGAGCACAACGCGCCGGTAATCAAGAGCAAGCTGCGTGAGACTGGCAGACGGGAAAAGAAAACACTAGTGCTCCGGGACAGAAGTGAGTAGGGCTGGTTCTGTGCTCATCTTCAGTGATGTCATCCTCTGATCTTTATGGGAGTTGGGTATTTCTTCACCTTTTTTTTTTTTTTTTGTTACTTGAATTTCAGCTGGAGAGGGGTGCTGTAGGCCTTCCTAACTCATGAGTCCCCTTTCCTGTAAACACTTGTGCCTGTCAGTACCTTTCAGTGACAGCATTTAACTGACCTGCTTGTAACCTGGTGTTCCCTGAAAGGGGTTTATGGTCTGCAGTGGGTTTTTTGGTAGATAGGTTGGGAATATTGTTAAAATATCCCCACTCCTTTTGTGCATTTTGTTCTCAATGAGAGGGCATCTGAAATGGTGAGAAGCCTGGCTGCGTTGTGCCAGGGCACCACTCTGTGGAGGATTGTGTCAGTGCCTAGGAACACAAGCCCCAGAGGTGTCCCTCCATGCCTCACACCTAGGGACAGGAGCTGAGTCCCCCTGTTGCCAGCATGCTGTTCCTACCCCTTATCACAGTCGCACCAAACGAGCCAGTTGCCCCGATGTGAAATGGGAGGATTTTTTATCCTTTTTGTAAATAGAAGACAGCTCAAGAGACCGTGAAATTTGTCTTTTCAGTAAGTAGTTTGTGAAAATTCTTGCAGTTTGGGACCAAACTAGGCTTAAGGATGAGAAGATGTAATTGTGAAGGAATTTAAAACAAAAAACAAACAAACAAACAAACAAAAAAACTACTATTCCTTGAAAAGAAAGTACAGGAAGCTTCTTGAGTAGGTTTTGTGCATTGTCCTGTATCGTTCATACTGTGTTTCTTTTTCATAAGATCTGAGTGGCTTGAATGAAGAAAAGCAGAAGCCCAGTGCCACAAGTGATGTGGTGTGTTGCAGTGACAAAACTGATAACGTGGAAATGAAGCCCCATTCGTATCTGGAAGCTATTTGCAGTGGACTGGAAGATCCTGTGGCTGGAAGTTCCTGTGCTGATGGAGAGCAGTGGTGTCCTTACGCTGCAGCAGGAGCATGCCACTTTGGAGATCGCTGCCTTTACCTGCACGGAGACGTGTGTGAGATCTGTGGATTGCAAGTACTTCACCCTTTCGACCAAGAACAGAGGAAGGCTCATGAGATGGTAATAGTAACATGAAATTGCGTTGGATTTGGTTTGCTTGCTGCAAGAGTGGATTTGTTTGATCTAAAATCCAAAGGTGTTTTATGTAGAATAGCTTGTTGTTCCAAAGGGCTTCTGTTGTGCTGTTTTTCTGGCTGTACAGTGATCCTAACAGAGGTCTGTTTAAGTATCTAGGACTTAAATCGTAACCGCGGTGCAAGTAGCTTTATACAGCAACTTCATTTTTTCCCCTTTTCCTCCTTATGAGAAACTTGCCTGCAGTTCTGGGAGACCACAACACCCTAAAACTCTACCAGGAAAATGTCTTTCGGAGCTTACAAGAGGTCTCAGTGGTAGGCTGCTGTCTTAGAGCAACCACCCTGCTGGTCTGCCGAGTCGCCTCTTCAAATATCCCAGCTTGTTCAGGGTGGATTTCAGGGCAGTGTAAAACAGGGGCAGACTGAACGGAGTACAAAGATTTTGGAGATGAACTTCAAGTAGGAAGGACGGGGGGCCTGGATGAGGCATTGGCTGGGTGAGGAAGGCCTTAAGAGGCTGCTCTTCCCTGTCCCCAGATTTAGGTCAGAGCAGGTGAGGAACAGTTTTCATTTCAAGGCTGAGGAGGAGAAAGAGCAGAAGCTTCAGTGGTTGCTGAGTCATGGTCCCTCCACAGCCTGGAGTGGAATCTGAGGGGCCAGAGTCTCAGTTCTTGCACTCCCAGCAGATGCTGGCAAAACGTGCTGCTGTGGGAGTTCTCATCCCACATGCGGGCACAAGCACCAGCTCACCCTGTAGCGCTGTAAAAGTAAATCGGTTGATGGTCAGTACTGGGATACCCTGATGAGATGCTCTAGGAAAGCCCGTAATAAGGGACTAATCCCTTATCTAGGGTAAAGCTTAGTACCTGCTGAATGAAGAGGGTGGCTTTAATAACAAACAGGATAACATCTTGAGTGTGGTATCCATTCTGGACCCTGAATTAAATGGTATTTAGGAGTATTTGAAGCATTTCCTTGTGTGATAGCTGTTCCATGACAGATGCAGGCAGGTGTACATTGCGAGTGTTCAGGCAGCCTTACTTCTGATGCTTCTGAAGCTGCAGAGAACATCAGAGGGCTGAATTGTGTGATCGCCCTTGAAGTAATTAAAAATAAACAATGATTACGAAGGGTAGCAATGATGCTCTTAATCAGTGTACCTTGTGTTTCCTGTCAGATTTCTGTCATAGACACTTCTGTTTTACAAGGAACAGGCTGCTCTATGACTACAATAACCACTGACATCTCTCCTGTGACAGATGTGCATGGCAACATTCGAGCATGACATGGAGAAGGCCTTTGCCTTTCAGGCAAGTCAGGACAAAGTGTGCAGTATCTGCATGGAAGTGGTATATGAAAAACCGTCAGCCTCTGAGAGGAGGTTTGGGATCCTTTCCAACTGCAATCACACGTACTGTTTGTCCTGCATCCGGCAGTGGAGATGTGCCAAGCAGTTTGAGAATCCCATCATAAAGTAAGTTTGTGTTAACTAGACTGTGGCCTGTGTCAGTGAGATGGGCTCTGCGGTGTGCTTTGACTTGATTTGGAAATAAATGTGGTCATTCCTTAGCAGTAAATGTTAGCCTAGCCATTAATAAGATCTAAGCTCAGAAAATCCTGGTCTGAGTGCTGGGAAAGTGCAAGGCATCAGAGTATGTCTGTGAGATGAGAAGATCAACCTCCACGTCCAGGTAGGAGGCATCAGGTAAGTTTACTTGCAACTAAGTTTAAGTTTTGGTAAGTTTACTGCAGCTAAGCATGTTGGCCATTTTTAACTCAACCCTCTCTCACTGCATTGACCATATGGCAAAGTGCAGACATTCAGCTGCAGAATAGCTGAGTTGACTTCTGCCCCTGCTTCCTTCACAGGAACCTGCTTGCAAAACAGTAACTCCTTCCTATCTATGTGCTTAATTACTGCATTCTTCTCTCAAATATAGCTTACTCAAGCTAAACCTTCCGTTAATCACACATCTGTGTCTGAGTAAACGCCTTCATCTTCTAACTATGTAAAAAACATAATCTAAACAGATTCTTCCTTAGATGAAAGAATTTTAAACATCCAATTAGGGCAATTTCCTTTTCTTAGAATCTCTTTGAAAACTCTTTCGAGATATAAGCACACTGAGCAAGAGGAGGGAAATATTTTCAGTCTGCTGCCAAAGTCGACTTTCCTGGGCAACTTTCATTATGAATTCCATTGAAGTGAAAGTTGTCTCTGTACCTGCCTAATGAGCTATTCTGGTTACAACAGGGACTGTGGCTTTTTTGCAGAAACAGTGCTCTGGAATCAGGTTTGGGTGTGATTAGGCACTGATATAAATTCTCCAAAAATATTTTTTAAATTATTCACAATACTGAACATACCAGTTTTTGTATAGTTACTCTAAATGATGGACTTGGATAAGTTTCAAAAGCAATGCCTGCAGAGACACGAGGTGTTTTTATGGGACTTACAGGGAGGTACCAGGTAATAAAGGTTTTCCTAGGCTTGTTGGGGTACCAGAAGTTGCTTATTTAATTCTTGATCTTAGTTCCTAATGAATAAATCCATCTCGTGAAACCACTAAATGAACAACTCATCAGTGCTGTAGATTTCAGATCATATTTCAAAAGGCTTAGGGACAATCCTTTTCCTTTATTCTTCTGGTTTGGCTTTCTGCTGTATGGGAGCCGCAGCGCTTCCATAGCAGTTAGTTTATTTCTGTGTATCAGGCCTTTAGCTATGTTTCTTCAGGAAATACCTATCGCTTTTGTTCAAGTTTTGAAACAAATGCAAGGCAGCACAAGCCTGACCGTGCCATTTCGGATTATTTCAGTTGAAACAAGTAAGAAATGTGCTGTACTAACCCGTGAAGCTGTCTGATGCATCCGTGTGACAAACTGTCGCCCTTTCACTCAGGAGCCTGCAGTTTTGGGCTAATTTATTAAGTATTGCTTTCAGAAAGTAACAAAGCATTCCTTCCTTGTCTTGATCCATTAAGGTCTTGTCCAGAGTGCCGTGTGATATCAGAGTTTGTCATCCCTAGTGCGTACTGGGTAGAAGACCAGGAGAAGAAGAATGAGCTGATTGAAGCATTTAAGCAGGGAGTGGGGTAAGTTCATTAACCGTAGATATTACTTACATTGTCTTTAAGATACACTAAGACTTACTCAATTAAAATCCCTGTATTTTGATACTTAGGTGATTACAAACCATTCAGTAAATAACTCTGAATCTCTGTTAACGGCACACCGTTTTTATTTAGCTTAACTTTTCAGCTGTTGTGAAAGGGTCTGTTGTATTTATAGATCAGAAGTTGCTCAAACTCATTGTGCTCTGAAGGGTTGAGGCTTTGTCGTTTCACTTGCCAAAACTGGACTTGTACAGTTTCTGCTGATCCTTTGGATGTAATTGCCTGGAAGGCTGTCAGTTATGGAGAAAACAAATAAGGAAGGAAAGCTTGATTTTTGTGATAGTATCTTGATATATGGGCTTAAAATTTCACAAATCTTTTGTAATGGCTACTGGAAATGGAAAATACATCACTCCATTCCCTTTATTATCTAATAAAGATTTGCCTGGTGATTGGAGCACTGGGAGAGGTCTGCTAAAGTGTTGTTTTACAGCAGCTTTGCAAAGCTGTGCTTGCCTGGAGTATGTACAGGTCACTTAGTTCAGGGAACAATAAGGAACCATTAACTTATCTCATTGCTCACTCTTTTAAAGGGAAACAAGTAGATTTATGCTTGACCCAAATGAGTCATGACTATTTTGCTAAAGGTTGTGCAGCTTTATTTTGTGATATGCGCCAACTTTTAAAATTTGCACTTTGGATGGCAGAAAAAAATAGGTTTGATTTAAAGCTGTAGCTGTTTGGGAAGATTTGCCTTTGAAGTATTGTTACAACTTTTCAGCAGAATTGCTGAAAGCTGTACTACTCCATTAAATCTTTAATCCATTTTCAATCCAGCTTCTTGTTTTACCTTACAGTCAGGCAAAATACTTGAATAAAATTAATCACTTTACACTGAGGTTCTTGATACTGTTGGTTTTCAATACCCTATTGCTGGTGTGGTTTTTCACTTTAATCCTGAAGGACTTTGTGCTGAGCGTAGTAAGTTGTGCTCAATATCTTGGCGTAGGCAGTTTTTAAATGACTGCACGTTCTAAGTAAGGGAAGCTTTTGTTTTATTGGAATAGCGCCATCAGGTAGTGTTATGAGCTGGGTTTTGGTTTTGGCTTTTGCTTTTGTATTTTGAGAATACAAAAATGGTTTTTGCTTTAAGTGTTTGGCTAAGACTAATGTGTTGTACCTAAGCATCTCGGTACCAAAGTGGTCTTACAAGTACCTGCCTTGGCAGTCAGTTTAGCTTTGAGGATGTAATATTACACACAATGAGAAAATGTTAATAAAATGTTCACTGAAGGGGAGTCTGAGCTCAGAGCAGGGGGTCATCCCAGCACAAACCCATTCTGATTCATATGCCAGCACAGAAAAAAACAAGCCAAACTTAGAAAACTGGAAGTCACAGATCACTTGTGTTCTAACCCAAGACAAATTCCATTTTTAATGCACTGCCTGCTTTTTTTTTTTTTTTTTTTTTGTGGTGGTGTTTGTTTCTTGTTATTGTTGAGCTTTCTTCTCCCTTCAGTTGCTATTTGGGAGGCTGTGTTTAGGACTTAGGGCTCAGTTTTATCACTATTTGCATATTAAGTTTGCATACAAGTTCAGTTGCAATTTCTCTGTAGCTTCACCTTCATCTATTTTTCATGGTAGAACAACACAACAAACTCCACTCCATCCCTAGTAATGCCTTTATAAAAAAAAAAAAAAAAGTTATGTCACTAGAACAACTTAGTTGAACAACAAAGCTGATGGAAACTTAAATTGATACAGTATTGTCACAGAACTTCCAAAGGAGATGATGCGAGGAACTGGTTCATAAAAACTAAGCGGTAGAAAGCGATAGATTATGTTCATGGGAATGAGAACATACCTGTGCAGGACAGAGGGCATTCTTTGGACATCCTTCACTTTTAGTGTCTTAAGATTTTTTTCTTATTATTATTTTTTAACTGACGATGCTGCTCTTTTATGTATTTCTTTGTTCACCTTTAGTTTTCTTTCCCATCTATTTAACTGTTGCCAGTTAACACACCAAGAGTTTTGGTCTTAACAGTAGTACTGTTGGTTTTGTTTTTAACAGTAGTACTCTGAATATGATGAGATAATTAAACCATGGCAAATTAACTGTATCTGCTTCCAAACTCACTGAAGTTAATAACTCTCTCTTCTAATTGAATCAGAAAAAAACCCTGCAAGTACTTTGAACAAGGGAAAGGAACTTGTCCGTTTGGAGGAAAGTGTCTTTACCTTCATGCCTATCCAGATGGGACACGAGCTGAACCTGAAAAACCAAGGAAACAGCTCAGCTCTGAGGGGACTGTGCGGGTAAGGGAATACTCCAGTCAGTTGTAATTGAAAACACTTTTTGAATGTGAAGGGTACCACTTAAATGTGGTCCGTGTAATGCATGGCCTTAAGAGAAGAAAACATCCCCCAAATTTCCATGAGGGAAAAGTTTGAAGAGTTTGTTGTTGGGGAGAGAGGACACCTTTCATTTAATAACAAAAATTTATCTTTTTTAACCAGTGCTTCTCATTGCAAACCTCTCTACAAAGAAACAAACCAGGTAGAGCTTTCACCTATAGTACAATTAAAAACTACTCTCAGTTGCCTGCATGTAGCTATCACTGAGACCAGCTAAGATGGTTAAAGACTTCTCAGAAACTCATCGTGCCTTGGCCGCCATCCTGAATGGTCAAGACAGGCCTAATTATTTTAATAGTATTGAGATATTAGATACAGCTCATTAATGCTGCCCTGTCTGACAAACTATTATTTATACGGTAACACTAAAGAGACCAGTTGTCACTTAAATTAACAGCAAATATTGCTGTTTTAAGTATCAAGTTCAGCCTTTTTTTGTTTTTAAGGAGGACGGAGGACCAATAACGGAAAATACTTTAACTGAAGTATGTCAAGCTAAATAAGATATTTTTTTTTCTATTGCAGTTCTTCAATTCTGTTCGTCTGTGGGACTTTATTGAAGACAGAGAAAGTAGGACTGTGACCAGCACAGATGATCAAGTAACAGAACTTGGAGAACTTTTCATGCACCTTTCTGGGGCTGATGAGGATTCTGCTACTTCTTAATAAAGGCAACTAAAGGTGCACTCTTTGGTAGCAATCCAGCTATTTATTTAGCGATGGTTTTACTTATTACAGCACAGTTAGAATGAATGTGCCCTGTGATTTACTTGTGCAGTCCTGGTAAAGTTTTCAGATAGTTTTTTGTATGGCAACAGAAAAACTAAAATATATTTAAATAGTTAAACTGATTGCATGGAAAAAAATCCCTTAATACCAAGAGGATTCTCTTCCTCTTTGGCCTAACATATGCTGTCTTGTAAACTGAGTGGTAATGTTAAATATGGCTCTTCTCTTGCCGTTTAAAGCATAAGCTGTTAAAAACTGTTGCTAAAGCTGTTTAGGGTGCTTTTTTTTTCCCCGCTAAAAAATGTGTATCTACAAAAACCCACTAGGAATTATGATGAGCGTAGCTTCTCCTTTCTTACAGAAGGGATTTAAGAGCTAATACATTATACCTCAAAGTACTTAGAATTCAGAAAAAGCTTTCTGTATTCTTACAGCGAGTGTTTCAGGAATGGGACTGAAGACCATACAAGTTCGGTTCCTACCATTGTTTTAAAATAATCAAGTGTATAGTGGCAGGAAATGCCTCCTGGAGCACCTGCTGGAAAGCAAATACAATTGTGCTATATCCAGGCAGAGAGCAGTAGTACTAGTACTGGAGTTACAAACATACAGCTGAATTAATTTCACAGCACAAACTGGATATTGCACACTGCATAGTAAATAGATAACTTTCAGTATTAATTGCAATAGTAATTTTTTTTCCAAATGTATTTAACTTGAAGGGAAAACCTTGATTCAGGTTAAATGAAGTAGCCAAAATTAAATGAGGTAACTAAATAATTTTATATCAGTGATCTTACAGTTCATATCTGTACAACATTAAATAATTGTTTCTTTTGTGACTGAAATTAGTTTTAACCACTACTTATCTTAACTGTGTGGGGAGTAGACATTTAGCCTTTTCCATCTCCATGTGTTTCTAGGATTGAGACACATCCTTCTGAGTCTCAGCCCCATTTCCATGTACCTCCTGTCCTCAGTTGCAGCTGGCAGATGCTGTTACTGAAAGCACAGGGAGAAGCTCCAACATTTACTACTTTTAAGTGTGGCAGTTCTTTAGGAGGACTGTCTCCAGCTGCTGATTTGTCTTTTCTGATTAAGGGCAACACTGATAGAGGGCCGGAAAGTTATGTATTAAAACACATCTCTTCTGAGCCACTTGAATTGTTACTGAATTGTATTTTCTTTAAAAATTTAATTCATGTTTGAGTTGCAGAAGCTTTATGATTCACTATAAGTTCTGGTTTTTTAATTACACTTTGAGCAAAAGTAGTTTACAGTATGATTGTGCAGTTTGTAAGAGGTTATTTCTGCGAGGTCATTTGTATTAACTTTGCAGTTAAACTAAACTTTGGTCTGGACTATCTTTTAAATGGCTACTGAGCAATATTCTGAGTACAAGCAAAGTTTTTGGGTTTTGTTTTTTCCAAGCAAGTTCAGCATGCAATTTTAAAATGAAGTACAGGGCTAATTTTACTGATACCTTTATGATGAGACTGCATGGCCTTGAAAGGCTGCTCATCTGTAGAGAATATTTAAAGATAACCATTTCAGGAAACATGATTGACACAACAAAAATTGTTGTGACACAAAGTGTATTTAGAGGCATTTGTGCAAAAAACCTCTTGTCTCAGCATGACACCTCGAGCACTACTTTGATCTGAAACTAGAATCTGTGTCAGTGTCATAAAGCAAACAGCAGGAACCTTGATCTGGTATTCACAATTTTTTTAATAGTACCAGATTACTTACTCCAGGATTATCTGCTTCATCTGCTGTTTGGCATTTCTGGGTCAAAACTAAATCCGAGAAGCATGTGGGATAAAAGTACTAGTTTTCTGTAAGGGTTCCAACAGAAGAGGGAGAAATCCCATCTCTGCTGGCTAACCGTTCCCTCAAATTGAGCAAGCAAATGTTGCTCTCTGTTCTGATCTAGGAAAAGTAACTTTTGTGTATTTCCACACTAATTGTTAACAATGCTTACTGTGAAGTTAGTCCTTAGCTTGTAAACATGGATAACTACTTACCGTTCAGTTTCCTTTTTAAAACTGGCATTTGAAGGCACAAGTGATGGTCTTAATCTAGACATACAATATAATTCTTCATTACTGATTAACTACAGAGATGAAGAAAAGTAAGTACCTCTAAGAGCAATGCAGTTCTGTAAGATGAATATTCAAGAGCTCCAGCCCAGCCATACTTTCTACCCTAAAATAGTTAAACAGTTGCACCCTTTAGCCTCCCTGCTGGAGCTTTTTTTCAGCCATTCCTGCATTTTTTTTTTCCCAGAGATAAATATTTCAGTGGTTACATATACGGGGGGGGGGAGGGGAACAATGGAGAGGATATTCTTTACCTTAAAGTTAACCAAGACATGCCTGATTTACTTTGCTCCATGAAAACAAACTGGGAAAACAAAAATCTGAAATTTAAAGGTAACTTGTTTTTCAAAATTACCTAGGGATTACATAAAAGGAACTTTTAATGTAAGAGCAGTAAGACAAACTCAAACCTTTTTAAATTCTTCATTTTACAGCTTTCAAAATCTAATGCTATACCTAATACTGGTTCAAAATAATCCTCTTGCTTTTATCAAGAATGTTGTTTAGTTTTTCCAGAGACACATAACCAGTTTTTAAAAATTAGGAGTTAATGGTTCCTCTTTTGGAATTCAGTGCTAAGGTAAGAGCAGCTTTCCACTTCTTTTTATCATTTTTAAACTTTTTCAAATTCAACTGAAGGTAAAATGAGAGACAAAGGATATTTAGAGAGGGCTATGTTTAAATACCAAGAATATTAATAAAAAGCATGCAGAACTCTACAGGATTGTTTTCATCAGTCCTAAACATGAATTTTGTCATCATTCTCAATTGTAAGGGTGGAAATATTATTCCCTAGGCAATAATGTTATACTGATATTCTGAGGACAAAGTCTAAATATTTTTATGGTAGAACCTTTCTGGCTTACATACTTCAAATTCCTTTCCTTGATAATTGCTTTGTGTTGTTTTGTTTTTTTTTTTGCTTGCTGCAGATTAGAAGCTGAAATGTCTATTTTGACATTACAGGCAGTTACGAGTTGCATATGGAAAATGTCAAAATTCATGGCAAAACAAATCATCTCCATTTTGCCTAACAAATTTTAGAGGCAGCAGTTTAGCCTGAGATAAGTGGTTCCATTTCCTCACTAGACCTTGTATGTGGATACAAACCCCATACTTGCAAAGCACGTAAAATCCCAAGAATGGAAATTTGTCTTCCATTAATGAACATATTTGAAAATAATGCTATTTATGAGTAATTCTTTGTTTAAACCACCAATTTCTTGTCAACTGCACATCAGCCAAGAGAAAACACACACTACCTGAGCAAAAAAAGCTTACAGAAGATGGAACACAGAGCAAAAATGGTGCAGTGAAGTAGCTTGATAGTGTATCAGTACAGGTATGTTAAAAAGTAGATGCTGCTGAAAGATTATTACAGTAGAATAAAACCATATTGTAATGCAAGTGATCAGAAACTGATGGTTGTCATATCAAGTATGTTTTACCTGTTTTTACCATTTTTACTGGTACAGTAGTATCTGTCCTAAGAACTTCAAAAAGTTATTCTGTTGTTTTTTCTGAACTTTTCAGATCTACACGTCTGTGTCAGAACTATGGCTTACTATATTAAATGATGACATTGAATCTTAAACCTAAAATTTAATTTATTTTATTAAAATAAGATAATCAGAGGAACCTTGGCTTACAATAAATGCATTTTCTCAGGAGCAATAAAAACAAAATTAAAACCCAAATCAGCAAGAAAAACTGTGTATGCTCAGTTTCCTCTTGATAGTGCATCTCTGACAGCTTCAGATGGGATGAAAACAATGCTCATTTCGCAGAAGTATACTGATACTGTTAATTAGCCTTTTATCAGCCACAAAAGCCTGTCTTTCTGCACTTACCACCTCATTGGGCTGCAAGAAACAAGTCAATAGTACCAAAATAAGCTGCTTAAGTTACTCAAGATGACCATAGCAAGACTGGCTAGCTTCCTTCTCTGAGCAGTACAGTTTAGAATATACTCCATTCCTTTGCAAGAGTTTGTCTTCTATGTGCAAAACTATTGCAAAACTATTTCGTGTTGAATTAGCATTTTAACTTATTTCATTGGCTTGATGAAAGCTCTTAGGCAGGAGCTGATTTCCACAAAGTTTTTTGTTTTGTTTTGTTTTCCTCTTCCCTCAGTCTTGTTTGCAGATACCCATTTCCAGCAAAACTCCCCCGACTTGAAGCGGCAGATGGCCTGGGGCAATCAAAGAGCACCAAAACGCATTATCTTTCCTCAAATGCCAAGTCGAGCCATCCTTGCTGTAAAAAATACCAATTTATCAGCAGATTTAAATCAATCCAGAAACACTGCCGAAGAAACATCCATCTCCTCTGTGTATGGGAAAAATAAGGCTCAAGTGCATCTATTAAAAAAATAGTAATAGACCTCTTGATTTATAGTCTGTTAACTATCCCAGTAAAAGAAACTGTAGAAAAAGGCAATGTGGAGCTGTGTCCCTGCAGGATAAGAACTGCAGACATCCTTAGCAGCTTGCTCTTAAAACTGGGATGCGGATAATCCTGCTGGCACTGATCCTGTACACCGAGGCATTAAAAGCACAACTTCTGTTACTTCTGTTTCTTTCCCATCACTGGAGAGAATAAGGGAAGGGGCGCACGATCCTAAAAAACAGGTAGTCTTGTGGATGTTAATGTGCACGAATTTATGTCCTCTGTATGCGCTGCACGATGCAGAGATGGTTCAGAAGCACTCCGGTTGATTTTGGGTAAAGAATGTTGCAACAATTCAATGGAAGACAGTATCTGAGGGAAATGCACATAAAATGAAAAGAGACGTTAGAGCTGCATCTCCTTCTAATTAAGTCTTACACCTTTATTTGATAAGCACCTTCTCTGCTTTAAGCACCTCCTTAAGAACCACACTACGTTATGCAGAGACACTGTAAGGAATACTTTGGGAATGTGCCAGTGTGAGCAACTGAACTCTGCCGTACGTTTTTATTGCTACAGGGAGTCTCAGGAGAGGGGAGGATACGTCTCATTATTTCATTGATATTACAATCAATGTGCAAGCATAGGGAAAAGAGTTTTTCTTCTGCACAGGGAAAGAACTGCATCCTCTGCCTAATCATCTGTTTAGACAACCAAATTTAGAAAGAGGCTTTCAACAACCGAAGTTACACTTAAATGTAACAGCAAGATGTTTTTAAAACATCTGCTGTTACTCAGTTCCAGGTATTTAATGAGTACAAAAAAAGTCCCTTAATCATCCTCACAGTGACAGAACAAGGGTCAAGTATGCTTTGTAAAAATAACAAAAACTGGCGTGTGAATTTAAATCCCTTAGCAAGTTGTATTTGCTTGTACAGAGGGCAAGGAAAATTGGAACGGTCTCTTTTATTTCAGCGCAGAGTTAAGGGAAATTAACGTACAAACAAATTTATTTTTTTTTTGCTTCTCTCTGAAATGGTTCAGGTATTGAAAGCAAATTGTTCTAATGTCAGTCTAACACACCTTCAGTCAGCATGCATATAGTTTTTAATGATTTTGTACATAATTCCTTTAAATCAGAATTATAAACTGCACAAGGGAGCTGGGTTGCTAAAGGTACATGTGAATAAACACAAAAAGAGGAAGCATGCCGCACCTCATTCCTGCATCTACCTTCAGTTTCTAAACCAATGCTTGTGTCCATCTAGAATGTTTTGTGTGCTAATGGCTATTTATAAAATACTTTGAAACTGTTATCTGCAGAAAAACAAACACTTACTTGTGGAAACAAGGGTCTTTCTTCCCTAACTTTCTTCAAACAATCTGCTACAAGCCTCTTCATTGCTTTGGGGCAGTTCTTATACAATTTACTGAGGTCTGGAGAAGCATACCCTCGGCCAACCATGAAAATAATCTAGAAAAGAAGAACAAGTAAATAGCAGAAAACCAAAGCTGTAAAAGTTGTTTCACTGACTGAAAGCTCTAGTGTACCAAAATGATCAAACATGAGCACCACAGGCAAACACACCAGCACAGAAACAAGCACACCATGTAGATTTGTCCCAATTAGTTAACTGAAGAACATAATTAGAGTGACACTGTGGTTTATCATATTCCAAGCAGTGAAGGCACTGCTACAGTTAGAACAGAACAGCACATAGTACGTGCCACGGCAATTTCCTTGAGTTGAAGTCTGCAGGTGCCAAATGATCCTCGCTCAACTTGAGCAGTTACAAGCAGCCAGTTTGGCACAACAGCTTCACTGGTCAGTAGAGCTGCATTTTCAGGTATCTCAGTAAAATATATCTGCAACACCAGACATACAGCTATCAAGTGGAAAGGAGCTCATAATGAGCTGCAATTGCAGCATAAAGGAATAAAGGAAAAGAAGGTTGGTTTGTGTGGTGTTTATTGTGTGGTTTGTTTTTTCTTTGTTTTTTTTTTTGTTGTTGTTGTTGTTGTTGTTTTTTGTTTTTTTAAACAAACACTATGAAATAGTGTTGGAAAATGCATTTTTCTGTTTTAGTCCAAGTTAATGGATCTCCACTGAGATTCTATCCAATTTCCAGTAACCTTAATGGCTAACTGAAGTGCTGGTAAGCCTATTGACTTGTAAAACAGTGTAGGTTTTGTTGGTTAAAGGGGGGTTCGTTTGTTTGCAGTTGCCTTTTTTTTTTTTTGGGGGGGGGGGGGGGGTGAGAGGAAAGGGTGATTATTCTTTTGTTTTTAAGCAGGACTAATTGTGCTATTATTTCTTTTTCAAGTTATGTTAGCTCCAAAAAAAGTCCATATAAAGTTGCTAAAATAAGGTCAAATTCCCGAGGCTATATTCCGTCCTTCCCAAACAAACTTATCTGAGGGGTAAGTGTCACATGTTTTGTCATAGTACTGATCATTACAAAATTTCAATATGATGAATTAAAACACATTGCACTATCACAGTTTGTAGACAGCTTTTAAAATAACAACAAGTCTCTTCAACTGACCTGGTTTCTCCTGCTTGGAACAGATGATAAACAATAGGGGCAAAACCAGTGGTTTGTGTCCCCCCCAGCTCATTATTAGATCTTCATTTAACATAGCAAAGCAAACAAATAAACAAAACAACAAAAAAACTGAGGATCAGCAAAACAACAATCAAAAAGATCTAGGAGTTTTTAAGTTCATGCCCTTCGGGGGGAAAAAAAAAAAAAAAAAAAAAAAGGTTTCAATAATGAATTAACTCTACACTTGCTAAGCAAAAAAAAAAAAAAAAAAAAGCATTCATCTGAAGAGAACACAGTTGAGGTTTCAATCCCTAATGTGCCTCTTCAGCTGTTAACTGACTGGTAAGAATACAACCTCGTGGAGACTAAATCACAGGGCACTTAAAACATTTATAAACATTTTTTTTGTGGAGTAACTCATTATCAATATTTGAATATTCAACTACACAGATTTACTGCTGAAACAAATGATGTTGTAAACAACATTCCTATTGGTGTTTTGCATTTATCCTTATCTTACGTTTCTTTAGAAAAAGTCAAAAATCATGCCTAGAAATAAAGTGCAGTATTCTGAAGATTGCTTCTTACCTGATCTCGGTTGTTTATGTGGGAGTACGGCAACTCTCCTGTCATTAGTTCGTATAATACTATTCCATAGGAGTAGACATCTGACTGGAAACTAAACGGGTTACTGTCCTGCATCCGTATCACTTCTGGTGCCTTCAGAAGGAGAAAAGAAACAAATTAAAAGCATTAATGGAGTACTGAAAGTATGAATTAATTCAAAGTATTAACAAAGCTTTGAAACAGACAAGTGGAATGTACAATGGAAAGCAGAAGAGTTCAGAAATAATTAGTAAACAAAGGTAAAACTCAGATCGTGAAGTATCCTGAGTTCAGTGTTATTCTGCATCTTACAAATACACAGGCAGATACATATACACACAATTGAGTGTAAACAAAAAAAACAACACTTGAATTCAACAAGCATTTTGCCATTATATTTGCAATATATATTGGCTTTTTTTCTTTTATCTCTTACATAAAACTGCGAATGATTTTCTCACTGTCAGTTTTAAAGCAAGCATAGAGGTTAAAAGGGAAAGACACCTGCCTGACAAGAACACTATTTGTTGGGTAGGAAGTTCCAAAATATTACCTGCAAGTCAAAGCTGCACGCATGCAAATAATGGACTTAAAAAAAAAAAAATACAAAAAGAAGAACGCCTAAAGCTGCACTGCCTAAACCGTTCAGGTTCCTTGCAGCAGACTCGCTCCTGCGGCTCCAGAGAACTGCGCACTCAGCCCACACCCACAGGCACTGAGCCCCCTGGTTCTGCTGACAGCCAGGGCTGGGGAAGGAGGATGAGGAGGTCCCGTGCCAAGAGCCTTCTCCATCAGGCACGCTGCCTTGAGTTAGAAGAACTGCTCGATGCTCTCTTCCACCCAGAAGCATTCAAGCCCCTATCTCACACTTCAGGAAGTGTCAATGGCAATAGGCAGTTTGGCACAAGAACATTTTTCTGCTCCTCTCCTGAACTTACGAGAAAGTACTTCTGAAGAAAATAATTCAGGTAAGATGGATGCAAAAATAATACCAGTGGTTAGAGCACCTGCATGAAAAGAGACATTTTCCCTACCTGCTTCAAGACTATTTCCCAGGGCATTAATGTTACCAGTAGGCATTTCAAATGGACATGCAGTTTTGTTCTTCTGTTAACAGAACTCACATCCTTCCTCCAACAAAACCTAAATGCTCCCAGATTCTTTTCTGTTACTTTAAACATTTAACCACGTTCAATCTATCTGTCCATTAAAAACCCGTGAGCAGGCAAGTAAGAGGCCTAAATATAAAACTGTTATACAGACTAAATTGCTTGAAAAATTGATAATAAAACGTTTACACAAAATAAAAAATTGCATATATTGAAGATCATGGAAGAAATGCAAGAGCACTCTCATCTTTGCAAAGCAAAGTAACATTATGATGCTAAAAAAAAAATTAAAAAAAAATGTTGACTGATTTAGTGAAACAATGCATAAACCATCAAAGCATCTTTCTGGTTAACTAAGACTTTTTCCCCTGAAGAAGTCCCTCAGAATTACTGAACAAAGCACTACTTAAAAGTACCACAGCATGACAACAACTCAGATCATATCAACTTTCAAGGAAACCAAATTGATCTTCTTTCTATGTAATGACAAGTCAGCAAGATGGTCTATAACTGATTAAAATGACAAAACTGCAAAAAGCAAAAAATGCATTTTTTTCCTTCCAAGATGCTTTATGTATATAGGCATACTGTTACGTGCTAATTTTAAGTATCTTATGGAAGTTATAAGGAGCTTTGTTTAAATTGATTTCGTAACTTGGTTTCAGGTTCTTTGCGCATTTTCTGTCACAAACAAATGTTGGCCAAGTATCCTGGTATTCTTAATGAACACTTCCTGCCTTTTCTCAAAGTACAAATACCCAACTAACAATGAAGGCTGCTAGGAATTAGAAAAATAAAAATAAAAAGGAAAACCTGTTTCAAGTAACACCTGCAAGTCATTCAGCATTAAGGATCTGAAGATGTAGTATGTACAAACACGTCACACTCAGCAAGTCCTCTCTAACTGGTTAACACTTCTATGAAGCATATACCACAAGCGTTGCTACCTGGGAGCTACAAAATACTGTTAATTAAGCCACATTCTGAATCTAAATACATCACACAGTATTAACAAAAATGGGTCAAGTGAAACTTCAACAGCACATTTACGGAACATTGGTGCTAAACAAGACATCCTTGTATAATTTTAATGATGCTTTTTAACTTGGTAATTGGCACTGTTCAATTATTCCATTTGCTGGATTCAAGTCACATACCTGAAAAGTTGCTTGATTTTTTCCAAATGATTTTTGGAAGGAAAATTGTGGAACTGCCTTCTAGGTTCTTGCAGAAATGAAACATGAAGGCAATCACTGGGAAAGTCCTCTCAGACAAGGACTTTGCCATAACACTTCGAAAGAATCCCCCCAAACTTTCCAGCAGAATTTGAGAACTTCCACACGCAAACTCACGTTCACCCACAACGCTTCTGAGCTGCCTCAAAACTTCCTGCAGCAATCTCGTGCAAGGAAAGGACCAGCGGTGGGCCTCACAGCTCCATCTGGGTGCATATCAAGCATTGTACAAGCACCAAAGATGACTGGTGCTCCTCCCCACACTTCAAGGAGCACTTCCCATCCTGTGCCCAGCCACCTGACAAAGCTGCTGGATGTGTAACCAGCAAGTACACGAGGTGGGATATCACCGAGTCCATAGCGGGGCACAGGGGAAGAAGAGGCCACGATGAAGAACACAGATAAAGACAGCACCTCACCCAGCTCCCCAAAAGCCACTGTTAAGCAGATTAAAGGCTGCTGTTCTCCCGTGCAGAGAGCCCTTTGGGGGAAACGTAGGATGACTGCAGGAGAAAGACTCTCCTCTCCTCTTGGAACAACTCCTTGCAATTCCACCAACAGCTCTGTCTCTACCCTCTATGTTTAGAGCTCCAAAAATGCAAGAGGAAAACCTTTAGATTCACACGGTGAATGGTGTCTACTTTGGACAATCAAATACCTCAGCACTTCGTTCTTCAATTTTAACTTGTCCTACAACTGGAATAAATGTCTACACAGTACTAACAGCATACATCATCACTTAGATTTAAAGCTTTGTCCAAGATCTCGTGCTCAACAGACAAAACATACTTTAACAGAATGAAAGGAAACTATTCAAGAAGCAGCACAGTGTTTTGCTCACCATCCACAAGATTGAACCAGTGGGTTGTTCCACCTGTTGTGATCCACTCCACCTGGACTTTACAGTTGCCAGACCAAAGTCACCTATTTTCACTGTGAGTCCTTCATGAAGAAATATATCTGAACAGTTGTTAAAGAAATTCTGTAGAAAACTTGAGTAAATAATGCTGAATTTTCTGTCACGATTACAAAGCATCTGGTTAGGGTCCTCACAAATACAAGTCAACTATCCAGGAACAGTGCTGTTTTTTTCTTTTGCCTACTATGCGTTGCATCTTAGAGAAAAAGTAATTTTATGGCATCTGTATTTACAGAATTAACACTTAGGACCAAACAAGACTATATGTTTTAGTGTTACTTGTATATTTATCTTCTTTACAAGGTACTATAGAAATTAACTGTTGACATCAAATACAGGTACTTAAAGTAAATGCTGTCAAGAGACACAGAGGAACACCACAGAAGTCATCACAACAATAAAAAGAAAACTAAGAAAAAAAATATTGCAAAACAAATATCAAAATAAAATTATTTACATAAAGCCCTCTGGTGGATCCCCTGAAATTTAACCATGATCTAACTACTCCCACTGGAAAAATGCAGGTCTGCACTAGTTGTAACCTATCTGCTTAATAGGTTTGTCTGTAAAGATTGAGAGGCTAGAACTTTCTTTGGATTATTTTAAGAAGAAATACTTTTACAATTTCATTTAAGAATGTCTTAAATTTGAAAAGATGCTTTAGAAATATCATGACAGACAAAAGACTCATAGTTCAAGGTTACCATAATGAGGAATCACAAAGTCCTAACCTCCTATACACTAAATTCCTATATACTGAAGTGATTATTTTTCTAGCCTAACTGAAAAGGGAAATTCCTTAAACTATGGAACTACTGGATTTGACCTATCTTTTAATACCTTTGCAAAACATTCTGTTCACGTTAGGAAAGGAAGTTACCACCCATGTGCTAACTCAGTAAGTTCTCTTCTCAGCAATTTCAAAATCAGACATTTTCAAGGGTGAAAGAGATCAGTTCACAACATACTCTGTATGCATTACTAAATTCACATTTTTGAAAGAAATATATTGGTAAAAGGTCCCATTTTCTTGAGTTTAAATTAGGATTTTTGGCTTCATTTCTGCCAGTCATCTGAAAAGGTTTTAAGTTTACTAAAGATACAGAGGATACAGCGTGGGGCCAACGAGTGTACATATGCATTGGTATGCACATGCATCCCCCCCATCAAGTAGCACGTCCCTACAGTAACTTCCAGCTAACAGAGATACATTGCATAAATACCATTTAATTAAAATAAGACACTTCTGGAGCAGGCCTGCTGCATCTCTTTTTTCATCTTTATAACAACAGTTCAGTAAGCATGCACACACCTTCTATGCAAGTCCTTGCTAAACATATCTTCTCACTCATCCAGAGGAATTGCTCATTTTTAGTTCTATACATTTGAAACAGTTATTTCAAGCCTCCAGAAAATCCATGTTAACAACAAATCACTCACATTAAAGTGTGATTAAGTTAGGAAAGGATACTATTGGACTTCATGTCTCTGTGGATGATATTCTTCGCATGTAAGTAGCTACAAAAGAAAAAACAGAAAAGTGACATATTGGAGGCTGTTCGTATAAACTGGGTCTTTGGATTTACTGATAGGCACTGTCAGTTTACTACATACCACGTTCATAATCTCTTGCTTTAGTGAATTTACAGGATACAGATAGATTTACAGGAAAAAGAAACGTAGCAAGTGCTAGTCAACTACAAAGCTCCAGCATTACAGAAAGTGAAAGCCACGTAAATAAATCTCAAGAAGAGAAACAGCAGCATCGCTGTCGTGTAATGTAATAACGCCCTAGAGAATCTGATGCCATCCTCTTATTTGTGAAATTTGCATGCTCTGCTAAGGCTCACTTTTCACAAACTGTTTTAATCTGCAGTCATAATATATGTGCCTGGTTTGCTGGGTGTCAGACTGGAAACCTGGGTCCTGACTTACAAAACAGATGAGCACTGACAGCTTCAGCAAATGTCAGCATCTCCTATGCTATGAATACTCATTGATTGGTCTGAAACAAAACTGAGGTGGTTACTGTTTCTACTCAGACATCTATAGAACTTTTCCAAGATTTATCTGTGTGAGGGATCTGCCACTGGAGAATGAAAAGAGCCATCCCTTCATCTCACAGAATTACTGTCAATATTAATTAGTGCTTACCAAAGCACTGCAATGTTATGGTAACACTGTGTGGTGTTAAAATTATTATTTTTGAGAGGTCTAAGAAGTTTATTTTACCTAAAAGAACATTCCTTTCAACTAAAAGCTATCAGTCTGCGATTATTTCCAACCTCTTGCTTCTGAGGTATGATAATAGTGAGGTTGCCATTCCTACAGGCTCTACCAAGAGCCATCTCTCCATACTGTCACACCGACTCCTTGCTAAAACCATGGCAGTTAACAAGCTACTCGAGATGGCCAACCCTACCAAGTAGTTGGCCTTGTTAACAGGATGATTTTTTCCTTATTGCCTTTTTCCCCTCTAACAGCATATAGATCTTTGCAATCACTTGGCAAAGAACAGGGGAGCAGAGGGAGAGATGCTGTCCAATGTTCTTTCACTAAGATATAAGCTGCTGTCTGACCTGTCTTAAATTGTACTTGCATTATTATACACTCAGAGTCCCTATATTATCCAACAACAGGGGAAAAAAAGAAGGATCTTAATAATTCCAAGTTTAGAATATGATCTCATCTATTGCTTTTCAGTAAGACCTTAAGGTACGACCTAGATAAAATACAGAAACATTGACTCTTACTGGCTAGTGGTCTAACATGAATTAAGACAAGATTATCAGAAAAATCCTAGATGAAAGAAAGTGACAATGCATACAACAGTGCTGGATTAAGGCTGCACAAAATCTTTTTCATTTGAGTACTTAACTTTGCAGTCTTAACAGTCCTTTGACATGGATCAGAACGTAACCTTTTAGAACTATGTGGCAAAGATTTCATTAGTGTTTAAGAAGTTCTGAAATATGTAGATTCATCACAAATCTTCATTCACACGCTCTGTACACAGACACTAACTCCTGACTCAGTATATCAGCTGGATAGATTAAAGTCTCAGAGCAATAGCTCTAAGGTTGCATATTAAGGTTTGGGGAAGGAAAAGGAAAGGTAATTCCAAGAGATGAGAACAGACACCATTATTGATCCTACTCACTCCATTCCCTGTGCTGTCTGCCGAGCAATATCAATGAGCTGGAACATTTGGAACTTGGTCTCTTGAACATGCAGGTGTTTATACAGACTGCTTCCTTCACACCACTGTGTAACAATGGCCAGGTTATCTTTAGTCATGTAGCCCATAAAGAGCAAAATATTAACATGCCGAGTCTTCCTAATAGAAAGGAGCAGAAAAACAAATTAGTATCTTTACAAAAAGTATTTTCAAGTTCTTTTGAAAATGTATTCCCATCTGAAGGAACGTATATTTCAGCTTTCAAGTCCAAAAACAAACAGTTTAAGTAGAGACGTGTAAAGTTTGTTTTTAAAAATAATAAAAATATGCCACAGTCACTAATTTGTTTGCTTTTTTTTTTATTAGCTTATTTTCTTTTTAGATAAAATACTTCCCTTTAATTCCAAGGAAGTTATTTAAGAACAACATTTAAGAGAAAGAAGTCAAGAAAACTCAGGGTTTTTGAAATTAGTAACCAACAGTTACACTTGCAAGTGGTATTAGAATAAATGACTGAAATAATAAAAATCTCCCTGAAAGCTATGAAAAAGCGACAACTTAAAATATAAGACTGAATCCCAATAGGAAACTAAAGGGTTATTATAACCTGTAAAGGAGTTAACAGATGAAAAATACAGTTCCTATATATCCTAACAGGTTCAGTTGCAGGATTCAGTTTTAAAATTAGTTACTTCATTTCAGTATTAAAATTAGTTACTTTAATTTTAATTAGACATTACAATACCAGTATTTGAAAGCAGAATACATGGAAAGTTACATGGATCAGGGGAATTATTCCCATGGATACAAGGGAATTATGCTGCAATTTAGAAAAGGTACAGATTGAATATTCTACCTGGTGATGAGCATTATGGCAGAATTTGTTAATCTTCACCTGCTATTACATGCCAAATGTGACCTGAAGGACTATGGTTGTTAGTATTAGTTATCTGAAAAAAACAAATTTCAGATTTCAAATTTTCAAACAAATTTCAGTGAAGAACCACTGAGTTACTGCTGGTGTCTCACAGCTCTACAATAGTATTCAGGGGTTTCGCCATATGCTCTCTTTTCTGTTGTTTTTCTCTGGAGATCTGCTTTTTCTACCTATCAAACATAGAATATTGGGTAAGATGGCTTAAAGGAGAGGTAGTAGGTAAATACAGTGCCATCACATAACAAAACGTAGCAAACAAACTGTGAACTCACCTTAATACAGCCACTTCGTTTCTGAAAGCCTGGAACTGTTCTGGGGTTGGATCTACAACCTTTAGTATCTTCACGGCTACATCCCCTGAAAACACATTTACAGTAAAAATTATTTAAAATGCCTTTGTTTTCCAAAAATAATAAATAATGGTACTTTACGGTATATGCAAAATCCCTAGGTTGCGCACAGCACACCTCTAGTAATCTGTACATAGGTCAGGATTTTCCTGCAGACACTTGAACTTCTGTAGTACCACACAACTCATTTACCTGAATTTGAGAGCAATGAAAGCCATTAATTGTTCAACATGCTTCCCTTCTATTTTGTAACAGATATAGTTGGCTAGAACTATATGTATGCTTTTTTGCAGGATTTGAAGCTATTAAAATCTCAAATGGGTGCAGTCACAGCTGTTTCATAAGATGATCTTTTAGTGTAGCTGCATTCTCAGCATATTACTTCAAGCACAGTCACAACAGAGTCTCTTGGCTTCCAAACAGTACGCAAAGTCTCATCACTATCCTTTTTATATCCAGCTTTACCATATACGTGTGTGTGTATAAACTTTTATTTTTTTAGAATACATACGAACTCTGTTTATCCTAAAGCTGGATATTTATTTTTACTTATAAACATCTCAAGTCCCTGAATCTCAGGGTAGGGCCTGGGGGAACAAAGTCACTCCCATTGTAAAAAAAAAAAGTCAGGTTCAGGGCTATCTGAGACACCTGAACACACGTGTCCATGGGACCTGACAAGATGCATTCCAGGGTCCTCTGCTCTGCCAAGGCCCCACCTGGAGCACTGCATCCAGCTCTGGGCTCCCCGGTACGAGACATTGGTGAACCTGTGAGAGCACATCCAGAGGAGGAGCATAAAAATGATCCGAGGGTTGGAACACCTCCTTGTGAAGAAAAGCTGAAAGAGCTGGGGGCGTTTAGCCTAGGAAAGGCTTTAGGGAGACCTTACTGCAGCCTTTCAACAGGAAGATGGAGGAAGACTTTTTTATTATTATTATTTTCTGTTACCACATTGTGTAGTAACAGGAAAAGGGATGGCAGTTTTAAACTGCAAGAAGGTTCATTTACAATGAAAAAAAAATCTTCTAGAATTATATTGAGGGTGCTGAGACACTGAAACAGGTTGTCCAGATTTCTTGTGGTTGCCCCATCACTGGGAACATTCCAAGTCTGGCTGGACAAGGCTTTCAGCAACCCCATCTAGTGACAGCTGTCCCTTCCCAGGGACTAGGTGGCTTTGAAAGGTCCCTTCCAACCCAAACCGTTCCCTGATTTGTACATAAATTTCCCAGCTGCTAAGGTTCAGAAACGGGAGGAATAAATATTCTGTTCAGGAATAGCAGAAAAATTATGAACAATATAACTGATTTTAAGATTTCAGTAACAACTTGGGGTCTAAGTAAAGTATCTTACTGTTCTTTAAGCTGATATATTTTTTTTCCTAAAAGATTAATTTGAATTGATGTCAGTGCACATGCTTGGTTTAAATTTCAGTGTCTGTTGAAGGGTAATCCAGAAAGGAATGAATACATGACGTCTCAGTCCTATCTGTTTAAGGACTATTTCTGCAGAATAAAGTTGTAAAAAGCTTTAGAGTGTACGTCCAGAAAACAGTAGAGTGTACATCCAGAAAACAGTAGAACTGAACTGATCAAAAAGGTACAACAGTAGAATGAAGCTGACTGTTCTAACACAAGTAAAGCCACCAACAGCAAGACCCACCGATTCCTCAGTGAAATATGTAAACACCAAAATCGTATTAACTATGGATGGACAGAACATTTTATAATTCAAGAGGGGGTAAACTTGCCTTGACACCGTCCCAAGAAGGTAAAAGGGGCTCAGGAAAACTGAAACTTACTCTTAGTGCACATACAAGCAGAGAAATTTGAGAGCAGCTCTCTTCTCAGATAGGCTTATTGCACCGTTTGGGGGCTGCTGCCACTTCGCATTGCAGCACCACCACCTACACTACAGAAAAAATCCCTAGAACGACAGATTTCTCTGCTACCACAATCAACTCATTCTTAATATGGTCTCTCTTCCAAGATACACATGGAACACAGAATATTTTAGAGAATTTTATATTCTCTAGAACATAATGATCAGCTGAAGACATTAGGAATACTAACAGCTCAATTAAAAAAGATGCAAAATACAAAAAGCATATGCAGACTGGTACTTGAAAGTTTCAGAGAAAGTACCCTGATGGAAACTGCAGTACCTTCCACTGTAGTTACTGTATAATTTCAATTTACAGAAAAGAAGTGCAAGTATTGAACACATTGCTGTACATTTATATCTTCTTCCTTTAACTTCCATAAACGCAATGTACTTCATATTCCATCCTTCAGCATCTTCCTAAAAAGAATCATCTCACATTTTCAGTATGAATTTTTTTTTTTCTATAGTTTAAGAGACCTCTCTGTTTACACATCAGAACGGTAAAAAATTAATTGGTAGAAAGACAACCAGTCTCACATGACTACCAAAACCAGCCCGTGAAGTACCTGGTACATACTGCAACTACCGTTCATATACAACGCAAGACCAACAGATGTCTCTCAGTACGTGAAGTATATTGCTAGGATATGCCAAGACAAGGATGCAGCATCCACTGATTATAAACCAAGTATTTTCATATTATTTTTCAACATATTCTCCATTATGATCCTTGCTCGACTAATTAAGTGATGTTTTTAGTTTCACACTATTTATCGAATCAGGTGCCACACTTTTTTAGGCTGCATGGTATTCCCCAAGCAGTTTCCTCTACAGAAAGAAATACACAATAGCACTTGTTTGTTTAGCAGCAATCTGAAGACAATTAGCTTCCACCACCCCCCAACCACCAAAAACCTAGAACTGATTACCAGGGTCAAAGGGGAAATGAGTGTTTATGATAGGTAGTCTTCCAACCCATTTAAACTGCCTTGGTTCTCTTTCCTCCTTTTAAATTTAGAAGCATGCTACAGGACACTACAGGATCCAAATGAGGTCTGTAACAGAAGCGGTGCAAATATTAAAATTAGTACTTAACCATCAGAACAATCTGGAAAAGTATGGAAGTGCAAGATACCTGTTCAACTAGAGACGCACTCCTCATAGCAAGACTGCCCTTGACACTATCATATCAATGAAATTGATAAATTTAATTCTTATTTTGGAAGACTAAGTCAGGGAATCTTAGTGGAAACCTAATACAGTTTACACACAGTTGTACACATTCTCTTAACAGCTCTTAGGTGCTCTCCAAACATACAGTGCAAACAGACCTTCGTGGCTGAGCACGTTAGGAAAGCTGACACCTCTACCTGAACCCAGAATTTCTGTTTAAGTTTGCAGCAATCTGCAATACTTGATTTCCTTTAGCTTCACCAAGACAGTTTTATTGCTGCATTTGTACTATTAGAATAGGTTACTAAAAAAATCTGCACTTCATTAAATTGTGCACTGTGAACTCCCCATTTCTACAATTCTAAATGGAAAAGACTTGCAAGAAATACACTTTTAAATCTTTCAAGACAACACTGCAACTGACGGTTACAAAAACAACTAACAAAAACAAAAAAAGAAAAAAAAATGCTGTCCTAGAATTTCACTTTAACAGGAAGTCAGCAACATTTAAAAAAAAAAAAAAAAAAAAGGAAAGAATGATTTCAGTTACTTTGCTTTGCTGACATTAATTCATAAAATCAAACTGTTGTCTTTTGGTAATTTAACATCATCTTTTCCCCGAAAACAGGAGAACTATATCCAGTTACTCAAACAAGACACTGAATCTTACTTATATAGAATTAGGTGATAGTTATACAGCTATTTTGTGCACACAACTGAAGGTCATTTGTAAATTGCAGCTCCACACAGCTCCCGTTTAACGCATGAAGTTCTTGATACACCAAAAATAGTTGCAAATGTTTTGGTAAAAAAAAGTATTCACAAGAAATTCACATTTATAACCTTGTTTAGTGACATCTTACTTTTTTTCCCCCTCTTGATTTCTGTGTTTCAAGGGCTTTGTGTTGTGTTTCTTTTTATATCAGATGCCCTGAATTTGGAATCTAGTTCTGTAGTTCTGCAGTGTGCTTCTTTTTGAAGTATTCCAGCAACCTTTTATTATGAACTCTCACATTAACCATGTTTTTCCCTTAGAAATAATCCACAGTGAAAGCAATTTATAGTTATTTCCTTCCCCTGCCACCTTGAATATAATTAAGCAAATTAAACCACAGAGGTATTAAAATGAAAAAAGGTAAATTTAATTCAACATCCTGCTGTGAAATTTCAGAACATGGTATTAAAGAAAATAATGCTGGATCCAATATAACAGACATGGATATAGCAGTTGGTAGATTCAGATTTTGATGTCTGATCTGTGTCTTAGTTTTTCCAATGTTAAAATTAGGAAATTAGTATTTCTCACCTAGTACCTTTGGTGGTAGATATGCACACAGCACCATTAGAACAGTTTCACTGTTTTCTAGATTACTGTCCTTCTACAGTATCAACATTTTGAGAAGACAAGAACTTACCATGCCATTTGCCTTTGTAAACAGTTCCAAAAGAACCTGACCCTATTCTTGTAGAAAGCATGACTTCACTTGCTTCTATTTCCCAGTAATAACTGGAATCTCTTTGTCCACGAGGCCTCTGGAACAAAAATAGGCATAGTTTCAGTTAATTATTTAATCAAGTAGATTATATACATTAATATATGCACCAAGATTAAATAAATTTCATTCACACAAAATTAGGATGCACTAAAGCCTTGAGGATTTTGTTCTGTAGCTTGCATTTCTGTTTTTCTCAGTTTTGATAGGCAAAAGGGGTACCTAACAACACTAAATGAAATAAAAATTTAAACAGATAACCAAAGAAAATATTAATACACGTTCTTTATTTATTCATTTAATTATTTTCCAGAATACCATTTAATTATTTCCCAAACTATTTTCTTTTCATAGAAGAAATACAAAATGTAATTCTTCCTGGAAGACTTTAACTGCTTAGGAAACTATCTTTAATTTCCGCACTAAGAACTTAAACCCTGATCTATGACCTCAAGAAGAACAAATAATTGTGGGTTCAAATAATCAAGTTTTTGAAGACATCTGAAATATTTAAGAAACTTACTTCAAAAAAAAAAAATCACAACCCTCAATCTGAAGAACTCTTTTACATATTTAAAATGTTAAAAATAGTAAAAATTACTTACAATTTTGTTTTTTTCTTGTGTATTAGATCCAGGGGCTCTCTCTCTTTGGGCTGGGACTGGGGTTTTGGGCTGAGACCAGCCAGTTGGGCTCATATTGTTAGGACTTCCAGACAGAGCAGAGGGTGAAGCTTAAATATAAAAATAGAATAAAATAGTTATGAACCATAAAACACACACAAAATAACACTACACTTTTATTATTATTATTATTGAAACCATACCTGATTCACTATGGCTTCGAATTGCATCCTGAAACAGAGAAGATAGATCAAGAGTTAGTAAGTACACAGCAGCATACAAAGAAACAAGCACAAGTAGTTGTGTTGAAATACTTCTTGATAGTTTTGATCAAGTATCATACGATATTAACCAAGACCCTTTAAAAGATAACAGCTTAGTTATTTTCTAGTTATAAGAACCCTATTTGCTATGAAGCATGCACTTTTTCAATTTTTACAACATATTAAAAATATTCACAGCATATTAAAAGGTATTACTATCAAAAAAAGGGGGGGGGGGGGGGGAGACATCGAACAAGAATAAACACCAGAAATACTTTCTGCATTCCCAGCACTCTGTTGCTGTACATGCTTGCATTTCAGATCTGAACATAGCTCATGTCATGGTCCTGTATCTCCAGGGGACAATTTTTCAAAAAGGTTTTGGATTATAAATAGGAAACTTCAAAGAGCCTCGAAAGCATTCCAGGTCAACATACATCTTGAAATAGTACGGTAGAGATATTTCAACACATAATAAGCTACATCTTGTGCTCTAATACAAAAAACAGCTCCTTTTCAAAACATTTTTTTCACAGATTAAAGTTTGATGATATTTGAAAAGCATGTTCTTACACAGCTCACTAGTTGGTACAGTATGACAGCTCTCACCTCATGCCACAGGCACTTTACAACACAACTCTACAGCCATGCACAAGATAAACTAAGCTCTGACAAACATGACTTCACAACTTTTCTCACCTGCTATGTATTATCCCAAAGAACATACAGGAAAGGTAAAATATCCAGGTACTGTATAAGTACAAAGCAAGAACATGCACTACAGAAATGTTAAACACTGTAAAAGTTAATAGAAGTCAATTCAAACTTTCTAACTAATTAGTAGAATAACAAATGTAAGACTTCACAGGAGGACAGAACAAGCTGATATTGCACCACAGAGTTTTCAAATTAGCCCAAATTATCCTTAGTAAAGATTCATTCACGAAATGCATCATTCTAGCTAGTTAGCTGTATTCCAGGCTTGAGTTCTAAACAGTGTATTCTTGCAGAACTCATCTACTCTATGCCTGAGTGAATTAAAATCTATATAAACTAACAGAGAAGAATTTTTGCGAACTATTACCTTTGTCCATTTTGAGGACCATGAAGTTATTTTCAGGAACCTGCATTAATTACAAGGGGCGTTTTTCTACATCAGCCTGAGAACATAACTTCTTTCAAGCTGGCAAAGAATCACTAAATAATTTTCAATTGCTCTCGTAGTCACATATAAGTAGCTCTTATCCAAGAAGAAAGGTATTTTTGTTGAACTTCAGTCCTGATTTGAATAATATGGTTTTTGTTTATGAATTCTACAGCAAACGAACCAAAAGTGTTCTCCAGAGTTTTTCTTACAGCACAAAAAACACCATGCACCAGTGCTGCAGCCTGTCACCTTTGCTTTGATGTGAAGTACATCATGTTCCTAATCTAGGCTTTTGTACAGCTAAGTTCAACAAAATAGTTTCCAGAGAAAAACAGCCACACAACAGATGTATTTGAGAAGGTTTTAGACTTAAAAATCTGCATGACCTAACGCATCTCTAATCCAAGCCTGTTCAAGTTTATAATAAGTATCACAGTAGTATGGCTTCACCCGCCTAACTAAAAATGAAGCTCCTCTATCAATTTGCCTTTTTCAATTGTTGTCCTCTGTATTTAAGTATGAACATGCTACAAAGACTTTCATTAAATCAACTCCAAATTAAACACTTCATGTGGACACTGCCATGGCTTAAAAGTTATAGCAATCCTGTTAATCACAAGAAAACAAAAGGCACCAAGGAAATACCTACTCTTCCCCTCAAACAAAATCGTCTGCACCAGGAACTGGGAGAAGCATTCAGGCTGTTATTCTAGGCCAACACAGTAAGAGATAAAAGAACAGAACAGAGGAAGTATAAAAAAAATATAATGAAATGTTAGGATAAACGAAAGAAAATGTAACCTAAGTTGTTTGATATATGATAATTAAGTGCAATGAAACATTTAAGTAATTATTCCTCTTCAAGCCAAAAAATATATTATTCAACCTCTCGTAAAATCCTTCAGTAGGGTGGCCTTTCCCATAGCATATCTAAAGGTATTTACTATCTTTTTTTCTTTCTTTTTTTATTCAATCCTCTATGCTATTAAGAAGAGGCAGAATAGAAATCATTTCCTTCTTTACTGCTATGCATAAAGGACAAAAAAAGCAATGTCTCCTCAAAGGCTCGTTACACTACCATGTTTAATAATGTATATTCTCTTTCTGGACTGCTTCGTTTTTTGTGTGCCGTAGAAGACAGTAGGTCTGGCTTCTGAAGCAGTTAAAAAAAAATAAAAATAGAGCAAGCTGCAAGCCTATAGGGAATGATATCTTCCCCATGAAACCCTGCTGCCACAAAGCTTCTCACCAGAAAATCTTCATGGGGCTGCAGTGCACTTTGCTTCACTTCCACCAAAGATCCAGAGGACTTCTCTGGAGCATTGAAGAAAGCCTTCATATTTCAAAGAAGCCTACAAGCTAACAGCTGAAGAAACATGCAAGTAAACTCAGCAAAGGATTTGGTTTGGCCTAAGGAGTTTTTAAACTACTCCAGAGGGAAAAAAAAAAACAGCATGTTTTCTGTAGTTCTGCAATTCATCACTTTCTTTCTGCAAGCCTTTCCTGCAAACCACTCCCTTACACAAACAAATAATACTTAAAAATAATAATAATAATAATAAAAAAAGAACTCTTTAGGCCTCACTTCAAAGAATTCTCTCTCAATGCTGCCAGTCTAAGGCTCTAAGGTAGGAAAAAAAAAAAAAAAAAAAAGTATTCTTGTAATCAAGTAACAGCAGAAGGATTCTCAAGATACAGGTGGTTTTAACACATGAGCCCAGAATCCCCAACAGTTACACATGGGTGTAACACACAACCTACTGTCAGTAAGCTTTGACTAGAGGATTCAAACTCTGAGAAGTATAATATCTAGACTTACACCTCCAGCCTGACTTAAAAACAAACATTAGCCCCCCAGATAATCCAGATTTATAAGTCCCTAAGAACATTTTAAAATATGCCCATTAATGCATACTTTTTCAAAAAAACAGAGCTTGTTTTCTTTTCAGATATGTGAAACTTGATTGTTAAGCTCCCCCATGTCTTTACAGACACCAAAATCTACCTAGAATTTTAGTAGACTGCAAATGAGCTATCAACTTTCTAGGCAATTATCACCTATATTCTTCATCACAGCCTACAAGGGAAACTGTACACAAATGACAGAAGCAAAGAAAAAAGTGTTTTTGGACTGGACAGGACATCCTGGACTATCAGATAGTCAGTCACAATTTACAGTTGTAGTTTAACTGTGTGATATTCCATCCCTCTCAGCATTACCTCAATTATCCGGCTGTCTACAGGCATTGTAGTGCTAACCATATGGACATTTGGGGTGGATGTAGATCGCTGTCTTTGGGAGAGGGAGCCCTCGTTGGAAGGATTTGATGGGTTGAATGTAAAGGCATGAGGTGTAGAATACCTGTGCTGGGAACTGGGAAGAAAAGAGAGAAAGTGGTTATGGTTATTTTTCGCCCCGTCTAGCAGTTGAAAAATACTGTTCAGCATAGCCTGTCCCAAAGCAACAACATACACAGGATTTCAAACACAGGAAAAGCTGGGACTAACGTGCTAACTAAAGCATTTGGTGAGCTGAATTATTTTCACTTCAGCTTAGAAACACACCACTGATCTGGTGTGTACCTCCAAGTGTACATCTGCCATTATAAAATTTGCCATGGTTCACCTCAATCCCCATCAAATCTCATTTAAAATACTGATAAATTACATAAATTACTAACTCTGTTGGATTCATTCAGACCTGTTAAATTTAAACAAACCACTCATTTCAAGCTTATTAAATGAACAGCTTAAAAGGTACTTTTTACTGCTAAGCCCTACATTTTTAAGTTTGCAAGACTGTTCAACTGTTCACACAGAACAGCCAGCAAGGAAGTCATGAAACCCAATACTGGTTAAAAAGAGGCCAACAGTAAAATCCAGTTCAACGAAGAGTTGTAAATCACAACTAATGTCAATCAAGCCCTATTTATTACAAATCACACAGGTAGCTTAACCAAAACCAACCTTCACCAAAAAAAAGTATAGTTAAGAAGTCATTGTTCAGTAACACTGGAAATAGAGTAAGACAGCAAAGAGAACAAAATCAATTACTGATGTAGTTCCAGCTAAAGGAAATAAATAAACAAACAGAACCATTTGCAAGTCAGCTACGTGCTCTGTGTCTCATTCCTGAATAGGTCAAGATTTTTTCAAAGGGATGTAGAAAAAACAAAAGATGGCCTGCCTTCTTCAGGCTCTAGAATTTAGAGGAAAAAAATACAGGCACAAATTAGGATCAGAAGACAGGCCCCTTTGGAAGAAAATAAAATTTATTCCAGCATTTAGAACTACAGGAACATTCTTGCTAGGTCTCAGAACTTTCTTCAAAAGAACAATATTTTCTGCTTCCACTGTTCTCTCTTTAGTCCCTTATTAATGGTCATAACATCAGGACTTTATTTTATTTTACACATTCGAGTCACGTATAATAAGTGAGTTAACCCTTACGTGTATACTACCTGATGAGATGAAATAGATTTGATTCACACAAAACCAAAGGGATCCTCAAATTTTCTTAGTCAAAAACACAAATGTCTCCACAAGCCTTTTAATATCCTCACTTAAAACCTAAGGACTAAAAATTAAAAATATAGATTCCCAATCAATGCTTTGCTTGAATCTAAGAGCAAGGAAGGACATTATGTATCATCTATGACGAAGTGGTGTTGCCTTGCACATTTATCCCAACCTTCTATGTGACTGTTCTATTTTCAAGTAGTTGGGGGTGTTTCTTTTTTGTTGTTGTTGTTGTATTTTGTTTTTAAACAACTGTATTTCCCAAAACAGAAATGACAGGAAATACTAGCTTACCTAACAGGTATCCGGGAGACAGACTCCCGCATCCGTCTCATTGTCAAGGGAGGTAGTGCAGGGACACCACTGTCATTGATATTTGAATTTGGGAACAATCTGAAATATCAACAAAAACAATTACAAATTCAACTGCTACACTACCTCCTGTACAATGCTCTTTAAAACTGAGAATTTAAAGGGCTGTTTCTTTTCGGCATAATTAACTTCATGAACATGTCCCTGTCTTTACATCAAGTTTTCCTTCTGTATGATATGACTAAAAACTGTGTCATCGGACTCCCATCAGACTTTCATGTGTTCTTACTAAACTTCAGATACAAATCTGCAAGACTTCAGACTTTCCTGACAGAGTACTTGAAGCCAAATTTTTTATTAAACCCAGGCAGTCACAATCATCCTAAATTCCAATTACTAATCAGCAGAAGCAAATGCATACCTGTTTGACCAGTTGTTTTAAAAAATGCAATCACTAATCAAGACATAAAGCCATTTATAGATTTTAACACTTTCAGATACAAGAACTTTTAACATAATGATCTTCATTTTTTTCTAACTGGTATTATGAAAGTATTATCCTTCATCACTTTTCTCACTGTTCCATTCATTTTCAATAGGGTGTGGAAGGCACTGGCAGTCCTGAAACACTCACATTTCCAACAGCTAAAAACCAGCTGAACCACGATTTCTCTTCTTCTAACGCAAGTATTACGCAAGAAGAATTAGGATGCCTTCCCATGCTGAATCAAAAGGGTACTATGGTACCTGCCTGTTCATTCAGGAACTTTGTTTGCTTGTCCCAGAATATCTAAATTTACAGCAATAACAAAATGCATATAAATGGCCTTCTTCACCTGGGAACAGACAGTCATTGCTGGCTGTTTTATGAAATCAATACACGTGGTCTGGAACTCAATGAAAGTGATTACACTTCCCCAAGATCCAAATTCACCTCTATAATAAAAGATTAATAAAAAAAAAAAAAAAGATCCAAATTCACCTCTATTATAGAAGATTAAAGAAAAAGCGCTTGTCTGTCACAGAGAGTTACTGTTGCTATTAAAAAGGAACAGTCCTTACAAGAGTTGCCTGATATTGCTCCAGTCCACACACATGGTTGGAACTTTAGTGCTGCAGTGCTCATGGAATTTATAACCGCATGTCTGACATCGAAACCCATTTAAGAGGAACTTCTGGCAGATGTCACAGAAAGCAAGCTTTAGAAATGTCTTCCGAGCCTAGAAAACACAATGAACGATTAATGCAAGATACTAGCTTCTCTTAGTCAATTGAGATGAACATCTTTCAAGCTTGACATAAATAAAAGCAATGATAAAATGTTATCAGTGCCCCCAAAATGTTACTGAACTTTGAATCACACTCAAGCACTTTTGCATGTATTTCCAGTTTGGTTGGAAACCTGGAAAGTTTACAAACATTTATGGCATTATTTAATCAATAATTTAAAAAAAAAAAAAAAAAAAAAAGAAAAAGGACAAAGTGTTCAAACATTCAAAATCACCATTTTATACTTTGTAAGTACAGAAGAGTTGGATGGGGTGGGAATTGTTTTTTGTTGATGTTTTTGTTGTTTTGTCTACAAAGTATCACCAAAACTGAAAGAGGAGATCATTTATTAGCTCTATTCATTTGTTCTCCATTGAACAAATCTTACCTCTCCCAAAAGAGAGACTGTCAAATTACTAGGCAGCATTAGCTCACAGAGTAACTCCATGACCTTGCAGAATTAACAGCACCCCTGTAAATTCAGTGCAATTGCCAACAGATCCATAAGGCTGCTGAGCCTTTTTTTTTTTTTAAAACAGATTAGACAGAAGAGACTGAAAATGCAAGTCAGTTCCCAATTCAGGGCTCTAAAGACATGATATTTTAATGCAACAGTTACAGAAACTTTTTTATATAAGCCCAAGTAATAAAAACAGCAATCATCTGACCACTGATGAATGTGTAACACAAGCTTTTAAAGTCTCTGATACCTATGAACCACTAAACGTAAGTAAGATTCTGACACTCCATCATCAATTGATATTTCATATTTAGCAAATTCAGTTCATGGGGAGTGGGGGAAGGATTCAAATCATCACGTCTGAAATTTCCCCCTGCTTAGAGAACCAAAAGGCACCTAATGCCTAAAACATTCTTTGACTAAATGCGTAGTTAAACTGGTATAATTTATATCAAAATACATAAAAAGAAATACTTACAAAGTTGTGTGTAGTGAGTGGAACATGATCAAGAAAGTCCACTTGTAATTCCTCACCAATCAAGGAGGCAGCATCAGTATTCCAATCCAAACGCACTTTTTTACTGAAAGAAAAAGTGGAGAGGACAGATTTATTTAGGAGATAAGAAGTTATGTCTCACCAATGATCTATGTTTTGCAAGCTTTCTTGAATAAACTGAAAGCAAATACAAAAAAGCGCAGCTAATTTCTTATAGTAAGCTGTATTTCACTTCTTTAACATAAAAACATTAGAAGCAATTTCGAAGCCATAGCAATTCAACTCTTTTTATGTCTGTTTTTAACATGTAAGTCATTTAGATATAAAAATTATTTGAACTAAGACACCTAAAAGCTATAATGGAGTCGCAGAAATACCCTTATAAACAAAACAAAAGAAATTATGAATTATGACTTAGTGACATGAAAGCTGTATTATGTGCTTCAGCACTGAAGTTACTTGTGACCTCAAAATGGACTCAGTTACATAGAGACATAAACCCACAAATGACTGCCTCATGACTGAGGCTTAAAAGAGCATTAAGCCCACGCCTTTCGAGGTGTGAAGTTAAATGTATTTTCTCCATGAGATACCTTCACTCCCTCAGCTTGTAAAAGAATCATTTGGTATTTAATAGCAGCATCCCCGGTCCTACAAAAAATAAGGAATACCTGAAGTGAGATTTAAATCCAAATACTGAAAATTTGTAGAGGAATGCAGAGCCTTAAAATTGAGCACACAGAGGAGATCTTCATTTAAGTTGGCCAAGAATTTCTAGCACTGATGTTTACAAACTACAAATGCACACGAGAACTGCACCTCAGATATGAAGTCATATCACATCACTTCAACTAGAGCATGGCAAAAATCTTTGTAAAATGATACCAGCAACTTGAGCATACCCCTCAATTTTGAACACATTTAATACTTAGCTAGAAAACAAAGTCAAACTTTTTAATACCCAGGAAGCTTAAGGTTTTGCCGTAGAGACAAAAGAGTAAGGTAAAGAAATCAACATGGAAGCGTTCACAATCAAACTGCACTTCTAAAATAAATTAGTAAAACAGGGAAATTAAGCGTTATTGCTGCTATTCCAGAAACAAGATTTTAAAATGATCTAGCTGACAGTTTCACTTGTAACATTATGGACTTACCCTTTTGGTTCAGAAACAAGCCGAAAAACTGCACAGCATTCTGGCTGCAGACCTCTTACTTTAAGTGCCTTCATAAGACAATCATGTAAGGTCATCCCATTTCGCACATTTACCTGTGAACAAAGGAAAAAAAACTGTAATGAATGATGGCACAATTAGTTTAATTTTTTTTGGAAAATAAAAGTGTTTTTTTTTTTTCCCCTCCTCTTCTTTTCCCTAGAAGTTTCAGTATAAAAGTAACCAGTTGCGCATTTTAAGTTAATAAATACACAAATATACTTGACTTATTTAATGACAGACTGCTGTGCCCTCCCATTTAATTCCCTGCATGTTAAGCCAACATTTGGGACTGGCATGTTTTCTGCTCTTGCATGCTTGAGCAAAGGAAGTTTTGAAGCCATTTTATAACTTTTTAATTTCTTACTAAGTTTCTGTGAAACAATTTTATACAGCACTTATACATGTAGGTAGCCTATAAAAACAACAGAAATGCAGACAAATGGAATTACCTTAAATATAGAAAAAGACTTAATTCAAACTTCAGGAAACTTTGCTTAAGATTGTATTTATTGCTGGTACACTCAGCTGTAGAAAATCTCATAGCAGTGTTCCCTCAAAAAGTTCTACTTCAGCTTTATCTACCATACTTCACTGTGGACATTTAAGGGAAGAAAATGGTGACAGGAATGACTACAATTTACTTCACACAGGCATAATTGTTTACATCAGCCAATTGTTTTCTTTTACTGTTAAATATTTAAGCAACATGTCTTGCTCACATACATTCAAAAAATACAGCACTGAGATAGAGAAACACCGGTGCTCAAAATACAGCCATCCTGTTTTCAAAATGTGTCCTCTAGAATTAGAAAACTGATGACAATGTATTTAAACACAGAAAGACCTTTTTGTGAAGCTTGGTATTTCTACTGCCAAATACACGTCATAGTATTCGCAATGGGAACAGTACTACGTTTCTTACATAAAAGTAACACAGACTTACCACTGTGCGTTGCTTGTTGGGCAAGAAAACCCGAATGGTATTACTCGTTTTAGAAGTATCTGATATTTTGCCATCATCAGATGCTCGGCGTTGATAACCAAACTGCTGGACGATAGTCGGCGAAATACAGTTTGGACCATCAAAGACTGAATCCTTGAGTCCAAAACCGTTACTGATAGTCTTCCAAGCTCCCTGAATGTGCTCCATTGATGCAGTCTGAAAAACAACAAAATTAGGAGAGTGAGGGAAAATTAAAATATACATCGTACAGTTCACCCACATCTGCAAAGTTAGCCCAAGTCTTGAAAGCATTTGCTTTTCTGTACATGCACAGGTCATCGGGCATATATGTGTAATTCCATTCTCACTGCATCTCTGGTGTCCAAGCAGCAGTTTACCATCATCTTAATTTAGACACTTGATGCCTGAAGGTAGTTAAATGCTAGCTGCAGGCCAAAAGAATAGTCCTGTGTGCAAGATATGGTATGCAAGCATTAGCACATTGTATATTTTAAGACAGAAAAAGAGGCCCAACAGAAATTATAATAAACATTAGGGAAAAAAAAAATATATATCTGTTTTTATCAGTGACTCTGGGGGGCTGGCTTGGGTCCTCCTTTCTGTTTTTGTGGTTTGTTTGTTTTGAAAAGAGTAGCAACACTCAGTGACATTTCAGCGTAAGCATCTCCAAGTGCAGAGACACGTACACACCCCTGCACACTGCTAAATGTGTACCCAGTACTACTTTTGCAAACTCAGGGATAATGATAAAGGTATTTTTTTTCCCAGCTCTTACAACTCCAGTACAGTTTGAACTCCAAATCATATTCCAAATGCATCTTATTCAAAACTAAGCAAAGTAAGAAACAGTTCTGAAATTTGAAATGTAATCCTTGCCAAATTGCAAAGTAGTCAGACTCATTACCAAGCTTGCAGTAATAGTAATAATAATAGCAATAATGGAATAGTGAAAATAAGCTTGGTAGCTTATTAACCACCCAAAAAATGCATCCCTTTATAAACATCTGAGAAATTGATATTCAGCACTACCCAGTGTACTTTTGCCACGTTAGTAGATTAATGCCAGCTTTAGTCTTAGGCCTTGTGCACAATCACTATATTCCTGCTCACCTCTATGAAGGGGAAAGAAAGTCATATTAAAGCTGTTAAATCAAAAAACAAGTCAGCCAGGAAGTACCAAAGCAACGGTCTTCCAAACAATCTTAATTCCATCCCCTTATGGCACAGTAAAGCCTACACTGAGAGACCTCTGCTGTTTCCTAAAGCCACCGACAACTCAGTGCAGAACACCAGGCACGCCTGTACTGAACACCTACCAGCAGTTATTCAATCTCGTTTTGTGCTTCTTTGAACCCTCCAATTCATTTCAGGCCCAGCACCCATGATAGAGACCGTGTGCTCCCCCCACCCCAAACAGACACACACGTTGCTCAGAGAAAAAAGGCTGTTTGCTACAGCTGAAGAGCTGAAGTAATGGAATTCACGGAAAACATCTCCACTGGTGTTAAGTGTCCGTTTTGGGATGTCCAGAAGTATAAACTTTTAGTTTCAGAGAGGTTCCACTCAAAGCACAGCTACAAAAAGGTTGGTAAGCACTCGACATTGCTACAGCCCTACACCCAGATGTGACCAGTACCTAGAAAGGAACCATGACCAACACCCTGCAAGAAAAGGGTCTGGTTGATGTGAAACACCTACCACTGTGTGCAGACTGCAGCAGAAGCGAGAAGGAAAAAGAATCCATTCCCTCTGTTTAGTAAACCACTACCTACCTCATTCTCTACGTATCTTTTAATTTATGTAACAAATCCACTGCATGTAATACTGCTAAAAATATTCATGGGAGGAATTATATCAGGTTTCTGTTTCAAATTTCAGTGAAACAACATCATACAGAAAGGAACGGCATAATTCCGGTGCCATTCTCTGGCCTAGAAGTAATCTTCTTTCCCAAAAGACTGCGTATACAAGATTTTCCCATAATCTCTGAAAAGCACACTTCTGTAGTGTGTTCTTACCACCTACATGTTTTTGTCACGTCCTGTTGATATTTTCTAGAAACAGTCCACAGGCACAGAACATTAGCAAGCAAGATGACTGATCTCATTAACTAGGCAACAACGATGGCTAGATGGCAAGTCTAAAAAGATGGCAATGAGAGCAAGAGCAGTACTGATCCTACAATATTGCTACTGTAGCAGTACTGGTACTGGAACTGGTACTATTTCCTGAACTTGTACGACAAATCGAATTAATTTAAGTTTGCAAGAAACATACTCAGTGAAAAAGTTACCTGTTTTCTTCCCTATAAATCTCTCCACCAGCTCACCCATGGGGTCAGGTGAGCACTGGTTCTGCTGAAAGACTGCAGCTGAAGAGGGCCAAAACTGTACCGGAGCAAACTTCAGGCAGTCAACCCGCTCACAAACTGCACCTGAAGTTACTCATGAACCACTCTTAACCCAAAGCAGATCGCCCTGTCAGGGTCTGTGCTCAGCCTTGGTACACCAGGTCAGAAGCTTGGAGATGCGAAAGATGTCAGGCTCTAAACCATAGAGAAGTTTTTCTTGTGTGTACTTTTCAAGGAAACGGACACAGGGTGCATAAATAAAAGGTCTTTTGTGCTCCCTTTTATTTCTAAGGCAACCGGTACATTTGCTTGTCCCCTCTCCCATGAGATCTGTTGTGTACCAAAACCACCTCACCTTTCTCCATGCCCATTAAGAACCCCACACCTCCACCATCCGCTCCACACTGTGGCCTCTTACGCTCCATGCCATTGGGGTCTTACAGGTTAGCTGGTGAACCTTTCTTTCACTGCAGACGTACCCAGTGGCCGCAGACACAAGCACACACATCCCCCCGCCTGCCGTCGACACTCCTGCACCAGTGCCACCAGCTCTGCAGGCCCACTGCTTCAAAGGTTCATAGTGTACCTTAAAATGCCACTGATATCTAAAGCTCTATACGTAATCAAGACCTAGTAGCATTTAGATATTTTAAATTATTTCTTTTTTAAACCTATGGCACGTTAATGACAGTGGTCTTAGAGTTGGTGGGAACAAGGACTGGGAAGACAGAGGAGTTCTGATAAAAGGAGGGAGAAGTGGAGATCAAAGTGAGGAAAACAACAGAGTTCAGCATGCAGAACCAACTACAAGTACAACAATCCAAGCGTTCATAAGTATTTTCCTATACCTAGGAAACAGAAAGGAGAAAAAATGGTACATAAAACAGCAACAACCACGTTGAGCTTACAGATAGCTACAAGAGTAATTAGACAGCAGCAATAGAAAGAATGGGAGTAAATTGCTATATAAGAATATTAAGATGAAACCCAGTCAGTCTGTTCTCTGTCCTCCTCTCCACTTACCCACACTGTGGGGAATCCTTCTTTATTGCAGATTTCTGGGTACTGCACAGGACAAACCAAGCCAAGAGCTCGGCTGGATTTCTCTGCCAGCACGCCGAGGTGCACAACAGCCGGGCAACACCAACACCTCCCTGCTGCTACTGCTCAAGTCAGCTGACAACAACGCAACATTAATTTATTTTGTCATGCTGCCAACGTTTCCTGAAGAATTCAAGTGAAAACAGGAAATGACAAAAAAAATTCGAACTTGCATCTTGACAGAAGCTGGGTTTCGCACCACAAAAAGGTCCTTCCCTACTCCAGCAGCGCCCTGCCCCAGTACCAAAGGCTGCTGAGGCCACAGAAGGGCCTACCCACAGAAGTGAATTTGGAGCCTGCTGCACTCACAATTACAAAAACAAGGTCATCAACTGCTACCAGCCTGCTGCGCAATACAAATGTCAGCAGTACCTTGCATCGTGCAGTCACGTCCTTCTCTCTCCTAGGAGCTTTGCCTCGTGTAAGCGTTTTGCTCAAGGAAACGTGGTACATTCAGAGGCTCTGAACAGTCAGCACTGAGGTAGCTGCAGCTTTCACCAGCAATTCATACATATATAAGCTAGAGGAGGCAGCAGTCATGTATTTCCTTTTCTTATAACTACCACTGCAAAGTGGCAGAAAATAGGAATAAACTGCTGCAGGTCAAGGTAATGTTCATCTGCTGTAGGGAGATTTACTTGAGCGAACCCACCTGAGTCCTCGCTGACTGAGCTTACTGGGTAACTTCGCATCAAACCTGGGAAGGACTCCAGGAGCTTGGGCAGCAAATAGGGAAGAAAAAAAATGGGAAACGACTGTGAAAGAACCTTACACTAACAGCATTACAAGCAAATAAAAATGGAAGACTCTATTCCTGCCTTCCTGAGCAAGCAAGCCCCTGAGGTCTGTGCCTCTGCATCTTGGTGGCAGCCTTGCGACAAAAGGCAGAGGGAAGAGCAGGATGCCCGGCAGGGCTCAAATTGCTGCAGGAGCGCTCTCATGTTCAGCCCTAGTGTCATGTTCTTGAGAGCCTACACGGCACATGTAGATTGCTGCAGAGGACAAGCGTTGGTGTCTGAGGAGAGACAGAGAACTTGTGAACTGTGGCAACTCTGTTCTCGACCTCCTTGGCTCGTTGGAGGGACTCGTCAGGCCTCCAGGAGCCCAGCCAGGAACACCGGGACTCTGGCAGGACACGGGCAGCCACCACACACCTTCCCTCCTCACCAGCCACTGGTCTCGGGGCTGTTATCCGGGCAGAACGGGGCCAAAACAACTGCTCCTTAAGAAATAAGTGAAGAATTACTCACTTTTCCACTGCCCTTTAGCACAGAGGAAACTAGCTTAGAAAACTATATAAATAAATACCAATTCTGAACACAAACAGCTCGTTTCACATACCAATGTGAGGTAAGAGAATGGCAACTACTTGAACTGATGAAAAATGTATAATCCCACAACGTACACACATCATCTGAACACATACACACACTGAATACCAAAAGAAGCACAACAGCAGGAGCCAACAGGACACGGGTTGATCCCACTTCTGGCCACCCTAAGACGTAAGACGTGCAGTGGTGTAGCCTGCCTTTCAGTGCCCAGTCCCTTGTGCCCTAGCACCGATTCCTTTATCTATACGGGGACTTTGCTCCAAACAGCAGTCCATGAAAGCCACTTCCACTGAAACTAAATTTTTTACTCGAAATCTCCCAAGATCCACACCAATTCACCCCAGTGCAAAGCTATCTGATATGTTCTGAAGAGAAGTTTAATTTAAAACAAAGGAAGAAAGATTGTGTAACGCTGCCTTCATAAATACATCATTCTTAGTTTATGCTTATTCCAGAAAAACTAGTTTTTCTTCCTTTAAATGAGTTACGAGCCTGTTTTTGAAACATAATCATTACCAGATAGTAGATCTTTACACTGTGTTCAAGTAGTCCATTGCCAGCTGAATGCTTTCACACATCTTTTTAAGATTTTTCTTCCTGCTACTCTTCACTTTCATGGAAATTACTACAGCCTGTCTACAACCGAAAAACTGCAACAACAGCATTCAGATATTATTTTAAGTATTAAAGTACGAGCATATTGATCCCCTTCTAGAATCAGTACCAGTAGGAAACTGATTTAGTGATTTATTTCACATTAAACACTCAGGCTGCATGGAAAAAAATCTCACTATTCCTCCTCCTTCCACAGCTGTACTACGTGCTGGGACCAAGACTGCATCTTTACCTGGTATTTTTTGCACAGATGGCAGATCTTGATAATTAGTAATTTGTACAAGCATTAAAATTAAAAGCACAAAATGGCTACGTGATGCACACACCTAACTCTAAGCAATTCCTAGAGATCCCTCACTGAACAGTCCCAAAGCTTCATTTCCAAAACCAATTAGGTGGAAAAATCTCTGCCCAATGATAAACACTCCAATGTTTAATAGACTTCAGGAATCTTTTTTTCCCCTCATCAAAGCAGACATTAGGGAGCAGTACATTTGCTCTTATCTAAGCTTTACCAATACACTCCGCAAATGGTGGCATTAGAAAAATTTAATCCCATTCCAAATACAACCAACACTGAACAAAAAACTGGTTTAATTACTGTGAAAGTCCCATTTTCCTGAATCAATTTGTCTGCTAGAACAACTTCTAGTTTCAAGGTTTGGTTAATCCTAATTAATAATATCAGAAACTGAAGACAAACTGCCTGCGTATCGTACTCACGCTGGGAGAAATGGAAGCATGGAGAGGCATCCTTTGGTCAGTAAAAGCTAAAGTAAGCAGTGAGTCAAAACAAAATCCTGTCCATTACAAACTATCTAGCAAATCTAAAAGATACTTTAAGTTACTTTAACTTTTTCTAGAACCACAAAAGCCTTTAGTTTGAACTGTTCAAACTTCAGTCTGTCTTCCTGAAGAGTGCCAAGCTGGTAACGAGGCAGCCCCAAAGTTCACAGCGTACAAAGCTGAACTCCTCTCAGTAGGCTCAGTTTAAGTGCCTTGCCCTTTCCTTTATTTCTGAAACAGATACCAAAACCTTTTAAAGAAAATGTAAATACAGTTCCCTCCTCCCAACAAACACATACACACTTTGCCATTTTTACCCACGCAAACACCCAACAGTCATACTCAATTAATGGCATACATAAATGCAAAGCGAGAGGATAAAAAAGAGAAAACTTTCAAAAAAATTAAAACTTTCAAAATGAAAACTTTTCTTAGAAGGTAGAAGCTTTAAAATTTGCTTATAAGAAATGTTTTCATCTCTGAGAGAGAAAGCTCACTAATGTTTACCCGAGTCTTTCTTAGCCCCCCTCCCATACAGCAATTTTCAATTGATTTAATATTGCATGGGTGAGCAATTGTCTAGGAAAAGCAACACAAAACAACAGCAAAAAAATAAATACATAAAAACACCACACCAAAGAAGTGTCTTCTCTGATATATGGTACTACATTTTTAAAAATAGTTTTACATAGCTGTAGAAGATAAAATATAGAGCCATTCCTATCCTAATAAATACAGCTGTTATGCACGCAAACATAAACACAGGGCAAGAGTTGGGGTTGGTTTAACAACCCAAGCACATCTCGCGTGCATCTAGAAGGCTGGGGATTTTCCTTCTGATGTTTTGCATTTAAAGAGATGAACACCATAAAGCAAGGTCCCTCTTGGTAGAATCGACTTTAAAAAAAAAAAAAAAAAAAAAACAGTTTTTTTTTCCTAAATGTAATTGTCCAAAAAAGACAAACAAACAAACAAAAACCCCTGACCCACAAAATACAACCTTTCCACCTCAGTTATTCTGATCTTTTAAGCATCTTCTCTAACCTTTTTCTCAGCCATTCATTTCTTATCATTCTGTTGCTGCTATAACTTGAAGGTATTCAAGGAGGGAAAACACGGTGCGGAATACGACCGCTCAGTTTGATACATTTCCAGACTGATTAAACCTTTGCAAGTCTATTAATTTTCTGTATTTAAGATCAAAACTTTGGCTAGTAAGCATAAACCAAATCATACTGCTCTGCTTTTACAGCCCCAAAGTTCTAAACTGTTTTTTTTTCTGAGAAAAGCAGAACAAGTGTAAAACATTAAAAAAAAAAATAATAATAATAATGGTATTTTGCATTTCTGAAAGCATGATTAAAAAGAAAATAAAAAGCATTTCCTCTACAGCAAATACAGGCAGCACGCCATGCTGGTACTTTAGCTCTGCGATCATGGAGCTCTTCAAAAAGCACCACCTTCTATGCCAATTCTCAGTAAAGGCATAGGAAACCATCTTTCTTAATAAGTTTCTGTTCCTAGGCTGGATTTTGGGCTCTGGTTATGAGGTATTTATCACAAAAGCTATCTGCACCTTTGATTACTTTGTGCCTGCTCTCCTCCTGGTGGTTGCAATGGCTCCAGGCTACTCTTCCTGAACACCTGCTGCTAACATCTGTTGGGCTTGTCCTTTCCACATGGAGAGCCTGCTTGTCAGTCGCCCATTTCTTCACAGGGAGTTGATACCAAGTTCAAACTCCGAGCTCTGTAACTTTCCCTACGAAAGCCAAATTCCTTCAATTAGAAGAAACAGAAGCACTGAACACTCTGCGGGTATCTAAAAGAACAGAAAGTGATACAAAATCTAAACCCTTCCCTTTCCCAAAGCAAAGAACAGTCCCAGGTAACAAGAAAACTGCTGTGGGCATATCCAAGCACTCGATCGTACCTTTTTACAGTTCTAGTTAAGTACTGTTGATGACTTTAGATTCACAATAAATAAATAGAAATAAAATTACTTTTAGAATTGTCACAAAAGGATGAGGGAAGCTGGGAAAGTACGCGTTTTTTTGCACTTATGTCCAAGGTTTGCCAACAAAGCATCTGAACTCAGCAGGATGTAAAACCTAAGCTGATTTAGTAACTGTTACTTGAAGCATAATGCCCTAGAATATTTATCTTATAATCAAAATTGATAAATATCAAGAGGTGTTCACTCCATGGTTTTAAGGTGTTCTCTTACATCTCAGACTACTGCAGCTGAGATGATATTTCAGACTCTCACTTTTCAATTTGGTCAATTCAAATGCACTGCTAGAAACAAAAAGCATACCGAACAGTGCTTCTTATACCTGACTGTATCAGAGTCACATCACAAGGCACCCTTGCCACCCTCAGACTTCTTGTTTCTCACCACGTTAACTTCTCCATGAAGTTCCACGTCCCTCCAGGAAAGACCCAGGCAGGAGGCAGCCCTTCAGGGGGCTGCGCAGCGCAGAGCAGGGCTTTGACTTTCCACGTGTATGGTACATTACACAGGCAAGGCAGCCTCTGTATGTACAGCTGATAGCAAGACTTGTGGAAAAAAATGCTTGTCCATTCTCAGACATGTGCTTATTTGCATTTTGAACTTGCTCATGCTTGAATTGTTTCAAGTATGGATGAAAGCCCCAAACTGTGTTTAGAGTTCCCTGGAACTCATCCACTTTACAGCAAGGATGAAAAAGTTACTCAAATGTCAGCAATCCACCAAACGCCCTTCCCACACAAGTTCTCCAGAATTAAACAAAAGCTGCTGAGAGCCTCAGCACAAAGAGGCCCCGGCTCTCTCCTCCCCAGCTGCATGTAGGAAACGAAGCACCACTGAGGACACCACCATGGCTCCTTAAACAAACCCCAGCTTTGCTGAAAAGGAAGGCAGCCCAAGATTAGGTTAATTAAATAACTACTGGGAGGTGCAGCTTATGAAGGCTATGCACGTCTGAATTGTTGTGTACAGTTCAAACGTAACACAACTGCTATTAAAAATGTTACAGAATAGCAGATAATGCTGCATGATCTGTTCAGTTAGAGCAGGATTCAGTGATCCAGCTGAGTCAAGAGTTAGCTGTCCTCTGCACTCACCCCGGCCAGTTTTCAACTGGTAAGTTCAGTTTATGACATGTGAGCCCTGAGCCAGAACCAGCAGAGCCCCAGGGAGGTCAGGGCTGCAATTTTAAGGGCCTGGGTATGGACAATGTACAAATCCACACCCGAGGGGCGAGGGGAGAGTAGGGGCAAACAGCACCAAGAAAGGATTGGAAGGAACCTTGAAGATACATCTCTGGGAGCTTCCAGCATGAGAATTAATGATTCAATTTGGATTTTATAGCCAGTTATGTGCACCCGAGAATGGTTCAACGTATGCATCTGCAATATGAACCAAACCTAACGTGGTAATACTCCAGTATTTTAGTTACAAAGTGCCTGGACAGTTTTACCAATGTTCTTTTACTGTTTCCAATGCACAGGTATACGAAACTTGCATAAAACGGCAAATAAAAATTGAATCTAAGCAGAATTTACCAACTGAATACAAGCAAAATTACTTAATATATGCCAAACATGCACTGTCCTTAGTGCCTGAAGAGAAAAATTACATTCCGGTTTAACTCTATCTTACATTATCTCACTAAATACTTTTAAGAAATTACAGTTCTTACCTGGGTGGGGTTTTATTTATTTATTTAGCAGAGTGTTTCAGAGGTACAATCTCAGAAAAACAAAACAAAACAACCAAAACAAAAACCTCACCACTTGAAAGATAACGCCACAGACTTGATTTGTATCAGGTCTACATTACCCACAACAGATCACAACAGTAGTTGGGAGAAAGGCAAATGCTATTTAGAGAGAAGTATCAATAAAGTTCTAAACCGGGGAGGGGTTTTCCTCTACAAAGTAAACATCCACGGAGACTGACTAAAGCAAGAGCTTAAGTTAAACACGCGCTTCTGGTAAAGCAAATGCTGGAACTGCTGTAGACATCATACCAATTTTGTGGAATTTTTCAAAACACAAAAAAGCAAATTTCAGCAGTAGTCAGGGAATACAAGCACAGAACTTGGTGTGCTAAGGTTCCATTCCTACTAACAGTGACCAGGGGACTTGGAAGAAAGGAAGAGGCAGAGCAAAGAGGAAGGGAAAGACAGAAAGTGGTTTATACCTTTAGTTCTCCTTTACGTGAACGAAGTCCTATGACAAAACGATGAAGTACATCATCTGTGGAAAGTAAGACAAAAAAAAAAAAAAAAGAGATTTACTACTTTAATAGACAAACATACACACCAAATTAATAACCAACAGATTATTTCATGAATTACATCAGCATTAGGGTTAACTTGTCTTCTCTCTATTCTACTACCTTTCGGGGCCCTCCATGATGTTTACACACTTCAGGGCAATGAGATGCACTGTGTAAGGCCAGGCTGCAAGACAACCAAGACAAACATGCCAGTAACAGCTAAAGAATCTCATTCTTATTCAAGAAACGTCATAAAAATCTTTTACTGCTGAAACTCACTAAAGTAAACAGCAAGTACATCCTGAACGCTTTCTTCTCAGCCATCGGGCCCTTACTTACACAGCAACCACCTCGCTGACTCAAACACTGCAACAAACCCTGGATCCAAAAACAAGAAAGGAAAAGGTAACAAGGCAAACCTCTGAGGCTCTCTATCTTGTGTACAAGCATTAAGTGCAAGAGGAGGAATTCCCAGGGAATCTGCAGAAGCCTTGGTTAAAGATACGAAGCTCCAATTAGTTAGCAGGGTCTGCTCCAAAAGGTTGCCCAGGGGGCAGCTGGGTTTCAAGCACCTCCACCAACACAAGCTCTGCACAGCTTCTCTGAGGAGCCCGGTCCAGAATTTGACCACATGCAGAGTGTTTTTTTTTTAAAAAAAAAAAAAAAAAAAAGTGATTTTGCTGTTTTCAGATGGAGTTTCACGTATCTGAATTTGTGCCCATTGCCTCCTGCCATCACTGGGCCCCCTGAGAAAAGCCTGGGGTCCTCCCACCAGGTATTTTTACGCATTGACACAATTCCCCGAAAGCCTTCTCTTCCTCAGGCTGAGAAGTCCCAGCTCACCCAAGTCCATCCTTATATGAAATAAGAGGAAGTACACAAGGAAAAAAAAAAAAAAAAAAAAAAAAACTAGAAGAGCCCTTATATTGCTAGTTCACTTTCAGTTGCCAGTACTGTCTCTCCTGGACAGGGCAGGTGTGTAGGGGCAGGAAGCTAAAATGATTTTACCCAAGACAGCAAGCTCCCAAAGCCTAGCAAGAAACCAGAAGAATGCTTTGTGATCTTCACCCTACACTACTTATTTTAAACCTCCTGACAGTCCAAACCGTACATCTACCCAGCCTGCACAGCTCTCTGCAGCCTTCAAGCGTGCTCCACGCAGAGCACTGCGATGCTTTCCGTGGTGGAAAAGGATAAAACAGGGGGACTGTGGAGCAGGCAGGGAGCGGGGGCCTTCGCACAGCACCGAACAAGCCGAGGGCTTTAGTTCTAGCAGGACTGGTGAGCAACGACTGAACTCAGGGAGAGCATTTGCTAGCAGAATTGGCAAGGAGGAGAATGTATGCAGTGAGCTGACAAAAATCCCAGCTGTTATTGCAGACGGGAGGCTCCATTAAATCTGAGAAGTAGAATTGTTTACCTAAGACAATAGCAAAATCAAGGCAGAAGAAAACTACGCTGTGCTGGAGGAAGTGTGCCTACTGCAGGATTTCCACCTGAGCCACTCCACAGGACAAGGGACGGAGCAGGGGAAGCAGGTGTTCTGCATGGGGAACACTGAAGGAGAGCACGCTCACCCCAGATTACTCACAGTGTCCGAACACCGCCTCCGAAACAGTCACGATTGCTACGATCACACCGAATTCACAGCCATCAAGAGTTTGAAGCACAGAGCTGTGAAGCGGCAGCTGTGTTTCAGTGCTGTCAGGTCACTTTGGAAGTAGATGCTGACGGCGTTAGGAAAGCTACCCGGACCGGACCGGAGAGGAGAAGCACAGAAGCTCGGCATTTCGCTGTCTGTGAGCCCGGCAGCCCGCAGAGGGGACGTTCTGGGTGTGCTGCTGCCCATGCAGACCACAGCATCACCCTGCCGTGCCACACTCGCTGTTTCCTCCACTGTGCACTACCATCGGGCAGGCAGATATGGCACTTTGTCACTGAAAATCTATTCTGAGCAACTGTATTAAATGCATTTTCTGTTGAGCGAAGGAACCGGCAGCTTAAAATTAATTAACACTCGCTGGCCTTCTTGGAAATTATGACAAAAAAACCTCCTACTACCCTTACTCCTCGGCTGCGCTATTAACTCCCATCTTTCAAATTACACCGCCTATTTAAAGGCTCCACATGGGAAACTGAGACAGACAAAACACTCAATATACAAAGGAAACCAAAACAGAAAAACAAAAAGAAAAGCCTCTTCCAGACATAAAATATGCAAACAAAAAATAAAAAATATCTTGCAGCCACGGCAGTAATACTATTTCTGGTGACTGAAGGAAAAATATTTTCAAGCTTCAGACAATTTTAGTCTCAATCTGCCTGATAATTTTATTGAATATTTTCTTCAGAGCATATTGTGCTTCTGCAAAACAAAATAATTCCAGGTACCGTCCTGTAATTTAACATCAGAAGGGCAGATCTTACTGGAATAGGTAAAAATAGCTCCAGTGAACATGCCAAAGGAGAGTCTTTCCACTATATGGCCACTGCTTAGATTGCAACATCAGCTGGCTCTCTTTTTATAACCTCTTGATTGCCAGTGAACAAGTTACACAGAGAACTTAAAAGGTTTGAGGAACAGAAGAGCAAGCTCCGAAACCCCTTTCAGCTGAAATCGATCCACTGGACCACCGACACGAAGGCTTTGCTGCAGCACGCTGTTAGTGCCTGGGTAAGCTTCCCAATTGCTTCTAAAAGCATTTAATATGAATGATGTAATTCCGAAATACAACTTATTTTTTGCTAAATGTCAGCACAAACCTAGAGGCTTGCACACTCTCTCATTTCTTGTGGCTGCAACTCAGCATGGTAGCCCCCTGCCTCCCCCAGCACCTGCCCTGGGCTGCTCCCCATCAACCCATTTGGGCCAATTTCTGCAAACACATCCCCCAGCCCCGGGCACCTTGGAGCACCTGAGGATGTTCTCTTCCATGCTTCCACAGAAAGGCAGCATCCATGGCAGCACAGACATCTACAGCTGCTAGGGCAGCGCTCAGCAAGGCACAGGGGCTGCTGCGCTACAAGCTCAAGCTCTTTTAGCCACCACTTGACTTACTGATGGCCGAAACTGCTCAGCTTTCTAGCTAGGTACAAGGAAACCAGTCTCCTCCCACCTTCAACACCACGCGCAGCCTGACGCCTTCTCAGGCCTACGTATTGCTACTGACTGGACACGGCTTTCTGAAGTTATTGAAGGGGAGAGGGAAAAAAAAAAAAAAGACACAAAACAGCAGGACGTGACTTAGCTTGCACAAAGTTGCTCTTACATTTTTTACTTCGTTCTATAAAAGACTGAAGGAATGTCAGTATATTTAACTCTCCGTACGCTTGGGATTGCTGCCCTGGTAAGAACCATGCCTTATAGCACCCCGCGGCCCCAGCAGTGTGTGCCCATACGAAGAGCTAGGCGTAGGTCTAGCAGGAAGAGTTGGGACATTGGCCGAGTGTTTTTACAACCATGCAGGTTTTACAATAAAATACAATAAATGCACAAAGAACTGATAAAACAAGCGGGTATTTTACTGGGCTTCTGAAACAGATTAGACCTAAAGAAATTCAGGTTCTATCAGAGATTAGTAAAATAATGGAACTTTTTACCTGACAAGAACTTGCAATTAACAGTTGCCAGGTAAACTCTGAACCTCTGAAATCCTGAAAAAAGGTTTTATACAACCTGAAGCTGGAGTCGCATCCCACAGCACACGTGTGATCAACGTTCGGTGCAACTTAAAAACAAAGTTTCTAAAACAAACCTTAACAAAATCAAGTTTTACTGCGCATCAGAACACGCCTTTTCAACTGGAATAACTCATTTCAGAAGTTAGCACAGGTTCTTTCATCTTCACATTAAACAAGACCTTTACAAAAATGTTTTATTTTCAATGATGACGACTTGGGAATCAGGTATCTAGCATTTTTGATAGCAATAAATTAGGAATTTTTAAAAATCTTATAAAACTTAACTTGTATTTCTTCCTCCCAGCAGCACTGCCATGCCTGAAGCCCTCCCTCCCCTGCAGGACGGCCGCCCCCGTCCCTGCAAACACAACTTCCATGCCAATTCCACGCACCTGCAAGGGAATTCTCACCTTCACCTGTCTTGCTGGGATCCCTTCAGGTTCCCCAAAAAACTTGTGTGTAAAGTATTGCATGCAATTTATTCTGAACAGGGGGAGAGATGGACTGAAGCAGGAAGGCTGGCAATACCCAGCTGCCCAACAAGCAGTTGTGGCTGGGCAGGGGGTTGGGAAGGACACCTCCATCTTCTCCGCAGGTAGGAACAGCGGGCAGTGCCTTTAGTGCTACTCTAACAGACCGAAGAGACCACTCTAGAAAATCCCAAAAGCACAGCCAGACTTTGGGCAAGCATGATTAAATGGTGGAGAATGGAACAAGACAGTGGAACATGCAAAAAGCCCCAATTACTGATGGAGGTGACAGAGACATATACTAGGGCAAATGACGGCCAAACTGAACGGCTACAGAAAGACAAAAAGGCCAACTGGTTGCATATGAACCTTTCTCAATACGTACTTAAAAGTCAGCCCTACAAAGGTAGCATTAAAGACCTCTTTCTTCTAGCGGGGCACCACCTTGCATCTCTCTGGGGCCTGCCTCTGCAGCTAGGTGTTCCTAAAGCACTCCTTGGCAGAGCCCTACCTTCTTCTCTAGTGGAAAAAGTTATGTAACAAAGCGCTGTGATGGGGGCTCTGAGCCATTTTTTAAAGTCTAAACCTCTGAGCTAGCTTTAATTAATATGGTTAACCCCACGCCACACCCAGCTTCACAGTAGTGAAGCAACCTCCCTGGCTTGGGAACTAAAAATACACAAGATGTCTCAACTGCTCTTAACCGATACTGTGTACTTCAAGTGGAAGGCGTATGAATTCACACCTTTTTGTCAGCTGTTAGCCAGAAATGAGTACTTTGGTGTGAAACCAGCAGCATGCACGCAGCACAAGCTGAAGTTTGAAACGGAGCCACCTAATGCAGCAGTCCAAGGCCACTGCAGCCATCGGTCCAACACCTGCAAAGAGCCCCAAGCAGCAAGCGAGATGACCCCACAGAGCAATGCCACTGAGCTGCCAATAAAGGCCCTGCCAGCAGGTTGCAGATAATGCAAAGACAACGAGGCAGAGACACACACTCACCATGCACTAAGGTTACCTGCAAGGCAATTCAAAGTCTTTTGCCTGAGCTAAAACCAGTCGGCTCTGAGCTGTGCTAGAGCCCTGCTGTGTTTGCGGCAGCACGCAGACGTGAGGAGCATGCCCAGGAGAAGCAGAGCACAGACACACCTGCGACAGCAAACAACCGCGCTGACCTGCGTTTGCCACTACATTGTTCCACACGAATCCTGAGCTTTTGCTCAAGCTGAGCTCTAAAAAGCTCGTCACTCCCCATGAGCGGGCAGAAACCTCTGCAAAATAAGTGATTCGATCACATTAGATCCCTTAAAAAATACTCCGTTATGTAAACATTCTTGCTTATTATCGGTTACAATTCTTAGCTCTGAAATCTGCCCAGAAAATGCTCCACTCCTTTCCCAATGACTCAAGAACTTTTGTTTATCCTCATCTACTGTACGCTCTGCAGCATTTCAGTACACAAGCTGACCATATTCTATTAAACTGTAAAAGGTCAGCACACACTGCTGCAATAAAATCAACTTTGTGTGAAATAGATGACATTTATAGTACAAACACAATATTCAAGTCACTAAAGGAATAAGCGTATGCCAGCTGCTTTTCAAAGCAAAATTGTTGTTTACAGAAAAATAGTGTACGCAGCAAGAGCCAACAGAGCACTGCGAATTATTCACAGAACTCTGTCCAAAACAGACTTGCTTTTCAGAAAGCCTACAAACATCACCAAATATGTATCTGGATCACCGGTGGAGAAAGCCGTACAAAGTAAGGTGCGTTTAGTTCATGCTGTCTCAAAACAAATAAGCTAGTGCATGGTCTTTGCTTAAAAAAAAAAAAACTTTTTAATTTGTCATCAAGGCAACATTTTTCCCCCATTTCCTAGTGTTGTATCATCCTTTCTTTTAATTAACTTGTAGAGCTGACAAAATGCTTCCACAACCTTATTCAATACACAACAGATTTCTAAGTTAGAAGCTTCTTTCAGCTACTAGATTTCATACCAGAAATACCAAAGGCTTTTGTGGAAGCCATCGTGTACCACACTGGTGCAATGGTGATGAAAACGCCTGCTCATGTACAAACTGATCTTAAACTTACTGAAATCATGCTTAAATTATCATACTTGAAATTTTAGTTAACTCGTAAGTTTTAATCTTGCTTTTTGTATTTTTGTTACTTCCTGAAATAAAGATAATTTGGACTTATGCAATTCGGTATTTTTATGAGAAACAGAGCGCTCACTTCTATTCCTCTTCTCGCAGCTGCAGTCTCTAGATTTCTGCATTTTTAAGTTGGAATATGCTCCGTGAGCTTACTGTTTAAGAAACAACCACCCCTTCCAATTACTCATCTGTTTCAAGCTGCATTTACATAGAACTTTTGGAAATGAAACCGCACGCAGGAACTTTTACCCTTGTGTCCTCAGCAACTAGTCTCACATGGCCATGCCATCCAGCTGTCCTTCATCCTCTCCTCCAGCAACTCTTGGGCACACAAGCTTATTTTGACTAACCAGTTAAGGAGAGGCATCAAGAATATAAAGTTCCTACACTATGGAAGTAGGGAGCCAGAGCACAACAGAATCCTTCACTCTTGCAGCCTCTCCATCAGCTGGGCACCGCAGCACAAGCCTTTGGTGTGCCAGCTGCAGCAGCACCTCGCCACGTGATGAAACCAAACCAAGAAAAAACCTCCCTCCTGCCTAGCTGGCAGGCCAAAAAGGTAGACAAGCAACATATGAATAGAGAGAGAGGGGGGAGAAAAAGCCTGGAGAGTGCTCAAGCACAGCAATATCAAATACGGGGAGGCAGGAGATGCTGGAGGTACCGGAAAGCTGTGGCAAAGGGAACGAGTGAAGGTGTCAAGGAGGGGAGAGACGGCATCTTTGCAGCAGAGATGATCACACACCCAAATGCAAATATGTATTTAGTAGATTTATTGGCTCATGTGCTCACATGACTTTATTAGTAATATAAGAAATAATTTAAACATTCTGTATATACAACTCAAAGATGAAGTTATCAGCACAAGTCCTGCATTTGAAACTAACTGATTAAGGACTGACTTAGTCATCATAATTTCAACTAGCAGCTTTTGATTTCATCTCCCGCAACAGCTTTAGAGCTAACAGCTCTCACCATCTCATCTTAATTTGTTTTCAAGGACAGAAAACAGGGAAAACTTGTTTTTTCCCTCAACTCCTGGTTTCCCAACAGTGAATGAGACAAATAACTAAACTGGAGGGGAGGAGGGCGGTATATGCCCCAGAAGAAACTACTGCTGATTTAGCACACCAAGAAATGCTGACCAACAACTTCCGTGGCTCATGTTTGTGGTTTATAAAATATGAGTTATTTTAATAAGTTATAGTAAGTTCAGGCCCTGAGACAGCAGTAAACTTCTTGTGTAATTTGAATAGACTCTATTGCCATTAAAAATAAAAAATGAAAATTCTTATGTACACAGCAAAAGCACTAAACTGAAAAACATAGTTTTATTTCTTTGGAAAAAACAGATATTTTGTCTTCTACTTCCAGATTTTCTTTCAAAGCAGGTTAGTCAGCAGTGTTGCACAATAAGTTGTCCAGTCCTGAAGATATTAAGTATGGCAACAAACCACATGAAAAACACATTCCAGATTTCTGAAAGCAGCACTGCTCCAACCCAAATAAGCTAGTCCGCTTCTGATTTAATAATCTAAGACTAAATTGCTCACCATATTAATCAATCATCCATTTCATATGCATAAAATACAGACCCACACTCATTTTTATGATTAATTGTAGCCTTAGGGTTTGCCTACGGAAAATATTCTTTAAGACAACCTAAATTAAAGCCATTTCCATTCTTAACAAGTGCCCACATAACAGATTTAACTGAACTGCTAGGAATTCACTCTCACATGCATCAGTGCAATCCTTTCTCCTGCACCCACACTGCAGACACATCCTAGAGGATAAGCCTATCTATTGAAATTTTATCCTGGCTTACCCAATGAAGAAATCTTGGGCAATATTTGGAGCTGGGCTTCTCAGAAGCCAAAAAAAAAAAAAAAAAAAAAAAACCTTTAAAAGTGCTGGAAGTTTTTTGTACAAAAATATTTTCAGCCATTGTTGTTCTGGGTGGAATCTCAGGCTGAGCCCATCAGAGCCCCTGGCTTTGCACAGCCACAAGGTGCAGCCGGGGGCACCTGTCCTGCTGGGGCAGCCCCCCCGCAGCTGGCTCCGAGGTCCCATTGTCCAAGGGAAGGCCCCTGCACTTACGGATGTCACTTAGAGGCTAAGGAGGAAAAAAAAAACCTGCTCGGGTTATTGTGCCTGACGTAGGCGAGGCACACAATGGCGAGGAGCAGCGGTGCTGTCGGTGGGGGCCGGTTCCTGCTGTGTACATTTGGGTTGCAGATAAAGAGTCCGGGAACAGCGCTGCCCCGGAGCCGCACCACGTCCACACGGCGCAGCCGGGACAGCTCGGAGGGAACCAGGAAACCGCTGCCCCTCGCCCTGCTTTCTGAACCGAATCTACGCGGAAAACAAAACCCAAACCCACGGCTCAAGCAGAAACGCGCCTGAGGAGCCGCCGGTCCCGCCGGGCCGCCCCGAAGCCGTTTTCCCTTCACGGCCCCGCGGGCCGGGCAGCAGCGAGGCCGCGGGAGGCCGGGCGCAGACAAAGCTCCGGCCGCGCTGAGCAGGCCCCGGCGGGCGGCCTGGAGCGGGGCAGCCGCTGGGGGCCCCCCGCAGCTCGGGGCCGCCTCAGCCCCGGGGCCCGCCCGGGGGGGCTCCGGGAATGGAGGGGGGGAGGTGCGAGGGGCGGCGGCTGCCGCCGCGGACCCCCCCCCCACGGCCCGGGGCTCGTCGGCACCCACCCGCCCGCCCGGCCCCGGCGGCAGCACCGCCGCCCTCATCCTGCCCCCGGCCCCTGTCAGGGGGCAAGCGGCCGAACGGGAGCTGCCCTCGCGCCCGGGGTTCGGCCGGCGCTGCCCCGAGAAAGGAGAAGGGAGAAGGAGAAGGAGAAGGGGGCCGCCCCGCAGCCCCTCCGCCCCGCAGCCCCTCCGCGCCCGCCGCCGCTCCTACCCGTGTCCCCCCCCGGCGGCCGCCGGCTGCGGGCCCCGCTCCCGTCACTCGGCGCCGTCCGTCCCGTTCCGCATCTAAAATGGCGGCCTCCCGCTCAGCCAGACATTTATCCGCCGCCTCATCGAGCCGCCGGCGCTCGGCTCCTTCCCTCCCGCCTGCCTCCCGCCGCCCTCCCCGCGGCCCGAGCGCCGAGCGATCGCTGCGGCTCCTCCCCGCCGCCCGCCCCCCGCCGCCATTTGGGAGCTCAGGCGCCGCGGACCCGCCCTGGGGGCGCCCCCGCCGCCCTCCGCGGGGCGGGGAAAAGAGTTAAAAAAAAGCTAATTTGGAGCCTCTTCCCCTGGAGGGGTCAGGGAGCAGGGCCCTGCGTGCGCCTCAGCGCAGTGGGGATGGGGAAGCCCAGGGGACGTGGCGGTCACTGCGCCACCCCACAGCGGGCTGCAGGGAGAGCCCCTGAGGAGTAACGCGGCTCCACCACGACTTTTCACGCACATTGGTGTTTATAGCTACAGAAGTTCCCTCAGGTGTTAGTCAAGTGAGCGTTAGAAAGAGCCTCCAGGAGAATTGTCGCGGCCCTGTTTGGGATTGCTCTGCAGAAGAAGCCATGTTCGGCTATAAATCAAGGATCGAATTTAGTTAAAAAAAACTCACTAACTCTGTAGAAACATACCAAAGGGAAGGGAAAAAGCAGTACTGTAGGGCTTGCTTCTCCTAAACACCAAATAAGAAAGAAAAAAGACCTCAGCTACTGGTGCCCTCCAGGAAGAAGTGTGGTTGCCAAGTAATAGGAGAGTGAAACAGTGACAGCAGTAAGCACCCCTACACAGCTGCAACAAGTGGCCCTGTCCCTGGAATACCATGATTCAATACCTTATTCCTACATATTCTGGAAATTATTCACTTATTCCAGTGTAATATTGCCTTTTATTTTGAGGATATTGCTAAAACAAAGAAAAGATTTAACTAATCTTTTGTAGCATTTTTCTACAAGGCTAAATACATCAGTTGTGTTGAAAAACACCTCTTTCTCCCTACTGCCATGGACTCAACCTACCTAAAAAATAAAAATAAAAAAATCAAACAGCCAAACAAAAACCCAGACCAAGATCACATCTATAAAGGATAAAATTTACAAATGTGAATCATACTTTACAATTTTCTCGTGAGCATCTTTTCTCTTGTGTCACATTTAAACTGACAATGTCCGCTGATGCACAGTCACGTAAACAGGATTCGTAACCATGTATCAGTGCTGGCCCAAGAGAAATGCATACATCCAAAGCAGTGCATATAGTGACTATTCACGTGTCTTAAGACTAAGCATGTCCCTACAACATTGTAGACAGCAGTACAGACTTTGGCAAAAGAACCTCAAAATACAGTAAAATATGAATAAAAACATGGCATGAGAAGTTTAAAAAGAAAAGAGGATAGAACAGATGCTCACTTAAAGGGTGGTTTTGACAGAATACCATTCATACGATTTTAAACTTTCACAAAGAGTGGAAAGAGTAGTAGTAGCTATGGAACAAGTGACTACAGACAGGGAGGAAAGCAAGCCAAGTTTCAGATAGTTAAACAATGTAAGTTAGAGTTGGGTGGTGTGTTTTGTTGTTTTTTTTTCTTCCCTGCATTGTAGAATTTAAGTTTTATACATGTTTACAATAGGACATCTTATATATGAAGCTAGCAAAGCAGCGTACTTGTTTTGCTGGAATGGAAACTGTAGCACAGTCTGTTCTCATTAATTATTTTTGTTGTTTTATCCTGAAAAAAATCAAACTTGGTTTTATCCATACCCAACTAAGAGTGGATGCTCTTGGGCTGTTAATATTGCATACCTTTTCTCCACTCTCACCAGCATCTTTTCAGCCAAATAGCAGAGCTAAGCATTGGGAGTTTTTATTTTCCTATGAAAATAACATCTAACTCCCCATATGGGCAGCACAAGAGATGCCTCTCCACAAAAGCTTCAGCATTTATCATCATAGATTAAGTGGGTAGCGACTTTGTTACTTCCCTGGAAAGCCTAGATTCTGGAAATAGATCCATCTGAGCAATTCATGCACTCAAAGAATTCAGTGAAAGCTAGTCAGGCTATGAGATGGGGTTACATAGGCTTCTGTGTCTGCAGATTGTAACCACCAAAGATTTCTTTTAGTAAATCTTTTGAGTATAAAGTCATCCTTTATGATATAGAATAGACTGTCCAATACAAACCGAGTATATGCTGTTACTACTTTACAGTTCACTTCAGTATCTATTTTTAAATTCACTTTAGTTTAAATTCACTTTCAGGGTCAAGCCAATTTAAGTGCTTTAAGACAGTTAACAAAAGAAGCTTTACGTGAAAGCTCGGTATGTTTTACATACACATACCCCTTGAGACACTCTGCCAGAGGTAAATATATTGTGCCATATTTAACTCCACAGTACTGCAAACACATTTTCCTAGGTTTATTGACCACTTCATTCTGTCTTTATACACTTTTTTTCTTGGTTATTCCTTTTTTTTTCCCCCCTTTCCTACTACTATAAACACGTTCATTTAGGAAGCATATTTATCTAGGGGAAAAAAAGAGTTCTTTGTCATGTCAAGGGCTATAGTCCTCTACAAATTTGTAGATTCCTTCTTCCAGAATCAATTCCATCTCTAATACTATGGCCCACCTATTAGGCACACCTATGCCTATGATTCTTGGGTGGTCCTTACATAAACTTAAGAACAAAAATATTTGACAGAAATGTCAATTGCAATAGATTTCAAATGTGAGTTTGTGTGGAAGCACATCAGAGTGAAACTGAAATAGTTTTTCATTAAGCAATACAGAAATAAATTATTCTGAGAGAGCAGCCTATAAATAGTAAGCAACAGTTTTACTGGAAAAAAATGGTATGAGGCTTTCTTCACTGATAGTCTTACATAGAGCATATTCTTAAACTTTTCAACAAGCTGTCTACCAGTTTGCCATCCTCCATATGCTCCCACTGTAATTTATGGTATTATAGATATCCAGTGTCTCGAGGCTTATTGCATGTAGTGCAGCAGAGAATTTCATCTTCTCCAATTTCAGTGCAATGCAATTGCTTCTAGGAAAATCCAGAGGTGCTGCACTACCCCAGCCAGTTCTCTCAAACTGCTCTCCAGACAGGAGGTGTTGCTTTCTTGAATTTTAGGTACTCATTTGCAGTGCCTATTACCAAGATTTATTTTTCCTCTAACATGAAATGAAGTAGTGCCACACAGGAATACTGCTCAGAAGTTTGAAACCTGAGAACATGAACACAGGTCCTGGTTACAGACCATTGTCCCTGCTGCATGACTCAGCTCATGTCCACCGGCTCATTCCATGTTACACACCTTGGCTGCCCATTTGTTTGCAAATGATGAGGAAAAAAATAATACAGATCATTAAAGCCACATAGTTTCAAAGTGATCTGTTAAATTGTATCTGACATAGCTGTATTTTGTTAGGTAACCATAGCTGTGGCCATCTGGAGTTAGAAATAGATTTGAGATAGCAGTTAGATTCTCAGCAAGAGGGCTGAGAACCTGAGCCATGTACCTTTTGTCAGAAACAGAGCCTAGGAAGCTTCCAAGAAGAGCTTAATACAAGCTTGCTAAGTTAATTGGTATACCACTGTATACTGAGAATATCAAAGCAAGAAAATAGTTTTTGAGTAATGTTTTCCTAAAGCAGAGATGCTGAAGCATGGATATTCTGCACAGTGAATAAATATTCAGTTTGAATAAGTAATGTGAGCTCTAATAGGAGAAAAAAAAAAAAAAGCTTTCATTTGTTGCTGTTTGAAGAATCATTGTTACTTCATAGATAATAAATACAGCAGTTTGATTTATACATGTATTCTATTTTTGAAACCTAACCAAGCTGGTTTATTGGGTTTATTTTGACTTTCTGAAGAAGTCTAACCACAATAAAATGTACTCAGAGCTAGGTACCACAGTTTAAAAATAACAAGCATAAATAGCTCCTTCCTGACAAGCTTCTTAGAACCAAGCCTGAGCATATAATTGCTCAGCTTCAGAAGGTTTCTATTATTATTATTTTTACCTGATACAGAGCTACATAAATAGTCTGGTCATCTGATTTGGCATGACCTCAAGCATTATTTTTCCTGTGCATGAACAGTTTCTGGTGTGCAGTAACCAAACCTCATTCAATACTTGATTTCTCTAGAAGTTGCTCATTGTAATGATGTACATTAGGATGACAGTAAAAAATTCAGCTTCGCTTGAAGAATCACAGATACTGAACCAGGAGCAGCTGAATAAAAAAGGAAGATTTAGATGCATACACACATCTGACTAGTGCAGACATATGCACACGTTCAGAACATACGGAGGGATGATAGGCAACAAAAAGCAAAACTTACAATTTTGTTACCTTTTCATTGGTCTTATAACTTGTGATTCTTCAGAAAACAAACTTTTTTTTTTTTTGGAAGAAAACACTATTCTTGTACTCACATGGCTGTATTGAATACAGAAAGGCTAGCTTATGCTCTTTTTGACATCACACAGCGTTTATCAAAGGTAGATCCTAAGAGACAAGGGAATCAAAAGCAGTCTAGGCAGCATATCTAACAGCTTCCAAGCCGCTCTCCAGCGCTGCTATTCCCAGATAAAGCCAGACTAATTATAATATAGGTATAAGGTTATGAATACCTGACATCATTCAAGGGTTTAACGTAATTCTGTCTAGCAGGAAGACAAAAGTCCATTTTAGTCCATCTGTGTACACACACGTAGTAAGATAAACAGAAGGCCCATTTACTGAGTTCTGTTATAAAACATGATGCAAAGTTGTTGTTTTTTTTTTTTTTTTTTTTTTTTTTTAAAAAAAAAAAAGTATTTGGCTTTCAGCATCAGCCTATTTATCCATTGTGTTTCAAGTTCATCTTAAACATTCAGATAAACAAAGATAGCTGATCAAAGGCGTACATTGCCTTGGCAAGTATACCTGTTTTAGCTAGCCTTTGATACTTTGTGTATCAGTGTCATATACAGCAAATTGTGCATGACAATTAAAATTCTGGTGTAAGCACATATTTTCATTAGTATCCTATTTCTGAAGTTGTAAAAACCCTTCACTGTTAAGCTGACTGAGTTTTGTAGTTGTACAGGTGTGTAACATGGCTGTTAGGCATGCTGTTAGGTAATAGTTCAGCTGCAGACCAGGATGCATTGGTGAAAATTTCAGTAGGGGCCAGATGTCTGTGACAGGCACAGATGTTGTTATTCTTGTAGCAGCAGAATGCATCAGCAGTCTTCACCATGTGAAGCTCTGTAGGATGACACAGTGTAGATATGCTAGTCCAAAAGGCATATGGTTAATTTAGAGTCTAGATTTTAATGGAGGGGATGTTTTCATCATATGTTTGATGTCATTTGTTAATTTTTTTTTGCTGTCTTTACAAACTCGTTTCTCTTAGACTGGTCAGTGGTAATGAGACTGACTATATGCATCAGGATACGCTTTTCCTCAGTGGAAAAGTCAAATTACTTTTAAACCTGCTAACACAAGCTGATGTTCATTTTGGTCCCATTTTTATAAGAACATTTTTTGTTTCTTTTTGCAAGATACTAAAAAAACAAAACAATGCTATGAGCAAAACAACTAAATTACTTGAACAGTAATTAGCAAAGACATCAGGTCAAAGGAATGCAAACATACAAGTCTATTGCTATGCCTCACTCCAAAAGTGTAGTATGCCGTGTTAGGTTTGTTAAATCTTTCAGCAATTGCTGAGAAATGAGTATCAACATGTCTGCTTGTACCTGAGTATTTTTAATACTTTCAAGATGGATATCTCCTGCTCAGATGTATTCAGATTAATTTATTCAGACATTCCTTAATTTCAAGCATATTCCTGGTGGAGGCAGAAGCTTTATATTAGCAACAAAATAGGTGAAATGCAGAAGACAGCTTACATGAATGGAACAGTGACTTAAGAGCTTAACTCATTGCTAAAGCATTGCTGCTGAGACATCAGTTCTGTTCGATAGCAGGGCTGAATAAGAAAAAAAGCAAAGTCTTTTGTGGGTGACTAAAGCTCTGTATCTCACGGAGCAAGTGTTGCTAGAATCTGTGAGTTTGGGTATTCTGATGCTGTGTGCAGCCACCAACTTTCACACAGGAAACAAAAAAAAAAATATATGGGGGGGGGGGGGAATAAAGTTGAAGGGAAGAACAGGAACAGCAGATTCTTGTTGCCAGTATATAATATGTATTTACATACAATTCCAACTTGGGGTTTGATGATTTCAACAAACCACTACTTTAATTCTTCTCTATACACCATGCTATTACTGTAATCCTAACTGGAATATTACTTTCAGCACTATGGAGTCTTTGGTACTTTATGGTGGTTCCGACACAGCAATTGAAGTAAAGTTAAATCTTTCCCGAGGCAAGTAGTGTGAAACTCAAAAGCAGTATTGCTATCTGAGAACCAGTGGCTGAGATCTCCCCAGGACACTCCTGGCAGATACGTATCTTTTAAGGCTATCTTCTGAAAATAAACTAAGGTGGATTTCCCCAATGCCCTTGTGAAAGCTGTGAGGTTAATAAGAAACACTGTGACCAAAGATAACTTGCATTGATGCATGCAGCCTTCAGATGCTTTACACCAACGTCTCTTGTGCTTGCTTGACCCAGCACACTCTGGGTAAAAGCTCTGACTTCTTATAGCTGATTGCAAAGTTTGATCCTGAAAGCTATTTAACTAAATATTTGTGTGAAATATTCAGTACAAAGCAGTTATTTCCCCCAGTAATGGATTTTGGGTTATTGAGTTTAAGTAGGATCATGCTTTTAGCTGACGAATACAAGCAAAGTTTTTTTGCTAAACTTTAGTATTTTGTAAACTTTAGTATTTGATAACAAAGTTAATCAATCAATCGAATACTGTGTTAGTGACTATAAACAGTTTTGTTCAAAATAATCAGTGCATATTTTCATAAGCAAATTTTCTGCATATTCAAAATATTTGATAAGATTTAGTAAATTTAGTAAGTCTCCATTTAGTAAACTGACTAGAAGAAAAATAACCTCTTCCAGATGTACCTGTCATTCTGATTGGCTTCTGGATTCTCTCCAAGGTAGGCTAATACTTTAAATACACTAATATGTAATGATATGTGCCAAGCCTTAGTGCAATTATGTTTTCATTTGAACACACCTCAGACCAGTCCAGAGTATTTAAACATTATCGACATAAAAGCTTTAGCATCATGCACTACCAAAAATATCACATTCAAGGTGGTAAATGCTGGTATTACCATGTATCCCAGGTCCTGTAAGAGCTGGAGTGTGGCAGAGCAGTGCCACCACAGTAAGCTAAGGTACAGATGTTGTACACGTGCATTAGCCACTATTTTATATTTAAAGCCTAGGATTTAAGGAGCTTCCACTTATCAAAAGGTACTGCTTTTGGCAGCTACTTCATACATTAGAGAAGCGGAGAAATCTCGCATCTAAATGAACAAAAGGGAAAACAGGCCTATAAAGAAGAATTTCCATTTCTGTAGCAATCACAGGAAATGTTTGAGTATGGGTAAGAAATATACATTGTGTCAAATATGAGAACAGATTATAATATTAAATAATACTTCATAGCTTTGTTGCGTTTAATATAGGGCATCTAATTCACTTGAGGTTTTAAATGTGGAAAATCCTACTTTCTTTTAGGCATAGGAAATAGACTCAAGTGATTTAAAAACTTCTGGTTATTTTTCCTGGTAGCTTTCTGTTGCTTGTTTTTGTAGGAAGTTAAGAATTCTCTGAGGAAAGCGCCAAGATGTTTGTGTGGCTTTATGAGTAATGGAAAGAATTTACAACAAAATATGCCACTGCTGAGTAGTGATATGGAACAGTAAATAATAAAATAGTCAAGAAATAAGGATAGCTGAGATTCCTGTTTGTAGAATAGCTTTCCTTGAGGAATGTGAAACTGGTACAGAACAACTTATATGAAACATTTAGGGTGATGATGTTTGCCAAGAAAGCCTTACTTTGAACTTGACAAAAAGCAAATATGTTTTAATTACCTTAACTTTGCAGTTCAACTTCTTGGTAAGAGAGTGCTACTTGGAAGTAGCTGTTGCTGTAGAATTTGATTACCCTGAGTAAATTCTATTGTTCTGCTGGGCTAGAAATCTAAGCAGTCTTTTACAATACCAAAACCATACTGAAAATATTGTTTTACAAAAAAGATTCGACAAGGAAATAAAGTCTTAGGTAGCCAAAGTTAAGGAATATTATAAATATTTATGTAGGTTATTAAAAATAGCTCTTATCTTCTTATGAAAATAGATATTTTTCACATGGAATGCTGCATTCCTAGTTCAAGGAAAAGAAAGAATAGTAGTTTCAAGGAGCCTTTTATCACAGAAAGACAGAATGTAGAATTATCCTTTCATAATAACTTCATGCAGTGGAAAACTTCCAAGGCAATAAGCCACGTAAGTACTGTTCTTGCACACCACTGTTTACTACAAGGCATAACACCCTTAGTCTTCATTAGCATTTTAGAATAAGTGAATATCCTTATGCATGCCAGTATGTCATACTGGAGCAGCTGTTGGTATGCTACACATATGCTAATGTAACTGAAAGCAGCTATCTTCAAACAGTCTAAACTGCTTTATTTTTTAAGTTTAAACCGAACTTGTTATTCTGATTTCCCACTGATAATACGAGAGTAAACAACTAGGAAAAAGACCACTGTTATCAGGGAGCCTTAATCGCTATCTGCCTTCATTCTTCTCTGCCTTCCCCCGCCTTCACTACTGCCATCGGTTCTAAAGTTGTTGCATCACTTGCATGGCATTAGATGTATGCCACCCAGTATGCTTTCCCAGCAGGAATGCCAACTGCATTTATCTATTTTTATCTATAGAAGGCTGCAGTGGGCTTTTCAATTCATAGAAGTAGTCTAAATAAATAAAGTTCTGCAAATTATTTTCACTAGAATTAGACTCTCAGATTTAACTGAATCAGCCTTTGTATTTCATTAGAGAACTTCATTTATTGCCTTAATTTCTTGACACAAGCTTTCACTTTCAGTAAAAGCAGTCTCAATTCTAACCTGCATAACAATCACAAATGATGTGCCCAAAGCAAACCATAGGTCTGACAAAGTGGACAGCAATTCATCTTTTTCTTTAGGGTTAAAGCTTCACATTGAATCAGAACATTTGGGCTACATTCCTCACTGGGGGAGGTGGGGGGGGGGGGGGAGGAGGAGATTCTGAATTTCATTAGTCTCTCTGCACTTCAGGTTTGTCCTCTAAAGAAGCAGCAGAAACACTGCTATGCTTTATGACCTAAGTGCAATTTCACAATAAATTTAACATAGTGACCATCCTTTGGCAGCTGTCTATAATTAGATTTCCCCCCCCCCCTTTTAGCGCCTTCTGCACGTTTCCACCCCCTCTTTCACACTGGATCTAGCAATCATGAGACTAAACGGTGAGTCAGATTTTTTGTTTTCATGACTAATCCAACAGTCCCAGCACTTCTTGATCAACGCAAGGGAAGGAGCAGAGAGGCCCAACTAGTGGATGATGTGTGCAGAGACTGGAATCTTCCCACTTAGCAACAGCCTACACATCCAATTATTTGGTTTGTGAAACGACAGCCTAAGTAGTTAAGTAGTTAGAAACTCTGTGATCCCAGAAAGAATATCTTTTTGTATATGCAAGGTATATCTCAAAGGCTATACCTTCTTACTCTTCTGTTTATCACACTGATATAAGTAGTAATGTTATATGCAGTCACAGCTGCTAAATTAGATTTGTATGTTTTTCATATACTTCATTTGCTGTAATTTATTTTACCTCTTACACTATAGATAGTCATGTTTGAACAAAAAACACAACTTTTTCAAAAGGTTATAAAAAGAACAACTGGAATGAATAGAAAGGTAAGAAAGCTTGCTGATAAACACATTTTTTTAGACAGTTAAGACAAATACAGACATTCAAAAAACAGTATTAGGTTATGAAATATTAGATTAAATCTTTTGCAAATGAATGCAAAGCAACAGTCTAGGAAAGGAAAACCTACATTATATGTTCATTAACAGCAAGGGTTTTCTGGTTCTTTTCTTGTCAACCAGATAATGAGATGTGGGATTTACTGTGAATAGCTCCCCAGAAGTGCCAACTCAGTGCTCAGCAATGGTTACAACAATGAGAAAATGCTAGGGATTTAGGATGAAAGCTAAGAAGCTAAGAACAAACAAGAAAAATAAATACTTATTGCACTGTATAAATCAAGATTGTACCCACATTTGACTATAACATGCAAATCTATTCCTGTGCCAGAATATGAGTCTAATAAAGTTAGGAGAACAGAAAAGGGCAAAGGGGATTATCAGAGATAAGAAAACAGCTTCCATAAGATAAGTGACTAAGTAGATTAGGACCTTTCAGATGGGAAAATAAAAGAATGACCAAGAGAAAAATAAAGTTATTTTTATAAGATAAGTACTTCTCACATGCCCATTTATTCAAATCTATCTTTAGCTACTACAAGATGGCTAAGTTAGGCAAACTCAGAATGTAGGTACTTCGGTGTGTATTTGTAGGTATTTCCTCTCCTAGGTTAAGAGCACTTTATAAACTACAATGAGTCCAGTGATAGATTATTAGGAAGACTGCTTTAAACAAAACAAACAGGTGTTTTCCATCTACTATGATTTCCCACACAATTGAGGTAGGATTTTCTTAGCTAGAGACTGACTTTCTTTCTGTGCATTTGACAGTCTTCTGTATTTTTAATGCTTTCTGTAAGTTATCTTTTGTTATCTTTTGAAGTTTGTATCTGCCTAGCTATAGCTTTTTATATATAAAATACTGGAGCCAAGGGCTTTTAAATTTAGAAATAACTTACACTTTTTTTCTCCTTCATTAGGTTTGGAGGGAAAAATCCTTTTGGATTATTTCCCCCTCCTTCCCCCCCCCCCCCCTTTTTTTTGTCCCTCCCCTTTTTAAAATCAGTAAGCTGCACTGTCTCTGGAATAGCATCTTCAAACTCCAAGACACCTACAAGCATTTTACCCTTTTAGATGTTACCTCAGAATGAACCTGATTTGCCTAAGGGCACATATCGCATTAATGAGAAATAACCTGAACAAAACTGAGGAGCAAAGGCTGGCAAGTCTGTTGTTTCAGCATCCAAACAATATTTCTTTGCAAGGAGTCTGTTCGCCAGAGTATTTTATTGTGTTATGACTCCAGTAGAGTTCTGGAAAAGGAGATATTTCCACTGACCTCTTTTTCCAAGGGGATCCACCTAATTCTTCAATCAGCAACCTTATCATTTGGCGTCCTGTACAAGGAGGCCACCAATTCACCTGGATACATTCATCTGAATAATGAGCTAGGTATGGAGGGACAGCATAGCTCATGATTCAGTAGATGGCTCTAACCTAAGAATCTAATTTAGCATTCCAGAAGTCAAGCTGCCTGAAATGCCTGTTGCAGATTTTCAGTGCTAAGCAGCACACTGTATGAGGGTCAGAGATCTAGCTCTAAGTCAGTACAAGAAAAATGAAGCTCAGAAGTCAGGTTTGAGAACCCTCATCATCACAACACATTCATTTACTGGCAAACTCAGCAGACGAGTTAGCTTCATGCATGACTGATATTGGCATTGTACCATATTACTTCCCCCTGCAAGTCTTATTATGTAAGAACAGCAATCGTCACTTCTTGGCAACAGTTACGCTGCCATTTCACCATACTGACAAACAGTTACACGAGATATGCTAGGAGTTGAACAACAGTGAAATATTCCTATACATCAAGATTTCAGTTTTATGTCATCTCATTACAGACCACAATTAAAGTAGAATGTGTGCCCTATTGACAGGGGTCAACTGAATAAATCTAGAAGTAATTTACAAAGAAAATACCTTCCATTTGTTTAATGGGATGTATCACAATGACTGAAACAGAGACATCTGAACTCAATTACCATATTTCAACTTACATGCACCTCCAAAAAAAATCCTAGATTTTAGTGTTCTAAAGTACATGTAGCAAGTACATGGAATGCAATAAAATTACACAGCAGATTCCCACCAAAAAGGTATACATAGCTTTTCTGAAATTAAGCACTACTTTTACAAAATGCAGCCAATATTACAAAAACACTTTTTTCCTGTATATTAAAAGTGATGAAAAATGCACCTAGATTTTCAGTGGAGAAAGCAAAGACATTGATTATTATCAGTTTTTCGCTATTTAAGTGACAACATTTCAGTCAAATAATTTCAAGCTATTTTTGTCCCTTTCCTATTTCTGGATTGAGATTTTTAGATTTAGAACAAGGACAAGATCTGTTCTCTGAATGCTCTATTATTGTAAGAATCCTGATATACCAACCTAAGAACGCCTAGGCTTTTTAGAAGAATTATGGCTCAGATTTAGGGATGCTCTTGCTCCTTTACAAAATCCTCACAAACATCTTGAGGTTCCATGTTTTGCCTTGACTGACCTCTAGAATTGACACAGTATGAACACAGTTTTTTTCCTCCAACATCCAGAAAATGGAGGAAAAAATACCAATATGACAAAAATATTTTGAAAGTTTTTACAGTAAAGTAGAAATACCATCTAGTTTAATTTGAACAGTTAAAAAGCTATTCTGTATTTACAAAAAATTTGTACATAACCTGAAAATCCTTGACAGGTGTATCCTAAAGTAACTGAGATAGTAGCTTCTGGAATTAAGATACAGAGCACAAAAATATGTTGGTACCATTGTTTATATGTGGCACTTTTTTTTTTTTTTTGGCAACACAAAGCAACATTAAGTGTGCAGCATACTTTCAAAAAAGCAAACCTAAAGCACACAGGACAGAGTGTTCACAAAAGAAAGCCTATAGACCTAATGGGGGGGGAGAAGAAGAAAGAACACTTTCCCAGGCAGGTATTCTGGAAAGTATAGCAGACTCCACCCAACATTAGTAAACAGACAGTTTACAGAAAAGCCAAGCTCAAATGAGAAGTAAAATGAGGAACTCTGTAGTCAGAAAAAAAAAATAATACAGAAGTTTACTAAAGAAGTTATCATTCGGTGTTAAACTTTATCATCCTGATTCTAGGAACTAAGTGATATGACCACAGGCTACAAAAATAGCTACAGAAGTAGTCACATGGAGTGATGTAATGTGAACGTGGAATAAGTCCTTGCTTTTTATAAACTGAAAAAAAAGTTATATTCAGTGAAACTCTAGGAAAAACACAAGCCAACAAAAAAAAGTTAGCCTCAGTGCACTGAATCAGGTCAAGGCCAGCATTCATCTGTATGCATTTGATGCTTACATCAATATTCAATAGTAGAAAAATCTGAAACCTTGGCATATTACTGCAAAGCACTGCACAAAGAACCTTCATTTTGGGAAGAGTTACTAGCCACTTAATGGAGTGTTTTACTTTCATATATCTACTTTTGTACTTGGGCAGAAGAAATTATGAATCTCTATCCTCATGAAGGAGATGCATGACTTCCCAAATATGGAGGAGTTTTGATCTGTTGCTTTTCTACCATGTTTTTTTTTTTTTTTTTTTTTTTAAATAAACATACAAAGGAAAAATTGAGATGCAGCAGAGCAATGTGATGCAGTGCATTTCAACCTTGCCAGCCTGCCCTCCCACTCCTACAGTAATAAGCTTCAAGATGACATACATATATTCTGAAGTCCGAAATCACAAAATCACAGAATTGAAGGGGTTGGAAGGGACCTCAAAAGATCAGTGGGTCCAACACCCCTGCCAAAGCAGGTAATATTTTGAAGAAACCTCATTCACAAGTGTAACCCTGAAACATTCCTAAACAAGCCAGAAAGAAATATTGGAAGTTGTTTTATTTTCTATTAGCATACATTGGAAAATGCTAGACCACAGTACTGACCTGTGAATGGTTAAAAAGGAGATGATAATGACTGTATGCGATGTGTTAATATACTAATGCAAGCAAGAGCTTCATTCTGCATGCCCTGGTGCATGAGATCATTGGCCAAGTGGCTGGATATTTCAAACCACATGAGAGAAGCCGTGCTCTCTCCAGCTTGGAATATGGCCACACACAAAGTTTTAGAATCTCCTTTAAAAGAAAACAAAATAAAGTGCTGAGTTGCACATGACTTGCTAAATCCATCTTTTAGAACTGGCCTTGAATTTGAAATAGCCAATAAATGTATTTTGCATTGCCTTCTCTTTCTACCACATCATAACAGGATTAAGGAGTTGAGCAACAGGCTCATTTGGCTTTAGAGACTGTGATAGCTCCTGGTTCTTAAAGTCGCTCTTATGAGCCATCTCCATTGATTCATTCCAGTTTACTTTTATTCTAGAGTACTTGAGTACTGAAATGTGATGCTTTGTACCATTTAGTTCTCTTCATAGACACAGATAATGTGTCCAAAAGATAAAATGCAGAATAAAAATACACACCATAATATAGCGAGTTTTAGATTATAATGAATGACAACTACAAAGGCCTTGGATTTAAAGCAGTGATGGGCTCAAGCTGTAGCTCTGCCAGAAACTAGTCAAGTCACTTAGGTGAGTAATTGAAATGTGCTTAAACAGATGTTAAATCATTTACTGGTTCTGAGACTACGTTAAACATAAGAGAGATTTTCAAGAATCCCAAAATGACTTTGTTAACAAGAGTACACATCAAGAAAAGACAAGTAGCAAGGCAGGAACAGGGAATATCTGTAGTTAGTGGCACCTACAGCTTCTAAAGGAAAAAAAAAAAATAAAAAATCATTGACTCAAAATCATGAGGAAAAAAAAAGTCCTGTTTAAAGATTACATCTGTCCCATGGAGGGGAGGGGTGGGGAGAGGTGTTGTTTGGTTGTTTCAACTCCCTCAGCTTCCCCCAAAAGATAAGAGGCTAGCACACATTGTATTATTACCACCACTCTCAAGTTTACTTGATCCCAAATTCAAGAGCTCTTTCCCACACTCACATTTCAGTCTCCTTGCTTTCAGTGACTTAGTTCTGCTTCCAGTCCTAGCCTCACCACCGCTAGAAGCAGCAGCCTGGCAGTACAGCAAGGAAAGCAGCTTTTCAGAAGAGCCCTGTTCTTGTGGAAGGCTGCAACCCACAACAGGGCTGTGAATTTTCATATCCTCACAGGATCAATACCAATCTTCACCAAACTTGCATGATGCAAGGAAGTCACTGGACTTGACAACACTGAAGTAGTGACTGAGGTAAAAACCTCAGCACTCCTGAGAGTTTTGCACATGCCTGTGTTACATGGGCTATGTCTAGAAGGCTCTAAAAGGGCCATTTCCAAAGCAGCTGTAAGAATAACTTTTGTTAAGTGCCCATACTTACTGCCCTTCTGCACCTCCAGAGGCATCAGACTTCTCAGTATGCTCCAGCTGTGCCCAGGGCAGGGCCACCAGGTTCCAAGCCTTCATGGTCACATCACAAATGCAATCTGAGAGGTCATCTCTGAGACATTAAAGACAGTTTTAATACGCAGTTTTCAGTCATGCTCTGTTCTAATATTAAACTTTATACCTCAGTGAGGAAGGATAAAGCACGGGTAAGCTAAACTTCACAAGACTTCTGGGCACTACTGTAATGAAGACTCTGTTCCAATATTTTGGAACATATTTGCAAAATGCTTTGTTCAGTCAGGGTCTGTTTACATTCCAAGGTTAGAAAATTGTCACGCTTCCCCTGTTCTTTCGACACTTTCAATTGTGTGAGGCATCAGCATTGGTTATGTGAGGGACATACCCATTCGTAAGGCAGAATTCCTGCTAGCACAAGGTGTAACCAGAATATTGAAAACAATATACCAAAAATACCTACTAACTGGAAAGCTATGGGGAAAAAAAAAAAAAAAAGTATTAATGAAGGATGAGCAACTGGAAACCAAAGAAAAGCTAACACTCTGAACAGGAAGAAGGATTAAAGTGCACACTAGAGCAGAAAGAGGAATAATTTCATGGCTCTAAACTAAAAAGGGGGGGAGTGGGGGGGAGGGAAGAGGGAGAATGACTTTCAGTTATCTGTAGAGAATCTTATCACAGAAGGGTGTGCTCTCCAAAGCCACACATACTGCATATCCTTTCCCACTAGGAAAAACTGATTCTAATTTAAGTTTGATCTTTTATGCGTTCTTACTACTCATAATATTTGTACATTTGTTTTACACACCTGTAAAATCTAATGTCTATCTAGGAGGAGTTTCACTAGAACACCTGCAGCACAGACAGTCTGCTCTCGCTGTCCAGAACAGAATCAGAGTCAGGGGAGTTAGTCGCTTATCAGCATACTGAGATGACCTTATAACATGTGAACTTTGCAGTTTTATGGCTAGCAACCCTGTTCTTCCCATGACCCATGAAAGAAGGAAGAAAATTAATGCTCAGCTCACGCTGCAGTAGTTAGAGGTGCTCAGTTGTCCCTCTGGTATTATTTTATAGCAGCTATATTGATCTAAATTTGTAAATGTCAGGAGGTACGAAATGCAAATAGCATCACAAATCAGCAAGTTCCCTAGAGAATAAAGCTGATTACCACCTTGTTTCCAAGCTGTCATGTGACATAGGGTTCTGACTTACTTTGATTCATCTAACTAATGTGAAGGACAATTAAACACTGCTGAGATACGCCATATCAGGGGCTCTGGAAAACAGCAAGGAGCATGGATTATGGATCTTTTTGGAAAGTGTATGCAAACTTTCAGTGGGAAGTTCAAAATAAAAGTTGTGTGGCAACAACTTATCTTAAATTCTTTGCCAACATACAACATTTTGTTAGCAGTAAGCTCTGGTGTCCTGAAGCCAGCTGTATATCAACAACTCCATATTTAACCCTGCAAAGGGAAATTCTTCCACATACTGTAGCGGTATGGCTCATCCAGGAGACAGTCTGTTCCTCAAGCCAAACCAAGATTATAGTCCCTGACCAATTCCTTTGAACTATGACTGCAATGTTTCTAATTCACATGATTCTACCATGAGTAGGATGATTCTGTCCTGTGATCCAGCCAGTCTTTTGGAAATCCAGCAGCTCAATTCTTGTATCATTTTCAGCCCTTTCTGGGGAAATTCCCTCCAACTCTCTGCTACTTCCACCTCCCGAGGTAGAACATCTAGACCATTGCATCACAAGGCAGACGGATCAGTCTTTCTCTCTTTCAGGAGACAATATGATTTTTTCCAGCTTAGGTTAAATAGGTAGGGCAGTCCTTAATGCCACCTTCATAGGAGGAAAAGAAACAGAAAGTGTCCAGAAGTCCAGGCCAGCACTCATCCCCTCTCCCCATCTGTTCCTGCAAACAGCAGGCCAGCCGGGCTCCACACTCTCTCTCAGCTTAGAGGAGGTCTGAGAAAGAGTTGAGATTTCCTCTATTTGCTCAGGTTTGAGAAGAGAGCTACAGTCTAAAAGCTGTCTTAAGCTCATGGTAAGAGCAGGTGCACACTGCAACCCACATGGAGTAGGAACGTAAGTAAGGGCATCAAAATCATGATTAAATGAGAGCAGGCTGCTGTAAGTGGTGATCAGGTGCCTCTCTAGCTGATCTAGCCAGACAGAATGGTGGAACAGAGAGTGGGGTACTGCTGGAAGCCTTTATGGCCAGGCAGTTTCAAAAGTTCCTGTACCCCAAAGGCAAATTGCATTCTATATGTTTAGGACAACTGGCAACATTACAGAGCCAAGTTCAGAGTGCTCAGGATAATCTAAATAAAACACATTCCCTCCATATGCTTTTCTTGGTTTTGTTGTGGAAATTTTCTTCCTCGGGATATTTTGGCATCCAACCTGGGCTTTTTGAAGTTATTTCTGCAATACCACCACTAAATTTATAGTTGAAGACATTTTCCATTTCCATTCATCCATTTGTTTTCCTATCACAAAGCATACTGGAGAGGGAAGAGTCTGGCATTTTAGCTTCTGCTAAGTATGAAAGGAGATGGTGCTAGGAGGGAAAGATAGTTAAAAACCCTTGGGGGGAAAATTGCTGTGGTACTGTACAAAAAAAGGCTCAAGTAGGATGCTTCTGCTTTAAAGAAAGTTAGTTCTCTACTCCTTAACCTCTTAAGTAATTCAACTACATAAACCTGCTTACAGAATAAACTGCAAGTTCTACATAGAGCCTCCTTCAGGTTTGACTTTTTTCTTCTTTTACCTGAAGGGAGGAATTCAGGTTCATTTAAGCTACAGTGACTGCAGTCTGTTTCCTAGCTTGAGTCCCTTAACAGTGCAACTTTACTTGCCACCTGCTAAGCAGTTCTCTCTGGATTAGAAATTACTTGATGTGTTGGAAGTGTTTTGGGAAGAGCCCCCACCTCCCCCCAAAAAAGTTTTAGAGAGTAAAGACGGGACCATTTCTGAAACTTGTCAATAAATGAAATAAAAAGTTAGGGATAAATTCTTTCTTCTCTGCATGCTAGGTCTTCAAGTTCTGCCATAACTGAGGTGGATACCCAAACTCAGCTTTGGTGACTGCTTCTCAGTAGGTCTTCCAGTCTCTCCCAAGGGAGATATTTTTCTTTACAGAAATACATATTAATAGTAGCAAAATCCCAAAGCTTATTTTGTTCTAAGCAACTGGCCTGCTTGCTACAGTATTTGCTAATTTGGAATGAAGGACTGTCATCTAAACCAGAAGCTTTGTCTTGGAACACTGAAACCTTTCCTGACAAAAGCTTCACCAAAATAGCTCAACTTCCATGCAAAGCTTTTGGCTTTGAATGTCATTTTCCAAGGAAAAACATTTTGTTGAAAGATTCTTGATGAGCTCTCTTTCTAAACTGAGATACATTTTGAACAATCACTGTGCAACACAAAGAATGTGAAAAATCATGAGCTTTATCAGTGTCATCCAACAGATGCATTTTGCTTAAGTAATTAACTTGAAATAAATATACATAAGCATTCTCTGCTGGTTTGCAGTTATTTTCAGGGTATAGCAAGTAATCTAACACTGCATCTGAAAACAGCTGCAATTTATAGATGAGTGATTTTTGCATATGAATAGATTTTGTTCTGCATATGACTAATTTCTACTACTTCTGAAAGAGATTAAGCATCTTTTCCTTCCTGTTAGAAGCAATTACAAGTTAGTTGGATAATTGCTTTTTTGCTTGTTTGAAAGAAGTACTACATTTGCCAGTATTGAACAATATAGCTAGATTGAAGCTGTATTTCATTTTTAACTTTTTTTTTCAGTTGCTTTTGATATTACCCAACAAATTCCACTGGAGCAGAATGTTAAGGCCCAACTAATGATAAACCACATGACTCTAAGCAGTTAAATTATGTGAACCTAAGAGAATCTGAATGTTTTGAATTATCTTTGTGCTCATTTCAAAACATATCTAATACATCTTGTTTTGTTCAAGTACTTACAATATATGCTACGTTGCAAGAGGGGACGTGATCAGGTTATATACCTGCCTGTTCTAGTATAGGTAAAGAAACAAGTACTAGTAGTAAGAAGTTACCATGGGTATCACCATTGAAAGCAATTTGAATGTATACATATTCTGTAGGGGCTCATTAGTATCTATGCTCAAGATGCTAATATTGGTACATGTCCAGAAGTTCAATAAAATTAAGATACTCCTACCAATCCCATGACACAAGCTTCACTAGGAGCGTTGATATACCCTTTATAGGTAATTCAACTGCAACATTTGAAAGGATTCGACATTTATCATGTAGGAGCCACGGGATATTTCAATCTTCAGGCCTACTTACTGGCACTAAAGTTTCAAAAATACATTTTTCTTGGATAATCTCTGATCACTGCTTGCACAAAGATTAAAGTAAACAGGACGAGCATCATGGTAAACACCTGGTTTCCTCAATGATTTTTCCCCTCCACTAGTGGAAGACTGACTTGAACATTCTATGTCTTATTACTGCACCGTAGAAGAGGGACCACCAAAGCTCTGTTAACATACCCAATATGTTTTTGTTTCTCATCGGGTCTTTCTAAAAAACAGCACAACATGCATGTAAGAGCTAGCAATATTGCATTAAGATTTCTGCACTGTTCAAAAGAGCAATGAAATACTGCATTTTGCTTGTTGAATTAAAAATAAATAAATCCACTGGTCGTTGGAGACAGTTAAGCAATGAGATCATATCTTTTTATAATCTCAGAATTTAATGTGTAATTGAAACCAGGAAAACAAAAACTGTCTTTTTAAGACAAGCTGTATCCATGAAGTATGTATGAATTCACATTTGGAGATGCAGGATACAGAAAGGTGGGACTTGGTGCAGTTTGTCATAAACAGGCAGGGTTCCACTTGTTGTAAGCAAAGAGATAGTGCGATAGCATAAATAATATTTTTCATATAAATCAATAGTTAATAATTTAAAGTTGCAGTGAGTGGGGAAAACAGGAAGCATGACAAATGCTGGATAAAAAGTACTGGTGTGAAAGCTACACTTAGTACTTCAACCACAAAGTATTCATTTCACTAAACTATACCAAAGAACAATGATCCTGTTACTCCATGGTTTATCTCTAGTATCTGTGTCCATAAATAAACACTTCAATCAGTAATCTCTTTCATTTACCATTATCCTGATGGAATGTGACTGTTCATTATATACCATAGAATCTATTTAGCTTAAGAATAGTAGTATAATAACCAAATTTGAATCTGGGTACTTATATAAAGCTCTATTGCACGAGACTAAGTCTAAAATTTCTAAGACATTACTCTGGTTTTATGTAACAGTTCTTCTTCATTAGCCTATTCAGTAATTTGTGCAATTCTTTGGAGAAATAATTTTTCCACAAGTCCTCCTTGGCAAATAAACTTTGAGTAGGAGTAGCATGTATTCATGCAAGTTAAAAATTCGCAGCTCTTTAAACAATATCAATTGCTTGGATATTCCTGATGGAGGTCAGACTATCATGGAATTCTTGCAGCTTTGTGTTTATATGGAGAATTGGGAAGGTAGGCAAACCTTGGGGGTTTTGAGATTTTGAGGAAAGAACTGGGAGCTTTTGGCAATATGTAAAGGAATCCAAATGCAAGCCAGTGAAAGAAACCAAAATCAGGAAGTTGCTGGAAAACACTTTGTAGGAGGCATTCACTTGCAAGATTGGAGCGAGCAATTAAATTGGCAGGGAGACTGAGGTAGGCAGGTTGGGTGGAACTGAAGCAGGTTTGGGGTTGTTTTTTTCACAGCACTACACTAAGCTAGTTCTTACAGTTTAACTCTGGCCAATGGATATGTCATTAATAAGCAAAACAGGATAGCATAAACTTCACAGCGTGGAGTTATATTATTTTTGGTATTCTAGGCATATTTTAATGCCTCTTAAAGAATTGAATCTTCTGTAAATCTAAAACCAATCATTGTGCATTAAGTAGCGTATTGTGAATTAACGCAGTATGTGGGCGGTCTTACAGTCTTTGAGGTAAGGGTTCCTACATTCACATCAGGAAAAAAAGAATGGTTATCTAGGGAATAAAGTCACTACAAGAAGCCCGTCCTGTACATGCCTATACACGTCAAAAGCCTCATCTACCGTTCACAATATAGAGATGGAAGCTTTAATGGGAAACAGCTAATCTGAATAGTGGATGGTAATATAGCCAATTGGGCTGCACCTTGATACGTTTGTCAAATAACTGCAGTGACTGCGTAAATTCCTGAGTGCTGGTTGCTTCATTCAGTGTTGCCACATAGGCCTCAAGATATGTATGCATATAAAGCATTTCTAAGCAGTGCTCATTTAACGTATGAGCTGAGCACATACAAAGGGGACACCGAGCTGTCACAAGGGTCTGTTACATACTTTGTGGAAACACAAAATTGGAGCTGTCTCCAATCCCCGTGTAAAATTAGTTCTGGTGTTTAAAAGCTTTTCTTAACTAACATTATATACTAGGCACTTAGCTCTCTCTAGACAGCAACCATATATTTTTGTACTTAGCGGGCAATGTATGGTGTACTGTTGAGAGTAAAACCATCCCCACAGACAATTTGAAACTCTTTCTCATGACAACACAAGATTTATAAGTATATAGCCAACTTTAATATATAATCTGAAGAAGACCAGAGCTGCTTCTACACCTTGAAAACATTATCCTTGATTAAACAGTGATTACCATCTTTCCTCAGATTAAAAAAAAAAAAAAAAGATATGTGTATATATATTTATGTATATAATTTCAAAATCAAAGCCTTGTACTTACTGCATCTTCTTCTGCATGTCATCTGATGGCACTGGGAACAGATCCCAGCATCCCAGAATGCAGCTTGGCAGGTATTAGTCTCCTGCTTATAATAGACTCTCTAATTGCAATGCATTTTTTTCTCTTTTGAACTAGCTAGCTAACCTGTAATTTTTCTTGTTATCTGCCCAAAGCTAAATGAAGTATCTGATACACCCAAGGAATTCCTCACCTGCTACAGGTGACTTCAGATGGGGAGTTGCCGTCACCAAATAAGTATAAATCTACATGTAACCAGGTTTCAATAATATCCCCAGGCAAGGCAGATCGCTCATGCTTCCATTTTTATACTGTTTATTCTTATGAGAACAGTGAAGCCCTCAGCATGCAAGTCTCCTCCCCTGAGCTCCAACACAAGATTGAAGCCTAGAGATTCCAATCATTGAACATGTATTGACTTGATTTAATAAGGCAAGGAGAACCTCAATGAGCAATTGCAGTTGCTGCTGCTACCCATTAGCTTCAGGTGTTAGCAATTCGGCAGATCTGTAATGAGTATACTTTAGCTTGACCCACTTTCTCCTCCCCATTTTGCAAAATCAGGGTTATTCTTGTTATTTTGCATTTGGTGCTTTGCACTTACGCAAATGTTTTACAATAACACATCTTCTACTGTCACAGTTTGAGAAGGTTCTGCTATTGACATGTCTAGCTGTACAAGTCAATGCAAATACAAAGGTGGGGAGGAAGCAGCAGCAGGATTTATTGCAAATTACTATGTTGTGTTAGTGCAGCAGCAGGAGGAAAAAAAAAAACAAGTCTTGAACTAGAATACTGATTCTACATTCCTTCTCCCCAGTTTGAGAAACACTGATTTTTTTTTTCTGCCTTTTGTTCCTTCAGCTGTTCCTGTTGCCTCTTCTTCCTGCTGCCACCCTTAGTAGCAGATAGCAGCCTTACTGCCCTTAGCAGCTGTCTCCTTGGTCTAGATTAAGACAGTGGCTATGGGTGGTCTACCTGTCTGTCGGTGCGCAGAAGCCTGCCCTCTTTTTTAGAGGGTAATTATGTACCTTCTCTATGAGTGGAACTACTGCAACCTTTTCTTAAGCTGTTTCCTCTGTTGAAGAAATATCTTCTGCTGTTAAGCAATTTAATGGACTTCTGCTTTCTGCAAGAGCATGGAGTAGGAGAAATGAGGTTTCTTTCTCTCTTGTTGTTGTTACCATGCCCTTTCTTTCATTGTTGTCTCTGTTCTGTTGTATACGTGGGAAAGCAGACAACAATCCTGAGAATAATGTAAGACAAACCAGGCTCTTTGCTCAATATATATGAGGTTTGGGTAGAAAGAAAGTCAATTCTCTTTCAAGGAGATGCAACGTTTCCCTAAAAGGCTTCCCATGTGGTCTACTGGGCAAGATAATGTTGCACTAGAACTACGCAGCCTCCCCCCAGTAAATGATTTCCTTTTATTTGTAGTTAGTCATTAGATAAGCTCTGTGTATGCAATGGTGTAGCAATGTTCTGCTTCTGGACAAGTCCTTTTTGTACCAATAGCAAATCTCCGCTCACCACTGTCGTTGCGTATACACACGGAATCAAATTAAAAAGAGCATGCTGCACATAAGCCCAATGCAAAAAGCCTGTAGTGAAGAAAGTAGACACAAAAATCAGGCACACAGCCTAGGCAGTTCAGAATGAATGTTGCAGAAAAATAATTAAACCTAAGTTTTCAAAGTTTGGCTTTTGGAACAAAAGGCTCAAGGTTTATAATAGAAAATCTTGGATACCCTTCATGCTAGGTAGGAGCACTGCTGTTGCTGCCTGTAGTTACAAGCTTCTATATCCAAAAGTGTTTCATGTCATGTAGTTCCTGTAACTACCAGGTTTGTTTGATATCCACTATGTTTCCTAACAAAAAAAGGTTGAATAATTCTCCATACGAAAGTTTGAAGAAGGTACTCAGTTTTAACTAGCTTTTTTAGGCACCAATGAATAAGTAGACAGCTTAAATTCTAGTTGCCTAAAAATACTAGAATTATTCCCATGTATGTAATAAGAAGGAAAATAACTGGTAAAAGGAAATAAAAATAAGCTGGTGGTTGGGCTTAATTTCAGTCCGGCTTAAGAAAATGTTTTCTTGCTATCCATAAATGCATGGGGTTAGTTCAAGCACTTTTTTTTTTTTTTTGCATTTTAGTTCACACCTGGCCTATAAATGATGCACAATTCATGGAGAGGGAAAAGCAGCCTATGGTTCTGTAACAGTGTCTGAAATACCACGGTGAGCTTGGAAGAGCTTTCAAGGTGAACATGTTTGTGGCCTCTGCTTAGGAACAGTTTAAGTCCTGCATTGTCCACTTGCAGGTTCCCCTGTTTTAGAAAGAGAAAATGATGTTCTAAGTCTTATGCATGTTATAAAGCAGGATCGTCTGTTTCAGGCAATCCCTGCCTGTGGGCAAGAACCTCCACGAGACGGTTCTTTAAGCGTGTGGTGCTGCTTTGATCAGCGTGTTGATACAGTGGGAAAGTTTACCAGATTACAGGTATGTGTGTAGACTTTTTTTAAAAAGCAAAAACAAACTACAGGTGCAGCTAAAAATACCTCCGTGTAAAATTCAGTCAACTAGTTAAAAATGTGAGTAAAGCACTTGTGTCAAAGGGTATGAATCTGCCATCATTTAGCAAAAATATTTCTGCTCTGTGTTTTTTTCCTTTAGTACAATGACTTTAAGTTAATCGCTAGTTCAGTAAAGAACTGTGGCTTCTATAGTGTGGTTCAGCTTTTAGATTTTTTTTTTTTTTTTTTTTTTTTCTCCAGGCTTCTGTGTCCACAGGGTTTTATTTGTATGCAAACATTTGTGCAGGTGTCTGCCTGGTGTTTGGGGCATGCAAAACCAGGGCTTGCCAAAACTTTGATTTTTTTTTTTTTTCCTAACCAATCATTTCACATACCAGAGCACCAGAGGGACATGGTCTTCCATTTCAATTAAAGTCCACATTCTTTATGGAACTATACATGCTTTCTTCTTGTCCTGTGAGTTAATAAAGGTAGAAGACACAGTATAACAAAGCTTTGTGTAAGAATTCTGGATTCTTTCTCTGGTGTCTCCAAAGTAAGAAGGTTTCTTCTGTCTGACCCCCCTGACACTTACTGCTGTGAGGAATGTTTTAACAATTCGTGTCCATAACTGATAAGCTGATTCTCCCAAAATTCGAGCTGAAGATAAGAGCGGTCACTGGTTGAAAATATTCAAAGGAGGGAACAAGCTAAGGATCCTCAGACATGGGGTTCTTTAAGCAGGGGCTTCTGCATACCTTCTGGAGTCCACACGAGCAAGCATTAAATTTGAGTATCAAACTGAATATACTTCTATTTGATTGATTGTCAAATTCAATATATTCTGAGTATCAAAATGAACAGGGATTCAACTAAACTTCTGTTGCAGTATGATGAAAAAATATAAAACCAAGCACTTTTTTTTGTGGGAAAACTATTTAAATGTAGTAGCATTTTGTGAAGTGATCAGCTGAATTGCAAGGGGAACATAGCTCATTTTCTTGCAGATGCTGGTCCGTTCTTCCAGCTGTGCACACAACAAGAGCACAGCTGCTGGTCTTGTTTATACAGATGGCACCACTACCCCCATTGGCTTGCCCACTGGGAGAGATTGTGCTTTGAGCATCTTTGTGCTTTTGGGGGGGGGAAAGTACAAGCAAAATTCCCTTGTTCCCCCACCTACAGAGAGGTACTGGAAAGGAGCACAGAGGGTTCAGCAGACAGCACAATCCATGCTATAGGAACATATGAACTCCAGCAAAGATAGCATACAAGCTCCGAAACTGAAGCAGGTAGTGACCACATCAGCTACAATGATGTGATCCAGACTAGTTTGCAGCTGAGGCAGCACTGACTTAATCGTGGTACGCAGCGTAGATAGCCAACAATATTAATCTGACATGGTATGAATGCCCAGAATACCCATCCCATTCTTTTTGCTTCAGATTTTGAAGATGTATGGGAGTCTGCCAGTGCTATGAGCTAGAATATAGCTTAGGAGCATAGAGGGAAGAAGTACAGTAATCTAGCATTCAGGCAAAAAATCTTACTGTTCCATTTGGTTATACCTATTCTTTTTCTTGTGGCCTGATTAGTGGTAATCTTTTGATGGTTTCCATTTGGCTGAATTGTTGGAAATGTAACGTGACATTACTATTAAAAACATAGAAGCTCCTTCCTTGAAGCAGATGACAAACAATATGTGCTTCATTCTGAAACACAAGCGTGTATCACTGCCAAGAAAAAGGACACTGGGCAAAGGGCTTCTGATGCTTAGTGTTTGGCTTTGGTCTCTGTGAAAAAACGCACTTCCAGTCATTTGGGTGTGGGGATTTTCATGGAACAATCTTGATTAGCTTGCTTTCCTAAGGAAAGGAAGCTTATGTAATGGTTCAGTGTATCTCTCGCTCCAAATTACAGACGTGTTTAACACATGAGCCAAGGTCTCAAAAATAATTACATTTCTACAAGTTTCTTGGAAGTCAGCAGCCAAAGACAGAAAAAGGAACCATATTCATTCCTGAGCTGAAGGAAAACAAGAAAAAAAAAGAAAAAAAAGAGAGAACTCAGCAACCAGCCATTGTGCATCATACTGTTTTAACATAACAGGCCAGCCAGGCACTGCTTAGCTACAGCATCTGAGGTTTTTGCTCTATGGGGGTGACACTGGAATAAGAAATATAGTAAAATATCCTTATCTGCTGTTACAAATTACAATGTAGCTGGGGCACCAAATAATTGAGATGCTGGATGGAAGTATACACAGCAGTTTGGTCATTGGCTAGAGGGTCATAATTTATTTCATGTAGCACTTGAATGGGTGAGGGTGAGCAATAACTTTTGATCTCTCTTCAGGATCATTTTCATTTGCCTAGATTACCCAGATTCAGAATGAGAATCTGAACCTACCTACTGAAGATGGCAGTAAGTTGACTCAGATTTGTATGAGAAATAAGAGCAGTGCAGTGATATAACTGTGTAGGAAACTTTGTCCAAAGTCATTAAATGTTTTTTTTTTTTTTTGTTTTTTTTTTTCCCCTCGTGGCAGAGCCGTATCTGTGTCATTCCTTTTTCATTTATTGTTCTAAGCCTGGATTCCTTAGATAACTTTGCTAGAGACTTGAGTTTTATTGTAGATATGGAAAACTGCCTAAAAGTTTGGCTCCTTGGTTGTTCTGGCAGCATTCCTGCCTCACTGATATTCAGATGCAACACATCCTACTTGCTCCAGCAATCACTCTTTAAAACAAGACAGGAAATAATGGACACCAAACAAAGTGAACTCTGCCGCTACCTTAGTTAGCAACCCCAGAAACTCATGAAACTGTTTTGTGAGCTGGATCTTGGGAGAGCTAGTCCTAATTCCTTTACCCTGGTTATGTGGGCCTTAAATATAGCTACAGGAAAAGGGGCAGCATTAGTGTAGATGTCACTAAACCCTGCTCAACATTGCAGGTCTTGAATTGCTAATGTTTGGATGGCCAGCCAATAGCCAAAGAATTTCGGTAGCATACTCCAGGCTGTCCCCAGAGTTCAGTTGTTCTCAGTGCCAGTGGCTAGCACCGGCTGCTGACCCTAGTGAAAATGCATGCAGAGACACCTGGGGGATATTAGGCAACGTAGTTAACAAAAACCTAGCTGACTTCTGTGAAATGCTATGGCCGCATACTACCAAAAGCAAAGGCATAGAATAATAGATGGAGTTACTTGAACATATAAGGGTAGTATGCTAGATTTTAAAGCTATCTGAGAACATGACACATAACATACACTGCACATCTGAGTGGTGTAGATAGCCATGCCTGCTTGATGTTTCCAAGGACAAAATTCTGATTTCTGTTGCTTGGTAGTTTGCCAACAGATTGTTTGGGCTGTAAATTTTCCTGCTGGCTCTCTGCCCTAAGGTGATTTTGTGGGTGTGGGTGTCCATGTGGATAGAAGAGCAACAGTTGATGAACTTCTCAGGAAGGAAAAAAAAGTAAACTTTACTCTTTTAAGGATTTTTCAACTATTTCTACTATTTCTTTGAAGTTGTAGTGTACCCAGTCTTTCAAGCAAGAGCTTCAAATTTGATGAATGGATTCATTTGGTTAAAGATGTGTCTACTGACATCTTTTAGACTGATAAAATTCCCCTTGCTGGTCATCCACCAGATTCATTTAGAGGCTGAGTCACTTGGTCATTTGCAATCCCCAGCAAACAATTAATAACCAGCAACAGCTCCTACATGACTGCGAGGGGCCAGCATTGTGCCTGGTGTCCTTCCTCACAGTGGGGCTTAAACACTGAAGCCCTGAAACATAAAACACCGGTGTGAAACCTCAAGAAATTCCTGCACATTGCCCAGGGCATGCCCCGTGATCACAGGTTGCACTGTTCAGACGTGGCAATGAGAGAACACAACGCTCAGACTCTGGATATGACTTTCAATGTGTTTACTCTTTACTTAGAAAGTCTATCAGAGGGACAATAAGAAGAAAGTCCCCTCCTTCCTTCTAACACATGCTTTCCTCACTGCACCTGAACAGACCTGGGACTGTGCTAAGCAGCTTTCAGGTTTCCATGATTCTGGTTTGCCTTATCTTGGCTTCCCTTCAAACTTCTACCTGTTCTACTGCTCCCGAAAGTCAGCCTGTTTTGGCAGCGCTCTGTCCTACCGTTAAACTGGATCTGTCTGGTACAGAAGTCTGCTCATCTCTTCCTCTGTGGTGGTCGTAGCTTCCTGGGAGCTTCAGTGAGTCTGGCTAGGTTCCTTCACCGAGAGAGGCAACTGTGTGTCCTTGAACAACTTACGCAGTCTCTGCCTCAGTTCTCTGTTTTGGAAAATAATTGGTATTTCACGTGCCTTACCTTTTGTCTTGACCTCTGTTTCAGTTACAAGAAAAGGTAGGGTAGGGTTGCATACTAGGCATGTAATCGCTTATTTTTACGAAGCTGCAAGAGGAAGGATTTCACAAGAACCTCGACACCCAGCACAAGACTGAGGGAGTTAAGAGAAGCTAGACTTCTCCGGCAGCTGAAGAACTTAGGAGTCAGGCAGAAACTTCAGACCTTAATGTCCTGGCTGATACAAACTTAACAGAGGGGATGCTATTGCTTTCTCTGGGGCTTCTGACCTGCTGTCAGAAATTGTCCCTTTCTGGACAGTCATCAAAACACTTGTCACTTTTTTCTATCATAACATACAAATGGCTGTTACACCCTTAAAATGAATTCCATATACATGGGTGAAATGTATTAAACCTCAGACTATCTAGGAAAAAAATTAAAAATCTATATCTCTGGGAGGTGAGTTTGACAGCTTTTTGTTCTCATGAGAAATGTAACCTACGCAATCATTTTTATTAAACAGGGGCTTCCAAGGATTTGTTCTATAGCTGAAACAACAATTTGATGGGATATTACAGAAGCCCAGCAGGACTGAGAGCAAGGAGTGAACCCTCTTGTAGGTGCGTGTGTACAGTGCCTGGCTCACTGGGCTTCTGATCCTTGCTTAGCCTTCAGGCTATTTCCTAATGGGGAGAGTTCCCACAGCAGCTCTGCCTTGAGTCACACTAAGTCAGGCTCACTGACCCGGTGACTTCCATAGCGTAACAGAGCAGTGTATTTAATTCCTTTGTACTCTCAGAACCTCTCACTGTACGGCAAATTTAATCAGCTATTAAGCTGAAAACCTGATGTGCTGCAGAACTATAAAGGAATCTGTCACATTCGTATACCTAAGTAACAGGTATTTTGAATCCTTATTTTTTAGGTGTCTTTGTTTAGAACACACACAGCCTGAGATGATGTGAAAGAGCTCAAATGTCTGCCTGCTGGTTCCACTAGCTTTTCCTCTCATGCAAAGTAAAATACATAGCTCCAAATTTGTACTATGAAGGTAATGAGAGAAATGAAGAAATATAAATCAGCAGTACAGTTTTTAAGATACTTGGATTGTGCCTTTTAAATTATTATATGTTACTGTAGCATTTCATTTTAACTACACTATGAAAAATCATAACTCATGAAACGCTGCACGTTGGGTACTTTTGGGTCACGCAGTTGGGACAACAGAGGTTCTGTCTCCGCATGTTAGAAGGACCCCCAATAGAAATGCCTGTGCAGTTTTAAACTCCCACTTAATTCTGGCAGGAGGTCACTTCGAGGTTTCTTTAGAAAGCACAGTGTGAGCTACCAAACTTAAGACAGATCAAGAACCAAGGCCATCCCAAAATTGCATAACGTTACATGGCCGAGGAAGTAAGGTATTCGGTCCTATTGCCCCATCCCCTGCAATAGAACCCATTGCAGCAATGCATTGAGAAATTGAGTTAAGAGCTAAGAGGAGGCATTGTAACATCCCAGCAACCTGGAACGGGGCTGGTAGAGGTACACAGGGCTGGACTTTCGGTTTGCTGTGCAGGAGCAAAACTTCACAGCTCTCGTGAATGCTAATGAGTCCCATGACTAAACCGTGGCATATTTTGAGAGTGCAATCCATAATACATATAATCTCAGTCATCATTTGGAAACTTCTGACCTACATGCAAACTTCCAAGGAGCTACTGCAGATAAATTATCACTGCAATTACGGGTAGCCATGGAGCTCTAGGATTGTGTGTATATAATACATTGTTATGCAAACACACATCTACTTTTAAACCTCTGCTTCACAGTCATCGTGGTTTTAATTTCAAAGCATCAAAAAGGAGGCAAAAATAAAGTCTCTTGCAAATAGATCTTGATTATATCTAGAAAGAATTTTTGCAAACAATTCAAAAACAGGCAGTCTGGAAATCCTAAAATGGAACTGTGCTAGTGAGAAAAGGACAGTTGCCCTTAAAAGTTGTCCTTAAAATGCAATTTTTTACTTAATAAAATCTAATTCTTGTGCTGGTTTAATGTTAAACAGGAAAAGATAATTTCATAGATAATTGCATCTTTCCTCAGAACACAAGCAAACTCCCACCAAGTTTTTCATGATAGATTCATAAAATGCCTCTTAGAAATAGCACTCATTTCTTCCTATCTGACTCATTATTGCAACCTTGTGAAGCAGTATTTAATCCTGCAGGTATTTAATCTCGATCATTTAGCCTGGACATTTCACAGATTAACAAATCTTTTGTATGTCACTGTACCAAAAAAAAAAAAAAAAAAAAAAAAAAAAGAATTTAAAAGCTCTGCAAAAACTGTGAAAATAATATTCCCCCACTCATCCCCCCCGAGACTCACCAGAGCCTGAAAATGCTTCCCACGCCCAGCTCGCCTGCTGGCACCATCAGGAGTGGTTTTCATCCGAAGGAGAAATCCGAAGACCGAGAAGGGATCCCATCTGGGAGGATTTTGGTAAACAAAAACAAAGTGTACCTGGGGTTAACAGTTCTTAGCAGAGCAAAGGGAATAAGCTGAGACAGAACGATCTGCCTCTCCCAAAGGCTGTAACGCGTTCTTTGTGTTAGCAGAAATACCTGGACCCACACACTGAACTCTTGAGTGTCACATGGGTGACAGAGCTAAAAAAGGCAAACCCATAGGCTTAATTTAAACTGCCCCCAATATGTTAGTGTTTTCCCCTGAGGCAGCTTATGTGTCTCTTCCAAACTTTTCTAAGATTTTCCTGGAATTTTAATATCCCTCTCTCTTTGGTTTCATACTTTTTAACTCTTTTATTTTTAGATTCAATTTTTCACAGTGGTCTGTAGAGTCTGCTTGACGCCAGCAAATGTAACTGGATCCCAAATCCCTGCAAGCCAGGAATTGCAGCCATGATCAGCATGCTGCCGAGCAAAACCTTGGCACTGGTCAAAACCAAATAGTCTAAATCCTCTATTTATCTTATGGCAGGGCTTGGGAAAGCAGGCAAGAGGAGTTCATCAAAATGTAAAAAAGGAATAGCTGGGAAAGGCTAGGGGTAAGTAAACAGAAATCAAAGATGCAAATAGATCTGTTCTACAACAGATTTGTGTGACCGGACTTCCAAAAGCAAGAACAGAGGTTTACAAAAAAACAGATATTTTATTCTCTAGTAACCTAGTAACAGGACAGGCACGCACAAAGCAGATTGCCTTTAAAAAAGGCTTGTGTCAGCAAGGTTGACTTTAGTGGAATAAATAAGAATAAGCTGCTTGGCAGCAGATCACTGCTGACAATAATCTCACAGGTCAGATTTTCCAAATTTGTTTCATAGCTCATTCAATACACTCATAACTCCAACTACCATTTCTGTCTAGGAACAATATGGAGCAGCGTCTCTCAACCAGCCTTTGATAATTAGGTCTCAGGTTTTTACCTTGATTTTACACGGTGTGCAACTGGAATAAATCCACTCTGAGACTACGGAGCTGAATTACCTTGCTTGAACTTTTAATTTTCTGTCACTTGCTGCCCCTTCTTCCTGTAAAAGAGAACAAAATTAAGGATTGACAGTTTATGTGAGTGAGAAATTGTTCATCCTAACTATTCTAGGATCTCTAACTTTGGTAACTTGTGTCTGCAACAGAGTGTGACCACTTCACGGAAGAAAAAACAAGAGTATCAAGGCAGTTATTTGCCAAAGGTGACATGATGAGTCAGCAGCAGAGCCCAGATTAGAGTACAGTGTTCAGACTGCCCATCCCATATGCAGCTCACTAAACCACTGTTCCTCCTGCAGCCTCAAGGGAATAAAGTTCATTTAGTTAGGTGGTAAATGCTCAACTCCTGCCCTCACGCTTCACCTTGTTATTTATCTAAGTTTTGGCAGGCTTAATTGTTTGTTGCCAAGAAAGGCTACAGATCAAGAGAAACAGAAAAAGTGTTGGTCTTATCCTCAGAGAAGTGTTGCAACAGCAAAACTCCACTTTGTGAGAACAAGAGTGGTCTGCACTTGGAACACAGTTGTATGTAGCACTGAAATTGCTTGATTTTTGACAGGACAGCTTTTTTGTCTCTTTATAAGTAAAAAATGCAGAGTAGAAGACCCCTAAAGCAAAGATCTTGAACAGAGCAACTGACATTGTATGTCCCTTTTCTCCGTTGCATGAAGAAGGTTCTGTATTTTTTAAGCCATTTGGCAACTTCTGTAGCCTTGGCATATTTTCTTCTCCTGGCAGAGATAGTATTTGGTATTCACATTTGTTCAGCTAATGAGAAACTTGGAAAGCCAGCCCCAAGCAGTTCTGCCAGCTGTGAGTGATGCCACGTTACTTACATGCAGGGTCTTCTGCCTTCACTGGGCTGTTGGTGTGGGAAGAGATGGGACAAATGGGCCCAGCGTAATGCTTGTAACATTTCAGTTCCTCTTGGATCACAGTTCCTCCTGGTTCTTCTTGGTACATCTGCTCCATGGCTAACCTTCCATTCTCATTGTCCTAGTTTGCAAGCTCTTAAAGGGAAACATAAGAAAACTGATATCATTCTGTGGTTTATTTATCACCTGGCACTGAACAGCACAGTTTAGGAGTCTCCGTTGTCACTGTGATGCTTCAGTGTTTCATCACATTAAGTGTAACTAAGGTGGAAGTCTTGCAGGTCTCCCATATTCAAGCAACTGTTCTGTAGAGTTGTTCTCAACATCAAGAATTTTGTGTAAGAGACCCAAAACCGTAACTTTGTCTTCCTGCTACTGGCTAGCAGCCTGATACAGCTCCCTGAAAATGCTTCAGATCATGGCTTAATGATGAGTCAAAGATTTTTGCAATTTGTTCATTGTCAATTTTTCATTGTCAATTTGTCCACTGAGTTACTTTTTTTTTTTTTTTTTTTTTTTTTTTTTTTTTTTTAATTGCTAAAACTTTGTTGATTTTGGAAAGGGAGTTTCTGATCTGCTATTTATTTTTTTTTGTTTTCCAGCATTCAAGATATTCACAGATTATGTAAAACAGTGTAAGCTGACACAGCAGTTGTCAGAGAGCTCAGAAGTAGTAACTTTCTGCTTAGTCCACGGGGCTCACAGAAGCCTCACAAGGCAGAAAGTCCAGTGCATCCTAAGTGGCCTGGTCTCTGGGAAGCGTCTATGGACTATGGACTATCTACCACCAAGCAGCCTCTTGAGGTCAGCACAATCCAAGATGTAATGGGCACTGAAAGTAGGTGAGCACCAGGAAAGAAATGTGTGACGCCACATTGGGCTTTGTCAGGGGCTCTTCTCCACTTGGGAAGAATTTTCCATGATGAAGCATGGATGGCAGAATTACAAGTCCCTAAGATATTGAGAACCAAAGTGTGATTTGGGGGTACATGTTACATTCTATTTAATAAGTTATTTGGCTAAAAGTGGCTTTAAATGTGGTATCTCTTTGTATGTACTTTGAATGTACGCAACAGTACTTTTTCTATGATGGATGATGCAGAAATGCTTGCGCTGGGCAGAAAATTCAGCCAGATACTCTAGGAAGCCTCCACAGTAGCCTAAGGCAGCTGTAAAAAGAATGTGGGGTGCTGCTTAGATATTTAACAGTGGGGACTGAGTTACCACTACTGGTCATGATTCATCAACTTTTTGCATATCTATCACCGAGCAATATAAAGGAGTGAGTCCATGAGAGCAGAACACACAAGAAGCCTTAAGCTCTTACCATGTAAATATTTGTAAAGCAGATGGTGAGTCCTGAGCATTAGGGTAAACATACATTTTTCTGTTTTATTCTCAAATGCAAGTGTATTTTATTCAGACCTCAATCTTGGTGCTGTGTAGCTGCCACTAATAAACAGTTTCTTTTCAACTAATCTCTAGAGAAAGATTCCTACCTACCCCGTCATGCCTCTTGCAGGCGTGTTGCTCTTTCCTTTGTTGATTTATTTTTTCTTTTTTGGACATTGTGAAAAAAAGGTTAGGCATCTGTGCTGTGGAAAAAGCAGATTCTAAAACTAATGATACGGAGATATAGTGTGGAAGGCATAGAAAATTTAAGTTCAAATCCTAAGGTTTTTATTCAGTTCTGCAACTGTAGGGAGAGCAACTTTACTTGTGTTTTTGAGAGGGGATGGGAATATCTCCACAGTCCAACTTGCAGTATCAAACTTTAGTGTCTTTATAGAAAGAAGTAGACTCCCATTTTTTATTTTGAGTTGCTTTCTGGAAGATCCTGTCTCTTTCTGTTGAGTACAAAGTGTGCCAGGATTAGCAGAGCCAAACCTTGTTACATTAATTCCTTCAACGTGAGGATTTTGCTTTAGACTGAGGAGGATTTGATCTCTCTCTTGTTTCACTTGGAATGAAAAAATTCCTGTCAAATGCTAACCAGATTCAGATCCCTGAGCTAGAGTGTGGTATTTTGCTCAGTACATGTATCTCATTGACACATTTGCCTCTCATTTATGCCACCAGCTGAAAAGCTTCAAAATCTACTATCATAAGTATTTCCTTCATGTAGGGATTTCATATGTATCATGATCTGAATTTATCAACAGACGGAGCATTGATTTATAACCTATACTGTGTGCTTCTTTTAATTAATTGTTCACATGCAGGTCAATTATTTGAAGTAGCTGTAGCAGGCTTGGTGAAATATTATGTATGCAAAGAATATTTTCAAGGACTCAGTTTCCTAGCAAGACCATTCTGTTATTGGCTTGGACTTGCCTCATGACTGTTGTTACAGGATTTTTATTTTAGTTCTTTCTCGCTCTTTTTGACTATGTTTTGTGGTTCCTTGCTCAGAACAGAAACCCAAGCCCAAAGGAGATAAGTGCTCTCACAATTGCACGTATACAGACTTGGGCAGGACAGGCAAGCAGCTGCCTGGATGTCTGTAACAAACACAAATTCTGGCTACAGTTAAACACGTCACTATTTAAATAAGCAAATGTGTTACTCCAAATAAATTTATTTTTAGATGATACAGTTTCTTATATATATATATATATATATATATATTTAATTCTTAGCATTATTTCAGAATCAGAGAAGTAGGCTACTCTACTTTTTGCATCACTTTTATGTCCTGGTAGACTACTGCCCTCACTTTTGGGGTTAAAACTGACCAAAATTAAAACCAAAATAATATCATCAATATCCTGGATTTCTTATTGGAATTTCTATGCCTGGCCATTTTGATAATCTAAGATGATGTAGCAGTTAACATTTGGTTTGCCCTTCATATACAGGCTCTCAATACCCTTGAAATCTCCGTGGAATTTATAGTGCTCTGTAGATGGAGACACAGAAAACCAGCAAGTGAATGTGAGTCGGGAGTGAACTCCCATGTGACTGTTACATCATTGGGAAGTACCACCAGGCTCTCTCCTGCTTAGATCAATCACACCACATTACTAAGTAACACACTACAATTTTTGTACATCTGGGACAGGGCTGAGTCTAAAAATGAGAGTCTAAGATAATGCAGAAGTTATATCATTTTGGAGGGAAAGAACTGCTTCATTTTGTTTGCCTCAGAAAACTGATGGCCAGAATCATTCTTCGGGGTGAGCTAGGTTGTAGTTAGTACATTCTTGAATGCAGCAAGGAAGCACTAAGTTGTTGGGCTTTATAAACTGTCCTTGTAGCAATGTGGCATCTCAGCAGAGGAAAAAAAAAGGGGAAGGGGGAGGATCCTAGAGTCCTCCAAGTCAACAGTTATGCCTGAGTTACCATAAGGACTTGTGGGGCAGACGTAAGGGGTTTTGTCTTAGACCTGCCACCCTCACATGACCACAGACAAATTCTCTGTGATGCCATTAATAACATAATTGAGTAATACAGTGTTAGGTGTTTTACTATCAACATGGTCAACGTGCCATCTAAACAGCATGGAGCAGCAGTAAATACACGTAACAAGGATTCTGAAAAATATATACTTGCTGTGTATGTGTGGTAGATGTAAAATATTACCATTATAGGTCCTTCCAAGTAAGTCATAGTTTCATTAAAGGCAAGTTGCAAAAAGGGTGGTGCACATACTGAGATCAGGCCAAAATTTCAACTGAAATTGTTGGAACAAGATCTTTAGACTTTCATTGCTCTTCATTCTTCCTTATCCCATGCAATATACATACATAGGAAAAGCAACCATAAAGCGTATTTATCTTCATGATACGGGGTCAAGAGCCAGGATGAGAATAAAGACACTCCTTGGTGTTGATAACAACTGCTTTGTGGTTGAAACTGGATCCTTGATGTTCAGTGCCTTGTTTTATGTGGTGTGGTGGGAGGAGTCCCCAGGCTCCATGTTCCTCTGTTATCGGCTGGGAAGCAAGTGCTAGAGTTTCTTTCCTAGAGGAGGCTGACTCCTGATGGGGCTCTCTCTCATTTTTACAGAGGGCTAAAACAGCTTTTCAAGTGCTTTATGAAGAAGTTTGGATTCAGTGTCTTAACCTTAGGAAGAACAAAAAGCAACAATAAAAGTCGAATCAATGAAAACAGCTTTTGGTTTTATATCTGTATCTGTATCTATCTATCTGTATTATTTTTTTTTGCAAACCAAACAGGCTGTGGCAAAGGTATTAAAAGTGAAACTCAATAGATACAAATTCAATTCACTGATTTAGTTTCCCTCCCTTGACAGAAAGTAAGATTATGGAAACTCTAGTCCAAAGTAAAATAGGAGTTAAATTTTAAATCCAATCATTTAACAGTCACAATAGTGACTATATACAATAAAAGTGACAATAAAAACTTTACTTTTCAGAATCATCTGTTCTAACTACACAACCACAGACATACCCTTACCTTGCCCAACAAGACAAACAGGGCCACCACAGCACAGTGCTTCTTGCCCTGATTCATAGCCAGAGAATTTGATACAAAGCTACAGACCCTGTATTTTTTTAACATGCCCTTAATGAGGTTGTGGGAAGGGTAGGCTATACAGCCACCACAGGATTAATGTACAGACAAGAAAAGGAACATTTTGCAGCTCTTTCTTTCAGAGGAGCACCAGCCTGAACTTTTTTTCTGATCAGCCCTTGCTATTTACCATACAAAAAGTAGAAGATCCTAGACAATAACAGAAGAAATACTAAGCAGGGTGAGCTCTCTCTAAGCTCCAAGAGCAGAAAAACTCATGATTTTAAAAGTCTGTGATCATTTTAAATGTTTAGATTATTTCATGTTAGTGACAGCGTGACAATTCCAGTAGTGACAATAAGATGCTTTTTGGTCTAATTGTGACACTTTGAATCCCTGCATGGTTTCAGTTCAGTCACTTCAAACCATTCCTGAGCCAGCTCAGATAGCTGAGTTATACCTGGAGCACAGCTGCACGTGTGTTCAGCCATGCCGAGCGAACAGTTTGCAGCAAGGGTAGGGTTAAATGAGCTTCACTTACACATCTCCAGTTGCTGTCTATGAAGCATGAGTCAGGAGGAACCCCACTTGATTTTATGCTCCCTGGGGAACAGGCAGCCTTGGCAGTTCAAGGAAAAACTTGTTTATAAAATGAACAAAAGACAGACAGATTGGGACAGCCCTCCACAATGTCACTGTGAGTCCCTTTTAGGCTCAGAAACACACTTCAGCTGAGCCTGTCACCTGCTCTTGAGCCTGTTTACTGTACACATTGCTAAGTGCAGTTATTATTGCTTGCTCTCTTTCTCAGATCTGGGCGTACCTTGTCAAAAGACCTTATGGAAAATGCCTAATGTAAACCTAGCTTGCTCCTCTGGAAGTCTGTCAGCTCTCTATCTATTGTTCAGCAGAGCTTTGGTTATCTGACACTGCATACCAGGGAGGTTAAGTGAATGTCAGCTCCTTTAAAGGCACAGGTACCTGGAGCATTGAAGATTGCATCTGTCCTTCATATGTGGTTACGTGAGGTCTTTTTCAAAGTCATTATCTAGGTTTCATTATATTGCCTAAATGGTTTTGGCTATTTCAGGCTGGATCTGAATTCCAAATGACACCTACCCCTAAGGCTTTTTATATAAAGGTAACTGGGCTCTTGCATCTGCGGCAAAACATGCTGATCTGCTTTGCCTGCCCGTCTGCTCTCCAGCCAGTCTGGCTGACAAGGCCAAAGGCATGCTGCTGACTCAGGCACAGCATCCCTGACAATTCGTAGCACTCCTGTGTCGCCAGCCACGGATCCAGAAGAGACGTCGTAATTCAGTAGCGAAGGAAGCACTGCAAAGTGCTGAGAGGAACTACCGAACCAGAAGTGCAAATGTAACTCTTGTTCAGTATTAAATTGGAAAATGTAGTTTAGAAGTATTCCTGCATCTCGTCATCGTCCATGTTTCATATCCTGTATGCTTTATGTTATACGCAAAGAGCAAACAGCAGTACCGGCTGAGGTTTACCTCACAAAGGGAATTTGTAACCAGAGCCAAGGTAGTATGAGAACAGCGTGACCTTTAGAAATTCACCAACTTTTGCACGCTCAGGCGCTTTGTTTTAGGGGGCATTCACATTTCCCTTACATGTTCTTCACACAAATGTAGAGTTACTCGGATGGGAGAGCTTTTGCACCATCTTGAGGAAGGAGCACTGTGACTTCTGTATGCAGGTTCTCTTCTGTGCAGATAAGTTTAGTACAGGACTGCTGGCCGAGGGAAATCTGATGCCCAGCTCTTGCACCGACCCCAATAAAGCTATGAGAATCCCTGCAGAGAATGTCTCCCAGAGCAACTTAACCAGTCAGGCCGAACAGAGTCACTGGGAACTGATTCCCCGAGTCCCAGCAGATTAATGGCTAAAGCTGATTAGAAATTTTGAGTAACCAGAGGGCAATATTTTTTATCACAACATTAAAGTCTCTGTCCTTCCTACCCCATTTCTGGATAACTCACAGCTGAAAACTCATTTCACTCGGTCTTTCAAACATGAGAGTTGGCTTCTGGTCTGGAACCACGCATGGAGAGCTTTGACCCAAGAGGAATGTATTTATTAAAACTTGAAACCATAGAAGCAAGGGGCTGAAACTGACTACCAACTCTGCATTTTAGAGGCTACTTCATGAGTTTGCTAAGGTTGTTTACAAAGCTTCAACTTACAGATACAGTATAAAATATTATATTTATTGGAGCTAAATACTAAATACCATTCTGTACAGTCCTTCCTCAAAGCAAGAGTTAGGTATTCTAATCATTTTCATTTATTAGCTGCTTTTGAGCACTTTTGCTCCCCTTGTTAGCGGGGGTTCTGTATCTGGGTAAGAAGTGTCCCGGGATATAGGCAGTCAAGGTGTGTTAACTGCCTTTCAGCTCCTTCCCAGAAGACAGGGGATCCTAGATGGGGAGAGATGCTGAAAAGCTTCAAGGGAACAGTTGGAGATACACAGATAATCATCTCTACTTAATTAAACCTCATTAAACATAAACTCCACTGATGATTCAGTAATGTGAATGTATAAATTCAGTTTGGCTTAACCCCTGCTTCATCCTAGGACCCCAATCAAGTGAATTTACCTCTGGGTCCTGCATGCTGGCGAGCATGCAGAGCAGTGCAGCACTGTGTTCTGTACGTACAGCGGGAATGAAGCTCAGAAAGGTATTGTTTTGCTCAGCGTTGCATACCCATGTGAAAGCTGGTGTCCTCTTATTTGTCCATTTCTTACCATTTGTCAGGTCTAACAGAATTCATGTCCTCACCCACGTTGTCTGAATACACAGAGAGCCAGAAAAATCACTTACAGACTCCCTCACACAGCAGACTCCCTAGCAGAGTCTTTATTCTCCAGATAGAGTCTTCTGCCCCCTTTTTTCCTAAATGTTATGTAGAATGGCATAAGCAGTAACCAAGTGTAGGGCAGTGCTGCACAGAATAAAAGTTACTTGTAAAGCTGTGACAGTTTAGCCCTAGAATTTCAGCTGATTTATTTATTTATTTATTTATTTATTTATTGAGCTTTATATCTCATCTTGAAAGAGCTTCTACTTTTCTGAGTGTGAAGACTGACCTACGGCCAAACTCGGGGCACAAATATTCAGCTCCTGAAGTTTGGAGTCAAGGAGTCATTCCATGTGTGCATCACTGTGACAAGGCAATAAAATGGAAAACATTGAAAACAGTGTTTTTTCAAAGCTTTGTTAGAAATATTATGGAGGAGATTTCTTGTGGCAAGAGCAGAACACTGAAAAAACAAACTTGCTGAGGCTGTCGCACGGACCTACAGGTACCCCCTTGCAAAACTCCTGCTGCTGGGCAGTAGCAAGACGCAATCCAAACCATTTCCTAACCACCACCAAGTGACTCCGTGCCTATGACGGCAGCTCTGTTAAACATACTTTCCCTGATGAAACAGCCTGAGTGACAGGAGCCTGCAAATACAGCCTTTGGGGCACGAGAATAGTGCACAGCCATTTGTGACTAATGGGGTATCCCAAGGAAAGGGAAAGAGACTCACTAAGTAGGTTGCGGGGCATATGTTCATCAACAGTAAAACAGGTAGCCACCTGCACTCCCTTCACCTCTCTGTTTATTTTACCTGTTGACCATAGGAAAACAATCAAATGCCTTTAACACAAATTTTGCATTAGCGACATTGGCTTACCGGCATTTACCTAGAACTGGGGGTAACAGCTTTGTGTTGTTCTTTACTGTTTCATAGATGTTTGAAACCTACCTATGGTAAAATGCTTAGGGGTGAACGGGTGATTCTAATACCTGAATAATGTTAGAAATCACAAATAGTATCAGAAAAAGACCTTCCAATCACAAGGTTCCAATATGGATAAACTTGAGATTTTTTTAGAGTCATTGCTGACACAGAGAAACGTACATCTGTGTAAGCGCAGATGACTTCAGTGGGGTGGTAGAGCTAATAGCAGATTGCCTTCTACTAATTGTAAGTCTGGAATAGCAAAAGTGGTGGAATTGCAAAGCTGCTGGGATACGTGATGTGGGGCTCTGAGGAACAGAGAAAGGCCCCTGCATCTCAGGAAGATTATATATTTTTCTTCCTTGTCAATAGCACATAATCACAGACTCAGACTAATTTATTTTTATAATTTCAGGGAAAATAAATTGCCTGGTACATGGTGATCAATGACTGGGGGCCCTGCAATTTACAATGACCTAATGGGCAAGAAACTAAATAGATGCTAATTTGATATTTCAGTACTTTTAGACATTTAAAAGTATCTTCATGAAGAAATAAACTAGCTTCTTTCCATATGTGGATTCCTGCACTCCTTCTTGACAACACTGTAATAATCCTATCTGTTCTGAATGCCTGAAAAGGAAGGAGCTCACACCTTTCAATGATTTGGTATGTTTTAGACATCCTCATAGTCAGAATTCTTTGATTTGTTGAGCTTAAAAAGAATGTATTTTAAAAGAAGTATGATCATACTCAAAAGATGAAGTAGGAACCTGTAAAAATTCTTGCTCGGGACTAATTCTTTGATGAATCAGAAATGGTTTTGATTTCAATCATTTGTGTGTAACTGCAGCAGAGATCATGCTTTTCTAATCAAGATAACACATTTTGGAACTGGGAAGCATTTGGGAAAGAGAACTGGTAGGCTGTTGCACACTACCATAAATAATGAAGAACCATAACAACTATTTTATAGCAATCCAAAATAAGCTTAAAAAATACCAAAACTACAACCATTTTTTTTTTTCAGATTTCTATACAATTCAGATTTCTATACAATTTGTATTCTGCCTTTTAACAAAGTAGCTTGAAACTTATTTTATACAAATGTTCCTATTCTGTTGTCTAACAAAAGGTGTATGATGCTCAATTGATATGTTAGTACAACCCATTACAATCAAATCCCTTCTAAGATTAGTTTTATAAATGTCTCTGACTACCTGGTAAGCGGACTCCTAAAGTTCCCCTCCCTTGGAAAGTCTGGAAACAGCTTTGATTTCTGCTGAAGGATGAACAAGTCTGTGTAGGATCTTGCATCGTATTCTCATTGTTGTCATATTTCCTTTTGTATTTACATCAGTACCAAGCTGAAAATATTTGAAGTGTCCACAAGTTGTGTGGGGAAAATTGCATTGGACATCCAGACCCTGGAGGTTGACTGGACTTGATCCCTTAAAGCAGCCTGCTACAGTAACAGTGCGATCTGGTGAACCCAGCCTCCAGCAGGTATCAGATCTGGGATGCAGGAGAGGCTGATGATAAAACGAAAGGGGACTGCATGCTATACTGAGCACATGCTGTTTTGGAGATTGTATTCTTTGTCTGACTTAAAGTAGGTTTTCTGTGTGGACTTACATTTTTTTCCAATGGCAATTATTCAGACTTGAGCTCTGCAAGAGGACCAAATGAGGGTAAACCCTGTCTTCTCTCCCCGTGGCTCAAAGCAAGTGATACCCATGTACTCTTACATGGAAACTCAGAGTCCCAAGAGCTTTATTTGGTGCCATCAATGTGACTTTGGTTGTGAGGAGCCCCTAAATAAAACACCGCCATTCTTGTGTCAATCCATGATTTCTAGCTCACTTTCAGAGTACAGACTCACCTGGAAAGAGTTAAAAATAATTTTCCTGCTGTCCTGCAGCAAGGCTTTCCTCCAGCAAAATACCTGCAGGTAGCTAAAAACAAGTACTGCTGAGATATAGGAGCAGAGGGGATTCTGCAAACCTGTCGTTGTACGGCTAGCAGACAAGCAGTAACAAGTCTTTCTTCCCATGGTTGTGGCTGTGGCAGTGTTGGGTGGAGGAGATTGATTAAGGGGTTGAATATCTGAAACCCCTCTTTCAGGTGACTTTATTCAAGTCCTGTATCACAAAAGTTCAGTGATGCTTAGGCCGTTCTCAGAAAAATGTGGATCTTGTGCTTGCTGGTAGTATGGGAGCGCTGGAGCTGGCACGTTATGGCTGCAGACTAAAAAATTCCAACTACAAGGATATAAAGAACATGTGGAAGCTCCTGCAGCCAAGTGCTTGCAATCCATAAACCACAAACTGTGTCTGGGCTTTGCAGATGAGAGGCACTGTAATTCATTAGCGAGCACAGCTGCACATGTAGATAGAGGACTCTGTATTTTAAGATGTGTTTGGAGCCTGTATGACTGTAGCATGCATGAGCTGTTGCCATGGCACAAGGGCTGAGCTGTTTTGGAGGACATAGCTGCTATTCAAGGCATTGTCACGGTGGTGCTTATGGCGTCCACGACCCAAAGTACCAGTGTTTGTAAGGAGCTGTGAGACAGGACCTGGGAAACAAGCAAGAAGGTGTATACCTTTATACCTATACCTCAGCTGGTGTTGAAGAAGTTAGAAGAGCCACGATGAAAAACTGAGCTGCATTTCATGTTTTTGTTCTCAGCTGCAGGGAGTCGAGCCTGACAGGCCCCTCAGTGCAGCTGGCTGTCAAACAACTAGACAAAATAAAGACCTGCTCAAAACAAAAGTCCTAACAGTAAGCAGTAAATATCAGATCCTAAATTAGAGCTTCACTTCTCAGAAGTCATTTCTGAACTGTCCCCTCAACAGACAGTTACAACGTGCATGTGTCTGATGTAATGACTCTGGCACTAACAACCTGCTGTGAACTGACTCTGCTGGGATTATTTCATTCACAATGACCACGTTACTGAGTTAATCTATATTGCTGTCTAAATTAGGACATAAAACTAGGAAGAAATTCATTGAACCTCAGGTCTAGCTCTCCTATCACAGAAAAATTGCTCGTTATCTATCGAATGATGACCTGCCATCTCCCATTTGTTCCTATTTGAATCCTACCTGGCCCAGTGGGGAAGCCTGGAGGATACCCTAGGACTGCGAACAAGGCTATCACCATTTTCTTTGTGTCACCTGATAAAAGATTTGCTCGTGCATGAATTGAAATTGAAAATATAATAATTGACTTTTTTTTTTTTCTCTGTAGGCTGTCCTCTTCAGTATTCAGAAGGGAACACATTCTGGTGTTGTGATGTGTAGAAGAGAAGGCAGTGAACATGTGGAGTACAACCAAGTTGTAGTGACTTTGCTGTGAATTGCACAAGCAGTGGTGAGTAGTTGAAAAGTTTAATGTATTTTGTAACGGAAGCCTCCAAGAAGTATATGCTGAATGGAATAATTCTAATACCCGAATCTCTTAAGTTTTGTCAATTTACATTTTCTCTCACTTGGTGCGTTCCAGTGAGTCACAGCATGATCATATTTAGAATTGTAATAAATGCCAGCAATCATGAGCACTTGCTATTTATAGAATGGAGAAGTGAAAACTAGTACTTTCAATGTAACAATTTAAGCTTGCTGAAACTTTCCAGCCAGGACAGTTTTCCACCAGAAAATGTTGATTGAATGGAAACTTATTGGGCTATTTGTGGTCTATCCTTAATCTTAGCATCTCTCTTTATGCTGGCATTGAAATGTATCCTGTTTCGTTGATACTGTGAATGACTCCTTCTCATTTTCTCCTTCAGCTCACACCCAGTAAAACTGTAGGTCTGTCTTTAGCACTCCAATACTGGACTGATAAACATGTAGGTGCAACTGTTTTGTAACAGAAGTTTCAAATATTTGAAGTTTTTACTCAAAAGAAACGTACAGATATGAACATGTGGTTGTCACAGCTAGGTCAGTTTAGATTATTTTCCTCCATGTACTTTGAGCTGACTTGACCCACAGTGTGAAAATTGGGTATCAAAACGTGCATCACTGGAGTTTGCCAATGTCAAGCTATTCCTGTGCATTCTAGGAATACCATTACCCATTCTCTGGCTACTAGGGCAACCTCTCACTCTATTTGGTGTTGATCAGGGAAATTCCTAAATGTGACGACTACTGCTGCCTTGCTTCTTGTTAATCTGAGGAGGGTCAAGTCACTCTAGTCTTCAGAATTCACTAGCTTTTTTGTCTGTTTAATGTTGAAGTAAAAAAAAAAATACCCTCTTAGTTTTAAAACTGACCATATTTAGTCTTGCTTCAGACTGTCTCAGACTTTGCTCTGCTACTTACTTCTGCTGCAGTGCTAATTGCTTTTGTCTCTCTTTATAATCACATCGTATTGGATACAATAGCTGCCTCCTGTGCTGCTTTCCTGGGCCTCATTAACTCATGCTGAAGTTTCATATTTCAGATGCCAGTTTAAAGCTTTGGTCATAATCTTCAAAGTAGTTAATGGATCAAGCCTTAGCTACTTTAAAGGCTGAATTTTGATCTGTGAACCATCATGACAGCTGCACTTCCTCGGGGCAATGTAGATTACAAAGCCTAGAAGGAAGTGTATGAAAGGGAGGAACAAGGCAATCTTAACTGAGAGAAACAAAAAATATCTGGAAGTTATTCTACAGATCCAGACCTTTCAAAGCTGAACAAAATTTTTACCTTTGAGTCACTCAGAAAACTGATTTTCCCCCCTATCGTAGAAGAATCCTGTCAGACCGACCAGAAACACCTCAGCACCATAATTAAAACAATTTCTACTGTGAGGAAATTAAAGAGCTACCAAAGTCTACTACAAATTGTGCTTAAATGCAAAGTTCTCAAATATCCAAGTGCCATAACATCTTCTCTCTCATGTCTTCAGTTGCATCGTGGCCCCAATGTTATGAGATTTTATGATGCAGAATCAACAACAACAATTAATGAGAAATATTGAAATAGAAACAAGCAGATGCATGTGGGTATTTCTTCGAGTCTCTTCTTCAAGGGGGACTTTTTGTGAATTTGATTATGAATATAGTACACAGTTTACTTTTGATGTTAAACTAGACTTTTTCATTTCTTTTCTAAGCTAAATTAGTGTATTTCAGGCTTAATGTTTATGCAAACACTGAAGTCCCAATGGTTAATCTTCCATGGAGGTTTTAACCTATTCAGTTAAATTGGTATAAACACTTCTGTAAAGTCTCTTAGTTTAGTTTATGTCAACTTGGAATCTGTTTATGGCAACCCAAAATAAGCTATTCTTAAGCTTGACTACAAATGTCAGCCAACTTCTTGCACCGATTTTGACTAAACTGATTTAAAATAGAATCTTAACGTAAACCAGTGTAACTTTCCTGTAAACTGGAAACTTCTTTGGTAAACTAGAAACTTCAGTGTACTGCATGTCACGTCCTCCCTCTTGTGGCTGACAAGAAGATTCACACAGTTTTGGGGAATGTGCATTAAAGCCCTAAAATGGATCAGGCTGTCCTTAGCCACGACCTGGCAACACAGACGGTGGCCTGGCAGTTATTTTGGTGTTCAAAGATATATAAAAACAGCTTTATAAAAAGAGAATAACAAAATACTTGAATTTGTTAATTTGGAAAATAGAATTTATAATTATTCTGGAATAAAGTAACTACTAAATTAACAGTAAACAGTCCTGCTAAAATTACTGATACGAGAATAGCTTGTACTGAGAGAACACTAGTAAGGGAAAGTTGGCAAGGATGGGTAATTGGGAACTGGGGGTGGCTTGTCTGAGTTAGGAACAAAGGGAAAAGCTCCAGAGGACAGCCAAGAGAAATAAGGCTGGCAAATTTTAGAGACATTCTGGAAACGACATTTCCAAATTTTGTCCCACTTTGGATCCAGTGCTGGTAGAAAAGTGTCTGAAAAACTGGATGCAACGGAGATACCGAGCACTGCACCTTGACCTCTCTGCAGCAATGTGGCATTTGTTTGCCCTGTCTGGCCGTGCTGCCCTTCCCAGCCTGCTCTGCCCATCCAGACACTGAAGGTGGAAATACAAAGTGGTGTGACTGGTGGCTGGGGTAAGCTGTGCTTCTCCCAAATAAGAAATAGCTGCCCAAGGCTTCAAGAGAACTATAACTAAATTAGAGAAACTAGATCCCTTGCTTGATTGACTACCTAACATAACTGAGCAACTCAAAATGCCATGAGGATCTCAGTCCTGGACTTCCAGATTTATTTAATTGTTGTGTTTACTTTGCTAACACCATTATATTTTTTTAATTTTTATTTTTTTATTTGGAATTTGTCTTAAAAACACTTGGTGCCAGATGAATCCTCTATTCTCTTTCTCCACCCTGCCAAGGCAAAGCTGTCTTACATTCCAGCCCAACATAAGCTGAAAGCTGGCAGTAGTTTCAGATCTGCAGAATCCTTTAGTCCTGTCCATACTGTGATTGATCTGTATGCTGGCCAGACCACAGTTTCTAGAGGCCCTTCTTGCCCTTTCACTGACCTGTTTGGGACTGGCTTTAAGTCGTCTCACTACCTCACTACATAAATCACGGAGAACGGATGGGTTGAAAGAAGGAAGACACACATGTTCTGCTTCCGTTCTGTGAGCAAAACTTCTGAAGGAAAAGATGAGCCTGCAAAGACAATAAAACACATCATCTGTAAAATCTAAAATGGATTGAGAAGTCTTTCCTTGCTGAAGGCATAACTTTCAAATGTCTTTGGGAAGCTGCATGTTAACACATAAATTATCCGTACCTCCCTGTCACCTTACACTGTGTTTTTCCACATCCATGCTCCCCACTGTGTGCATAGCAGGTTCCCCTGCCCAGCTCTCTCATCCTGTGCTGTGCTCTCCCAGATGCCTACCACATTTCAGTTGCCAGATGCAAAGCACATAGCTGCTCCACCTCCAGACTCAGGCCTATTATAGCAGGTGTTATTGCACATAGTTTTTCACACTGAGCCTCTACTTCCTTTCATGAGGGATGCAACAATAGTGCTTTGCTAGGGTCCACCTCTTCTATGAGAACACCAGGACTGAGGAATGTGAGAAGTTTGTCTTAGAGGCAAGGAGGTTCAGGACATAGGGAAAGAAGAAGAAAAGCATTGCATAATGCTTGTGCAGCTGGGACAAATTCCTCCTGTGCCCCTAACTTTGCATCCCAGGCCATCCACAAAAAGGTATTTAGGGAAAAGAAGAAGGTGGTAGCACAGGAAACATATCTCAAAGAGAGGATGAGATGAACCTAGGTCTTCTAATATTGAGGTTGGAACACCTTTCTTCGTGATGGTACAGCCAGAAGGCTACTGCCAATAGCCAAATGGGCTGAAAAGGCAGTGAAGTACTGCCATAATGTGTGAACGTCCCAAGGATATTTCAACACCAGTCCACAGAATTCACTGCACCGATCAAGCAGGACATCGCATGGGTTAATGCAAAATAATCAACACAGGATGAAGTGTTTCTGTTTTGAAGCAGGATTGGTGGGATAATCAGAGTTCTGAATTCATTTTTTTTGGTCAAGATTTCTTCCAAGTCTATTTTTGATTACATTGTCACCAAATTTCGGATTTTCTGAATTTTGGGGGAGCTGCAAATAGCCCCAGTCTAACAAGGCTGAAGGTGGGGGGTCAAGCTGCAGGTCAGGGTCAGTTGGTCCATGGGCAGGTACAGCTGTGGCTGAGCAATACTCCGCAGTACCCTGCGTGGGCCAGGACTGAAGGCCCAGGGCTGGAGGCCCCAGGCAAGGCTGGGCAAGGCCATTGCAGCCTATCAGCGTTCCTAGGACCCCAAGACCCAATGTGATGAGCAAAGGAGACTTCTGGCAAGGCCCTCAAAAAGCAGGGATAGAGAAGACAAAGGAATCCACCTGGAGAAGATAACAGGCTGGGACTCCAAGGAGTCTGGAAAGATAAAGTGTGTGTTGGCAAAACTTTCCATAGCAGATCTTGGAGAGGCATGGTCAGGAGACAGAAAGTATACGTTTGTTAAAAATGTAAACAGTCATTTTGCCAGCAGTCTGCTCTGGTTCCTGAAAACACTGGGCTGTCACCAGGCAGAACCAGTATTGGCCTGGTCACCCAGTGGTGACTCATTGTAGCATTCGGCCCTGAGAGGCGGGGAGGGACGCTGAGTTCAAAGTGATCGTGAGCTCCTTTTGTCACAGCTATTACCACTGAATGTTAAATAGAAATGTGGTGTACCAAAGGATTTCAAGAGAACAACTAGGCCAAGGATGAGCATCTCTTCCATACTGAAGGCCAAAAAAGTCTTGGATACCCCGTAGTAACAAACACTGTCATCCAGTAAAAAGATGGCAAAAAAAATCATACGGCTATTTAGCTTTGTGCTGGAGTTGTACATCTGGCCTCATAGTTTGGGCTCCCTCTCTGTGATCTTGGCTACTCCTCTGTGTTCACGCACAATGAAGTAACATCCAGCAGGCAAGGGAAGGTAACAGTGCAGAAGGGACCTTTGCTGAACAGCAGTGCTATAGGGTATTCACTGACTGGACATAATGGAAACTGGACGAAACTGTTGAAAAGTTAGTCTTTTTTACATGTATTTATTCAACCTACTGGCACAGACATTTTGGACATCCTGCTCACATGTTTTGCATTAAAACATTATGAAATCCCAAATTCTGGTGCCAGATGGTTTTGGATTACTTTGCTTGTATGAAGGGTTTCATTTGGGTGCATGGAAAATGTAAAATATTCTGGTAATAGCTTTAGCAGGATATGCTGCATTTGTGTTATTCTTTAACTATGCTATATGCCTTCTATACATTATATTCCGAGTCATGAGAAAACTTTAAAATGTGAATTGAAATGTTCTGACTTCCCAGAACAGACTAAGCTCTGTAGAATGCTTAAAGGGATTGACGTGAAAGGAAATATTCCTAAAGACCTGCTATGCTGAGAAACCACACAGTGAATTAAAATAGCCCTCTCCTTACAAATACATGCCTCCTAAGAATGCATTGAGCTGGTCCTGAATGTGAAGCTAGAAAAGAAAGAATGGGTAAAGGTCAAGCACACATCTGTTGTTTCTGCCAGTGATCGTTTTGCTTGCTTTTCTCGGTGAGCTGAATGAGTTTTCTAACAGGGATCTGTTAACTGTTAACAGGGATCACATTTTTCTGATGATCTTTTCTTGGTGCAACAGATGAGCACAAGAAATATAAATATGGAGTTAACTTGAAATTAGATCTGTTGGAATTCACACATCCTATTCTACACAGTATGAATAGGGTGACATGTTCCTTGCAGTTTCTGAATTTCATCCTGCATGGACCACGGTCACGTCACGTCCCGTAATGTGTGGCTCCTGCCTTGTCATTATTCAGGTATAGAATTACTTCGCAGATCCAGTCACGCTTCTAAGTGCAAGAGCAAAATGTTGACCTGGTTAAACCAGTGGCTTTCTAGGATACAGTAATAAAAGTAAGCTGGGTTGTATATTAGAATATTTTAAAGTGACTTCTTTAACTGGGTGTGGTTTTAGCTGGTTTGTTTAAACTCAGTCTAGATGGGGAAGCTAGTGACTAGCTGGAGATAGCCTTTTTCTCAGTATCTTCTTTTCCGGTTTTCCAGAATTAAATTGCTTATTTTCAGACACAGCACAAGAGTAAGGGTATGACATGAACAATGATTTTATTCTCAGTCATAACGTAGGCTGGGCTGTACAGAGGGATTCCCCTGGCTCTGCTCAACTTTTCCTAGCAGACTTCACTTTCCTGTTTTCCACAAGTACCGAACTCCTGAATTTCAGCTTAAAGCACACAAAGAGAGGCATCAAAAATAATAAAATAAAATAAAATAAAATAAAATAAAATAAAATAAAATAAAATAAAATAAAATAAATAAAAATAACACACAGATGAACAAGAGTTTCAGATTATATTTTGACAATTTATGTAAGAGTCTATGTTTCCAGTTGTCCTGTGTTAAAGAGACTGAAAGTCATTGACTTACATTGCATTTGATCAGTCTCCAAGTACTCCAGAGTAATTTACTTGGGAAACATATTTCTATCCAGTTATTCTCTAAAAAAAAAGTGAAACAATGCAAAGTCTTGCAAGCTGTCATCAAAACCTGTGAGTTCCAAATGAGACCTGCGCAGCACAGTGGGAAATTACGAAGTTATACAGGACTCTTATACAGGACACCGATCTCCGCCTCAGCTGAGGTTCCTCATCTGCATCGCCTTACCAATGCGACTGAAAGTAGCAGCTGATGCCAGCTCAGACTGCACTAAGATCAAGAATATTTTTGGCGAGGTGGAGGGGTGGAGGAGTAAGAATAATGTCAACTAGTATGTCTGGCATTAACAAAGCACCATGATCTTGCTGAGGTCAGCATCACACCCAAGACTCAGAAAGGCTGACTGCAATGGTTTAATAACCGTAGAGCTGGATACGTGCTGATTGGTTTGCTCAACCCCTCTAAGTCACTGGGTGGGGTATGCTTCAGAGAGGAGACTTCAGAATTTCAGAGTCAGGAGACTTGGATATAATGGTAGTATGAGGAAGCACGTGAAGCAGGTACAAAGCTTAACATTGCATTTAGATGCAGGAGCTTTGGTTTTTAGTATCTTTATTAGTAGAAAGTGTACTTGAGCAACCTCAGTTTTAAAGGAATGACCAGTGTGAAGGAACTTGCACGAGCAGTTTGTTATGCTTTTAAAAATCATGTTTTTCAGGCTGTTCTGTAACAATGACACTTTTTAAAACTGGAAAGGCAGAAAATTCTGTGTCTTCCTCACTTGGTCATCTCTCCCACTGGCTCCCCCACTTATCTGGAGGTAGTTCAGAGAAGGCTAGAGCATCACGTGTTTTATTTCCCAGGGTTTACCTTTGGAAGACTCTGATGGATTGCTCATGACTGTAACAAATTCTAATAATTTTCCTGCATTTTTTTTTTTTTTTTTTACTGGGACCTCTTCTGAGTAACTCAGGCGTCCCCATGCTTCAAGGTATGAATTTGCCTACAGCTGTGGTCATACCTCCCTTCCAAAAGTGTCTCAAATACAGAACCTTTGAAAATGAAGCATATAGACTTAGACACCACCTGTGAAAATTTTTGTTTTTGTGACCTGTCTGTTATCACACATATTTAGGTGACACAAACATGGACAGAATTCAGTTAAAGGGGACAACGATCAGTGCTCTGAGCGATCACGTTGTCCTTTCCCTTTCCTGCAGTCTCCTGTCCCATTGTGCATCTCCCAGCTTTTGCAACACGGTACACATGCCATTAGCATGCCGCCCTGATTCACTTCCAAGGAGGCTAGGGAAAAAATGGCATTGAATTATTTCTTTAAAGGCTATTGCACTTCTGTCCACAAGGTTCCTAAATTAAAAAATATAAGGGACCTTATCTCTAGTATGCCGCAATCTCTGAGTGCTTGGTCTGCAACCTTTTGTATGTCTTCTAATAACTGGCATGGTTTTCTGGATTAATTTTGTCTAGAAATTCATAGGCATCATCAACATGCTGCAGTTACTGTTCTGCAGTAAATGGACTTGCCAAAAGGCACTTCCCATGTTAGCAGAGGGAGGTTTCCTCTCATCAAATGAAAATTTAACCGGAGAGCGCCATCAGGCCTTCCCTTGATGCACGCACAAGGGGAAGCGACTCCTGTGTCCACCAGAGGAGGACAGTGGCACAGTTTGGTTAACATGCCTCCCTCTTCTTCATTCAGACTGGAAACTTGTCCAGGCTTGCTGCAATCAGCACCTTTAGGGGAGGAAGAGTCTCAGCTCCATGCAGAAAGAGTTTGGCTATTGATCATGGTATTGCTAGGTGGATTTTAGTCATCAGGACCATTTACAACACAACTTGCAGTTGTACAAAGAGTAAGTGACAGGCAGCAATAGAACGGAGGCCAAGGACTTCAGGCCTCTATTTCACATCAAGAGCACGGAGCTTTTAATTACTCATCTAGGCTGGCAGGAGTGCCATGCCCATGAACCTGTTTATCAAGTTGACTAATTAATGTATTTGTTTCTGAGTGTTCCAGTGTCAACGTTAGTCACCCTATGAGCATTTGTAACAATAGTGGGACCAGGCAACACCCAAGGTCACTCCAAACTTAACAGATGAAAATACATTCTTAGTGTGCTTTCCACTTGCTGTCACTTTTCTCACTCTTCCCAATTTGAAGCTGAGTGAGAGCTGCTTCCAGGAAAATAATCAGGATCCTCGCAGATGATGTGTTTTATCCTGGTATACACCAAAGACAAAGACACATGCTAATTTTTGAAAATTAAATGCAGAAAACAATTCTACTTATTTTTCAGTTTTCAGGGGTATCCCATTTCTCTCTCTCTCTCTCTCTTTTTTTTTTTTTTTTTTTGTAATTTTACATACAACCTCATTTTTCTTATCCTTCCCTATAAATCAGTATTTTATCATTTTCAAACTCATATGGATAAAACATCATTCTGGATGACTTATTTTATTAGTACGACCAACCCTAGAGATGGTTGTTTATGATACAGTTATGCCTAGGCTTTCAGTTGCCTGAATCTTAAAGGAATAATTTTTAAAGACCTTAATATGAAGTGTTCCTATTAAAGCTGGTGATAATACAAATAATGTGAGGCTAAGATGAGTTCTCACATATTTAATTACTATAATATGAAGTAGGAAGTCAGTGACAAAAAAACAATCCTTACCTTTGAGTAAAGAGAGGCTTTATCTCCATTTTATTTGAGTAATGAATGCTGTAAAGAAATACCATTTCTGCATCATCCATTTAGGTGACTCTTCTCTATCTGCTTTTATAGAGTTTATATAAGAAACGGTTTTCATATATTATATATTGTACTGCCAACCTGGGAGTAGAGATGCCTTGAAAACCAAGTATCTGCAGTTCTGAAATCCATGTGCACCATTTGATATAATTTGCCAAATAGACCAGGACAATTAAATCACTCAAGTAGTTCATTTGGAATCCCCTTCTGGAGTATAAATAAACACTTTATTCTGCCCATCTGTATCTTACATTGACAAAGAAATTTTGCTGACAGCTCTTTTAAAAAATACTTTATAATTGTTGTACTCCTGCTTTTTGCTATTCTTGTAAACACTTCCTGAAAGAGCTATAATCTAAAACGCTGGCCAAATTGAATCAACGGCGCTTTTAAGCAGATCCTGTTTTCTACCCAAGAGACCGTATTTCAGCAACGATCCTGTTTCTCTTCTTCCATTCCCAAGGTGTTGTAAAGTTTGCCTAATAGTCGTGAACCATTGGGGAAAAAAATGCCTTAGAACTGTGAGGTCTCATTGTTCATGTCATGGCTAAGAAATTCAAGCAGCATTTCCAAGCATTCAGAAAGACTTGGGTTTATTCTGATGCATCCTTCATTCTTAAGACTAAAACTTCAAAAAAAATCACTTATTATTTTGCCTTAAGAAGTCAGCAAGTATTTAATGCATACTTTAGGCAGACCTCTTCCAAATGGGTGTCCCTTTTTATCTGGGCACTGTTTTCTTTCCCTCATTACGAGTGAGCAGTAAACAGCAGAGCAGAGAGTCTCTTCACTTTATTCCTTTCCACGCAGCTTAGTCAAGCTACAGAAGATGGAAGAATGAACATCTTTCTCTTTAATGTTTTATAATTGTGCTGTTTTTGATATAGCAGTTCTTAATCCTATCATTTTCATAATAGTATCTGGTGGTGGTGGGGTTGGTGGTGTTTGTTTATTTGTTTGTTTGTTTGTTTTTCTGTTATGAGCCATGTAAGCCACTTTTTTTTAGTAAAGGACGAATGATATATTGTCCTGTTGTGGCATTGACAAAAGTGAGCTGGGAATTTAGTTACATAGCACACCACCTGTGTGCACTACGTGTGCAGTACGTGCAATGCCAAAGTCACGCAGAATGTGTATGCGGATTTTCCTGCCACTGCAGAGAAACCACAAGGGAAGAAAAAACGCAAGGGAAACAAAATGTCACCCCATATAAAATTACAAAATAGAAATAACCAGAAATAATCAGCTTCTCTATGGGTCAGATGTTGGAAACACCGTTTCCAGTGAATGCACATTTAAGGAATACCAGCATTAGGTGTGCATATAACGGAGGTTGATGAGATTAACCTAACCTAAGAAAATCCAGCACTGTCCTTCTCAAAAGAACATGTGCAGTTACTGTCTAGAAAATGGCATGCTAACAACACTGAGCTGTGTTGATTCTCCTACCTATTCACACATGCAGATACACGTTTAAGAGATGTCAAAACACCCCAAGATTAGGCAAGGTCCAGATGATGGCAATGTGTGTTCTTAACTCACTTTCAACCTGTGTGTATCACAGGACTGGAACTGAAGTTGTTAACTGAAGCATCATCTTTCATTTTATCCCACAGGACCCCTGCTTCTTCCAAAGCAATATAAAAAAAAAAAAAAAAAATGTTTATTGTGCAATATATGACTCTTTCCAAGGCTTTATTTACTATACACCAGTACATCCACACCTAGTGTGAATTATGAACTATGAATTTACAGCACAGACCATACACACTCACAAGTGAATCCTCTTCCTGAAACCCAAGACTTAGACAGCTACCCACCAAGTTAAATTTTACATGTTAATCAGAAGAAGCCTAGGAAATCAAGGTATTTCCTTCCTGAGTAGAAGTCTTGCTTAAAACAGTGAAATAACCTCAGAAGAAGTGAAAACAGCACTGAGCACTGTTCCGAAATGCAAAGCATGTCCTAAGCCTTTACAAGTGGCTTCCAAGGGCCTGGTTTGTGAAGGTGGCTTTAAGTTACCCTTAACACATGGAGTCTAGGGATTCGGGCTGTTTGTGCTCTAACAGCCAGCCAAACCCAGAACCTCTGAATATTTCACAATGTCCTTTTGCATTTCCAGGGCCATTTATTCTAGGAAGAAATAGGCCTCTGAAGCCACTAAAACAATTTGAGAATATCCCAGTAGAAGAATAGCTTGTATTGAAGCCGAAGTTTTTCTTTTTGGTTGAAGCAGACAATTAGATCAGTAAATTTAGTGTTGTTGTTACCAAAAAAGGAAGATTAAATTGTATTACTATACAGTCACAAGAAGAATATTGTTTAATTTCTATCTAATTCATATGGAATTGCCATGAAAAGAGTGGAAGTCAGGACTAATTATAGGCATTTTTACATGGAAGTCTTCACTTTTAACAATTCCAAACGCAATACACTTGCACTGCTGGGGAACCCCACCCTATCTGGGCTCTTGTAACACTGCTCTGACTTCTCATGACACAATTAAAGCAGCTCTTAATTCAGGTCTGCAGAATATTTAACATATACATCCTAATCATAACTTTTCATACTGCTCTGATGCTTTTTTTCACCTTCATGCCATGCACCTTTTTATGACCTTTTACTCATCCTCAGCTTGTAGTTTCTCATGCAATTGAAGTGAGACATGCCTATTTTTAGCACTTAAAAATATTCTAGGAACTACAAAACTGTTTGTCATCTCTATTGGTAGAGCCTGATAGTTTTCATTTGTTAGTTAGTTGAAAATAACATGGAATTCAGTTATCTTTTTGTTGTTGATAAGGTTTACATTTTTTAGATAATTTCTGCCTTGACTTCACGCTGCTGCTTCCCAACAGGCATACCCCCTGACCTTGCTTTGCACAGCAATAAGTGGACATCTTTTTTAATTACCTTTTGGTTACAAAAGAGTAGTTGTAATCATTATGATTGTACTTCTACTTAATGTGTAATAAAGCTGAAAGGATGCTGTCATTTTTATATCCACACTTCAGTAAGAGGCGGATAACTTCACTTAGCTCTCTCTCACGTGTGCTCAGCACTACTTCAGGTAAAACGGCACATTGGAAAAACAGCACAATAAAGCTGATAAATCTCTGTAATATGAACAAAAACTTTTTTTCCCATTAGATGTCTATCTTTCTACACGGAATTTATGTCTGAAAGGAATGCAGCTATAATATTTTCCATTAACCTATCCTGCTGCTAAACCTTTCTTGGCAAAGATTATGATACGGTAAAGCAACTCAATTGCTTTCTTGACAGATTGTTCCAATAATAATGTAGAGGGGAAAAAAGAAAAAAGAAAAAAAAAAAAAAGGAAAAAAAAAAAACTCTTTATTTCAGTAATGAGATCTAGGGGGAAAAGAAGTTTTAATCCTTTTTTGCTTTGACAAGCTGCAAACAGAACACCAAATGGGATGTATTTAATAAATAAACACTGCAAAGTCTCTGATCCACCTACAGCCAAGTCCTTACTCAGCCTTCTCTTACTGAAGTCATTTGGAATCCAGTCAAGTGCAGATAAAGAGCTCATTTCATTTTTGGATCCAAGCTGAGTATTAGTACATCCAAACTAAGTTAGGAACCTGGCAGTGTGGAGAGGTGGGAGTGTGAAAGGACAGAGAAGCTTTGCTTTTGTACTTTTCTAGGCTCTCTCCTCTTGTAATCAAGTCAAGTTAGAACAGTCTGTATTTACCTACAGTTGCCTCTTGGTAACTTAGAGAGGCTGCTCTAGAATCTGGGTGTATCTGGGCTGCAGCTGCACTCTTGACACAAGATTCCTAAGATTCCTAAGTGTCACAGGATTCCCAACAATCTTCTTCCACAGAGTTAACTGGAATAGCTACGTGAGGATGCCCTATAAACAAGGTAGAGTCCCTGGTGTACATGCAATTGCTTGCCTGAAAACATACAATAATACAGCACGGGTTGATTATGAATCCCAAACTTAGGCTTTAAAATCCATTCTGCACAGTTCAGTATGATTGTGCAGCAAAGCAAAAGTTTTAGCTGCTGGATCTGATACTCTTCTGGAGTCACGGATCAGGAATTACAGCATAAATGGAATTGCATAAGCATTCAACTGATATCTAAGTCATGGAAGGCTTGGGCTCATATAGTCCAAACACATTACATTAATAATTAATATTTTTAATTGTATTTTGAATAAAACACTGTCTACAGATCTTCTGTCACTGGTTCCTAATCAGCAAACCTAAAGTTTTGGAATCGCTTGCATTAATGACTGAGCGAAGCGAGAGAAGCATTTGAAAGCAAGCAAGTATCCAGGGCTACAGATTGACTGCAGCAGATGCCTGAGGATCGGACAGCTGATAATATACTTTACTGTGCTTCAGTGCATTCACTGGTACAATCAAGGGTACCTCTTGACCTTGATTTTACAATGTAATGTTTTAACCTTAGAGCACTGCACAAAAATAGAAGCAGCAGCACTACAAATCCTGACCTTTTAGTTGAATATCCTGTTTTAGAGGGATACCAGAACTCAATCAAAACTGCATACATGTAAATGCCTGCTATTATTATCACTGTATAGTGCCTAAGCTACTTTACATTCCAGGTTATATAGGTTATTCTTCTACTTTTTTTACATGTGTGGTCTCACAGACGTATTTCAGTGAGGATTGCTCCATCATGCACTAAATAGTTCTTTTAAGTGTTGTACAGACCACCAAATATTAGTGCATTTCAACACCTTTCACACCAGTCAACAGATGTAACAATTGTCTCAGTGGTACAATTGCCTTGGTGATAAAAGGAAATAGCACTAGACATTAAAATATTCAGAGCAGTTTGGAGCCAATAGTTTATTCTATAGACTGATTTAAAAATAAAAGAACAGAAAAAAAAAAAAAAAAAAAGTGGGATTTTTGGTTTGGTTTGGTTTGGGTATGTTTGTTTTCTCATGTCAAAGAGCACACGTCAGAGAATACTCTGAGGCATCTTCCCACTGTATCTCAGACTGCCACCCTGGCTGTTTGGTGTGTGGGACACAACCTCATGGTGTCTTTATATGTAGGTTTTATCTTCCTGTTCTCATATGACATTGATCTTCTGCTTCAGGCATTTGCCTTAATTGAGTCCTCAAGACTTCTGACCTCCTTCATACCTCGTAAACGCTAACTTTTTTATTCCACAGATCATTCTGAATAACCAATTTAATGTAATTTAAAAAAATTGTTGCACGCTTAAATTACCTGTCTGGATAATGAAGCCATCTGCATCACCAGTGAAAAATCAATTTAGTCACTCACTTGAAGTATTTTAAACTCTAAAGATGCAACGGAATCATTGAGTACATGTAATAATGTCAGGGCCATGAGTGTACTAATAGAGTTTAATTGCTTTGACCAGCTTTTCGTGATGCCTCCACCCCCACCTCTGCTGATGGGCCCTGGTGCCCCACTTAAGCTCAGCCCTGGGCCTTCAACCCCTGCCTGAGCTGTGCGGTGGGCACGCTGGTTCAGCCCCACGTTCAGCCGTGGTGCAGCTGTACCCATGCCTGGCCACTGATGGACCTCCTTGACCCGAGCCCTGACTATCTTCTTGGCTTGATCCCAGCCCTGCCTTTGCCAGGGGCAATCACCAGCCTGCATCTCACTCTGCTGCCACTGACCCTGATCTGCAAATTGATTTCCTGGCATCATCTCAGACCTGCCTGCTCGTTATGAGCGTGTCCCTCATGTGGACTCCTGGCTGACCCCAGCTGCCATCCCTGGCCTCCCCTGTTTGTGTGCTGTGGGGCTGGGCCCTGCCTCACCACCTGGTAATCACGCTTGGCTCCTGGCTCCCCACACCACAAGCTGTCCCCCCCGGGTCCCTGACAAATAATACATGCATTGCTGCACTTATGTTTATACATCTCTAAAAATATTTACAGAGTGTTTTTCAGTAGTTTTCCAGACATATTTAAGGGTTTTATTTTCTTCGGAGAAATAGGAAGATGATTGTGTAGCTGGACTCCATAGTTTACAAAGGAAGTTCTTTCTGCCTGACTCTAAATGGGGATATCTGTGCAATAGTCATGAGCTAACTACTCATTCTTATATTATTACATACGTTAAATAAGTATTTCTTTGAAATCTCATCAGCTAACTATAATAAATCAAAGTAAGCCTCAGGAATCACTCAGTAGGATTACTTCTCTTCAACTAGAATAATTTTACCCTAGAAGACTGCATATAGCTAATTTAGAACAGACACACTGTTCAAGAAAATGGATATATGAGCCTAGGAAATAATTTGGCCATGTAGCCTGAATACAAATATGAATATTTTATAAAAGAAGCAAGTAGATCTTTGCTTTTATCTGTTGCATCGCCCAGGAGATGATGTGTTCTAGATTTCAGAAGGCTCATAAGATGACCACTGATTCTTACTGAACTGTCATTTACATGGGTAAGTATTAACCAGAATCAAGCCTTCCTTTTCCCTATGCAACAACTGATTTCACTGGGTGTTTTATCAAACCCCTTTCAAAGACCAATTAACTGTGTGTTAGGTTTTGTTTGTTTGTTTGTTTTAAAGAAATAAATATATATATATAGCTGAACTAGACTTTTTTTTTTTTTTTTTTTCCAGTAACAGATGATTATCTTTTTACAGAAGTATTTTGTGGATGTTGCTGACCCACTGGGCTTATACGACATAAAATATGCTTCTCTTATGTGACACTGTAGTACAGAACATTATAAAGAATCTATTGATCTTAGCAAGATAATGTTGCTTGCCAATCTTTAAAAACAAGTATTTTCTGCCTTTGTTTTTCTTTTACCGTTGGAACCATCAGAATTAAATTTACTGCAGAGGCTAGGACAAAAAAAAAGTATAATATCCAAAGGTAGAACTGTGTGTGTAAAGATAGCTGTTTATTCCTGCTCTGCTATATTATCCTCCAGTCAGGCAAAATGGTTGGGATGGGGGGAAAGAAACAGGCAGCAGCTACCACTTGTTCTGAATCTGTTGAGGTCAAGTTGTTTTCAGCTAAGCTGTACTCCAGGAGCTGTTTCTCTTTTGAATACTTATAATCCAGTGATTATTTTGGGTATCTTTGGTTTTGAAAAATTCCTCATGCAAAAGGAAACAAGATTTCCTTTAAAAATAAAAATACATGGTTGAGAAGCAATGGCAGTTGCTTGGCAATGAAAACAGTTTTCTGCCAACATACCCAACTATTTGGAAGAAAACAATGCACGAACATCGCTTGCAAGGTGTGATTTGTTGTTTTATTTGGTCTTAAAATGATTGGTTTCTGCATCCAACACTTCTAAGAACTGCCCGCATTAGGTCGGTTTATTCATTGCTGAAACGGTGGATTTACCTTCAACAATTACTGTACTTGAGCTCCTTTTAATATTGTTACTCAGAAGTTGTTGTTGAGGATTGGAATTTTTGGACAGAACTAATACAGTGGAGAAGTCTGGAACTTAGATAAACTTTTCTTGCACATAAGAAAAGTAAAGACTTTGTACTTCTACCTTGCTTTATGAATACCTTGTTTTCTAGAGGAAATACTGCCTGAGCCAGAAACAGCTGTCAAGCCTCTCACTTTTGTTCTTTAACTGCAAGACTATCCTTTGCCCAAATATCAGAGAAACCTGCAAAACAAGAATTGCAAGCTTCATTAAGATATAATGAGCCAAATTAATTCTTGAGGTAAGTACAAAAAACAAATGCTGTTAAAAGAGACTTATCTGCTGGGGGAAGATTTCATCCACTATAACAAAAAATAGCTTAAAATATCCTTTATCATAAGAAAATTGGAACTGTATTTGAGGCAGTAGACTTACAGACGATGATCAAGTGATTTGTCACCAGCAATAACTCTTTGTGAGTAATGCATTTTCACTCATAGTTGCACCCTATTCCCATTTCAGCTTAGGGAGAGTCCATTATACGATTTGAAATAAATAAAACAGTTTTGATTTCTTCAGGGGAATTTACTTACTGTATCAGTCACAAAACTTCGTATGGCAGTAAGCCTATGGATTACTGCTAAGATTAAGTTTGGGATTTCCTAGCCTCATGGACAGCACCAGAAGTAAAACCAGCAAAACACAGGAAAAAGTTAGCAAAGTTACTACAATTGTTTTGTCAGTCTAAAATTCCTGAGTCATAAAGACTCATACAGAAGCCAGGTTCTAAGAAAAAAAAAAAAAAAAAAAGTCAATAAAGATTTGAGGATGTATGATTTTCCTTCTTTATTTCTTCTCTTTGTGCAATGTATTTTTTTTAATGCGGTGTAGGCACACCCTTGTTTCAGAAACTGTAAGCACTTCTTTAATAACAAACATATTTTTTCTTCCATTTATCACCTGTAGGAATTAAAATTAAAAGTAACATCTATTTGTGAGGAAACCAAAGGCCATGAAAATTAAACTTAAATATGATGGTAAAGATTTTCAAAACTCTTTAGTGGAAAGAAACATTATTGTGATTTCAAAGCTTGCTGATAGTGCAGAAGTTTTTACAGTGTTGTAAAACAAATGCCACAATGAGAGTTGGCAAAAGTTACAGTAAAACAGTAGTGTAATGTACAGGAATTCTGAAACAGAAGTAGGCCTGAAAGGCTCACCCCCTTATCAGACCAGAATGCTGATGCTGTGATGTAAAAATACAGCACAGGAAACACAAATACAACCTAGTCATGTAAAAGCCCATCTGAAGTGAACCACACGTAACTGCATGGAAGGGAACACATACATCGCTACTCATATTCTAATAAAACAATCCTAACCACGGTGATACAAAGATAGGCAGCTTGAGGAAAGGTCAGTCCAAAGTTTTGTTGCCACGTTCAGCCCCACACCCACACTTTAAGCTCTAACGCGTGGTGGGAGATCCTGCAGCGGACCCGTAGGTGGGGAGGACATTTCAGAAGCTTACAGTTGGGGAATTTTCAACGAATTTATGATGAACAAATAGATGGCTTGATTATGATACTGCCCGAGTTACACTCCCCAGAACGTTCACAAGTGGTACTGGTATATTTGGTTCCTAGTTCGTAGGGCAAAGGGAGAGCATTTGTGGAAAAAGAATCTTAGGTGAATACTGAATAGTAGTATCACTTATGAGATTTTTGTGAGAGATTTTATATCGTTTATTGATTCGATGATTCATCCAAAACAAAACAAAAACTTTTGTTGTTGTTGTAATGCGTTAGAAAACAACAGCGGCTGTTAACTGACGGGGCTGGAGGCTCCCCGTCCAGGCCGCCCCCCCCCGAGCCCGCCGTGTCCGGGCGCCGCGTCCTCCATTTCCTCGCGCTGCCGCCAGCCCCGCAGCCTCGCCAAGATGGCCGCCTCTGCCGGGCGGCGCCTCCCGCCTCGCGCCCGGCGCTCGGGGCTGCCCGGGCAGGGACGGAAACCGTGCGGGGAGCGGCGGGGAGGCCGCCGGGGGGCGCGGGGAAGCTCCAAAGGGGCCGGGAAGAGCGGGGCTGAGGAGGAGGCGGCGGGGACGGTCAGCTCCGCGGCCGCGGGGCGCTGAGGGGCGCGGGGCCGCGGGCTGCGAGGCGGGGCGGGCCCCGCTGTGCCGCAGCGCCCCGCCAGGGGCCGCCTGCCCCCCTCCCCCCCACACGGAGCGCGTCACGGGAGGCGGGCCCCTCCCCCCTTCCGCCCGCGCCGATTGGGCGCCCGCGCTCGCGACGCCGATTGGCCGCTGGGGGGGGAAGCGGGCCGCGCCCATTGGCGGAGAGGGGGGCTCCGCCGGGCCGTGCGCAGAGTAGTAGGGAGGGGCGGGGGGAGCGCGCGGGGCCGTGTGCAAGCCGCGTGTGGCGCAGCCAGAAGGGAGCGGAGCGGGCGGGCAGAGCAGCGCGGCCTCTCCTCGGCGCCTTCCCTCGGCGCCCTCCGTCCGCCGCCAGCCGCCGCCGCAGCGCGCCCGGCAGCCCGCGGGTAACGGCCGGGCCGGGGGGGGAGGCCCCGGGAGCGGGGGATGGCGGCGGAGGGCGAGGGGATGGCGGCGCTGGCGCACTCGGGCCTAGCGCGGGAAAGCGGGGCCGGGCCGGGCCTGGGCGGCGGGGCGGGGGGGGAAGGGAAGGGGGTAAAGGGGGGGGGTCTGTGGGGGCTGGTGCGGGTCGGGGCCGCTCGGGGAGCGGGGCCGGGCCAAGGGCTGGGCGCGGGGCGGCCTGGGCCGCACCTCTGGGCCGAGGTCCTACGGCAGCCGTGTGCCCCGGCCGGGCCGCAGGGAGAACGGGGGCCGGGGGGGCGCTGGGAGGGCCGGGGGAGGAAAGGAGGAGAGCGGAGGGGAGGGGGGGGACGGGAGGGAAGGGAGCGGGAGCGGGGGGAACGGGCCGCGGGGAGACCTCACCCCGGGGGGGGAGGGGAGGGGGGAGAGGAACGGTGCGGGGGGAGTTGGGGGGGGGGGGGGGTGCTGGGAAGCGGCTGCACTCAAAGCTCTCTCTCTCTCTCTCTCTTTTCTCAACTTTTCTCCTTATTTTTTTCTCGCCCTCCCGAGCTGAGCCCGGCCGGGGCAGCGGGCCCCCGGCGGCGCGGTGTCGGCGGGGCCTGGGCCCGGGCGCACCACGTGGCCGCCCACGTGCTGGGCCCCGGCGGCGGCTCGGGGCGAGGAGCCGCGGCGGCTGCTGGCCTCCCCCCGGCACGGCCCCGAGCCCGAGCGGGGCCTATAAATGGATAGGAAAAAGAGCCCGCGGCAGCTCCGCGGCGCGGAGTAGTGGAGCTGCGTTCGATTTGAGTGCTCGTCAGGCGTAGTTCTCGAGTAACCGCTGTTACTCATTCAGCATGCAGAGTCGTCACGAGGAATTATTAACTTTAAGAGCGCGTTTTATTTCTGTTGCAGCGCTTAATTAGAGCCCGTGGCTGAAGCCTTAGGGTTGCCTGCTCCGTGTTTTCTTCCTCAGCGCAGACTGGCCTAGAGAAGCAATCCTGTGCCCATCCGAAGTGGAAAGAGTTAAACGAGTTCTCTAGAGTTGGAGGAGAACCTTGCCAGTTACGGGGCTGATCTACCTTTTCTTTTTCCTTAAATGACTTAGTTAACGTCTGGACTAGCTTTTACATGAAGTTTGCACGTTGCTGATACTGCATTCTGAAGTTCAAAACTTTAAAACAGCCCAGATAGCAGTAAGAATGTAAAGGGGAAGAATGGAATGTGCCGATTTGGTAAATAGCCTGTAGATTGTCACAGCCTGTGTGCTAGCGAGTATGGGTAGGCAGAAAGAACAAAAGTTAATCAAAAGAAGTGTTTTGTAGCTCTGTTGTCAATCTGTAGTCAACAAAGCTATCCAAGAACTACAAGTTGATTCAGATACCTCAATCTTAATGTCTTTCTGACCTGGCTTCTGACCTCACAATAGGGGTCCAAGTTCTTGAATTTTAGTTAATATCCAGAATTCTCAAATCAGGCAGTCAAGTTTGCCTGTGGAATGTAGTGAGGAGATCTGGATTTGATGGCTCAGCTCTCAATTGCTGGAGGTTTTCTTTCTCAAACTGCTTTCTTCTGGAATTGAAGTATTTTTACCTGGTGGTCAAAATACTTAATTATGTATGTTTTCCTTGTGAGAAGAAAAGCTGGAGGCTGAAGCATCACTAATTCTGTGTACGCTACGCAGTCACGGTCATGTGTCTTGAGTTCTGGACTTCCCAAACATTCTTGTTGGGAAATAAACTTCTTTATGGGTAGCATTTATTTTTAAATGAGTAATATTTTGATTGCTCCTTTGAAACAAAATGCTGACGCTTCTGACAGTACTCCTTTCTGTTTCTTAATCTCTTGGAAAAGCAGAGCTCTGCCTGCTCTTGCGTGTGTTTTTTGCTGTCTTCAGCCTGGCTGTGGGCTGACTTGTCGCATTCAGGCTTGGTATTGTTTGTTGGTCACCAACAGCCTGGATAGAAATGGCTGACTTCTCAGTCTTTGCCTCCTTGATGCAGCTGATTTGCCAAAGAGCTCTTAAATAAGCATGCTGGTTTTAGCAGTGGGTTCTCTTTAGTCCCTCCTTTGAAGGAGTGAAGTTCTATTAATACCAACTGGATGTGATACTTGTAGATCAAAGGAAGCGTTTGGTAAGTATAATAAATATAATTGCCACTGTTCCATTGGACTTGAACTATTAGCAAGCTGTCAAATTCTAGAGAACTGCTTGTATCTAGAGGTGTCTGAGTTATGTCCTCGCAACTATTTTCTGTTGCTCCCAAAGTTGTCCTCTTCTCTCTGGTTTAGTCTGTCCCCTACATAATCCACTGCTTGTACTGACAGGACCACTCATTCACTTGTCTCCAGGAGACAGTAACTCCTGCTCAGTATTGTGATCTTGGGTGTCCATGACTTCCTGGTTGTAAAATGTGACCGTAAGTGCATGTAAAGATGACAGTTTTTTTTAGTAAATGTATCTAAAATAAAATTAGTGATGGTTCCCTAAATAAGACAAAAGAGAACGTGTTTAGAGTGGGAGACATCAGTTTTATGGTTCTGATCCTTTCTACCTAGCAGTTTCCCATATATGAGAACTCCATTGACATAGCAGGGAGCAGCACAGGTTCTGGCAAAAACACTTAACTGCTGCCTGTGATGAAACTTCTGCTACCTGTTGCATTGATCAGGGTTGCTCAGTAAATTCTAGCTTCGACACGTTACCTGCTTCTGTAGGTTGCAGTCAGATTTCTTTCAGATAGCTGGAGTGAGTGTTGTGCGCTGGTGAATTGCCAAGAACTCATTTGTCCTCTCTTTAAAACTCTGGAGGATAGCTTAGGTTCCTCCTGTGAGGAGCCCAAGTTAGTTCTGCTTTTGTCTGTTAGAGCAGGCTTCTTTTTTTAGATGGCACCTAAAGCAAAAGCAATAAAACAGCATTGCAGTGGAGATTAGTGGTAGTTCTTTCCGTCGTCTGGTCTGGATCGGCTACTAAAACAGACTGGGGTATTTCTGAATGTGTGTGAAGACATGATTTAGTAAATAGTTGTAAAGTGATTTATTTCGGCTTCAAAGTCCGGTTAAGGAGGCCTGTACAAGGAGTTCTGGTGAATGTCTGCCTTCGCTCCTTCACAGAAAGGTGTGATTTGAGGCAGCTAGATTTGTGTTTCTCTCAGAGTTTTGGAATCTTATGCTGAGCCACGGCCTCATCTGGTCTGTCTTGCAGAATAATTCTGGAATGTCAGCAGGGGAGGAGTTAGTTTGTGTAATGCATTTGAGCTATGGAAATCATTGATAGATGTGACTGAGAGAAAACAACCTCAACAAGCAGCCTTATCGTAGAAGGCCTATTTAAGGTGGCCTTGATAGATAAAAGGGACTGTTGAGAACTTGTCTGTAATGCCAGTGTGAAGAAGTAGTGACTAACTTGAACTTCAGTGGATTTAAAACTAGTCTTTTTTTTTAAGTAACTGAAAAGTGGTGTCCAAACTGCTTGGAAGGTGTCCATTTAAGGACTCGCTGTATGGAACCAACCTCTTCTGGATACTGTTCATTAAAAGTGTTGGCTTAATCTGAAAACTAAACTTACTTTTTTTTTTTTTTAAACAGTTTACATTGTTGAGGAACTTTGTCCTGTATAAGGCTTCTTAGAGTGGGAGGGTAAATAAAACTAGTGTCAGCTGACTGCACCTCCAGCTGGTGAACTTGTGTTCAGTTTCAGATCTTCTACACAAAGAACGCAGATACTAGATGTAAAAATACTGGTGAATAGAAGTCCAGACAAACGGTTTTGTACTTTTGTATGCCTAAAATACCTGGAGATGGAGTGCTGTGCTTTGTGATCCTATGCTAATGACAGCTGTAGCCTTCAAAGGTCTGTGTGCAGGGAAAAAGTGGGCCTCTGAAGATAAAGGTTGCAAAATGAATCTTCTGTTCAAGTTGTGCAGAAACTGTTGCTCATTGTCCTCTGGATTTCTTACTCAGTTTGCATAATCCTACTTGGCCAATTTGAGAAATACTAGGGGAAGAGAAACTTGAGTTTTTTTGTTTCTTGAAGGAGTGGCTTTAAATAGGAGACAGTTTTGGATCAGATGTAAAACTTGTTTTCAAATTCCTCTGGGGCAGTGAGTGTTGTGCTCTTTGTCCCTTGTGCAGGTAGTGACTGGCAGACAGATGTAGCTGGCTGGTACATCTAGGCATAAAAGCTTCTCCAGTGCATATCTAAAGGAGGTTTAGTTCACCAATAAACCATTTGTCTTTTACCATAGGTTAACCTGGGTGGTTATGTTAGGCACACAGGTAACTGCTGGTGATACTTACTACAGCATGATGTGACAGGATTACCTAGTGCGTGGTTCCAGTGATGCTGGAGTTGTTACTTACATCTGTAGAGACGTATTCAGCGCAGCTGAAACTGGTGCTGTACTGTTCCACTCTTGGGACAGCAGTGCAAGGCCTCTTCAATAACACCTTAATGTGCTGACCTGTAAGAGTTGCAGGTTGAGTGGGGACTATGTCCCAATGCATAAACCGGAGACCCCATCTTGTCTCATGGAAACTTAAAGCAGCATCAACTATTGTGTCAAGACCAGCTCCTGCAGTCAGCTTTGCCAGTGTTTTTCTTCTGCTGTGTCAACATGGTTGCTATGAAAACAGGCCGAAACAAGAGCACACGGATACCAGCTGCTGCTACCATAGTAGGCAGCTCTTCACCCTTGGGTGTCCTAATAAGTTAGAGACTTTGAGCACAGATGAAGTAGTAAATACCTGCTAGCATGTGAAAAGGCTGAGTTATGTATAAAATCAAGAGCTCATAGAAAGTTGTTTTGTTCTTGATGTCTGTTGAAGATCTGCTCGCATCCTTCCATTGCAGAATTTCATTTTAAGAGCAAATATTATCTGATCCAGTTGGAATGTAGATGTGGGATTACAGAAGTAGCCTATTAAGCTTCACGTCTCATGTACTTTAAACTTTCCTGCTTTTATTGTGGTGGGGAGGATGGATGGTCTCTGCAGAAGGCAGCTGGAGAGAAAGGAACTCTTCTGAGGGAAAAGTGACAAAGCTTTTTTAAAGCTTATACTATATCCATTTAAGTTCTTAATGTCAGGATGCTAACTCTGGTTCTTCTTGAGGTTGTGGTGTTATTACTGCTTCTTTTGTGACTCCCTTCAAGATGCTACTCATCCATATTCTTGGTAATTTGAGATGTTTGACAGATGTTCTGTTTGAATAGGCTAGCAGTTCTGGTTGTTACCATTGTTTCATATTTTTATTTGAAGGTGTCCCTATGGGAACATACAAAATAGTCTTTACTATTTTGGTATGCAACTTTTAAAAGTTGTGTGTTTTTTTGTTTTTGCTTTTTTTTAAGCATTCTATACCATGATGTTGTAGGGTTATAGGAAGAACAGCCTGGGGATCAGGTACACTAACAAAACATAGGGCTAATGATTCTGCTTCCGTTGAGTTAAGTGTAATGAATTGGGAGAGAGCATATGAAGTATTCAGCTTAATATGTGTATTTATAAACGAGGGCATTTTAAACTTGTCTTCAGGCAGACTTTAAACAATATCCAATTTAAATATTTAACTTGCTCTGCTGTTTATAGTTCCAGAAGCCATGCCTAATTGCTTTATACCTTAGGCAAGCTAAGGTACTGTGTCTGCAGTCTCTTTAACCTATCCCATCCTTGCCACTGCTTCAGTGGTCTGTGGCAGACCGGCTTCCCCGATCAATGAGACGCCTTCCTCCATTCCCCAATATGGGCAAAAGTGGTTTGTACTGTCATGGACAGGCATGCCTATCCGATGTTTCCCTAGCATTCTAAGAATGTTTTCCAAGTTAGCCTTCTAGATATCTGGCAAGTCTCTGATGTCTTTTAGGGAAGCCAAATGTCTTGAGCATTTTCTTCCATGTAAACTGAGGAGTGAAATATGTATCCTGAAATGTAAGTTAATATATTGAAGTGAACTCTGAGAAATGACTATTCTTTAGGTCAGATAACTGCTCTTTATATCATAAAAGAACTAACAGATACTAAGCTAACTCACTCTTCAGGGCTTTAGCTGTAGTATTGCCTACTCTTTAGCTTTTAAAAGGAGCTTTTAGAATGTAGTTTGGTTAGTGAAGAAAAGTAGATGCCAGGTACTCCAACAGAAAGAAATGACTAGAAAGAAACGGAGATAAGTAGCTGGCTTTTGAGTTTAACTGAGTGATGAGAAGAAGGTATTACTGGAGGAGAGCGTGACAGTAAGGCTGTTACAATCATGGGTATGTCTCTTACCTGAGCCTGGGGAGGGAAAGTTCTAAAAATGTATTTTATTTTTTTCGCCCTCAGGCAGGTGATCTGCAGCCATGAGCAGCAACGAGTGCTTCAAGTGTGGGCGTACTGGCCACTGGGCTCGGGAGTGCCCAACTGGGATTGGCCGTGGCCGTGGGATGAGAAGCCGTGGCAGAGGTAAGTGATTGCCATGGTTTTCTGCTTAAATATACAGTAAGATGTCTCCAGCTGTCTGTTGTCAGTGCTATGTCAAACTGACTTCAGGTGAGCAAAAGCTGAGACGTAAATTGGTGATAAACTTCCCTGGTTCTTAAGTCTGCATAAGAATTATGCAAGGGCTCCTGAGACTAAACTGGATGTGTCAGTTCAGCTGCCAGTGTCCTTGATTAACTCTTAGGGATTAAGTTAAGAATATTCTTAAGCCTTTTTTTCTCCTGTTACCCATTTCAAGCAGGCTTCCAGTTCATGTCTTCATCTCTGCCGGACATCTGTTACCGCTGTGGTGAGTCTGGCCATCTTGCCAAGGACTGTGATCTTCAGGAGGATGGTAAGTATCACTAAATATTCTATCTCTTCAGTTACATGGACAGAGGTCTGTGGTTGAAGAGAAGGCTATTGTTCACTGCTTGCATAATTCGCTGGAAGCAGAGTAAATGTCCTTCATTAGAAGCATGCTACACCTCAGTCTACCAAGGTTTTATAGTCTTGTTTGGTATGTTTTTCTTATTGTGGAAGCCTGCTATAACTGCGGTAGAGGTGGCCACATTGCGAAGGACTGCAAGGAGCCGAAGAGGGAGAGAGAGCAGTGCTGCTACAACTGTGGCAAACCTGGCCATCTCGCTCGCGACTGTGACCATGCAGATGAGCAGAAGTGCTATTCTTGCGGAGAGTTTGGACACATTCAAAAAGACTGCACCAAAGTGAAATGCTATAGGTAAGAGCATCTACTAATACTCAGAAGTTGAGAAGCAGCTGTTAAATCTGTCTGAAAAGCTGGCTTCAAACTGTTGCTTGTGCCTGTACCTGCTACAGTGTGCTCATGAGTGCAGTATTTTTCACCCCCTCCAAGATTCCCTTCTGTGGAGGAAGGGAAAACACGTTGTATCTGAGTTAAAGCCAGTTAGCTTCATACAAGGCTAAACAGGAGAATCATTAGAATGAGGAAAGTCTGGCAATTAAAAATAAGTAAAATCTGTGTTTGCACTGTGGTTTTGGCGTACACAGTGATCAGTGTAAGTTGATCAGTTCCTGGTTCATACCTCGTGGAAGAACATGAGAACGCTGAAGCAGAAGAATTGAGTACAGAACAGGTCTTGCATGAAATCAAAGTAGCCAGCACAGTTGGCAGAACAGTAACTTCTCTGGGTGGTTTGGAATCAAATCTTCATCTTTTGATTCTTTTTGTTTGTCTGCAGGTGTGGTGAAACTGGCCATGTAGCCATCAACTGCAGCAAGACCAGTGAAGTCAACTGCTATCGCTGCGGCGAGTCAGGGCACCTTGCACGGGAATGCACAATTGAAGCTACAGCCTAATTATTTTCCTTTGTCGCCCCTCCTTTTTCTGATTGATGGTTGTATTATTTTTCTCTGAATCCTCTTCACTGGCCAAAGGTTGGCAGATAGAGGCTACTCCCAGGCCAGTGAGCTTTACTTGCCGTGTAAAAGGAGGAAAGGGGTGGAAAAATCAACTTTCTGCATTTAACTACAAAAATGTTTATGTTTAGTTTGGTAGAGGTGTTATGTATAATGCTTTGTTAAAGAACCCCCTTTCCGTGCCACTGGTGAATAGGGATTGATGAGTGGGAAGAGTTGAGTCAGACCAGCAAACCCTCTCTGGGTTACATGGAAGCGATTCTATGCAGGAAGAAAGAAATTCTGGAAGTGTCTTAAACTTCCTCATAACTTTAATTTTATTACAATGGCCTTGGATTGTCTGACCTCAGTAGCTGTTAACACCAAGTAATATCTGTATCAGGCCCTACCTAGAGCATATAGCTGAGTGGGAGTAAATAAACAAGATGCACATGCCTGTTAATGGCCATGAGAGAGAGAGAGAAATCAGGAATAAACTTAAAATAACAGTAATTCAGTCAATGAATGTTCATGTTGGAGATACAGAACGTAATGGGAAGCTTTTGAATAAATACTTCAAAGTAAATCTGAAACCCAGACATCAGTGCTCATAGCATATACAATTTGGAGCTATTCAGGAGTTGCAAATAAATGCATTTTCACAGAAATCAAGATGTTATTTTTGTATACTATATCACTTAGACAACTGAGTTTCATTTGCTTGTAATCAGTTTTTAAAGTAAGATGGTAAAAGCAATTGAAGTCCTAGAACATAGAAAATGTAATTTTAAACTATCAATAAAGCTGGAGGAGGAAGGGGAGTTTGGCTAAAGTTCCTTTTGTTTATTTTTGGTTTTCATGTACACAGTGCAAAATAACATATTAAAAAGGGGTATGTGGAGGTGTAAAAAGTTCAGTTTGGACTTCTCTTTTGTTCTATCTTATGTTAAGTTTCCATCCTGTAGCATCAAACTGTCCATACACTGAGTATGTAGGCCTTCCAGACTATTGCTGATCTGCCTCTGGTGTATGTGAATGGTTTGTTCTCATGGGGGGCTTGCTACATATCTTAGCTGATGCTGATAAAGCACTTCTTCCACTTTGAAGTTGTCAAAGGCACATCACTTGTTGGATGTACAGCACATTTCAAATACAACCTGGAGTAGTTTATTAATGTGCTAGCAGTATTTCAGCCTTCACCACTGTGGGCCTTGATGCCCTTCTTGTAGTGAGGGGCCCAAAACTGAAAACAATGCTCCACCTATGAGCAGGCCTCACCAGGGCAGAGCATGGGGGGGCAATCACCTCCCTGTTCCTGCTGGCTGCACTACTCCTGACACAAGCCAGGATGCCGTTGGCCTTGGCCACCTGGGCATACTGCTGGCTCATGTTCAGGCGAGCATCAATCAGCAACCCCAGGTCCTTTTCCTCTGTGCAGATTTCAAACCACTGCCCTGAGCCTGTAGTGCTGCATGGGGTTGTTGTGGCGAAAGTGCAGGACCTGGCACCTGAGTAGCAAACTCAGGCTGAAAATTTGAAAGCCTGTAGAAGTCTGAGCTGCGTTTCGGGGAGAAAGGGAGAGCAGGGAAAAAACATTTTTAATAAAAGTACTAAGCACTATGTAAACAGCCCGGATCACTTGACTGACATCCTGAGTGGGATTTTAGAAAGGCTGCGCTGATAATACTGCTGAGAGGGATGGAAGGAAGCTGGTGAAAGCTACTTGGAAGCATGTAAAATGAATCCTCTTGCTACTTGGAGCAGTACAAAATCCAAGTACTTGCTTCTGTCTGACAAATGCAGAGGGCATTTCTGGAGAGTGCAAAGCCCAAATGATGTGGTGAGAGCTGCTGCAGGCTGCTCATGCCTTGGCGGGCTGCCCTCAGCCATGCTGTGTGCTGAGCAAAGCCTGTCCTCTTGTGAAACTGAGGCGTGGGGAAGGTGTTCTGGCCTGACTGTTTTCATTTTACTTCTAATTGCTGCTATAAAGAACACGAGTGCACTTTGAGCCTCAGCCTGTCCAAACCCTTATAAATTCCGTGGTTGGAGCAGGCAGGCTGCCTTGGGGTCGCCTGAGCTGCGCACAGTGCTTGTCCTGTGACAGCATCACACACCTACAGCCACAGAGCTTTGGGGTTTTATTATTACAAAGGCCTGAAAGCCTCTGGGACTTAGCCTGTAGCTTTGTATATGTATGTACATAAACACAGGCGTGTCTGTGTGTGTGTGAGGGCTGCCAGTGCTTCCTGTGCAATTCAGTGACTTGTGCTTGTGAAGGTCTTGCAGTTACGGCTTCTTTAGCACTCAGCTGCTTAAATCTCGGTTTAACTAAGCCTTAACGTGGTCCCAGTTTTCAGGGGGAGCAAAGCAGTACGGCAATCGCGCTGTTTTTAAACGCGCAATGTGGCGCCGGGAGGCTCGGGGCCTGCAGCGCCGCGCTCCCTCAGCGCCTCACACTGGGTTGGGCGGGGAGGGGGGGCGCAACCCGTAGCGCGCAGGCGCAGCGCGGCAGAGCCCGGGGCCGCGTGGCCCCGCCCGGCCCGCTGAGGCGCGATTCCGCTTCCGGGCGGGCAGCGGCTGCTTCCGGAGCGGAGCGGAGCGGAGCGGGCGGCGGGAGAGCAGCGGCGGCGCCATGGTGAGCGTGGGGCCCCGGCCCCTTCCCCTCCCCGCTCCCCGGGGCGCCGCCGCCGCCTCTCACTCGCCTCTTTTCTCTTTTTTTTCTCTCTTTCAGGCTCGCAACGCGGAGAAGGCCATGTGAGTGCAGCGCGCCGCTCCGAAGCCCCCGCCCTGCGCAGGGCCGGGCCGCTCGCTGAGGGGACGGCCTGAAGGGGGCTGCGGGGCTGGGGAGGGGCTGCGTGCCGGGGGGTGCAGTGACAGGACGAAGGGAGACGCTCTGAAACCCAAAGAGGGTCCAGTGCAGAAGCTGCAGCAGGGGCTGGATAATGAACGTGGAGTTTGTTCTGACAGTTCACTGGTTTGGGGCAGTTTCCATTCTTGGGACAGAGGTGACAGGCCAGACAGGCGTCTGGCAGCGTGGGGTTTGGTATAACTTTTGCCTGGGAGGGCCTTGAGCAAAATCAGTCTTTAAATCTTAATTCTCCTATTGTCTTTCCAAAGTACCTTTTCAAGAAAGTTTTCAGACTGCATTTAAAACTACCGAATTAGAAGCTCATTAATGTATTTGCATTCGTTTTACTAAAATATTTGTTGAGTTTGTAATACCAATTCAAAGAGAGAGTGAAGGGACTACAGCTGCATAGTACCTGCTGAGGTGCTCTCGTACAGTGATACAACCCAGTGCCTGCTGAATTGGACGGTGCAGCATTTCGTTCTGGAAATGCCTCTCTGCTCCTTAACAGCAGATGGAGCCCTCGATAATTGTCTTACATGCAGAGCACAGATATGTAGCTAAGGAGAAGGTGTTAAGTGCTCTCTCAGTTGTTTTGTGCTTTTTAACGTAACTATTGAATGTCTTGTAAATAAATAAAACCATGCATGAAAAAAATGGGGTCTGTATAGTCTCAGCTTAGTTGTAAGAGACTTATTTTAGGCATTTTAATAAGCTTGATTGCAAACTGCTGCCCTCAATTTTTTTTTTCTTTTTTCTTTTTGATGCTAAGATAAGTACATCTTATGCTTGTGTTTGTAACTAGTCCTTTTGCTGTTAATATCTAACACATTGGAATATGTTAAATAGAAAAATTAATTAGCTGCTTGCCAGGGTTTGTCTAAGAAATTAACCGCTGAGGAGTTGGTAGAAGAGCTGGTCAATGAATGTGTTTCGTTTTCTACAGAATGGAGAAAACATTAACTTTTCTTAACATTCATTAGGTCTATAATATTAAAACAAACAAACAAACAAACAAAACAAAACAAAAACACCACCACACTTACGGCTGTTGAGGTGTGGATACATAGAAGTAAATTTGCTTCCTTCCTTTTTTTTTTTTTTTTTTTTTTAGGACGGCCTTGGCAAGATTTCGTCAAGCTCAGCTTGAGGAAGGAAAAGTTAAGGTATGATGTAAAAAACTAAAGCTTTGTTAGCTCTGATGAAGGGTGGAGTGCAAGCCATGTACGGACCCGTGTAACGGTTTCCAGAAAGACCATGCACTGCATTCAGGAATCGTATGGGAGCTTGGCATTAGTCATCTGGAAAGCAGTTAAAGTAGGGACTGCATTTCACAATGACACAAAAGAGAAATCATAAACAGAATTTTCTTAAATAACTGCTTAAAATACTGGTAAATAATAATTGCTTATGGTAGTGTTCTAACAAAGTAATAACCGTGGAACAGAGGGTCTTCAGGATCCTTCTGAACTCAAGGCTTGCACATAACTGCAGTGGTGTGTTATTAAACCAACACATGATGTCTGCATCTGATCGTAGTTCTCTTGGCTGTTACAGGGCCTTTGGGGGGAGGGAGGGCTGGGGGCTGGAAATGGCATCAGATTTACAAAGTTGGTAAGCCCATTTTAGACATTAAAAAATATAAGCATATTGTATTGCAAGAAGTAGCAGCCCTAAACCCACATAGAACCTTAGTGAATGATTTTCAACTCTCTGGATGTTTCTGTATGTTTTTCACTGAATCAACTCAAATTGCAAGAATATTTATGTAGGGATGAGAGTGTTCTCAATTTTCTTTTAGACAGGCTTATAATTTTTAACTTTGGTAACTGGCAAAGAAATTCTGGAAGTTCAAGTGTCTGGTGTTCGCACTGTAGGGAGTCATGTTTTACGCATAAGATGGGACAGTTTCTGGTATGCTCTGTGAAGGAAGACTTTTATATATGTATATATATTTATATATAAATATATATATTTATATATATATAAACAGAGATACATATCTGTATATATAAAAGGGTTGACCTGTGGAAGTGCTATAGGGAAAGGGGCAAAATAATTGCACGCGGTGCTAGAGGTAAGATGAAATTGTGAAGGTTGGGGAAAAAAGTGTTTTTAATTAAGAGTAGTTGGGAGAGTACAAAATAAAAACATCCTGAAGAAAAGTTATGGAGTTTAGGTAGTTGTAACAGAAAGAAAGGCCCGAGCTTAACAGCTGCTTGGAAAACAGTGGATTTTATTTAGATGCTAGTATATGGAAAATTGTATGAATGCAACTGTCCTAGATGAAACATTATTCATCTGTGTAGTGATATGAAGGATTAGGTGACAAGTTTTGTTTTGAATAAAGTGGGATTCTGTAGTTTTGAGTATTCTGTGGTAGTTTAATTTGGCAGGTCTGTAAGTAGTCATTTTTTATCCACTCATTAAAAATTGGTGGGAGCAGAAGGTATTGGAGAATGGTAGCGTAGTTTAGGATTAGTCAAGCAACAAAGTTTGCATGAAATGCTGTGACCATATTGATGCTAGATTGTGTGTTTTGTTTTTTTTTTGTCCAACAGGAGCGAAGACCTTTCCTTGCATCAGAGTGTAATGAATTGCCTAAAGCTGAGAAATGGAGGCGACAGGTAATGTGAATAGATCTTTATAACTCTGTAGCAGGTTGAACTTCTGTAAGCAGGCTGTCTAAAACAGGCACGCTAAATTTTTCAGACTTCAGTATACTGACAGTTGACTGCGGTTTAATTTAGACAGGAATATCATACAGTTCACCACACATGTTCAGTGAAGGTACAACCACGTTGCAATGCCCAGGGCTGTGTCCAGTTGGGTTTTGAATATCTCATGGGATTGGGATTCCATTTCTGTGGGCACCATAGGTACCATAGGTATGGGTACCAGTGTTTGACAGCCCTTTTAATGAACTTTTTTTTTTTTCTGTGGATGTACTCAGAATTTCCCTGGTCTGATTTGAATTTGTCACTGCTTGTCCTATGGTCACACACGTCTCCAACAGCCTGCCTTTGTTTTCCCTATACCCTCCAGAAGACAGCAGTAGGGTGTTCCCCCTTCTTCTTCTCTTTTTAGGGTTGACCAAACCCGTCTCTCTCTCAGCCTTTCCTTGCATGTCATGTGCTCCAGCCCTCACCGTGTGGATGTTGTGCTCCAGGTGTGATCTCACAAGTGGCAAATAGAGGGGAAGAATCACTTCACGTGCTGGCCACGTTCTTGCTAACCCAGTGCAGTGTGAGGTTAGCCTGTGCTGCAGTGTTGTACCATTGACTCCTGTTGAGCTTTTTGTTCAGCTTATTCTTCAGAAGCTGCTTTCAGGTCATTTGGCAGCTGGCCTGGACTGTTAAATGGGCTTATTCTCGCCCAGATGCAGGCTCGGCCTTTTTCTTTGAGGGACTTTGTGGAACTCTGTAGACCCATTCTCTAACCTATCCAAGTCCCTCAGCAGCCTTTGCTCCCTCCATCTGGTCTCATTGTGACCTTTCCAAGAGTGCATCCAGGCTGTTAGAAACTTTAAATGATGCTGACCCTGGAGGGGTGTCGCTAGTAGTTATCTGCTAGCTGAATTTCGTCCTGTGTGTCACAACCTTTTGACTCTGGCTTGTTCAGCCGGTGTTGGTATTGAAATGGCACTGAAAGGCTTGCTAAAGCAAAGGTAAACAGCGTTCACTGAGCCTGCCAGCTCATCATAGGGCTGGCCTGTCGGACGTTCCTCTCTTCCCTTCTTTGCCTGAAAAGTCAGAGGTGAAGCTATTGGATATACTTATTAGGAATTTGATTGTTTATGATAACTGATGTAAAATAATTGCATGTATTTTAAGCCTCCGAGGTATTATGTTAGTCCAAATAAAATCTATGTTGATACTTGAATTTGGTAGTCTCAGATCCACTTTCTGGATCAAAAAGACAACTTCAAGAAGGACCTTTCTGGGTTTTCTAGTTGGTTGTGGGTGCGTGGTGTTCTTTTTTTTTTTTTTTTTTTTTTTTATGGAGAAATTCACTTCTGTGTTCTTATTTAACTAGATCATTGGTGAAATTTCCAAGAAAGTGGCACAGATTCAAAACGGTAAGATTTTTCTAATTAAATTTTATCTGTTTGAATGTCTGGTCACAACCAGGAGCTGACAGTATTCCACGTGAGCAATACGCCTTTGTTAAGTTGCTTAATTTCTTGTTTCGTTTCCCTTTAACAGCTGGATTGGGTGAGTTCAGAATTCGGGACCTGAACGATGAAATAAACAAACTTCTGAGGGAAAAAGGACACTGGGAAGTCAGAATAAGGGAGCTAGGAGGTCCTGACTATGCTGTAAGTACAGATTGTTTTGTGCTACATGGTGGTTCTGCTCACAACTGGAGTGAATAATGAGAAAAATCCCTATTTAATTTATATTTATAATTGATTAATTAATTTAATTTAATCCCTAAATATTTCTTCCATTGTGATCTAACATTTGTTTCCATGATGAGCAAATTTGACTTTTCATTTGGAGTGCTGGCTTGAGGGGTCTTACCTTCCTGTTAAAAGTGTACATTAGTGTTCTGGTTTTATCCACTGGTAAGCTTTTATTTGATTCCATACCGTATCAGCCTGTAGAAAAGTTTCTACATGGGTCACCTAGTTACTGCTGAAAATGAAAGGAGACTAGTTCTCGTTTGCCAAAATATCAGAAGTGTGTTTATTGTCAGATGTAGTAGTGCTTATTTACAGGATACCTGAACATGATAGTACAGACAATAAGAAGGCTTTAAATATTCTGTCAAAGTGAATCAGGTGTGGGTACTTTATTGTTTTCATTGTTGTTTTAACTGTGATTTCTAGTAAAGTAGAGACTGTATAAAGATGAGCTATGAGGGCATTTTATTTGTACGGTTGTTTGAACTGGTACAGCTTATCTCCTTTCTCAATCTTTTAACCTATTAAGATGCCTCTTTTTATTAAGGAATAAAACATAAAGCAACTGTCTGTTTATTTTTCAGAGGATTGGACCAAAAATGTTAGATCATGAAGGGAAAGAAGTTCCAGGAAACAGAGGTTACAAATACTTTGGAGCTGCAAAGGATTTACCAGGAGTTAGAGAGCTTTTTGAAAAGGAGCGTAAGTAAATAACTCTTCCTAGATACAAATCTGCGTAGTAGTATTGAGATACCACTCAGATTAGACAGTAAATTTTACTAGACTCTTTACTATAGTACGTAGGGAATCCTAGTAACTACATATCCTGGCCTGTGTCTTAGATCAGCTACATGAAGCACTGAACTCAAGAAATTAATTAAATGCTGTTTCTTTGGACAAAGAGCAGCTTTGACTCTTTACAGCTTAATAAAAGAGGTGTAGAAAAGAATGAACTGTTTTCTACTGTGAGTTCAAAATAGTAAGTATTAATAATCTGTAGAAACCTTCCAGCATAGCAGGTTGATTTTAATGGTAAACTATAGGAATTAATACTCTGAGTTCAGAATTTAAAAAATAAATAAATAAAAAATTGAACATAATTTTAGATGCAGGAATCAGCTGTCATAATAGGAAAATCTAGCTGTAAGTAGATAAAACTGTGTATTGACTTCTCATAGAATGAGAATTACTTGAACTTGAAAATGAGGCAAGCCTGCTGAATCAGCTCTGTCTTGTTTGCTGTCTCAGGAATTATGGGAGGTACTACCTGATCTGCAGGAGCTTGGGCCAGTTCTCTAGTTTCTTTCATATAGTCTTGCTCAATACTGGGACCCCAGTACAGAGAAAAATGCATGACAGAACGTAGAGTTGCTAGATGGTGGCAGCTACGTGACAGGAAGCATCAGGATTGTGCAGGCCAGAGTAAAATACCAGTACTGATACTGCCAACAGTTCAGATCATCCAGTGATAATTAGATTATTGTGGTAGTTATAGTTGCTGCAAAGTTGGTGGGGGTCAGGAATACACTGCAAGCTATCAAGGTTGACTTTTTGAATGACAGACATGTATTTTTCAAGCCCTTCCGCCACCCCGAAAAACTCGAGCTGAGCTTATGAAATCCATTGATGCTGAATACTATGGCTACAGAGATGAAGATGACGGTATTCTGGAGCCACTGGAACAAGAACACGAAAAGAAAGGTATGCAAGATTCAAAAACCTCTGTGAGTAGTTATCTAGTTTTTCTTAGATATGTAGACATCATAATGTTCTGGTAACCTTTAATGTAGAGAGAAGCCACTCTACCTCTTTTTGAAGCAATAACAAAAATGTTTGCTTTTATGTGTGTACTACTTCATGGCTGTGTTTTCTAGAAAATCTCATTCTGTATCTAGCACCCTCTTTCTTGGAGAGACTTAATTCAAGTGGAGACCCACAGTTCCAGAATAGGCAGTAAAAAAAAAAAAAAGTTCAGAGATCTTACTTTTTATTTAAAAAAAAAAAAAAAAAAGACACTTCTCATGTCCCATACTGTCAGTCAAGACCCAACCACCTTTTGAATAACATGCACTTTTTTCCCCACTATAGTGTTCTGTAACAAAGCAACAGTCTTGCCTGGTCTTACTGGGGAAGACAGAAGGACCAAGGAAGTCATTTCTCCAACTTCCAGCTTGCACACATTCCTGTCTTTTCTTTGAAATACTTCACTTTTGCCCAGACCCAGCACATATGATAGCATCTGGAAATATTAGTGGATGAGCTTCTCTGCCTTGAGAGAGAAGAGAGTAGTTATTACCAGAGTAGTTATTTTGTATTTAATTGCAGGTGTGTTTTTTTTCCCCGGTGGCATTTGTCTGTAATCCTTTCCCCTAGATACAATGGCTGCTAGGAGCTTGTCAGATGAATGGCCTTCTGAAGCGTAGCTGCCTTTGATTTGGTTTAAATCTCAAGTTAAGGTGAACTGATGCTCCCTTGATACTCTGAAGAGAAAACAGAGTTCCTCTTCAGGCTACTAAAATTAATTTTAATATCTCATACCCCAGTTTCTTGTGCAGGCATGAAAAGTTCTACTCCAAAGTACACATCCTTTTCTCTGTATGGAAATGGTTTCATATTTTTGATCATCCTTGTCACTCTTCTCATAAACCTTTTCCAATTATGCTGTTCCTTGAAACATGGAGTGGAGGTGACCAGAGCTACACATAGCATTTAAGATTCAAGTCCACCACGAATTCTTTCTTTATGGTGACAATTACATTTTATCACTGATTGTCACTGTCCACTCTAAGTAGTTCCTAACAGTCTGTCTGGATTTGGCTGCATGTTGAATTAGGTTTTGTAGGTGATTCAGTGTCTTTCTGAACATTAAATTAGATCAAGCAGGAGAGATAATGAACTCTGAAATTATTATTTTTTCCCCTGGATAACTTGTGCATAGCTGGCACATAGGTACTTAAATCACATTTGTGTAAAGCATTTCTGGAGGGTGGAGTGAGAGGCACTTCAGAGTTGTCTTTCATCTTTATAACTGTTAGTGGTTTCATATTGTTGATAAGTAAAATTCCCCTTTGAAACGAACACTTTCGCAGTAGGTGATACTTATTTATATCTGTCACCTTATTCTCCAGCTTTGTTCCTACTGACTTGCCCAGAGAAGACATCAGAATTATGAGTTGAGTTCTTTGAACCCTCTTCAAAATCCAGCACTGTTTCTGCCATCTGGTATTTGTGTAGTTTTAAGCAAGAAACCATACACCTTCGAGAGCTTAGCTGTTCTGTAAATAGTTGTTTTAGCATTTCTGGTGAACACTCATTGATCCTGGGAATTCGTTACTATTTGCTTTGTATGTTTGTTTTATAATACCTTCTATTGATGCTTCAGCTGGAGGCAGATCCTCATTGCTCCATACAAAACAGTCCTGGCAGGTTCCTCCACAAAACACAGCAGATGAGATCTTTTTTTTTTTTTTCTTGAATAGTTTTGCCATTTCCTAGTGCTCCTTTTAGTATATGACTATCTCTTCAGAATTAGGAAAAAAAGTTTAAATAAGACTGGAGTTAAGTAGGTTGAGCTTGTAACTGTTTTTAATACCTAGTGGCTCTTGATAATGGTCATCTGCTTGTTACATTTACCCCTCCTCAATGATGAGATCTTCACACTATTGTGGCGTCTTAGAGCCTCGTGACTTACTGGCTAGGTTACAGGACAGGGAGGAAGGAGGAAAAAAAGGACATACTGCACTTACCTGTGTCCTGCAGTGTGGCTTGGAGCTTTAACCCAGGTGAGCAGTAGCTGGCGGACAGACAGTCGCTACCATAGGAAGGGAAGTTGTGTGCATTGCCAGAAAGGTGTCTCACGCAGTGTTTGTCTCACACATCCTGCTAACTGCAGGCAGGAGAGGTAGCCTGTTTGCACTCATCTGGTTGCTGAAGGAGATTACCATCTTTGGTGATTGTGCTACTTGAAATAATAAGGGTAGAGGTAGAGATGCTAGCAGAACCAATACGTGGAAATGAAGCAAATGGGTCAGGGGGAAATGCATAAAAGAGCTTTGGTTCGAGTTAATGTGGCCAGCGTAACCCTGAATTTGTCTTTCAGTGTGCATTGCAAGGAGTGTCTTTTTTTTTTTTTCCCCCAGTATCGTTAGTACAAGATATCTAGGGTTCCCTTTGGGTCACTTGTTATCTAGGTTCTTGTGACTTTCACCATGTGATCAGAAGAGTTAAATTGTTGTAAAATGAAGTATTGAAAAAAAACGTAATTTGTGTAGCTTTTACGTTAAGAAACCACACAAAACACAGTCATGTGCCGCTGGTTAGATCTTGCTTTCTTAGGGAGACCATTTTAATGTTCACTTTGGGAGCCAAGGGGAATGACTGTTGAATTGTATAGTTGTAGGCATTTCTACTGCTTAGTTGCATTAGTTTTGCACTTTGCTGCAATTTTTAGGCACTTAAGTTGTCACTGATGAAGCTTCTTAAAACTTGTGTCAGAGCTCGTAGTTGCTCTCAGTTGCATAATGAAGATAGGACAGCCTAAACAGTCCTAGCTAGCAGGCAGTTACAGAATTGGGAGCATGCTACAAAATAAGCAAGAAATGCACCCTGAGATGAAAAGTACTTGTGTGGGTGGTCATTCCGTGGAGTGTAGTCATATTTAACGAACTACATGTACATGGCGACCAGGATTCCTGTAGCTGCCGACATGCTAGAAAGCTGAAGTCACCTATCCTGGTCATGTGGCTCCCTGTTTCTGCGTTAACAGGGTCACTTGGTGTTTATTCATGACACTCAGAATCTAAAATGTACCCCAGTGAGTACAGTGACTGTGTGCTACTTACTAACATGGGATTTTGCACAGACAGCATTGACATCAAAGTTCTACAGTAAGTGCGTATTACAGATGTAGAGGATTTAACTGAGAAGTTTAAGTCTTTGAAAAAAAAGCTTTGGAAATTGGAGACAAATTGAAGGAACTCTAGCTTCCATTGTTGCAGGACTGCTGTTGAGGAAATTGGGGCTACTGCTGGACCGTGCTGCTTTAAATGCTCTCACATACACTTGCTCTTTTCCTTTGCTGAACAGTTATAGCAGAAGCAGTGGAAAAATGGAAAATGGAGAGAGAGGCACGACTTGCAAGAGGTGATGAGGAGGAGGAGGAGGAAGAAAATATCTATGCTGTTAATGAAGATGAGGTATGTGATGGTTAAGGTGATGTTACATTTCATGTGTCTTCTGTGCTGCCTTATGGAAGAAGAGAGATTTTGCTGAGAACCTCTCTGCTGCTGAGTTCTGCCCTTCTTTCTGCCTAAATTCCTATTCAGTTGTCCCTGGTTTAGTTTTTTTTTTTTTTTTAAATAAATTAGTAGATAAGTATGTTTGGTCTGAGTTTACAAAATGATGAAAGCTGGCAGATAGGAAAGGCGTTTTGCTAGAGAGAAACAACTAACGGTTGGCTGAGACCTTGTGATTAACTGTCATTGCCTGGACTGCTGGGACTGTACAGTTGTGTGTTACCAGCACTGCTGAGTCACACTTCTAAGTATGACCTTACTTCAGTAATAGAATCGTAGAATCATTTAGGTTGGAAAAGACCTCTGAGATAAGGCCAGCCCTTAACCTAGCACTGCCAAGGCTACCACAAAACCATGTCTCTGAGCACCACATCTACACATCTTTCAAATACCTCCAGGGCTGGTGACTCAGCCACTTCCCTGGGCAGCCTGTTCCAGTGCCTCGGCTCTGTCAGTGAAGCAAGTTTTCCTAATATCCACCCTGAACCTCCCCTGGCACAATTTGTAATAATACAAATATGTTTTTTTTTTGTATAGTAAATTTCAGGCCATCAATTTGCAGCAAAGCCATTTAATGTTCAGGGGTTTGTTCACAAGTGAATTTTGATACAAGGTTTTGCTGATGCTGCAGTCATCGCTGTTACTTTCTGCTTTCTTCTTCCTGCACCCAGAGGCAGTAAGGGAAATGAAGGATATTCCCAGTGTGCTCTGAGATCTGTAAAAGGGATACTGAAAGCCACTTCTTATTTCTCAGTCCATACCTAAGAGGGTTTATTACTAGAATGAAAAGGAGGTAGTCCGTAAGTTAAAACTGGTTATTGCTTCTGTATCTTTGTGTTATTTTGTGATTCATAAGCCCATTTCTTAGGCATGAGAAAGAGGCAGCATAGAGCTATACAGGGAAATGGTGCATATATTTTATATTTTTTAAGGCACTTGCTTTCTTTTTGATTGGCTAGCTCCTCTTTTGTTTATAGCTTTGCTATTGCAGCCAGAGTTCCATAGGAAAGTAGAGGTTGCGGCCTTATGTTCATATTATTTCCACAACAGAGGAAAAGCCATGTGAAGAAGAAAAGCAACAATTCTGAAAATGTCAAAGACCGTAGGATCTGAATGTAATGCTTGTCATATTCTGTTGTTGTTTGGTCCTTTTCACCTACTTCCTGCATTTTTGTATCCTCATTTATTTTCTCACTGGTTCCTTCTGGCAGATTTGTGTTTGACTCCTTCAGAAAGTAAACTTGATGTCATTTTATTTTTGTTTGTTTTTTTTAGTCTGATGAGGAAGGTGGCAAGGAAAAAGATGGTGAAGAAGGCCAACAGAAATTTATTGCACATGTCCCAGTGCCAACTCAGCAGGAGGTAAGACATCAGGAAACTGAATTGCAGACACGTGCTCTTGCTATTGCAAGATATATAATTTGTTCCTTCAGTGATTTTACCCTGTGACTGTTTAATCCTCTTGCAAATGCTGTGGAACTGCCCACAACTATTGTGCCATTGCTATACTCCTCTTCATCTGAGAATTTCCTAAACCTTGATAAGTATTGCATAACTTGGAATATGTTGTGGTGTTACCACAGAATCACAGAATTCTGGGGGCCCCAGATCTGGATGCAGTGCTCCAGGTGGGTCTCATGAGAGCTGAAGAGGGGGGAGAATCACCTCCCTTGACCTGCCAGCTACCTTTCTTCTGATGCAGGCCAGGATATGTCTGGCTTTCTGGGTTACAAGCACAATTTTCTCGATTATGTTCATTTTTTTTTTGTCCACCAGTACCCCCAAGTCCTTCCCCACAGGGCTGCTCAATCCATTCTCCGCCCAGTCCATATTTGTGCTTAGGATTGCCCCGACCCAGATGCAGGACCTCGTGCTTGGCCTTGTTGAATTTCATGATGTTTGTATGGGCCCACCTCTCAAGCCTGTCAAGGGCCCTTGATGGTATCCCTTCCCTCTATTCCACTCATTTCATACCAGTATAAAGCCTCTTAACTTTCACTGTTCATTTCTTCCTCCTGTTTTGCTAGCTGGCTATTCTGAGTTTCAGCATCTCAACTAAGCTGAATGTCTTACTTTTATACTTTCAGATTGAGGAAGCTCTTGTACGGCGAAAGAAGATGGAGCTTCTTCAGAAGTATGCTAGTGAAACTCTCATGGCACAGAGTGAAGAAGCAAAAAGACTTTTAGGATTATAATGCTGCATGAGTACGTCCTGGTTTTATATAATCCATCCTAAAGCACCAGTTGGATGTATTCTGACAGCAGTCACTTTTAGCTCTAAAAGTCCCTGTGAATGTTAAGAGTAAGTTGTGATCACGTTAGTGTGCTCTACAAAAGGAAAAACACTCTTTTGGTCAATCTGCTAAGATGACTTGCACTTCGGTGCTGTGAAAGATCAAGCCTAGATTAGCATGGTTTCTACATCTCCAGTAACAGTCTTCAGTCATTTCACTTTGTGAAACACTGTGCAGCAGCACATCTTACAGGTAAACCAGCAAACCAGGTGACACCTTACATTGCTAGAGAAATCTAACTGATGTTACTGCCGGTCTGTCTCCTGTATCCATACTGTATGTGAACATATTTCTCATGTTAAGTTTATCTGACCTGAGTCCAGAAGTAACTTATTCTGTTGTGCCTGGTTAGTTTACGAGAATAGCTCAGAACCTGCTCAGAGAGAGCTTGATGGCAGATCCTGAATGATATTGAAGTTGATTTACTTCTTTATATAACACATGCAGTATTGTCCAAAAGCTGTTACTGTTTTTATGGTTTGGAGCTGTGTGTATGAACTGCTCAAATGCTGGATATTCTAGCAGCTATTGTAAATACTTTCATTTTTGCAATACCTTGTTCAAATATTTTTATTAAATTTTATACACACTAATGTCTTGTTTCATTCTAGTTCAAAGGATTGTGCTCTTTACCCTAATCCAAGTCAAAGAATAGGGTCATAAACAATCATCCACACAAGGATTTGAACTTGGGCATTCCCTCCTGCTCACGGCTTATGTGAAAAGAGGCAGATCACAGCAGAGGGCTTGTTTAGGGTCTGAGTGAGTAACGCTGTTACACAAGTCTGAGTGAAACTTTAAATTGGACTTCTGTAGCCATGGGGTAGAAGTGCTATCTAAGGAATACACTATAAACAACTAACCACATCAGAGACTACAGAGTTTCTAGATGCTTTTAATATTCAGCTCTATATTGTAATGTAACAGCATACTAGTCTGTTTCTGACTCAATTTTGTGTTCTCTGAGTTGCAAGCATCTTTCTGAAGCTGTTTTGACTTTTTGCTGCTGCCTCATAAGTGTTTTCTAGTCTTGCTTTTAGAAAAGCTAATGTACTTTATCCACAGGTTATTTGTATTGCTGTAAAAGATAACACTTTCCTGGAGTTCCTTCCCTGAAATGCCTGACCACCAAGAATGGAAGAACAGGCTTCTTTCATGTTGGAGGTTTATGGACAGGCAGGACTGGATCAGAGTAGTGTACTTCACCTACGGAAGAGATTGGTATGGGAAAGCTAAGGGCTTTGTTGCCTGGCACTCAGCCACGGAGTTCCTGGAGCTTAATAAATTGGTAGTCTGGCTGTTAAGTCCTTATCAAGCTTCAGGAGTGTTAGTCACCAAACCATAGTATGACGAAAAGGCAAACAAAAATAAATGAACTAGAGCTGCCAAATGGCCTTGCCAAAAAGGCATTTAAAGTTTAGTTGTAAACAGCCCCATGCCAACCATGCTTCTATTAGACTGTCCTTTTTTATTTTATTTAGTGTTTTTGTTCTAGTGGAAGAGTACTTGTAAGAAAAATGCATGTCTTGCTGCTGATTTGCTAAGCTATACACTGCAGATAACTGAACTAGATTTAGAGGAGAAAAAAAAAAACAAACTAATTATTATGGCCTGATTCAGTTTGGGAGATTGGTAGTAGCTATGGTTGGTCCTTTCTGTCACTATATACATCGATAGCATGAAAAACAAAAATGGACAGATCAGGGCAATGTGATGATGAGAAAAGGCATAAAAATGAGTAAACAGGAAGAATGATGAAAAAATCAGGACAAGATAGTAATTGCATTCGTGTTCAAGAGAGTTTGTAACAGTCCTGAGTAAGACCAATATAATAAATAGAGAAGTCTTGAAGGCAAATGCTGATCTCCACTGACCAAGACAAAGTGAATATACGTATAAAAATGCAGCCTGGAACTGTGCAATGCACAATGGCAGCTGGTTGAACCCTCTGTGCAGAGCATGGTGCAGCTCTGAATGCCAAGTGTTTTTAAGTGGAATGTTCTCTTCAGCCATGTCTGAGCCAATAAATTGCAGAATAATTGTTTCTTGGCAGTGACCTACAGCAAAATACCTGTATTTTGTTTGCTTTACAGGCTGTTACAGGGCTGGTGAAGTTAGGGCTGGGACACTTCTGTAGCCAAAGCCATGAAACTGAACTTGTATTTGTCCTAGAGAATGCAACAGTGTCATATGCCTGCATTAACTCTTAGTTTGGGTGTGCAGCTGTAGAGATGTGGATTTTATCAGGCCTGTAACTCCACCATTGGTATAATACCTCAGTGTTGAACGTGTCCAGGTGACGATAATCATTTTACAATGCTTCTGTTCTTTTCCGCTTCAGAGTTCTGTGCTCTGCATGGTCTTGGCTTGGGATTTGAGGGAATAACTTCCTCAACGTTTTAACAGTTCTGTTCTCTGCATCATTTTCTGTGTGCTTTTCTGATCTGGAAACGCACGCAGCTTTGTTTCATTTAATGCCAACCCTGTGAGTAGTGCAGACAGAAGACACCGTCCCTACTCTGTCGTGGTAAGTGCAGCGCAGTCACTGGAGGATCGGGATCTCCCTGGGGTGCTGGGGGGGGAATGAGGAAATCAGTGGATTTACTTAATCCGTATTAGCAGATGAGGAAGATAAGGAGAGCTTTGTGGGGTGCCCGTTAACTGATGGTATGTTGCGTTTGGTTCCTCGCCTCACGAGGTGGGGAGTGCTGCTGCGATGCCGCTCCAGCTCCCGACGGGGAGCTGTGCACCTCGCACGGGCCGGGGATCGCCGGGCTCCGCTCCTTCGCCTCCCGCCGGCTGATCCCGGGCCCTTTACCGGGGCGGGGCTCCCCGGGTCTCGGCACCGCCCGCCCGGGGCGGAGAAGCCGGCGTGGGGCGGGGATCGGGGGCCGGCGGCTCGGGGCCGTGCCCGGGGGCTGCCGCCATGCGCCGGGGGCTGCCCGCGCTCCGCGGCCTCCTCGGGGGCGGCTCCGCGGGGCGGCCGCTCCGGCTCCCGGCGCCCAGCGGGCCCCAGCCGCCGGCTGAGGGCAGCGGGGGCGGCCAGGTGAGAGGGGCCGGGGCCGGGTGGGACCGGGAAGCGGCCGCAGCCGGGCCCGGGGGGGTCCCGCGGGGCTGGGCCTGAGGGAGGCGGCGCCCGCCCGGTCGGAGCGGGGCGTGAGGCGCGCGGGTGCCGCTGCTGCCTGCAGGGAACCCGCAGGGAACCCGCTGCTCGGCTCCTCTCCCTCGGTGTTCGGAGAGAGAAACTTGACACTGCCATGCCTTTAAAATATTGAGCTTATTAAACTGGGCTTTGCACTGGAATATACTCTCACTCACGGGTTTTGAAAATGCAGTTTGTGGCATCTAGAGGAGACAGCAGCGAGATCTTGTCAAGGAGAGTGTAGCTGCCTCTCCTGTCTCTCACGGTGACGGCAGTGTCCGTTTCTGCTGTACCCAGCTGCTGGAAAGATGTACCCAGTGAATAATTGATGAGGGACAAAGTGCTGCTTTGATGGGCAAAATGCCCTTCTCAGTGCACAGAGGGCTGGATTTCTGTCAGTACGTCCCTTCCAATAGTATCGTATCACATAAGTGTGCCTATAGGGCGTATTAGAAAGGGCAAAATGTAAGATCCTTTCCTCCCCTGTGCAAGTGTGTCTGTTAACTGCAGTGTAGATATCACATATTTTATCAAATGCGTATACATGTGGACATAACTAATCCACTCTTTCTTTTAAATTTCTTCTTGCAGCTCAACGTTCTGCCGTCCTTTGGGTTTCTTTTTGACATTGATGGTGTACTGGTACGAGGAAAGACTCCAATACCTGCTGCAAAAACGGCCTTTCAAAAGCTAGTTAATTCTCAGGGACAGTTCTTGGTGCCTGTGGTATTTGTCACCAATGCAGGGAATTGCCTTCGCCAGAAAAAAGCTGATCAATTGTCTCATATACTGGGAGTTCCTGTGAGTAGCTTAAATCCTGTTTCTTTAGTTATTTACTTTCAGTGATTGTCAAATGTATTATATTCCATTAAATGCTGCTCAGTGAATTTTGCTTTTCCCTTAAGCCCTCTGAAATGCTTTGCTGGAAGTATTATAAAAGTAAAAAATACTCTATGAAGCTAATGGCAATGGTATTTCCGTTGGTAAAAGTAGTGATATTTCAAATAGCAATGGAATTTCTTTGCAAAATTATTACTGTGGGAATAAACTTGCCTTCTCTTTCTGAATAAAAATAAATGTGTGCCAGTAACATGAAATGCTGCTCTAGCAAGCTGAATGTCTTCAGTGATAATGTGAAGACTGGAGCCTTCTATCTGTCTTCTATCTTCTAGGATAATCATTTTACTGTTTTCATAGCTATTAAAGGAATGGGATATGTAAACTAGGAGAAGAAGGTCTTCTAATACAACAAAATCAATGCTGCAGTCTAGCAAATCTACCGCAATTAGAACTAGAGCAGTGCTGGTTCATCTTCCTTGTTTGTTTTCTAAATTAATTTGATAACTCTGTAAAACTAGGAGAGAAAAACTTGTGTTGATGTGGAATAGAAGAATTATGGAAGCAGAAAGGAATGTGTATATCAATTAGCAATGCATGTTTGTTTTTTTTTGACAGGGAGATGTTATCAATATTTCAACTGTGAAATTTAGTAAAAAATGATATGGTAGGGTTTTATACAAATATGTATGATTGTTTTGTAATTCATAGAATTTGTCACACCTGTTAATTAAATCTACATATAGATCACTTACCTGAAAGCCAATAAACTCCTTTTGTTCTTAAATTTCAAACAGATTTCCCAAGACCAAGTGATGATGTCACACAGTCCTCTGCGGATGTTCAAACGTTATCATGAAAAATGTGTCCTTGTATCTGGACAAGGACCGCTTCTGGATATTGCTCAAGAGTATCTTTAAAAAAAAAAAAACACATATGACAATTTTCTGCTTAAGTATTTTCCTTAATCGAGTTCAGAAGACCAAATAATTAAACACTACAAATTCAGTATTAAGAATTCATTGTTAAGCTATGGTAGTTCCTACTCTAACGTCAAATGTATGTTTTGAAAACGGTTGCTTTGTTGATTGTTGCTTTCCTTTATTCTGCACTTTTCACTGTATTGTTACATGCCTTTTTACTGTGAAAGGAAGAAAGAATTATTTCTTTGGCATATATTTGTAAATGATCCTTTGGCGCAAAGGGTTTGTACCCTCTTAGAATCATTCTTCCTTCTAATCTTGTATTTTGAGCAAGCTCTCTACATAATTTCTGTCTTAAGATTTCAGGCATACAGATCTTCTGTATATAAAGAATGGGATGATCGTCTTTTTATCTCATGCAAGAAAAGTCTTTAATATGTTGCTTTTATTCCTAAATAATTTGCTTTACTAGATGATAAACTGCTTATGTTAAAATTGAATTTGAGATTTTAAAAAGTCTTTGAACGCAAACAATTCTGTATCCTTAACTGGTGTTTTCCCAGCCTTGGTTTCAGTCAACCCATCACCATTGAAACATTGCGGGAGAAATACCCTTTGCTGGATGTAGTTGACCATGACAGAACACCTGATGTTTCGGTGAGTCTGTGTTTTGTTTTAAATTCTTTTTGTTTGATCATTACATGACATCCTACAGTAGAAGTCCATATTTAAACTACAGAGCTAATGCTGTTGTTTTATGCTGCATTTTGACTTAGCTTTTTTTTTTTTTCTGTTTCCCTTTTTGTTTTATTGCAACATTTTTAACAACTGTAGACTTCTTTTCTGTTCATGTTAACTTTATAACAAATCTTTACATTTTGTAACTTACGGCTGTGAGACAACTTATACCTTGTTACAGATACCTAATTAAAAATCTGTTTTGGAAAGCTTACTGGTTTCTGTGAATGTATGGAAGATGAAATTAGCTTTTTCTTCCAGTATGGGATGGTCTTTGCTGTTTTAGGCTCTGAGGTTGATCTGATTGTAAAGAATGATTTGCAGATAACTAACTTTTCTCCAAAGGACTGCTTGTCTTGTTTATACCATTATGTTAGTATAGTTAAGTATTAACAGTACATACTGTTAGTTTACATAAGCAGCATGGTTTCAACTGAATTTTGCAGAATTTCAATAAGAAGTGAATGTATGCATACACATCAAATGCATGCATATATTAAATATATGCAGGGTCAGTAAATGAAGATTTTTTTCAATGGATAGTCAAGAAATTCTTTGTGGGTCATACAATTCTTAATTATATCAGTGTTTGTCTTGCTTCTCAACCATGCACATTTTAGAGTTCAAGAAAATGTTCATGTGTTTGTCACTATGACAAGTAAATCATGAAACTACTGTTTGGCAAATAAATGTTGTATGATGTTTTATGATATTTTCTCTTAGCAGTGTTAAAGAAATATGTTTCAAATGTGGTGTTAATGACAGAGGCCTGTGTTACTCCTGCAGAAAAATAAACATCCATACTTTACTTAACACACAGAAGTGAAATAAGCAGCTGAAGCTTTGTATGTTCCCAGAGGTGGTTGAATAGATTGTAGAAGGCTTCCATACGTAGAATACAATAACTTGTCTGCTGTCCATTTACCACGAGATTTCAGTTAGAACTTGAAATGCAAATTTGTAAGTAAACTGACATCAGGTACTGGAGCAGTAGCTGCACCAAAATAGAGTGTGTGTTTCCTGTCAGTGTTGTGGAAGGCAAGTGTGGGAGCTATACTTGAATTTATTCTGTTAAAAATAGTAGTAGCTGTTTAATCTTGTAGAAAACTTTTATTTTTTTCTTATTTCAGTACCCCTCTGCTGTGGAGCTTCCCAAGATTGAGGGTCAGTTATCTTTACTTAACTTGCAACTGTCCATTAATAGATGAAATACCTTTATTGTACTTTTCAGTATAATTAGAATTGCTGGCCTCATTAGAAAGTTGGTTGAGACAATTCCAAAATTTCCTCATTAGTGACACTGGCCATTAATATGGAATGTATAAAGCATGAGAAAACTGTTTTATATGTGTAATTTTCAACCATGTATTTTTAAAGCTTCAGAAGGAAGGTGAGGTCTGCTTTCCTTTTCTGTCTTCCTTTACCAGGCTATTGTTGCTTTCCTTTTAAATATTAAGAATGAATTGAAGAGTTCAGAAATAACAGGTCTTGGTCTTGCAGTTGTCAGGAGGGTTACTGCAGAGTTGTAGTATGAGAAGCATCCTGTTTCAGTAGGCCATATTCACATCCCCATTTTGTCTGCAAAACAGGAAGGTAAGGTAAAAACTGGACTTCAGGATTAAAAAAAAAAATCCAGGTCATGATTGCTGGAGATCTGAAAGTTGTCTAGAAACACTATTGCAGTTTTGTTTTTAAGATGAACAAAATAACATTACTGATGGATTATTTTAATACTGTATATAAACATACAGAATTCACAAAGGTACATAAGACTTAGTGCTGTGGAGCAACTTAGCCAATACAAAAAAAAAATCAAACAGTTTCTTAAACATGTTGATTTTGCACTGGGGTCTTGTTACTTCCAAAATTTGTCTCTGAACGAATGGTTATGTAATGTTAAAACATAAAGCTAATGCGACTATTTCATCAGTCCATGGTTAAATCAAATTAATTGCTCAGTCTCTTTAGACCAAGTTGTGTCAGAGTTTGGTGCCCTGTTAACTCTGTTTTGTAATTCTTGTTCTTACAGCTGTTGTCTTGTTTGGGGAGCCAGTCAGGTGGGAAACCAACCTTCAGTTGATCATAGATGTTTTGCTGACAAGTGGCTATCCTGGAAATCCGTATCACCATGAAAATTACCCTCATATACCTGTACTGGCTTGTAATATGGATCTGATGTGGGTAGCTGAAGCACAGTCTCCAAGGTAAGTGCAATTACAATGTGTGTATGCCATGTTGTATCTTATTTTTTTCCTCACTTTTTCAATAGAATCCATGATCGATGTTTTCATACAAATGTTTGATGTAGCTTCACAGTAGGTCTCAGCTTTGAATACAACATTTCAAAAGTAGTGTACTTTCAGCAAGTGCTGCCTTATTACTGCTTACAGTATTGCATCCAGGAAATACGTTACCTGAGATAAAGTGCTTCTAAGACCCTTTTTTGTTTCCCCACTTGCAAAATAGAGAAATTTTTGCTTGAGAGCCTTAGAGTTTGTCCAAAGGAAAAAAAAATGGAAACAATACCTTTTTTTTTTTTTTTCTTTTCATTTTGATTAGGTCCTTTTTTGGTATTCCTGTTTTCTACCCTGCAGTTTCTGGTAGAGTGAAGAAATTGCCCTGCTAGTTGAAAGCAGTGGTTTTGAGCTGAAGACAACGTAGTGAACTGTTTAGGGAACATAAGAAAAAAGAAATAGTAAAAACTGAACATACACCAAAACAGATATTGTTGTTATTGTGACTTGATAAGGGGCTTGGTCTTGGGTAGAAGATCTTGTCAGGTATTCTTACTTGGTTGCAAAGACCATCTCTAATTAGCACATTAGCAGACCATGTGTATGTAATAGTTTCAACTAGAGTAAGGTAATGAGTATATCTACAGAAAATAAGACACATAGTTTCAGTTGTGTTCTTTGGGAAAGATCCAGTGTTAAAACTGAAATCTTCTTTTTTCATTTGAGCTTGACAGTATGACAGATTTGTATGTCAGTGCTGTTACCTTCCCTACTGAAAAATGTGGTTTTAAGCTGTTGCTAATAAATACTGGAAATAATTGCATCCTGATTTATTCATGTTTCTTAACAAACAGGGTAGAGAAAGGAAATGAACAGTTAATTTGGCAAAACTAATTCTTTACCATACTTAAGTGCTATAGCTGTTTCTAACTTTTTAGCTTTTTTCTTAAAGATTATTTTAATTTCTAGGCCACTAGAGACTGAATTTATTAGCACAATGTCTCAGATGACTTCTGGTGCTCATTAAATCAGTGTTACACGTTTTTTTTAGGCTGTAGATACTTGGTTTGAACAGCTATACTCAGCTATGTGCCTAACATAGATGAGTACCTAACAGTTCTTCTAAAGTACTCTGTATACTCCAGAAAATAGGATTGCTGTATAGCAACTTTTTATTCTTAGTGTTTTTGATGCTTCCTTGTTTCTCGAGTGATACGTATTAATCCATCCCTAATCCCATATCCTGATTTCAGTAATGAAGTAAAACTGCTTTTTTAAAGCACGAAATTACATCTTTTAAATTAATTGGCTTGGCTTGGTTTGGCTTGATTGATGAGCCATTGCCACTGTTACCAGCTTGCTTGAGTAAAATAATTGAGTTTTCAAAAGCTTGTTGTGAAATTATAGTTTGTTCCATGATTCTTCGTTGCTTCTATTCTTGAGAGAAACCCATGAAGTTTTTAGATTGTAATCTCTCTCTGTAGAGTGGATTTTGGTATACTCCTGTGGTTAAAGAGGTTAATTTTCCTTCTGTTCATTTCCAACTTTCCTTTTCATCTCCCCTTTAGTAATTCAGCTGATTCTGTTTGGTCACTGCAAAGAGCAGATCACAGGCGAGGTGTTATTTCAAAAATTCCCTTTTGTAACTGAAGCACCTGCTTAAATACAAACAACAGTATTGCAAATCATTGCTGCATTTTTAAAACTGATAAGTCTGTGCTGTCCCAATTACTTTTTTTATTAAGGTCTTCATTGTTCAGCTAATCAGCACCTAGTTATTACTGAAACAGCTGTGGAAATGTTGCGTGCAAATTGAGGGAAAATTCATGGTAACAGGATATGATTTATTCCTTAAAAAAAGAATCTAATTTTTTGCTGTATACTTTATAAAATTTGATTTGTCACAAGGCCTTTTTATCTTTTTAGGTTTGGGCATGGAACATTCATGGTTTGTTTGGAAAACATTTACAAGAAGATCACTGGCAAAGATCTGAAATATGAGGCCTTAATGGGCAAGCCTAGTGAACTGACCTATCAGTATGCAGAATACCTTATCAGGACTCAAGCAGCAGAAAGACAATGGAAGCAACCTATTCAAACTCTCTATGCTGTTGGGTAAGATGTTATAAGTCTAGTGAGGTAATTACTTGTGAGATAATACCAGCAAACTAAAATACCCAGCTCTTACTTGGTTAGTTGGGATCATTATGCCACCATTGGGACTTCCTAACATTCTTGGCACCATGTTGTACTTTTTTATGATTTCAAACCTCATTGTTTCTAATCTTGAAACTTAACACTTAGCTCTTTCTATGTGTAATTTCTGTAGAAGTGCAAAAATTGGTTTATATGTCCATTTCTTAAAATTTCTCTTATATACTCTGTAAGCCTTTAACGAAAAGGCAGTGGGAGGACTGTTTTGTTAGTTACTGGTATAACCCTAACAAGCTTTGAGTAGAAAATAGAATTTTAAGGAATGTAGAGCTAGAATTGATTTGTGGTGTCATTAAGCTTGGTCATGCACTACTGTGCATGTAGTGGCATCATAGAATCCTTTCCATAGACTGAGATAAAGCTCTGTTATATTAGGGACTGTTCCAGAATCTTCAAGATGTTTGGAAATAAAGTAAGTTCATTCATGGACTGGTGAAATTTATTCTTGATTTCCTTTCCTGCTTACCCACGTCTGCAATTTTCAGTATGGAGAATTACTCCTGTTAAATGTCATAGTTGATACAATGGCATAATAAAATAGCTATATATTTGGATTTCTTCCTGTCTACATCCACATGAAGTTACGTAAAGCGCAAATTAAACTGTTAAATCAAACCCTTAAAAATGTCTTCTCTTATGAATTGAAATCAGAGAACTAAAATTGTGTTGCTGACTAAACTTCTTACATTTCCAGAGATAATCTCATGACTGATGTCTATGGTGCTAACCTTTACAATCGCTATCTTGAAGAGAAGAACTCCAGAAAAGGTTCAAAAACACAGATTCAGGCAAAAGTTGCTGGAGGCAGAGGGTCTGCTGCTCTCTCTCAGGATGATGAAATAGACAACAGTTGGGAGAATGAATTAGCATCTGCTGCTGCTACCCACTGTAGGTCTGTTCTCGTTTGTACTGGGGTTTATAATCCTCACACAGAGGCACCCTTGGATACCAAGGAGAGCATAACTGAAACAGTGTTCCATGGCCACAGAGATTTTAGCTTTGATCCCGGTTTAGTAGAACCAGATCATATTGTACCAGATGTTGATGCTGCTGTAGACCTGATCTTCCATCTGGAGAACTTTGCTCCTAATTGATACGACAAGATTTCTTAAGGTCTACTCAGTGCTATGCTCCTTCCCACCTCCCAAATCCAACAGCGTGCTTTAAAATCATGCCACAAACTTTCTAAATTTTTTTTTTTTTTACTTTTTCATTTATATAAACTTCTATAAATTTATATACATATAAGTATATATGAGCACAGGTTAATGTGCTAAATGTACCTAATATAAAATTATATACATTAAAAATCTGTGCTTAATATACTTAATATAAAATTACTTAAGTATAAATCATACTTTTTAAGTATTGAAAATATGTAATTTCTTGCTTTGGTTGCCCTTTATTTTCATCCTATTTGTGTTTTTTTTTTTTTTTTTTTAAGCTATTTTATCGTAATAGCTTGTGTGTGTTACTGGTACTTAAATTGCCACGTGACAGTTCATTTTTTTGTTTGCTGAAAGATTTAGCTTCTAACTTTTGGGGGTCTTTGTGATGCTGGGGTTGTTCACACGATTAGAAATTGGTTGGTAATGAGCACAGTAATGCAGACTTCTCAGTATTCTGCAAGTACTGTGCACTTTTTCAAATATGTTGCTTCAAATAAATGCTAAATTCAAGTATGTTCTGCTTCTTTGTACTCACATGTAACCCCACAGCCTTTCTTCTTATCTGTTTTTGCAGTATGTCTGTGGCTGCATTGCCTCTCTACTTTGACATGTAAATCTGTAAAAGAAATGCTCATATCAGCTGATGAAGGCTGAGTTGTTAAACACCATTTTTAGAACTCCTGCAAAGCTGAACAGAAGAAAGGCAGCTAACCATGGCTGTTCTGCATGGCGTAATAGCTGGCCTTTTTGTTGTTACCTTTTTATTTGCACTTCTATGGGGAATTTAGAATTTTAGAAAGTTTTAGAAATTTTCAGGCATTTCTCTCAGCTGGACTTCTCCACTGAATGTGTGACTGTTATTTGGGCAAAAAGTGCCTAGTAATATACTTGAAGCTTCATACCACTGTGGTAGTTAACTGGCCTTTAGATTAATATATTTTCTTTGTGTCAATGTCATGTGTTTGGTTCACGGATTTTATATCTGTTCATTAAAAAAAAGTAATTTATTTTACCTTATTTTTGTAAAATACTTTTAAACATTTTAATCCAAAAGATATCTTTGAAAATAGTTCTATTGGTTGTAACAGTGTATTTGTGAGACGAGTTATGTGTGTCCTTTATTGATTGGCAAACATAAATCAATTAAGTGTATTTAAAAACAAAGTCAACTTACACAGAAATCTGTGAAATCTGTGGGTCTTCCATTTTAGACAGGTGGTGGCATGAAGAGAAATGACTTCCTGGCCAACTTCTTCACTGTTTATTATCGTGAATTCAAAATCTGAAAACTCTTCATGTCATGAAGAGATCAAAATTGTTACAATGCAGTCAGGTTTATCTTGTGTTTTTTCCATGTGCAAATCACTCTAGTCCCTCTCTCAACAATCAAGATTGTTGATTCATGTACTGGTAATATTTCATAAGTAACTTTCAACATACCTTGCATGATCCAGGCTTCTAAGTTTAAGGAAAGTGTTCCAAACTGTATCTCCTTTTTCTTCACTGGGGAAATATTATAGCTGCATATTCTTGCCTTTCTTATTGTTACAGCAAGTGAATATTTATCTACTTCTTAAAGCACATTTCTGTAATATGTCAACTATTTGCAAAGTATGCCAAATCCTTCTAAGTACAGAGTGTAGTTATGGTTTTGTAAGATGACAAGATAACTGAAGATGTGTTGTTTCAATACTGAAGCATGTTGCAGAGCTCTTTATTATTGGAAACAGTTTTAGACCATCAGTAAAGCAAGAAATAAAAATGTGGAAGTTGATGAAGAACATGTTGTTCCATTTTATTCTTTTTCCCCCAAAATACGCATGAACATTTCAAAAGGTTCATGAAAGAACTGTGTATATACTTTTAAACTTCATTCCTCATGAAAACAGTAACTTAAAATGCTTATGTTTGGCTACTAATCAGGCTACTGTTTTTTCACTACACTAAAAGGAGGATGGTTTTCAGTCTGTAGTCCTCTTAGATCATTTGCAATGATAAGTCTGCTTGAGTTATCTTTAATGTGATTCTTCAGATGAATGTATGACTGAGTCCCAGTAGTGTTCTAGGGTGCTACTAGATTTGGAGCTGTACCAGCGCAAAACAAAAAAAAAACAGGTAGTTGTTACCATGCATGGTCACATATATATTGGAACTACTACAAAACTTGAGAGAAATGTTAGCATAGTAGGCACAGGTCATGGTATACTAGTGAGTTGGGCAGATGTCTTGGTGAAATATGAAAAACAAATTTTAAAGATTTGAAGGGATATAGTGAGTTACCTTTGAGAATGTTTATCTGGAGCTCTTGCTGAATGTGGAAGACCTCACAGCACCCACTTGCTAGATGCTCCTACAACTTCATTATGGTGTTGCTGAACTAAGTGCGCTGGAATTAAATTGTATTCTCTAATTATTACAGCAACCACAACTGACATAGAGCTAGCAATGGAGCCTGACAGCAAACTCTTTCCTCATTGCCATGTTCCAGTGTTAATGCATACTGAACACTTTCACTGCAGAATTCGAAATACTACTGATGTTAGTGGTATAGCATCTCTTTGCCAGAGGTTCTCACACTTTGCAAGGTGAGTAGAAGAGCATGTGTTCCTCCCTCAATGACTCCCAGTCTAGTTTGCACTTTAATTTAAAATTCTAGAGAAAATGTTTGTGCCAAAATGCTTCCATACCAGTCTACTTTACTGAATTCCAGCAAAAGACTTGTCATCTTTACCTTTTTATTAATATGACTGCTGAAAAAGCAGGCATTATTGTTCATTATACTGTTTGATGTCTTACAAACGAAAATACTACACTGACACTTCTTATTTGAATTTTGCCTCCTGTTCGCTCAGGAAGTGATACAGATGAGAACTGCAAAAAAGAAGTGTCAAAACATTGCAGTAGAGTTACTATCACAATAGCTAACATTGCCTTGATGTGGATGAGGTGGTCACAAAGCAGTTTACTGTACTAATGGAGGAGTCCTGGGCAGGCACAGAAACAGGACTTTCAGGGAAAAAAAAAAAATGGTATGAATTTGGGATGCTTCTGTGGACTAAATACCTGTGAGCTGCAGAAGTGGATGAGGTGCTTTCCTGGAATACTTCTGCCTTGGTCCTGTGAGAGGATGCATGTGGCATGCTTTCTAAAAGCTAAAAAAAATGCAACGGACCAGACTTATCTGCCATAAATATGAACAGATATTAATTGGTAATTAATATCTTTGTTTTTCACATAAACAAAGTGGTGCGTGCTCCTCAACATTCCAGGTTGGATATCAGGAAAAAGTTCTTCACTGAGAGGGTGGTTGCTCACTGGAACGGGCTCCCCAGGGATGTAGTTACAGCACCAAGCCTTTCAGTGTTTCACAAGTGTTTGTACTATGTTCATTAGTAATATGGTCTTAATTTTGGGGTAGTCCTGCGTGGAGTCAGGTGCTGGGACTTTGTGGGTCCCTTCCAACTTGGGATATTCTCTGATTCTATGAAAAGCTGCGTGAATACAGCTCACAAGTATTTCTCAAAGGAATTTTTTTCTCAAATGGACCCAGTGCAGCCCATACCTAGCTGCAAGCAGCTCCTGCTGAGGGACTTGTTTTGCCCTTGGAAAAATCCCTGCCCCTTGCAGACACAACTGCCTTTGTAACTGTAGTCGGGTTTTTGTTTTTCACCAAAACTGAAGAATATTGAACCCAAAAGTATGGGGCAGTTCATTAAGAAGTGAATTTATTTGTGAAACGAGGGGATACCTCCTGAGAAGCAGAATCTGCGCCAGTTTTTGTACCACATTCTCCAGGGGTACGAAACCCCGGTCAGGTTTGCTCTGAGGGCGGCCGGCGGGAGGCGCTGTCCGCCATCTTGGCTTTACCTCAGCCCAGGCACCGCGCCGGGCAGGCAAAGCAGGGCAAGTCAGAGCACTGCAAACCTCTTCCGTCTCTGTGGATTATTTATTTATTTATTTATGAATATATGCTTTATAAGTAGTAAAATGAGAAACCATTGCCCCCACACAGTTCCCCAAGGCCTGCTATACTTCAGTTCTCCATCCTCGTGGACAGAACTCCAGCTCGGTAAGGGTTAATATAAGCTGGGCAGACCTTGAAAAAGACAAAATGCTTAAAAATAGTAAGAGACAGTGTTCACTTAAAATTCTAGCATCTTCTAAGTCCCTTCCTCTTTTGATTCCAAACAAGTACTAAGCATTTGATCCCTCCTTAGTAAGTTTTTCCTGTCAGGAACCGAGAGATGCTCTGAGCTCATTTGAGAGATGAGCTCAGAGTTTGGTGCTCTTAAAACCTCTCCCAGCTGCTGAGAAAGACACATCTTGCTATAGATAATTTCAAATGAATCAGAAGTGTTCAGTTTTGGCATGAGCTATGCTTTTAGCTATGTTTAGGGTTTGTGTGTTTTTCAAAATTGTTTGGACTTTGTTCAACAAGAAAATAAGCAGCTGGGGCATGGAAGTGACAGTGCTGTCTTTTCATGTAAAATGTGGGAAGGTCATGCAGTTGAAAGGCTCTGGAACATTTGTTTTTTGTTTCATCAGCGGATGGACTTGCAGAGGCTGGTATCATACCACAGTCCTGTTTTCTTTGCACTGTATTTTCAGAATTTCAATTTGTTGTCTCTTGGCTCAAAAAATATTTTGAAGTGATGCATAGAAAACTAGCAGAATGATTCACAGAAACATGTTGCTAAACTTGGATTTTGCCAATGTAAGTAAATTTGTTCCCTACAGCTACAACTGAATCTCAACTGGGTAAATTAATTGTTAGAAGCAATTATTTTCAGAGTGTAGTTTATCAAGCTCCAAGCACAGTATCAGCACGTAGTGATATGGAGACAACACAGTGCAGCTTCATACTATCTGAATAGGGTTTTGTACCCTGATGTGCAAATACATTTGAAATTGATGCACATAAATATTGGTTTAAATTATCCTAATTGCACAGACAGCTGAAGGTATGTGAACTTGCCCAGACCTTTGGTTCTGATAGTTGACTGAGTCTGTGTTCAGATCTTTTGTATACACAAGGTTGGATTTTTGGGTGATATCCTGTGTTCAACATTGAAATAGCCTGCATGTTGAAAGTTTCAAAAGAGTATTTCTGTGGTCGATTTTGTGAATAAAACAGATCAGTAGGTATTCCAAATGTCTCAGGTGGTACACACACAGTAAACCCAAAAATCTGAAAATCAGCTGAGCCAGAATCTTTTACTGATCTTAATTAAAAGTTATCCCTTCTCTTTGATCTTGAATGTCAGGCTCTGAATCCTTGATTGTGCTAACCATGTAGAGTTAAGTACCCACATGGGTTTACTAGAGATTAACCTCTTGTAGCAGAAGCAGTACCTGTTGAATAGGTAAGAATATTTCTCAGGGTAAGAAATGGATTTTCAACAGGACTTGAGTCTCATCGCTTTTTTATGGTAATATATCTATGGATGTGTTTTTGCTAGTTTAACAGCTGAGATCCTGACCGTAGATGGGGGGGGGGGGGGGGGGAATACTTAGTGAATTTACACTCTAAAAACTCTATTTTTTTGCAGATTAAAGCTACATAATAAAATCCAGCTTGCCTTACTAACAATAAAAAAAATGGTTGTGCTATAAATATCCTCCTATATCCAAACTATTCCACAGTCCTAGATAATTCAAGGAAAGGTTTCTAGAAATGTAGGAAGTGCCTTTGAAATGTTTGTTATATGCATCTGTAATAAACCATCTAAGCAATTGTCCTGGATTTTTTCCACAAGAAACGGAAGGAGACCTGCTAATGCTTTTAATTTGTAAGTTGCATGCACTTACTGAATTTGTAAGGGCCGCACAGATCAGAGCAGGGGGTTGTTTTTTCTTGTTGTGTTTGTTTGTTTCTCAGCATAACATTTTCTGACTAGGTTTGCCTGTTCTCAGTTTTAAGGGTGCGCAAGGGGAGATTTTGGCTGGTGTTAACAGACTGTTTAGTTCATCTTCTGATGCTAGAATTAAAGGGACATGTCAAAAGAAATGGGTGTTGTTTTGTTTAATTTACAGCAATCAAATAAAATCCAGGATCTAAATGTCCCCTAGGGAAGGCAGTTTTAATCACATTGTTTATACTTGACTGTAAACACTGAAAAAAGTTATTTGCACCCCTAGTTACACCTCTGGTCTTGAATTTGCACATGGAAGACTTTGAATCAATTCTATGTGCATTCATTTCTGTAAGGGATGAGCAGTTGTAGGTATTAGAGGAAGAATTAAGTACTGCTTGTTTAATGGAGTACGTTGAACTACCTTGTGTTAAATTAGAAGAACATCACAGCACTATAGAATAGGATAGAGAATTTCTTAAAATCTTGATTTTTGTCTCTGATAAACTAAAGCAAGGTACATGTATAAAATAACAAAAGATACTAATTGCCAGATGTTTACTTTAATTAAACCTTTTTAATGATACACAGTACAATGTATCCACTACACTACAATTCACAACAAAAAGCAGGTTTCATATCTGTTTAAAAATATTTTTCATAACGAATTCATAAATAGATGAAAGTAAAGTATAAAAAAAAATACTGTAGTACGCAAGCTTGCTCCCTTGTCTCCTCATATTCCAAATGATCTAGTCAATATTGTGGTAAGCAAAGTAGTTACTGATGATTAGAAATGTATAGCCTGCATCTCTTGAAGAAACCTTGAAAAACAGCAACAAATTTGTCCTAGAAAATGCAGAATAATTGTAACACTGTTATCCTCTCAACCCCTCAAATCATTTTGGAATGCATTGAATGAATTCAATATGAATTAGAGATTTGTATTTTCTCCCCAACAGGTGTGTGAGCCAGACTCACTTGAATGCTATCTAGTCTCTAGGGTCGTGCATCCTCTGGAGACTGGGTTTTATATAAATTATCAGATACCAGTGAGTGAGGCACAAAAGAGGGAAAAGATTGTTGACAACACTGAGTGTATCAGACTATCAAAAATCTTAGCATTTCTCCACACAGACAAAATAAGACAAATCTTTAAACAGTTACAAATAAGTAAATTCACCTTCTGCTCAGGATATTATGCCTGGGAAGCGGAACGGTGTCTGATCTCATGCATTGGCTTCCCAGGTCCTGAAGCGGTAAGTTTATGTAGCACCATTCAAACACAACTCCACGTGGTGAGTACATTACACCACCAAGCTGTATTAGTAAATTTACTCTCCTCATCAATATGTCACTTCCTTAAGAAAACATACATAGCATTTTCTTTTGCCAAGTGTCAAACTACTTTTCATACCTAGAATGATCTATTTTAATACTGCTTGCAAAGGGAAAAATGTTTATCTATGCACAGCACGGAAATAGGGAATGAACATGACAATTACAGAATAATGAGGATGGCTCTGCCCTTTGCATGAAAGTGTTTTTTCTGATAGCCCCTTGATTTCCCCCTAATGCAAACCCAGTTCCACACAAGTTTTTTGTTTTTTTTTTTTTTTTTTTCCTTCTCCCAGTGGGAATTAGATACTTTTGAAGACATTGGTAGGCATCTGTCTGAAGCTTTAATCCCGTGGAAACTGCAGCTCTTAATTCACTCCTTAAAAGTAGCTTCAAGTAGTCAAGATAAGTTTGCATGCCATATTCAAAGGACAATCTTTCATACCCTTGTTTTCACATGCAATAGTTTTGATACCCAAAATCACCTCCTTACATCTGCACTGCTTACAGAACTTAGTGCAGAAGCAATGGGTGTTGTTCATCACCTGCTCTAGAGAACGCTGCAGGGTAACTGGCTGTTGGTGGTTACTGGAAAGAGACTGCCTTTTGGAAGTATACCGCTGGTGTTGGTCAGATGCTTTAAAAGACAATTTCTAAGGAAATCGTCTTCCATTTAATGTTTTCCCATGCTTTTGTCTGGAGAAGTGTCTTTTTTTTTTTTTTTAATTGATTGCTAGCTTGCCCCGATCCTGGTCATATGTCAGGTACTTTTTCTAAGCTAACATTTACAGAAACTTGGATCCTTTTAGCTAGCTATTACATTCACATAGGGTGTACTTTAAGATGTGTTAGTGAGTTTGTGGGGACTTAGGATTTAAACTCCTACAGTGTAGTCAGCTACATTGCATTTTAAGTATGCAAGCTTAAAATAGGGGACTGCTGTTTTTAGTATCTTCATCTAGACTTTACGATTTAAAAATATAAATGTAGGAAAATATTTTGTTATTTTTATGACTAAATTCAAAGAAAATAGTACATTTGTAGTAATTTAGCTGTAATATCAATTTCTGAATGGGTTAAGTGAGCTTTAGATAGAAGTGGCTTAGATAGAAGCAGCTTTGGGAAGCTGCTGTACCTACCTACTTGCACTACCTCATCAGGTGAATGATGGCAGAGCTAGACAATTGACGTTTTTGAGAGTACAGTATCAGATATACAAGTTAAAGATCTTAAGTCACTATCACAGGGCCAGGAGACTGGTAGTTACGTGTGTACAAAACCCTTGTTGGTTACAGTTTATCTGGTGGCCCTTTAGAGATTTGTGATAAGATCTGTTCCTCATTTTTCTGGTGAATTTGAGGCAGAAAGAAAGTAGAAATCAGTGTCAGCAGTTCAGTTCAATTCAATAATCAAACTGAAAGTAACTCAACCGAAGTCTAAAAATGTCTTGCAAAACAAACATGGAAAATGACCTTTTAAAGATAAAGAGCCTCAATAGTTTTGTTATCAGTTTGTGATCCCGGTGACATTGAATCTGATCTCCTAAAGATTCTCAGAGGATGTCCCTGGAGGACAGTGTCTGTTACCATATGCTTAGCTGGTTTATCAGTCCCCTCTTGTTCAGTATAGACAGCTGCCAAATTTATTTAAAAACAAAAGCAAAAGCAGAAAAAAATGTAGCTACTTGTATAGTTTATTTTACCTTTGGGAAGGAAATTAGTTCTCTGAACTGAGTAAACATTGACTAAAGCTATCAGATTTAACAAGACAAAACATAAAATCCTTTTTCACTAACTCAAGCCTTCACTTTTCTCATTCTTGTGAACTTACTCTGTTCGCTGGTTTTCTACTGGCTGTTGACTGTAGGCAGTTGTTGACAGTCTGCCTTCAGTCACACCTGAAGTTACAAATGTGACATGGGTAACTGCCTGTATCAGTGTTCATGGCGAAATCTTTGTTTAAAAGACACAGTTAAAAAAAAATCACAACCCTTTTTCCTTTGAATAATTATTTTGAAGTGCATTTTTAGCATTTAGTGTTTCTTTAATATGACTGATATCTAAAATTAGGATAGGATGTGTGCTGTCTCTTTTCATCTAACCTCTGGCAACAGTTCCACAAATGGCAAATATCCCTTTGCCTTGGTCTGTTTTAATTTTGTAACCTTGCTCTTTTCTGAGTAAACTAAAATGAAATGATAAAAGGGATACAGATGGCTAAACTTGTGCTGGAAATCAGAACACCTAGTTATGGGATAGTTTGTTTGTTTGCTTTTCCCTAAAGTACACAGTGGGGACTGCATTTTAGTGCTTACATCTGAGATTTTTGCTGCTCTGAATAGCTCTAAAACTTAATTTAGTAGAGTTGAAAGAAATCTGACATGACCTGGTCAGCAAAAACTAACACACCCAGGAATCTTTCCTCAGACCAAAACCTCAGTAGGATGGTCAGCACCAAAAGATACTACAAAATTAAATCTGAGACAGTATTTCCCAAATCTATGAATGTCATCTTCTCTGGAGGAAAAGAAATGTCAAATCTGAGAACAGACCAAAACAGACGAAGGGCTCTGTTCTGTGACTCTTGAAGTCACCATAATTCATGGAACTGCAGTAAAATGAGATGATTAGGCTGTAGGGGTTAACGATATGGCATATTTTATTGCCAATTTGTAAATCTAAAATGCCTTTCAGTTGATCAAAAAAAAAAGTTACCCTTTCTCAAATGATACAAAGTGTTTAGGGTGATTAGCCTAAGCTCTGGGATTTGTCTCCTTTCAGTTCCACTACGAACTACCCACGGCATTGATCTGTTGCTCTGGTTTCTAATTGCCTTAGTACGTGAACCACAAGAGTGGGAATACAAGCTGCGTGGTGAGCATAAACTCCTGTGGTGAAGCGAGTCACGGGAAAACTCCGCTTCACGACAGTACACGTACTTGCTCCCCTTTCCTTGGATTTTCCCCAGCTCTTTACTCGTGGCTTGTTCTACCCACAACCTGGTTTGTTTCTGTGAAGTCTCCACAGAAAATGACTGCAGGGTTAAACTGAGCACTCTCCAAGGTTGGAAGGTATCAAAAGGAGAGTAACTGTATTTCAGTTTCACAAAGCACCTATTGTTCTCATTTTCATTTTCTTCTAGTGTGTTTACACAAAATGATGCAATAGGGTAAACTTCAATGGTCTGTTAATATAGAAATGTTTTGGAAGTAGGATGCATAAAGCTAATGATTTCTACTAATGAAATAACATATAAATACATCCAAAATTTAAAGAGACTCACATTATAGCACTACGAAACACAATTCCACGAAGGGAAACTAACAATGTTATTGCATCCCAGATCCCTCGGTATTGGCATGAGATGGCCAAAAACATTCAAATGATCAACTGGACACAAGTTGGCTGGCTAGGAGACTAAATAATGGAGGTGTGAATCTCAGTGGGACAACATATGACAGGGAAGCATCAAGGAAAGGCTTTAATGTTATTTAAGTGTACTACTGCTTGAGTATCTGCAGAATGTAATGCCTTAACCGCGGTAATGTGCAACACATGACAATCTGCTCTAGTTTTCAAATAAATCTGATCTTCTCTGAAGTCAAAGAAAAAACTGAGAAGGAGCCCAACTTTCCATGAAGCTCTAAGAAATCTACGCAGTGTTAGCTGGGCTCCATTCAGGTTTGTAGTTACTCCTGCCACAAAGAGACCTGCTTTCAACTACAGGGAGAGGGATAAAATCATTAGGACTTTTCCTCCGTTCTTAAGTGTTTTTGTTTTAAATTTGTTTTGCAAAACAAATATTAGTAGGTTTCTGGGCTGACATATTATATAATATTTACATAATAAATATTTGTAAAAATTCCATTCGTGGCAGGCCGGATGAGTAACTGGAGATAAAATTAGCTTAAATCACAAATCAATACAAAGGATAACTGCCCACACTCCGGGAACCACATTCTGCTGATGATTTCATTTCAGTATTTGCCTCAGCATTCCACTCCGAATTGTTACAGGGCAGGGATCAATGCTCCCTTCTGTGTTTATGTAATATTTTGCACACTTTGGGTACTGCCAAAACCAAACAATACATATTAATGCAGATACATGGTCAACCAAGGAGATCTGCTTAAAAGCTATTACTGCACCGTACTCTTGTTAATGTTCAACTGCCAGTAAACAGGATTCTTGGCAAATCTTTACGCTATGAACTCTGGTCATGTGCTGCTGAATTATTCACTGGATGTACATCAGTGCACATTTACAACCTGAGAGGTGAAATAGTTTTTTTACCTGTAAATCTCAGGTTTATGGCTACTCACTCTCTTCATCCAGGCAGCCTTTTGGTTCCAACAGGACTAATGGAATTGAACCAACACGAGGGGCTTCCTACTACCTGAATTACATAGCTGTGTGCGCAAGTGATGGATCTAACAAAAGTCTTCAGAAAGGGAGGTTCTGTTTACTGTCTAATATATTTCTGGTTAAGAAGCTATCAATCTAGTGAGTACTGTGCTATTACCAATAGAACAAGAAACTGTAACTGAAATAGCCTCTTACTACTGACAGCTCAAGCTGTCAGGTTGTGTCACTCTGCTGCTAACCTGAAAAAAAATCACAAGTCTTCCATCTGTTTCTTTGTTCTTCTTTGTTCAGTTAGGTACAACACGGCAACTTGCATTACACTTGTTATAATGTGGAAGACTCAGGAGTCAGTAAACAATGCTGAGCTGAAGCCATCCATAGTCTAAGTCTTTTTGCAGCAAAATGAAAACTAACCTCAGCTGCTGGGTGCCATCATTTGAAAAGGCAGCGAACAAATCACTGACTCTGTACTTCATGTGTTCTGACTGAAACAGAGGAACCTGCAGGCAGAATCTCAACCTTCAGCACTATCTTATTTTGAAATAGGGGCAAATCATAAGGAAAAGTCTAGTGCTTGGTATAATTCTGCTAATGTACTAAATGAAACCCAAAATTAAGGGAATGGATCAGTGCTTCCTCATTTCTCCATCTACTGTAAAAACACAATCATTCACTGACTTCACTGGAAGTAAGATCTGTTCCTTTTACATCTTGCTCCAGCTTTAAGATGAGTTACTGTGTAAACTCCTGATTTCAATCTGAGTAGTAGCCATACTGTTCTTAAATGCACATCGAATTTTATCAGCATGGCTTCAATAATTTGGCACTACTCCTGCAAATACTGGGAGGCTGAGCTTATCTGAGGGTCCACCTTCATGCGTGCAGAACTGCAGGCCTGTGACCTGCAGGTGTAAACTATAATATGTCAAATGTTTGCTAGTATTCTGTAGCTTAAGGCCCACCTAAGCAGGAAGAAAAACAGTAATCAGGACTGAATTTTGGCTTGGACTGTCTTCACAGGTTCTCCTGGGAGTGGAGTACAGGATTTGTGATATCAAATCTAGAGTTTGGACAATTCTCATTTTCAGTTTTTAACTACTGCTGAGCACTTACTGCCTGTAATCTTTGGATGCAGGAGAGCTGGGAATGTCCTGAAAAACTATCCAAAAATACTACTGAATACTGCAGCTTAACCTGCCCTTCCACATAAAATGTTAGAATTATTAAAAGCTAATTGAAAAATGTAAAGCCCTTTCACTCTTACAACTATAAAACTTGAAAACTATTCCCTTAGATTAGGAGCAAACAGGCCACAAAACATATGCAACTCTTCAATAATCTACTTCATAGTTAAAAACAAAACAAACAAAAAACACAAACAGAAAGTCCAAAGAATGATTTAATATTTTCTGTATGAAAATGAATAGTATTGAAATTAGGATCCATTAGCCCTTTCTTAAATCTTCCAGATTTTCATGACACTGGATATGTTGAATGGCTAAAAACAGGTGTAGCCCTAGCAGCAAACCAATCCACCTGGTCCTTTTTGATCAAGATTTTCAAAAGGGACAAGTGACTTCAGTTGAAGTGAGTGCTTTCTGTAAATGAGCTCCTTCAAAGAATGAGGATTGCAGAAATCACTTGCACCTCTGAACACCTTTGCTTTAACAGAAGAATTAAAAATAAACCTGCTTCTGCTCCCTTTGCAAATCCAAGTTTGTAAGGTGCTTGAGAGTGTAAATCCAGGAAGGGCTGCTGCCACCAGTACTTGGACTGTATCTACAACATGCAGTACAGAGCTGAATCTGAAAGGCAACTGTATGTAGTTGGATTATGAGATCTATTTTACTTAACAATGTAGACTTCTGATCAACAGTTAAAGAAAATCCCTGCTGAGTTTTCAAGAAATAAAAAGCAATTAGTAACTTGTGACAGGGAGAGATGCAGATGAGTACAAAGGTGGGAGGTAATCACTCCAGATGCTAGACTCTTACAACCAAGAAGTTGCAGGGCGTGCAGTTTTCTGCTATTCTGAAGTCTTCTTTCCAAATACACACCCATGTTGCATTTAAAAAGACGGTTAAAATCCAACCAACCAACCAAATCCTACTTATGCCGCTTAAGCAGTGAACACTTGGGTAACATAATACCAAATGTACGACCAGAATTAACCCTGTATACGGCCATTAGGCACATGGCAAGAGATCACAGCCACCAGACAGTTCAAGGTTTCTTCAGTTGCTGTTTCCAGTGGCACAGGTCTGTAATTTCAGATGAAACTGATAGACTTGAGGGCAAAAAAATCAATGATACCCACTTAGAAAAGGGAGCTATCCCTGTGCAAACAGTAACAAATGCAATACACCTACCCTCTCCTCAAGACTGTATTTAAAATAACTAAACTGGTCCAACCCTGCTTGACAGCAAGTGGTGATACCGCTCAGGGTGATTTTGCTATCTATTAAAATGATAACTTAAGAAAATGAAAACAAAACCTGAGAGAAGGCTGTCCCACCTGGGCCTGTTCCAGTACTAGCTAGCAATCCATATGCCCTTGGACAGGTGACTATTTGGTCCTGTAATCAAAATGCTGGGTATTTTGACAATAGAAATACCTTGATCAGACACTCCCTGTCGCTTCTAGGCCTTCTGGTCATTGGTGGAGTGCTGAGCATTTAAAGAGACGCTGTCAAGCGTGCCTATTCGTCTTTGCCAACAATCCCATGACAATTGCTTCAGAATTTGGGTATGTGGCAGTCTCTTTTCCAGCCATCTGTTTCCCTACCCCACATCTCCGGTTCAAAGTTTTTTCCTCCACTTTTGTAACTGGCATGAAGGTCACAGAAAAGAAAATGGTAGGGACAAATGTCGAGTAAGTTTTTCAGAGGGCTTGACTTTTAGGACTACCTCTCAAAAGTCCCCTTTTAAAAAAAGACACCAAAGCAAACAGGATTGTGTCTAACTAACTTCTACAAAATTGCTGGTTTCACAGAAGGAGGAAAATATGGCTACTGTGCTACTCAGCATTAGGGTGAAGCACCATCTAAATTCCAGTACAGTTAGGGATTTCACCTAGCTCATATCAGCAAGCACACCCCCATCCTTCTACAACGTCCTTGCTGTCAAGCTTGATGCTATCAGTATTCTTCTCACTGAACATAGGGCCTCCATGCCTCATCATGAGCTCTGTGGCCATCTTCACAAAAGCCTCCTCTACGTTGCTGGAGTCTTTTGCAGAGGTCTCTATGGCACAGATGATATTATCGTAGCGTTCAGCCAGATTCTGAGCTTCTTCCAGCTGAACCTCTCGAAGGTCACTTAGGTCAGACTTATTTCCTGGAAGAAAAATAAAAACAAACAGAGAAATTTATAACGACTATTTGTGCCAGGGCACGAGGTTCTCAGATTTTCCAGAAACTTCCATTCTTGGAGATTCTCAAAATCCAACTGAAAAGGCCCTGACCAACCTGACGTCAGCCTTGCCTTGAGTAGGAGGTTGGACTAGGTCATGTATTTCGGTGTGATTCATACGGAGAACAGAAGAAGTCAGAGAGCAACTGGAGAGCAACAGCTGTAGACTGTAAAGGAGGAAATATCAATGCTAAAACCATTCTGTGAGGAAAGACAAGGAAGACAATATGAAAACAACAGCAGTCTTCTGGCTCCCAGGGAAGTCTAGAACACTGAAGGTGCACTAGCAGGTCTGCGAGCCCTGAGAACGGCGTCCCACTCAGAAACACTGGGGCTGGGAGGCAGAATTTCCAAGAGAACTGATGAATTCTGGCTGCCCTGAAGTCCTTCCAAAATCCCCAGTCCATGAAGTCTGTGGGTGTCCCAGTCCCCTAAAACAGGTCTGCTCGATACCATGGAGCTTCCTGCCCCTAAAACTGTACGATTCTGATCACCAGAACAGCTCCATAGCAGCTCTGCCTCAAAACCTGGAAATCCTGGGTACCCAGTCCTCCACTAAGTGAGCGCAAAGCGTGGCTTCCAAGCTGGCTTCTGACACAAAGCTGCCTCATCCTTAACAGAACTTCATTCAGGCAGATAGGCATCTTAAAAACATTTGTCTCATGCATCAGCATTTCCTGATTGAAAAATAAAACACTTGGAAAATTTTCAATCAGCTCTATTACATACATCTTAACTGCAAACAAAGCCAAAACTTTTAACCACCTGAATGAGTACTGCAACTACGCACACCACACAGTGCCCTGTAGTGCTGCTAGTCATATTTTCATTCCGAGACTTGAACTTACCAATCAGTAACTGTACTATGTTGGAGCCAGCATACTTTCTCACATCCTCGATCCAGCGAGGAATGGACAAGAAAGAGCCTCTCTTGCTGATATCATAGGCTAGGATTGCTCCGTTGGCGCTGCGGTAGTAACTCTGCGTGATAGTGCGGAATCTCTCCTGGCCAGCTGTGTCCCAGATCTGCAACTAAATAAAACAAAGCATGCAATGAGATACTGGCAGTAAAGGTTCAGTATATATTATGTTTTCTTGAATCAAAAGCTAGGACTTGATTTAATAACCTTGTTAGAATAACCTTATCCCCCTTATAGGTAATACATTGTGGCATTATGTTTTTCTAGTCCTTTGATCATGATTTAAGGACAGCAACGTACACTGAAGAACTCTTTTTTTGCTTTTGGCTGCTTAAATTTCTATTTGCATTGAGATGTTTTGGCGAGCTGGAGACAAGCTCTGATGCATCCTTCTGTGGCAGATTATGAAGTTAGCACTTTGCTGTGCCCAGCCCTACCCCTGTCACTTTCTCTAGCAGAGTTATGAAAACAAGACCAGAGCCAAAACACTCCAGTTCATCTTCTGGTGTGTTACTGAAACTACAGGTGGCCTTTCACTGGCATGCTGGCTGAGGTACTGAGGGAGTCTTGCCAGGTCTGCTACAGAGGCAGTAACAACTGAAGTAGGCGGCGGTTGTATCACGTGAGAGCACCAAAGTTGTTCGATAAGGAAATGAGAGACAAATAAAACTGTATATATAGAATACATAAAATCTGTAAAAGAAGGCATAAAAGAATGTATAAAAGAAATGCCAACATCTCTAGGTTCCAACAGTCAGTCAAACATTTAGACTCTTAAGTCTCCTGAGAGCTTTTAGGTGCAAGAACAGGCTGCACCTGGGAAGGAAGAAGAAATGCCCAGCTCATGTACTTCTGCCTGAATCTAGGCGCGTAACAGCTCTGAGTTTAGTATCAGGTTTTGAGTTCCCAGGACCAGATGTTCCAGAGGAAGAAGCCAAATAACTGAGAGTGGACAAACACAATATCCTGTTAGTAGGGAAAATTTCTTTTCAAATCCTGTTGTTTTGCAGGTTGTCTGATGTCCTGGAACACGATGGTTTCTGTCGCAGGAGCTTCTAATCTAAAGTACCTGCAGATGTTCTCATTCTCCATACAAATCACTAATCCGTTCTGAATCCTTCACAGCTCTTGGCTTCAATATATAGTAATAATGAAGCCAAAGACTTTTATTTATAATTTTACATTTTCTGTCCTTCTATTTCACTTTGCTTTTTTTCCCTTCTTTTCCCAAATGATAAATGAGAGACCATTTGTGTGTACAATTCAGTATATTCTGCATCTCCTCTTAAATGAGACAGGACATAAGCACACATTCTTTGGTGTTTTAATCTTTCCATATTGTGGATGTGCTACTTATTTGTTTCCCTCTCTCTGAATCTCTTCCCTATAAAGATCTGACTACAACCTAACTTCAGTGATGTTTTATACCAAATAATACAGAACCATTTCCATTTATTTCTTCTGCACATTAGTATTTTGTTTCCATGATCTGACTCTGCTGCATGTTTGAGCAGAAACTTTCACTTTGAAAAAGGCTGTAGAGATCAGATTGCTTTCCTGTGCTAACTAGCATTTAGATCCCAAATAATGTATGTACAGCTTAAAACAAATCAGTCCAATGAAAAAAGTACTTCTTAACAGTTTTCTCAGCGAAGGAGAAGGGACTGTAATGGACTCAGAAAACGGGAAACAACAAAACAGTGCTTATTAATGGAACAGTTAATTATCTAGAACAGACAACAATTACTGAGACCAGGAAGTTAATAGCAGGCTTTTGATGCTCTCTGCACTCAAGCCTCCCACTAGACCTTCGTGTCCTTTATGCAGTTTTAAATCTCAGCATTTGGTTAGGTCAAGTGCAAAATAAAGCTAATGGTGATTACTCAACTCCTGAGACAGGTCTGAGTTACTGTGCATATAGATTTATATAATTTTTAAATTTAAAAAATATTTTAGCTTACACTTTTCTCATGGAATAATAAAAAAAAAAAAAGTGTTTTACCTGTAGAGTGGCTGAGCAAGCTAGTCTTGGGCCTTATGCTTTACTCTGGATTTTGAAAATCTGTATGAATGTACTTTCCATAAAATCACAGAATCACTGAAGTTGGGACAGATTTTGGTAGGTGACAAAGCCAACTGCCTGCTCAAAGTGAGATAAAATCTTAATTTTTCCAGGAGGACTTGCTCCATCATTTTCCCAGAGACCAAAATGAATCTGACCAGCTTGTAGTTCCTAGCATTTCTCGCTCTTTCTGAAGATAAGTATAGTATCTGTATTTCTCTGGTCCTCCCAAATCTCCACAGGCTGTCAACAGTGATAGAGCAACCTCGCAGTGACACCAGGAAGTTCTTACAGCACTCCCAGACATTTTTTACTCAAGTTTTTATGTCTGTGCGTTCACAGGACTCAAAGTACAAAGTTGCTGAAGCCCTGAGCATCCTGCTGGGAACAGCACAGACCACAGACAGGCTTCACCTTCTGAGGAGCACAGGCAGCAGGTCTTCCTTCCAGGCAACATCCTCCAGGTCGGCTCTTTCCCTTGGTAGTTTAAAGTTCATGCTCCCTAATTGTCCCTTCTCTTTAAATGTACGGACTCAGAATCATTTAGCTTTTTACAAGATCTTCAGTTTGTTGTGGTTTTGCTTTCAATGCTGAGACAACAGCATGTGTTAGACGTTGTTGTGTGACATAACCCACAAGCAGATACTTTGCAAACATAGATACCAAATGACACACCTGTTTGCCACTGCACCCGTCACTTCTGCTGGCAGGAGCCAGGTGAGTGATCACTTTTTCAGGCAAAGTCAGTCAAATAAGAACATGGTTTAATGACTTGCTTAAGCAAAACTAAGGCCACAGTGTCATCAGAAACTTGCCATCCCAGCTGCATGTCCTTGTCCTCTCTCTGCACGGAAACTAGGAACTGTTAATTTGATTCACTGTACACCTTCATTCACAGATTTAACTGACAAATACGGATTTTTCTTTTGTTTGAAGAGTTAGCACTAATTACACAGCCATTCGGTACTGACAGCATGCAGGTTGCACCTTCCTGGGGCAAATACCCTTTACAGCAATGGCAAAACCATCTTGGACCAATCCCAAATACACCTGTTCAGTTTGACTTGTTGCTGCTGGGTGTGAACCAATCCAATAACCTTCTCTCTCCACTAAACTATTTACAAGCATGTAACTCTTGACAAGATACAGCAATTGCAAATTCTTTGAAAAAAATATAGGCTCGGTATTTCTCATTTAAAAGTTCCTTAGTAAAGTTAGATGTAAATACCAAAACAATGCCAAATAAACTGTACTAGCCACAGGTTGCAAAAATAGATATAAATGTGTCATATACTGCATATGTGATATGAGGTTCTTAAGTATTTATCTCTGCAATTAAGTGCTTGAGCTTTGTAAATAATGTGATGAAACGCCACATGTCACTTAGCAACTTTAACTGTTTTTAAGCAATTCCCGGTTTTGTAATCACCTTGGCAGCAGCTCTGGTGTAAGAAAGACAACGAGAAGTTGGATTGCTGGAGAATTGTGTTAAATTCAACTGAGGACCCTGAGAGAACATACCTATGAAATGAGAGAGTGGTAGGAGGCTTTTAGGGAGACCATCTCCAGTAACCAACAAAGACAGGATAGAGGACAGATAAGCACCCGTTGTTCAGAAGGCCAGCACAGAATACCCTGAGTGAACTAAGACAAGAAGCCACCTTTCTTGTGCTAGTTGTTTCACTATTGAATGCTCACTTTACTACAGAAGCTGGTTATTTTGGTCTGCTTTTAGCTTTGAAATTTTTGGACACCAGAGCTCTTAGCACTGGCTGGTACTGAATAGCAAAGTGCTAAACCTGCTATTAACTCCTGTACGATTTTTCAGGATCGTACAATCACTGTGGAATCAAAGCTTTCCGTAAGTACATTAGACAAAGTCTTGAACGTTTTTTGTACTTGTTTTTTCTTCTTTTCTTGTTGGAAAGGAGCTTGCACAGAATATATGTCATTCATTCCTTGCAGTGATGTGAGCTGGGGACTGACTGTCTGGGGAGCAGCTGTGCTGAAAAGGCCCTGGGGGTCTTTGCAGACAGCAAGCTGAGCTGGCGCCAGCAGCGTGCCCAGGCAGCAAAGGAGGCTGGCAGCATCCTGAGCTGTATGGACAGCAGCAAAGCCAGTAGATCAAGAAAGGTGATTATTCCCCTTTACTCAGCACATCTCAACTAAAATATGGTGTCCAGTTTTGGGTCCCCAGCACAGGAAACACATAAAGAACTAGAGCAAGTTGAGTGGAAGGCTGTCAAGATAGTCAGATAACGGGACTACATACTCTGTGAGAAGAGGTTGAGGGAACCAGGCTTATTTGGCATGCGAATGGGACTGAGATCACCTATTAGCTGCTGCCCAGTACCAATGGGGAGGCCATCAAGAAGCCTGAGCAAGGCTCTTCACAGTGGCACATGGTGGGAGGATGAGACACAGCAGACAAAAATTGAACCAGGAAATATTTCAACTTGATGTGAGGAACAGATTTTTCACCACGAGGACCGTGGAGCACGTTGTCCAGAGGTTTTGCAGTCTCCATCCCTGGAGGTTTTCAAGGCCAGACTGGATAACGCCCTAAGCAACCTGGTCTGTTCTCCCAGCTGACTGGTTCAAGTAGGAGGTTGGATGGAGACCTGAAGTCCTTTCAACCTGAAATACTCTGTGATTCTATGACTTTATATTTAAAAATATGTATATATCTGCATGAAAGTAAGTAATTGCAGGCTATCATGTTTGAGAAAGCAAGTTCAAAGAGGCGTGCTTCAAAGAGGCACTGTCAACTCTTATGATCTGAGAGCACATGCATAGGATCCCTGTACAGCTGCTAAGAAAACACTAGGCAAAAAATATATGTAAGCATTCCATATATTTGTATGTGTCCATGCTTGTTGGATGGCCATGAATGGTAAAAGAAGCCAAATATTTTGTAGGCACTTTGGATTTTGTGTGCATACACCAACAGTTTTCAGATTTTACAGTATCTGAACTGTTTATTTCATCCATCAGTGTGCACAGGTCTCATAAATCTGAACCAAGTCTGCATGGTGCTGTGGAACTGAACATAGACAGCCATTTATGAGATCTGTGCAATTACTTCACCAACCTGGTTGTCTGATGACTCTTCACAAGTGTGTTGCCTTAACTAACAAGCACACACATTCACAGTATGTGAGGAGGGAGGACAGGGAAGCCACATGTAGCTACAAACTCCAGCAAATCATACATGCCCTTAAACCAGAAGGTGGTGAGATGTAAGATGGTTCTCTGGCAGGTCAGTCTTGGTTGTCTGATCAGGCTCAAAGAAAGAGTTTCAACCACAGAAATTGACAGTGTTGAAAATGGTGAGTGACAAACTGACCAAAGAGCATGGAAAATGAGTATTATCAAATGTTTTCATGCAGACTCACTCATCTTGCATTGATAAACATAGCTTATCGAAGGTTAATGCTTAACAAGTGGCCTCGAGCTACTTGAAATAATTTCTCCCCCTCCCTCACTTCCTACATAATTTATTAAGTATTTTCCTGATTCTTCTAGAGAAGCACGGAAGTTCAGGTCTACCTTTGTTGGTGAAGCAGTATTAATAATCACTAAGTATATTCTGTAGCTGATCACTTCCATTATAAAGATAAAAATGTCACTCTTGTACTATGGATTCTTCAAACTAGAGCAGCTTTGATAGAACTCCCCTGAATTGAAATGGTGGACGCAAAGACTCTGCTAAATAATTCCAAACCAACTGACCATCCTGCCATCTCAAACGGCAAACAATAATATACATTTCGGCACACTGGCAAACCACAACACTCACTCCTAAAAAGCCTTACTGAAAAGATCTTACAACTTAATCTATACAACCTTTGCCAAAAGCAATAAAGCCAAGCTCTGGAAAGCAGTGTAAGTAACGTTTATAGACAGAACAGTTCAGATAAACTGATCCGTTTGATTGTTTCCTCTACAAAATTCTCTGAGAATAAGGAATCCCTGTTTGCTGAGAATTCAGCATTCTTGTTTGCTCTCTTGTTCTGAGCGTCAAAGTAGTTGACAAGAGAGCTACACTTTCCTCTAGATATCAAAGATCACTGCTTCCATGTAATAACCAATTGCATTATGTGTGTTTGCTTAGCAATGTTGATAAACATAACTTTGTTTTCTTTTTCTTCCTTTTGTTTTCCTTTTATTCCTGTCTTTTTTTTTTTGGTCTTTTCCCCCAAATACATATATTTTTCATTTTTCTCCCTTTTACCTTATCTGATATGATTCATGATAAATTTGGGGTTTGTTTGGAGTTGACCTTCCAATCAGTCCAGAATCATGACAGCTAACAAATCATAATTTTATATTACTTGCGATTTGGCCAGGTAATGAAAGACACATTACATTCTGAAAATAATATATTTACAGCCATGAAGCCTGAATAAAAGCCCAGAACCTTAATATTATACGGGCTCAGAAAGCTTGTAAATTAAGAAGTGCAGTGGTACGTAAAGAAATAATTGTTATAAAAGGAATGTGTTTGTTTTCAAAGGTTCTCCCCTGCCACTTTCTTAAAGATATGGTAAGAGAAAGAAAAACAATAACATAAACAAAAAGTCACTGTGTGTAAAACAGTACAAAATAGCATCATAAAGTAGACATTAGAGATACCCTATAAATTTATCTGTTCACAAGGATGCTCATGAAAAGAAAAGGAATTTTGTTATTATTACTTGCTACAAGTCACGGACTTGGACTCAGGAATGTCCTTGCTTATAATTATGTAAAATCTTAGTTACATGGTTTTATAAATATCTTTTCCTACAGTGAGAGAACAGTTAGGAAACTGTTTTGTTCCGTTTGCCAGATTCTTTCTATTGCTCAAAGAACATGGAATTATTTTATCAATAGGACTTTACTCGCTATGCATTAAGTCAACAACCACGACTTTTGGGAACTGCAGTCTCTGTCCTGTAGGACTAAGTCTGCTACATAGGAGATAAGAGTGTAACACCACAACTGCAACCTGATAAACAGCATATACGAGAGCATTTCTTGTTAATGATGATAAACTGCAGGTATTTCATAGAGCTGAAGGGGAACAATTCTGGATACGTGCTGGTCAGAATCTGCCTTTGTGACAAAATCAAGGTGGTCATCACCAGTAGCTATGAGATTCAAGTTCCATTAAAACCCAGCCTGCCAGATCTGCCACATCCCTGCATGGCTCCCTCTTAGCCCCATTGCCTCCAAGAGCCCATGGCTCAGAGAAGCCTGTCCCACTGACCAGTGGCTTGTGCAATCCTACCGGTCAGAATCTCAAATTGCAGTTGGAAATCTGAAAGAAAGAACAAGAAGAGAAACAGATTGGATGGCACAGAGTTTACTTGTTCTTCCCCTCTGTTAGTGGTAAATCTCTGCAAATCTGCGTTAGCACATATTGGGCATGCTTGCACTGCCAGTGCTTTATATTTTATTACTCTAGAGAAAGCTTCTGTTATGAGGACTGTCCATGAATAGCTCCTTTCTCCAGCAGTAACCTCCCTTTGCGTATGACGCTTAGTCAGCTTTCAGTAGCTGCTGCAGCAGTTGTGTATGAGATGTCATTTGAGACATGTGGAAGACTACAGCTTTAAGATGCAAGGAAAGATTTACTTGAGTTAAAAATAAAAACAGAAAACCACAAGTTATTTGCAGAATCTTCACCTTTACTCCCCCAAGATGCTTCTTTTCCCCTCTCCAACAAAAATGCATCAAAATTAAGTGAGACTTAAAATCCTTGTGCTCCAAATGTTGCAGAAACATATAACTGTAATGAAAACATTGACAGTTTTACATAGAGACAGTAACACAATTAACTTTAAAAAGTTTGTATGAATCTCAAAATAAGCATCTGATTCATACTTACTCAGTTATGTTGTAATGCTATCCTTACCCTGTCTAAAAATGAAGCGTAGGCCACTGGGGATGTGGAGCAAGTAGCGTTCAAATGCTCCTTGGGACTTTTTTGTACACTCTGTTGGTCTGAAAGAACTTTTAAAGATGATCCAGTTACAAAAACTGGATTTTTCTCATTCTTGCACCATTTGCTAAGCACAAAACAAGCCTTCTCATTCCTTATGAAGAATCTTGTCTTGACTAGCATAAATCCATAATGAATCTGGAGCAGTGCTGGGAAATTGCCTGGCATGTGTTTGTAAGGATCTTGACGGTAAAACAAACTTTATTTGAGACACATCCTGAATGCATCATGATTTGAGGAAGCCCAGTTAACAATTCATCTGAAACATTTCTAAGCAAGTATGCCTCACGTGACTGACACAGCGAGAAACAGCGCTTCCAGAGCACATGTACAGGCTTGTTTACTAACTGGTTAGGGTATGATCTGTTCAGATAGCTGCAGTGCTTTTCCTAGAATCAGTATAAGCTACACCAAAATCAAACCTGGACAATGTGTCAGCTATACACACCTGATCGTACGGATCTGCCTACTTTGTGAGGGAGCCCACAAAAGTGTAATAAAATGCCTCCTGATTTTCTATTCCCTATAACGTGCTGAACAAACCTGCTGAGATTAATGCACTGCTCAAAATCTCAGTCCAAATGGAAAAGCCTGACTGGAATATAAACTTCACACACAATGCACACCTTAAGAGACCAAACAAACAAAAAAACACCCTCCAAGCAAATGTTTTTATATTCTAGCTGTGGTCCTGACTCAGCAGCTAACGAAAATAACTACAAGGTATATCAGCAGCAGCAGTATTAGATTAACTTGTTTCAACTAATGTTTAAAGCACTCTTCTTCAATCTGGGCATCCCTCATTTTTTACATGGAAGTACAGGATAATCTAAAACAAAAGGAAGGCTCACGAGGCTTGCATCTTTTTGTTTGCCATTTGTAAAATACTGGGAAATAATCCACAGGTTTCATTACACTCAAGCCTCAGTATTGAGGATATGAGAAAGCACACCTGGGAGATTCTGCCCTGGGCTAGTCCTGCCCTCGTCCTGAGGCGCCTAGCTGAGCCCCCTGGCAGCAGGATCAGACACATTTGTCACTTTGTGTGTGCCTGGCATTTAAATTGCGCCAGGTTTCAATCTTAAAGGAGAAAGCCCACCTCTAACTGCTCTCTTGCTGGAGAGCACAGAAGAGAAAGTAATAGCACAAGCTGAGATTCCTTTCCAACGGCTAACCTCAGCTAACCCCATACACAAAAGGAAAAGGTAAGATACTACAAAGAAAGCAAACACCTTTCTAGGTGTGGAACTTGTAATCCTCTTCCTCTCCTGAGAGGTGAGCCTTTATTTCTTCCATTTTCTGCAACTTTCTCTGCTTAATATTCTGCTCACCTAAGTTAATTTATAAGGAAAAGACAACAGAGGACTTCGGCCCCTACTTTGATAAATGCAGTCCAAAATTTAGCTGCAATTATCGTGTTTTGTTATCACCTTTCCTCCAAAAGCGTTTCAGTTTTATGATCTTTCCTGGGCAGGGGCTGAATTGAATTATTTTTAGTCCCAGTGGGAGTAAGTAAAGATAGCTGCACGGCTTCACCGTGGAGGGGCCTGGCGAAGGGCTCTCTGCCAGCAGCCCCCTACAAGCTGCCGGCTGCCCCAGCCTTGCCTTCACACTGCCCGATGGTGCCTCTGTGCTCAGAGGCCATGCCCACTGCATGGAATTTGTGCCACAGAGCCTGGGGATAAAAATCACTGCATGTACATCCATATGTATCCAGATATATGAAATCCTTTTTCTAACCCTAACAATTTCCTCCAGCCTGAGAAAAGCAGAAGCCAGATTTAGGGTTGATTTGCTCAGCTCTGAGAGCCGCAGAAGCTGCACTTTGTAAGACCCCCCGCAAACAGCTCCTTAAGGCGAGCTGTCGGGGTGGCTCCGCTGCCAAGCGCTCCCCGGCCCCTCCGAGCCGCCGGGCACACGGCCGGGCTCCGGCCCCGCACCGAGCCCCGGCAGCAGCGGCTCCGTGCCGGGACCCGGCGGGCCGGGAGGAGCCTCAGGGCTCTGCCCCTGCCGGGAAACAGCTGGGGAGGAGCGGGGCCGGGCCGGGCCGTGCTGGACTGCGCCGGGCCCGGCTGCTCGCCGGCCCCCGGGGGCTGCGCGGCCGGGGGGAGCCGTGGGGGGCGCCGGGGCCGCCGCTCACCTTCACCCGCTTGCCCTGGATCTCCAGGCTCTTCATGGTGAAGTCCACGCCGATGGTGCTGCCCTGGCGCTCGGCGAAGGCCCCGGTTTTGAAGCGCTGCACCAGGCAGGTCTTGCCCACGCTGGCGTCCCCGATCAGCACCAGCTTGAAGAGGAAGTCGTAGCCCTCCTCCGGGTCGGCCCCGCCGCCGCCGCCGCCACCGGGCCCCGCGGGCGCCGCCGGCCCGGGCATGGCGCCGCCGCCCCCGGCCCTGCCGCCCGCCGCCCGCCCCGCCGCGCTCTGCGCCGCCGCCCCCCGCCGCGCCGAGCCGGGGCCCGGGCCCGGGGCCCGCCTCCCGCCCGCCTCCGCCCGCCCCCCGCGGGCCCTCCCCCGGCAGCCCCGCGGGCCGGGCCTCGCTGGTGGCGGCACAATGCCCGCGGGGCGTTCCCCCGCCGCCACGCCGCAATGAGCAGGTGCAGGGGCACGGTGCGGCCACCCAGGAGGTGCAGCTCGCTCTTGTCGCTGGGCTGCTCAGTTTTAGGTCTGAGGCAGGGTGCGGTTTGTTTCCAGAGTCGCAGCCCAAGGCTCAGGGCTATGTTTTTTCAGCCTGGCGAGGTGCTGTGCGGCGTTGCCGGCATGGTGCTACGTGTCCTGCATCTGGCAGCGTGCGTGTGCTAACACATTGCACCGCAGCATGGGGTGTGTGCTGGCAGAAATGCATCAGCTGCCCGGGATTGTGCTTTAACCTCTGCCTACGTAATCTGCAGAACGAGCTGCCCTTTAATAGATACTCTTTCAGATTACGTGCTGAGTCAAGATGCTAATAAAAATCGGCTTTACTAATAAATACTTTGACACAGCATGTCTTGCCAGTGTGCTCTTTGTAAAAGTGATTTGCTAATTTCCATCCTCAGTATGAAACGACAAAACTGTGAAATGGAACAATTGAATAATAGCATTTCTGGGAGCAAGAGTTATATTTTCCCATAGGTAGCTGTGCAGGAGGAGGACTGGCTTTGTGACTGAGCCAGCACAGGCCAACCAGGCCAGCTTGTTTTTGAATTATGATGAATCAGTGGATTTTGGGGTGGGTTTGTTATGTTTCCTATTCATGTCTCTCTCTATATTTTTGGTGATCCATGGTAACCTTCCAGCAAGAGCAGACTCATGAGTACTTGGGCTGGGAAAATGGCTTTCTGGTAGTCTGATACTGTGAATTATGCCGGCTGCTGAATTCTAGAAGGAATGATGAACCAGGACAGAAAGTGTTAAAGAGGAAATAAGATCGCTGAGCATATGCTGTCATGTTAATAAGCATTTTCAAAGTTTTCAGTTTCTGAGCCAAACACATCAGAGAACTTAGATTATTTAGGAGAAAACAGTTCTAGAGATGTTAGTCTTAATACTTAGAATTAACTGCATGATCTCATTTTAGTGGAAAGATAAAGGTACTACTTCCATGAAGATAGTTACACAACCAGGTATTCCGCTATCCTTGCTGTAAATCATTACATCTTCTTTGCATTAATGGTCATTGTTGCTTCGTATCTTCATTAGCTTTTAAAGCAATTAAAACAAGGAATTCCCCAAATGTAATGTGCTGACTTATGTTTTCTGTTGCTACACGTGTGAGGGATCTTTCATTCCTTCAAGTTGTGAAAACTGCATGGGATGGTTTGAATGTTGAAATGCTGGTCTTTGGCTAGTTCCCAGACTCCGCTGGGGATCAACACCTGTTTCATGGAAAGCTAAGGAAAACCAACATGGGTGTGAGTCCATTTCTCTTTATCTGCCTGTACTTGAGTCATCCATCAGACAAGAGCAATGACAGAAAACAGCATCAGAACATGGCAAAAGGACCCCTGTACTGATCACAGCTAATCCCTCAGCTAATTCAGTTCAACAAGAAGTTTGATTTTTCAGGTCTAATAAAGAAGTTGGTCTGCAAAACCTTTGCTGTAGGTGTAAGCTTGCTTGCAATTTCCACTTCTGATAGCGGAATTCGGTTGGTGAGACTGTATAATATTTCAAAGCAGCTGCTTGAGATCTGAAGGTACAAAACAAACTATTTTCTGACCTTCTAAATGAATCTGTATGGTGACCTTATATCAAACAGTGTGTAGGGGTAGAGGGAACAGGGATGAGTCCTAAAATCTGACCCAGTCTTCTGCAGCGCAGTTTGAAGGAGCAGCAGGGAAGGGTTCAAGGAGCATTGTGTAACTATGCAATGACTTACTGAGTTTACAGACTCCTGTAATTCTAGAAAGTAGCAAGCATTCATTCTTAATACCTTCCAGTAAGGATATATAACAATTGCCAAAATCGTTCATGAAAACCAAGATAACTAGAATTATAGCTTTGGTTGATATGTTGTTTATACTTTGTTCCAAGATAAACTTTTCAATGGAGTTCAACCTTTCCTTCTTGCATTTATAATGTCAGGACATTGCTTATGTGTTAACACTCCTTAGGAGGTACCAACTTTGGTTGGTCAGGCTTTGGTTAAAAGAATGTTTGAACATCTCTCTTTCTTGGCAGCTTTATAGCCTGCCAATTGTATAGCTGAGTCAGCACGGATGGATTGGTTTCTTGAAGACATGAGAAGCAATGAAATATTGTACTTTCTGGTATAAGCACTATCTGCTAAATAGTGACATATTTAATTTTATAATAATAGACATAATAAATATAGGTTATGAAATAAAAACTACTTGTTGCTTTTTTAAAGCCAAAAACTCCTGTTCCCATACTCACCATTGCCTGACATGGCCCCATACTTTTGATTTATACATTTTTATTGTTCATATTAAATCATACATATTTTGTTACTCTTGAGTATGTTTTGTTTATGAGGCCAAACTTCCTCTTCCTGTCCTGTGATAATTTTGTTACTGATATTACTTGAGATGAAACTTTATTCTTTCAAACTTTATTGGTGTTTATAATCACGTGGGCTCTGGCTATGCCCTTCTAGACAGTGTCTCAGGTTATCTTGGAGGTGTCTCAGATTTTGATTTACAGGTCGGGTTTTCTGAGTCTTCTGAGCAATGGAACCTTCAGTATTATGGGCTGTGTTCTTATACAAAAATGGATTGTTCTGAATCTTAGCCAGAAGAATTTTGTGATAATATACTGTTTAGTAATTTAGTAATTCAGTCTAAAATGAAGGAGATGCTAAATTAAACATATTTGTATCCAGAACTACTACTTCTTTTTTTTTCTTTAATTTTTATTTTTTTATTTTTTCTTAAGTTTAGCAGTTTCTGGTGTTTGCCAGTTAAAACGTCAGTAGATTTACTTTCATTTAGTTTATTTTGTTAATGTTCTAAAGCCTTTCCCCCCCCAAAAAAAAATAAAAAATATAGGAATGTTTTTAGACTGTTTAATGTTAGCAAGAGAGACAAAATTTTGTTCTCTCTGTAATAGGATGGAAACCTTTTGATTTATTTGGAGAGGGACAAGACAAATGGTTATCTCGAGGACCATCACTAGTCAGATATTCCTGCTGTATGTGACAACCTCTGATTTTCCAAATCTGTGCCTGTATTGTAGGAGAAATAATTAGGGAACAGAATAGAGATAGACGTCTCTTATGATTAATTGGGAAGCCCCACAGCTGAAGAATGTATTTCTCCTGGAGAGTCCTTTTGCCACACTACCATTTGTCCCCCAAAACTGCAGTGGCTCCAGCAGCAGGAAGACTCCTGGAGTCTTGAAACATGATGCCTCATAGGCCTCATATCGGTAGTGGCCTATTCTAGAAGAAATTTTGCTTCTGCCTGGTGTTCTCTTACTGTAGTGGCAGCGAAACTGCCAAGTTGTAAGGAAGTTGCTAACCAACAAACAGGAAAGAATTTGAGGTCTGAAACTCCTCCAGCCAAGGCTTTTTGATGTTCTCCTTGCAAGCCTGCAGAGCCTAACCTTGCTCTGAGAACAGGCTCCGTGTCTCCATGCGTGATTCCTAGAGATGAAGTAACTTCTGTTATGCAGCTGCTAGGCAAAGCATACAACTTTGTCATATGTGATGCGCTTGGCACCCAAAACGAGCGTTGAATTTGCAATCAACCAAGCTTCAGAACAAGCTAGTGATAACAACACTTGATTGCCTTCACATGGTTTTTGAAGTTACTTGTTATGAGTATTAGAAGCCATAAGCTATTTCCAGTTCCTTTTGGGTGACTCAGTTGTAGAGAGTGGATTCATTGTCATTTGAAATACTGTATTCATGTACATAGCTTCATCGTCTGTACGAATGCAATGCAAATTCTCCTCCTCTTTCTTTCTAAAGGCTTTTATCAATCTTAGTCACCCATCCGTTTCCTTGCCTGTATTCAGAGTGTAAAAGAAGACTTGACACTTCAGAAACCACGCCAATTAATAGAAGAGATTTCTTAAAACACAGCTGTTAATCACAGTTTCAACCACCAAAGAGTTGCTGATGAAACTAAAAACTTTGGTTCCTCTCAGTCAGGTCCATTTGGCAAATCATCACAGAGCAGTCCCCCGATTGCTGCTATCTCTGGGTGGTTCCTTGAGTCATTCGTTTACCTGTAGCATCTTGCCATTGTAGACTGGAGATGTATATTGAGGAATGTAGGGTAAGGGGAATAGGTGAAATCCCTTTGAACAGCGTGTGCTCTAACTAGTATTCCTCTTTTGTGTTCTGACCACAGCCAGAATCCTATAGAGCAGCAGCGTGCACATGTGCGTGGCTTTACCAGTTGGCCTGTGGCTGCACACTCACAAAATGTTGCTTGAAGTGCTGAAGACTCAGTTAAGAACCACCTGGAAATCTGCACAGTTTGCTGACTTTTATTCTTTTAAGTGAGATTAATATAGTACCTGTAAGCATCATAAAAGCAGTTTACTTGCAGTATCTGTACATCTGTCTGAGATTTATCACAAGAGCTGGATTTCTTGGTAGTGGGTAGCTTTTCCTTTCCCTGGTACACATTGCTGAGTGAGGTGGGGTGATTCTGCCATACATCCCTTAGGTAAAGATCTTCACAGTTCCTGAGTTGTCTTTCCAGAACTGATGCATTCAGTTTAGAAACCAGTTTTATGAAAACTGCCCTCCTTGTACTTATTTTGTGTATTTGTTAACTGAATGTCATTGCTCCCCTTCTACTTAGCGATCTCTAATCAATTACCTTCTGAATTGTGTAAAGAGTGGCTGTGATGCTTTCTCTCTTCTTCAACATATTTTCTGCCTGTATTTATGCTACATTTGGTACCCCTCCTATTTGAAATCTGAAATGTCCTCATGTTAATGTCATTTCCAAGTTAAATCTTGATATATCATAGCTTATTTCCTGAGAACTGATGCTTTGGGCTTTACCCTTGAGAAGATCTAGAATATATTCTATTATCAATTTTTGCTCTCTCTGAAACACTCTGAAAAAAGTCATCAAAGCCTCAGTTCAAGTGAGCTTGCCTGTTTTCCCAAATGTAGATGAGAGCTTTAATATAACATGTTGGAAAATACAAATAAAATTGTCTTTCTGTTAATTCTAGCACCTTCTCATTTAATTCATCAATATCATATATCATATAACAGTAAAAAAAAGCAAATTATTAAAAATACTGTATGTGATTCAACTGTGATTGTGTGCATGTGGTTTAACTTTTGCACGTTCTATTACACCTTTGTTAAAAAGTGGACTGAAGGATACAACTTTTCAGTTTTTAGAATGTGCTAATTGACCAATTAGTGGCTAGTGAAATTCTGCCTTAACAGGAATACTTAGAATGTCCTTCACAATTCCAAACATGTGTTTTTAAGATTACAGGAAGTAGATCCTTTTTGACATAATTATTGCATTATACTGGGGGAAATAATGAGCCTGGCAGTTCTCACGATGTCATGATTCTGTCAGTACTCCCCAAACAATCTCGTAGTTTATTGCCTTGTGAATTTTCAGTTTATTACCTTGTAAATTCATTTGAATTTCCCTGGAACTTTTATCCTCCTCAAGTGAAAGGGTGATATTTCTATGGCAGAGAAATTCAATTGCTGGATTAATAATTTAATTGCTGATTCTAACTATAGATTGTAAAAATGGTGTTAGGAAAATAGGGCATTACTGTTTTTTTTTTCAGCCTAAATTAAATATATGTATATACTTTACCTCTCCTGAGTAGTAGCCTCATCAAGTTTTTTTTTTTTTTGGTCTGAGAGCAATCTGGATTCATGATGACTTTAGCCCCGTCGCACAATGGTGCTGTGGCTAAATTCAAACTGCGGTTATGTTTGTGCCAACTGCTATCCTTGCAGATACAGTGGGGATTAGAACATGCAAAGTAACTTTGCATTGCAGTACAGAATATATTCAAGATCTGTTGTCTTAGTTATGCTGCCTCTAGAGGATTTAGACAAATATGGAGCAAGCAGATCTTGCATACATAAAAGGAGAAAATCTGGTAATCATTCCCACCCACCCCGCCCCCCCCAAAGGGCAGAATGCTGATTTTGTTTTGATTTCTTAGACTGCAAATTGAGCATCATTTTGAATCACTAAACTGTAAGTATGAGAATGAAGAGCAATCCCGTGTTACCACTTGTTGATAGCTGTGCGACCCCACTGATGGTCATTGACGCACCAATGATGTGTATAAATACTTTGAAATAGAGGTGCAAAAGCAGTTCATGTCCACACATGACTGGTATAAAAGCATTTCTAGTTTTGGAATATATGATGAATCTGCTGAGCATTTGGCAATTCTGCTACATTATTCAAAGAAGTCTAACTTCAGGTGGTAATACTAGATGGGATTCATCTCTGGAGTGAAACTAATTTCCCACTCAGATCAGTGAGCCTTTCCATTATATTTTTTATCAGACCAAGAATGGGAAAGATCAAAATGGTCACTTTGCTTGGAGTGTATTATACAAGGCTCTGCACTTCATATTCACTTAATCATTTGGAAATTCTTACCAAAATTAACCATTTTTTCAGTATCTTATTAAAATTTATCATCATCAGCAGACTGGCACAATTTAATCTCCCTTAAATGAGTGCAAGGCTTCTTGGTTGTTTTGTGTATATGCTATAAGGGTTTGGAAATGATCGTATGTACTCTGCGTACCATTGGAAGGAGGATTCATTTCGTACCTGAATGTACTTGGAAAAGGGCACAACACAAGGCCAGCTGTGTGTATCAAAAGAAGTATGCACTTTGTGGTAACGCAGGCCGGAGACCTGGCCTCGGAACTCCAGTAGTTTGTCTTCTGCTGTTCTCTCACTCCGTAAGGAGAACTCAGCACCGGAGCACGCCTGCCCTTCCAGCTGTAATGGTGATGTGGTGTCCTGCTGATTTAGACAGCACGCTCGTCTTGTTCATCTCAGTCTCTGCATTATTTGATAACTGTTTCTACTCTTCTCAAAAGTTTTGATCTGGGAAAAGTCAATGGAATTAATTTCAATGTTTGAAGCTAAGATTTAGTCAGATATATGGTTTAGTTGAGCTCCAGAACCTAGTGACTCTTCTTGTGTGTTTCCATGGGATACGCTATTAAACCTGAAGTTGACCAGTGTCGTTACCTTGCTATTACACGTCAGAGTTATCTAAGGACAGCCTTACAGGTTTTGCTGAATTCTGCATGCAAAGTTTGGGCAAACCAAACTCCTAATTTGTATTGGATGGCCTGTGATGCAGGGAGATGCAACACTTCCTACAACTGTTTACATGATGTAACTTTGTGTTGAAAAATAGAAATTTTAGTACTTTATTTGCCAAACTTAGTCCGTGTTGTAAATAAATCCTCACTAAAATTAAGAGGACACAAAAACATATATTAGTTAAGGTTAATAAGTGTCTTCCTCAATTGCATTAATTTGCGTGATAGGTACAGCTAATTTGGAAGCTTGGTTCCTCTATCAGCATTCTCAATCTTTCGACATCGACTTCTTACTGTCACTGGTAGCTGAGACCCCTTTCAATACAGAGGCTGCATTTCAGCCTTGTGGCTTTATCGCTGCCTTTGCAGGTTCTGATTTCTTAGTGGTGGTGTCAGGCTGGCAAAGGTAGTTTTACACATGGATGTGCCTTGCAGAAAGTGGACTCCCCGGTCAGTAAGCTGGCACAGTAGCTATGTTTATTCAGCGCTGGGCAGCACGGGGGGTAGTCCCGCCAAAGTCATGTGCACCTGACGCGGCAACTTGCCTTGGTTCTATGCAGTACAGTGTTACATATACACGAAGTTTCACACTACGCCTGTACATGTTCATAACCTGTCCACGCTTCATATTAAAACTAGTCCCAAGGAGTCATTTCCATAAACTCCTCCCATCTGTGCTTACACAGTGTGTTCTGGTGGTGGTCGTCGGGGGTCGTGGGGATGCAGATTGATGACTCTTCCTCGTCACCGCTAGCTGACCTCTTGTCTCTGCGCAGACTCAGTTGCTCCTTGGCTCTTGTCCATCCGCAGGACCAGTTTCTACCAGTTTCTTAAGATAGGCTCCCACTCTTATTAGGAGACTGCCCTTGGTAAGGGGCCCACGGCTTCTTGCTTTAGTGAATTTGCACAATGCAGCATAGTTAGCAAAGACGCTGAGTAACATCCTAATATAATGCTGTCAGCGCTCTGTTGCTACTTGGTAAGGTTCTCCTAACTCCCTCTCTCATATGCACACAGCTACGTTACACAGTTCTGTTAAATTTAATGGGACTGGCAAGTTCACAGCTCCTGTGTAAAGAATGTAAAGAACATACACCTTGCTCCTCTGCTGAATAGATTATTTTTTATTACTATTTTATAGTAATTTATCTTTGAGCTTCAGATTACCTCTACAGCAGTAGGTTCTCACGTGTGCAAAGAAAAAAAGTGCATGTGGAAAGTGCTATGTCCTTTATTGTGATATGAAAAGGAGTAGCCTATGCTCAACAAAGAGATTGGTTCCTAGATGCTTGCATTTTTTTGGTGATATTTTATTGTTAATATCTATGAAACAGAACAACAATTTGAGGCCCACTTGGTCATGCCAAATGTGGTAAAAACAAAACAAAACAAAACAAACAAAACAAAACTACAACAAAATACCCAAACAACACCCCAAAGTAAAACATTTTGTTTTTATTTGATAACCAGGAAAAAAAAAAAAGTACTTATATCCATCTTGTGAAGACACGTTTGCAGTCTGTTCATAAATAGGAACAAACAAACAAAACAAAATCACTTCAGAGAAAATGGAAACAAAATAATGTGGCATTTGCACCAATCTCTGCTTCATAAATTACAAGCCTTTTTCAACTAATGCCCTTGACGGGGGACAAGGGAGGTGAAGTACTCCTACAGCTTCAAGGAAGGGGCTCTTCCAGCACCTTTATTGTACCTATTGTACTGCACCTTTATTGCTCTGTTGCTATAGTTAAACCCCTTAGAAAATCATTCTTGAACCATACAAGTGTTGAAAACAGAATTTTCCCAGACTAACCTAAAATTCATTCAGGTTACACAAAAAAGGTGGTGTTTTTTACACCTATGGGACTAATAAGTAAAGTAAACTAACTATTTTGAACACAAGCAGAAAAATGAAGAGTAAAGAGCTCTCACTTTGTTTCTCCAGCTCTCTGTTTTGCCTGAGATTCTGTGGCTGGATTCCCTCTGATAGCTCATTGTCTGTTAAACAGAGCCCATCCCGTTCAGCTGGTGGGAATTTATTTGGCAGTAAGGCATTGTTTGTGTTGATCAGGAGGCAAGATGGGGGCCATAAAATTGGTGCTTTTTGGCATGGCTTCTGCAGCAACACGCAGCCAGCTAGTGCTTCCAAAACACACTGAGTTCCTTTGATGAAATTTGCTGTAAATGTGAAACTACCATCTGTAACATGTGTCGTTATCATCATCCCTATTCAGATGGTGTTGTTTTCCCTGAAGAGGTTCTTGAAAATACGCTGACCTCAAGCTAGCTGAAGTAAAGAATGTGAAACCCACATGCTCAAGAAAAATTGTGCTTTGTATTTTTATGCAAAATATATTAACAGATCATAATTTCTAAACTTGAAATCTAAAAACCCTTCTCTTGCTTTATTGAAGATAGTTGATAGATTAATGTCATGGCCTAAGAGTTACCTGCCCTGACAGCAGGTTCAAAGAATTCGGTAACATACAAGGACATGGAGTATTTATTTCCTAAATTTCTTTACTTTATTAGAGATTACTAGAAATAACCACTAGCAAGTGTACTGATTAATAAAGTAAATACATGTATCTGTATCAGCTACTACAAACTTATTAGCAGAAAAGCAAGGATACCCATATTGCCAATGGCAGTGGCAATCACTTGGCAGCATATATATTTCAATATTACAAGTTACTACAAACTTCTGAAGTTTGTAGGTGAAGTAGGAAATGTATTTGTGATTAGTTACTTATGTAATTACTATAAAAATATTGCTGGTACAAGGTGCTGGTCATACCCATTCCAGATGTGGGGCCAAGTGACTGCAGACTGTCTCACCTCAGGCACGATTTGTGTCCCGGAGTTTGGAGCCAGCCAGGTGTCCTGCCAGGAAACCCTGCACCAAAAGGTGTGCAGGGAGTTCTCAGAGAGAGAAGCTCCATTTTGGGTGGCAAGAAAGTAATTTTTACATGTATATTATATAATATGTATATATATCTAAGAGGGCTTAGGACACCACCACTTAGACTAACCAATAGGTGCTGCTAATTTCTACTTTTCACCTGGGACCGCCACTAGATGATGATGATCTTCTAGACCTAGATGATCTTCTCTCTGACAAAATTTTACTTTTCTCAGGCTTATTTTTCTGTTATTGTAGCTAAACCAGCCAGTAGCAGTTGTTGATTCCTACTTTCTCAGCATATTTCCCCATTTCCAGAGTATTGTTCACCTTGCCAGACAATAAGGTACTGTTGCAGTTCCATATTTTGCCCTTACCGATGGTCTCTTCAGGATCTGCCAGGTTCTCAGGTATCCAGCTCACCTCAGAGGCCAGCGGTGCTGCTCGGGGATGCTCCCAGTTTACAGGTCTCGTCCCATGCTGGCAGGCGCTGTCTTGAGCCAGTGTTTTAGCAGACCTTTTTTGTCAGTATTTTCTCCAATGCAGGCAGATCACCTTTATGGCTGTTCCCATTGACTGCCAGAGGTTTTATTGTATTTATTTATTTATTTATTTATTTATTTATTTATTTATTGAATTGATTTTATTGAATTTTGATTTCTCTTTCAGAAACAATCTCTCGTGTTAAGATCTGTTGCAGATTTTCAGGAACAGGGGAGCAATGATGATAAAAAAGTGCTGTTTGCTTCAGTGTCTTTGGTTTATTTACTTAATTTACATTTTCTTCTTTATTTTGTTGTACTTTGATAGAATGATGTTACGATGCCAAAGTGATCACTCAAATAATCATTTACAGTAAAGTTCTCCACAACTTCAGGAGATCAGAAGAAAGTAAACATGTTTGGCTTTAATATGAAGATTGAGCTGTGTCTTGAGAGTTGTAGTAACAGAAAACTTCAGGCAGGTCTAAAAAGTATTAATCACAGTGAGGAAAATAAATGGAGGTTGTATTGCCCAATGTCCAAAAGTATGGTACCTTCAGGTTTCTGGCTGTCAAGAGAAACCCATTCATGTTCTGTAACATCTGGCACCTCCTGACAGAAAGCCTGCGTTAAGACTCTAGAAGGAGCTAACTGCAATAGGTTTGGAAGATCACTCCATCACATCCCATTACTGAGGTCTTGACATGAAAGGGTGACGAGCTTCAAGGAGAACGTCTCGCCTCTCAGCAGCCACTAGGTGACAATGTTGGTCCAGTTTCAGAGCTGTCCTTGCCTGACAGAGCTGTTACTGAAGTTAAAGGAATCACTTCAGGATTTCTCAGGTTCTATTATCCACAGTTTGTGATCTTTTATGAACTGCAGTTGCTCTTTTCCTTCAGGCTGAAATTGCTGCTGTTTTGATTCCAATCTTTCTAATAACACAGCTTTTCCTAGGTGTACCTGAAAATTAAGCTATCAGGTTTTGCAGTTGTCTTCTGAACTCGGGGAAATCAAACATATGCTCGCTTCCAAGTGCTCTGGCATCTTGAGGCAACCCCTTACAATGTGGTATTTGCCACATTCTTCCACTGCTTCGTGCTGCTACTGACATGAATGGGTGGCATGGGAGGTGTTATATAGGTGTGCAATTAAACTTTAATAACTGTAGGTTATCAAAGGACTGGATGCTTGATGGTCAAACAAGAAATTCATAACCAAAACTGAATGAAATCTGAATGAACTTCTGTCAGGTACCTCAGATTTATCTTGCCTAAAAGGAATTGCCGTGTCAGTGAGGAGCTGTGAGCCTGCTGACCTGACCTCAGTGCTGCTGCCCATGGGCACTCGTTTGGACAAGTTGAGAACGTGCCACCAGGGAAGGCACTCGGAGAGGGTCTGTCAGGGAGCAAATTGCCCCAGGGAAGGAGTTGGGAATACAAAGCAGCCGTGTGGCCGTTATGCAACTAAAGCGATTTGTTGTCATGCTCGCATTGAGTGTAATCTAAATTTAATTGGGTTCAATAACAAAACATATACATGGGTTGGAGCAACAGACTAAGGGCTTTTGAGAACCTTTTTGCATAGTGCTCTGAAGAGAAAATATTACAATAAGCTTAAAGTAATCATTAGACAGGACTTGTTCATTTTTCAACATAGTCAGTTTCTCCCATTAAAGTAAAAAAAAAAATAAAAGGGGGGAAGAGGAGGGAAGATTAGTGCTGTATATGGGCAGTTTTGCAGACTCACTTATGGCATCAGCATTTGACAACTGCAATCACTCTTTCACCTGCAGAAATGTGGCATTTGAAACACAAGAAATTTATAGTCTCAAAATACTGGTGTCCTTAGTAAACACAAGTAAAAAGATCAAGCAAATTCAGTAAAGCCGCAGCATGTGCAATGTTTTTTTTCTGTACAGTAAACATGTAATTTTGCCATAAATAAGCATAACGTCAGCTCTAAAATTACTTACATCACAGACATGCACTTGCTCTTCTCTTTTGCAAGCAGACACTTGTGCCAAGGCAGGAAGACAAGCGGGCTCCTTCCACCGGCCATGTAGCTTCGTGCAGCAGCATGGTGCAGAGCCTAGAGATACTGAGCCCTTCCTGTTGGTGTGCCTTCTACCTTTGTTGCTGGCAGTTGTCCTGTGAGTGCAGCAGAAGGGTGTTGAATCATTTATTTATTTTTTGAAGGTGGCATGTCAGCTGCCCATTCCACAAATGCCAGATTTCTTGCTTGCTTTCCTGCTTAGTTCCAGCCTTCAGACCCAGCGTGCTCTTTGCTTTGTGCAGTTACTCCCCAGTAAGTGCACTTGCTGCCCTCTGCTCTTGCTGGGGTTTCTCCTGAGGAGCTGCAGTGACCCGAGGAGCCTCCAGCTGCCCAAGCAAAAATTGTGCTTTTGTTTTTTGTTTTCACATTCTTTCAGAGTTTTGTTTTGTTTTGTTTTCCTTGTTGCTTGCAATCTTGTAAATGAGCAAAAATGCTTTAATTCTCAAGTACCAATCTACCTCTGGTGAAGAAAACATTATTTGTAGCTAACTTCAGGATCCAGATCCAGAGTGGCTGCATTCAGAAGAAGGGCATTAGTGACGCAAAACAAAACTGCCGAGTCTGAATAACTGCATAATGACAGCACAGTTTGACTCTGGTAATGCACAGAGGCAGTTGTATTTGACATAGTGCAGCCTTTCAGCCCACTTTGAGCTGAGATGTGGCAATTTTTACAGAGTGAGCTTTTTGGTGGTTTACATTATATAGCTCTAAAGCTGATGGTTAGCACATTCCTCAAAATAATGGCCTGACGTTAGTGATAATGGCCTTAAGTTAATTGCACACAACGGAGAATAGTAGTGTGTGATGTGTGTGTAACCCTAGCGTGAAGGTTGTGTGCAACAATCCGGGTGAAACCTGTAAGCACTTCAGAGGGAATTTATCTCCAGTGTAATGCCACTGGGCTCTCAGTCCGAGGGATATTTTCATAGGCAGGCTGGAGAGCCCCAAGTGCCTATAAAGTTCCAACTGCTAATACACTAAAACCAAAGGAAGTTTAGAAAGACCTAAAATGCTAGCCTTGGACACTGTAGTTTCCTACTCAATAACAAGATGGGTAACAGACTTTTTCACAGCCTAGCTGTGAAATGTTTGTCCTGTGGCGGACTGGAAGGTTTGATTTGCTCCTTCTTGAGGACCTGTCAGTGCCATAAGGCAAGGGTGTGGTTCTGAGTTGTGTGAGAGAACTAATCTACAAGGGGATAGAGTAAAATAATCACTTTTTTTTTTTTTTTTTTTTTTTTTTTTGGGTATGAAACAACAGCCATTTACTGTTCATTTATTCACTCTTAAAGATATTCATTACCAGTGAGCATAATTATATCCAAGTCCTGAGCAAGGGATAACAGGGTATTTAGTTGATTTCATAACATGTCTGTGTAAATATTCCGTTCATAATATTCAGGCCAGGATCTGCTCCTTAGTGACTTAGTGTTGTGAACAGAAATCACACAATCAGAAGTGCAGCATTCAAGAAAGGAATTGTGTCAATGGATATTGCCACAATGGATATTGCGTGGTAGTCTGCAATTCAAGCCCGTGCTCAAAGATATTAGAAAATAAATGAACGTGGGGTAAGAAGTGCTGGATACATTTTGATTTATTTGTTTAAAAATGAAATAATTGTCTCACCTAGCAGTGATGCAATTCAAAAAGATGTTGTATTCCATTTCCAGAATCTGAATTAAGGATATTTAGGCAAAAAACATGCACTATAGTAACCATATTTTATTTAAAAATTAATTAGCTCCCCACTGAGATGCCTTTTTTTGGGCCAGATTTTGAGTCAGTAGGAATTTTAAAACACAGCTACAATGCAGACTGGTTTCCCTTCCTAGCTTTGCCAAAAATAACTGCAAACAGCTTAATGATGTACCTAGTGAAAACAGGCCTCCTCTTCTTGGAGTGGACGTAGGGGCAAGCACTGAAGGATAATAATCGGCTCTTCCCAGACTATTTGTGACTCACGCTTTTGATGATGGCAAGCAAACAATAAGGGCAAAAAGGGGATATGAAAATTTTCATCTGTTAGGCAGCACTTAAAAGTTGAGCTTCATCACACTTGACTAAAAGTCATCTTAAGAGGGAATATTACCCGGGGAAGTGTTTTAAATATACCTGTTAGTAGAACCAAATACTGAATGCTACGTGCCATATGGTAAGGCTGTGTTTTCTGCAATCCAATATTCCAAGGTTAGGAGAAGCCAATGCCCATGCTATTTCCATTGCACATTAAGCATTTCAAGAACACTGTGATCCACCTACCATATTTAATAAGCAAACCCCACAAATATGTGCTGTGTTAATTGAATTGCAGTGTACACAAATCTGCTCTGCATATTACAGTGAACTGTTTAAAAATAAATTTTTTATTCATGCTGAATAATTCAGCATGTGACTACTTGTCTTGCTAAATATTGAAAAACTCAGAACTTCTTTACTTGTAGTTAACCCTAGAAGTTGTGCCGGAGTTACCAAAGATTGCATCCAGCTTTTTAAAGCATTGCACTTACTGTAAGTTCTAGGAGGATGTGAACACCTACATGTTACTGGTACACCCTTTTCCAGCATGATATAGGAATACATTCTGGGATCCTTACAAACTCCTTTGAGTGTACTTCTTACTGTTTTTTTGGATAGCGGACATTGTATTTTCTTGTCTTTGCATATTGTTATGCCATTTGATGGAGTTGTATGGCTTAAGCATGACATTGTGGCCTCTCCAGATAAACATATGAACGTTGCTCACGAGCCTTTAGTTAGCAGTTCCAGCTTTCCTCTCTTCAGAGTTTTTTTCAGATACAAGCAAATGGTTCACAAGTGATAAACACAACTCTGCTGTAGAGGAATGTGAAATACTGCCATGGGGGAGATTCCCTCTTCTTTCCTTTAGTGAGGCCAGAAAACCTGTTCTCTCAAATACCATTTTGTCTGTATCCTGTGTTTGTTGCTTAATGTGGTGTTGGTATGAGCACAGATGTTTGCTAATTGCTCCTTTTTCTATGTTTGTACAAGTAAAGCTACACAATAAAGCAGGTTACTATTTTATCTACACTAACAAGTCTTCAAGTTGCCTGCGTTCCAATGCATACTTCAGCTTCACCCATTCACCTGTGTATTAAACATTGGTTTGCTATAGGTCCTGGGCTGCATCCATTCAAATAGCCTGTTTTTATGATAGGAATAAAAATACTTATCTAGGTTTGTAGGCATAGAAGAGTTACATGCTTTTAGTGTTAATGATTTATTTTATTTCAGGGAAACACAAAATATCATTTAGGAAACTCTCCATGAGAGACTGTGGAGAGTATTTCTTCTGTAATGTTCTGCGTTATGACAAAATGGTGGTACTTTTAAGGTGCCTTTTAAAGACTTTGAAAAGCTCAGTGCAGAGAAGATAGTCTAAAATTATATAAGTGCAAGCACCATTATGTTCACACATACTTCTTTGAAATTCTCCTCTGCAGCAGTTCTTTATGTGGGACTTCATTAACTAGTGCCAGAGAAATTCTGAATGTTTGTGCCCATCGGATTGAAATGTGTACATAAACCTACCCACGCAATTTTACTGTGGGCTGAGCCCAGAGCCCTGCCGTTTCTAGGTTATGTTGGGGTTATGTTGGTCACTTCCTGAAGCAGTGTGGCAACACTTTGTGAAAAGCAAACGTGGTACTGCAGCTGGAGTACTCCTGGTCAGGAAGATGAACCTGCATTTGGAGAAAACAGGGTGCAATATTACTGCTACAGGAGGACGGCTGGGGCAGCGCTGCTCAGCTCCTCCAAGGCGCTGCCAGGGCGCCCTGCGGGTGGCCCCGTGACGTGCTGTCACCCCGGCCTCTCTTGTCAAGGGCTGTCCCAGTGCTCATTTTGCAGATGCCCAGAGGAATCAGAAGAGCTGTAAGCTTTTAGGTAAATGCGACATGTAATTCTATTAAAGTAGTTTCTACTTCAGATAGTGTCTGCTGATTTAAAAAAAGTCCAATGGTGGTTTTAAGCTGTCAGGTTCACCGTGCCATTTGAGCTGTTTTAGTGTTGTTTGAAAATAGGAGTTCTGTAGTTATTTTCAAAGCAAACACTGAGACAGGTCAAATGGCACGGTGAACTCATTGCTACACTTTGAGCCCTGTTTCTAGTCTGATGTTCTATTTTCTACTTGCAGCCTTTTGTTAACAAGTTTCTCTTTGTGTAGATTTGTACAAGCTGTGATCTTGTCATTCCTTAAGGAGTTCCTCTTTATTAAATGGATTCAGCTCCTCTTAAGATACATTATCCTGTCCTTATTTGCATTGTTTTTGTTTGTGTTTGTTTGTTTTTGTTTTTTTCTTCTGCAGCTGATCCTTTGTGATTTGTAGACATTGATACTGAAGTACTGTAGCTTGTCTAGACATGGAAGTAAATAAATCTTTGTCCTTAAAGGTTATTCCCTGTTTTAACCAAAGATCATGTTAGCACTTTGCTGTGGTGCTGTACACGAGGGATCACAGTTCCCAAATTGTTAGCCACCTTGAACCAAGTCCTCAACCTCACCTTTTTTTCTCAACGCATGATGTTGCATTCAGTTGGCACTGCAGGTAACCCACTGCTCTTTGCATTTATGACTTCTCTCTTGCTCCCCACCATGCATTGTTTGCAGACATTAGCATTGCAATGTGCACCTTGTCTCCCAGGTCATTCATGATTTCACAGCGCAGCACCTGACTGTTACTTTCCTTTTCTTAACCTAAAGCCCCCTGCTACAATTTGTTACTAACTTGTGTAACCCTCTGTGTGTGGTGCATGCCTTTTCCCCATCTATTTGTGCTTCATGCAAAGCTCTCTCAGCAGTTCTTGGTTCCTCGCCCCGCTCAGAGGGGCAGGTGGCTCATCCTAACCTGCTGTCAGTGTTGGCTAACAAGTGGCAATGTCTCATGCTGGCCTCTCCCTGCTGGTGTGGGAGGAAGGGAGGGCCAGCAGTGAAGATATCTTGCAGGCAGTAACGTGTCTTTTCTGAAGCTGTCTGGGAATGTCACGTCCAGGCAGCACTGACGGTGTGAAGCCGTCTTGCTAAAGTGCTTTGGCAGGAGCCAGAGGGACGTGGACACGTCCCTGTGCACTTCCAGTCTTTAATTTGTGTGTTTGTGGCTAGGGATGAGTTTCACCCTGCAGAAGTGACAGCACATCGTAATTGCAAAGCCACGGCTTTGCTAGGGCTGTTGTGTGCTTTAATATGGAACAAGGTGCTAGGAAAAGAGCCAAGTGGCCTTCAGTGTCTTCAGCAGATAACCTCTAATACCTTGTTCAGATGTGGAGCAAGGTGTGTCTAGAACTGAACTGCCAGCAGCAGTGAGGCCTTAGAGATCTCCCATCTCACCAGCCCAGCTTGAGCAGGCCAGATGGGGGTACAGCACCAAGTGTTGTTCCTGGAGTCCTGTAAAAAATCACGTCGAGGAGAAAGTGGTATGCTGGAGTCACTGCAACTGTTTTTGTATGAGGTTGGGGGCACAAGAAGAGACAAGAGAAATAGATCCTCTTTAAAGCTGTTTTGTAAAATCCAGTGTATTGAATGGCAGGAGTAAAACCAGAAGACAAGCTCTGGAAATTTCTTACTATTTTAGTCAGAAATCTGTAGAGCTGTGAGAGAGATCAGACAGAAGGGAGTGTGAAAGATCAAAAACGCATCCTTTATTTTAATTTCATGTAGATTCTTTTTTTCTTTTTAAATTTTCACTCTAGGAAATTCAACAATATTTAAAATTATTTTTATTGGTTGCTTTCTCATTACTGTCTGTCTGTAGGCACATTCAGTGGGGGTACACTCAGTGGCTGGCCTACACACAGGGATTCTGCGGCTGGGAAACTGCAGGAAGAGAGAGCTGAATTTGTCTGCACACGGGTGTGACCCAACCAAGGCCACTAAATCACCAAACTTATTTCTGAAAGGAAATTAAACCAAACTTGCCTATCAGAGGAACAAGATCATGTGTCCTGGGATCTATCTGTAGCACGCTTACCACTACAGCTTGTGTTACCAGTGCCTGTACGTTTTCCGTGGTAGACTGCTTTGATGTTTCTGCTCAAGCTGGTGGTAGTGAAGAGCTCAGTGTAGCTTGTGGTTTTTGGAGGCATGCCTCCACAACAGAAGGCCCCTGGTGGTGTACCGACGTAGGTTTATTTGGTAGACCACCTTTTTTGAGAATTTCAGAGCCCATGCTACTAAAATAAATGTAACTATTGCTATAGCGATTAAAATTAAGTCTTTCCAAAAGAACTCAAGGCATTTGATTGGGAGAGACCTCTTGCAGGTCCCCAGCTCGTTCCCAGTCAGCTGCTTCAAGGGCTTCATCCTCACCGGAGCAGGAGTTGCACATCTGATGTTTGCAAGAGCGGCTTCAGAGACATCTTCTAACCAGAGTTTTAGATACAGGATATGACAGTCACAGTTCCAAGGATTGTCAAACAGTTTTACTTCCTCCACACTGAGCAAGCTGTCCAAGGCCCCGGGAGGAACCGTGCTCAGGCTGTTATTCTGCAGATAAAGCCTCTTGGTGTTAACGGGCAAGGCAGGCACTTCCTTCAGCTTCCTTGAACTGCAGTCTATCTGCAAACCCTTCCTTTCTCCCAGTGCCTTACAGCTGCAGGAAGGAGGGCATGCTTCAGTTTGGGTCATGCAGAACAGCAAAGATATGGCAAATCCTGCAGCAGTGATGAATTCTGCCTTGTTCATGCTTCAGCTACCAAGAGAATAAAAACAATAATCTGATAAGCATGATTCTTTAATTAGCTAGTGTCTAAGTGCAGAACTAGAACACAACGATTTCATTTTCAGTACTGTAAGTACAGTTGGGAGAGTGCACAGAGGTCAGCTTTTGCCTCTAGTTCATTGCTTTTCCTTCATCACTGTACAAAATTTATTGTTATTCAGCGTTCTGGAACAGACTGGCACCAGGAGGTGATGCTGATGACTACGTTAGTTTTAGGCAAAGATTTTGATTCAGTTTTTGTATCTTCATGAGTCTAATGTTAAAATTCTGTGTCAGAGATTTCAAAACTGAGTTTAAAAGACTGAATAATTGTAAACCTCTAAAAATCTTTCTGGGCAGATGAAGATTCTAAACAGGATGTAGGAATTGTTATGTTGTAAAAAGTTGTGGTTTTTGTTTCTTTGTTTTTTTTTTTTTTTTTTTTTTTTTTTTTTTTCCCTGCCTTGTATCCTCATGCACTTCTGAGAAAGCACAAGTTAGATCTGGATGAATAGAGAACTGGAAATTTTGCATATCCGTTACTGCTTGTCTTTTAGGGATTAAATAACTATACTTTGGGATTGAAGGTAATTATCCCTTTTGCTATGTCATTCCCAGTTATACAGAGTGGCTCTCACTCGGCTTTCACTGTAGTGCCTTCCATTTTGCAGTTAAAAATCTCTAAAACTATTCCCCTCCTATATTTCCTACTACGTCTCTGCACCTAAAAATGCATACCAGGCCTTGGGACTGCACTGAAATTTTAAATACAAACTCCCTTGTTCAGACTGAGTAAGTCATGGTTGTGGAACCATCTTTCTTTGATTTTAATACATAACATAATGAAAAAACAAAACAAAACAAAAAAAAACTTATTTCAATTCATTTGAATAAGTATATTAAGGCAAAAGTGTCTGGCTATATCGTCCTGGGTACTACTCAGCAGGTACTGTAAAATGTGTCGAGTTTTTATATCATTACACCCGTAAAGAAGCCTTCTTTTATCTGAAGAAGGTGAATGCAGTTGTTGCAGTTGTATAATTTTTTTGTAGGCACACGTGAGAAGAACATTGAATATGATTTAAAATTAGACAGAACAAAGCCTTAGAAATAGTGGGCAGATATAACAGGCCTATTAACAACAACAAAATTAGAGTTTTTTCATATATAAGGTGATAAGGTAAATCCAGAGTTTAATTTACTTATTTAGAATGGAATTTTGAAAATAAAATAAAATAAAATAAAATAAAATAAAATAAAATAAAATAAAATAAAATAAAATAAAACGATTGTTTTCAAGTGTACAGAGATTTTAGATTTTTTTTTTAAAGGTTTTCATATAAAAAAGTAAGCTGAGACTATTTTTTCTCAAGGAAGTTTCATTTAATTAAGATTAAATTTGTGTGGGGAAAAATGGACTGATTTTCTTTTAAATTAATTTACTTCAATTTGATTACAATGATTATATAATTAGCTTCCTGAAGTTGGACATCTTAAGATTTGTATTCTAAACACTAGATTTCTATATTTTAAAAGGGAGTAATGCTACATAAAATTACACACTTCATCCCAAAGTAGCTGAAATATTAATCTTAACAACCTCCCATGTCTTTGTTAGCAAGTAGTTGGTCTGAAGATCTTTGGTCTGAACCTAGGTACTTGTATAATAGTTTCCAAGAGATCTATTAGGGCTGTTCTTTTTAAAGGATAGACTTTTTTAAAAGGATAGACTGTAGGACTGACTGAAAAATTAGCGATATCTATATATAAAAAGACCACTTCTGATTTAACAGACAGGCGGGAAGAAATTCCAAATCAAACAAAATTAACAGCTGTGGCAAAAAGGCAGAAAGGAATTGGTGGTGAGAGTCAGGCCTGACCCCTGACTGCCACTTACCCTTCTTCTTCCCCTCTTGCTTCCCGTCCCTCTGCATGAAGTGCTGGAGCACACGGTGCAACAGAGCTGACTTTATGGAGTCAGTAAGGAAACGGCTTAAAGACAACAATCTTCTTCTTATGCATAATAGGAAACCGTGCCCAGTGGAAGATGTGTCAAGCGGTTGACATGTGTCAGGGAATATAGTGCCTGAGGCATTTTTATATTTTCTGCAGACAAGAGGAAATGCTTTTCTGTCGTTTTTATTGCTAATATACTTCTCCTATTACACCTGACAATTTAAAAGCCTAAAATAACTCACCTGAAATCTGACAAATTTCTTCCTCAGCTGTAGTAATCTCCATACAGATTTAAGAGTTAGCTTCAGATTCAACTCCGGGAACACACAAGCCTAACAAAGATACCAGGGAGCTAAAAATAGCCCATAAAATAGAGTTCTTGGTTGTGTTTTAGTCACAGCTACTTGTGTCTGATGAAGGATCCATGTGCATGGATCAATGGGTCAATTCCTATTTTGGTTCCTTTGGTGCTTTGTGGAAGATTATTTTTGCAATGTTGTAGCTTGGTCTGGGGTGTGGAAATGAATTCCCCAATAGTCAGGGAAGGTGCACGGGGCAGACTTGCCGTCATGGTTAGCAGAGCACAGCCTAGAGGATGGGGAGCTCCTTGGCTCCCTGTATGCCTTTTCTCCCCAGTTAGGAGAGATGTGTCTAGCTCAAGAAAGGACTAAGACCTTGCAAATTTCTTAGCTCTCTGTTGCTGGAGAATATCAGCAGCATGACATCTCAGAACGTAAGGCACTCAGCGTACGTTTGGGTGAAAGCCAGTAATTCAGGATGATACAAAACTATAATTTAGTTTTGACCTCTATTATTTCATATGTGAAAATTTGGTAGAGAATTGCAATACAGTTTTCCTTAGCTTTAGCTACAAACATGAACACTAGAATTAATATTGCAGTTGACTTTTGGAAACCCAGTGTGCCGTGGATCTGATGTTTAATTCAGCACAGCTCTTGTTTAATATGTTGGTTTGGAGACAGGCTTTGAGCTGTGCTCTGCATTTTGAAATGAAACCCAGGTGAGTTTCATATGTTGCAGATGCACTGTACAGCCCTGCTTCTGAACTGCTGTTTCCTTATAACACACTGTTCTTGAAGGCAGACTAGTGTTTGACATTTAAGATTATTTGGATAGTAATTACTATTGTTTAATTCTTATTTATATTTAAAATGTTTTTCTTCCTTAAGTCCAAATCATTTACCAGTAGCCTGCAGTTTGTTAGGAGCTTCCTTAAGAAAATGATTCGCTGTGTATCTCTGCTCTTTAGCACTTTAAAAGTTATTTTAAACACTGCTGTGAAGGCAAAAATACTTAAAACCCCTTTTGAATTTTATTTTTTTTCCCTATAAGATGAGGAAAGTAATTTTTCTCTCATTAAATGAGCAGTCCATCTGCCTGTCGGATGCTCAACAATTGGACCTGTGAGTGGACTGCTAATAATGGGAAGATCCTTCTGTCTTAGGGATGGTTTCCTGCAAGCGTGGGTGGGATGTACGTGGAATATCCAGTTTATCATTTGTCTATTCTTATGACTTTGAAACATGTTCAGCAGAGATTAGAGATTTCAGGTGACAAATGTTGATTACCGTGGTGAATGCTTACATTCAGTTAACAAGAGGTCAGATTAAAATGTTCTAATAAAAGGGAAATAAAGGGTTTGCTCTTGAGGTATTTGGTTTCAAGTTGAGGAAAGAGGAAAGAGAAAGACCAAGTGTTTGAAGTGAGGTAATTGCTTATTGACTTAAAGGTAAATCTTGTGTGTGAATGTATGTATTGCTCGGATGGTTATCTTTCACAGAAAGATCTATGCATGAGACTGTGATTTTTTTTTCTCTCTCTTTAACAGAGAGAGAGCTTTTTTTAACAGAGAGCTTTAAAAAACTAAAACATGCCACTAGACCATAGATTTCATAAATGCCTGTCTTCATCCCTGCCTGTTTCCTGTATCACACTGTCAATGACACATATCCAGGAATGCTGCCACGGAATACAAAACCTGCTGCTATACAGTGGAATCAAATGCTGTGTCTGATAGCATCAAAACAGATGCAACATAACTGGAATCCTTTGGTGCAGGTTCTGTTTTTACGAAGGTGGTCCCCTGTTCCTCTGGGTGATGCATTACACATGGTTGGAGAAGTAGCTGGTCACGCTGAGTCTCTTACTTCTGATGAGGACTGAGAGCCTTTCTTCCACTGAAAGGGATGTAAATGCGTGCAGTGAGTGTCTGGCAGAAGCAAAGCTCAAAATACAAGGCATTAGCGTTTATCATTTTAGGGCTATAGCTTCTTGTAGGCCAAATGACAAATTCTTCTTTTAAGAGGATTTATTAAGAGCTGATTAGGAAAACAAAATTATAATCTGCTATAATCTTGTTATGATATATTATAATCTGAAAACATATTTTTCACAGAGTGAATGTATTTGAACTTTCTGTGAATGAAAAAGGCTGTCAGGCTGCTCAGCGGTGAGGTATTTCTGATCATTCTTGTTTCCCAAACCAAACCTCACTACCTTGCTTCCTGAAAGTACATTGCTCTGGAGTAGCTTTCTTTTGAGGCCTTGACTTTCCCGTCAGTTACGTGACTGCTGCTTCTGACTGCTGCTACAGGGAGGAAAAATGTTGGAGAGGGGGGATTCCTGGCTTGCTTGCAGTTACAGATACAAGCTGCAAGTTAAAGCTAAATGTGCAGAGCAAACGCCCGATCTACTAAGAGAAAATTCAGGCAGAATGTGCTGTTATCTTTTATAAAAGGTTTTCAGGAATTATAGTCATTCATTGTAGTGAATGACCTGTTCCTGACATAGAAAGAAAAAAATCCTTCTCAAATCCTTTTCAAGACCTACTCCCATTTCCAATGCTGACAAAACTTGCCCATCACTGTCAGAGAGCAAAAGTGCTTCTCATCTGAGTTCCATCACAGTGATTAAATCTGTTCTTCTGTACTTTCAAATAGGCTGCTGACAACGCTTATCAAAATATTTATAAATTGATGAGAGTCACTGGAAATTCAGGAATTATGCAAATAATTAAAAAGAACAAAAGAAAGGGTATTAATCACGAAATTCAATCATGCATCAAGGAGTATCATCTGTCGAAATTAAAGAAATTCTGTGGCTTCTCTCACTTCTCGAGTACTTTTAGCCCCTTGGACAAAGTACTCCTGCCATCTACTGCACCCTAGAGGACTAAGTTGTTGAAGTCATTCTGGTATTTATACACAGGAGGACTCTAAGTTTCATCCTGTACATATTCTGCTTCTTGTATTGTTTCCAATGGCATGCTTACCGTGGTTTTACCTGATTTAATTTTGCCTGTGTCAAACCAAATATCCCATTTGCTCAGAAGATTATTACACGGGCAGATAAACTCTTGTCGTTTAGGAAATTCTCCTAAATTGTACTCCACTGATTTTATCAAATATTTTTGTCCTCTGCCTGCCCATTCTCATTAAGAGCCTCTCTCCCTGCTGTTTTCACTGTGCAACACGATACAAACTTGCTGTGTGATCCTCAGCTATTGCTTATCTTTCCACTAGGTGTCATTCAAGTTATTTCCTTTGTTAAATGTGGAGCATACACTGTCTGAATCAGCCTTTGTGTATAGTTTACCAATTCAAAATAATTATCAGATAGGCTGAAATACTCTTTTAAAGTACTATTTTTTTTTTCCATAACATACAAGACAGGCATACAAAATGTGTGAATTCCATAATGTGTCTAAATCAGGTAGCTAATCACATATTCATGTTTTATGGAACTCCTAGGGCCATGAGTCTGTTAAAGAAAATAAATATTCATAGATGATTTGAGTTCAAACTGTCCTCAAGAATATGTTGCTATCAGTTATGCTAAATTGCAACAATGGTAGAGTGTACATGGGGAAGCTTTTAGAGGGACTCTAAGAGCATCATTTTTAAAAGACACACTGTCAGGGCAGTATTTCCCGCAACAGGATTGTGCCTTGGCAGTTCCCTGCACTCCCAGTTCAGTTAATTAGCTCTGAACATGCACCAGGGAACCCAGTAATCCTCACAGCAGTCAGTGCATTCAGTGTTTCTTTCCTGTATTTCATTAACTGAGTGTAGCCGCATTGATGGGAAGTGCTGGGCTTGGTAAAATGGAGTCAGCAATGTCACTCTCTGCCTTGCTTCCTTTGTTGAATTAAATATTTTGCTCCAATTAAAAATAATCAGTTTTCTAGCTCTTTATCCACAGACACTGTTATTGAAAATGCAATAATGTGTTTCAGTCAAACTGTTAAAACACAAGGCTGCATTTATGGAATGATTTATTTAGGATCAGGATTAGGCTTTCAGAGCAAATCTCACCATATTCCCCCTTTTCCAGGCATGTCTTTTAGATGAAACAAAATTGCAACATGAACTCTGGAAACATCTGATTTGTTCCAGGAAGCTCAGTACTGGGGACCAGCCCAGAATAACACCGCCGCTCCAGGTACGTGTGGTTGGGTGTGGTGTCCTTAGTTTGCAGAGTGTTTCATCTAGCTCTTTAGGTTTTTCTGTTTGCTGATATGAACATGGTCAGCATGACAGCCAAAGCCTATCCATAACTGAGCTTTGCTTGAATGCCAGGCAGTTCCCCGGTAAAAATGCAGTGAAGCCTGCTAAAGATATCAAGCGTTTTTCCCAGGTTATTGGACAGTGGCTATGGCAAGATTGTAAGATGTATGAGGTCAAGCAGCACACTGAGCATTGCAGGGCTGTCCTTGTTTAAGGAGCTTAGTAATAAACAAAATCAGTCTTCAGCCCCAGTATCTCAGGTCCTGCTATTTTCTGCCTGAAGAGTTGGAAATGTTGAAGGCAGGGCATTGAACTTTACGGTCACACTGAACAGTTGTTCTTGGAAAAATCAATTAGAAATTAATTAGTGTCTGATGCAAAAGGCTGTATTGGAAAAGCTCAAGTGATGACTTTCCCCTGGTAGTTCACTGTAGGTTTAAGTCAGTTCCTAATTGATTAGATGGTTAGTTTTTGCATTGCCCTTTATAAAGCTATGTGTTTTTTGTTTTGTTTTGTTTTGTTTTGTTTTGTTTTGTTTTTAATAAGTTAGTCAATTCTGGATACATTTTCAATGATGAATTATTTTTCCAGATGTGAGCAGCTAGAGTCATGTTATGCCTTCCATACTAAAGTTGTATTTACACACTGTGTTGCTCAAACTTGCACATTTGCCCAGTTATGTTTTCTGTGCCATGGTGAACTGCTGAAAGTTCTGCCCAGGCTTCCGATCACACTGAGAGCCACAGAAAGTCGCCACAGGTCACATTGGGTTTGCTGACTTTGGGCTGAATTCCCACTGCAAAGCAGGTGGATTGTCAGGAACAGGATGCAAGGTGACATTATTGTCAATCCCGGGATTCCAGTTCTTGCATTGCATCCCCAAAGCATGATATTTACATTGTAAAGTAATATTATATGTTGAATCTTTATTTATTTATTTATTTATTAAATGGGTTTGGTGTTTTTGAGCCATTAGATGTCACACTTCCCAAGTTCTGCTCACTGACACTGAAGTTATTAGTAATAAAATCAGAGATTTGCCTATTATTACCTTATGCCAAGTGTTAGTTTTGGAAGGAAATCTTTTCTATAGTGTGACCTGTGATAAAATCACAAGAGCTGAAAATGCTGCTGTGCTAATCCGATTACTTCTTATCATTGAATTCTAATATACTGGCAGTTTGGAAGTCTGTTTTATCAAGCTGGCAGAAGAATTAATGATACGGCCACATATACTGGGGGATAAATAAGCAATGTTCCTCTAAGGAGGATTGTAAATTCATTTAAAGATGCTCTCTCTTCCCACATAATCTAATTCTTTCTGTGCCCTCATTTGCTCCCTCTAGCTCACAGCATCAGTGATGGTACAGTAGTGAAACTTCCTACATTTAATGAAGCTAGTTGGAGGTTATTTATAATTAATTTTCACATCAGTTTTGATGAATCTTGGTGGTTTGATGTTGTCCTGCAATGACACTCATGGTGTCGTTCTCTCCCTGCCGACAGGCACAGAACATCCAGCAGGATCTCAGCCCCTAGCTGGAAGAAACAGAAGTTGGAATGAGAGAAAAGCTCTCCTCTCAGGTCAACAGCTCGTCCTGATTACACCTCTGAAATACATCAGTATTTGTCTCCTACCTTGCCTGGCTGCTTTCTGCACACCTGGCCACAGCAGCTTTAGAACACAAGCTAAAGAACGTTGTTCAGGTTTTATGACTACAAAAAATCCTTTTCTTTCATTTTTTTCTTTCTTTTTCCTAGTGAATCCAATTATTTTTCCTTTTCTTCCTCCCTGAACTCAGTGGCATTTCTGATAAATCCCTATCAATGAGACACAATGTGCAGTAACGAGAACCCTTTTCCAAAATGCATGGCAAGTTAAATGTCTACGTACTACCTCCAGTTTAGTTGCTATTGCTAGATTGCTATGGTTCAACAGCTCTATTACAAATCTTAGCTCTTGCTCAGTTTGCAGCTCTAGCAGTTGGGAAAAATGTATAAAAATTCCATCAACTCTTTCTTAATCTTGCTCTGAACACCAGTAGGTTGAAAAAGAGTATTTCACTTTTGTGAATAAAGCTGTGCCTGAAGGGCTTAACTGGGTAGACAGAATGGAGAGAGCCTCACCTGTGGGGCTTGCAGGCACTGCCTGAGATTAGTCATCCATCTGGTGTCAAAGAAAAGGTGGGAGGCAGTAATTCCACCCCGCTACAGCCAGGTGCTTGATAAAAAAATGTTAGATACGTAGATGGAAAAGGAACCAATGACATTGGTACTCAGGCTAGTGAGTTCACACCCCAAGGCTTGGCTGTAGAAAGCAGTGCCCGCGAGGGCTCTGTAACCTAGGCATTTTCTTGAGCTTAATGGTGTGTGCCAACACCTGGCTGAAAGAGGGCTTTCTGGAAGAGAAAAATAAACCAACTGCAAGGCCAGAACCTAAGGCTTGAGTGGCCAGGACTTTACCATTTCTGTATATGAAAGTGGTTCAGCAAATAGGCGTATTATCTTCAATGAAAAAAATCTCTTTGAGAAAAATGTGAATGTGTTAATTTCCGGAGTTCCAGAATTCCATTTTTTTTCCTGACTTGTCAAGTAAGGCCATCAAAACCCTGTGCTTGAAAATACTTGTTCAGGAAGCTTCTTGCTTTGACTGTGATTAATGGTGCGGATAAAAGAACGCAGAGAGCAGTCAGCAATGTGACCTGGGGCAAAGTTCCCAGCGGACATACATTGAAGATCTGAGGAAAGAAGCACAGGCACTAATTCTCAATTCAGTGAAGACTGAGATTTTCTCAGCCTCCAGGATATTGGATATAACTAACAAACAGTGCAGGTGTCACCTGATTTTGGGGCTTCTATTATTTCTAGGGAAGTCTGCAAACTGAAATTCAGTACCTGTCTTTTTTGGTCAGAGTCAGCACGTAAAGTAGCTAAAGTAGAAGAGGGTGAAAATACTTGTGACTTTGAACAAATGTTCTGGAGACTCATCTTTGGGAGGTTTTAAAGGTCTCATGCGGGTGCTAACATGATGTGAATTTCCATGAGTACAGAGCTGCTAACAGCATTTGTTGTTTACACGGAAAAGCCCCAAGGGCAGGATGCTTAACATACAATGAAAAGTCTGGGTGCTACTTCACACAGTATAAAAATAACAGCAACGTCATCGCACAACCACTGCAGAAAATCAGATGAGTGCGTAGAACTGCTGGCATGCTCTGGGTGTGGCGAAGGTTTCTGTGGTCAGCTCTGGCAATGTGAGAGGGGGCCCTCAGATGAATAGCTACCGCCTCGTTCTTCTCCAGAAGACAGCCATGCCGTGATAGCATGGAGTTCAACACGTGCCAAGAGGCAGAGAATCACTCAAACTCCACTAAAAGCCTTGAGTGTATTGCAAACATTTTGATAGTAAAGAATTTTCTCCTCATTAAAAAAAACAGGATGGACATGTGTCATGCAGGTCTTGTTTGCTCGTGAACCTGCTGAGAAATAGCTGACAGATTCTGTGTGTGGACACACTGCAGTGAGTGTCTGTTTCCTTTCTATGAACCCAAAACCATCCAGTAAAGCTGAAGAAGAAAAAGGCATCTTATTTCCAAATAATATCCACGCACAGGGGTAGTTACAATTTACAGATCAGAGCAAGTTATCTGTGCTTATTCGGGGAGAATAAGAGAGTTGAATAGCTTACATTTCTCAAGCAGTTTATTTTTCTTCTTCTACAAGCATTTCTTTCTGGCTACTCCAGGTCTTTGTTTCAGCACTTTGCTGCTACTAGAGATAGATGTATGTTCTTCACTGCTTACTTTTTCCTCTTTCATCCTCCCATCTGTTCCAGCCATTACAACTCCATTATTTTCAGTGCAGACATATGCAATATGCAGATTTATCCTGCAGCTGCTTTCCTGCTGGGGAGAGGAGCCATGGTTTGTATTGATTCATAACCAGGTTCCGTCCTCCTTTTTCTAGAACAGGTCTTTTGTCTTTTGTGGTTTCATTCTTTTAAGCAGTGTGTGTGTGTGTGTGTGTGTGTCTGTATAGCTGTCCAAAAACCAGCCAAGGTTTACAGCCCTGCTAAAATGGTGTTGCTAGGATTGTGTTCTCAGAGCATATCTCACTCACAATCAACAGAGATGCACTCGACATATTGCTGTACACGAATCCTAATATATCACAGCTTGAGAGTTGGTACTTTTTATGTGGTAGCTTTCCTTAAAAACTTCTGCTTGGCCAGACTGTAAGCCAAAAAAGACAGCTGCTGTTATTTTCACATTAGAGTTAAGTGGGCAAAGCCAACATGCTTTCACTAACGTAACTGCGGCAGTGTGAACTGTATTTGTGTTAGAGAACTTTTTGAATAGAAGCCAAGGATTGACTCCCATCATTGAAATCATCTGATTTTTGCCAAATTTAGCTTGCCTAAACTGAGGCAGTTTACCTTGCAAAATCGGGGGAAGATAGAGGCCAAAAGACAGCTCCATGGATAGCAAGGCACTGGCTCTGCTCCATGAGGCAACTGTAGAAGATATGGGTGCTGGCCCTCAGCTGACAATGGTACCAGTGATAACAAAGATCCCAAAGCTTAGGATTTACTTCAAAGACAGAAGGCAGAAAAAAAGGACCTTCGCTGTAATGTTTTAAAGCCTGTGTGCAGTTTCTTTCCTCACAGGGAATGGTGTTTGGCTTTGCCAGTGCTGCAATTTGGATGACCCAATAGCTGTAATGCCATGGAGAACTGGTGAAATTAGGCGCTTACGGCACTCTCTGTTATAGGAAAATAAAATCAGATAAGAGAGTCAGATGGGGGTAGAATATTCAGTGAAGTTCCTGGCATTAACTACTGAGGCTAGGTAGCACAGCTCTGTGAGTAGGAGTATGTTTTGTACTGGGCTTTTGAAATAGATCTAAATCTTTTGCCTTTTGACATTTCACCCACCAGGTAGGTTGTCTCAGAACGTTAAAATAAGTGCCTAGAATATGGGTGGGAATAGGATGATCTGTCTGCAAAGCAAACTAAATAAAATTTCCCTCACACCTAGACCTTGGCAATACCTCTGACAACAAACCAACACGAATACATTACTGGTATCTTCAGCCAAGATTTTGTGACAGGGTCTCAATCCCTTTTACAGTCTTAATCCATTGATGCCAATGTTGCAACTCACAAGCAACTTCAGCTCTTTAAATTCTTGACATTATTGTTTGCAGGCTTGAGGTGAAAAAGATCTGTTTTTTTTGTTTGTTTTGTTTTGTTTTGTTTTGTTTATTTTTTGTTTTTTGTTTTTTTTTTTATTAAACCTGTGGGGGAAAAAAAAACAGTAGATTGATTTTATATTAGAGCATTTTTGCTATTAATTTTACATATCGAAGCACATCAGAAAATGTATAACTTTCTTGGATCTTAAGTACTGAAGTTTTACATTTATTGAATAGGTGACAGTGAATGTTCTTAAAGGGGGACTGCATTTAAGTTATCATGACTTGTAAAAAGAAGACACTAAAAACAATAGCCTTTTTGAAGATTGTAGTATTTATTGTGTTTCTATATGTAGCTTGTCCTTGATGGGAAGGAAAATACCCAGTTGCTATCTAAATTGCATTTGTATGTGGCTAGCTATTTTTAGGACTGTTTACTGTGGCTTAACCCTGAAGCATACCAGGTAAGCCATAGGTAAGGGGAAGCGTAAAACCAGACTGGCATTAAGTGATAGGTAAAAGTATTCAAAATATTTGAAGCAGTGGAAAAGTAATTTGAAATGTATGAAACAAGAATCACTGTGGAAAAAAAAAAAAAAAAAAGGAAAGAAAAAGGAAAATATATGGAAGATAAATCTTTTTTTTTCAGGATGCATGCTTGACATTGGCAAGTATTAGAGATTTAAAGAGCTTTTTTATGTCCTACACAATGTGATGCACACTCCCTGAGAAACCCCCCATGCTGTCGGATGGAAGGGTAATGCATTTCTCTGTCCCATGCCATACCCAGCCTTCCTGTTCCAGTGCTCACAGAAACTGCAGAGACTGGTCGTGGGTTTTGTGACAGGGACAGCTCACTTCACATTAGGTCTTTTCCGTGCTCTCACTCTCTATTGTTCTTATCTAAGGTCTTATTTCAGACGGTGAAAGTCTGTGTGAATAGTTCTTCTTGTTCTGGGGACAGGAAGGGAAGACTGGACATAAATTGCTTATTTCAGATTTGTTTAAGATTTAGCTAATTCAGCTCTAACGACTCTTATCCCTTACTCAGAAAGCAGGTTTAAACTGGATTAACCTGAGGGGTGCACGTAAAGTTGAACTGGACACCCCATTTTTCAGAGCTTTCATCTAGGATGTGGGAGAACTGGGTTTAATTCCTTGCTCTGCATGACATCCAATTATTTATGCAAAGTGGGGCAGCTCCAACAGGAGAGATTGAGAGAACCCAGCAGGTCAATAACACAACGGTTGGAGAATTTGTGCTGATATGGGAGACCAAAGTTAAGTCCCCACTCAATTACATTCCATCTTCTGCCTCCTGGGTGAGCACCGTATCCCCTGACTGCTGGTTGTGCTGCAGAGCCCTTGACGCAACTTCTATCAACAGAATAGGATTCATTTAAGGTCATGCACTTTTCCTGACCAAAGTATTTCACTGGAAAGTTTCTGGTCTGTTATTCTTGATAGGAAAGACATGTCCCTGATGACTTTCTCTTGAACTGACTTTTCAAACGCAAGTATCTTTGACTGTCGTGCTTACCAAGCACTGTTTTGGCACATGGTATGAAAAGTGATGTTCTCTTATTCTTGCATATCCAATATTTGCTTCATTCAGAGAAATATGTGAGTATCGACTGGTAAAACACAATAAAACATGGGGATTTCACTCATGAGGAGACAATTTTCCATGGACTTATTGTGAAGTCTGTGGGAATTTAATGGATTGGTTCAAAATATATAATATGTGCACTTTTGAGCACTAAGATAAATGAGAGTTATTAGAAGAACCAAGCAGGGAATATAAAGCACTGACACAGGTAGCTGGCCATGGTCACACAACACAGAAGTTGTTTATTGGGAAATATCCCTTGTCTGCCTTCTGCTTGATAAAGAATCATTTATTCTTCCAAGACAAAATCTAAGGTCAAAAGAAATAATGAATATTGGAGGACCTGGAACTGGGGAAGGGCGTATTGCAGCAAGTGGCTCTAGATGTAACTGAGTAGGAACTTATTATTACATTGTCATTGGTGATTAAACAGAGCAAATATGAGCATGAAATGCTCAAATTGTTTGAATAGCAAAATTACCTTGTGTTTAATTATGGCAGAGATGTGTGTAAACACAGCACACTGATTGCTAGGGATGTTGTCTGAGCCATTATTATAACTTAATACTATGAAAATTAAACTTGAATCTAAATGACTTTTCTATTGTGGTTCATTTTTTCTTACCATTTAAAATGTTTCCAAAGACCTTGCTGGGGGTCTGTTTAGCCCACTTGCATGGCAGCATAGTTGTAGTAGGGCCATAAAACGACGTCAGCATTCCTGTGCCCACAGCTGCTGTGCTGTGTTTTAAATTTTTTATGTGGTATTGGCTGGACAAGGAGAGATAGTGGAAAAATAAAAAGAGAAAATGTGACTTGCATTTGCTGTTTGTTTGTCTGACAATTTATGAGCCAGTCAAAGGCTAAGCTATAGTTCCACTATCCTTCCAAGATCTCCAGCAGTTTATTTTCAGCAGAATTTCTGACCAGGTGTTCATAATGTTATCATGCAACTTCAGGTGCAGCTTTAAAACTATTTACAGAGTTTATTCATCTGTGCAGGAGTGACTTGAATCTGCAGTCTGTAACAAGGAATTTCCAAAGATTACATTCAAATTGCTGGAGTAGGTTCTTTCCACTTTTAGTAGTGGCAGCATATGGGCCTATATGCTGATTTTTGTTTCTAATTCTGTTTCTACCTATAAGGCAATGTCAAATGTCTTAAAAGCTTTGAAAGCACTTTTAGAAGTCTTATTACTTTTTAGCCCTAAGTTCCCTTTTCCTTAAAAGTTACAAACAGAATAAACTTGGAGTTGCTGTTTTCCCGCATGAAAGAAAGAATAAAGTAAACCCAGGTTTCGGTATTGCTAAACTTTAAGTTTTAAAGGCCTCTAAATTAGAAAACAGATTAGGTTTCCTCACAACATTAGCTCTTGCCATCACAAAATGAGATTCAATTGAAGTGTAGCAGGTAAGTGAACTTGAACAGGCATTTTGTCAAGGCTGGGATTTCTGTTAAGCGAGGGGTACAGACTTCCCACGTTGGCACAGTCAGTGGCTATTCTGCTGCCATTTTGCCCTCTTATTGTATATTTTCTATAATATTCTCCACAATCACAATGTTATTGATGAAATACACAAACTGTAGAGACCTTCATCTCTACATACTAGAGACTCTCAGAATGACAAAATAGTTGAATCCGGGGCTGGGAATCCTCTGGAGATTGCCCAGAGCAACTGCTGTGCTCAGAGCAGGGCCAGCTGGAGTAGATCGCTCCTGTCACCAGCTGGGCTTTGGGTAGCTCTGAGGCAGGAGACTTCACAAACTCTCTGGGCAGTGGGGGCCAGTGCTTGACCACCTTTACAGTAAAACAAACAAAAAATCTTATGTTTAAATTAAATCTCCTGTACGTCAGTTAGTGCCTGTGACCTCTTGCCATATCACTGGGAGTAGCACATCAATTAGACCCCCTCACCTGCCAGGGTGCTCTCGGCCTCCATAGCGGTTACAAGAGATTGTGATTGAAGTCCTTCTTGATTCAAAGCACAGACCTGAAGTTCAGTTCCACCCTTCCCAGAAGGCTGCCCTGACTGCTGGCTTGTTCAGACTGGCTGCATGGAGGTGGGTGGCATCTCGATGCAGTGTTGCAGTTTGTGTGTAGGACTTCACTGGGACAGAACCCCGTATCTTTGCATTTCAACTTGTTCCACTCTGATGAAAAGTCAGTCTCTCAATAGGCTTTAGAATATTTTATAATTTATATTTAAATGGATTGTTCAAATATTTGATTTCTTGACTCTGGATGGTTTTATAGCACAAACAAGCATGCTCTTTCCTTATTTCACATACGATTTAGTGTTCAGTAATTTATATTTAAATTTGTATTTAATTATACTGAGATATATTCTCCTTAATGATTTTTCACAGCCTTTTTCTAATACTGATCCAAGTTCTACCAACATGCATTCAGAAACATTCCTCAGGAAAGGAGCAAACAGGTTTTTATCCTAACCTATCATGAAGTTCATATTCTAGCCTTCTAAAATATTAGAGATAACAATTAGTTCTGCATTTCTATGCAATATTGAGGTAGCTGGGACTTTGCAGTTGTTTGAGAAGTTGTCCTTCAGCTTTTTGCAGTTCCACCTTGTCAACATGGTTCCACATCTGCTGACATCTTTGTCTGTATAGGACATAAAATGAGAAACAAGGGATTTATCCCTTTCCTTCTACATATTCTTGAGAGCTTTTTCTTGTACAATTCTTGTCAGCAGAATTTTCTTTTCTGTGGTCTCAGCATTGTCAAATATGTTTTATTTCAGAGTCTCAGCCATATTATTTTTCCTCTCTTCTTGTATTTTTTAATTGCTTGCTATTTCTGTCATGCTTCAACTTTCAAGAGTTTGGGGATGACTTGTACATTCAATTAAATAATAGGATAAGTTCAGGTCAGTCTACCATGACTTGCAACAACTTCAATTTATGAACTGGTTGCTAGTTAAACATTTCTGCTTCTTCCTTAGGAAAAAACAACAACAAGCAAAAAAAAAGTTGGAAAAAAAGAAAACAAGCAATAGCTATTATATTAATGTCTTTCATGAGGATTGGCAGCTGTTGGGATGGAGGACTGTGCCCTGCACATAAGCTAGAAATCCTGCAGTGTAAGTTCTTGAGAGCAACCCATTGTTAAAATTATTCACCATAGAAATAAAATGTTCACATTTGTCAATGTAATATGAAAACTTTGTTTATCTTTCTTAATAGGTTCCATTTCCAAATTCCATCTTGCTAAAGGCACTTCCTTCCCAGATCCGAACATCCTGATTCTATACTTAAAATAATCAGGTTAGAGTGTTCACTGACAGTCACTGTAAAAATTCAGTCTCTTCCTCCTGCATCAGTAAGCCTTTGGCATTCCCTGAACAGAAAAGCATCTGATATGTAATTATTTCTTATTTCTCATGTCCTGAAATATTTCTGTGTTTCAGGATTTGAAATGCTTCCCGTCTCTTTTCTGTCTCTACTCAGTAGATTGTTGTTCAGTTGAATGGCTCCTTAAATCTGATTTTGTGACTCAAATTATTGGTTCTGTCAGTTTTATTTATATGTAGTTCCAGCTAGATACATCAAAGCAGCTCCAGCTGTGTTTTCCTTCTTGGTAGGTTCTCTCAGCGTTAATGATTTCCTCTAAAGCATTAGTTTAACACAAGCTGTCATACAGCTTGAGTTACAAAATGGATGCATAGGATCAGGCAGTCATTTTGCTTCCTTCCCTAAAAGACTAGGAGTGTACCAGCAGACTCTGAGCCAAGACCTCCAGCATGGTATGTATCTTCCCATCTTTATCCTGGAGAGAGTATGTCTTTTTATTGGTGTAATTACAGCAAAAGTTAAGCTGGTTACTGCAATCTTCATTGAAAAGGAGTGTGCTGTAATGGTGGAGTTGGTGATAAGATGTTTTCTCTGCACTGTTATGTAAAGGTGACCTAGAAATGGTTTCCATGGCAGTAGGATGTGCTACGTGCTGTCGATGGCAGGGCTCGGAGGAGGCCCTGGAGGACTATTAGGTTTAAAATCTGAGCACATTCAGGAGTGTCTTTCAAATGACTCTCAAAACCGGGTGACATTTTCGGGTGACTATCAATCCTTTGGTAGATGAGTTGGTTGTGTGTCTCAGCCCAGGGCATGACAGATGTTTGTTCATAAGTAATTAGCAGCCATCCTGACTGCTCCTGTTGTCCCCAGAGCTGGTTAGAGCTGCAGTGCTTGACAAGAGAGAAGTGCTGCTGCATGTGCTAGACTAGCACTGTGAATGTATAGTGAACTTTGTTCTCCAGGTTAGTTTAAACACACACACAGAGAAAGAGAGAGTCCCTCCCCTTGTTATTGCATATTCTTTATTCTAAAAATCATGTTTTTGGGGTCTAAATTGTATGTTTAGGTCAGCTTGTCTCACCCTCCATGTATTTTCTCTTTTTCCCCTCTTTTTTTGCTAACTTTCAGAGCTAAAAATGCTTGATGATCTACTGAACATGAGCTTTATCAGAGTACTTTTTTTCAACTTGTAGTTGCAAAAAAATCAATAATAGTCAGCAAAACCAGAACTCTAAAACAACAAAACTTTCTTCAAGTGCAGAAATTGTCCCCAACTATAATAGGACACACACTGAGCTCTAGTGACCTTTTTGCTTTGCAGTGAGGATGTGGGTGAAACCACTTGAGTGCTGATAATTTTTCAATGTCATCCTACAGCCCTTGTTTACTCCTTGACAGAGATAAGTTAGCTCATAGTTCTTTGAGGCAGAATCATAAAATAGTCATTTATAGTGTAATTTGTATTGTGCTCTCAAAAGTACTATTCATACAAAACCCCACAGAGAATAGAGTATTTGAATGAGGTTTTGAAGCCTATCCCCTCTCACTTGGATAAATCTGCCTGGCATGCAGGGGTGCTGCTGCTGAGCCCCCGCAATAGGTCTGTAGGGAAGATATGCCCTCAGCAGAGACATTGCTCATTGGCCTTATCTCATTAGTATGTTTCTACATCGTGTGTTAAATTAAGTGTTTCATAAGCCTGACATATGCTGAGCTCACTGAGTAAGGTGTGATCTGAGAAATTTGGTAGCCAGCTTTAGATCAGCTGGTACAGGCTGTCTTTTGGTAGCAGCAGCCCTGTGGTGCTTTCAGCCTGGTTGCATACCTTGCACTGCTTACCCTCTGCTATTTTCTCACAAATGTCTCTATCCCTGTAGTTCTCACAGAGTGGGCCTTGGATGGCTGGAACCTGTTTACAAAAGAGCCAAAAAAAGTAGAATGAAAACCTAACAGGAACTCTAAAAATCCCAGCCCTTTGAAAGTAAGGTGTAATTCAGGAAATAGGGATGATTTCCAATTGAATTTCACGCTCAGAAACACACTCTATTGCTTTTTTATTATGCAGAATTACACATAAAATTATTAATCAAATAAGGTAATGTAAATATTAAAGGATTGAATGTCTTTAAAATCCATGGCATTATAAATCTAAGAGAGACCCTTTGGCTGGTAATGCGATGTGGCACACGTGCTGGGAATGTTCATTGTCATTCTCATACCTAGCAATTCCATTTCATGCTGCACTGTTTGAAAGCATTCCCTTCTTCTTAGCAGTTTGATGAAAACAAACAAACAAAAAAAGAAATCTAAACAGTCTTTCAGCATCGAAATATACCACGTAGTAGATTAATGGACTGTATCATAAAGGATAGAAAATTTAATTTCAGCAAATTCAGCAAACACAGGCCAATGCCAAGGATTTTTTTTTCTTCCAAAAATGTGCACAAATACCAGCAAACTTTTAGAGTAGCTCTGGCTAGAGACTGGGGACTGCCACACTGACTTGGTGCAGAAGTTTTGTAAATCAGGGTCAAAGCTGCCACATGGCTGCAGATAGAGGTTCAGAGAAAATAAATTGGACAGTTATTGAACAACCTTTATATATCAGGTGGAATTTTGTACACTAATAGTTAATACCTTGTATAAAGTAAAAAATAAAAAATATAATAATAATGTGAAGAGGAAACTCTGCTTGTGCTAGGAGTGTTGCAGACCCTCAGGTTCTCTCAGGTAGCGTTGTGCCAAACTGTAAATGAGAAGGGCACTGGGAGAAGACAGTAGTTTGAGAAGGAGTCAGATCAGAAGGGTTGTTTTGTGGGAACACTGTGGAGATCAGTGGAGGAAATACCCCAGCTTCGTTCTTAGGGCCAAGTTTCATTTTCAGCATAAATTGTACCAGATACATGATGGTAGCTGCTAAGAAAGTGAGGCCGATCACAGTTTGTGGAGCTCTGCTAAGGCTAATGAAGTGCAAACATGCTACGTGAGCAGAGTCGGTGAGAACTAACCCACCAGGCCTGGGGGACGTGTGAGCAGGGCAGAGGGCCCAGTCCTGCTGCCGTGTGAGCAGCACCTGCCCGGAGACTCGCAGGAGCGAGGGTTGGGAGTGCTGAGAGCTCTGCTGGCAGCTCTCCGAAGGAAAGACTGCAAACCTGTGTTAAAGTACAAATCTGGGCACCTGAGGGTTTACTGCTCCGCAGATAGTGGTGAAGAAGGAATAGAAAGAAAGGCCATATGGAAAGGTGACAAAGAGTAACTTTTCCTCTGGGGTGACTTAATTAGGGAGTCCCAGCAGATGTAACTGGGAGGAAACAAACTGTCCTTCCTGTAAGAACAGAATTATTATCTGGTGTTAAAAATAAAATACATTAAAATAAAATAAAGCAAAAAAAAAAAAAAAACCTTCTAGAATTTGGAATGAGCATGCTGGGGAGAGGATAAGATCTCAAGCATGGTGTAAGGCCAGAGTTCAACCACAATGCCTTGAAACCAGCATAATTAAGTTTCTTTATCCCTTTTGTAGATGCCCATGGGCTTTTTAACTGAAAATCAGAGCAGTGTGCTTCTCTTCTGCAGACAAGACCTAAGTGACCCCCACCAGAACGGTACAGCAGGGCTCTGCTCTCATCTGGTAACTTGGCACATGTGCTCCCCCAACATGATTTGCTGACTGGCCGAAGAAGCACTGGGAAGGCACGCTCCGATGGGCTTGGGCTTCTTAAGCAGTTTTAGGAGGGCAATCACACTTGCTGTGTTTACTGCACATGCACTCTCCCTGTGATCTTTTACTTTACTGATACGTCAACATGGAAGCAAAGGGTCATTTCTTACTTTGTGGTAAGCATACAATGAAAAAAAGTGTTTGCAGAGATGTGGGGTGCTGGGTTTGTGGTTGTACCCTTTGAATGGAGGGCTCAGTGTGCGCTGTTATCTCTTCAGTTTTTGCCATACAGGGAAGTTTGTTTTACAAAATGTGTTCCCTGTAACATGAAGTACTGCTTTGTGCAAATCTAACACCAAGTTTGTGCTTGGTGGGCAATTGCATGGTATGTTACTGTGAGGACTAGTCAAAGGAGGAGTTTTTTAATGCAGTCAACACTGGGGGTAATAACTGCTTCTCCGTTATTGTTTGAAATACAGTGAAGCTATTAAGGAGACTTGGTCGGGTGTTTCTGTTAGCTGCTTATTTGGGAAAAATTCCAATACTCAAAAAGGCAAGGTTTATCTATTTATTTAATAACAAGTAGCTGAAATCCACTGTAGTCACTAGACTGAAGGAACTAGGGTCTACAGAAAACAGAGGGATTTGGGTTTGCTTCCCAAGATTACTGTGCAGTCTCATTTGAATGGGTTCCAAATAATAGATCAAACTGTTGAAGCCTACCTGCTTTTGAGGCAGAGCTAGAAATTTCTCAATTACATTGATTTAAAGTCACTTTATACAGCTTCATATTAAATATTTATCAGCCACAGCTACACTGAGGCTACAGTATAAAACAAAGGAGGTCTTTCAAAGTACAATGCCTTGCTCTGCCTCTGATTTCCAGCAAGGATTTGACTGAAGGCTGCCTCTTGATCCATCCTGAAGATCCATTTTTCTCACACAAATACTGCAAGTCTGACTTCCTTCACATTAATTGCTCTTTGAAGTTAAAATAAACATCTTTTTTTGGATGCACCTGGATTGCTGCCACACTGAAACATTCTCTTCAGTTACGCCAAAACAAAGCAAAACAAAACACACAAAAAAAAAACACCAATCCAATTCAAAAGATTAATCAGGATATGCTGATGTATCAAAAATCATTCTGATATAGCCATTTTGTAAAGAAATACAAATGTTAGTAACTAACTAATTTAACAAGGTATGGGCTTTTTTTTTTTTTTTTTTTTTTTTTTTTTTTTTTCCTTATATCAGTTAAATATTTATTTATTCACAAAAGCTTCCTTTTACCTCAGCTGTTTGCTTCTCCCTTAACAGCAGCTCAGGTTGCCAGTGACATGTTCCAGTTTCCAAATGCAGCTCAACTGCAGCTTGGGTAAGCTGGGCACTGCTCCCTCAGATTCCATTGCTCCTCCCCTGCTTTGTCATTAGCACGGCACTCTACTTAAGTTTAGATTTCCAGAAATATATTAGAAGTAGAAATTCAGTGATGAAAAAGATACTAAAAATACACAGTTAGCATAGCTCTGTTAAGGCATACATAAGTGTATATAATACGAGCTGACATTTATGTGTATATCTGGAGTGGATGCAGTAAGTAATATTGATTTGAGTGTTGAAAGAATCCTGCAGTACATGAAGGTAGCCATCATCAGCATGTACTTGCATTACAAACCTATTCCTGAGGTGCCCCTACTGCCAAATATACACATAGATCATGCTTATTTAATGATTTGCTGACATTTTCTCTCTTTATATGTTCCTGGAAAAGTCCAAGAGAGCTGCACAAAGGCAGATACTTGTTCTTGATTTGGGAGAAAATGAACTCCAGCAGGGAACTGCGCTCTCATTTTAACCTTTATTTGTTGCACATTTAGTGTATGGTTTTTGTAGCATAAGTCTGGTATAAACTAAGTAATAGTATCTTATGCTTAGTATTATGTTAGTATTGTACTTAGTATTAGTATACGTTTTCTTTCTTACAGAGTGAATATTGCACTAAATCTGTCTGTCATGTCTAACTTATCTATATGAAAAATCTACATTAAAAATATATATCTATTTTTTAATCTTCTATTAAACCAGAAAAAATCCTGGGTAAAACTCTGTTGACTAGAGTCTGTTCCACTGCTTGCAAAACATCTTTATTCCCCCTCTAAAATGAAATGAAAATATATATTATAGACTTTTGAGTTTCCAGATGCTAAGTCATGTAGTGCAATTTTGGATGGAGGCATGTAAAACATATATAACATTTTCTGAATAAAAGGGAATAGAAATCCTCTTCCTCCCCAGATTGGATTGTAGTAAGGATCTTTTTCTAGTAAGAAATCCATTTTCATGGAACAAAATCATACATGCACAGTTCTGAATTGTCTGGTCTTATTTCATTGCTGGCAAATCATTTCACATTCTTAAAAGCTCCCCAGTGCATCTTTTTAATAACATAAATCCATCTGGATGATTTCAGAACTCTGCTCCTTCAGTTTCTGTGTTTGATAGTTGAATGAAACAGTGAAAGCATCTGGGAAGCAGCCCATGGTTTTTTATTTTTGCCTCCAGGAATTATTCTGTTGCTGATTAAGATGTTACGTGGCACCATGATTAGGCCCAGTGTTTTACTTCAGTGTGTTTGCAAGTGGGGCCCAGCTTTGTGTCCAGTTGCACTGAGGGAAAGCCAGTGAGAGAAGTCAGGTACTGCACATGGCGTTTGCTAATGCAGCAATGGCAGCTGTTGCAAAGTGAATTTGTCAGTCCTTCCCTGGGAGGAAGGTTGCATTGTACCTTTTCCAAGAAGTGAAATGTAAATTTTAATATAAAATCCAAACCTATAATTGGCAAAGGCTCTTGCAGATTTCTAAGGCATCTCTATAATTGCAAATATAAAATTCAGCAGAGCAATAACAAATCTATCTTTAAATAAGATGAATAATTGAATCACATATACAGACGCACGCACATACATTTTATACATGAGTCCTTAAAGCGTTCACTACTGGCATAGAGCCGTGCCTATGTTTATAATGCACTCACTTTGTTACCTGTATGTTAGAGAAGCAGTTTACTCGCCAGTGAATACATAGGCTGCCTTTTGCTTTTGAGCAGAGCTATCACAAAAGCTAGAAATTGTGCCCAGGCAGCATGTAACCGGGGCTGTAAATCTACACAGGTCAGGTCGGAGTATTTGGCTTATTTGGCTAACCAGTACAGTCCCAGGGCCGTGCAAGGATGGTTAGGCTGCTGTCAGACGGGCATTGCTGCGTAATGCTCACGTAACCTGAAAGCTTGTGCACGTCAGGGCGGGCTGCTGTCAGCTGAGGAACTGGCGCCCCTCCTGGAAGCAGCATACCTTTGACAGCCTGGCTTAATTATTCTATTGCTCTTCTCCATTACTGAGCTCCTTTGAAGTGGACAAGCCTCAGTCATCCATCGCGTGGTGAGTGAATGAGGGCCGGCATTCAGCTCGTCGTGCAGGCTGCAGCTGGCAGTGCCGCTCAGCATGAGATGACCAGTGGGTTGGACAAGGACTGGCAACTCTGCGCCTTCTCCAGGGGCTGGCTTCGTAAGAGTTCACAGGCTGTCAGCTCCTGGTAGAGAGTATCTAGGACTTCAAATAGGTGGGCTTTTCCTTTTAAAATAAAATCGCAAATGTTATAATTTGAACAAAGACAGAAATTTGCAGTTTAACAATCATAACATGAGCTCTCTTCTCCATAGGTGCCATTGCAAGTAATTAACATAAAATGCCTAAATGTTGAGAACAAATAATGAATTTATTTTCCTGTAAAAATGAGAGTAGAACTGGGTACAAGGCCTGTTTTCCTTACTGTTTCTTTTGCTTCATTCACTACCTATTGAGTTCTCACATACATGTGTACCAAAGATTACTTCATATCACAACAAAAAATTGCTAATTCAACCATTCCCTTGCTTAGTTTTGTCAAACAGGAAGAAAATGATTGATTACAAAGACTTAAGAAAGCTGCTTACTTCACATCAAGTTCACAGCCAGCAAATTAAAAGCAGAGAAGATGAACAGTTTATGGCAATGGTGATGCAGAATGGTCAGGCAGTTTACAAAGCTACTTTACTATTTAACTCCTTGGTGATGTTTTAGGAAGCTGACGTGTGTTGCGGTTACTGCAGGAGGTAATTTGTTTCAGCAGCATCACTTGGAGTCAGTGTTCTCCACAGTATAAGTACTAGCACTGCCTGGCATCATGTGTATTCTAACAGGCTCCTTTTCTCTTGTTTTTGACAAGAAAGTATCTGACTCATAGGTCAGGCATAGTTTCTCTCTGTGCTGGTGTCTTGGAGCCAATAAAGGTCTTTCTTTGCCCTCTTTTCCCTTGCTTTGCAGCCATGCTGGAACAGCACAGCGTAGCTTTGGGCTGCCTGTGCCCTCAGTTGCTGCACACTAATAACAACAAGGCTTTGGAACAGGAAAAACCAGAATGGTTTGAATGTTATTCTTTCTAAATCACTGTTATTAATATTCTCCAAAACCAAGCCCTCAGGCCACATCTGCTCTTCTATAATCTTGTATTTGAATGTGGTCTGCTATTAAAAGCACCTATAAGCCCTGTTCTTGGCCTGGTACAGGATGTTCATTTCTTGAAGGTAAGTACAAATGCTCTGCTAATAGGAACAAAGTAATCAAATCTAAACCTCCAGGCTGTGATCCCTCTTTGGTTCCTACAGAGGCAGCTCTGGCACACTGGACCATTGTCAAGGGAGAGGAGATTGCAAGTTTAATTTTCATAAGGGGAATGTGAAAGGTTATTATTAGAAGAGTGCAAGGTTGAACAAGTTCCTTTACAGAAATATTGTTTGTGTTGCAGAAGAGGAATACAACATACACCAGGACAGTAACTTGATAAATAGGTGGCTTGCATTCTCAGTGACATGTTTTTGTATCAATGAAGCCCTACAGACAAAAGTAGGGTACTGAATCGTTCCCCTAATGCCAGATTCTAATTAAAATCTAGCTAAAGAAGCCCTGGATGTTTTTATTTCTGAAGTGTTGCAGGCTAGAAAGCATCACTTTCTATTGGTAATCTTGTTGTATAGTACTTCTTTCTCTCCATCCTGTCCCCCAGTATTTGAAATATTTTTCCTACTAGTTTGTTCATTATCTAGTCTTTTTCCCTTTAACTTTTCATGATTCTTGGTCTTAATATATGATTTCCTTTCTTACCGTGCTGGGGGTCACGGCAGGATTCCAAAGTGCTCAGCAGGATTTTCCCCAAGGCTCGTTTAGATATGTTCTTCAAAAAATAAAACAATATTATGGCACAGGTATGTTCTTCACCAGTTTAAATGTATGCAAACAAAATCTATGCACAATGTATTTGCATTTGAAAACAGAAAGAAAACAAAACCCAATCCTGGTAACCCAAGACCCTATATTGGCTGATGTGGCTTTATTTTCAAATTTTTAACATAGATTCTGCTCAAATAACAGCAGTTTGTAGAGGGTCCCAGTTGCTCAGTGTGTCTGTAACAAGAGAACCTGTAGTTACTCAGTGGAAAATACAGTTTTCCAAAGCTTGTGCCTAAACAAATCTAGATGGCAAGAAGTATAAGTAGGGCAAGCATGATGAAAGCTTGTTCAGGTCTCTGCTAAGCCTGTGCTGAAAGATAAATGGGCACATTTTGTGGTGTTACCTCAGGAGGGGGCTTCTCAGACCCATCTGGGGTCCATTGGGTTCCATTTTAGGTGCAGCCAAATTAGAAGAGATTGTATATACCATGCAGCAGGCCCACTCTTAGCTATATATTTAGATGTAATAAATACCATCCAGAGAGGGCTGTAAAACTGCTTCGGGTTTGGATGTTCTGTTTCAGTGGGAGTTTTATATCAGAGATCTGTGGGGATGTTCCATAACGCCTCTGGAAAACAAACACTCTTAATTTGCTGTCTAGACACTAATGCATGCTTTCTGGGAGATGGTCGTGCAATCAGTTTAATTAGCACTTTGAGGCCCTGTATCTGTAGGGAGAGGATGTTCTGGTTATAACTTGCAGAAAGGGAAATGGGTGGAGGCCACTGGGAAGCAGCTGAGGCACCAGGCAGCAGCTCAGCAGCTCTGCCTTGCTCACTGCTGCCTCTCGCCCGCCTCCTGCTCCCCTGCCCCCGGGGGGGCACAGTGGAAAGCAGTTTGTGGTGGGCTGGGTTTATGAATGACCTCTGCAACACCTTGTGAGGTTTTCATAGTCCTGACAAAGTGCTTTTGCCTTTGGACAGCCATTGCTTTGCAGTAGATTCTGTTGCAAATTACATACTTGGGGTATTTCTAACATGAAGGTGAATACACTGGTGAAATGACACTTAAAACCACAGTTACGGTTGAATAGGCTTTCTCTTGCCTGAAGTATATCCCGTTAGGGATTTAGGGGATCCTTGCTAAACTCTGCTGGGAATGCTGGGAATTCCCTTGCTCGTGACAGCGTCACTGCCTGTGTCTGTGCTATGGAGGCTGGCAGCTTTCTGTGGCGTTTCCAGCAGTGCTTGGCATTACGTGCTACCATCACGGAGACACGGCACTTGGGGTGAGGGACTGTCTCCTGAGCAGAGACGATGTGTGATAGTGTGACTGACCAGGGAAAGACATGCTGAAATCTTGACACAGAAGTTTGTTACGCTTGCTGCCAGTCAGAGTCTTTCCCAGCTTAATCCTGCACTGATCATTATTGATGCATGTGTCAGACTTCCGATGTGAAAGCAGAATTTCCACATCAAGTGCTAAAACAAGTTACCAAATTAGCAGATATTGCACTTGTTCCCTCAAGTCATCAGTGGAACATGAGCACACTTCAAACAGAGCAAAGTGAGCATCTGAGGAAGCATTCTCATCTCACACAGATTAGGCAAAGCTTAGCTGAAAATTGAGGAGAATCCTGAGTCATTACCGGAGAAATCAGCTCCCAGCAGTGCAGCCTGGCTCCCAGCATCCAGCATGTCCTGCAGATTACCCAATTAGCCTGTCTTTTGGCCACCCTGTTCCATTATCAGTCCCCAAGCAGGAGATTTAACCTTATTTTCTAAAGGACTGCTATACTGGCCGTGTACTTCTGGGATGTTATTGTATCAGCTCTTGTAAATCCATGTTTGGATTATTAATTGCGTAAGAAGCTTCTCACAGAAAAATACCTTATTTAGGGTATATTCCCCTATAGGAAGGGTATTTTGCTTTTAATACTGACTCAATGCTGCTGCAGGATGCCGTTAAAGGTTCCCAGCTTTTTTATCCTTATTATTTTGTTGCACCCCTCTTTCTGTTTGCACAAGGAGAAGGCGGACTCTTGTCCATCTGTGAAACGCTGACTGTGGGCTCAGCCTGGGTCTTTGAGCTCGGCAGGTACTGGGAGGCAGTGCCTTGCAAGGGCAGGGTGCCTCTGGCAGCTGCTGCTGACTGCAGGCGCTGTACAAAAGGCAGGGCCTGAGCCTCGGCTCCGTGTCCTGGTATCATGGCCATGCTAGCCCTCCTGGTGCTGCCTGTGATGGGAGGTGTGCCCCGTAGTTTTCTACATCTTCGACTAGAAAAATGGTACCTTAAAGCGTGTGAGACTTTATCATCTTACTGAAATAAGAGACTGCAGCGTTAACTCTAAATTTTAGCCCAATTCCTGCCTGGGCAGCTGTTTTCTCCCTACTTCTATATTATACTTCGTGTACCATACTGAAGAGCACTGTGTTGCTGCTGCATTTCCCCACCTCTCTGACTGCATAGCCTGGCCTCTGTGCCCCGCTGCAGCCCCTCTGCTGCCGTGAGGGAGGTCGTGCTGCCATCGCCCCGTGCCGTGCCAGGGTGCGTTCCCAGCACCGCCCTGTGGCCTCTGTGAGAAGGGGGGGAGAGGCTGGATCGCTGGGCTGTGAAGACAAGTGGTACCATGGCAGGGAACAGGAACTGGAGAGGTACCACATGGGGAACCTCTCCACCCCAACCCCCTGCAGCAGCACCAGCTGTGTGCACCCGAAATTGGAAGTGCCAGCTTTGAGTTCTGTGACCATGAGCAGATAATTCATTTTCTGGGGAAAGGCTCGCTTACAGGGCTTTGCAATAAATAAATATAAAGAGAGCCTTATTCGAAGTCTTCATGAAAATGTCATGTTGTAGCCCAGCTACTCTTGGATTTGTATGATGTGAGCATACAAACTATGCTGTGAAACAGCACATGAAGAATGCTGCCTACATCTAAAACTTGGTAAATTGACATAAAATCAATTTACAATTTGAGTACAATTTGACAGCAAAAAGTATCTTCAAGAAGGAAAAATAATCTTCTAGAATCTTTCTGATTACTAGCACTTTTGTTTTCCTTGTTTCCTCCAACTTTTTATTTGGAAGATAACGAGACCTTCAAGATCTAGATCCAAGGAGATCTCTAGGCTTCTTTTGTAAAGTTATCCATGGGGACTTGAAAGTTTTCTGCAATTGCTGGGCAGTTCCAAGCGCAAACACACGTAAAAATGTTTCTTGGTGTAAAGGACTTTGCACTGAATGAATGTATAAACACCATTTGGGGTTTGGAAAGGACACTGTCAAAAACAGTCCTAAGTCACTGCTTTGTCATACCAAGTCTCGAAGCTGTTGAAGAAGCTGCAAAACATCCATGAGCTTTTCTTCCACCAGCGACAGCCTAACTCTCTCAGTCTCCAACATCTGTAGCTCCATCTTCAGCATTTCGGTCTCCTCCACCTTTTGCTGCAGTTCAGTCAGCAACGGGCCTTTCATCTGGATAATGACACAGGGCATTAAGAGCACTCGAGCTTTTCACTTTCTTGTTGAACAATTGCAAAGCTCAGTTTTCCTCTCTATCTGGTAAATGTCAGTTCCCTCCAGAAAATTATCTTGAAAAGTACATTTCTTTAACGTACTATATAAAGCAAAGAATCAATAGTTGCCAGGAAGTGCATGCTTCACGCTCACACATAATGGCAGTTCACTCAACACTGGGTACAAGCAGATCGTTCAGAAATGTTAAGTACTAGCAGTCCTCTCTACTTTTCTAACCCATTGCACCCCTGTATTCCTCTATAGAACATAACTGTTCTATACAGAACTGTGTGTCCTCAGCAATGTTACCGTATTTTTGTCTTGCAGCTCTACATATCAATCATCCGTGTATTTGCTGAAACAAGAAGGTAATTAGCTATTTCTTCTAAGCTGTTTTTTTGTTTGTTTGGTTTCTTTTTAAGTTTTACAGAATGATCTGTAAGATTCTGGTTCTGCCCAATACTGGCCTGCTTGCTTGCTGAAGCACTGGTTTGCAGCTAAGCACAAAAAGGCCCAGATTCACCAAGATCTGAAGACTACAGAAATTCTAGGCAGGAGCGATCTCCTCATACTTCTGAAGCTGAACTGACCCACTTGGTTTTCTTAGACCTACCTGTGGAAGAATGTTAAGAATGTGAAATGTTGCTTTTGTTTCCATACTATGCTTAAGTGACTGATGCTGTACTAGAAAGCTGCCACACCATTTGCAAAAGTGTCTTTGCTTGTCACAGACCCAGGCCTGTTGCTGATACATGACTAAGTAGCTAAAAAGAGCATGAAAAGCATCCTCTGGAAAATGTATCACATATATATATATATACATATATATATATATATTAATTTTGGATCTTCGTGAGCACTGACAGATTTCCATTTTATTAATAAACTTCATTTCTCATTCTGTGCCCAGCATTCTGAAATGTTACCCTTTTTTGCAATTTCTTGTTGAAAACAAAATGTAAATATATTTATTTGTATTACACTGGAAACCAAAATTATGTTGGGTAGATGAGAATTTCACTGGCTCTGTTAGGCCCTTTTTGTTGTTTTCTTTTATCTTTATTGCAGTTTTATTTAGTTTTAGAGAGAACTGATCTAGAGAACTGCAGTCCTTAGTATATGTGGTATTTAATAGATTTTATTTTTGGAAATCTGTATCCTAGTGCATTTTTAATACATGTATATGGGAAGGAGTTTCAGTTCCTTAAAACAGAAATGTCATCAGAGTGGAAAAAGAAAATAAACCTTGATCCACATTGAACCTTCTAGAAGGTTGTTTTAGTTTCTGACAGAGCTAAAAGTATGTATTAATTCCCCCACCATATGGAAACTGTCATTACATTAACTCTCCTTGAGCTTTGCTCTGTGAGGCTTTCTGGCTCCTCTGAGCTGTCCAACAGCTACAAAAGCGTGGACCACTGAATCTGCTCCATCTGCCAGTGATTTCAGCATCCCTGCCTGAACGCTCCTTTTAGATGAATAAGGTAATGTTTTCCTGTATGTGGAGCCACCTTTGTTAGCACCACTGCGGCAGCAGTCCAGCTGAGGCAAACAACTGCTCCAGGGGCTGCGTGAGGTCTGCAGATAATTAACCATGGGGTCGCCTCTGTTACACTGCAGAATGCCTCCGCATCGTAAATGCCACCCACCAGAGAGATGTACGGAACACAGGCAGCACTTCTGCTCCCCTGCACAGCTGAAGCAGTGTCAGACCAAATAACAGAGGAAAAAAGGTCATTATTTTTATGTCTAAAATGGACTTTCCCAACATGCAGTTAGACAGATGCTCATGGAAATTCATAACCGGTGCCCATCTATCCTGGTCCTGCACCCTGTCCCTGTGCCCACAATGTCACGCGGCTGCTGCTTTTAGCTGCTGCTTCGGTCATGTTGGCAGAGCCACCGACATCGCAAAGCTGCACAGAGCCTCCTCTGTCCTCTGCTGGCTGCTCCTGAAATGCTGCAGGCTGAGCAGCAGGTCTCCTACACAGGCGTGAATAGAGAGGCACTAACTTGGCTCTTCAGTGTGCGTGCCACTTGAGTTCCCCATCGCTGGCTGCTGTCATGACCAGCTGCTCAGTTTTTACAGAGAGCACAGGCAATATGCTTAGCTGAGAGCACCCCTGGCGGTATCTGGCTGTAGCATTTGTTGCTGCTGCTGCCTCTTTTCTTCTTCATTTTGACTGCTCCTACAAATCCCTTTTTGTTTGTATTTCCTAGGCTACGGCAAGTAGCAAACCACTTCCCACAGCAGCTGTACTATAATAGTCCCTGTCATATGGAAGGATGCTAGCTTCTGGATACCTTCATATTTACATACATTTATATGTATGAACATGGAAGATCTTTCTTTTTTTTTTTTCTTTTTTTTTTTTTCTATTCTTCTCATCTGACTGTGCTTTAAGGCAGTGTCTCAGTGTAGCATTAAAGCATTCTCCCAGATGGATTTCCTGAGACTGGTTACATCTAGCACCTGTTCGTACCTTAACATTTGCAAATAAGCTAATGACAATAGTTCAGCATGACCTATTTTTAAAACATGGATAATGAGGAGGGATGGTCAGTAGTTAGGCCACAGGGCTCAGAGGAGTGGACTATGTTCTTAGCTCTGCCCAGTCCCTCAGCATAGCCTGATTTGGGATCTGTGAAATGGAAACACTGCCTTCCTACACATTAGTATTGAGAGTAAGGGAGTTGCTGATAGGCAGCCCTCTTATAACAGGGGGGATGCCAAGGGGAAAATCTGGGCTCTGGAGTAAAGTGCACAAAAACATCTAGGACAATGAATAATTAGTATCAAAGTAATTAGTATAAAAGTCCCTTAAGGATGTAAGAGAAAAACACTCTATTGTGTTTTCTACAGAAGTGAAGGAGGAGCTCATTTTAGAGTCTTGTTTACAAGCAGTGACGCTGAGAAACTTTTTCAGAACAGGAAGAAAACAGTATCAGGACTCTGGCACTGAGTGCTGAACCGTGCTGCACAAATTGTCTTAGATCAATTCACCCTCAGAGGAATGGAGGGTGGCAAACGTAGCACCAGTTTGTAATAGATGCCGCAGAGGTGTTCTGAGGAACACCAAACCACCTGAGGAGTTCCAGCAATGCTGTCAGGCAAATTGATAGAAATTGTAATGGAGAAAGGACTTGGTGAACACATGGACGAACGTAGTGAAGAATCTATTCAATTTCTTTGAGAGCATCTCTGATTATGTGTGGAGAGTGTTAATTCAGCTGACAGAATGTATTTTGAATGTGCATAAAGCTTTGGTAAGATGCAGAGACAAAGACTCATAAAATGTAACTGCCACAGGACAGTAGTGCAGATCCTGCAGATCCTGGACCTACAGCTGGTTAAAAGAGGGGGCAGAGCACAGCGTGACTGATAGGCAGGCAGGCAGCACTGAAGGGTGAGTTTTCACAGGGAAGGGAGATAATCCTTAGGGTCTGGATTAAGACCTAGTCATCATTTTCAGAAATGATTTTTAGAAAGGGTGAATGTCAAAATGTTGAAGTTTGCTGTCAATACAATTTTGGGGGGGGTAATCAAAATTAGACCTGCCTGTGAAGAATTATAACTGGATTGCACAAGACTGAATAACTGGGCAATAATAGAGCAGATGAAATTGTTGCTAATGCAGAATAAGGTATGTTGGAAAAGGGCACGTCATATCTATGCAGTGATTATGACTGCAGCTCAACAAGGAGATCGGATCTAGGAGAGCAGTAATCTCTGGGAAATAGCTCCATGGTCAGCAGAGATCAAAACGATACCTGCTAGACTCTACTAGAAAAGGAACTGGGGACAAAACAGAAATTACAATTACACCATGATGAGTTTACATTTGAATTCTAAGTACATTTTCAGCTCTTCTCATTCAAAAAGAGTAACAGAGCTTGAAAAGTATTTTAGAATAAAGAATAAAGCAGAATAACAGAAGTAACTGTTTCTATACCAAGAGAGCTGAAGCAGAGTGACTATAAGTGAGGCAGTATTTCTGGAGTAAGAGCCTGTAAACTTTTGTCCCAAGCAAAAGAACTGAGTGACAGTGGATGGTCAGGCAACAGATTTAAAGCAAACAAAAGCAAATCCTCAAAACCTGTTCCTCTGTAACCAGTTTGTGGGAGTTCTTGCCCTGAGATACCAAAACATTGCTAACTAAAGGAATGGGAAACTCATGTTAAACCCATGTTAAATAGCTCCAGTGCTGACCATTAAAGGCGATGGTCTCTATGCAATGTCCAGTTCAAGATGTATCTACCCGTCTTTTATTGGAAACCAGGTGAGTAGTACCAAGAGGAAAGTTCTCTGGACTGCTTCTCATTCCTTTTCTCTGAGTAACAGCTGCTTGTTGTCATCAAGCACGTGATATTAGGATGAACTTTTCGTCTGACCCTGCGTGACAGGTCATGAACTAGTTGTCTTTAATTAAGCTGAGAGTTTGTATGTGAGTTTTTATAGAAAACGATAATCATTTCTTTGCAACACTACACTTGGCAGCATCTTGCTTTGTTTTTAGAATTTGCTCATGCTTTCTCCATCTTTTATCCCCCAGTCCTGACATCTTCCTCCTCCTCTCTTCAGTAGAAAGTATTTTTAAATGTTCAGTTTTTGGAAAGCAGAACTTTCAAGACATAAAAAATTTCACAGCTGTTTTATCCCCTGGTTTTACAGTCTTAGATGAAATCAATTAGTAAATCAGTATTTGAGACTGTTGCTTTTCACTTGCCTGCTGGGTTTGTTACTTGTTAGCTTTGTTGACGTCTCATCTTTCAGCACTGAGCAAGTCCAGACAGAAGCATAAAGGGTAACGTATAAAGTACATTTGTCAGGTCATCAGAGAAAGTATTCTTGGTAGTTTATTAAACCAATAGACTTATTTACAAGTTAGAGAAAGAGTAAATTTCTCAATCTTTCAATTTGTTTGATGTTGATTACGAAAACAGTCACCCTTTTGAAAGGAATCACTTGCTACTTGTCTGTTTTGCAGCAAATAGAAATACCAAACACTGCACATGCAATATAAATAGTAGGTAAATAAAAGTAAGGGAGGATAAGAATAAATTTCTATCAGGCTCAAAAGGATTCATCTTTCTGATTTTAAATTCACCTTGCAGTCAATTGGCACTCTATCTTCTTCTGTAGAAAGATTGGCAGCATTTAGATCTATGGCCATCAATGGATGACGTTTGCAGTATTTAAGCGGTAATATCACACAAGACTACTAGGATACTGCACTGAGACTTTTAACTACTGTAGTTTTAACCCCTGCTGAAGCAAAGATGAGCATGCTGCTAAACCTGAGAACTATTTTTTTCATTAAAAATATCTTGGTTTAATCCTCAGAACCAACCAAAGTAAACCGGATGATTTCCTCTTAAGGACTGCAAAATGATGAGCAACTGGGGGGATTTCTCAAAGAGTTGTTGCAGGGGCTGGAGGTCTTAGGACCTGAGGAGCGTGCCATCCAGAGCTGAGGAACCAAAGTTGTACGTTACAACCCTAGAGTTAGCGTGTGTGGCAGCTCTTTGGTCAGCAATAGTACCAATCCCAAACATGGCATCAGTGAATGCCCTCAGCCATTAAAATAAAGGGTGGTGTTTCAAGAGCCTGGGTTTGACTGCAGCTGGTGCACATCTCACCCTCCAAATAAACAAAGGTTCAGGCAGGAGCCACACTGGCAGTGCAGGTGTTACAGGAAAGTGTGGTGTGGTTTTGCTAACACATTCATGGCACAGTGAGAAATACCAGCGACAGAACATGGGAAGGCCCGAACAAAAATACACGTAAATGCATATGGATGTAGCTGTAGCCACTTCAAGTTGCATAAATAACTCCTTCACACTATGCTTGGCACCTGTTACCTCTTCCATGTTTGTTTCCAGTTTTTTCACTTCATTTCCCTTAAGCTCCAGCTGCTCTGTCAGCTGTGTGATTCTCTCCTCCAGCTCTGCAGGGGCTGCCTCAGAGCCATCAGCATCCGTGATCTCCAAGTAGGACATCAACTTCTTCTGCAGTTTTTCGTCACATCTATGTATATATGGGAAGAAAAAAAAGTTCATATCACTCATAATGTTTATGTTAAAAAATAAAACAAAGCCTGCTTTCCCACCAAACTTTTGTCAGCAGAGATAATAATTTGGTGTCCCAGCTGATGCTGATTAGGATTAAGTGTGGGTATTTAAGCCATTGCTTCCCACCTGCTGTAAAGGCTGGGCCTGCTGATGTTGCCAGGTAGAATTACAGCTTATATTACACAGAAGTCATGATGCCCTCAGGTCATGAAGAAATATTCTCAAAGGGCTCAGGTAGCATTTGTTTCAGAAACATACCCGCTGCCACAGCAAGGGAGCTTGGTCAGTATTTTCTTCACCTGGGCCGCCTGGGATTGCTGGTCTCCTGCCCACTTCTCCTCCTCTTCATCAGAGGCAGCCTGGCCCTCCACAGAGCGGAACAGCTGGTCATCTGCTTGAGAAATCAACAGCCACTCAGCACCCAAACAGCCACCCTGATGTGCTGCAGCTGTGCTGATTGAAACCAGTGAGACCCAGAAAGCACCAGGTGAGCTTTTAAACTCCCCAGTGAAACATCACCTGTGGAAAGGGGGCTCTGAATCTAGGGCAGGGTAGTCTCAGGAAAGGTAATTTTTTTTTTTTTTTTTTTTTTTTTTTATAAAGAACCTTGAACATCTCAGCACCTTCTTGCAGTTAATGTAGAGCTGTTTTCTTTATTTTCGTTTAACTTAGTCAAATGCAAGGATAAGTGTGAAGGAACAACGTATTATTAGCACAATTGTTCTTCATGTATGCAATTGAATATACACTTTTCAACAGGAATAAGAAACTCCTGTACTGTGTTAGGGCTTTTTGTGTAGTCACTGAACCAGCCAAACATGCATTCAGAGTTCAGAAATTTAATTTTAATACTCTCTGATTCATTCACTTACTGTGCTTTGAAGGGATGCTGGTTTTTACATAGAACTGTATTATTAGACCTAGAGGTATCTCATGCTTAGTTTTACCTGTCTACTGTAAACCTCACATCTCCTCATGTGCTAAGTAAGAGGTCATCTGGCTAATGCAGAATAATTTACAATATTCCTTTGATGCAATGACTCTTCTGCTCTAAAGAATTAATATTTATTAATTTTTACCTAAAGATTTTATAAATAAATTTGTACCTAGATTTATATATATAGCTTATCTAGGTTTATCCCAAATGTGCACACAGTTTTGCAGTCATTCAATTTTGCAGTTTCTTTTCTTTTCTGTGTAACTAATCCTTTTTTCTATTTGCATTTGATGGAACGCTTCTTCCCATTTTAAGATTGAAAAAACTCCCCACAGTTAATATGTTTGAGTAATTTGTGCTAAAAAGCTGTTTGAACTTGAAATATGGGTAACATAGATTAGACATGGGATCTGTCTTTGAGCTGGCAAAAGTGCTTGATTGAATAACGTATTTGTGAAAGTAGCTCAATTTTGTAAGTCTAACCAAATGCAGAACATGCTGCAAAGTAAACTATATTTAAATATCATTATTTTTTTAATTCCTGAGCATCTGTTTGTCAGCTCTGTTCAATAAATACACAAAATCAAATTTTATGTCAGTATATATAGTTCTCTAGTCTGTAGTAAAGATGTGTTGTTACTTACAGTTAATGTCAGGTAACTTTTTTGGTCTCCTTTGAATGAGATCTCAAAAATTCATTGAAGGTAAGTCAGTTTTACTGAACATACTTAGCAGTCGCTCAAGAATGGTCAAGAAAACCAAAGGGAGAGAAGGTGTTTGGCTTCTAAGATAACTATTGTAATGCCTCTCATCGTTAAAGCAGCTAAATGATCCACCAAAAGTTGTCATTGCTTTGAAAGCTCTAGTACCAGTGAATTGTAGTCTAGGTCATTTTAAATTAGAGCTAGTCCAGGCAAACTCTGTGACTTTAGAAGAATTTCAAAGAATGCTTCATGCAGTCCCATGAGAAATCAGAAGTGAGTGATGCTATGCCAGTGGTTAGGGCTCCATGTGCAAAGCAGGTTGGATCTCTTCAGAGCTGTGAAGCAGCCAGAATGTTTCCAAAGATTGTCATTGTACAGAATATCAACTGCAAATGGTTTCTTTGGAAATGACTTCAGCTGAACTTATGAGTTTTGTATTAAACAAATGACAACAACAAAAACTTTGTATTCTTAAGACAGGAAAAATGTTTTGGTATGGTGAATATAAAACAAACAACAAAAATCCACAGTTGTTCTGAACCTTAGCTCTGTATGTGGGGAAGTAGAAGTAAAGTAGTATGTAGTATGTGGGGAAGAAGAAGTAAAGAAGAAGTAAAAAACTGAGATTTTAACCCCTTATTTATTTATTTATTTAACCCCTTATTAATATCTGGGGTTTCAAGATGTATTAAGACATATATTAGCAGCTTTGGTGGACTAATATCTATATTATTTTTCTTCTGAGGATCTTACAAATCAGTGAGGAAATAAAATATTTGGATACTAGGCTTAATACCGTTTTCAGAAATCCCAGCTCCGCCAGTGGGAGATCTTCGATCTTGCTGCACAACGGATGAGCAATATCTTCCATCTGCTGAAGCTGCTGCATCCTTCTGCTCTGGGCTGCTCCCTGAGGGAAGCTGAAACTTCACAAATCCTGATCTGGAAAAGAAAGGTAAAATAAAGTGGACTTGAACCAAATTTGAAAGGAAACAAAAAAGAAAGATGAATGTGCATGGTGTAGCATATAATAGAAATTGTTTAGGCGTGCCACAAAAGAACAGGGTCATTTACCTTCTGTGCCTGTGAAATCAAACTGCCAAGGGCTGCCTTTCATTGGTTTTGCTGAGAATCAAAGGAAGGTAGATTTTCTTCTTAGAGTTAAGTAATAAGAACTAAATATTACTAGCTTTTAGTTCATCTCAAAGACATCTGGACAATATATGTGGAAACGGTGTAGTCTGGCCATGTCTCTCGGAGTCTCTCTGTTTTCAGCTGACAGTGTTGGAGTGCGTGCTAACTTCTTACCATGGACACAGCTATAGCTAGGGTAGCATGTCCTGCATCCTGTCACCTAGGGCAGTGTTCAGATTTACAAGTATCAGGCTACTTGCCTGGTTCAGCATTGAACCAAGCTTCAGTTTAGTCTAAAGAACAGTATTAAAGACTTTTTGTGGCCCCTTTACATGGTTTGTCATGTTCTAGGATGCAAGAAGAGGACGGCCCTAATAGCCAGCGGTGTTGTGTTTCACAGCTTCAAACGCCACATACATATTGACTTACTGGTTTTCATACTGCCCTTATGAGGCATTTAAGTACACCTCTTATTTTACAGACGTAAAAATACAAAGCTTATGGTCTGTGTTCACAGAGAGAGATAGGAAACTTGGCTCTGTTTATTTCAGTGAGACCAAGGTTTCAGAATTACTTTGTTTTCAAGACCAAATCAAGACCTTTTACCAAGATTATGTAGTTAATTCAAAAACAAAGATTAGTATTCAGTACTTCTGTCTTTGAATTCTCTGCTCAGTTATTTATAACAAAAGACATCAGGGAGATGTCTTTTAGGTGGTTTAGGTCTAAGTTTCCCAAGTGCTGTTTTTACTGGAAAGTCAAAAAGAATGATATGTGAATGGAGTCTTGCACCTGCAAACCGGTGAGCACTGTGCTTCTGAATTACTAACGATCTCATTTGAAATCGCGTATTTTTTTTTTCTTGAGAGGAATATAGTATTCTCCATTTCTTAAAGGAAACAATTTTCAAGATGTGGTACTCAGATTAAAAAAGAAAGATTGCAAAATACTTTGATATCAGCTACATTAGAGATGAGTAGAATTATTTTTGGATTAAAAAAAAAATCTGATGAATTCAAGTCCTTAAACTTGTCCATCAAAACTATTTTTTAAAAAAAGTAATTTAACTCAATGTGAAGGACAATGATTGTTCAGACTGAGGAATTGATAGTTACCTAAATGGAGAGCATTGGGGCAGTACTTGTGATGAAATTTGAAGTAACGTGTATTGGAGGAATAATCTAGAGTGTATTTTCATGTAGTTGAGTTTTAAATGTTTTTATCCAATCAAGAAGATGACCCAGGCATCTAAGAGTTAAAGAACATTCTGTGTAGTAAAATGGAGAATTTTGCTGTACATGAAGCAAAGTTTAACAAGTGTACTCACATAGATTCAATTTATTTTCTAAAATAAAATAAAATAAAATATCCTGTATTGGAAAGAATGGAAATGGAATGTGAGATGACCATAATGTGAAGTACATGTGAATTTCTCTCTTCTCATTGCAGGACATTTGGTTTGGTTCAGTTTGGCTTTCCTACCTATGCTTTCTTATAAATATACTGGAAGACAGCATTGGTATTTTAGACAAAATAGTTTGCAATATAGGAGACAAAGGAAATTATTTTTACATATAAAACAGTAAAAAAAAAAAAAAAAAAAAAAAATTGTATCTCAGTTTCATTAAGTATAACAGTGAATTAATTTTTAGCATTCATTTTTTCACTGTATATATGTAACTTTATTCCATAAAATGTTAGGGAAATTAGAGCTATGAAGGTTTTATAAAATCAGACACTTGTAATTAAAAAAAAAAACCCTCACATTGGATAAATGGAAAATTGGAGTATCAGTCCCCATATGTAAAATTTATATCAACTATTTTCAGAGCTAGGAATAAGCAACCTCTCAGGTATGGAGCTAAATGAACAGGATTCAGTCCATTACAAGATCTTGTACTTTTCACATGTATGCTGTATGTGAAGTACTAGTGTACTTCATACAGAGTGTTTTTCCTTTGCTTTCCTGTTTACTTTCAGTAGTTACATCAGGATATTTTCCCACTTAGACCGTATAATAGCATGATTATATTGTTTTCCCTGTAGGAGCCATCATATAGTTCACAAAGAATCTACATGCAGAAGAAAGCAAACCAATTTCAGGGGCTTTACAGTAAATTAATCTCCTTCTGAACTCTTCCTAAGATTAGTTTTGGTTTGATGAGTATTTGTTGCACTTAACACAGTAAATATTCATCAACATAAAATGAGAGTTAAAACACTTGGGAAATTGATTCTACTGAAACAAGTTGCATAATACCATTTTGTACAAATCTTCTAAATGCTTCCTGCCAGTAAATTCAACTACTGCTAGAAAGGGGACTTTAGATGTAGTAATAGAAGAGCTGGTGCCAAGTTCGAGATAAGTATTGCTAAGAGCTTTTGTTTAATCTAACACAGCTGCTCTCAGTTCCTGAAGAACCACACCAATATTAGTTTCCTTGGTGTTTCTGAAAGTATATGTGCACTAAGTGAATATGATCGATCATGATTTATTTTTTTAAATGTCAGTGTTTCAAAAATCTGTAGGGACACAAAGTGAGGCAAACCTTGCATAGGAATCATCACTGCTCTTTACTGCCTCAGGTAGCACTGACTGCATGAAAATTAATGATGTATTTTGTTTACAGTTTGTGCCATTACTTAGCAACAGTTGGATTTCCTGTTCAGTCAAAGGAAACAGCAGCTCTGGCATTAAGCCTGGCTTCATTTAGCTTGCATTAGTTCTGGCGGAATCATATGGTGGCCTCCAAAGCTACCTTACGCAGCAAGCTTGGGCATTCAAAACGGAAGCTCCTGAGATCTCTGCAGAGTTTTGCTGTGCTTCAGTGTTCTGGACAGTACTGTGGAATGGAGTATTTCCTTTAAAAAGGATATCACATCTTATTTTTCTGAAATGCGGTACTTTTTCTTCATTTTTAAAGAAAACTAATTTGGGTCCTTATACTCAGTAGGATTTGTTTACAGTTTCTGATGTCTATCCAGTATTCGGTGGATTGTTCTTTTAAACTTGAGCAATGGCGTAAGTTACACCTGCGTGGATTTTAGAGATTTCTAGAGTTAGGTTGCATATTATAGCAATACTGAGATTTCATTGAATTCTAACTGTAGTTTCAAAGTTGGTTAAGGTTTCAACCCATAAAAAGACTGAGAATATTCAAGTATCATTAAAATCTTCTCTATTAACAGTGGGTTAGTGCTGTAATGTTTAATTTGATCTGTTGATGGTGGTATTAATGTCTTACACCTGGCAACCTGTTTCTTGCAGTCCAAATAACATTGAGAAGCTCAGTTTAAAAAAATAAAATAAAATTTTAAGTCCTTCCCATAAAATTCAGTGCACTCTGGCAGGACTTAAAATAATAGACTGTATCCACTTGGACAAGATTCAGAACAGGCCTAAAGAGTGCTTTTACCTCTCTGTAGGTCTTATAAGAGAACTTAAAATTAGTTGATCAGGTCCAAAGCACAAACTGTGATTATTCATTCTATAGTAATTTTCCTGAGAGGAAGTCATCAGCGCTCTTTGATTGTGGGGAAATTAAGGGGGTCATTCAGATGGTGTGTTTTGTTAGGTCTTCCCACTCAATATATGATTAAAGACAGCCATATCATTCCTCCATTCCTCTCTAGAGATATTCATCTGGGAAACTGGGGGCGGGGGGAGGGGGGGGAGGAATTTTGAGCAAGAGTTTTCAGACCCAGGTGCTCCAGAACTAAGATCTTAGTGCTGGCACAGGCTCTGCCATTTGCATCAAATCACATTGTGCCTTGGTTTCTCCAACAGGAATACAGTGAAATTATAATTCGTTATGCACTAAAGGGCACAAATTAAACCTTGATTTCTAGAACCAAACATAGCAAGTACAATTATTTCAAGGTATCTGAAAATGGGACATATTTTAAACATATATGAAGGAACATATGGCCAGACAAGCTGGAATTCCAGAGCTCTTCTGTGCCAGATAAAAATGAAGGAAAAATGCAAGCAGCAAGATGAGTAAATATGGATGTTTTTAAAAGCAAGCAAATACACGCACCCAACACCAAAGAGACTTTGTTTGCAGAGCTACAATACTTAATGTCAAGGATCTGTTGGAAATAAATACACTGGAAATTTGTAGTTTTGGTATGCTTTGGAGGGGGAGTTGCTGTTACTGCTCACATAAAGGGGAAGCATGCCGTTCATTTATAAGTAGAAACTGAATATGAGCTGGATCAAAGAAGGTTCTCATCTGAGACTGGGCACAGAAGAGTTAGCTGAGTAAATGGACAATAGTAGTGAATCTTTGCTGTCTATTGGAATAAAGGTTGTGTGTGTGTCTATGTATACATACATACATGTATATATATAAACAATTTTGCATGGACATAGGATCCCACATTAACTTTGGAGAATGTTTCAAGAAGACAGTAAATTTCTCTGGCTGGATTCTAACAATTTTGGTTTTGACTTAAAAGCAGATGGAAACCAACCAGAACAGAAGGTTGCTTCATGCTTCTCAGTTCTCATTGCTGGAGTACCCAGCAATTCATCATCCCAAAGTGAGGTGGTGGAGGCATGAATGGAGGCATAGTGATGCTTTTTGGTGGTGGAACACTGAAACACCCTGATCTCCTGATTTCTCATCAAGTCCTTTAACCACTAGGTCATTTTTTCCTATCTGGGAGCTTTTTATTGTTCAGCAAAATTTAGTGCCCAATCCAGACTCCTAATTTTGAACTGGCAGAAACTTCAGGATTTAAAGACGAGCATAATGAAACATGCCAACTGTCATGCCTTCACTGTCACGGGAGGTTCTTAGAAGGGGAATCTCCACTCATTCTTAACCATAGATTTAATTCTTTTCTCATTAGTATTCATACAACATATAATGAGTCTTCATAAATGAGAGGAGTGAATAAACAGCACGTTTGCTTAGGGCAAAGATCAGAGGGGAAGTAGTTCGGAAGATGCCTGGGAAGCATCTGTGCGCGGTGCAGTGTGGCGACGTTTCCGTGGTGACAGGCCAGCAGCCCACATGCATTTTCAAGCCTTTGTGCTGAGAATAATGGGCAGCTCCAGAGAGGGAAAATCAAGAGTGGAGAGTTGGAAAGTACTGGACCTTAACGTAACGTCCGTGACTAATTGGCTTTTAATTGGTACTCCTGTTATTGTTATGGAAACTTCAAACTGCAGCAAAAACCACCTGCTTCTGGGGATGAACAAGTCTTTAACTTCTAGAATTCCTGACTAATCATGAAATAACTCTGAGGAATTATTTAGCTTCATGTTTATAGGTCTTTAACTAGTCCCTTTTACAGGCTTATTTAGAGCAGATCAGGCAACTGTGTCAACAAGGTATGTACATGGCCTAAAGTATAGTTAGCCAAGCTAAGCTATACTTCATTTTTAAAGTGGATGACTGGTCTTTTCATCTAAAATCAGGTGTGGTTTTATCTTTGACAGTTTGGGTAAAAATAGTACAGAGTTAGGGAACCTGGAACAGTTTCAATTCTGGCTCATCACCGACAGGGAACTGCAGAGCTCATGGGGTATGCATATTTTGATTTATTTATGACTTCTCATACATCATGTGGGTTAAATCTGTTTTCACAGTGTATTGAAGTGTCTGTAGGCTTACTGAATACATCTGGTTTTGGTTGGCACTTTAAGCTGTGGATCTCTCTTCAACAGAAATCATATTGAAAGAACTTTCTATGAACAGTTTAGGTTTTAAAATGCTTGGTCTGTAAGGCATTAAACATAAAACTTTACAAGTATGAATTTGTTATAAATAATAAAGATAACTAAATATCCCTGATTTGTGCTGAAATAAGAACAAAATTGTAACTTAAGAGCCTCTGCAATGCTGGCTAAAGTTTGGAGAGGTTTCCTGTTATCAGCTGATGACTTTAAATTTCTTGCCAAAATCACTGTCCTCTAGGAAAAATCATCTCACTGATGGCAATGTGTTTTATCACTGAATGTTTCCATCTTCTGCACAGTGCATATAACCAGGCAAATCTGCCACTAGCAGAGGGTAACAGAGTTATTCCTTGCTGTCATGCAGCTCTTCCTGTGATGATTTCAAGCGTTTTTGAGACAAATCAAACTTTTGTGCAGACATAATGGAATTATTGAAAAGAAACATATCTTTTGTTGTCTGTACTGTCCCATTCCAAAGAGCAACTTGTGTAAGCTCAGACTGTTTGAGGGAAGCTGTTTTTTGGAAATCAGCTGCTCTTAGTACAGGTCTTTTATTGTTCATTTGTCAGTTGTTCTCTTGCTATTCCACTACTTACAATCTGAGATCACATTAGAAAACTAGATTTTCTGGGCGGTACGTGGGTGTTTCCCGACACTTTGGGTTCTCAAAGATCCAGATGCCAAGTTCTTCAGTTGCATATTGTTGTCCTATGCCATTTGAGTTGAATTTCTCCCAATCCAAACATTTCTTATGCTGATCTTTCAGGTTTCAGGTAAGCAAGAACAACAGAATTAAAGACATTCCTAAAAGGCCTCATACCTCCCTTGTCTGGAGCAGTGACTGTTCTTAAGAACTCTGAAGTACTGAAAGTGTTCCAGCCCGTAGCCACGAAGAAATATATAAACTTTGCCAACATTTGTGTTTACTTTAGTTTACCTTAAGCAAGATGTCATTATCTGCCAAGAATGAGATCAGGAAGATTGTCCCTTTTGCACTCCTGCTGCTCTCTCTGCTAAAGCTGCTGGCACAGGGGGTGGTGGCTTTGATGCAGGGAAGACCATAGAAGCTGCATAGGCCTGATGGAGTAGCCCAAGATAAATTCAGAAAAAAAAATCATCTCCCTTTCTTTCAGTCTTGTACCCCTAACACCTTGTTCCCATTCTCCATATTCTCATTCCTTATCATAATGTTCATGAGTTGTGCAAGTGCTTGTGCTGCTATGAACAGGATTCCTGAAATAAGGTGTATTAAAGTATCTCCTTCCTCTGACTTTTGGAGACAAGTTTAAAATTTGGATCAACATCCTAAGAGCTGTGTCTTTCAGGAGGTGCAAAAATGCAGGGCTGTGACAGGAGTGAGCAGGCTGGGGAGAGACCTTTCAATCAGGTTTTACTGCTGAAAGATATATGCAGTTGAATTACTCCTTGAACAGGCACAGTGATTAAGGTGAAGATAATATAAAAGTGAAATTACAACAGCTACTTCTCCATGAAGGAGATAGGTAGAGATAGAAAGGCACAGAAAATGATATGTGTAGAAAAAGGTGCTTAAGGGTCAGGCATGCTCCCTGATAAAGTTTGGTATGGTATTCAAGTTCTTGAAGTCTCGCCACTACTCTCCTATCAGTAAATGTTTGGGATAAGCATCCACAATTTAGCTTCTCCTCCCTGACTGCAGGTCAACCTGGAGGATGGTAATTTACTGTGCTGTCAGCTGTTCGGTTATCCTAGAGAAGAAATCTATGCAGAGAATGTGGAGAATCTGACCCTGGTGGTGGAAAACACAGACGTCAGGTAGCCCATGGTGGTGCTATCTGACACAGTCTTATGTTTTAAGCAGATCTGTTATTTTGCTTGTGTGTGTGTGTTGTGTTTTTTTTTTTTTTTCTCTTGGAAAGCTCTTGGTTTACAAGATGTCAGAAGGTTGCCTTAACCCCAGGAGCACATCCATTACGTTATGATTATTTATAAAATCAGTGTCTGCTTTTCCTACGTGACCCTTGGCTCATTCAAGGCAGGGGATAAATGACTTCTATGGATGGACAACAACTGTGAAAAGAAGGAAACTTCTGACAGGAGGTTGCTTTCTCTCCTATTGCAGAGGTGTAAGTAGCAAGTCAGGTGAGACAGGCAGGAACAGAATGGTTAGTGCCATTGTTACAGCAATCAATGCTCCTTTGAAGCTGATTCTATTCCTGCCTCTGCTGGAGACCCTGTGTAATACTAGGCAAATTACTTTAGGCTTTTTACACGTAATTACTGTGTTAGTATGCACAGATAATAATTGGATCCTGATTTTTTTGTCAGTGAAATTTAAGACTATGGGGTATGCAAACTGTATTTGAAACATGGAATCACTGAAGCTATAATTCATGTGTTTTGCTCTAAAGTAGTGGGTACTGTGAACATTTATATGTCAGAGTGAGCACCTAAAATTACCTGAAGACTTCTATGGTAATATTTGTCTATTATCTTATACTGTGATGAGGAACTAGTCATTTGTTTTCAGGGTAGCATTTCAGTCCACTTTCATAGTAAAGATGAATTAAGCATTAAGCAAGACCCACCAAAGCACAAAATGGATGTTTTTATGCATGGATACACACGCATTCTTATATTTATTACAAATAAATGAATAAGGAAGCTGAGTTAAAACTGCACGGACAGATTTCTTCTTGTGACTTGCAGAATACATTCCTTTCAGCTCTGAAATGCAGCCTGAGAGCCGAGTCTCACTGTTTGATATTTCCTTAACCTTGTTTGACTTTGAATCTTAACAATCTTAATAAACTGTTAGTCATTTGGGCTGCTGAATGGAAGATATATTTGATAATTAGGCTAAACAGATGAGGTAATTATGGTGCTCTTATAAATTCTATACCTAGCAAGGAACTATATCATGTGGTGGTAGTTCTGAGTATATATATATAAAGATGAATATGGCTTTCTTGTTCTGCGTGAGGTATTTTATGATTAATCGTTACTGAATTATCCAGGAGAAGCATTCATCACTTTGGAATTATGTCATTCAGATACTGCTGCCCCCTTAAGGAATTCTTTTGTGACAAAATAAAGGAAATGATTTCCAGATGTTGATCCACTGGAATAAAGATCTCTATTGCCACACCCTGCTAGCGAGACAGTGTAAATATCTGAATTTCAGGAGCTTGGATGCACACAACACAAGTTTAATTAAAGCTGGAAAAACTCAAGTATCACTTGTCCTTGATTGAACCATTACAACAATAGCTATTTGCTAAAGCCTCCCCAAAACTTGGAAATCTGAGTGAAAACCTGGATTCAGCTTTCCAACTAGGCATGGAAATGGAGGTCATAGATCCATTACTCCATTTTTCTTATCTTGCATGCAGCTCTGAGTTTCCTTTCCTTTTGTACTGGAGCAATTAATTTAGTATAACTGTAGTTTGTGTTATGCTGGCAGTGTTAGAATTACTCCCCAAACCCACAAGACTCAGTAGAGAGGGTACATTAGGACTTAGGAGCACCAGGCTATGTGCAGGTGCATTAAGAAGACTTCTGCAGTTGGTCCTCACGCAGAAAAGAGGGCCGGATGGTATTGCCCATGGGTGTGGATCCATCCTGCTGGCTGTCACTTCAGCACTTGAATCTGAGCCAGGCTTCATCCTTTAATAGATGTTGCATCTTATGGGTTGCCCTTCCTCAGGTCAACATCCTTCAACCATACTCTCAGCTAGGTTCATAGGACATAGATTATTCTGCCTAGAGTTTGCTGAAGATGCTTTCCTGGCAGTATGTTACAACTCCATTTCAGAGAAGCAGTGCAAGTAAACTTACTTCTTTGTAACCAGGAAGTATTGGTCTGAAATGAGGCTGAAGCCTGTCTGAGAACAAGTTCTCATGCAAGATTTACAGTCCTCTTTGCTTCTAGTCAGACAGACAGTCCCCTCGGTAAAACCTCTTGCTGGACTCTTCTGATATCTCCTTTCAGTCCAGCCCATACAAAAAGCAGTGGAGGCATGTAAAAACAAAAGGCAGTTACATAACTGCACGTAGATGAGTTGTGGATGTGTTCTGCTAAGTCTGTTCTTCCTTCCTCATCTGCAACCCTTAATTTTCAGAATTCTTTTTCTCTCTCTTGGTGTCCTGACTCATATTTTACAGGTTCTTGAAAGCCTACAACCAACAATAGTAACTAAAATATGACAAAATTCTAACACACTGACAGATATAAGAAAGATACTTGATATAAAGCAGATAAACAAGAGCAGCAGAGCTGTGTGCTGTAGATAATTATCTTCTGCCATTGCTTGTATAACAACAACAAAAAAGACCTCACGTATTCCATCACTTAGACATGTACTATTTAATCCCAAAGAATCCTCCTCTTATCTCCCAAGTGCTACAGTGTATGTCAGTAAAGATCAAATATCCTGTGATCCTTTTAGTGTCTGCTAGATAAAGAAAAGTCTTCTTCCTAAGAAGAGTCAGGGAGTCCTTATCAGTAGGGTGGAGATCCTACTGAGTTCAGCTTTTAGAGCTTAAAACATTTGATAAAACATTGTTTTTTCACTTCTGTTTGATGCATGCAAGACTGTACCACCTAAAGTGGTAGAAACTCTGAAGATCTGTATTTACTGGCACGTAAGTTCCTTTGGTTCTTATCTCAGAGCTTTGTAGACTTACAGCCTCATGGGTTTGGAGAGGCAGAAAAGGAAGATGTGCCTTAAGCTGGCTGCAAGTTATTGCTGACTAATTCTTAATAAGCATTTAGGAAAACATCATGTTAATGTACATTAACAGGAGGAGCAGCGACCATCAGCGTTGTATCTCAGATACTTAAGCTCTCATGGGGAAATTACATGCTGTCCTGTGTAGTCGTTTGGTCCCTGCAGGTGCCCCACAAACAGGAGCTGTCCTGTGGTGAATGCTGAGCCCGGAGAGCAAAGGGAGCAGCTGGCCTGAGACCTGAGCATGAAGCTTTGGTGCCAGCAACTTTCTGCTGTGACCGTGGGGAAGTCACAGCTTCCATATTTCTCAGATCCTGTATCAGGAAACAAGAATAACAATTACCTCACCACGTTGTGTTTTCTATCCCACTAATGTTTTCAAAACATCCTTAGATCTTTAGAGAGGGCTATTTCTTTACTAGATACTGTTTAATTATCCAAGCTCCTTCGTATTTGAGCTCTGTGCCTGCTATTCTGATGCTTTTTTTTTGAAACGGTTTTAAGTTTCCTGAAAGCAGCATGCCCATTGCTTCCTTTGAGCTTTCATGTTCGGGTAGGTGACTTGCAAAAAATAACACTGCCTTTACAGTAATCTCCAAATAATTACTTTCCTTCCTAAATGTTTGTAAGTTATTTGCCAGTTCAGAGAGATCTGAAAAGATTGCCTGTTATTCCTGCACTATTAGACACGTTCTGACAACAAATATATCAGCTTCTATGTAGTCTTTTATTGGTTATATAGCTGTATAAGAAATGTGATTAGGAAACAGAAATACCAATGACAGAAATGCAACATAACTGTACACAGCTGCTCCCTCTGTGTAAGAACTGATTTCTGACTTTGCATGTTTAGCACTCTGGCTTGGCTGCATTATCCATGGGTGGATCTCTGCTTATCCCAGTGTAACCTCAACGGATAGATGCATTTCTTCATCTGAGGAACCTCAGGCCAAGTACGCTTGTATTGTATTTATTGTCAAGTTTACTTAAAGGTCATCTAAATTTATATTTACATGATACCTATTCCCACAACTGCAAAGCACTTGAGCGGTTGTGTAATTTCAACCAAATATGTAGTCTCATTGACACAAAACAAACTAAAGTTACAGTTTAATTTCACGGTATCATTTGCAATCCTTACATAATTAGTTATGTTTCTGTAAATGTTTTGCTAAAATTTCATTATTGCCATTTTCAAACAATTGACCTGACCAGGTTGAGGTTATTAGTTAGACAAGTATTCCTCAAGCTTTTGCTTTACAAGCTGTTCTGCAGTTTCTGTGATATGGTTATAAGGCATTAATTTCCATACTGTTCAGCTGTTCAATAACGTAGTATTGGGATTCACATGGGGCATAGGCAATGCTTAGTACTCCTCCAGGAAAAGCTCTCTTCTATCAGTTTATCAGAAATTCAACATAAATTACTACAAATATTTAATGGAGGAAAAAAAGTATGGTGAACTTTTTTGTCTCTTTCAGGAAAAAAATAGATGTCATATATGTAAGATAGGTTAATATGAGTGTATGTCAAAATTCTAGGCTTTATGGATGACTTCAGTAGGCAAAATGTGGAATTTCATGGTACTGTGAGCTAAAATGGTTAAACAAATAGGCTATGGAATAAGCATACATTAAAAGATGCTTAAGAGGTGTAACTTGGGTGTGTGACAAGACAGCAAAGATGGGGACTGAAAATGTGATCATGGTCATATTAGCATTGGTTGAGTCCCTAGAAGCAGACAGTGTTGCTTGAAATGTATAGGTTATTGGCTGGATCTTCAAGGTTTCTCACTTCTTGAAATGTCATTACACTGTTAAGGCTGGTTTTCTGATACTCTCCTCATGTGTGTGGGTTTATAAAAAGTGACTGTTTTCAGACCACAGGACTGGTGCCACATGATGTAAACGATGTTACTTGTGTTTAGATTGTGTCAGTGTAAGGAAATCATGACCCAATCTGTTTGAAATCAGTACACCCTACTGGGATAAAGACTAGATTAATAATGTTTTTATTAGCAAGAGCAAAACCTAGTGTTCTTGTACCTTATCCAGCACTGATATCATATGATTGTGATAATATTCTAAAATTGCATGTAGACCCTTCAGAGCTACCCAGGTGAGACGTGTTCCCTTTTTATTAGGACAAAAGCCCAATGAAATCCTGACAGGAGCCCTTGAGTAGAATTATTTATAATGTAAATGATAAAAGGACTTCCTTTTTGGGGAGAAAGGATCAGGTAGATTTTATTAGTAACTTAAAATAACTGATTTTTTCCTCCCTGTTTTTTCAGCTACATTATAAATGAACAAATAGAAAACTTGATCGAAATAAGAGCTGAGCTGGAAGTTGTATATAGATTATTTAAAAAGGGTATGAAAAGTTGAAACAAATCCACCTTCCATCCTTTCGCAGTGCCTGCTGCTCTGCTTCTCTTTGCAATACGCATACATCCACCAGAACTGCAGTGCTTAAGTCACAAATATCATCAGGTTCTGTGGAGCCTAGAAGACTATCAGAAACCAGAAACACACTAAATTAGGTTGAAATATATTTTCTACTTTTGTTTTGGATTTTCTAGCTCTGCAGTCTGAAAGATTTGTCTAAAGCAAATCAGAGCTACATTAAAGATAATTGAAGTGATGCAAAAATGATTCTGACAGTGATTCAATTTCAGCTGCTGCATACTTAAGGTATTACAGAACTTGCTAACATTACGGTATTTAAAAGGTGCATTATTTAGGTAGGATCTCTAATCATGCAGGACTCAGTGCTACTGTCTTACTATTGAAAAATGTATGGTTGGAAGTGGACGTCACAGACCTTAGTGCAGCACTGCAGTTCTCAAGCAGGAGAGCTAATAAATGAGGTGAAGGAGAGGGGCCAGATGGAATGTGTTGCTAGGAAAATTTTTCGTAGGAAGGTTGGGTAACCATGATTCATGTTTTCCCAGTCAATGTTACTCCAGATTATTTTAACAAAAGGCTTTGGCTTCTTGTTTTTTTTTTTTGGTTTTTTTTTTTTTTTTTTAAAGACAACAGTAGTTAAGTGCAAGGTTTTCCCTTTTATTGGATTCTCCTGCCTGCAGTGCCCTGCTGCATCAGCTAGACGGGGGCTGTTCACATAGACTGGACTGCCAGTTACCTCCGTGGGACGCGGTGCTACTCGCAGCACAGTCAGCCCCTACTTGCAACAGGAGCCCCGTAGTGGGCAAAGACGATTAATTTGGACAGTCTTACAGGTATTTGGAAGCAGATACTTCCTTTTGTTTTCATAGAGTTTCCTCAATAGATTTACACAGGAAAAGAGGGAAATCTGTATGAAAAACAGGAAAGAGTTTTTAGAAGCAGACAACTGTAACACAGCACTAGAAGGAAGACTTAAAATAAATGCAGTTGTTTGAAACCGTAGGTGATACCACTTGTATTATCTTACTGTAAAAACAATGATTAAATTTAACATTACAGGGTTATAGTAAAATAAAAATCCTCGGTATTTACAAAAAAAAATATGGTTAGCCTTTCACTTTAGTTCTTAGTAGATGACTAATATTTAAACTTCTGGGGCCAGGTTTTTATACCATATTTTCTACTTTATTGCCTTGGGCAACTCTTTTGGAAATTTCTCATATGCCTTAGCCTTGGAAGGGATCCCACACTCCTAATGCTGATCCATCTCTCTTGCATCCAATACGAGACCTAATTTTTTCCCCTCAGCTTTTTCACATCCTACAATATAATTTTGTATCCTGGGATTCGTGGCTGTATTATGACAGGTTAGGATGAATTCTGACATGCAGAAATATTTGAAAAAGAAAATCATCTATAGATTTCACATCAAAGTTCCTTCCTGATCCATCCTCAAACTCCCTTAGAGTTCAAATGTCTTGGAGAAGTTGTTCTAACATTTGCTGCAAGCACTGAAAAGGGATAGGGAAGATTTTCTGTAGCTCTCCACCTTAAAAGTTAGGTTTGGCCTTCACAGTGTGGTGTTTGTATATGAGAACATTAGGGATAAAATATTCAGTGCTAATTTAATACATAATAACAACACACAAATGGCTAAAAATGAAAGCAGAATATGTTCCTGAGTTTTATTGACAGATTTTTAGTAACTAAAAGCATCATGTTTCAAGATCTATATGACATAAAGTTCAAAATTTTCACAATCCAAAAGAATTTAACACCTCCCCAAAACAAAACAAAAACCAGACACAAACCCCAGCCTTTTATCCATGCCATTTAGCTGGCAATGCTGCTATTTTAAATATTAAAGCTGTCCTACCTACATACCAGAACTTCATGAAGCATTTCAGGCATGGCATTACACTCCTTAAAATTTCTGTTTGAGTGAAAGAGGCTTTGTAGATCTGAAACAGTCTCATTGAAATCAGAGCAGAAACAGGCCTGATATGCTGCAGTGTTTTCATGTTTCTCTCAGCTCAGTGCCACAACAAAGCCTGCTGTTTTTATTTATGTGTTGGAGTTAAAGCTATTGAACAGACCGGAGTTTGTCTGTACACTTCACACAGAACCTAAAGATACCATTTGTGTTCAGATCTACTACTGCTTTTCTGTAGTGTATCTCTGCAGTGAATGCAGATTTTTCTTGGTTTTGTTCTCTGTAGATGCTTTAAAAAACTAAATAGGGGAAAATCAATACAGTGCCAAGTACCAAGCTTGTGTCATTCATCCTGAATCTTTTAAGTAGACACTTCCTCTCCCTCCAAACCCTCATATATATATATATGACTTATAGTTATTAAAATTATCTTGATTGTACTTATTTCTTGAAGGAACTTGCAACAGTCTTTCATTATATGGTGATTTGTTGCTGTGTAGTGTACCCTGTTGTTCAGTAACAGAGATGCTAATAATCCTCTACCAGCAAATTTTTATACTCTCTGGTGATTAGGCTGGCAATAACAGCTAATGGCAGAATTTAACATGCTCTGCCTGGACTTTTGGTTATAAATTCTTTGAAATAGGGCATGAGTACATAAATGTCATATATCTGGAGGGTCATTAAAGAAAAAGATGCTAGCAGTAAACTAAGCCAGCTGTACATTTATGTCCTTGAAGGATTAACGACAGCAGCTCATGAGTATGCAGAAGTCTGGTTTGCATTAGCAAGGGTTCACTGATTTGCATTAATCCTGGCCAGAACTGGGATATTTAGGATAAATACAGCTTGTTTGCAGGCCCACATCCTACTGGGAATAGAAGTGACCTTAGTTTCAGATGTAAGGGCCACCATTAATGCTTGTTTGAGAAGTGATTGGCTCCAGATTAGATGAAAGGTCTAGGCTGGAGGAGTGAGGTGGGAAAAACATCCCTCCAAAAACTTGTACATAAACTTCATTTTCTAGCAGAAGCATTTGTTTAAAAGTGAGAAGCGAAGCCCTTCATTCTCGGTTCTGTAGTTAAAACTGAAATACATCATTAATAACAGACAGAACGGATATATCACATGCAGATCTAGCTCAGGTGACTTCAAAATCATGTCATGCATGCCTGCCTGAAGCAGCCTTTGGGTGCTTGTACTGGTGATGACAGGAAATATCTTGAGGTGAGATTCCTGGCAGCTGTCTTAAAAAGTGTTATTTAAATACACTCCTCAGAATAATGAGAATTGGGCTTTCTGGGTTCAGAGCAGTAGGAAAGCCATGAAGGCATGTATACAAGTTCCCGGGATCCCTTAAGACCATCGTTTACTTCCTTTCTTAGAAAGGCCATGCTGGATCAAAGGTTACTTCAGCGTGTATCGTTACTGGGTAGCAGAGGTTTTAGCAACATCGTCACTTATGGCAGAACTTCAATGCCTGCTGTTGTTTCCAAAGAGTTTCTTGCATGCAGCCTTTTAATGAAGTCCAGGCACTTTGAATCTGTGGAGGTGTTTCCATTAGTGTATTTTCCAAACTACACTGTGCAAGAATCTAGGAAATAGTTGTTTTTTGTTTGCTAGTCACGTGCAATTTGACATTAATATTCCACTTGATTTTGTTACAACTTTCCTGTTGCTAATGACACTTAGATGTAGGGCTCTGATAGCTGCTGGTAAAACAAGAGCTGCTTGTTCAACATGTCTGCTTTGTGCATGTTGTGCTGGTTATTAGATGGAGAAAACTGGAATATTGTTCAGTGCATCTTACCCTTCCAGTACTGACACGGCAACTCAGTGGAGCCACTCCATCAGATCTGCAAATCTGGGGTCTCTTGCTGCTGGAGCTAACTGTATTTGGTGTCAGTACTGGCACAGAGCCTGCAATGATGCTGTTGCTCCTGGAATAATGAGGCTGTTCCAGCAAATCACAGTCTGAGGGATGTGTGCTACTGGTGTGGACAGGATTTACATGACTGAATCGTGCTAGCATCAGTGATGTCTCGGTGTGTAGAAAATTGTAATTGAATTCTGCTGTTGTACTCTTTTGGCTCAAAACCTGAGAGATCAAGTAAGGCTTTATCTCCTTTCTTCTAGGGCTGCCGCTTCAAAGAAACATAATTTTCCTGTATTTTATATGAACTAGATGCAAAAAATTGTAGCACAAGTTGTGGAAGGACTGAGGACTGTACAATTCTAATACCAGAGACACCCCTGTAACGTGACAGAACTGCTCCCTAAACTTGTGCATTCAGAGTATTTGGGCACCCAAGGTGTCCTTGTTGCTCTGCCCACCATAATGCATGTGAAGCAGACACAAGCTTGTGTAGGAAAAAATGGTGTGATGTTCATAGAGAAGCCCAGAATGATGTGATATTCCTCTTGGCCTGTTTCCTATGGCTTGTTTATGAAGCAAAAAATAGTTGTGTGAGGGACTGAATGGAACTATGGAAGTGTCCCGAAGCAGAGGTTGTTTGTAAAATTGATTTAAGGGCCCAGCTAGCACTGAGATTTTCAGCTGCTACTGAATAAAAATGGTAATCTGAATTCCATACCTTCTTAAACAGAGATAAGCCCACCAATTGGGAGCTTCATAACATCGAATCCAAATTTCCTATCATAAAATGATATTAGTGGCTCCATTTAAGCCTCCTGGAGCCTGACTTAAGTAGTAGTCATGATGTTACATCACTGTCTAATACAATAACAAGTTACAGAAAGCTGGATAAAATGTAAGCCTAACAAGAATTTATTGTTCTTAAACTTCATGGTACTTCACAACAGTGGGCAGACAGGTGACAGCAACTCATGCTGAGCAGACAGACTGCTTCCACTGCTCGAGGCACAATAAAACCCAACTGCGCTTATGTACAGTGGGTGGGAAGGCTCCAGAGGTCTCACAGAAGACTTAAGGAAGAAATCCCATTTACTGTTTCCAAGCTCCAATTGAATTTTAAAGACTGCATCTGAGCACATGGTATCTTGCTTGCAGAACAGTGTTGTTTCTTTTCTTCTTCCCCCACCCCCCCCAAGGGTGGGATTAGTTGGTAGGTTTTGTCAGTTTCTATTAGGAAAATTGGATTTCGAGCTGTAGCTATGGTGCTGCCCTGTTCGGTGCTCTTCCTGTTACCGATCTGTCATCTCGTGACATTATTACAGAAAAAAACATAAGCTCACAAATCTTAACGCATTCGTGAGAGGCCAGCTTGAAAGATACTCTTTCTATGCTTTCTATGCCTTAAAAACCTCCTAAAGATTTTGTTTGTTTGTTTTCTTAATCTGTAAATAGTAAGCATAAAGATCATCCTGTCTCTAGTGGCTGTGTCTTCTGTGGACATGTTTGGATTGCCTCACCTCCTGTGGCTAATGCGTTTGCCACAGGCAGCTGAGAGGTGCCCGTTCTCTTGGCAGTCACTGAACTGCAAGTACCAGCAGGCTCTGAGGACGATTAGCACCTCTCCAAATGATGCCTGATATTCTTTAAGAGATTCTCTAATCCTATGTAAGAAATGCTGAAATCAGAGTAACATCATTTTGAGATGATATATTTGACTTAATTCTTCTACAAGCTGTATAAAAACAGAACAGAAACTTTGAGTGTAATGCCAATACAGATCTCAAACTGCCATCAATCCAGTCTCATCTAGTGCATGGCTTCATTTCCTGAGCAACAACACTGGAATCCAAGTTTAGGTTAGTTTAATTGAATGCTTTTTCTTTACCTATGGGTCTGTGGCCATCTGAAAATTGCTCTAGAACTCAATTTTAACATTAGATATAAAACCTATTAAAATATTTTAGGAAAGCAGTGTATGATGTTATGTATTTATATGTATTTGTCAGCACAGCACCTATAACAATGGGATAAAGTTCTCTAAGCATACAAGAACTCTAAACTGTGGATAATAGATTTGCATCCCTGTGACATATTTTTAATTTTTAAGAATTAAGTTACCAAAAGGGGAAAACTACAGTTCAGCAAAATTGATGAATTATCCTTGGAATTCTTCTAAAGTATTACTCACTTTAAAAAATGTGTATTTTGAAATTCATGCTGGGAGTTCTCCAGAATTCATGGCACGCAGCCTTCCTCAAGGCATACACTGACAGGAACAGATCTTAGATGAGGTATTTCTTGTATTAATTTAATTATCACTTTGTCACACTCCAAATAGAACTGCATCCTTTACTGTGTATGGCCTGTGTTTTCATATCTTCTAGTTTAACAGATACAGTGTCCTCTATAATAACAGATCTCTGAAATAACAAACATTATAATCTGATTTCAAAACATGCAAATATCCTTGGCCACCTTTGTACAGAACAAAGTAATAAGATCTATTATGCAAAGTTTCTTTCTTATCTGTGTACAATGTAATAGTTACTATTCTGGTGATGTGAATTATTTCAATGGCTGAAATAAGTTCAATGGTACAGTTTGAGTGGTCTCAGTATATATTTAACAGAAGCCTAATGGTATTGGAGCAGTACTATTTAAAATTAAATTCATTGTGTTCCTAAGCAGCGATATTAGTCTCAGTTTGGAATTAGTTCTTCACTAAAGAATATTAAAGACAGAAGTGAATTATCAGGTGGTCTGAAGGTGTGCCATGTATTTAATAATTTGTATCAGGTAATCTCATTCAGCTTTGCATTTTATGGGACAGCTATCTGATCCTCTTCCATTTGTGTAGTCAGCCTGTTCTTATATTCTTGTAGGAGCTCTTAAGGGGGAGAGGATTCCCCATTAATGCATTTTAGAACCTCTTTGTTCCTTTTTCAATTAGTTATAATGTTGTATTTCTTCTATTTCTCATTTCTAGTCCAGATAGTCCTGAAATAATCCCTCTTTCAGACCTATAGAACACCATTTTGTCCCCTTGACTGTCTGTGGCAGCATGAGAGAAACCAAGTCAGACATGCAGTTATGGGCAGGTACAGGTGATACATTCACATATGCACGGTGAGTGTAAGGTACTGCAAAGGCCTTTAAATTACTGAAGAGAATCATTACCAACACATACGTATGTGCATAATAAGCAACCAGGAATAAGTGAGAAAATGTCAGCATAGCAATAACAACATGCTAATAGGACAGCTGCAAACAGCACAAAGGCCAAATAAACATATTTCCCTATTTTCCAAGCACATATTCTATTTCTGATAAAGATACAGTATTTTGAAAATGCTCTGCTTGCCCTCAGCTCTTAGACTATGATGATGATCAGTGGGCTGACACTCCTACAAATGATCCTTTCCAATTATTTGGCTACATGCAGGAAAATATTTGCTGTGCCAGCATGGCAGAAACTCTAAGCCTAGATTTTCGGATTAAATTTTGCTGTGTGCATGAACGGATAAAGAGGAGCTTTGCAATATTGGTATGGTTGTCTCCTACACAAAACCTGACAACTCCATTGAATAGTGTATGCTGGTTTCCAGCTCAGTGGGGAACTTCTACGATTTGAATGGAAATGAATTAAGCGATTTGAGACTGGACAATAGGCATCCGTCAAGCCGAGTCTGGAGTGTGAAAGCATGACCTGGAGGCAGGGACTTCTGCTGGGTTTTGTCATAATAGATTTTGGTGGGACTCTTCAGCTATCTAATCCTATATCCTATTCATTATGTCCCACAGACAGGTACTTATGAGGACTGTGCAAGACATCCCAAGATAGATTGTTAATGGGAAAATTTCAACTAAAGCTGAAAGTCAGCGTCTGGCTAACACACTGAAATAAAGGGGACAGATTTTTCCAAAATTATAGCTAATATTTATTACTGTAACTCAGAAGTTCTTATCAGAGCAGTAGTTCATTTTAATCCTGGTAATCTCCAGGTATCAGTGATATTTGGTAGCAACACTACTTCAGAAATATACTTGGAACCACCTCGCATTCAGTTGCACAAATGATTGAACAGCATCTGTAAATCTGCTGTTCATCTTTTTCAACATAAAGGAAACTTTAGAACCATTAAATAATGTGGGTAATAGCTGCCTATAACTGCGGTCATTATATATATATATATATATTTTTTTTTTTTTTTTTTTGAGAAACTGATGGAAAGGAAAGAATTTCAATGATTCTTCCAAAACTATGGTCTGAAGGGTGAGTCAAGGCTAAGCTTAGAGATTAGGCCCTCTTAAATTGCAGATGTGTGAGGTATGCATGATTTGTAGAGCAATAACCTGGAATTCTTCCAGATGAATACAGGGCGATGTTAGAGACACCCTTAAAATCAAACTATGTTTTGTCATTTTATGTGTATTAAAAGTTCAAAGAGAATATTTCCACATAGTTTTCCCCTAAAAATCACATACTCTGTTGCATTGTTATGCTGTAGTATGTGTGTGGACTTGCTTGGTGACTCATGTAGAGATGTCATCTTTCTATTTAATACTTGTGAAGAATTTTAAAAATCAATATTTTAGTTACTATTTTAATCCATGCAACCTTTCATCAAATTAAGTGTCAAGGAATTCCACACCTGCTTCACCTGCCAGGCAAGAACCACTTTTTTGTAGTTTGCTTTGAATCTACCTCCTGCTTTCATATGACGGCCCATAGTTCTGGCACTGGGAGAGACTGAACAATTGTCCCCTACTCACCTCCTTGATTAAAATTTTACAGACCTTCATCGCGTTTCTCAGCTATTTCTTTTTCAGGCTGAAATTTGCAGTTGGACAAAATAGTTTCCATGCCCTTTTTTGTACTTGTTGCCTTTTCTGTGCATCTTTTTTAGATGCAAGGGTCATAATTCTGTCTGCTGGTGTTTTTATGAGCTTGCGTAATATTTTTGTTCCCTATTCCTTTCCTAATAAATTTTAATATTGTATTTGCTGTCCTCAATGCAACTCAGCAACTGAACTGATACGCTCCTAGAGTGAAAGATATTCCTGAATGGTTATAATGAACTCAGAGTCCGTCACTGTATCTGTGAAGCTGGAACTGTTTTTTTCCTAAAGTGCCTCAGTTTTTATAAACATGGCAAGTGTCACCTGCCATTTTATCATCCAGTTGCTCAATATCCTAAGATCATTCAGCTTGTCTTCAGCTGGTCCTTCTTTTTAACATCATGAATATTACAGTCATTTTTATTTAAGTTTCATTACTCTTTTCTATAAAAATCAAACGATAACCACATTGTTGTAGCTTTCCTTACCATGTGATATAAAGCAGCGTGTCTTTCCAACTAAAATACAGACTAAGCAAAAAATGTTTTCAAGAACTAAACCAAGGCAGACTACCAGTCATGATTAGAATTGGGAAGAAACAGAACTTCTGTTTCCAGCTCCCCCTCAGCGGATATTCTGATCTGAATCCAAGCTTTGTGACTGAAGTGTGCTTTTCAGTGAAGAGATGAATCAAGTTACTGAGGTGGAACCTCACTGCTTTCAGTTCCAGAGATGAATTCAGACTTGCCTCTGAACTATGGTATCTTCTGCAGCATTTTTAATAAGAGACAAATATCTTGAGATATCATGTTTGTTAACATATAACAGGACACCCTTTCTTTTAATGCATTTTACTATTTTTAAAATAAAAAATGTATAATGCGTATCACTCACTACATATATTAGTGATGTATGCAGTATGCATTTGTTTGATTGAGAGGTGGGGAAGAACGTTCTTTAAGGATATGCAGGCTAAACCATGTAACTATATTCTGGGCCAGATCCTGTTTTTACAGTTTTGTTTATGAAGTGATGGAAAATGTCTGTAATTTATGTAGCACAACAAAGAAGCATGTGCTCTGAGTCCTGTGAAGATTCTTGTCTTTGGAAAGGCGTGCTTATTTTGAGGTTGGTTAAAACACTAAACAAACATTCTGAAGCATTGGTTTAACTTCACCAACATAATAAAGCTGTGACAGTGAATTAGGCCATCTGCATGTTGAACCGATGGATAATTCAAAGACTCGATTTTAAAAGCAATACAGTACCTAGCATTCTTTCTGTGTTTCAGCCGCTCTCCCAGTTCACATTCATCTTGCCTGCTGTGAGCCGTGACACTATTCTCCCTGCAATGCAGAACCTCAGTAAAATTAGCCATTTGTATTGCCGGTATTAAAATTTTATTGCAAACCAGCACTCTGACCCTTTCTGAAGCCTGACTGATAGAATAGGTCTTTGTTACACCGATCCTCCTACTAATCCTGTTCCCTTTGACCACAAAATAAATATCCATGCCTTACAGTTCATTTTATGCATGCGGGAACCTTACAGACACTGTTTATGGATACAGAACGAAGGGGGCCTAGCTTCCCACCACGGCTGTTTCAGCACCAGCCTCTGTCATAATGAAATGGAGGAAACAAACAGCTGAGTGTTGTCTGCTGCCTTCGGATGGGCCCCCTTTTTACCACCCTCAACAGCCTCCCTTTTTGTTTAGTACAGACCGTGCAGTTCCATCATTCATCCTGACTGTTTGATTTAGGCTTCCATTCCCTGGGTCAAAAAGAGGCTGGTGAGGGAGGAAGGAGGAAAGAAGGTGACACTTTGACAGCTCCTTTTTCACGGTAATGAGCAAAACTGCTCTTTCTTCCCTCCGCTCCTGCTCACCATGGCCTTTTCTTTACAGAGCCACACGAAGGAAAGAAATTGTCAGTTCGGCTCTGCCTTCAGGGACTGACTAGATAAACTGGAGGGTTCTGGGGGCCTTTTGTGAGCTCTGCTGTGTGCTGTGGAGTCATTGCTGTGTTCAGGGTTATTTTCTGTGTTTGCTGTATGTACTGACAGGTAAACGCAGATTAATAGAATTGAAATTACAACATGAGTACGTGGAGCAGCAAAGCAGCAATTGCTTCCCAGTGACTTCTGTATTGTGCGTCATGCTTGCTCCTAAAACAGCACCATTGATTTAGGTAGCCCAAGGGAGGCTGCCACAGATGCACTTTGCTTGGAAGCAGAAAAAATAATCATTTCCCTTTCCAGCATTAATAATCTTCTGTCCTAAAAAGAACTTCATTTGATATAAGAGGTCATTATTATTAATTTATTATGACTAATAACAGTGTAGATTATAAGCAACCTTTATCTTAACTAGAAGAAAATGCTTGTTTGATGCAAGACTATGCTGTTTTCAAAACTACAGCCTTAACTGATAAGGCTGGAGAACTGCAACAATCTATTTTAAATATAAATGACTTTTATTACTTCACAACAAGTGCCAAGCCTTAGGGATTGACCATTTATCTGATTTATGGAGGGTACACATCTAAATGCCTCCAAGCTTTCAGGATTTCAGATCTTAAATCATGATTACTTGATGTGAATTCAGATCCTAGACCATAAAAACCAAAATCCACTGGCAAGCTCTAATTCTGATTCTGTGTTGTTTGAACTGGAGCAGCTCTGTCCCAGTCCAGAGCTAGCCAACTCGCTTCGTGGTTTTTGTTGATCTGTGAAGGCAACTGCAGAAGGATTCTACATAATGCAGTTAAGACTAGAACTACACTGTTGCACTTTAAGCCTTAATGGGTGGGCAGCAAGTATTTTTTGAGTTAGCATTTCTTTTAATTTAGTTATGAAATTTACTTGTTCTTTGGCATATATTGATGGATATAAAAGTTATTTTGTACAGCTTCTAGACATTGGTGCTTGTTATATATACTAAATTAATAATTCAGTGTTTTACACCTTAAACATAAACAAAAGTAATTATTCTCATTACCTTGATCTACCTGTTTTAAATCGAGTGAGAATCCAATAGAACAGAAAACAAAACACGCTATTATTACTCTTCTCATTAAGACCACCGGGACATCTGAGAACAGGAAAACAACTTCTAGCCATGAGCACAGCAAAGTATTCTCAAATACTGTGGTTTTTTTTCCACAGATTGGCCTTTGGGTCTGCCAGAGACACTAGGGAACCACCATACTCCATGTTTAGGCACTGAAGTGACAGCTTTGCATCCCTTTTACTAACGTTCAAGTTGAGATCAAGGTTGTGATTTTCTATTATTATTCTATTATCATTTGTATGGTGTTGTAGCACAGGATGTTCTTGGCCACTGCCAGATTTTAGGGCTGAGGAAGAAAGGGAAGATGGAGAGATTCTCTCTGCTGAGATTTGGTGTAGATGCCTGAGTGTTGACGGAGCAGCAGAACTCCTTGCCTGTTCTGACAACTAGTGAAGAAAACTTGAAAAGCAATGTGAGACATGGTTCCTCCTCCCTTCTGGAAGCCACATTTAGAGCAAGCAGCGGGTGCACATCAGCATGACACATCCAAGTGCCTGTGCTTTCTCAGGCACCTTGCTGAGCATCAGCCCCAGCATGCCACAGACTGTTTTCATCCAACCTGCCAGGTTTCTGGCACAAGCACAGAGAGGGAAGAAATATTTTATCCTCTGTAGTCATGCCTGTGTTATGGACCAGGAATGTAACTGGTGTTTGCACCTGGACCTGGGAAGTCAGGAGCTCTCTCATGTCCCTCAGCTTATTTATTACTAGAGGAGGCTGAGAGCTTTATTTCTTTAACCTTGAGGGGTGAGATCAAGGGGGTAGGCAGAGAACTACTGAATGAGACATGCGTGGGGCTCCCATGCTGTGAGCTGTAAGCTCCTGATGGGCTAGGAGGGTTCTCTGTTGTGTGTTAATGTTATGTGACTGACTAACGAAGTGCCCCACTGGTTCTGTGGTGGATGGCTGGAAGCCGTGATTTCTGTTATAGAACATCAAATGAGGGACCTTTCTAACCAAAGCATCATATAGTTGCCCATTGAATAATTCACGTACTGCATACTGTATATCTAAAAAGCTTTAAATTTATGTACTTTTTAAAGTTTCCTACTTTATGCATTTGAAAACATCACTTGGAAACTGAAAAAAATCAGAGCAAAGCAAGGAGGTAACAAAAGGGGAGAGAACAAGAGAAAATACTGCAGAACCTCTATGAAGGACACCATGCTGCAGAAACTGCTTGTTTTGACAAGGGACAAAAAGTAGCAAGTACAAGACTGATGTCCCCAGGATAACTCTGTTGTATGGAGATCAATCATAACTTTTCTGAAAGATATCAACACTCTGGCTACCCTGAAAGGTCTTTTGTTCAAAGCCAGTGCATTCACCCATGAATATTCCTCTAGTGGTGGCAATATTTCACAGCCAGAAGACTTCCCTTACTGCAGAGCCAATCTCATCACAACCAGGGTCTGAATTAACTCGGAGCACTTGCTGTCAGAGCAGTCCATCTGTTTACCTCACTCACGCCAGATCTGTCACTAAATTAAACCACTGCAAACAGCCCCCTCATTTCCCCTTGGTTCTGCAGCAGAGACCATCTATCAGACTTATGGTTTTAAGGGTGTTGCGATGTTGTATGGTGTAAAAATCACTTGAATTAATTCAAGAGAGCTGGTGTTTGGATGTGCTGATGCCACATTGTCCTCTGCTCCAGAGAAGACTCACTGGGAGTCAACACACTGCTGTGCCCCAAAGTATGGACGTACCCCCAGCTGCATGTGTCCTGCTGGAAACCCCACCTTGGATATTTGCTGACACACAGGGATAACAGAACCTACTGTTCTGTGGTTTTCATAAGCATTGGCTTTGTCTTGATTGTTTGAATTTCAGCGAAGCAGAGTGCTGCTCTAGACCTAGAGCTTCAGCAGCGTGGAAATGCTGCGTTCCCAGCCCAGCTTAAACCTGACCAAGTTGTGCTTTTGACTTGGCTGAGCTCACCATACGCAGTACCAGATACTTTGATGTTACGTGAACTAATGCCAAGGACATGTGCTGGGGTCAAGTACGGAGAATAAAAGCGGAGCAGATGTGCTGTGCATACCAGCTTTTTAGGGTTATGATTAATGTGACATCGTGGACCTGCACTGAAACACTATGTGGGGAAGAGACTTCTCACAAAGCAGAGCACAGAGCCCGATTTTGTTCTGTGGATTTATTGACAGCTTTGGGGTCTTTCTGATGTAAGCTGATTCCCAACACTTGGCACCTCTTCTCTTGAAATGGATGGTGTGTAATGTGACGGCAATTAGCACTAGAAACTCAGGCACCCTTTGGAGGGCTTTTTTTCCACAAACAAGGAGGGACTGCAACAGCCAGTCACAGCCCTTACGCTGTGGTTTTTTCTTTTCAAGGAGATTTAAGGACTATGCTATGAAGGCTGAAGTTACTTGTTTTACAGAAGTATATTTCTAAAGATGTGTCATGCTCAAAGCTTACATTTGACATTTATTTTCTGACCTATTTTTTTTATAATGTTCCTGTGAGGGTACTGAATGAAATGGCATTTGTGGACAGAATACAGTCAGTATCCTGCCATGCGGATACCTGCAATAATGAACAAATTTTGCTCCTTGCTTTAAGTTTTCATGTCTTTGAAGTTGATCCAAAACTTTGTGATCCTATAAGGACGCACATATCTATTCATTTTTATCAAATTTTTCAGCTTTTCAGAGGAGCAATACGGAAGGCTATATAAAAGTATTCAAGTGCCTTTTCCCATAGATACAGAATTATCTTTGTGAATAAAATTGGAAGCTATATTCTTAATCTATCTCACGCCTTCCAGGTTGCCTGAGTTGAGCACGCAGCTAATTACACATCTGGAACTGGGGAAATATTTTCCGTCTATAATGGACTGAATCAAATACTTTGACCAGTTGATCAGCCTCATCCACATCTTTCCCTCTTCCCCTTCAAATGCAAGTTAGAAATTTCCTTTTTTTTTTTTTTTTTTTTTTTTTTTCTCCTGTTTTTTCAGTTCGGAATTATTTCAGAATGTAAAACTTTAAGACTAGATGCAGAGACTGCTTAGTCAAAGTTTTAATTACAGCACAGAACATTCACTTCTAGCTTTTTTTTTTTTTCTTCTAATTTGAGGGCAGCACTTTTCTTTAGGTTGTTCAGTGGCCACAGTTCTGAGCAGCTAAGATGCAGAATACCTGGTAAATCTGGCAAATATCGCAAAGAGAAGACCCTCAGCCAGCCACTAGAAAGGCAAATATCAGTCTAGATTTTAATCGCTTTGTATGATATGCAGACAAGGTGCTGATAAAGTTGAAAAAACGTACAAGAGAATGAAGAGAATGGTATAGGCTAACTATGGCCAGTGATTCAACACAAGTTCTGACTACGATGAGAAGACAGGCAAACAGAACATGGCACTCAGTAAGTATTTGCAGTGGTGCTAAATAATGGTATTCTGTCATTGAAAATATAGAAATTGCCTATATTGTATTTCCTAACATCAGTGACATGTTAGCTCACCCCCCAGTGTGCTTAGAGTCTGGGCAGACTTATACACAGAATGAGTGTCCACCTCTATGCGAGTACTGCTGAAGTGTGCTAAGCAACGCAGTGGTATTCCAGATCCTTTGATTTTGCCTTTCCTATCCCAAGGATGGGGTTTAAGAACTTAGCTGGGCTGTGGGTTTTTGTTATGGCACGTTCTCAATGAAGACACGGAGTCAACTAGTTTTGCTTTCTAGATACTTCCCTGGGTGTCTAGATAACTTAATATTTACATTACATACAGGTGATTTTTGAGAACTTAAGTTAATGATTGAAGCAGAATGGTTGCATGTGAGCCTATGGAGAGGCTAGGGTAATTTCATTCCCTGGTGGCTAACCCCAGCAGCCATTGACAGAAGCTGCTGAAGCAGAACGTCCTCCTTACGAATCAAAGGCGAGGTTCAAGTGGGCTTTTCCCTCTGGCATTTCTAGTTTCATGATTCCATGATTTTTCCTGGCACATAAATTAAAAATTACTTTTAGCTACAATGTGCAAATCTCCCTTGAACTGTTCTGGGATTACTTCATATCTTGTCACATCATTGTCATTTTGGGGATCTATTCAAGAGATAATGCCTCCTCCCCTGCAGATCCCTCTGTATTTCAGGAACAGACTATTTTAGCTGAACAAATTCATTTAATTTGTTTGAAAACTTGGGTGATCAGCATCTATTTACAAACTACCCTACTGTGTATCCTGACAGAGAGATGAGGAACTAAGAGTAAACAATTGGTTCTTACTAGTTTAGTAGAATTCCTCCTCTCCTCATTTTCATGAAGTAATTTTCAGGTTTTGTGAGGAAAATTAAAAGGGAAGGAATTATTTTTTTTTTTACCTCCAGTGGAGTAAAAGGCGTAAAGGAATGCAGAACTCCCTGCTTGTTTCTGAGTATAGATAACAGCCTGGTTTGATTTTCAGAGTAGTTTATGTGAGTTGATGGCAGAACTGACATGCACGAAAACCACTTGAGATACGGTTGGCTTGTTTGTTTCAGTTTAGGCTCTGAAAGGGCTTAGTGGAGCCGTTGAATACTTTATACTACACACGTGTTTAAGGGCCTGCCTGAAGTACTTGCCAATGCTCTGGTCCTCTCAGGACCTAGACCCTGGTATTTTTGTTTCAATATTTTGATGTCCAGGGAGATGAACTTAGCAGACCCAGGTTTAACACTTTAATATATAGCTTTATTTATTTATATTTATATTTATTTATATATTACTTTAATATATAGCGTTATGATATCTTACAAAACTGAGGATTAAGAACCTGAAGAAAAATCTGATTTTTTAAACACTGCTGGCTCCTTAAAGCATCATTTAGGAAGGTTTGGTAGAATTTCAATCCATAAAAACTGTGTTGCCTCCTTATGATCTCATTAGTCCTATAAGCAAAGGAACGCCCCTGCTGAGTTCAGCAGGTCTGGCCACATAAGTGTATGAGCAGGGCACAGCACAGGGCAACCCACTCACACAGAACATAGGGAGATGGGGAACAACTGAAATGCTTGGGCCAGTTTCCTTTCCTTTTTTTTGCATAAAAGCAGCTTAAAAACTTGTCAGATTTGCTTAGGATGCACGTGAGAGTCAAGGTGAGCGACTATGCAGGTGCCACAGTCCTCCTCACTCCCCAGTGAGGTTCATGAGCTGCAGCACTTTGTGACAGGAGGCTGCAATGTGTATTTTTATTGGTAATATATAATTGTTCTTATTACATGGCTCTCATACACTGATGCAAGCTTGCTTTTAGGTCAAGAAAGATGCATAAATTCCAGTCTTGTCAAGCTGAGAACTCCAGTCCCAGAATAACCCTGATGCATCGAGTTTTTTGTGCCTTTATCTGTACGCAGCAGGATCTGAAGTGTCAGTGTCTGTGAGCCAGACTGTACCGAGGTCAACTCTAAGGGCTGTAAGCACGACAGCAGCACAGGGCAGCGACGTCCTGTCACTGGCCAGACAGCCACCAGGCAGAAGCCTTCGTGGCAGAAGGTGACACACTGCCACTGTTTGGCATAGAAAGGTGCAGGACAGGAGCTGACCCCAGCAATCCAGAGGGGTGCAGCCGAGCCATTCATGATCTAGGTTCGTTTCTCCTTATTTTTGATTGCTGCAGTAAGAGGGAGTGCAGTAACAGTGCGTTCAGAGAGGTGCACGCTGCCTCTGGAAGGGAGTGCATTTTCACAAAATGATTTGAAAGGTGTACGTATGGGAAAGTAGTTATTTTTATTTAAGGAGTTGTCTTAGTGTATGAAATTAATCACTGATTTTTGCTAGCATAACCCAAGATGGCTAATACGTAACATCACCTAGGATGTTTGGGCAGTAGAAGGCATTGGTTTTCTGACCAAATTCCTTTGGCAGGGACTACCTTGTTGTTACTGTTGACTACAGCAAGGCTTGTGGCACACTTTACCATCTCAGTCTCTAGGAAGGGACGTACAATGGGGGTTGCCAAGTGACAGCTCCAGCGAGTTCAACACATGTAGCTCCTCAGAGCTACAGAGAAGCCTCGGACATGGCGAAAGCATGTCCACCCAAGTGAATGCACGGTGGCCACAGATGTGCCACTGCTATTGTGCTCACAATGAATTACTCCAAACACAGCAAATAAGGCAAGCCAGATGAAAGGGAGGATCTAGTGAGAAACCAGGGAAAGTTTTCCAAGGACAAGTGTACTGTAACTATGATCCCAGCACTGAAAAAGGCCAGAAAACTGGCTACATTTCAACTGTCAGAATTAGCAGACAAAGTTCTGTGTGGATAAGTGCACTTGCATTAATTTGAATGGATATGAAGTAAAGGTTTTGCTATTACAAGGGGAAGCAAATATTATTGTAAAAAAAAAAAAAAAAAAAAAAAAAAAAACGCAACCACAAACAAAAACAAAAACCACTGAGTTTGAAATAAAACAAATACTTCCATAGAACCAGGTGCTACACATTTTCTTCAGTGTAAAGTTAAAATATTTAAATTGCTCTGTACAGTTCTTTCTACCATATAAAGCAATACCTTCTATTATAAGATTTTCCTTTAAAGTATTTCAAAAGAGTAGTAATCTGATTTGGTTGTTCGGCTTATGATTTTTCTATGACTAGGGATATGCAAGTGGCCTAAGGTTCAGATGATGAGCACATAATAGCCTGATACTTTTAACTTCTTGAAAAACTTCTGAAATTCTGTATTTGTTGGCAAACTTCTATGTAATCTATAACTTCTCACAGTCTTGAGTAGAATATTAGATATAAGCAAAATCAGAAAATAAAATGAGATGACAAGTTCATCTAAAGCTATCTGTTAAAGTGTTCTTACAGATGAGGGCTATAAAAAAAAAAAAAAAAAAAGTTTATTTAATGTCTCTGAACTTCTTGAGTTCAGTTTCCTGTCACTGTTCTTATTGACTGTCATCAGTCATTGTTCCCTGGCCGTCACTGCTCTTGTCCAAGGATGTACTTATTGTTTGTGGATCTATGCAGTCTTTTGTGTAGTCCAGCATATATACACACACAGGCTCCATTCAATTTTTGTGCCATCTGATAAATTTCCAAAGTGCAATTCACTTTACAATCAGCAAGTAGTTGACATTGATGACACTACTCAAGCAAAAAGTTGTCCAGTTTTTCTTTATTTAATGTCTAATTTTTAAATAAAAGAACAGTTCTAGAATGCCTAAATATAAGACGTGCATTATCATTCAGATTGGAAATAACCTACTGTATATACTTCTACATATACCTTCTTTTGTGGATACTGTTTCTTTCCTAGAGCCTTTCGTTCTTCACTTAACAGAGCCGATTCTGTATCGGGTAGGAACATTTCCATATTCCTCCCCTTTTCTTGGATTATTGATTTGGATCTGTTTGCTCCATCTTGCTACACTTTAGAGAGTAATGATAATCAGAGAAGTTATTGAAAAGAGCAGGACACTGTCTCCTGGAAGAGAAGAAAATTTGAACTACTGCTGTTGTAGGATAACATATAGCATAACTATTCAGAAAAACTACCATTGCTGACTGTCAGAGAAATAGATGGGGGAGATAATGCTGGAGGCCTTCATTTTCATAATGCTAAGAGAATGAGGGAATAAAACAAGCAACTTTGCATTCCAAGTAAAAAGGATTCCTGCTCATTAACACATATAAATGCTGATGGATAATTAAGTAATTTGGGAGACAGACCATATGTATGGGAAGCATTTTTGGTATTTTATGACCCCTTTCTCTGACCTATGTAATTACTGTCCTGCTGTCTAGCAGAGCAACATAAAACCTCTGTGAACATCTCCATTATGAAGTCTGTTTCAATTCTAAATGACCTCTCCTTTTATGTGCTACATTGGGATTAAAGAAAAAGGTTGTTAAATTCCATTATTCCCACTAACGCTATTAACTGGAAAAAAAATCTGTAAACTTTATTAAGTGATCAATTTTTAAGCCACCTACAATGTAGTGTAGAAAACAGAGACGACTTATATTTGGCAAGAACAATTCATGTCAAACCAATCTCATTTCCTTCTCTGACAGGGAAAACGGCTGAATGGATAACTAGGAGTAGTAGATGTGACAGTTTTATTGTAGTAACATTTTTATATGTGACACTCCTATAAATAATATTTATAAATCATAAAACTATATTCGAATACACAGATGGTGTCACCTTGAGGAGGAACAAAGTTTACTGGGAAAAAAATTAGGGAATACCTGTTAATGATTTGCTCTCTGATTAAGAGGATATATCAGGTGGAGGTAACTAGTCTGTCCTGGGCTCTAGTCAGTACCTTCATTTATGCATTTAACTTGCAGGTGTGCAGCTGACATCAGGCTGAGAGGGAATGAGTGTTTGGAGGTTAGTCTCAGCGTCATCGTTAGAAACCGGGAAAGCAGTGCAAAACCAAAAGAGCTGAGCGTCAGTAATAACTAATGAAATGTCCTATACCTAGGAAGATGGAATCAAGTGTGCCAGTACAAAATGAGAGTAACTCTGAACAGCACTGCTTAAGAAATGAGGCCCACCTAACTTTGTAAACTTTCCTGTGTACTGGCCTTCTGAATTACACATTTTTGACATAATACCAAATGATAAAGAATACAATTTCTTATGACTTTTTTTTTTTTCCTCTGAAATGAATTTAACTGATGCTTTTCAGTAAGGAATTTTCTCAAAATTTACCTTTATATTGTTTCAACTGACTCATTAAATTGATAGGCATTTAAAAATAAAAGCTAGTAAAAATTTATAGTGGTGGAGGAAACAGTGGACTAAAACCTGAGGCCTGCATGGAGTGTTGTAAGAATACATTGTGCAACTTAAGGCAAGAAAAGTCTTTGGTCTACTAGGTTGGCTTAGGAACCTTGTAACACGATAGGATCATTTTAAACAGTGATACAGGCAACTATACAAATCAGAAGTTTGTCACACAGGTTAGCAAATTTTTACCAAACAGATTCATAGTAAGTTTTTGCATTAAATTTACAGCAATATGGATCTGTAGGCAGAAAGGGCAGTTGTTTATAACAATTCAGAAAAACATTTAAACACTTGGTGGTACTTTAAAGTTTGCATCTATTCAAGAAAGTGTTTCAGGATTGAAGTTGTTTCCTGAATTAGGCATTATAATTTAGGGTTGATGGGGCTCCAGGCTTCACTGATAGTGAATTAGTGTAAGATCCCACTCTAGAAGTGGGATTTAGATGTTTATAGATCTTTGAAATCTGAACCTGAAGGAGGAATTACTTTATTCTTCACTTTAGAAATATGAAAGTATAAAGAGGAGTAGCACATAAAAGTCATAGAAAAGTCTCACTCCTGCACATGATCCTCTCTGAAAGAAATTAGGCTTTGCCTGGAGTAAAATAGTGGTCACACCAAGCCAATTAAGGTGAATTCTCAGGAGACAAATCTGCAACCTTACGTGCTTTTTGCAGTACTCAAATCCCCATGCATTTCTCTGTGCTGCTGCCTTGCAGCATTAATTCTTGCCAAACCTAGATATCCTGCTCTTATGCTTACAAACTTTTTGTGGCACATAGAAATGGAGAAACCGCTCATTGGAGTAGTAACTTGAATAAAATTACAAGAAATCCATTTGTCCATTGACAGTCTGAGAAACCTGCAGGATGTAGCAGCTGTTTCTCCATCTCTATGTTTTGGCCAACTCATTGTCTTACCCTCAACATGTGCTTCCTTGCACCTCACCTGAACTTATGCTTGTGGGTTTTGGACTGCTGCACAACAGGAGAATGTGATTTTGTATGAGCAGAAGTATTCTGCCTTTTGTAGCGCACCTGTGAGCAAGTACAGTGAGTGGGACAAGCTTTGATGCCAATGGCTACAGAGGGTGGAGACAGCCAAGCTAGTGGTAAGCTCTTCCATCGCAGTAACTCAGAGCTCTGCACTGCTTCATTTACCTGGTTCTCTGCTTGCATGGGCATCCCTGCACTGCTCTTATTAGAGAATTCCACACACTGGGGAATATGATCCCAGGCATGCAAGTCACAGTCATTATTAGGTGGCTCTGTCCTTAAGCTGTTTAAGTCAGGAGCCATATTACATAGACAGGGAGATGGGAATGCTTTATGGCTACTGATATGGAATCAAGAACCATTAAAGGGTCTTGCATGTGGAAGAAAAAAAAAAAAGACAAACCCCTAAAATTTCCATTTTTTAACTCCCTCTATTTGTTTTGGTGTGACCTGTAAAAGTTCCTGCTCTGCAAGGCCCAGCTGGCATTTCTTATTGTCTTCAATTAGTTTATTTTTACCAGTTCAAAAGTGATTTTTAATGTTTCATCATACTTTGGAAAAGCAATTCTGCAGGACAAGAGCTCATCTTAAGCCTTTTCTGCTCATGCCAAGGAGAACTTGATAAACTAGATAAATAGTGCAATCTCAGAAGCATGGGTAGTAGTGTCATTCATCCAGATATCCCTGTAAATGACAGTCATCCGGGACATTACGTGCCTCGATGGTGTTTTTAAAATCCTATAGACTTTTAAAGAAATGCTTTTATCTTCTGCAACCACACAGATATTAACATACACAATGCTTATAGAAAGACACCGGATAAAATGATTATTTTTAGAATTTCCTCACTTCATAAAACAGTACAATAGCCATGATGCTACAAATAACTCACTACGAATTCTTCTTATAAGCAAACAGAGGAAGTATCAGTTTAGGAAGAGACAAGGAGATCAGAATAGACAATGTATTAAAACACTACTTTTAGTACCGTTGAAAAAAATATAAATATTAGCTTTACTTTGGGTCAGTAAAAATCTAAACAACATTTCATTCCACAGGTCAATTTGAAAACTGGGGCAGAATTGCCTACCTAGCACTCCATCAATGGCTTCAAGTTTGAGATAAAAAGCAACAAAACCAGTGTATCATTAAATTTGTGGCCAACTTTCTTAATCTTGGAAACGTTTATTTATGCTTGCACAAAAGTGGTTTCTAGTTGGATGATACAGTTTATGCTAGAGACTTCCACTACATTATTGCATGGTTTAATGGAAGTGTTTTAACTTTTCTTCTGGAGCATTCCATATTCTAATGAGTAAACAAGTGATAACGTCACAGCAGAGTTTAAGCCAGCTGAGCAGAAGCTGGCCTTGTGCATTTTTCTCCAATTCATATGACAAATTGAACAACTTCAATAAGAAACGGAGCATCAGCTGCCTGGTAGCAGCTGTTTCTGTATGTGTGACTTAACTAATGGGAAAAGACTGAATTTATCATGGTTAGTTAAAGTCAAAAGTAAGTGTTTTGGAAACAGATTCTGAAGGACCATTAGCAATTTCTGTTGAAATTTTCTTGAAGTATTACTACGTTGAGTCCTATTACCCATGTTTGAGGAGTGACTTCAGCTGTCTGTTCTCCCTTATTTTAACCTACCTTCTACTAAACGTGCAGGTTCCAGTTGGGATCCCTATCAACACGACTGATAAGTAGCTCCTATTTTTCCTCTACCTGTACTTTAGAAGATGTATTTGGGAACACTCATTAAGCTATAACCAGTGATCTTCAAGCTAAAATGTGGTGACATACCGTGATTTGGTAGCCGTTACTTGGCAGACTCAAACTTACCTGTAGTGCTGCAGTTCTGATTCTAGCTGCTGAATGTATATTTGCAAGTGTGGCACTTCGTTAGCCTTCACTTCTAGCTCCTTCACTTTGCCCAGACTGTTAAGGACTGCATGTCTGGCCTCTTCAACCTTCTTCCTCATTTCTGCTTGTTCCCTCTTCAGGTTACGGTTGCAGTCTTCCAGATTGACTAATGCTTCCTGAGAGCTCTTCAGCTCTCGTTCCAGTTCTTGGTTGAACCTAATGGCTTCTTCAATTTGCCCATCCCTGGAGCTCCGGATGAGTTCCACTTCTTTCAGGACACTCTGAAGGCACTTGGTCTGGGAGTTGTCCTGTGTTAACTGTCTCTTACTCCCTATAAAACAGGTCCCTTCTTCCTTATGGTTAGCGTGGCTTTTCCGCAGTCCTACCTATATTGAACGGGAGCATAAAGCAGGGACAAATTAATGTATTTTAAAACAAATGACATTTTAATCAAGATTGAATGGTTGGATTGTGTTGTTGTTGTTACGGTTATTAATTACATATGGTTGAACAGCAATTAATATACTGGTTACCTTTGCAAAATACAGAGACAAAGAAACCTCTTGAAAAGAGTTTTTTAAATATGTATCTATAAATTTACTTTTCTGAATTGTTCAAAAGGAAAATTTGTTACTTGCACAAGTTTCTGTATAGCTGTAACATCATTATCTTAGTCTGTTCTCAAAAGGCAAATACTATTCTGAAAAATACCTCTGATTACATTTTTTAAAGTTGTGTTCAGTAGAAGAGGACAGAGAGCGGCTGGTGGTGTTCTGGAGCCCTGACCTCTGTCCTCTTCTCATTCTTTCTGGGGTCTTTGACTGGTGATCCCAGTTGAAATTGGTAAAAGTATCGTTTACCTGCCATGCTGGCATTGTAAAGACAGACAGCTAACACCAAGTGGCAATGGCACACGTGGAGCAAATTTCCATGGGTGCTGTGTTATGTTAAAGCCAACCTGACTAGAGGCACCAGAACAACTGGGAAACAGCCTTCAGTGTTTTGCCTGGTCCATGCTATTTCATGCCAGAGTGGTTTAACTGCAGTTAAGTATATTCTTGTTTCACCCAAGCCAATACAGCAGAAAGAGACCACACAACTAGAGAGGCCCTGCCGAGGAGCCAGGGACGGCCTGTCAGCCCGTGACAGACCTGGCTCCTGCCCTGGGCTCTACCAGCTGCACTCAGAAGGAAACACACCGCCTGCCAGTGTTTCTGAGGTAAAGCTCCGAAGCGTGTAAGAGTGAGTAACCACCTGTGCTGTGTGTGTGTGGGTAAGCATCCACAAGTTTTTTCTTTGGAGAGAAACCCCAGCAGCGTGTGATTGCTACGTAACTGCCTGACTGATGTGCAGCAGCAAAAAGCAACGTGTCACACTTAGTGGTGTTACACTGAAGCCTTGTAAGGCTTTTGCAGTTTGAGCAGGATGGTTTCCAGTGCTTCCCCACATGCACTGAATGAATAATATCAGTTAAACGCTATTACCATCTGATCAATTAAATCAAGGCATTGAATCAATGCCCTGACCACCTGTACCAGAAGCAGCCCCTGGCACAGCAGTGAAAGCACAGCACTTCTGCTTGAGGAGTCCCGGAGAAACGTTAAGAGCCACCTTGGCTCTTAACTTGGCTCACGGGTTAACGCCGAAGAGGAGCAGCGCAGCTCTGCCCCGGGCTCCTCGCCCCGCTCCCTCCGGGCCCGGAGGGCTTTGGGGGCTGGGGGGCGGCCCCGGGCACTCACCTGCAGGGCCAGGCAGCGGGCGTCGCTGCTCTGCAGGGCGGCCCGCATGTCCTCCACCAGCTCCCGCAGGCTGCCGTTCTCCTCCTCCAGCTTGGCGATGCGGTCCTCGGCCTGCTCCAGCGCCACGATCTCCTCGTAGCACTCCCGCGAGCAGGGCGCCGCCGGCCGCCGCTCCGCCGAGCCCCCGCCGCCTCCCCGCCGCCCCGCAGAGCCCTGCCCGGCCCCGGTCCCGGTCGCGTCCCGGCGGCGGCGGCGGGGGCTGCGCAGCCGGATCTGGGTCTCGATGTGCTCGCTCTCCCGGCCCAGCGGCAGGCGGGGCACGGCGCGGCGCGGGGCGCTGCCCGCCCGGGTGCTGAAGTAGCCGCAGAGGCGGGCGTGGAACTGGCGGAAGGTGAGCTCGGCCGCCAGCCCCTCCCGCAGCGCCAGCCGCTCCTCGGGGTCGGCCGCCGCCTCCTCGCCCAGCCCCAGCACCTGGCACAGCGTGCGGAAATCCTCGCCGGGGATGCGGCCCTCGCCGGCGCAGTCCAGGTGGTGGAAGATCTCCTGCAGGTACTGGTCCAGCCCGGTGGCCAGCACCACGATCTCGTTCTCCACGCCGCGGTCCAGCCCGTAGTGGTAAGCCAGGGCGCTCACCAGCCACTGCGTCCTCCGGGCCGGCCGCCCGTACGGGTCCCAGCCCTCGGGCGGCTCCATCGCGCCCGCAGCCCGCCGAGCACCGGCCCCAACCCGGCCCCGGCCCCGCTCCCTGCCGCCGCCGCTGCCCCCGCCCCGGGCCCGCCCCCGCCCGCCCCCGCCAAGTTCATCAAAAGTTAGCGGGGCGCGGAGGAGCGAGCTCTCCAAAGCAGGGCGGCCGTCCCGCGGGGTGTCCGTCCCCTTCGGGGTCTTTAAAAGCCAGGTGTGAGCGAAAGGGGTGCCCGGTCTCCAGCAGCTCTGGTCCAGCGCTCGGAAGCCGCCTGTGCTGTCGCTGCCCGCCCCGCCTGAGCAGCAGCCTGCGGCCGGCTCTCGGTGAGCGCAGCCCCGACAGCTCCGCGGGGACTGACACGGGCCGGGGATGTCCTGGCTGTGCCGTGGGGCGGCAGGGCACGGTGCCGAGCCGGGTCCCGGGGCCACGCAAGAAGTCCTGTCAAGAGCAGCAGCGGATGGGGCCAGGACTGCGGTGCGGCCCCGAGGTGCCGCCAGGGCTCTGGGCACGGACCAGAGCCAGGCACAGCCACAGCAGCACGCAGGGGCCTGGGCTGGGCGTGCATGGAGCGAGGGCAGGGGTCCCACCTGAGGAGTTTCAGGGTGGGTGAGGTCTGCTAGGGGCCCTGCTGCTGCTTTTGCTTCCCATAGTTGAATGGGAATGCTGGTTGGATTTCACATACTGTGCATCACTCAGAAAAAGCATGCTTTACAAGAAAATCTCTTAATACTCCTCTTTCCTAAAAAACATTTTTGACCACTTTGCTTGGTAGACTGGCAATATGAAAACCTGTTTTGCTGAAGATCTCCTTCTGGTTTTTACATTACAAGACCCCACGTTCCCTCAGGGTACTCAGTGTTCCACAGCATCAGGCTCCTTATTCTCAAACACTGAGTTTTATCCACCAATGATCTTCTGTGTATTTATTATACAAAATAGTAGCGTGTTTGTAATTTTGCAGTTGTTAAGAATCTCCTGTCCCTTTCATGGATTTATTTATTTTTGATTTTCTTTATACATTTAAAGAGTGTTTCTCTCATTTTCCTCTTGTTTGAATTGACACACTAGTGTCCTACAGTTCTGATTGACTTGCGGAGTGACTGGGTGACCTGATAGGGTTTTTTCATGCTTAATGTATATATATTCATTTACACTATCATAGGAACATATACCTATAAACTTCAAGTTTTCACAGACTGATAATGTTGACATTGCAAGAAATTGATTTAGGGTGTACTGAATGTGCAGTGTCAGAGAGAAAGATGGGAAAGAAAAAACATACACGTTGAATGTTTTTAGCAGATGTTATGTAAATCCACATCTGTTATCCATACACAACAAACGCGCTGATCCCCAATAACCTAAAGCTAGACAATGCAACAATTTAAACTTCTTTTGGTTTAGCTAGTTTAAATTGTAAAAAATACTCATCAGGTGGAAGTAATTGCTTTTAAGACTGACAGAATCTTTACCAGGCTATAAAGATGCCAGCACAAATTTTACATCAGCACTACTGTTTGCAGTTGGGTTTCTTGGTGGTACCTCTGGCTAGAAGAGAGGTGTTGTTAATGGCTCTGGGGAGCATTTGTGCCTCAGTTGAATTGCTCATTGCCCGTCTGCTCCTCTTCTGCTTCACAAGAATGAAGGACCCAAATGCATGATGAATATTTGACTTATTTGGCTTTGTGTTCTCATGGCAACAGGAACACGAGTATGTCAGAATGATGTCAATTCACCAAAGTTTCATCTTTGAAGGAAAGCAGACATTAGATAATAGCAAAAAATAAATAAATAAATAAAATAAAATTTGGTTTATATATTTTATTTGCTTTTTCAAAAGAAGTTCTGATGCTGGATGGTGTTTGCATCACGCTTTCTAAAAAAAAAAAAAAAAAACACAACCACCAAACCCAGTAACTATAAACACTGGACAACTGAAGAAACAATAGACTAAAAGAAAGCTCCAGTGTCACTTTATCTTCTCTGTAATATGGGGTTTGGATTGGTAGAAGTAAGCTTTCTTTTTGCAACCTGCCTTTAAAAACAAAACTCTAAAACATGAATCCCTATGTGTTTAACCTTTTTCTCCATTGCAGCACTACTGCTAGTAGTAGTATGGAAAAGCCTATAGCAGCGTAATGGCACTGACTGTTGTGTTTACTCCTGACTATAGCAAGACTAAGATCTTACCTGGCCTACACAAGGCTTGCCTGTTGACTTTTTCTCTAAATCTGCTCAGAGGCATGGCAACCTTTTATTAAGTATTCAAAAACTTTTTTACGATGTTGTTACTAGTTCTGATAGTACACTCTGTCATGGAAGGATCTTGGAAGAGTTCTGACTATAGATAAGCGCTGATGGCAAAGCATGATTTGAAGGGAATGACTGTTTCTACAGTCTTATGATAATGGTTGGAAATTAGAAGTATATTAAAATCCTGCATTTGGAATTAACTAATTGGAGATTTTTATTTTAAGAGGTCGACAGCTGCCACAATTAGACTTAAGTTTGCCAGCATCATAGATGGAATACTGTTTTAAATTATATTAGATGGTGGTGGGATAAAGAAAGGCATATAAACTATGTTTATAGAGAAAAATTGCACTTAATTTAACTATGTTCCTATTTTATTTCACAGTTCATACATGTGGCAGGGCCAAGGACCAGCACAGTTCATTTTTGTATCTCACATTGCAGGATATCAGTAGCCTTGCTTCATTTGTGTGGTGGGCTTTCATACAATAGTGCAGCACAGAGCCAGCCAGAACTGTTTGGCTTTGGAGAATGCTCATCTTGCAGCAAAGATCACTTCATTACTGTAAAAAATATTTTACCCTGCCCAGACTTCCTCCTTTCAAGGAGAAAAGTGAAAATGTAGTGCTTGGTACCTAAAATTTGTTTTTCGAATTCTTTCCAACAAAGTCATGCCGTGATGTTATAGATACTTTTTAAATTTGTTTGGTGTTTATGAAACAGTTGCTTTCACAAGGATCTTCAGAGATAAGTTAAAATAATATTAGTGGTGTGATGTTGTTCTTGGCATGTTCTTTAAGTTCCTTGCAACTCCAGAAATGCTAGGCGTTGGCTTTTTGTTTGTTGGGTCCAGCATATTTGGAACAGCTCTGTGTATGCAGTAAGACAAAGAAGGAAAATGCAATTGATCGTCCCTATCTGTCATGTAGTTCTGCTCCTGTTCACAGATATTTTTCATTTAATACAAGATTTTTGATATACACATCTGGTGAGCATGTAGGTAATTCTGATCAGCTGTGTAAAAAGCCGCAATGATGTTCTGTATGTTTAGCTGCACGGAGAGCGTATGGGATGGATACAAAACAGAGTTTCAGAAACTACTTTAGGGAATCTTAGCAAGCTTCTGAATGTAAGAAGAACATATATATTAAAAATGGAAATGAACTGGTGTCTGGAGACTCTTCTGCTATGGACCTAATGGGAGACCACTGAGGCCAGCACAAGAACCCAACTGCAATTTGGATTTTATCCTGGGAGTGTGCTATTGCTAACTCCTTTGTGGTCTTTCTCTTGGTCTAAACCATTTGAAGGGAAGAAACAACACATTATGTAGTCTGCAGAGGAAACAGCTGCAGCTCGCAGAATACCCAGATGTTTTAGTTGACATTTCTTAGCTATTCAGCATCTGGAACAGTTTAAGGCTCTTCTACTTTACTGAGAGAAAAAGAAATCCCCTGCTTTCAACTTCTATTTAGTAGTGCTCATGGGGTAAATGTTTGTCTTTTATGAACAAATTTCAGAATAAATGAAGGGGAAAAAGGGCAAGTTTGCAATAGTAAAGTGAGACCAGAACACGGCTTGCAGTCAGTCCCTGAGGAGTGCGCAGCCGGTGCGCTTGTCAGCAGTTGTGGTGCAGGCTGCAGGTAGCAGACACAGTGCGGGCCCGGCCACGAGGCTCTGACTCCTGTTAGGAGCAGGCACCGAAATGCTCCTGAGAGGAGCGAGACGGGGACGCGCCCACACCCGGCCCTGCCGGGGCCAGGCCCGCCGCCACCTCCCTCAGGCCGCTCCCGCCGCTGCCCTCCCTGTGGCGGCTGCCGGGGAGCGCCCGGGCCCGGGGGTAACGGTCGGGGCCGAGCCCCGCGGCCGTTGGGGCACGGGTGGGGGCGGCCCCGCCGCCTGCTGAGGGCTCTGGTGGCGGCTCCATCGCGTCTGGGGGTGTCCCCTGCCTCGACAAAGTTTTCGAAATGGGAATGCTGGGGTTCATCCTAATGTAACCCTGCCTTGCTGCTGCTGAGGTTCTTGTAGGGATTTGTATTCGTTCCGCACGGCAGCACTGAAATGAGACTTTTTCTCGTTTCGTAGTCGTTGAGCTGGTTGTCTGACTACGCAACGGCAAAGCAGAAGTGTGAGGATTAGAAGGCAGTGGGTGAAGAGGAGATGGAGGAAGAAAATAAAGAAGAGACGGCAGACCCGAACACCGCCCGCTCTAAAAGCACATCTGAACAGTTTGAGCCTGAACGCCCAGGGGTGCCTGGTGCTGGTGGTGGTCTGGCCACAGAGGGTGAAAGCGGCAGGCGCGTCCCGTCAGAGGAAAGCTCGCTGGAACCTGATGGCTCGCACACTGTCACCTGCACGTTCACGGTCTCACTAGCTGTCCCTGTCTTGGCTACAAGTATGTACCTGATGCAGACTTTCCTAGGAAACCTTTTTCATTACTCTCTAACTTGTGTGGCAGTCTTCAGTGGTTTAAGGAGGTAGTGGTAGATAAGATGTTAATTGATAGGAATTTTCCTGGGTAGATCTCTCAGGAGCTTAGAAACGCACTCTTGAACTCCTGTTACAATTTGATCATTGTAGACAGCATTAATTTTGCCATGAATATCATCTTTGATATCATTTGGCACTTCCAGATAATTCCAATATTCTCTCTAGAGCAAAATCAGAAGATACCCAATCCGCCTGATAGGCAAGGAAAGAGAATTCCAGCTGATGAATCGGGAGCTCTCTTAAGAACACAACGCTGCTATCACGTGGAGTACTTCCTTTTACCAGATGATCTCGTTCCTAGAAAACTGGATTTGGTGGTGTTTGGGACAGTTGCAAAGCTATTTGCAGAACGTGATTCCAAGGTAAAAGATACCATAACACAGAGTAATCCCAAATTTTGTATATAGGAGATAGGTGAGTGTTTTCTACAGCGGACTGTTTTAGTTGCATATTGGTTTAACAACAGCTTAGATCTTATCTGCACTCACAGATACAGAGACAGATACTGAGGTTAGAACTTGATGCTCCTAATCTGGATGAGCAGAAAATTCTTAAATTTATAGTAAGAGGCTGATATATTTCAAAGCATTTTTATCTGCTGAAAAATACTTTTATCTTCCCCTAGATTATCAGTTTAGTTGGGATTATAACTTTTAAGTACCAAGATAATAAATAACATAATAATTCAAATTTACTTATAGTCCAACAATTATGATAAATATCATGAATATTCAATATCATTCAATTAAAATGAAGAAAAACTGAAATTTATGCCTCTGATCTTTGTTGAGGAGAAAAAGATCTTAAGGTACTTGAAGAATTTTGCGATTTTTTTTTTGTGTGTTCAGACACATCTGAGTCCTGTGCATTCAAACCCGTGAACATAAAAATTAGATATATTGTGCTGAATACGCTTTAGTTTTTTTTAGAAGTTATTTCTAAAAAGCCTGTGCTAAAATCATGTGAAAAAAGACTTGCTTTTCAACCATTGTATCCTACTATCTGAATTTATTTGGATAAACATGGCTTAGAAGACTTGAGACTACATTCTATTTGCCTAAATCTTAATGGCCAATTATCAATTGGAAGGTTTGTTGCATCTGTCTTCTAAAAGCCAGCTACCAAAAAAAAAAAAAAAAAATAGAAAAGCCAGCTACAAAATTGTTACTTACTATTAACAAACATGGTTCTATTTTTTGGTGAAAATTCTGCAAATAAAAACTACTTGTGTTTTCAGAAATGATTATTCAGTTAGTTAAGTCACTATTGTACATGTTTGGTTGTAGTATTCATCTATTAATTCATTTTAGAACTATTATGGCTCAATGTACATAAGAAGGGAATTTTGAACATAAAGTAAGCCCAGAGTTTTTGTACAGGTCACAGAGCTTTTATTGCAAAAGCACAACTTTGGAAGAACTGCCTTCTGAAATGAGTGTGTTAATTCCCTGTAGGAAAAGACTGAATCAGTTAACAAAGAATTAATAGATAAAATAATTTGCTAGTCAAAATGCCTTACACTTTTAAATTGACTGTCCACTCTTCTCACTTCCCTATCATTGATCAGCAATGAATACAAACTAAGAGTTACACGCCATTCCTAGAACTTGAGGTATGATAGGTAACATGGTCAGGTCTTTTTCTTGCCAACTGTGCCTAACTTTTAAGTATGTAGAAACACTGTGTAAATATCAGCATTCTGTTAGAAATATAATCGATCAAATGTCTTTTAAACACTGATATTAATTGTTGTCTATTTTGATATAACAAGCTAAGTTATTTCTGTTTATCCACTGTTGTAATCTCCTGTCATATTTCTTACCTTTGAGATTGCATTTATATATTACTACTTTTATTATCACACAACTTCATTTGTTTTCTGTTTTTTCCTATTCATGGAGTTTTATTCTCTCTTCATTGTAAACAGACAGCTCCAGGGGCTCAATCCAAACGTCATGAAAAGAAACTGACAGCTGGGCTAACTTCCTCAGTGAGTGAGCATATAGGATAATTTTAATAATAAGTTAGGCATTGTGTATTTTTCTTGTATATATTTATTTGATAGCTTACATAACATACAAATCTTGTCTCCATCATAGTTTTATCTTCTAATTATAACACAAGTGCATACAGAAATACTTGTTTGACCTTTGAAAAGGCATCTTCACTGAAGTCATTTATGTTCTAAACCTTAAGTGACTGTGAATCTTTCATTTTTGAATTTTGACATTTTCTGGTAAGGAACTTTTCTTGTTCATTTTAATTTTAATTAAAGTCTTCTGTAACAGGAAAAAATACGTGTATATCCTTGCCGACTGTCAGTTCCAGCTTTGAAGGATAGTTTACTTGGAGTAGAATTTTCAAGGGGTGCAAAGAAGAGGGACACACAGTAAATTGTTTACATATAAACCCCATACCCTTCAATCTGACCTCAGAAAATACTAGCAGGAACTGAAAATTCCTCTGAAATGGGGATGGGTAGAGGTAAAATGTCATGTAACAAGCCAGTCAATATTTAGCCTATAGTACAGACTTAAAACAATCTGTATAACGCACGTATCTTTTTTGTTTATTAAGCATATATATATTTATATGGTAAACACGTATATTTACCATCCTAGTACAGTCATGTTAACTATGTAACTAGTGCTGTTGAAGCATGAATAACTTACAAAAGAAGCATAAGAAAAGCAGTGTTCTGAAGGAGAAAAAGCAATGGAGGTAGAAGTATCTGGATGGCAAAGAATCATCCTCTGAAACAAAAAGTAGACTTTTCTAAGAAGTATTCTCCATGGTAGGTGACATACTGAGGCTTATTTTGGTAGTATAATAAAACACAAGTGAGGGAAGAGAAAGGAACAGTCAAGAAAAATACCAAACATATCTCAATGGATAAATGTAAATAAGAATTTCTAGGTTGAGACTGTACAGTTATGACTTAACAGAATAGCACACTGACCTCAGAAGTTAAGACTGTCTTGGCACATCAGCCCCAGTTTCATTGTAATACAGAATTGCAAGTGAATCTAGCTGTCCGCATTGTATATGTGTCTATGTGCATGACATGTAAAATGACATTAAGAACAAAGTTCTCCTTTTTTCTCTTACACGAATACTTACTGGATTTTCACCATATCATATATTCTCGTATTTACAAAGTAGATTTGATGAGATCATCTAGTACTGTATGCTCTGGGGTTTTGTCTTTGCATGACAATCAGGCTAACGGCCCACTTTGATTATTTCTGAGTATAAGTTTGAGATTCTTATTAAACAAAATTCTCCTGTGAAATTTCGGATTGAAATATGTTATAGTGGCAACTCTGATGAGCGTTCTGTTCGTAGAGATTACCAGCATTCATATTATATATGAAGTTTGATGCTTGTGCTTTGATTCTGTATTTTAAAGAGTGTATATTAGCTTTCATAGTATTCCTTTAAGCATTCAGTCTGCCATGTCATGCTGAACAACAGTTTAATGGCTGTTTTTTCTTACCTCATGTCTCGTATCAGACTTTGGCTTGATAAGACTGCTTTGTATGAATCCAGCAAAATATGCTGCTCTGACACAGAGAAAGGGGATACACAGAAGATCCAGCACGAGCTGGAGAAATAAGCAATGTATACTTCGAGAGCAGTGGTGACAGTGGTCAGCATGTGAATATAATTTCTTCTGTACTGGTCAGCTTCTGTAAAGACTTTCATCTTTGTTCTCATAGACTATTATGCCATGGTTTGAAAATGACCAGATGTGGATATCATGGAACCATAGTACTGATATCAATGTCACCAACGAATATCTAATAAAACTAAGAGACCACAAAATAACTTTAAAACTCTGGGATGCCAAGGACAAAGTTTCCTCAAAAGCAAGGCTTAGTAAACCAAGCATTGTTTCCTCACTAGAAAGAGATGCAGAGGCTGTTGGTAAGTCTAGTGCAAACAGACACGTTATAAAATGTGTGTTAAAACAGTGACTGCACCTATTAATAAGTTGTCAATGAGATTGTTTGATTATTATTCATATGTCATTCTCACTAAAATAATTCTGGCTTGTTTGTACTTTGATGTACTTTAATGAATGCATCAGTATCTGAAAATTTTGATAGCAGAAAAATACAATTGGGACTATCGTCTAAATCTTTGTAAACTAAAGAGGTATTTGAGACTATTGGATAGTAGTGGTAGCAGTGAGTGTGCTTTTTTTTTTTTTTTTTTTTTTTGTAGTTGTCCTGAGAAGTGAAACTTGTACAGCTGTGTTTTTGTGCTGCACATCTTTCTGTTTCACCTCTCTCTTGTTACCTCCCACAACTCTGTATCTATGGCTAAATTTTGGCCAATTTTGGTTGTAGGTCAGTGGTGTCAAATACATCTATTTTGTAATTGAGCTAATTTCTATTAGTTGATTTATTAGTTAAGCTAATTTAATTAGAGGAAAGAGACCTTGTTAGAGCTCCTTATGGACATGTATTAAATGAGATCTCAGTCTTTATTATATTAACTAACCATAAGATAAAATATGTAGGAAGTAGGGTATCCTTTGTTCTGAAGAGTCTGAACTACTGTTGAAATTAATTTTACTGTTAAAATATGCTGAATTTATTAGTTGAGTACTGTAATACTCTCTTTTCCATATGTATAAATGGATTGAGAGTTGGTGATGTTACCAGATTTCAAATGCCAGTTAATACAGGCTTGGGTTTCTTTGTAACTGAACTGATACTAACGAATGTTTGCTCAGATGTGGTGGGCTTTGTGAGCAAATGGGCTTTGCAATTAATGGAAACTTCTGACAGCATTTGGTTTGTGTCTGTAAGAGAGATTGAGCACCTCAGTAGCTGTTGAGGAGTGGAAACTCGTTTGTAGCTGTTCTTTTCTGAACAGCTGCTGTACAGTTTAGCAATGGGGGCAAGGCAAGACAAAGGATTGAAAGCTTTCCTTCCTCAAGCTGTGCTGTTGCAGAGGAGTCTGTATGCAGAGGTCCCTCTCGTCACACTGCTGGGGCTGTTTGCCCTGTGTGCAAGCCCAGTGTTCTGGGAGTTGCTGCAAACCTCACCAGCCCCAACATTTTCCTCCAAATATGCATTGTTTTATGGTACACAGGGCTAACATTTTATGCTAGATTCTTCTGTGGGCTTTGAGGTAACCCTGCTGATTTTGATTTCCAGACTAACAGAATTGAAATCTTGGAGTGGTTTCTTACAGAGTAGGAAAAGAGGAACATGTACCAGGGGAAAATAATTGCTCAAAATTGGAGTATCTCAAGCAGAGTAAGCAATGAAGTCCCAATCACAGATTTTTTTTTCCTTGTCCTGATAGGTGGGGTAAAACACACAGTGCTATTGCAAAGAAAATTATTTGAAGAGAGTCAGCCACCACCCAGCTGTACAAAAATTAAAGAAGCAAAGAAATCCAAAGCACAGAAAGAGCCTTCAGCCCTTCCTGTCAAAGGTATATGAGAGCTGGAACTGTTTTGTGGGTTGAACGGGAGTGGGAATGTAACTGGCACCTTGACAAATGGGTGAGCAGGAACAGGACTCAGGGATCTATGGAGGGAGCAAAGTGTTGCAGTAAGTCTGAGGACATTACAGTCAGAGCAAGGTTTTAATAGCTTTGGAAGAGAATTGGGACACAGAAGAGATTTAGCTCATGGAAAGTTTTCAAGGGACACTAGAAAAAAGCATGGGGATTTTTCTGCTGCTTCACATTTGTAAGTGATTGCATTAACATCTAGAAGCTTGTGTAGACCATAAATTTCTAGATTCTTGTTTCTCTGTTGCTGGTAATTACTTGAGGTCCAGCAGCAGAATGTTGCTTCCTTTGAATTGCTAGTGTGTGGAGGAGTATGAAAATACATTTTTGACATAAGTGGGAATCCCGATTTTATGCAGTTTAGTGATCCAATCTTTCCTTGTGCCAGTTGAGAAACTGCTGCAATGCTGCTGCAAATAGAAGTATCTGGTGTAGTGATCAGCAGTGACAGCATCATTTAAGCAAAGAAGGGGAAAAACTCTCCATCTAGTGGCAGTGTTTTTTGTAGCTAAATCTTAAATGCTGCTGGTAGTTCCTTTGTTTCTCTTGGGGCCCTGTTAAGTCCCTTGACTGGAGAGCTGGCCCCTGTGATCTCTTTGCGCCTGGGCACTGTTGAACTGTGCAAAGTACTCTGCTGTGAACTCAGAAAGCATATGGTATCAAAACACTTTTTTTTCCTTAATTTTGTATTTTAATGGTGAAAATAAAACTAAGACCTAAATTCTCTCTCTGTGTTATGTCTGTTATTTTGTTTGATCTACAGACAGAAAATCTTGGGACTTGCCAAGTGTTTAGATAGAATTCTCCAGAGGGAACTGTAGTAAGGTTCTGGAGATTCAGTTGATAACATGATTTCCTCCTACATTAGTAACTGATGAAAGACTCCTTGTATCCTTTTGGGGAGCACTGTGTCACCGGCTTCATCTGATTGCCTTTTAAAATTGTTTTTATTTTTTCTAACGATTCATGGCATGCTTCATCAAAGTAGGAGCAGGTGAATTCCTGGTGTAATTAGGCTGGCAGAATGTATCTGCATTTTGGTAGTAGTGCCATCTAGTGATGGGTCCAGAGAGGACTGGTGGACCAAATGCTGAAGTCTGCAAAGGTAGGAAGTGTTCAGGGAGATAAAGGACAGGAATCTAGCTTACAGTTCAGACGAACCGAAAAATCCATTTTTTTTGGTTCAATGCAAACCCATCCTACTTTAAGGAAGAAAGGAGTGTTCTAAAGGTCTCTTTATGTTTCTTTTCATTTACCTTGAAAAACTGTGTGCACTATTTGGTGTACAACTACCTGTGCTGTGTAAAATAGGTAAGTAATTATAATTCCTCAATGTCCTGTTTATATAGTAGGTAAAAACCTAATATTCCATTGCTCCATTTTTGCTTACTTGCAAATAGTGGCAAATTTTGTTCTTTATAGTGTGGAATTTATTCAGCTCTTTAAGTGCAGATTCTTCTTGTCATTCATACAGTGTTAATTTGCTCTAATCTTACTGTAATTAAGACATACATCTCACTCTAATTAAGGCTGATACATTGTGATGCTAGATGTTGAGTAATTAACACTTAGGTCTGTGACTGCTTTTCTATAAATGACATCTGAAGTGAGGTACAGTATACCAAACTTCTGGCATATATGAACATTGAACAAATGTCAGGGCACTTCTACATGTGCTCTGTGTAACAGATCTGGACACTGGGAATGTTATCATTGTTATTATTTTTTTCACTAAGATAGCTATTGGAAAAGCATATCCTTGACATGAACACAAAAAATAAATGGATCATAGTTTTGAGTTACAAATACAGCTTGCATAAGGCTTCTTGCTGTTATTTAGTAGAGCTTACAGATGCTTTTCTTAGTCTTATGTGAGTTAACAAAACATAGAGTACTTATTAACAAGTGTGAAAACTGTTTTGATTCCACAGAAGAAACAGATTGGGATGAAGCAGGAGCATCTAGTTATGGTTTACCACATCCTTCAAAGATAGACGATGTCCTTACAGTGAGGTAAGAATGTTGCACTTACTTTGGAAAATGTGTTAAAACTATAGTTGACCATATGTAAATGTTTTTCAGTATCTTTTTTTTTTTTTTTAACCTTGCTATAATTATACCATGGTTTCAGAAGTGGTTAACACTTGCACTAGTACTTTTTGCAGTCATGCCTGCTGACTGTAGGAGAGGAGCAAAAGTGTCAATGCCCCTTTTGATATACATCAAACTTTTTACAGTGTATTTGGGGTAAAGTAGCTGCTTATGAAAAAAATACATAAAAGAGCAGACTTTACTCAGTTTACCTGTTTGTTCATATTTTTCTTCTGTTTACTTGTATCTTGTAACTTCTGATCTGTGGGGTAAGATAGGCTCACTGAGACTAAATGGAGGAGAAACTGGGAGCTGGTCTACCACTAGTTGCTCAACTGAAGGCGTTGAGAAGTGTCTGGCAGGGGAAGTGGTGAGGGGTTTGTTCAGGGTACTTAATTCTTTTTGAAAGTAAAGTAAGCTCAACAGTAAAAGTTTGCTAGCAAAGCAAGCTTTGCTGGCTTGTGAACTCAGTGAATCAGTGCTATAGTTATGAATCTATATTGGATCAAAGTCCTCTCTAAATTAAGTTGATATAAACATGACATTATTTTTCCAAAAGAAGTGAGAGAATCCTGAGTTTATAGTGCTGTAGTAGCATAATTCCTTATTTCTTCTGTTCTGTTTTTAGGAACAGTTATTCATTCTTCTCATCTGACAAACAATAACTATTTCCAGTGGTAAATTTCTAACAATCAGCATACAACCTTCTAAAATTATAGAAAGGTTAAAGGGTTCAAGTCTTGAGAAACGTAACTTTAAAAAAAAAAACACAACAACAACAATCCATGCTTTTCTTGGGTATTATTTGTAGTGGAAAACTTTACACTTGAAATAGAAATGAATCATGAATAGGGTGTTTCTCAAATTACATAATCCAGAATGTCATCTGAAAAAATATAAACAAAAACCAACCCTCTCTAAGTACTTTCTCAAGGGTCACAATCTGCTTCTAAAAAATGTGTTGGTGTCGATAGCACAACATAACTAATACAATTCTGTATTCTGCGATGTGCTTTCTCATTTTACACTCTTATGCAAGTTTAAGAATTTTTCCTGAACAAGATTTAGTCAGGTCACCCTGATCAAAAGATAATGAAGTCAGTGAAAGGACTCTTAATGCCTTCAGCACAGCTTTATGAACTCAGTTCATCTGTAAGTGAATCTTGTAGTTCAGATGGTATGGGTTTTGTGTGGCAGAAAAGAAACATGCATTTGTAGAGATGAAAAAATTCTACAAGAATGTTAAATTGAACATAGCAGCAAAAACTTTAGTATATTTCAGATAGTTTTCCTTTAAGTCTAAAACTATCCTTAAAAAAAATTCTCACAACATCTAGAAAATCCATCCACCATATTTTAGGTTCTTTTTTTTTTTTTTCTTGTATTCTTTTGAGCTGCTAGCTACTGGATGGTGTTTGACAAAGGTGCTGTATTGTATGATTTGGGAGAGTGCTGATTCTCAATCAATGCCTTTCTACATCACCTTCAGTAACTGTTGGTTTATTGCCTCTTCTGTTTTTAACAGTTCTCAGTTCCTGCTTAGCAACTAAATAGACACTCCCTGTTCACAACTACCATATTGTAGACTTTCTTAATTGAGCTATTTCCTTTGGCAGTATATTTTTGAATATCAGAATAAATACTGTAAGATTGAATGATAAAATGTATGGTGGGCCTCTGAAGCTTTATAGCTACCAGAATCAGTTGGGCTATTGTATTTATATCTTACATATCTGTTTGTCATAATAGAAATATAAAAAACTTTCATGGTGGGATTTTATTTGTAATGGCTTATGGGAAGAGGTGCTCAAAAATCACAAATGTGAGTTGATGCTGTTGAAACTAAGTATTTTATTCCAAAAATAGTGTTGGTGAAATCTAGCTATGTATTTCTGAGTGTGAATTTTTGCTGCTTTGTGTCCCATGAAGGCATCATTCCTGCTCAAAAATGAGTGACTGTATTATGTAAAATTTAATATAGAAGTCCAGGGCATTACCTTACCTTTGGACTTGCTGCACATTTCGTAGACATCTTTATTGATAGGATATAAATATATTTTTCCAGTATAATTCCTAAAGTGTAGTACCTTGTGCTGCTGTTTGCCTCCCTGTATTTTTATCATCTGCCATGCTAGTAACAACATTCTGGTAAAACAGGAATAAATGAGATCAGTGTCTTGCAAAATCAGGAGCATGTGTTTAGCTTTCATGCAAACTTAATTTTCAGTACAGATTAATTGGAATATAAATACTTTTTAGATAGAATGCTATTTCTAAAATTTCTAAAGACAAAAAAAAAAAGGTTACTGGAAACATATTTAGAGGTGTTACAATCAAATGACATGAGCTATGTAGGAATATTTATCAGGATATTAGTTCTTCTGGAAAAGAGTATCTGTTGAAAGTGAAGCTCAAACAGGATAAAACGGATGGACATTTTATCTCAATGTACATCACTATTGCTCTGTCATATAACTGAACAGTTTTATTCCATCTGTATTAAGAATGATGTTTCTTTCCAGCTTCATGTTCAAAGAACTATTATTACAGCAATGATCATTCTTTTTGAAGGACTAGTGAGTTATCTGACAGACAGCCTACACTTACTCTGAAAGCAAATCTGAGATCCAGAAGGTTATATTTTACCAATTTTATATTGGGAAAGTTTTGCCGATTTTTTGCATATCTGGAAAAGAATCTCCTTTTCTAAAGAATTATTTTCCCTCATCCCTCATTTTATGTCAAAACTCTACAGCAAGGAAGTATGATAGTCACAATAATTGGTCAAATTAGTCAAATTGGTTCCAGAAAAATTCTCAGTACTGTTGTAAATGCCCACATATGTTCTGATATCCTGTATGCTTTTTCAATGTGCAGTGGGGAGATTTCCAACAAATGCAATAAATTCTGAGTTACCTCCATGAACTGCACTGTACAGTTTCCTTCACTTAGTCCCAACACCTGGCAGTTCTTATATATTGTGATGGTCTCTAGGGTCTCAGACCCTTTGCAGTGATTATCTTTTATTGATACAAAAGGAACAGCCTTATTGATTTTAATTTTAGCATGTCTGTTTTTCTTTTAGGATGGTCATTTACTTTTAAAACCACATGTAAACTTTTTTTATTTAGATTTTTGTTCCCCAAGCAATTATTTTGATGGTCTGTCATTCAGTACTTAGGTAACCATACATAAACGCTTTTGACAGTATTTTTTATGAGAATGTAAAGATCTTAGAAAACTATGTTTAATGTTGATCACTTTTAGAGGTGCAAAAACACACAAAAAGCTTTCTCTCTCTCCACTCCCAGCTATTATTAAGATCCTTTAGGAAACATCTTTAAGGGTAGGTAGAGTTATGTGGGAAATTATTGACTTAATCCGTGTAATGAATTCTTATTTTTAGTGCTATAAAAATGCAGTGTTTCCAGCTTTCCACAGTCTTGATTCGGTGCTTACTGAACATGTCTGTCTGAACTGAAATAAAGTTTGTGAAGCAACTGAAGAACTTAGGCCTCCGAGATTAAAGTTCCTCAGAGGAGGAGGAATAAAAGACATATTAATGATTAAATGCCAATGATAAATGGATGATGTTGCACGTATTAATAAATCTTAGAGCAAATGCTATACAGACAGATTCATAGATTAGATATGATAAACCGAAAATAGTCTTTAACACCAGAAATCTTTAGAGTAATAATCGTGAGAAGCTATGGAGGATGGTAGTCAGGGAGACTTATACTTTGTGTCCCAAGAATGTAGTACTGGTTTTACTTGGACATGACTAGATGACATGGTAGTCTATGTTATTAGTAATAAAATGTGTGTTAGGTTAAATAGTCTTAAAAATATATATATATATAATTTTTGTAACAACTATTGCCATGTTGTGAGGAATCTGCTGTGAGAAAAATCTGTAAGTAAAGCATTGTAGTATGTACTACAGTGTGTTTTACTTAATGCATCTCTTCAGGTACTTACTTGGTCTCTTACTGAAAAGAGAAAGATCATGTATCTTGTTGCTGTCTTTTTTTTTTTTTTTTTTGGTCACCTTTACATTTACATTCTGGCAGTTGAACTCTTTTAGACTTGACCTTTTTTTTTTTTTTAATGGTGGAATCATCACCATGTCAGGGCTTTATTTATTTTTTATTTTTTATTTATTTTTATTTTTAATTTCTTAAATAACCATATCTTTTTCATGTTTTCAGAGGCGTGATATTTGCAAAAGACACATCTGTGGATGAGGCCCAACTTCTGACGCGGAAAGCAGTCGCTGAACCTCCAGGAAATATAATTTCAGAAGAAGCTGAAAAAACAACCAATAATGTGGGAAGTCTGATGTATCAAGCAGACAAAGTAGCTACTGTTAATGGTAAGTTCTGAATGGAATTATGGACTAGATTTTAAAATGTAGATATGGGATTCTGTTTACATATTATTTTTTAAAAAAGGAATTCAAAGTTAAAATAAAGAAGTGAATGTTACAGGACCTGTGTTTTAGTCTCAGTCCTGCCATTAACTTTCTGCATTTCTCCCATGGCTAATCAAACTTCCAGTTTCCTTAGCTAGTATTATAAAGCAGGGATGATGATGGGCTTTTCCCACCACTTCATTGTTCCAGGGGTGAAGTGATGGGTATTTGCAAAGGACTCAGGTGTGCAATGATGAAACTTGTAAAACATTTCAAAATTAATGTTGGAGTTATAACAGCTATTACAATTGAGAACTTAACAAGCTGTTGTTTCGTATCACTTGTGTTGCTGTTACCAAAAGAAGTCATCTGTGGTTTACAGCCCATGTTTATTTCCAGTGCTTGTTCATGCTGTTAAATGAAAAAGCACAGTCCTGCTGAGTGATGTTTTGCTCTCTCACTTGTAGCTTACAGTTGACTAAGGCCCTTTGAGACAGAGGAGGAAGTGATAACCACAGCAGCAATGGGTACTAAAGCATGTATTGAATCACCTATGTTAAATAGCATGCTCGTCTGGCCAAGAACTAACATGGCATCACAGGGTTGCTGCCCATGTTGCCCTGGTACACGTTATAAAAAAAACATTAGCTTATCAGTAAGCGTCACTGGGAAGGAATGATAACACTCACTTGTAGTTTTGTCAAGATAAGTGAATGCAACAATAGTGTCAACCAAATCTCTGCTTGATGACTGCTTTCTCTTGCCATTGACTGGCCGAGTTTGGTGCTTCTGCTTTTATGAAGATCTTTTGGAGAGCAGGAAAGAAAACACTAATGCAAAACAGGGCATGCAGATAAATAGGCAGACATTTTGGAGGCTTCCAGTTTGTGCACAAATGGAGGTAGGCAGCTCATGTTGCAGCCCAGGAATTTATTTGAAGAGCTGAACCCTAAACTACATCTGCCCTGTTTACTTTGTGGCTCTGGTTAGGTCTTTCTTTCCCATGACACTGGAGACCCATGCCTTAAATGATCTGTTCTACACAGTTCTCTCTCAAACTTCCACTTGCTATTCTTTTCATGATTAAGGCAGTTGGAACTTTCCATTTACAAGCTTTTGATGAACTGATGAATTTTGAACTCCCACATAGCGTAGGGAGTTGTCTGTGTGTATAACTCATTTTGTATATTTGTATATATTATGTATTGTATATTGTTTTGCTTATGTTCAGTGCACTGTTTTTCTTTCACCAATGTAATTTTGGTAGTGCTAGTACTTCTTGTCCCATAACTATTGTTATTAAAAGGGAAAAAAACTTCAGAAACTCATTGCATTCCTCTCTCTCTTTCCATTTAGGTGTTTAAAAAAAAAAAAAGAAAAAAAGAAAGTGAAAGAATTAAAACATTCTTCTGTTCCTTTTATTATAGGAATAACAATAAACCAAGACCAATACCAGTAATATTTCTATAGTTTTCATTTGAAATTGCTGTATTCACTTGCTGCATGTTTTTGTTTGTTTGTTTGTTTTGTTTTGTTTTGTTTTGTTTTGTTTCTCTATGCTTAAGCTACTTCTGCTGAAATTCTGTGCTTACTTAGGTTGTTGAGCAAGGCATCTGAGGATAGGATTTAAGTAAGTGGTGGCTGGGATTGGTTGTGGTTTTACTGGTTGGGTAAGGATTGAATGTGGGCAAAAAGATTTTAGGGAATAATTGCTTAGCATCTGTGTAAATTATGAATATTGATAAATTTACCATTATGATACACTTGCGAGGTAAAGGAGTGGCACCATTTCTGTTTTGTAGATGTGGAGTCAAAAAGTACAGGTTTCCAGAAACAATAATGCATATATGAAAGGGAAGAGTAGTAAGGTGGCAAAGGTAAATTTTGGCAATACCATGACATTTTAATGCCTGCTGTTGCAAATCTAAATTTCTCGTGAAGTAGAGATTATATATATAATACAGTGGATTGTGCAGTGGAGTTTTAGACATACAGAATTAATAGCCTACGTCAGTTTTAAAGTGTTTAATGTGGCATAGCTCAGTGTCACCCTACTACTACAGTAAATTTAAAATTCTTCCTTTGAGTGATGGCAACAAGATGTTTCCTCCTTCCTATTTAGTCTAGCCCTGTCCTCCATTAACAGGTAGAAGAGGTTCTGCTGCTAAAGAAGACATTGATGCTACTACAGCAAAGAAATACAACGTTGCTTCACTGCAGTTGGACCTCATGCCTCTCCTCTCAGGTATCACTCTGCAATGAAGAGGCAGGCAGGGAGTAGCATGCTAGGTGTACTGCATGCCTCTGCCTTGGAAGTACCTATGCTGGTGGGTCTGGCTGCTGGAAACTGTTTGGAAAGATCCTTAGAGAATTTCATAGTTTGTCTCAAAGCTGGCAGGTTAAGAAAGATTTGGGATTTGGTTTTGATCTGGGGGAGGCTGACATCAGTGTGCCCACGTAAGTTGTTGTATCCTGTTTTATTCAGAACGTGCTAGAATTGGGATGTTGGTTAGAGGAAAGTGGGTTATTTCTGTGACTTTCTGATTGTAACAATGTTAACATTCAGTATTAATGTGTTATGCTATTTTGGTGTGTAGTGAATTAAATCTCCCCTTTATTCTGTGCATACAGACGGAAATACTAAGTGTCGTAGAGCAGAGAATGAGCTGCTGTGTATGAAGGTAGCAAAGCCAATTGTGGTGAAGCCGTTTCTGTGGCAATAACACAGCTCTCATAATGGCTAACTCAAGTGCATCTACAGGAACTGAAGTCACATAGAGCTACAATTTTGTATTATTATTTTTTAAAATCTGGTGCCTTCTCCATTTGTTCATCATGTCTAATACCCTTTCTGCTTATCCTTCTATGTTGGCATCTAAGTGAGTGATCAGATCAATTTCTGTTTATTTTAAGCCTACCAGCACTCAGCTAGGAAGAAATATGTTTTGGTATGAAGAAGTGTTGTGCTAGTTTCTAAGAACAGCTCTTCCTCATAAGATTGAAAGAGCAGCTTGTGGCATTGCTGCATTGTGGTCCATGCCTCTTGTAACACCAGGGTGACTAAGCATGGAATAGAATGTGAAAGAAAATAGCCAAGGTAATCTAACTGGCTAAGTATTCTCCCCCCCACACACACTTTTTTTTTTTTTTTTTTTTTTTTTTTTAATACCTGGTTTGGGGCAGACATCTCAAAAAACTTTAGATTGAGTCACTATTTATGTTCCATAGTATCAAAGATGTTAGAAACCATGCCTAGTAACTTCTTATAGCATATGCCTGTAGTTCTGTCCTGCTGATACAGGGGTAGATTTAAAGTTTCTCAGACTCATTTTTCGCATTTCTCTCTATTACTACCCCTTTACTGAAGTATATGAATACTCTGATTTATGCAGACATTGTTGTATCAGAAACATGCTAATATATTAGGCAGATGTGCAGCTTTATTTACTTGAGGTGTTTCACATAATCCACATTTGAGATTAACTTTTTTTGGTCATAGTTACAATCCAACCTTTGGATCTACAGACAATAATGTTTTGTGATAGAGGGGACGGGTTGCCACTGTGTAGCACATCACTGCTACCTCAGAGTCAAAGTACAGGGTAGCTCACAGCCGCTGGTAGATGCCCAAGTGGATCCAGATGCAGTCATTCTATGATAGTGTTTCAGCTCACTGTGTACTGTGCAACAGTCAGGTATTTCAACACTTAGAGGGCTGGCAAAAAAAAATTTTGTGTTTTTTTTTTTTTATGACAGCATTGTTGGAATGTGCTTTTACGTACATTGAATTCAAAAACAGTCAAAATTCAAGTCTCTTTTATTTTATTTGAATAGGATATTAAGTAAATGTACTTCTGAGTAGAGGTTTGGGAAGAAGCTTCTGCAGAGAAGTGTTCTGGGTGACTGCTATGCTACTTTCTAAATAGGATTGTTGCATTACACCTTTGTGTAATGTAATAAAAATCCTGCCAAACTTGTAAGCTTGTGTTTTGGCAGTTCTTAAAATACTCCACAGTATTGTTCACAGTGTTTGTGTTCTCTGATCCTTCAGAGAAGTAATATGTGTGTATTTCATCCTCCAAAGAAACAGCAGGTCATAAAATCACAAAGTGGTTGCAGTTGGAAGGAACCTCTGGGGTTTGTCTTGTCCAACCCTCCTGCTCCAGCAGGGCCACCTAGATCCAGTTGCCCAGAACCACTTCATTAAAAATGTGTGGCATAATGTACATCTGATTTAGATACAGGAATACAAGAAAAAGATAAGCATACATCTTCAGATGTTGCTGCATGCATCAGCACATTTTAGAATTTGACCTTGTCTTTGGCTAGCAGAGTATTAACAGGTAAGATGCTGTTACTTGTGCAGCAAGGGAAGAGAAGAGAAAAATTAAATTTGATGTGTCTTGAAATAGTGAGTGGCAATGACCATCAGAAGCAAAAAATTTAAAGGTGCTTCTTTAACAAGGAGTTTGATTGATGAAGAGTCTTGGAACTGCTTTAATATTTATTTTTATTTAGTTTATGTGAACTGTAGATTTGCATCTTCAAAAAGAAACTTGTGTGCTTTCAACAGATAGCTTAAATAGGGGTACTAAAGGTTTTGGAGACTATTTACTTCCTCACTGTAAAGGGTAATATTTAAAGCAGTTAAGATAATACTTTTACTTTAATACAGATTCAGTGGAGGGTTTTTTTACTAATACAATCCCGTATTGATGCCTTGATAGGATTGCTTGTCTAATGGTATTTCATCTTGTGTGTTTAAAGGAGAAAAATCAGTGATCAGTCGACTGGAAGAAAACAATCCAATAGTTTTAGATGCTTATGTGACTTTCACTGTAGAAACACCTCTTCTGTCTGAAAGGCAAAGACATGAACTGAACCCACTGGTTATAAAGATTTATTCGGCTACCTGTCTCCCAAACAGCCCTGTACCAATAGAAGTGCTGCAGGTAACATACACTACTATTTCTTTCTGGAGGAATTCCTTTGTTATCCTTTGTTACTCTCAGGTATCTTTGCTTCAGATATGGACATAGTTTTAAAGAGAGCTTTCCTTACTAGTAACAACACTGGGTAATGTGACTAAGATTTTCTGAAAGAGATGTGGCCAGATTAGCGCTTGTGTATCACAGGCACTGGCAACAAAAAAATAGTCCTTGTGTTTTCCAAGGATAAGAATTTATATATAGTAATAGTATTTTGATTTCTGAGCATTGGATCTTGAGTAAGCCAGAGAGGTAGTTCAGTCACTGTGTTGTATTGCCTAAAAGCACTCGCTGACAAGTTGATTGGCTCATCTAGAACAACAACTGTGTTAAAAATATTACTGGATTAGAAACAACAACAACAAAACAAAAACATTTCACATCTTGAAAAATGCTGTGCATAAAAAAAAGGTCTATATTGGTATGAATATAGTTCAAGGGTTTTGGTCTTATGCTTGTACATTTTAAGTGGTGAGATAGAAAATATGTTTTCTCGTCAAAAGTATGGGGTTTTAGGCTTAAAGAAACACTATTAAAAAAAACGGCTCTTGTCTGAATATCGTGTATACTGGATGTGAAAGTGAGATTAAAATTAAAAGATCATTAATTTCAGGAGCTATTTCATTGACTCTACAGGTGAGGTGGAATTATAAGGCAACAGTATATGAAAGATCCAGTCCAAGTTGCATCAGCCTGGTTCTTAATGTTAATAGGGTGTTCTGTTGTTTTAGTGAAAATAGTGTGATAATGTTAGGTCGGGAACTTTATAAAAGTACATGTAATTCTGTGATACAATTTCATATTGCTGTTTTTTTTTTACGACAGACTAGGCAAATTAGTCTAGCGTTTATGAAAAGTGACAGGGAAAATATTTCACTGCATTGTTACTAATCTTTCATAGTTTCTGCAGTCTGCAGAGTGATCACAGAAGTTGACTGTTTCCCTTGCCAAATGTGGTGAAATCATGAATTGTTGAAAGCCAGGAGTTGTCAGGGTGGCCCTTGACAAGGAGCCTTCGCTCCGTGCAGGCTGCTGGAATGCTGATGAGCGCTTACATGGAAAAAACATGAGTGTTGTGGAATGGATCCTGTTATTTACCCCCTAAATGAGTAACCAAATGTCTAATAACAGAGATCATACTGTCCATTCCTTATAGTATGTTTGGATAACTGTTGAATTTTCTTAACTAAAGCTATAAGCATTTATTTTAAGGCCTCAAACTCTACAAATGAATGTGGGGTGGTGGAAGGTGGGGAGATCTAGGAACCATTGCAGTTCCCTCCTGCATGCTTCTTTAATGATCTAGAAACAAGGAGACTGTTTTTTTGTTTGTTTGGATAATAGCAAAAAAGGACAAGCAAATGAAGGGCATAGTTAATTCCCGAAACCCAAGATCCAGGCATGTAGAATTACCTATTTGCTACCTTGAAACACACAGTTTGTGCCATGAAGTAAGTCCCCCCTACCTTCTCTAGAAGAAAAGCTGATGGTTCTGTGAGGTTAAAAAGAAAGAGGAAAACATAAATCTGCAAATAACCTGTTTCTCCCTATTCTTTGTTCTTTAGAGATTGTGTGTTCCCACCTACTGCAAATACAAATTTCACAACTTTCCACCTCATCAAACTCATGGGCAAATCCATGGAACTCACGTTTATTTTAAAGATGTAAATGTACTTCTAACAGGAACAATGAAACCTGGGGAATTACAGAGGTATCTTAGAGGTCCACCTTTGGAAATTGAAGTTCATGATCGGGATAGAATCATGGAAGACAACACAAAAATGCCGTGCTTGTTTGGGGAGGATCAAGCAGATAAAAAAGTGGGTGAGGTGAGCCTCCCTGCTTGCAAATCCATGATCTATAATTCTTCTACGGAGAGCAAAGTGTGGCATCCACATGGGGTAGCTAAAGTCAGTCTAACAGATCTGTTGTTGGGTAAAAAGTTTTTGGCTATCCGTGCACCCATTCATAGCTGTTCAGTTCCAAATACAGGTGCTTTCAACAAGGAGGATAAAAATGAGAAAATAACAGAATCTGTTGATACTTCTCTATTACCTATGGGACATTATCTACAATCAGACTCACTTTTGAAAGTACAAGTGGAAATAGCAGTGCCATTGGGAATGCATGCAGAAATTGCTGATGTCCAAGTCACAAATTGCCCATACGGTTATATAATCTACATTTTTGGCTACAATAATTCATCTTTATTACATGATTTGGTGGAAGAGATTACAGAAATCAATGCTAATGCCCTCCAGCTGCACAGTTATCCTGTACACAGAATTGGAATGGCTCTTGCTGCATTAATACTGAAAACCACACTTGAGAAGGTTTCTGAGTTGGATGTTCTTACTGGTTTTCACTTACTGGATGGAGCAACTCATCTTGTTGTCTTGGAGGGATTAAAAGACAAGGCAATCAAGAGACTCTGGGATAGGCACTTTGAAAGGTAAGAGGGAAGTTTTTCCTTAGATTCAGGGATTTTAATCTAATTTATACCTCTCCCATCCCTTTCTTTACAAGATACATGGTCAAGTACATAGCTGATATTTAATGTCGGTCTCAGTGACTAGTTCAAAACTGTTGAGGCATAGCATACTTTTTTTGTTAAGGTACTACATAGTTTGTGGGAACAACACCATAGTCTGACAATTCTAAACAAAAACATCCTAATCTTCCTTTTTTTTTTTTTTTTTTTTTTCATCCTGGCCATTATTTTGCTCAGAGCTGGTATGAACCTCAAAAGTTTAATTTGAGTGTTCTTAGACTTGAGGCTTGTAATTGAGAAGTATATTTCTTGTACATAAAAGAACAGAAGATAAAGATGATAGTATGTTTATTGGTGATAATTTATGTAAAACTGTGTACTGAATTATTAATAGTACTTCCTCTTAGCTACAGTAATAAGTCAGTATGCATGCATAAGAAAGAAGATAAGGTTAATTATGAAATGTTCTAATTTCAAGTTTCTTTGAGAGTAGTGGTAGACGACAAAGTAAATGTGTAAAATTATATAAAGAATCTTTCACAACAGCTATCTTCTTTTTTTGTTGCAATTTGTTTTATTATCACAACTATATAGTGATGCATGGATACAAGGTACAGAATGTACTTATAAACCCAAACAGGCAGCTGAAAGATGTTGCTTCTCAAAGTGAACTCTGCAATTTTTCACATGTAATTGGAAGAGAAGGCAAGGAGAATGATTGAAAACAAACAAACAAACAACAAAAAAAAACACCTTTAAACTCTATTTTAAAAATGAGATTAATGCACTTCACATCCTGAGGATGCAACTGAACAGTAAAGGAAGTACAGTTTAAAGAAACAATGTGCAAAGTACACGCCCGACTAACATAGCACGTGTTGTTTTAATGTAATTCACATCGCTTACACCCATGTGGAGCCCTGTGCTTTTTGCGTTCATCACATACCTCTGTCCTGGGCACACAAACACACTTCTAGTTGAATTTGGCCAAGGGAGAGCATGGTGGGAAATCTGTTGTCATCTGTCATATCTATCATTGTTTGCTAATACTTCATAGGATCTAAAGCAAAGTCACGATGAAGAAGCTGGAGTTCAAGCTTTTTCTACCTTTATGTTTAGGGAAAATATGAAAAATTCAAAAAGGTCTTCCTCACATCTCATGTTTAAAAAATAATCTTTTTTATATAGCACTGTAACATGTTGAATCTTTCTGGTATTTTTTTTTTTTTTTCATTGCAAGTCACTTCACTGCAATTACTGAAATTATTTATTGCATGAAAAGTCACATCTTGTGAGTGGTCACCTGTAACCTAAACTGAGGCTTTGTTTTACTGCTGCAGTGTGAATCTTGATATATTTAGTAGAAATATTTGTATAATGCATTTGTATAGCTATAATAAGGCTGTTAAGGAGCATAGCACAGATGAAACTGAGATGAGCTTCCTTTCAGATGTGGTTTAAAAAGAAAACCTGTTCAAATCATTCATGGTATAAAGATTTTGATATTGTCTTTATGATTTTGTCCATAGTAACTTTTTCAGAACAGTTCATGGGAAGGGAAGGCTGTAGAATAAGACATTCCATGGAAAGGACAAAAGGAAGGCGGTTTCATGAGAGAGGGTAATTGTACTGTAGAACTGAGGAAACCTGAGATTTGGGCTGATGGATTTAACCTTGCCATTGGGGTACTCTGTTACAGGACTTACAGACATGAAGATGGACAACTGGAAATACTATATAATTCACAACTGTCTTTCAGTCAACGCCTGTATACAGACCTGGAAGCTATCTTTTATCATTTCTGCCTCTGTATGCCCCTCTTCACTATAGTAAAACAGCCTCTGCTTTATGTCAGAGGTATGATTTCCTGGGCATGTTTCCAAGCCTTGTCCAGGTATGACTCTTCTAGATTTGTAGTGAAGAAATTAAAAAGTGAAATATTATGAAAGGAGAGTGAATATTTCACATAAATAGTAATATTCTTTCATTTTTTCCCTGATGAAAGCAATCTGTGGGTATGATGGGTAGTTCAGATTCTAGATGAGATATGGTAAGTCAGAAGAGCATGGTTTACTAAATACTGATGTAGTGCTAAGTGGATAGTGGTGAGTATTTACATATATATATATGTGTATGTATGTATGTATGTGTACAAAAGAAAAGAAGAAGGGTTTATCAGAAGGATAGTGATCAGAACATACCTGACTGTAACAGAAATAGAAGAAAGAAAATTCTGGTGTCAGAGGCATCAGCTGGTAAGGATTTTATTCTCTGCTCTGTTCTCTCAGAGAAAGTGGTATAGGACTGAGTAAAGGAGGAGGACTTGATAGAGCCAGAAAGTCACTTGAACTTATTGGGGAATTCTTAATTCCCCGCTTTGTGGGCGATCAACGGTACCAATAGTTTTGGTAAGGTAATTGGAGAAAGGAAGAGTTCAACGTGAGTTGGAGAGAATCTATTTCCTCTTCCTGGCTTTTTCTTTTGGAGTTTTGTTGCATGATTTATTGCTGGATCTCTGCCATGTTGCTCACTTTGTCAGCATGCAACTGTTTGCAGCTATGAGCCTTAAAACATCTTGACATTACATCTTGTGAGATGGATTAAAAAGGAGTGGATGAAGTCACGCGTGCATACACTATATAATTTATAAATCTATGAGAAGTTTTATGTGCGTGTCTTTTTGTTTCTTTCTAAATTAAGAAACATCTATTGAGAGGTGGGAAAAGGTCCCATCCATCTTTGTTGTAAGCAATTTGAGTTTAGAAAGCAGAGATGTACTGTGATTGCCTTCTTTCTTGCTATTAAATGACTGGCTTGTTTAAATTAACTTCTGAACTGAAATTCAGCAAAGGTTGTAGGAAATAAATGGGGATATTCAGTCCTGAAACAAAAAAGAGCAAATGTCTCCTAGACATCAATCTGATTTCATAAAAAAATATTTTAATGTGATGTTATGTGATAGTTAATGTGTTAATATACATGCAAACTCATAGCATCCTTCCCATTTGCCCTCCCACATACTTGCATTTTTATTAAAACTAATTCAGTAATGTGTGTTATGTCTAGATTACCCACGTACTGCAAGTTGTATTTTGCATATGTCACACTGCCTAGGCAGTTGCTGGAAAACAAATGCGGTACAGCTCTGATTTGGCAGGCTCGTTTAATGAACCTGTCTGTTTCTGCCTGTTGGCTGACCCACATATGTTACAGATGTTTATTTGCTGATGACTAATGAAATTTAACTTCATTGAGATAACAAAGAGCAAAACCTCTAACTTTACAGTTAAAGTTCTGAAGTTCGCTCATTTTAATGATCTGCACATAAAAGGTGAACCTCTTCATGTATCTGTAATTTGTTTCAAGTTTATTCTAGGAGATAGTGAGGAAAAGAACGCAATAAGAAGGTGACTGGTGGCCATCACTGTGGTGTTCATAAAAGTCCTTTCTATTTTTTTTTTTCCCTTCAGCAGTGATTGGCAGATACCTTTCTTTCTTTAGCTATGTACTGGCTAAATAAATATTTGAGGTAGAGCATAATGTAATGCTGCATATTTCAGATACTTGGTGGTTAATTTTCTTTTGGAATTTTATTGCAGTATCTCCTTTCAGGGGAAAAAAAATTCAGCATATTTACTGCTGTGCACAACTTGCTAGATAGCTGCAGGTGAGGTTCCTGCTCTGAAAATAAAGGTTTTGGGGTGGATGGGGTAATTTTAAATGCAAGTGGTTATTCTTCCTATAGAAAGAGGTGAGGCTGCAAGAATGATCACTATACTTCATAGTAGTCATTGCTATGAAATCAGAGAGCTGCAGTTAAGCTACTTCAGTAGCTAAGAACAGTGTTCTTCTAGAAACACACTCTTCTCAGCAACCTGCCATCACAGATGAGTGAATCGTGTCTGCCACACTGAGTGGAAGAGACGGCCGCCAGGCTTCTAGCACGTCAGTCCTTTTTGCCATAGCCTCATTCTGTGTCAGTAATTATGCAAAGAAATACAAACAAATTCTTCACTGGCATATGCAGACGGTGAACTGTGTTCAAGAGAGTCTCTAACTTGCAGGACTGCTTTTTTATGGCTTTTTTTTTTTTTTTTTTTTTTGTTGAGGTCAGTCCGTGGTTTAATGTGTGCAGAGCAGAAACTGCTGCTTCTTGATACATTTCCTTCTGCTAGCATTAGCCAAAACAGTAATTTTAATGGTAGAAACACTAACAAACATGTTTAATGTGCAAAGTGGTCAATTTTGGTTTTTATGTACTAATATAAACTCAGTTTCAGTTATTAATGCTGATGCAACTTTGAAATTAATGTATTTTATTAGTTGTATATATTACTCTGAAATAATGATAAGAAAGTAATGCATTTGAGGCAATTTTACAATGCAGATCTTTGTAGTTACTCTCCCCAAATAAATGGTTATGTAAGAAAAGAGTGAATAAACTTCCAGTTTTAGGAAGGAATCCTAAAATTATATTGGGTTATCAGCTAAATGGCTATTTCATGGCCTTTGCTATGGCCTGAGCCAGAGAGGCTGGGAATTTATGTGACTCTGTGCAGAGTGTGTGCACATGGTGTTCTGTAGCTGTCATGTATTTAGAACCACCTTTGCATTAATGCTAGGCTTTGCAGGCCAAATTTACTGAAAAGAAATTAAATGTGACTTTCGTGTGAGGTAAATATCATGAATAGCACATAGGATAAAAGTTGATCAGAATGAGATGTAAAAGAGGCAAGGCAGGGTAGATATAGTGGGTGTTCAGCATAAGTATGGATCATGCACTAGAACCAGTGTGCATGAAGAGAATTTGCTTTATTGCCTTTCCAGTTGGAGAGTAGAGAAATTCAGCAATTAATCATTTCTCTTGTAGCTAATTCTAGTGTCAGCAACATTCCTAGATTCTTCCTCATAGTTTTATTTAACTGTTAACCTTCTTTGTTGCTGCCAAATACTGGCATGACTGAGCTGACCTGAACTTCGTAACAGACATTTCAAGAAGGTTGTGTTGTTTTTCTCCCAGTAATTTTAACTGTAATGATTTGATTGCAGTAAAAATTTTGTAAACTAATAACATGCTGATGTCTGTTTGTAGGCTCAGTTACCTCTGTCAGTGTAAGAGGTTGAGGGATGTGGTTCACGGGGACCTGCTGCCCTCAGCAGAAATGATCACAGTCTTGAGTCAAGAGTATGGAGTACCATTACCTGATGAGGATCTCTTCACTCGGAAACCTCCTGTGCCCTTGTTTTCCTCAGATGCTTGTATACTATTGGGAAAACTTAGCAGAGAGAAAAAGACAGTATATTCTTCATTAGACAACTACAATGAAAAGTATGTGCAGTGGAAGAAAGAAATGGCAGAAAAAATGTCTTCTGAGAGAAACCACATTAGGGTGAGTAGTGAGGCATGAGAAGCAAGCCTAGCAAAACTTCATATCCTTAATTACCTCCTCCTTCTCTTGAAACAGTGGCTCATTAGACTTAAAAACTTTTCTGAGGTCTTTGTAGGTATTGTAACAACATTATTAAAAAGTGCACAGTAAATTTTTGTGCATATGTAACTATTTCTCAAGGGGAAAAGCAATTCTAGTGCTTAAAGTAAAGAGAGGAGATGGTGTGTGAGTGGTAAGGGAACTAATTGTTTAAAGGATTTGCCATTTTCGTTTTGAGATTGGTTTCTATTTTTCTTTGTCCTTTTCTTCTCCATAGCTCCCTCAGTGTGCTTTAGCATGTTACACAGGCTTCCCCTGCTGTGTGGGACCAGGCCAGCTAAGCTCATATAAAAATTCTGTTTCCTTCTCTTGCCCTGAAAAATACCTGCTTGTGTTTGGACAACCAGAACAAATAACTAAATAAAACCAGCAGTTGCAGCCAGAGTTGAATTTTAAAGAAATTTTGAAGACTTTTATTACATCTTCTGGCTTGTTACCAGCAGCCATATGCCCCTCCTGTTGCCTCAGGGAAAACACACTGAAACTAAAACCTTTCCTGTGCAAACAGACATCCAAGAAGAAAGATAATGTATGTTTCCAGGGAGTCTGAAGTGTTTTGGAGTACATTGCTTAGATGAACACTCTAGCCATCCCATGGTTTGTGAAGAATAGTTGTGAATGTTTTTAATACAAAGAGGTTTTCCCTGACATCAAAAGCTATGCTTCTACATGAGGGTACTGTCCTGGAGTTACTGAGAGACATTTAACTTCCAAGTATTTCCTTTTTCACATTTGGTCAGTTGGTAAAGGAATATCAGATGAGGCTAGAAAAGAAAACAATCTTAAGTTAACTGTTCCTGGTACTTGTATTTATACCATCACAGGAGGATGCAAGCAGCAGCACTCTTTGGCCCAAGTATTCTATGTAGGTTATATGTAAGGTAATTTTTTTTTTTTCTCTGAAGTTTGCAGTCTTCCCAGTATACATGTTTTAACCAGTTTTCATTTTATACATGCTTTTGAATCAAGAGAGAAAGAGGACTGGGAAGTCCTCTGTAGATGAGAATATATGAAATACTCTTTTAATAGCTGATAAAGTAACATTTTCAGACTTTTTGATGTAAAAAAAAAATATTTTGGAGTTAAAGAACTGAATAGAATAGGGAGCTATTCAATGTTGTCACAGGGAGCTGATATCCAAAACGCAGTTTACCCCTTTTGCTGTAATTACCTGTTGTGTCAAAGTCTGAATTCAAAGCCATAACTGCAGTAAGCACAGTTGAATAATGTTCTTAAGTGAACGAAAAGGTATGAGGGTTTAACTACACCGTGTCAGCAGAGAAATTTGAAGAGTCATAATGAATATTGTTATACATGTAACTGTAATTGCTGTGGTGTTAATAAAATCATAGAAATGAAAAGAACTAATCTTATTTCATCTGATTAAGACCAGCATCTGCTCCAGAGCAGCTCTTTAGATCTGCAGTAGAAGTCATTCTCTGGTGAGTGCTTGTTTCCAGTGCACTGCTAATGCACTGACTAATGTCTCACAGCACGTCATGTGCAAGGATGAAATGAGAGACTAATCTGTAGGAAAAAATGGTGCTTTTAAAAAAAAAAAATAAAGTCTTTTTATTGATTATTTTAATAACAAAGAACTGTTGAGCAGTAAATATATAAATGTAGGGTTTTAAAATGTTAATGTCTTTTTAAAGTTTTTTAATGTTTACAGTATTGGTTGCTTGTTTGTAATTTTTTTGTCACACTCTGCATTCCCAATTCGTGCAGAACTCACATGTAATCTCTATTTGCAGGCTAACATTGATGCTATATGTCAACTTAAAGGAAAGATGAAAAAGGCAAAGTTTGAAGCTTTCAGGATTTATCCTGTTGATGGCAAATCTGTTCATAATTACAGCTCTCAGAGCCTGAATTCTGCAGAACTTGCAAAGAAATATCTTCGCCAAGAAATGGCAAAGGTGAACTGAGACATGTAAATGGAAGATTTTAGCTTGACATGTGCAGTGTTAAAGGAGAGATGAATTAAATAGGTATACACTGGTAACTTCTGTATTAGTATATAGGGTGGGAAGTTGGTACACCAGATGTGGTGTTCTTTTTTGCTGTGTGAAATTCTGCTCTTAATGTTGTGCATTATAGTCAGGTTGTCTATTCCCCATGACTTGGACTCTAATTTTGAGTGTGGACTTTGGTAATATTTCCAGTTTGGAGTCCCACACATTTGTAAGTGGGAGAATTTGAGTAATTGCAATGTTGAAGTATGCGATATAAAGTGATTTGGAGAAAGTATTTAAGAATACATTTGAAGAGTCACATTTATCTGCTTTTTTCACATTTTTATCTGCTTTTTTTTTTTTTTGTCATTCTGTGATTACTTTTCAAAGATCCCATTAAAACACCTGATAGTAAATTGATTCTTGGATCATAATAGAACAAAATTTAAGAATTATTTTTTCTGAGTATTTCATGATGGTTCTTCTCCCTGTATAATTTTGATCTACGATTAGTAGAAGCCTTAAGTAACAAAATGGTGCTGGTTCTGTCTTAGATTATACTTTTCAGGGAAATGTTCTCCTCTCCCAGCAAAGGGAAGTTCACATTAACCAAAACAAACTTTTTTTTTTTTTTTTTGGTAGGAACCAAAGAACAGATTCACTTACTGTCCTGAGTACCTGTCAGCTACATTTGACCCAGTTGATGTGGTTGCTGCCTGTAAGGAATCCTTTGCAAAATCCAAGAGCATGTGGCTGTCACCACATGGATTTGTATTTCCTGGATTTAAGAGCAGTATTGAAAGCAACCTGCACCCTCGGATGCCTGACAAGGCATGTCTGGAGGAGTTAAGCCAGGTAACATTAAACTTAAATGAATTGTCCAAAGTGAACTGAAGCATTTTAGGATACTTGCAAGAGGTAGACTGCTTTAGCATTTGGAAGTTGCTCTTGAGGGATACAGCCCAGGCAAGCTCTTTTGAGGGTGAGAGCTGTATTTGCAGTTTGGGTACATCAGAACCTAGCTCACCCAGGTGATTGTCTGGATACACAAATGCTCTGAACATGTACACAAAACCTATTTGCCAGTATTAAACGGGTTTTAATAGGTATTAACAGAGTGTATGATGTTTTGATTTACATGTACAAGTGGGGTCATTTAATTTTTCAGACTTTATTTACCACACTTGTTTTCCTACAAATGAAAATAAGTTTCTCAAAAAGGTTAGAGTGTAGCCGAAGTGAAAGAGTTCATGAAAACAGAGTGCTTTCTTCTGTCCCGTGGTGCTGGGGAATGTACCTTCTCTTGATGGAGAGAGAAGTTTTGCTGATCAAGAGTAACCGAAACAAGTTAGTGTGGTGTAATTTTTGGTGTCTTTTGTTGAAGAGGTGAAACAGAGGAGGGAAGCCGGGCAGTACAGGATGGAAAACTTGACAAGCTGAAAAAGGGGTAGCAAAATGAGTAGCAGGCTTACAGTGCAGGAGCCGTTGATTGACTCCAGAGTTACTGAACTGAAGTAAATGGGAGACTGTGACGTTTGGTGTGGGATTAAGGGTTGCCTGGTATTGACCATTGGCACCTATGGGTGGGATGAGAGAGAGGAAGAGAGCTGATGTCGTACCCTGAATGACACTAAGTGTAACCTGGCAGTGTCAGTAGCTGGGTAGCATCAGTGCCAGCTGTGACATTGAGAGAAAGTAGGAAGGAGGCTCCCTCTGCTCAAACAGGGACCTCACAGACATGACCAGCATTGTTTTGGTAATGGAGTTTGATTCTGAATTTATGTGTTACCAGAAAGGTGGATCAAACAAAAGCAGAAAACTAGGATCCCATTCGGAAGCAGTCTGATTTCCATACATTGCTTCTATAGACATTTCTGTTTTTCTTGTCAAACACAGAATGTGTGCCTCATTTGTCACATCTGTGGGAGGTAAACAGGTTCTTGGAGTTTGTCTAGTTTCCTACAATATTGCCATGCAGTTTCAGCCCTTGCTCAGCTATTCTTTAGCTGCACAGTTTTAGGTAAAACATTGAAAATACGGGGCAAACAACAGAGTGGGAATTACTTTGTAGTAAGTAATTCCTTTAGGAAGGATAGTTTAGTCTGATTAATCTAACCTGTATTTCATCAGCAAGTAGTCAGAGGGCCACAAAAAGTTGAGCTGTATTTCACCATTGTGAGAATGAATATTCCTGCCACGTTTGTAGTGTACGCAGAACAAGCTGAAAAGCTGCTTGCAGAGAGAAGTGGTCTTGTGTAGCAAAGTCTGGCACCTATTAACTCATCGCCCAGAAATCTAGCTAACTTATTTTTTGTGACTCCTCCCTTGTGATTTTAGCCTGGCTACTTAATGGGGTTCAAATTTAATTTAGAAATGGCAGGCGAATGTTCTGTATGCTAACAAGGAACCGGTGCTGTCACGAGACAGATGGAGCTGGGACAAACGGCACATTGATTTTGATCTCTACACAAAGCCACCCGTGACCACAGCCCCACTGACAGGTAACGTGTCTGTTGAATTGCTCAGCCCAAAGCTTTCAGCTTGAAGCTCTGACATACAGTCCTGAAGCCTGTTCAGTTCTGCCATCTAAAAGAAGTGTGAACGCCAAGAGGTTTATCAGGGAGATCCATGGACTGCAAAAATGTTCACTCTCAAGCAAATGAAATGTAGGATGTAAGGCCTTCACCATACCCCGATTTTACCCCTCCAGTCTTTTAACTTCTTAGCCTGAGTTCCTTCGTCTACAGTATCGTATGACAGAAGGGTGCAGAGCCTTCATGGCTTATTCTTCTGTAAAGCTAGCTCTGTTGGCTGCCCGATCTTCCTTTGTACGTAGGGATTGGTAACAATCAGCTTTTGTTGCTATCAAGCTCAGACAAAAGCTACCTCACAGATGACAATACCAGAAAATGAGTCCAGAGGGGGCCTGAGACGAGCCAGTTAAATTTGCTTGCTATCAGCACAGCAGCCTGGAGTGTGTGCGTTGGTGAAGTGGTCGGTGTACGTTACCCCCTGTTCACCTGTAAACAGTGAAAGAAAAATTTGCATTTAATTATGAATGTAATAATACTCTATTTCTGGAAATAGAATAGGATACTATTCTAGAATACTAGAACTAGTATCTGGTACTAATTCTAGAACACTAGAATAGTGCTCTAGTATTTCAAAAGTATTTTGAAAAGTTGACCATGTGTATCTTTTTGTCCAGAACCCCTTGAGAGTCACTGGAGTGTAGAAAATAATAGCTTTGTCGTTGTTACTGGAATTGTTGCTCTTTGACAAGTTTTCTGGTGGTACATTACCCTGTAGCTTGCAAAACGCTTGGTTACTTGGTTAGTGCAGTTCTTCTCAAGTGCTTCTGTCAGAGAAATGCTTTTGAAATTAGACAGGATTAATTTCACTTCCATGTGTTTCATGGAGCTTACAGGACTGTGAATTGTCTTTGCTGTGAGGCACCAGCCATTATTCTAATACCATTATCAGCTGTTCTGGCTGAATCCTTGTGAGAAAGGTTGTTCCTGGCAATAGCAAGCTTTTAGTATCCTTGTTCAAACATTCAAAAGTTTTTATCTTTTCCATCTAACTGATTTGTATTGTCTGCTTTTTCTTTTACAATCTGTTGTTGATCTTGTGAAGATGCTACTCAGGTTGTGCAAACTGCATTTGATGATACCAAGCTGAAAGTTCACCGGTGCTCTGCTGCAGCTGAATTATCCACACGCGGGCCAAGAGCCAGTTGTCAGCTACAGAAGCTCCAAGGACTTCTGAAAGATGAACCTCGGAAATTCTCACTCAGGAAGCCAGGACTAATTTTGAAGGTAAAGGGTGACTGCCTGTGGGTACTGATCTTGGCACCTACCTTTGTGCAGCAACAACACTCCTGTACTTTGTGGCAGGCAGATAATGACAATTCAGCACAGTAGCTTTTGAAGTAAAAATATTTGTTAAATTGATGCTGATCGAATTGGTTGACTCAACCTTACAAAAGCCTTAGAAAAACATCAGACAGGGCAGAAAAATAATATTATTTTTATTTTTTAATTCTTTTCTGTGTTAGTCAGAGATAGTGGAGTATGGGGGGGATTTCTGGTCAGTTAACTAACTTGCCTGTCCGCGTGCAGAGGGCGAGAAAGGAAGAACAATTTTTTGCCAGCTGGCTTAGCAGCTTTAAAAGAAATTGTACTGTCCCCTAATGAAATCTAGGGGTTAAGGGACTTCTGTTGGCTGCATGCCAAATGCCTCACCATGTGCTCTTTTGATTACCATAGCTTTGTATAGACTTCCTGAGCATTACATATCAGCCTGTTGGTGCAAAAATCACACACAGACACCTCAGTTTTGGAAGATGAAAGGATTTGTGCTCATAAATATGAAAAGCTGTATGGGTGGCCTGCACCTAACTGTTCTTTTGTTGGCTGAATCATAGTCAGTGCTTGCATATAAATGACTGACCCAAACACTGAGCATGCTTTTAAAGCCAGTTTTGATCAAAGAGAGTGAAACTGTTGGCTACAAATGCTCTAGGAAAAAAACAAAAACAAACAAACAAACAAACAAAAAAGAGAAACTATGAGAATGTCCATAACACAAGCAGAGTTAAACCTCTGAGGCTGATGCCTCCCCTTCTGCTTTTTAAATAATACTCTGGATGCCAGTTCTTGCATTAAATGGACACAGCAGCAAGCTGCCTGGCCTCCTCAAGTTAGTGTCAGGCTTTGAACTGAATACTGCTTTGTGCTTTGCCTTCTGCTTTGATTTGGCTGTTCAAAATATGAAATGTGTTCATCTTGGACTCTGCCTGTTTCCTGTAATTTCAATACACAACCTTTTTTATGCTAGTCTGCGTATAAATAATACTATTATTTTATATAAGTTACAGCTTGCATTTCATGACATTCTGCTTATGGCTATCAGACATACAAGTCTGTCATAGCCAATGTTTCTTAAACAAACACATTTCCAAGGCTTCTTGGTGTAGCCCACAGGATGACATTTCTGTCCTGTGTTACAAAATTGTTGATTTGTGAAAACATCCCTTTCCTAAGGCAAGAACTACCAGTGGTCTACTAGCTAAGAAACAAGCGAGGAGGGAGAGGGGGTAAAAAGGGAAGTGGAGGCCCTCCAGAACCAAGCGTGTTTTCCTATCCTAGCCTATCCCAGCCCTGTTGGTGTTGGACAATCAACCCTCTCAAAACATTGTGGCTGTTCTACCAGGCAAGAGGAAGAGCATCTGTTATGGCTTTGTACCAGGCCCTGAAGGTCAGCACAGCCTGAAGTGGAGCAAGAATATTATTCCCTGCCACAACAGAGAGCGGAAGGTGTTTGAAAAACTCAAAGGAGCAGATTTCAAGTAAGCCAACCTAATTGCTAGAAAGCACTGAATGTGGGAAAAGGGACCTACTATGTTAAAGGCTCCCAAATCATTTTACATAGTGTATGTCAGGTGTTACAGTATGAAGATAGTGTAGTATACATGACTAGGTTGATTAATTTTAGGGTGTATCCAAATGGAACCGGTTCTGTAGGAGACAGCTTGGTGTTTTTGGGAGGCTGACCTTTGATGTCCAACCCCATAATCAAGGAAGAGAGTTTGCCACTGGTCATTACTTGCGCTGGGTGTCACTGTGCAGTACCAACATAGTCACCGGCTCTTCCCACAGTACTGTGAGCGGCGCTGGAACTTCAGTTTACATTTAAGTGAGATTACACTGGAGACTGTGTGGTCTGCAGCCTTTCTAATCTAAGCAATACAAAGCCTTGTTCTTGCCGAGCAATTCTTACCTTTATAGTTTAATTACACTGCTAGACATTTGAACACATTTCATGTTTGACCTTTCTAGACTAGGTCACCAAACAAATCTAGAATTAACAGGAAACTTTTAGTTACTAACTCAGTTACATATGAAGGAATGTACAATGGTTTAATGCGTGTATTATTCCTTAGTGCGGGAGATTATTTGTTATTTTGCTCTCATGCAAGCCCATCTTCTAAGATACTGCTGTGCTTCATGCATGTATTGTTTTTGCTGTACTCTTCCAGACTCCCACACTTGCTGTAAGTCATGCTAAATGAGGTCAGACGTCAGCTTTTTTAGGTGTCAACTTGCAAACCAATTGCTCATTAGTTGCGAGGCTGAACCTGATATTCTAGTAGGTTCAACAGCAGACTGAACTGAGCAATGGCTCCTGAGTCAAGCAACAGGAATGAAGTAACATAGTAATTGATATGTGTGGCAAGCTTGTTGGGTAGTACCACAAATTTAACAGATCCAGTGGAGTTTGGTAAATGTGTTTGTTTGCTGAAGAAGTGTCACAATTGTTAATTTAGAGACCTGTAGATTAAAGGATGCAGCCTAATATGAGTGACTTTTTTTTTCCATTCCAGTTTATTTTGCTATAAACATTCACTTATTTACAAGCGTGACCAATCAGCAAGAGGACACACTGCTATCAGTGCAGAACAGGAAGATCCTCTCCAGAATGAAATGCCAGAGCCAGCTGTTACTCTAGATACAGGTAACTTGGTAAACAGAAAGCACTTAGCAAATGCCAGAGAATTGGTAAACATACCTGTGACATAAAATAATTGCCTTCTTAATGAAATCTGGCCAGCAAATACTTCCCTAAGCCAAGTAGGACAGTTTCTTAAGTGTTTATCCTGTGTCACAGGATAAAACTGACTTGCTGAGGTAGGAGGTAACTACACTGTGTTTGGAGATTACTAAGAGGCTAGGTTAAAAAAAAAAAGTGTAAATAGGCATCAAGTTTGAATAATGTTTCTGATAAATGTATCGTCATGACATTTGTTTAGATGATATCTAACGTATCTTTAAATAAAGTTTGTTTTTATTAAAAATAAAACAAAAAACAATGGCTAAGTAAGTGTAAGGCCGGGGCCATGAGAGAACAGAACAGAAAGTTCTGATAAGTAGAGGGAATCATTTCTAAACGAGAGCTGAGACAGAACAACAGCCATCCTTGGAGAGACTCAAAGCTTGCCTGGACAAGGCAATGCTGATTGCACTTGGCCCTGCTGTTTACACTGCATTGGGCAAGTTGACTTCCCTATGTCCCCTCCAAGCAAAAGTCATAAGTAAATGGTCTTCCAGTAAGTAGGTGATTTAAGCTTAAAGATGAAAATAAAATAAAAAAATAATCACCTTCCAGGAAAAACATATTTCAATCTGAATCTCAACTGCTTTTATTTACCATCAAAAGAAACAGACATAAATCTAATGAGATAATTTGAGAATTAAATAAAATTTATTTATCCTCTTTATATGAAGTTGGTTTTAGTTTTATTTTACACAGATACAGCTGGTTACATTTGGTAAACTCATGAAAAAGTTACTTTTAAGGTGTCAAATACTTGAGTTACAGAAAATTAGTTGCTGTTTATTTTACATTCATCAGTAATTTGCTGTCAGTGAAGTAATCAGAATGTCCTGTCCAGTGGATGTGAACAGGTATAGGCTCTCTTTTCCAGCACATGCTTTGCAGCTTTTTTAATACAGTCATCCAGATTTTCCTCTGCATCTAAGGAAAAGCAAAAGGAAAGATAACTTAAGTACAGTATACTGCTTTTCTAATTTTCTTTTAAAAAGGATTTTAGGAGACAAGTATCTAAACTTCAGTGGCAGAAAATTTCAGCATCTTCTAAAAAGATTCTGATTATCGCAGACTGAATCTTTCACAGTACAAGTATCTAAATGGTTATCTAGAGACGAATAGGTCAAATACCTGATTGTTAGGTAATGTATTCTTTACAGGAGAATTTGTTACTGATAGATCCTGTTTTCCTCCTCGCTGTGGAAAATTCTGTTAGTCATATCAAAAATACCCACTTTTGCTTAGATAAAAAGCTGTAAGAGCACAAAAAATACTTTATATATTTTATAGAGCTTACATTTTTGTAATTGAGCCATGGTGTAATTATTCTTGAAATATGCTTCTGTGCAGAAGATATTTGTAAGCAGCACCTGAGAAAGAGCAGCAAAACTCAATTAAAAACTACTAAATGAACAAACTTATGCAGTAAAAATATTTTAGCTTCTGAATCTTTGGTTTTGTATCTCTGATATGCAGCCCTGTAAGATAATAATTTATGCTTAGTTGTTATTTATTTCCCACAGCTACTGAGTCTCAGAGTTGGGATGACCTCACTCAAAACTGATGAAAAGACACGTGGTAGTAAATCCAGAAGGGGCACATGCACACAAAATCTGAAGTAAGTCTCCAGACCACTGAAGACTGAGGTTTAATCGGTCTGATTTTTTTTTCACACTTAATTGTAGCAAATGTACTTGTCATGTAGCAGAATTGTTAACATGAGATTTTAAATGATCTACCCTAATCACCTGCTGTCAAACTCTTTCCCTTTACTTTCAAGACATTTAGTGACAAAATACTGTTGTTGTTATACATTATTACTAATGATAAAGCATTTTTAGAAAGCATTTTGGAAGAACAGCATGGTATTAGCAGGTTTAAGAGAACATGCAAATTCAGAATTCATTCATCGATGTATGTTAAAATATTTTAAATACTTGGACAACATTACAGCTCACATGACAGGTAATTGGCGTCGTTACTGCACTCTTGCACCGATTAGTTTTGAAACAAATTGGTACAATATCAGGTTTAAAGGAGAGTTTGCTGCAATAGATACAAATTCCTAACATACAGTGTGTAGTTTTAGTGTAATGAAAGCTATTTGTCACTGCAATTTTGCAAAGTCTGAGTCATTATCATGCACTGTCTGATAGTTTAGTACACTTTTAGAACAGCATTGTGCTTGTGCAGCAAAGAAGGCAACAAGCATCTTTCAGAGTTGAGGGGAAAGTTGGCTAGTCAAGACAAAGCAGCTGGTTAGAGACTTGTAAAATGTATGCAGGCTGTAACGTTTCAAGGCAAGGTCTGAAGATACGCAGTGCCTCTTACAACAAAAAATATAACGAGGCAGAATAGCAATAAATTCTGTTTTGTTACGGTAGATGATGCACGGAGTGTAGCTGATAAATGGGTATGACTGCTATTAAAGTACACTTACTTCATGGTCGTGATTTCTCAGGCCAATACTGATAGACCGGCTGGCTCTGGATATAGTTGCTGTCATTGCATATAGATTAATAACTACATCTGCCACTCTCTTCAGAACCAACTGCTCATCCACTATTGTCTATAAGAATAAAAATGATTAACTTGCAGACTTCAATCAAATCATTTTTTCCATAGTTTGTATTTATGTTCATCCTTATTTAGTATAGACAGGTAAGTTGTTACATTGATTTTCTACCCCTACGAAGTCAGTAATTTACAAATTAACTATGTTCTACCTTTTACAGCCTTTGCAGCTAGCAGTAAAATTGTTGTGTCTTGAAACCATTTTGTTAAACACCAAAATCACTGAAATTCAAGTACCAAAATATGAAGTCTACTCAAAAAAAAAAAAAATCTGTCCATGCTCCACGGTGTAGTCTGATAAGCATTCTCAAAACACTCAAAAATCCAGGGTATCCTAAGTTTGGCTTCTCCTATTTAACTAAACCACTTTGAATGGCATAATTATAGATTCGCGTGCTCTAGAATATTAATGAATAAGCATAATTCAAATTGTGCTGGTATAGCTCTTCATTTGGGAAAGTGGAAATGGCTTCCACTGACTGCTTGCATACAACAAAGTACTTAAAGTACTTAAATAGTCACTGCAGCAGGCAGGATTTGTGGCAACAGAGATAGAAGAAAACAGCTAATTCACAGAGACTTTTTTTTAAACAAAACAAAAACAAGGTAAATTGTCCATTACAGAATTTCAGTATTTTTTTTAATAGTCAATGGAAACCAGGTGTGTAAAGGAAATCCTATCCCATGTCATATCAACACAGTCCAGTCTAGATTCTAGTGAGGCCAACGTGGTTGAAGAAAAACTCAAAGATACAACTTGAAGATAACAGAAAAAAAAAACTACTGATACCTTGCCAAACCTACTTAGTAGGCCTCTCACTGTATTTCCAAAATAATAAACGTTTTCCTCGAGTTTCTTGCCACTTTCCTATAAAACAGAATATACGTATTTAAGATATTCCACACATTTAAACAATTTCATCAGGTTAAAAGACAAACAAAAAACCAAATCCAACTATAAAAAGGGACGTTTCCCAACAAGCATACATGGCAAAGCACATACTGGAAAGTATGAGCTTCTCCTATGCTGCCCAGCCCATAAACCAAAATCTTGACGTGGATGAGCCTACCTGCTGCATGAGGAAGTAGTTACTCTGCCTGCACAGTGATCAGAACAAAGGAATAAAGGAATCTGAGCAACCAACAGGCAATGCAATGCTGAAGAAATCCCTAGATGTGTGTGCCCCAACACAAGAAAGACACCTTTCCCCTCAAACATGGAAGTTCAATTTTCTGCTAAAGGTAATGATGCCAACTTCTAGTCAGTGACTAGAATTTCCATTTAAGTCGATCTTAAATCATTTGGTATCTTCTCACCTACAAAGGAGAGAAAGTTTGCCTATGTACATAAAAGGAATGGGATTAAAAAATATTGAATCTTTTCTGAGGAGAAAACCACTGCTTAGCTGCATTTGTGTTATCTTGAAAGCCAAAACCAGCCAGAATTTTCTCTTGGCAAGTACTGTGTTCTTAATATTCACCCCACTGAAAGCCAGTTAAAGCACCTTTCTTTTGCTATAAAACAGGCATTTAAAATGTTCTGGCTTTTACTTCAGTAACTTTTCAATACAGTCTTCTTTATGCTTATGCAAATAATAATCCGACAGATATCTTCCACGTGTTCTGCACAACAACCCTAATTCTCATTTTACATGCTGCAGGTCACAAAAGCCCTGAAAATGAAGGTTATGTGGTACTATTGGATGAATTCATCAGTATTTTCAAATTCTGGTCGTAAGGAGTTAGAAAAAAATTCCAGTGTCGTATCTGGCTTTTATTAATACTTAAATGTAATTAATTCATTATGATGATTCTTGTAATCTGAACATAAGTATGTGGGTTTGAGGTATTCAGAAGAAGTTCCAATCTAGCGTATCAGGTAGGTCAGCATCACTATAGTTAAACTAACTGACACGTGTACACTGGAGGCATTGCAGAACACGGTGTATTTACCCGAAGGAGTATGCTGTTGAGCTTCCTTATGTGCACAGAATACTACTAGCAAATCCTAGCAAATCCTCTTACCTGTGTGCCTGAAATAGCTGACCTAGAGGACACGTATATTGCAAAATACCATTTTGTTACGGTTCTTCAGAACACTAAAAACATCATAGGAAGAACACACCTTATACTTTTTTTCTAACAAAAGAAACAGAAGTACCTTTTTACTTCTCTGCCCTAAGAATTGATTACGCAAGTATATATGTAGTTCACCAAAACTGTATTACTATTAAACAGGAAAAGAAAGAAGCAGCTTTGTATCTTGTAACTGAGCTTATTATGTACAGCAGCAATCAACCATTACAAGGAATGACTTCAATACTGTGAAGGGTCAACTTATATAAATTACTTAAAATAGATCTAAACCTGGATTTGGTATAAATAGAGTTATAACATTCAAATCGTCATCCCTGAAATAATGTAAAAATCTGCTTAAGTTTGTAAATCTCACGTAAGCATATACCTTGTCTTGCATAAACAGGCTACAAAGTTGTGACAAGCAGCAAAGGGAATCAAATATGAAAGACCAGTGCCTGGCTCTTATCAAGGAGTGTTGTGTTCCTGCCTCTCCCACCCCTTTACCTGGAGGCTGGGATGCACCAGGCCACGGTCACCAGCTAGCCCAAAGTCCACTTTTCTACCCATCGAGTCCCGTAGTTTGTTTAGAAACTCCTCGAGCGCCACTCCTACATTTCCTTTCTTGATTTCTCTAAAATGTTGGGTAAACAACAGCTGTTAAAATATATTTGCTGGTTTGCAAGGGAAGTTTCAGGTGGTTCAGATAACCAATTGAAATTTTAAAGACATTACCAAAACATCTACAGTTTATCTAGCATGATGTCGTTTGGTCTATTTTACCATGAAGTCTGGAGAACAACTATACAGCCTTAAAAGTATACAACATGGCTCACACCCAGTTCCTTTCAACAGTACAATAAATTAGAGAGAGACCAGTATATACACTCGAGAGGTATGCTATAGCTGCCTTTCCAGTAACACTTCCTTATAAAATCTTAAGTCATGCAATTTTAATTACTGGTCTTGTAAGGAAGTATTTTATACAAGCTGGCCTTAGAAGGTAAGACACAATTGGCCAAGATTCCTAAACACATAAAACATTGTCAATTACAGAGAAAAAAAAAAAGACCCCTATGCATTGAACTGCCTTTAGACAATATATTTAGGAATACAGCAGTTTTTTTCCTACAGTTTCCCCCTTATCTATGGCTTAACAATTATCAGTCTAAGTCAATAAAAACTATTAGCAATAAAAAAGAACATACTTAATTTTTTCAGTTAAGATTTTGCCTGCATATTGCATACCCGTCAAAGCAATATACAGTCGCAGAATTTCATTTGTGCCCTGTAAGAAAACATAATACATACTGAAATCAGTATCAAGTACAAAATATTTTTAGTATTTCAAAAAAAATAGATATGCTGTGCTAATATTTTTATGCATATTTTTGTTTCAAAATTGCTTTCAGTAAATAACTTACATGCTCTGCTTTTCCTTGAGGTTAGAGGAGGTATGGCTGCAGAGGGCATAGACACTGGAAGCAGGCAACAAAAACTAAACACTTTTGTTTGTTTGTTTGTTTGTTTGTTTAGGACTATGTACAGTCTTAAAGAGAGGTTCTTTTGTTAACCACTTACTTACCTAAGGCTTACAATATTAATGAACATTTTCTGAACATTTTCCAAGCAGGTCTGCTGGCCTGTCTTCCTTTTCTAATGTTCCATTGTTTTAGTTAATACCAAAAAGTACTCTTCCTCCATCCATACATGCTTACTGTCCTTTCTGTTTTAGCTTGGTTATAAAATGCTGATTTCATTTAGTTGTGAAGATGTCGATCCTCTCACTATTACACACACATATGTAAAAACAGAAAAGAAACCAGACTAAATGTGTTTTGATGAAAAAATAAGTTCTGGATTGTTCCAGTAAAGGAACACTTATATGTTCTGTAACTGTAAAACTGCTCAACATGCCTGCTTGGAAAACAAAAGCAAACCAGAAAATAAAGATGAGACTGTACAAATTTGATGTTCTGGAATCCATTATTACACATGGCTGAAAAATAACTTCACAGAACTATTGGGATTAGTATGAAAATGAGATGAATTACAGGAATTCTAGTGCTTTTGGTTTTATTTTTAACCAAGCCTTCCTATAGCCTGTCCAGTATGAAAGGTCTTCTCTACTTCAACAGGTCTAAAAGGTGCTGCTTATTTCTGGTTTTACTATTCAGAATATCCGTCAAAACTGTATTAACTCCCCCACGATATAGGATGATGATGCTCCAGGTTGGCTGGTTTTGCTCTTCAATTAATAATGAAATTGACTCTTCCTTGCTGTGTGAGATAAACATGCAAACACTTGCTAGTGTCGGTTCCTAGAGAAGCTCACACTTTGTGGTTAATCTATAAAATCCATCATATCTTAGTTTATTATAGGATAATATTATCTCCTAAGAAAAATTAGCTCTTCAGTGTTATTCAAACTATAGCAGACTTCACAACTAACTAAACGAAGACCTATTTAAGTGAGTACTCTGCTGGATTTGTTTCACCTCAGGTTCACAGAAGGTGAGCAAGTTAATTTCAATTTATGGTAGAACAGTATATTCATACTTGCCTCAAAAATCAGCAGTATCCTTGTGTCTCTGAGAAAGCGTTCGTAGGGGTAATCTTTCATATAGCCAAGGCCTCCGAGTATTTGCAGTGCTTCACTTACGCAAGCCCAAGCACCTTCAGAGCTGAACACCTGTTGTTGAACAGTATTTTAATCACCATGTTTCACACAGTACACGCAGACGACATAGCTTTGTTACTGTGCCACAAGTTAGACCTTTGGAAGGACTGTGACATTACTGCAACGTCCCCACACCGTAAGGGACCATCACTGGGGGATGAACATCTGTGAGCTCTTTTCAAGGCTGCTTTGCCAGCCAGCAGCATCTGTCCCCTGGCTGACACTGCAGAAATCCCTTAAACAGTGGTGCTCCATCAGAGTGGGCCTACCTCACTCTGTATTTTGCAACTGATTCTGGGTTCAAACCAGGACTGAAACTCCTTAGCCAGGTCTGCAGCTGGAAACAAAACTGTTAGCACTATTTCCAGCAGCGTGACACTGCATAAAAACAGCACTCAAGAGGACTGCAATATACCAAACCTGTTGTATTCAGGTTTTATTTTCTGTATAGTGACACAAGCTTTGAATCTGAGGTAATCTATAATGTGGGGGAAATGAAAACTAATGTCTTTTTTTAGTTCTTAAATCTAGCTGAAGTGTCTGTATTTATGTCTGTAAGAAATACCCGAGCCTCTAAGCAATTTGTAATGTAGACTGCAAAACAGGAAAGGTGTTAGTCTGCATTAGCTTAAAGCCATAGGCAAGTTTTTCAATAACATTACCTTGACCATGGCTGCCTCCACAGAGCAATCTGGAAACCCTGGCCTGTCCATCATTCCTGCAGTGAGGTAAGCCATACTCTCCATTACGTATGCTTTCACAGCCATAAAACAAAACTTCTCCTGTCAAATAGTGGTGAGAGGGTTTATACATTGATTCAGATGCAGAAATGCATAGCTAAGTCTGCAATAACTTTGAAACTGAAGAGTATAACTGCAGTTTTTATACGTTTAATAAAATAATGTTTAATAAAAAGTGCTACTGCAAAACAATCAGGACAATGCTTAAAAAAATACTTTGCATGTTTATCATTCAATTAAAATCATTTAAAAGATCAGCATACAGAAGTCTGCACTAAAACATATATCAATTCAATACCTCCAGCAATTTTTTAAACCAGTACAGCCAAAAGAACCTCAACATAATCTACATCCTAGCACTAGTCAAAACAAAGCACAGACATTTAGGTTTTCTTTTTTTTTTTTTAATTACCTGAATTAATCCAAATTCACTCAGTTTCTTATTGAATTGTTTCCTGGTACACGCATACTCTGCTGTCATTTCTTTAAAAAGAAAATTAAAAAAAATCCATCTCAGAACAGCACAACTGTTACTGTGACATCTCATGCCTGCTGTACATAGTGTTCTATGGCCTGACCAACCCCTACTGCTTCAGCAATGTGAAAAGCACCCTGAGAATGACAGTGCTGCTCAAGTCTGGGAATACTGTGCCAAAGGCTTTACAACACGAGTCTAAGGTGTAAACCTGTATTCTTGTGGGAAGCATGTTTTAGTGCTAATAATTTGCTTTTTTGTGAGAGACGCCTGTTAGTATTTTGGGTAACTGTTGGTATAAGACAATTTTATTACCTGTTACTGTATGCAAGCTTTGAGCCAATTTGAAGTTTTAAAGGACTCTATAGGATCTAAAAGCAGCACTACATACGCTGTTCACTTATTGAGAATACATGTGTTTTACTGCAGAATGAATTTAACAGAGGCAAGAGCTTTACAATGTATCAACTGAAATCTTCAGTGTTTTACAGGTTTTTAATCACGTTTAACAAGAAAATCTAGTATTTTAAAGATGTCAAAGCATGTTATGACTAACAGTGATGTTATAATCAAGACTAGTGTTACTATTTTGAATGAACACTGTTAAATACCTTATGAAAATCAGTTGTTCTCTCTCTCTCTTTTTTTTTTTTTTTTTTTTTTTTTTGCATAGCATCCAGCAATCCAAAACACCCAATTCACCTACCTATCAATTTTTTAATCATTCCAGCAGAGGCACTGCCCATGCTAAATCTTCCACTGTTTAGGATATTCATGGCAACCTGTGAAAAAAAATGAACATTTTTTTTAGGCTGTGTTGTTTCCACAAAACTTTTACTGCTGTCTAGCTTCATGTTTTTAGTGCTTTTCCTGGATTTCATTCATCACTGGATTACATTTCCTATCCTGTGAAACCAGCCCTGATTCTAGTCAGTGCAGCATTCAGCATCCCAACAGAAATGCTTTAGAACTAAGCATTTAAGACAATCTACTACATCCAATTCATACCTGAAGTAGTTTCCTGGTACTGATGATCCACTGAATCCTTACTCGGTTCTATCTCTACATCCAACAGTCCCACCTTAGTCTTACTCTTATCTATGCCAGCCATACGTGGACAGACTGTAACAGCCATCGAAAAAGCTAGTAAAACTAACTCATTCTTTTCAAATAGTAATCTTGGAGCAAAATAAAGAACCTCCTACCTACAGAAAGCAGAATTTTGGTGAAATAAGATGCTTGGGTACATTCAAATGACATTTTTGGATATATGTCTGTATGCTTGTTTTAAACAATCATTCACCATCAAAATTCTGCTGAGTCTTCCAGCAACATACACGAAAAGGGAATGAGAGCGAAAGGTGTACAAATACAGCTCCACAGTGCACACAAATAGATTTTTAAGTTTAGTGTTGCTGTTTTTTTTTTTTTTTAACAAAGAAAACATGGGTGACCTAGTTCAAAGAGAACTTAAGAGTCTTCGAAGAGTCTTAAGGACTCCAGCGAAAAGTCACTGTTCCTACCTCTCAACTTGTGGTAATTCCATGGAGAACAAACTGTTAAAATTACCTTTTCATATGTTTATTACATCAAAGGAAATTATTCTATTTAGTATTTCAATCTGGAGCTGCCTGCTATTGAAGGCGTAGGAAAACTCAGGACCATTAAGAACAGCTTTGCAACTCATACTTGGAGAAAGGTTACAACAGCAAAGTGAACAGTGTTAAGAAATGCTTCGCATTTCTGTGGTGCAATGCGGAGGAACCAGTGCCAGCCTTCCAGTGACCTCCCAGTTTTTCTTGTGCTATAATCTGATCCTGGGAAACCACCTGACAGGTCTGGACTTTGCTCAAACCATTTCCTGCTACAGTCTTTTCTCTCCTTTTCTACACAGTCCACAATTCTGGTTGTAGAAATAGAGAAGAGTTTAGTTCAGAAGTTCTGTTGAAAAAAATCCTCCCTTTTCAGAAGAGAACAGTATGTTTCCTATACCATGAAAAGCATCTTAAAAAGCCAAGCAAATAACAGAATCTGCTTTACAATTTTATCAAGAAATAAATATGAACCTGAACTTACGGCACGCTCATGCGCTATGTTCTGGTGAAACCAGCTAATACAAAGCACATAAGGTAAACTGGGAAGTCTTTCCCCCGGTGTTCTTCAGCTTGGCAGTGTTGATACTACCCATAAGGAAACTTCAGTACAGTTCAGAAAGAATAGATTTCCTTCAGACTTTTAAAAATTATTATTTCCTGCTTACCTTAAATCCTCCTCCTACTTCTCCAATTACATTCTCTATAGGCACTTTTGTATTTTCAAAATGTACTTCACAGGCTGAAACACAGAGTAAATTGCTGTTCAATTATGATGTAAAAATATTTAAAATACATTCTGGAACATAACTGACTTTTATAACAACAACAAAAAAAAGTTTTCCTAATGCACTGTGAATGACAGAATTATGGTAACTTCCAAAGGAGTTGAGATTTGGGAAAAGACTGTGGTTTACATCAATTACTGATGTGAAATATTCAAAATACAATTAATGCACATTGTATAAACAGAGAACTGCAGTTTTGACTTTTATGGAATTGATACAGCAATCAAGTTCAAATGATAGATTGTGAAAAACTGCAATCATCTGTAAGAGAAAACTTAATTCTAAATTAAAGCTACGTGGTTGCTTCATCTTCTGAGTTATTTCTTCTACTGCATGAAAGTGCAGCTTCAGGTGTCCATAAATACAGATTTATTAATTCAGAGCTGGCATTAGGAAGGACTCCGAAGAAAAGCTAGGTAAAGAAACATGAAACTTATATGGAAAAGACTAATTTGCCTTTGAAATCAGATAACCTAAAGAAATTAAAACATTAAAATATTAAAACAATTTCTATTAACAATTTTAAATGATTCTTACTATTGGATCCTCGAATGCCTAGCTTATCCTCAGGCTTCCCATGTGTGACTCCGCCAAAATCTCGCTCTACGATGAAAGCAGTAATTTTATCTTTTACTTGTCCATCTTTATCAACAACCTCTGTCCTAGCAAATACTGTGAAAACACTCGCAAGGCCACCGTTTGATATCCAAACCTGTTTTGTGAGAAAAAAGAAAAATATTTGTTCTGATTTTGTAACCACTGTTCTCAAGTGGTTAAAAAAGAGGTTCAATTAAACTAAGATCTGGTGCATTTTCACAAAAGCTTGTGCATCCTGTCACTTGTGCATGCGAGGGGTACAAGGGCCTCTACATCCACTGCCCAATATAATTTCACCTTTGATGAAAAATACTACAAAGCAGGCCACAGGTTGCATCTCTTCACATCATAGACAAGTATATCAATAACAGATCAAGTCCTCAGGAGTATCAAACAGTGTTGTATCCAGTACATTGTGTATCTTCAAGAGCGTATTCTGACAGTTGCTTTTAGCAAGGATGTTCCAAGCAGCACTGTCAACTTTCCTTTCAAAAATACCTAGGAAATCTAGCATGATGAAAAATGAAAAGAGGGGAAAACATTGTTTCAGGTTTCTCTTCACCTGTGCTGCCGCAGATGAGAGCTAAGTAACCCTCCCTAAAAACCTGCACACTCTGACCTGGGGATAACAGAGAAGGAACTTAAGAGGATCTTTTCCTATCTTGCTCACCAGGCGTTCCATCAAAGTCATTCCCTGAGCAGTGTATTTTTCTTTTCTGTTTGGTCCTAAACCAACGAGCTGTCTTTTTAACATGGTCATCCTTCTCTAGTTTGGAAATCCCAAAAGCCTGACGCAGTTACCAAGCTAGAGTCTTACCTAGTAAAACTAATGAATTATAATGCTGCAAAAGACAAAAGTGCTTTCTATAAGCTTGTAACAGAAGAACCGTAGTACTTCCACTCTGTGAGTGGATACCTTGGAGCCATTTAGTAAGAAGTGCTTCCCATCTTCGCTGAGAGTTGCTCTTGTCTGGATGGATGCAGCATCACTTCCACTAAAAGCCAAACAAGTGTTTGGTTAGTGTTTAAAGAAAGAATTATGCTCTAAAAAACAGAACTATATTTTTTCCCTCTTCCCATCCTTTAAAAAAAGAGTCTTCACAGTTGCATTAAAAAGTACTATAAAAATTTTAGTTCTTTAGTAATAAGGAAACTTATTAGATTCAATAGTTCTGATGAAATCTACTTAAATTACCCTGCAGGGCCTTTTTTCTGCTGATTAACATGTATGTTATCAATGTTATGACCTGACCCAAGTGTTCAGAATGCCATACAAGTAACTCTGTTGAGCTACACTTGGCGCTATTTGACCATACACCGAATGTTATCCTAAATCACAATCAAGTTTAAAACTCTACTCTAGTTGTATATCTTAAGGGAAAAAAGGTTCAACAGAAATTAAAAATAAACGAACCTGTGACAGTATTTATCAGTGAGCATTTGGGCACATCACATACTTTCCATGGGAGCAGAATTAGATGTTCAATTACAACAAAGCAATTAAAGTTTATGTTCTGTGATTGAAAGTTCAAGCACTCTCTTCAATCATCACCTTATTACATAACTAAGTGCATAATTATCTCCCCCTTGAAGCAAGTTTCCTCTTGCACAAATTAAAATGCCACAATGGCTCACTTTGGGCTTTCAGCTGAAGACAGTTGCTGAGTTCTTGGCACACCAAGATCTCGCCTGATTCTCTAATAGGGCCAGAGTTCTAAAATTCAGCTCTAAAAACAACTGTTTCTGTGTGCTACAACTAGCACCTAGGGAGATATGGCATAAAGTATCCTTTTAATTTATATTCAGCAATGCCAGAAATTAAGTGGATGGATAGCTGAGATGGGAACAACTGTGAAAATTAATGCAGCTAAAATCAAACACCAGTTAGTGAATTCATGAACACTGCCATGAGCACAATGCGTGATTTTAAAGATAGCTATTGACATATACACTGAGGACACAGGCGCAAAACAGTAAATATTTAATGCAGTAACCAAACAACCAATGCAACAAAGACAATAAAAAATACCATTTTAGTACTGGCTTTCTGACGCACCCTTTTAATTAATTAATTAATTTATATATTTTTACAAATTTGCCATAATTATAAAATCAGTACCTTCCAGGTTCAGTGAGACAAAAAGCTGCAATGTGCTCCCCAGATGCCAGTTTCGGCAGGTACTTTGCTTTCTGTTCATCAGTGCCAGCAATGAGAATCCCCTAAACAATTAATAGAAAACTTTTCAGCATTGAACTGTGTGAAAGGAAGCCGACAAACTTTGAGAAGTTCAGGAAGCTTAATTTGCAAATTATATGGTAATACAAGGTAATATTTAAAGAGTTTAAGAAACAATTATTATTTTTATATATATATATATATATAATATATATATATTATATAATGTATATATAGTTATTTATATATATAGACAATGTTTTAATTTGTATATATAATATATATAACATATTTATATAATCCTATATATATAACAATATTTATTATTATTATTTAACTGACTTTAAAATATGTCAAAGTTATCTATTGTTAAGACTGCCTTCCAGGGGAGGTGTCACTATACTTATGCTGTAAATGAAGATTTAATTGTTGCTTGGAAAGGCACAAGCACTGAGACAGTGTTCCATAATTTGTTATACCTTCATTATGACTTTATGTGAATCAAGAGCATCAATTTTAAAAGCTCTTAATTGGAGAACAGAACACATGATTTGCCTAATTTCTCAATTATTTCATTATAAAGGCATTCAACTTTTTTTTTTTTCCTGAGTGTACTTATTTTAATTATCTCTGATTGTACAGAGCTGTATTTACTTTCTAAACAGGGGACTTCTTATGATTAAATAGCTAAGATACAAGTGCTCAGCATATTTAGGAAGGATTAACCACAACTGACCCAAACTGGCCACAGCAAGAGGAACAGTCGTCACAGCTTACACTACAGTCCTCATTAGAACACTTTACAGATCAGGTCAGCTCAGTATCCCCCTTCTACAGATGGGGAAGCAAAGTGAGGAATAAACACTTGATGTTAATTAACATTATCCACTCAATTCCAAGAATAATGTTTTTGTTATTATAAAGACCTTTGTGCTATTTCAAGCTTCAGAATACTACTACCCAGCCACCATAAAGTTGTTACGAGTTAGATTCCTCAGGCTATATTATAAAGAAAAATAGTTTAAAATTCATGTGTTGGCTACAACACATTGATCTTGGATATGTTTTCATCTCTTACCCCCCATAATATAATATGCAGCCTCATTCAGCTGGAAAAAGTTGCACCCTTCTGAATTCTCTGCATGACTGCACCACCTTCCTGTAATTTTAGCCCTACTACTGATATTTTACTGTTTTCCATATTTCTTCCAGCTGTTTTTATCAAGCTGGCTCAATTTACAGAACTTGGGACCATTTAATTCTTATTTATTATTAGTCACAACACTCTCACCCTGTACTTAACCAAACTTCACCTCACCTTCTCTATGGCAGATGCAAAGAACTACTTGACATAAAAGAACTCTACCTTCAGCCCAATAGCTTGGTGAGCTGCCAGTGTAACTGCGATGGATCCATCTAGAGAAGTGATTTCTCCCAAGCGTGCATACATGGTATTTGATAGGCCAAGACCACCTGGAACAGATGTGTTTTGTTCTAAGCAGATACTTTAGGATTTAACTTGCCCCTTCCCACCCCAAAAACCCCTTTCAAGTACAGAAATATCAAAAATATAACTAGGGGATGTCTTAGCATAGACTACGTCCACAAAAAAGAACCACATTGCTGCAGTTGTGACAGGAAAACACATTTTAGAAACCGAGAGTTTTTTAATTCTTGAGTTGTGCTGAATTTAGTACTCATCAAAAAGCAGGTCTGTTTGTATTCAAGCACACATGTGTGCAACCATAGCAAACACGGCATAATCCAGCAAATGGTAGAAAACAAGCTTGTTTAAACACTCTGCACGTGAAAATGGTAAAAGACTTGGTGTAAAAATTGGTCTATTCTGAATTTCTGTGCTTCCAGCATAAACTAACGTTTTGTGACATCTTTGTGCGATCCTACAAACCCAGACAATTAACCCGTGTGCAGCCTCCCAGCTGCCCGGCTGTAGACCAAGCAGCAGAGGGAGCAGTGCTGGGCATGTCTCAGTCGGGGCAGGCTCTGGCAGCGACACAAAGACAAGCCCAGCAGCCAGGCTGCGCCCAGCTGCAGTGGAAACAGGGCAGAAAAAGACCCGGAACTGACATGGAACAGTTCCCCATGCAGACTTCCAAACAAGTACTAAAGTAGAATAAAATACAACACTTCAAAAGACATTTTTAATCAAAAAATGTGAGTATATCAAGAAACAAACTCAACCCCAGCACCACCTTTCCGTGATCTGCTGCTGCAAATACAGAGACTAATTGTAAGGAGCTTGAACAGAGCAGAAGGATAAATCAAAGTCACATGAGTCTAATGTTCAAGGACTTTCTGTTTTCAGCATTAGAAGTCCTGCTCCCCATAGTTTAAGACTATTGTATATATTACTGCTGAACAAACAATTCTGTGTAATCAAGAGAATCTTTTGTCCAGGTTAATAATTCTTTACTCGACAGCGGCAGAAGTCAGGATAATGAACAAGAGGGAGACAGAGCTCTGGAGCGAGTCCAGTGGAGGCTACAAAGATGATGACGGGCCTGGAGCATCTCTTACAAGGAGAGGCTGAGAGAGCTGGGCCTGGTTAGCCTGGAGAAGGCTGGGTGGGGACCTTAACAGTGTGTATCAATATCTGACACCTTATTTCAGCAGATGTCTCAATGGTGCTACTATTTTCTGCGTGTCAAATAAATAAAAAAGCAAAGCCTCCTCGCTGCCATTCATTCAAATCAGTGCTCCTTACACCCTCTTCTTTCACAGCACCCTTACATTAATTACAAGTCCCACTGTTACTTCTTTAAGAGAGCCATTATTACATGATTTACATTATTACGATTTACAAGAGCTCCATTTTCCCACTGAAGTTCTGCACTTTATAATGCTTCTAACAAATACACCACTACTACAACCCATTAGGAAGAATACCATTCCATGAACTATGTACGACTGAAGAGTTTTAAAACATGACAGGCACCACCAACAGAAGTACAGCAGATTTAAACAACAGAAAATGGGAAATAACTTCGTTAGCAGTGTATTAGTTATGGTGCAGTAAAAAAGTAGCTTTATTTAAATAACTGAAATCAGTGCAGCACAGCAACACTAGTTATGTTGCCTAATACAGTAAAACAACATATGAAAAAACGTTATGAAAAACAGGGTTTGGCTTTACAGAAAATAAATGCCGAGGTGTGTCTCCAGCTTTATGCAGTATTAGTGCAACTACCAACACAAATACATTGTTTCATACTATTCTCTTCAAAAATTAGGTGTCCTCCCCACTGAAACTAGTGTCTGCAGTTGGGCAAACACAGTTCTGAAGAGAACAACTCAGAAGACAAAGTTGTCTTCTTCAGAAGACAATATGACAATGCGAGGATCTTACTTTACATATTTCATATTAGGTTTTAGTTTCAGTCCCATTTTTAAAATGCATCAGAATAAGATTAGAATTTTCTTAAAAATGCCTTTGCAAGTTTAAGGGGTAATCCACTGAGTAACTCATGTCTTCGACCCCAATTTATACTATAATGTCCTTCAGGACATAAACTTTTTGTTCAGTACTGCACAAGAAGTTTTTATAGAAAAGCTGTACTTTGAATAAGTCATCATTGTACTTTTATACGTTTGTATGGTCAAACATTCCTATCTGTGAATGACAGCTGACAGCTTTGGCAGATCAGTTCCATGTTTGAACCTGGTGTAATTTTAGAAATCATCAGCTAGTACTGCAAGTCCCATAAAACATCACGCTACTCTGCTGCATCCAGAAAACAAACAGAAAGGAAAATGCTATGCGGAGGGGAATGTACAGCATCTAAATTTAGCTGTCTAACTTAGGTGCCTGAGCTAAGATTATCCACAGCTCCCTGAGGAGCCAGCTGACACCTGTCAGTGCCTGCATCTCTTTGTTCACCAGAGGGGAAGCCTGCGCTCCTGATGTGGACGTCCAGGCCAAATGACTACAGGCAGGATAGTGCGGACACATTTTGCAAGACACAAAAGATACAGATAGTTATTCTTTTTGATCACTTACTCACCATATTCCTCCGGAATCTGCATGCCAAAGAGGCCCAGGTCCCTCAATCCTTTTAAAGTTTCAGGCGGGATTTTTGCATCTTGATCAATCTTCTTGGAGTCCACTGCAGATACAGATGGTTTTACAATTTAAAAACCTTGTTTCTTAATGCAGAAAAAATCGCTGAGACTGCAGTGTTCTCAAATCGGAGCCCAGGTCACTGTGTCTCTGAGTGAGCAGCCCTGTGACCTCTAACCTAAATACCAGTTTGAGAGCCCAGAACTGAAGAACTGAAATAACCTATTGATAAAGGGGCTGCTGGAGCACCGCACCTCCCCACCGCTGTAATTACCCCGTAGTCTTACTAAAGCATCTTTAGTAAAAAGACACGGCGCTTGTTGCACCAGATACAGATGTACATCTCATCCCCAGCTTCACAAGAGTTGTTCTTTCTAGTGTTTGCTGTTGTTTCAACATCCCCTTGCAGTTTCAAGAGCCTCAAGCCCTAAACGAGCTTCTGTAGGATTACAAGTACGTCAGGTTGGTTGGGGCCCCAACCCGTCTGCCTCCCAGCAAGGTGAATTACCGACTTCCTGCACTCTGAACATGACCACTGAGGTAAGTCCTGAACACTCCACCCGAAGTCCCAACTCTGCTTCCAGAAAAAAAAAAGCATTTCCAGAACGCCTCGTCCTTCAGGAGAGGGGTGCTGCAAATTAACCTGAGCCCATCACTTTTCACAATGGCTGTTTTTTAGTCTATTCGTGAAATGAGCTGAAGATGTTAAGAAAAAACTAATTTGCCATGGAACCAACACTCAAGTGTCTCACCTCATGACACCAGGAAAGTCAGAAACAACTGGAAGGTCCCAGGCATATAGATTATGATATGGTGATGACAGATATGGGAAAAGGACTTGAAAATGGGAAAGATTTGATCATTACATCATTATCTCAAACGTTTCTATGTGCACAGCTTGTGGAGAGAATATGGCTGGTTCTGTTTGGTATTTCTAGGATTTTCTTCTGGAGCTATGCCAGGGTTAGGATTAAAAGAACAAAAGTATGTAAACAGACTAATTAAAAAAATTGTGTTCTTATGAGTTACTTAAATTCTTGAGGGATTACCAGAGCAGTTCTGTGTGGTGACAGCGAAAATATACAAGAATCATATTAGGCAGCCAGGGTAGGATGCTAGCTGCAGCAAAAGGACCAGAAGCCATCTTTCCAAAAAGTTCTCAAAAAGAAGTAACTCCTCAGGAGCAATAGCACATTGCTAAAGAAACTTACGTTCACCACAGTTAAATGATGCTGTCATGTCTGTATGAAATGCAACCGAGGGACGCAGCTAAGCATTCTGCTGCACTTCTGACTGAAGTTACTCAGAAAGAAAGATCATTAGGCTTTAGAATAACTGCTGGGATAAATCCCCTTATGCAATGCCAACCATATCAAGTTTGTAACTGGTTAGGGCTGCTCTCCTAACCTATTTTTATCCTGTACACATAAATTACCCTGAATAACTAAACAAAAATAGCAATGAAATCAAACAAAGATGAGCAATCCTCCCGTAAATATCATCTTTTTCACTCAATGAATGCTGTTCCCCCAAAAAATGTAATCTACATAAATTCTTAATTTACCATCAGTGAGCAATACTATGTTATTATTGTTAAAATGACCCATATCTCATAAATTGTCACCTGTGACAACCACTGGCTTCTTCATACTCCTGCAGTGTTTGGCAATCTTGACCTAGTAGCTTTGTCAGCAGGAGATCTGAGACAATACTGTTTAACTATCTCAGAAATTGCTGTTTGTAGAAAGCAATTTTCTACAACTGTTCTTGAATTGGCTCATCTATTGCAGCACTAATAGAAGAAACACCCTGCAACCCTATCTGGAATGCATACAGCTAATATGAGTTTTCCCAGGCAGAATCATTACTCGGTAGCTGAAAAACGATAAATACTTCTGATTTTTCGTAGCTTCTCAAAAATCCTCCATTTATCTCTACAAAGCTTTGTTGAGAACAGGTTCACTACAATACAAGTAAAAAGTTTCACAAAAGAAATACGATACAGTAAGTAGCAAATGGCGATAATACAACCAAGCTAAACAATTTCAAATCCTACCTCTTGTAATTCTTTCACTTCCCTTCTTGTTCTGTATTTTTGTTCATTTTCTTTTGTTTTCAAGATTTATTTATTCTCATCAGCATCCAAGGAGTCTATATGAAAAACCTATGAATCAACATGCCTATAGCATCACCAAGCACTATGACTGGCAACAAACGCATAAAACGACTTAAATTATACCAATAACACACAATTATAACTGCTATGCTTGAATCATTTTGCAGTCACTGAATCACTTGCACACATAAGAAACTAATATCTGTACCTTCCTCAGTGAAGAATTTTTCTACAGGTCCTACAAACTGGTTGATCTCCTGTAGTTCTTCATTGCTAATTTCTGGATAAGGGAAAACTTCTTCCTAAAATAACAGACATTAAAAAAATGCATGAATCATGCAACTGGAATTAAAGTCCGAGAACATATGCCTTTCAAATACTAGGTTCTAAAAACTGTGAAAATCTGGATTTGTGAGAAAGGTTCAAAAATGTTATCTGATGAAACGTACAGGATTCAACTACACTGCGCACCCAAACAAATTGGAAGCATTAGAGAGAAAATAAAGAGATTTTAAGGGCTACATGGATGCAAAAATCCTTTATTAACCACGAATTTTGTCGATATAATCCCATTTTGGACTGCGGGTCTGTGCCGCCTGGCATCGCCCCGTGCCACGAGCTCTCCGTGTTCCCCGTCCCGTTTTGAGGAGCAGCGGGGCTCACCCCGGCCCGGGCAGCGCCGGCCGCGTTCCCTCCCGGGGTTATGCCGGGTGCCACCACCAGGCCGGGCACACGCCGCCTGCTGTTCGCCCCCACCCCCACCGCCTCACCGGGCCCCGCGCGGCCCCGTCAGCCCCGGGCAGCGCGGGCCGGGCCGCGAGGGGATGGCGGCCGTTGGGCGGCCGTTGGGCGCGCGCCCCGCGCCCCTCGCCCCTCACCTTGCTGAGCGCGCCCCGGAACAGCTCCTTGGCGAAAGCGGCGCACGGCGCGGCGGTGCGCAGGGGGCGCGCGGCGGCGGGCACGCGCAGCGCGGAGCGCAGGGCGCGCAGCAGGACCCCGCTCATGGCCGCTACCCCGCGGCCTCCCCCCCAGCCGCGCCTCGCCTCACCCGCCCTGCCCGGCAGCCTCCGCGGGGCCGCGCGCGAAGGGGCGGGGCTCGTGCGCAGCCCGTGGGGCGGGAGGGGCCCGATCCGGGACACCGCCAGCAGCCCGCGGCCCCGCCCCGCCCCGCCCTCCCCGCTGACACAGGGTGGACGCCGTGACCGCAGTGACAGGACCCGGCTGGAAACGCTTCCTTGGAGCCCTTCAGAGGCTGTCTGCACCTCGTGGTCACCAGTGCATCGTCTCTGCCCTCAGCTTGTTTCCGGAAGAGACTTTCAGATACTCAGAATTTGAGAAACTGACATTTGGACATTGAACAAAAGAACGAGTGTTAAAGGCCCACACGAGACTAATGGAATTCACTTACTTATGACTTGAAAAATGTAAAAACCTGAATCCCATAATTCAAACAAATTGCCATTTCAGTTGCCTCCCAGATGCTGTACTGCAGCTCAGGAATAGCTCTGAGGGGACTGAGGGGGAGGGAAGAGGTAAGCATATATATAGTATAGACTATATACAATATAGTCTATACTATATACATATAGTATAGATACATATAGTATAGTATATATGCATATACATATAGTATAGACTATATATTGTGTATAGTCTATACTATATACACTATACTATATAGTATATATATAGTATATTTTATATATATATATTATATATATATTTAAATCTGTATGTAAGCACAGTGAGAATCCTCAAACCCGAAGCATTCACAAGCAGATGAGCAATCTGCCGGAGCCCTGTGCGCTAGCAGCCCGGCTAGAGCTGGAGGTGTCACCCAGGGACGTACTGCCGTGCGTCTGGCAAGAGGTAAGAAACATTTCACGCTGTTGGTGAGTCAGCCACACGCTGTCAAGTCCAAACACATACAGCACTCTGAGGATACAAACAAAGCTTTACCAAGAAGGGTTTTCCTCTCCAGGCTCCTGACTTCCATTAATTGTAAATATTAATTGGAGAGAAGATGCAAGTCCCTAGTGCTCATTTTGTTACAGCCTCTGAAAGCGTAATGTGACCTGTACCAACTACTTGTCTTTGTATGGAACATAGATACCTTATTTATGAGATGAGCTAGCCCCCTTTGCTAGCCCTCTGCTAAAGGGCTTCACAGCAATAGATAGGAAAGGCTACAGAAGTAGCTATTTCTGTATTTTCTGTAAATAGAAAGAGACCCTGCTTCTCTGTAAGATTACAAAACCTTCATGTTTTCATGGCTATGAATACAGGAGTGCCAACTACCAAAATCCTGAGCTTCTAGTCTCTGCATGTTAGGTTCTGGTTAAGTGAAATTGTCAAACTTCTTTCAGTACTGAAAGATGGAAAAGCAAGAGGCAATGTCTAGCCTTGTCAAAAAAAAAAAACAAAAAAAAAAGAAAAAAAAAAGGTGAGGAACGCTGAGATGGCTCCAGCACTATGCAATCAGGGTGGGGTGGTAACATGTTACTGTCTCTATAGGGTGCTTATATCTGCAGTTGTTTTCGGGCATGGATAGTAAGAGAGAAAAAGCTCTGCTGCTGCTTAGCCTCCTGGCACACGGGGTTAAGGGAGCAGGCACCTTCTTACCTTACCTCACTGAGGGAACCTGTACCAGGCAAACTGGCAGCAGGGTGAAATGAAGTGTTGAAGAGAGAATGCTGCCACATTAGTGCCACAACCCACTTCTAGATAAAGGTGGTGGTAGCTAAGACATCCTTCAGCAGGTCAGGAGAGGAGGTTTGGGTACAGTGACATTCTCCCCACACTAAATATGGTAAGGATGCAAGTGCGAAAACTAATAACAAAGATGAGGCCAGCCTCTACTGAGACAAGTCAGACTGGTTCTGGCCAGTACCGGTGGAGGTGATCCAGCAACATTAAAGGAAGGATAAACAAAGAGCACACTAACAGACTGCTTGAAGAATATGATCCAGAACATTGAAAACGTATCTAGGCAGTTGGGAAACAACAGAAAAAAAGAAGCCTCATTGAGAAGTTCAAAAGAACTGAAACATCTGAGTGTTCTACCCTTTGCATTCATTTGCTAAGTATGAGAATGGGACTGTGATCATATCCTAGAAGAAATACCTGTAAAGAATTTTTTTCTTCCAATTGCTGAACAAATCACAGCGGATGACAGCAGATCCACAGCATGAAACTAGAAGCCCTATCACTTGCAGACAGAGAATCCTTTTTGTTTCCGTACTGAGAAATCACATCAGTATTTGTATCACACCGCTTATTTTGTCCCATTCCTGCAATTCTTGCTAACACTCTGTGTACACACAATTGAAAGTGCCCTCCTGGCAGCTGCAGTTCTCTGCAACTCTCCATTAGACTAAATTCCATTATTCTGACTTATAAACATCTTCAAACTGCATTGAACTGCACAATATGCTGCTAAAACCCCTTTTCCCCCCCTTCTGATTTAGCAATGTGCCCAACATATTTCTCCTGCTTTTGTTTAAAACTCACCTCTGCTGTCTCTGCCACTCAGCCATTCATCCACATGTTCATATAATTTCAGCTTCCTTTGAAACTGCTAGACCACTCCTCACTATCACTACCTTCCTGGAACAGATAGCCACTCAGCTCTCCAGAACTCACGTTTTGTAAACAACATGATTGCCACAGTGATGTCCATTTCAGTCTATTCCATACAGAATTGCTTTCTTGAGAAGGAATTAACACAACAGATATACAGATCAGTAAATGAGTATCATGAAATTGCCCTACAATTTTATTTTCCTTTTTACTCTACCTTATTTTTCACTAACTACTTAAAAACTGGTATTAGATAATATAGTATTTAGGTACTTGAGAGGCGGATAATTTACTTACTGAAAAAGTGCCACTGTAGGTCTAAATTGCTTTACAAAAATATTTGTCAATCTTTGCAGTCCTGCCAGGAAAATAGATACAACTCTCTTAGTAGCCACTCCTCTCTTTATAAAATTGTTGTTTTCTCCTTTTCATCCAGACAGTATGAAAGTTTTTGCACTTGAAATTCATAATTGTCTTCCTTTTGGGGTGGGCATGTGATGATGTACTCATTGCATCATCTCTCCTGTCTCTGAATATTTTAAAGAAAGTTGGCTTACAAATTAAATCTTGGGAAAGGTGAGAGCAGAAACCAGTATTTCCACTTTGGTTCCCAGTCACTTGCTGTGGAAGTAATGCAAGTAATGAAATACAGATGTTAACACTGTCACTGCATAATACGTTTGTCCAGGTTAGCATGCATCCAGAATTACTGTACTGTGGCTATCATAAGAAGTACCTGAAAAAAGAAATAGATACATATCATTAATGAAAGGGATTCCTCACAAGTTACACTGGCACTTACAAGCAAATCACCGACTAGCTCTGTCATTTTAGGTTAAAATGAGGCATTAAATTATCTCATCTAAGAATTTTACTTTCTAAAGTACTTTGCTTCAAATAATGAAGAATTACAAAATTGTCTTTGCTGTCCAACTTTGAATACTCAGTACAAACTTTCCACTGGGCTACACTGTGGAGTCACCACTCAAAGATTTATCAAATGAGTTCTGCAGCACAATAGAAGCATCTCAAACTATGGCTATTGTGCCATTTTTTGGCACATTAAGGTCTGAGCTAGAGGCAGAGACAGTGTTACCAAAAAGATGAAAAACCAACATACAGGATGAAAATGTTAAATTAACGTGTTTTACAAACTTTTCTTCTCTGTTGTCAGAGAAGAGGGATATAAAGGAGTATCAGCCAATAACATGAAGTTAATGATCAATCAAGAGCATATGGTGAGCTTATGGAGGAGGAAGGTGCTCATAGGAATTGTACCCCCCTGCGTAAGCACAGTCCTGTCAAGGTCACGTATCCAGCGTTAGTCATGCTCCCTTGCTTCTCTTCTCACTCACCCCAGCACAGTATTTCCTTCCATACAGTCACAAATGCCACCATGCTCTCTCTCCTGTTCCCTTGCCTGACCTAGAGCTCAGCACGTGGCGCATGGGGACCTCGTGAGGGAGAGGGACCACTGGTTTGGACAGCTTTGGGAAATGATGTGCTCCTGCTCAGTGATCACGCGCATAGGAAAGGCTGCACATTTTCAGTACAGCTGGATCCGAATGTCTGAAAGTCAGATTGCTTCCTCATTAAAAACAATTTCATTATGGTAGTTAGGAAATTAATTAATTTCAAGCTTTGGCTTATTGTGATACCGTTGCTGAATAACCCAGAACACTTGCATAGTCCTTGCACTTTTTATTCCCCGAGACAAGAAAATAAAAAAGAAAAATGAAAAAAGAAATCACATTTCTTTGTCAAGCACATTAAGGTATTATTTTGTAGCAAAAATGAGAAGTTGTAGAGACAAAGCATTTTTCACTATGCATGCATAACATTTCATTAGTTAGAATGAATTTACTCTATTCATCTTATTAAAGGTGGATTAATTTTTTCTCTGCTCATTATACATATCTGTTTAAATTGCTGAGTTTAAATGTGAAGAAATAAATGAACACTGAAGTTGTGTTTGCCATTTTACAATGCACCTGATAAATTGTATGCTTGTGTGATTTATTTGAGCTGGCTGTGTCTTGTGAACCATGATGCTAATTTCACATCTCAGTTATTACAAAATGCTAAACAAAGGGGATCTTTTTTTCATAACATTTTATCCTAAAAGCACGCATTTATACATATGGCAAAAATAACAAATCTAAGCATTTGGAAGAGTGATGATTTCAAGTCAGCTTCACCCACACAACTTTCATTTAAATTAGATTTAGCATGCTACTTCAGGCAAAGATCTTAATTTAAGCATTACCTAACATTCACAATCAGTCTCATCCTGCAGTTGACTTAGTTTTACAAAGTAATTCAGGATTTGGCTGTAATTCTTGAAGGAAACAAAAATTAAGTCTACTAAAATATATCTAAAATAAATCGTTATTTCATCATTTGGGATTTTAGATGTTTCTATCAAATTTTATATCAACAAAGTATGGTGGCTAAAATCACTAAGAAGCTAGTAAACAATCTAAAAATCCAATATGCTTCCTTTTGGAAAAGGTGTATATAATACAGCTATAACACCAGTACAGATATATTGTTGCATGTTACGGTAAGAACAGTGTTTGTCTTATACAAATACGTTTGTCAGTACATACCCATGCTTAAACATAATTTATCACACAATTCTAGCAGCATCATAATTCTGACAGTCGTTTAAATAACTGTGGAAAAGACATTAAGTTGGCTTAAAGTGTTTTAAGCTCAGCCTAAAATGTTGAAGGATAAGCAACAGTGCCAATTACAACTAACGAAGATATTCAGGACATACTTACATTAAATTAATTGAAATAACATAAACCGCAGCTCCCAAATCTCACATGTGCATAGTTGATGAATTCAACATTAAGCAACTGTTTAACATATTCCAAATAAATATATGCTAAAATGTTACTACACCTGTTTTTATGAACTTTATGAATAAAAAAAACAACCATCGAGGCAAACTGGAAAAAAAGAAGTTAGAATTCACGATTCATCAGATTGTAAAGTCAACAAAAACCTGAAGAGACGCAGATAAAGCATAAATCTTCGCGTTAAAACATATAAAGATCTGTAGTTCATTTTCTTGTCATTTCAATATTGGATTTCTTTCTTTGAACTAAAATAACACATAAAATATCTGAAAGTTACCCCCTGCTAAAAAGATGCTGTCTAGAAGAGCTTGAAGTAGCTTCTTATTGCATGAAAATTCATTTATGTAATTAATGTATTATTGACAAATGCATACAAAGACAATGGACAAATATGGAACAATTTTTAGGAAAAGTTTTCAAACATTAGACTTCTGACTTGCAAAAGATGTGTTTCCCAATTACAAGTCATGACAAAAAACCTGGGTCTTTTCCTTATCTTAGGGTTACATTGGCCATCTTCAGTAAGAAGGCAATATAGGCGCTTTTTACTAGGTATGTATATACAAGTTTTATCAGAGATTCGAGGAAGGCAATTCCATCAAGATTTAAGACGAGCATCACAAACAAAGATATTAAAATTAAGAAAAAAATCACTGAGCATTAGACTATCACATGCTTAACCTACATTAATTCTTCTCTTCATAAGTTACCTAGCATTACTCCAACTGGTGCCCATCTATCCCACAAATGACAATTTATGCAGAGGTTTCTTTAGCTGTTTTACATTTTCTTCAATAGTGCCAGATTGTAAATGCTTTCACTCTTGTCTTAGTTTAGGTAGACATTATTTAGAGACATTATTTACATCCTACTTTTAAGACAGATCAGGAAATAAAGACAGATTATTTATAATAGCAATATTTAGAGGCTTTTAGAGATTAAAGAAGACAGAGTATTTGGCTTCTCCAAAGACAGATGTCTTAAAATTCTTAAAATCAGTTTCTAAAACAGGGATAGAAGGACCATTAAAGAACAGCACTGCAATTTTTTCTATTTCCAGTAACAGAATGCTTGTATGATAGCATCAGCTATCCTCCAGAGTGTCACACAGCTCAAGGAGATGACATGTTGGTAGTATCTAGTGATAAATGGGCACTTACCTATCAAAAAAAAATCATTGATCAAGATGTACACTCTGAAATAACAGCCATTCAGATATAGGTCATAGTTGACTATTCCCTCAAAACAATTCAAGAATCTCCTAAAATTCAGAGAAAAAATAAGCAAACATAATACTTAGTTTAAATTGACAGCTAACCATTAGTTTTAACTGAGACTTTAGACACACTGTAATCCACTTGAAATCTAGGAAATCAACAAAAGTAGTATAAAAACAATTGAAAATGTCACAGGTTATTACCTAAAGTAATTGCATAAGTGTAACATCAAATACTGTGAAGGCCACGTGAGGCAAATATGCCTCTGTAGTGGTGTAAATTAAGACACAGCAAACAAATACAAGTATGGGTACAACTGGCTAACACTTAACCAGTTACATCACTTACTGAAGTATGATGTTCCCTGCCAATGGGCGCGATGAATACTCTCAAAGTTCGATCCAAAGAATGTAGGTTACAATTACGAAATGAAAGACTGTATTCCTGGGAAGGACAAACTTGAAACACTTACGAGTCAGGGGAAGACAATCATCTTAACATGAACTCCTATGGAAATGTGATAGCCAAAACAATAATTGGATCAGTTTAACATGCTGGACAGCTCATATTTAAAAAGATTCAAAATCCGGTTAACGTTTTTCAATGTTAAAGTGTTTTGGTAAATATTACTAAATATTACCAAATTCCCAAGAACCACTTCTGTGTTCTCTCTCATTGTCTGCAGATCTAGGTGTTGTATTTATTACCCTTTATTGTTCTTTGGATCTAAATATATTTACAGCGTCACCAAAAGAAATCAAAACCTATTGAGAAGTGGTCACACTCTCCACAGTACTAACCATTATTTCCATCAACTTATCTTTAATTTGAGATGAAGACTGAAACATTGGCCCTTTTGAAGTGAGTAGCAGAAATTCCGATTGACTCCAGAAGGAATTTCCTTCAAGTCGGAAGAGCTGAAATTCTTGGATTACACAAAATGAGAAACAAATAGTTTTAAATGATTTATTTGATTTCTCCACATGATCACAGTTATAGTTTTACATCAATAGGGTCTGTTACTACTTACAAACAGAATGCATATTAAAATGAAAGCACTCCTTTCTTCCCCATAGTTACAAAAGGGGTCTCGAGCCTCCCCAGAACAGAAGCTTCTTGTAAGTGTAATGTTTTTTGAAGTCTGTAACAGTCTGCATTCAAGACCTAATTCTAACAGTTTAATACAACTCAAAGCTGATGTAAGTTCCTAGCAGGAGATAGGTACTGTAGGCAACCTCCAAGTGACTGCAGACTTAAAGTAATACTAATTTACACACTATGTACAATTTAGAGAATTATCTACTCCCCCTACTTGGTCCCATTTTCACCACCCCCTTTTCTGTTTTCCAAATTTAATCTTGTTATTGGTTTCACTTTTCTTTTAAATATATACACAATAATCCATTTCGCAGGCAAGAAGTGCGATGATATTTTACAACGGAACAGCAAAATGCATGCTCAACTGCAGAAAACACACAGCTTCATATGGAACAGCAAGTCAACATCTAGAGATTCATTGTTTAAATATCTGCTGACTGTCTTTCAGCTCATTTTATCAAGAAACAAGAGGCTTCTGCTGCATGCAGTACATGATGGGAAAATCATTCTACACTGTATGATAGACTTTTTTTTTTTAGCGATACAAGACGTACATTATATTAGGATGAACTGGTTTTTTTTGTTTTGTTTTTACATTGTTGTACATTTCATTCTTAACTTAAAAAAATAAAAACCCCAAATATATATTTCATTGTTGTCCCAGAAAAGATTTTAGTTGCCACACCTTCATTCTTTAGGCTTCCCTTTCATTTTTTCAAATCAGCATTACTATTTTGCCACATTTTTTTTATGGGAAAAGAGAACCATGGTCACTCCAAGCAGTTCTGTACCAGTATTAATTGGCAATGGCACTTGAGAAAAAACCCTCTTAATTCTACTCCTGCCTGCAGGCTAAAAAAATAAATAATTTTTCTTAACCACACAGTGTTAAAGTATTATCATTTTCCTATTCTAGGCACGATCCACACTGTTCTAAGCAATTGTTAACCAAGGATGGAATCAGAGAGGTTATACTACAACCCTAGATAAGGAGCAAAGTTCGTAAGACTTATTCTAACACCAAGACACATTTGTTTGTTTTAAGTACGTAAAAACACAATTAAAAAAAAAAAAAGTGCAGTTTCTCATCACTATATTGAAATCGCGTTTACAGTTACTGTGCTCTTATATGACCATTTTTTTTTTTTTTAAACTATTCTCAAAATGGTCTGTGATCTTACACATGTAACTTAAAGCACCTATAAGGTAGGCATACTCTTTCCCCAGGTGTACATGAAATCATGTGCAAATGTTTTTTCGCATGCACATTTGTAACAACTTCTGAATGTTTAATTAATTGCATGTGGAAGAACCGTGGCCAAGCATTAAAATGTGGCTTACAGTATAAGTATAGAATATTTATATGCAAGTAATTTAAATGAATGAAAGGGGTTTTGAAACAAAGCAAATGCAGATCTGGGACATTTAAGGTCTTCATTGCTAACTAAGTAACCCAGCTAGAGTCAGATTTTCCCTTCAACTGCTACTGCGTATTCTGCATTTATACAGTACACAGGCAATTTTACTTACATTAAAACTCTGCATCTGAAACAAGTACAGACCGTCACTCAGTGAAGAGGACCATTCTTACCTCCATTTCAATTAAATGATGCAGTTTCTGAAAGATGCTTGTACCTGAATGACTCTTTTATCTTTTCTGGAACAACCTATAAATTACAATTAGACTCTACTATTGGTACAGATGTATGAAGAAAAGTCTACATATTGAAATATGTTATCACTTTACTTCAACTAATATCAACAGTAACACTGATATATTTTGCAAATATACAATATGTAGAGTGTAGCCTCACACTAATAACATTTGATGACATGCAGACAGTTCTACTTTCCCTTCTAAGAACAGTATATATTTTTTTAAACTGCAAGGAACAGAGCCTCAGGGGACCTGTATGAGCCCTCTTAAGGTAAGCCGCAGAATTTAGCATAGTGTGAGTGATACTTAAAAATAATAATGTAATCACTTGTTTTTTTCATGAAGATAATTTAAAGAAAGACAGAACAGGAAAACATATTGCACATGTGGGAAACAAACGTGGACAGCTTTAAACAGAAGGCTAAACTCTAGATTGCTGTATTTGCTCTCTGTGGAGGTTAACAAAGTGCTCAGTTTGCAGTTTTGCTGGTATTGTGATATCAATGGTATGAAAGGGGAAAAAAATTACAAACACCCCAAATATTAGAGATTCCATGAGCAAGACAAAATGAAAAGTTACTCTTTTACTTGCATTTCAATTTCTTTCAATTTCAATGTGATTTCCTCATTACTCCTGAAAAACATTATTAAATATAAAATTGACTGATTATTATTACTTTTACCCATCTCATACTGGAACTTTTTGCTCGTCCTCTTCAAGGTTTGCTTTTAGGCTGGTACAGGTTTGCAATTGCAATTCCTTTGTCTCTACTGTTTAGGTGTAAAGTCCTTGCAGTGGCTCAAAATGCTGAAACTACAAAGTAGGTGCCATGTATAACTTTGTACAGGATTTAGGGATAAAAGTTTTATAAATTTGCAAATGGTTTGATTACAACACATAAGCAACAACAGCACAGCCTGTTTTTATGTGATGTCTCGCAACTAACTGGACTATGAAAGTGAGGGTTTGAGCATAAACTCAGCCTGCTGAGTGCTGGGTACTTTCAAACTAACAAATGTGATGAGTAAAAATGGTGAAGCCACTTTGTTGCTAGTGCATGGCTACATGGAATTACAGATTTTATATATATATATACACACATATATATTTACATGTGTGTATATATATATATATATATATGTATATATATAAAAACCCTATACTAAATTCTAAAACAAACCTTCAAATTTCAGAGTGCTTCCACCTGGAAACACTCTCACACTAGAATTCAGCTTAATTGGGGGATTAAAAATAACGAATTATGGTAGACAGGAAGCAAGGTAGCTGAGAAGGATGGAAGTTTGCAATTTTCATGTTTGAGATGAATGTTTTTGCAGTGTATACATGCACCTGTTGTAACTCTTCATGTGTGTTCATTAAATCATATGCATACAAAAGAAATGTGGATCATGTAAATTCACAGTTATCACAGCCTTTAAAGTGTCTAAGAATTTGTGTGACCAATGCTTGAGGATGACCATGTACATGGTCATCCTACATTGCTATGGTATAATTACTGCATCTTAACGAGTTTGCTTACCTGAAATAGCAGAGCAGTTATAATACTGATTACGTATGATATTATCATGTTAATAAAATAAGGATTTATACAAAGCAGTATTTGACTACAACATTTAAATGCTATGTTACTTGGCACATTTAGTAATGATTGCTTAGAAATCTTAGCAAGTCCTGAGGACTTCTAATGAAAATACTGAAATGTCTGAAATTTGTTTCTAACATTTAGTGTTTTTGGTCTACTCTTTCATACGCTATTCATCTATTATACTGTCCTATCAAGTAAGTGGAATTCCTTGTAAAGTCTATATTGCTAGTTTTGTGGACTGAAAAAATTTCTTTCCAAGCACAAATGTTAACTATACAGTATATATATATTTGTATGTATATATTTATATTATATAAAGTTTACTTACGTACTTTCATCAACCATATCAGGTCTACTTATTTTTTGCCCATTGACAATAAAAGAGCAAGAATGCAACACTTGGTTCTGTATCACTTTTTTCCTTTTTTCATAGACTAAGATTTTAGTATGCACGTAAAATTGTCAAGGGATTTGGTGTAAAAGGTAGCTTTACTCATATTCAGCAAGCAGCATGTTTTCAAGGCAGTTTGAAAATAAGAACTAACTGGATGGTAAGCGTCTATTGAGTAGTAAGTAAAACCAGTACTGATTGCACTAACTTGAATTATTTTACTTAGTATCAGCAAGCCTTTAAGCTCACATAATTAAATTGTTTGTCTAGGTAAAAAATGACAATATTATTTGTTGCTTCCTGTAAGTGCCTTTGTAACTGTGTTTAAAACTATAGTTATTAGGAGGGTCAATATGTTCTAGACTATTGTGCTGATGCCACTGTGTTTGGGCTTAGTGCTGGCTGAAGTGGACGGAGGTGGTGGAGGTCCATGGTGATGCTGAGTGTGTTGGGGATGAGAAGAGTGCCCTGGGTGCGGAGGGGGCAGCGGAGGATGAGGAGAGTGGGTATGCTGTGCATGGGGGTGCTGCATGTAAGGAGTATGCTGGGAGTGTGCCGCATGCTGGGAATGTGGCACATGTTGGTGATACTGGTGTGGGTGCTGGATGTGCTGGGGAGGGTGATAGTGGTGGTGGTGGTGGTAAGGTGGTGGGTTCTGCTGCATATGACAGTACTGCGAATGGTGAGAGTGCACTTGTGCCTGCGTCTGTCCCTCAGCTGGCCCTACATGATGCATGGCGGAAGGATGCTGTGAGTGCTGCTGATGTGGGATTACTGGAGGGTGCGGAGGTTGCTGTGATGAGCCAGATGGTGGATGACCTTGGGAAGGAGGCTTTCCCCTTTTACTACCAAATAAGGAACCTAGGAGTGAGGAGGAGTTAGGCATAGTCTGGTGAGGGCGAGATGGACACTCTCGGGTTGATGTAGCTCTTCGGCGCATGTGAGGACTGCTAATGATGGACCCCTAAAAAGAAATTAATAGAAATAAAAATTAAAAAAATCTTAAAATGTTTAAAATAAAAAGTTCACACTGACCCACAAACTCCTCCTTCAGTGCTCACATGGGTGGACTATGTTAAGAGTTCTAGGAAAATTTTACTTCCACCTTCTCTAAGTTGCCAATAAGGTATTCGTGCCCTTCTTGGGATGTTTATAAGCATTAATACTTTAATATTGAAACCTATTGCTTTAAATAACAAAAATGTCACGGAAAAGCAACATGACGTTATACTAAGGAGTGTGTTTTTAAATGAAAATTACATTTTAAAATACTTAAAAAAAAAAGAAAACATACTTGTTTTTTTTAAAAAAAAAAACAAACAAAAAAAACTATGCTAAATTCAACCTAAATAGTTAAATAAACAGCAGCAAGTATTACAGTTACAATTCAGATTTCAAAACAGTATTTAATTTTTTATAGTAGTTTGTTACTACTGTATACCACAGTGCTGCTTCTCAAGCCTGCCTCTAAAGTATGTGTTAAATAGAACCAAACCACTTTTGTCTCTAACATTTCTATGTGATTGTGTTTTTCTGACCTTTGGTCCAATGTTTTTTATTATTTAGCCTGGAATAGTCTATTTAGTTTCTGGAAGTTTGGGGTTTATATTTTGTAAAGAGCTACGGGACACAACAGTTATTATGCAAAGTGTTCTAGATTTAAACTGCAATCTACCTAAAGCAAACGAAAAAAAAAAAAAAAAAGAAAGAAAAGGAAAAAAAAAATCTGCAAGCTGAATTCAGAGACATGAACAATATATATAAATGGTTTGAAGATGAATGAAATCTCATGAAATCCACATTGAATTCACCTGTCTCATTATTTTTTTCCTCCCATGCCCTATCTGTGCAATTCCATGGTGTCATGACTGCATACACTTAGCAATTTAACTCGAAAATAAGCAATGGGAATGGTTGAGCATGAACGTCAATAATTTTAGCTAAATATCAAACAGCAAGAACAGTGTACTTTGTAACAAAGAGCAAGTGGGCTTTTAAGCTGGGACCAGACTGAAATGGTGGCAAAAGGACACGTCATATTCATTTAACCATGCTTGCAGGAACAAAGGGAACAAGGTTAGCTCAAACCAAAAATGGCATTGGTCTAAAACAAGCTGTCAGTGCTTTTTAAGCTGGAAGAATACGAAGTGAGTAGCCTAGGCATGCATTTTATTTGAGGCAGGCAGGTTATATGTTAGAAGAAAAAAGAGCAAAAAAATATGTATATAAAAGAAAGGTTTGAAATGCACATCATCACATCCAGCTAGACATCAGTAACTTCCTACTTACTTCCATATTGCTGTCTAGCGATCCTGCACTGCTGCGTCGCCCACGCTTGCCTGCCCAGGACATGCAACACCATAGATTAGAGACTCAGACAAGACCCAGGTGAAAAACAGCCGCTTTCCCTGAATTGCTAGAGGAGTTTCTAAATGCAACTAGAGGGGCTGCAGGGGGTTAACATTGCACTGGACTTACACAGTAGCTACTAAGGCAGAAACTCAGATTTTTAAAGGCCATTAGTTATATTAAGTTTCTGTACCTGAGGGCAACTTAAAAAGGTTGTGAATCAACTATCATTACCGGGGTGTGATTTTTTAATTTGTACAACTCTTAAAACACACATAATTTAACATCCATATTTAGAGGTATGGTCATGATATTGACCAGCAACAATTTTAAATTGTTCAATTTCCTGGTATCTAATTGTTGTGAAGCTTTCTTTAAAGATTGGTAGCTCTGATAGATACTTGTGGGGTGGTACTAGTTTAAATGCATAATTTAATATTGGCATGTTCTGAACTTCAGTGTGGGGGGAGGCTAAGGGGCATTGGTTTCATCATTTGCTTTTCAAGTTTGAACCTCAGTGGATTTCATATAACCTTTTTTCATGATGTTTAAAAGAAACTAAACTTAATTTTTAGTTAATAAAATTGGAATCTGTCTTGACATTATGGCTAGATTTTGTTTGTTTAGCTGTGCAGTGCTTTGTATTTAAGTTTGATGCATTTGTTGTTTGCTCCAACATTCTCAAATTGCCAAAGTCCATTGCCTAAAACTATACATGAAACTCCAGGCTGTTTGCCTAAAGAGCCAGAATACCTCAGTGCCTATATACAGGACACAGGATCCCAGATTTTCACTCTCATTTCAAAGGAGAGAGAATAGCACGTGGCTGCAGTGGAATTAGATATTTTTGAAAAGCCAACTTGTTGAGCGTTGCTTTTGGAAGTTTCAAAATACTGGAAAGGTGTTTAAACAGTGCTAATCTTTGAAGAGTAGTGGTTCTCAAAACTTCCCTAAAAGCTCTGTCTTTTTAGAAACAGAATTTCTCTCAATGCAGCTGTTTTCCTGCAAGGCCAAATAGCAAAGAATCTCCACCCTGCACTGGCTCACAGCTGCCTTCAGAATCTTCTACTCTAACAGGTGGTGTTGGAGAGCAATGCGAGGGTTTCGGCATCGTGACCCCATAAGCCACAGACCTTCATTTTTGGAAGTCCTGAAGCCTCTTAGTATCTGCTGCGTATCTCAGTTAAAGAGAAGAATTTTAGGACAGGTTTCTAAGTGCTTCCTGGGAGATTCAACTTTTTTCTTGATAAGGCCTCTCAAGGACCAGTTCAGACTACCCATATGCCTTATAGATCAGTATGATCTAAGATTATCGCCTATTGGCACGATGAGCACAACTTTGACACTGCTGGTCATGGGAGGCAGCCCTGCTACACAAGTTTCTCAAGAGCTACTGACCTCTGCAGGCTACTGCAACATTCACCCCCCTCTTGTTACCACTGAGGGTTATCCTCCAGTACACCCCCTGCATCGACATTAAATGCACGGAAAGGTGTTTGTGGTCGTGTTAGTAGGCTCTTAAATTTGCTGGAATTTTGAGCAAATCTGCCAGGCCATATACTCCTTGCTGCAAGTTTTAGCCTCACCAAAACCATAATTGTGCTATCGTGTGAACCCTCCAAGAAAAACTGGTTTCAATAATCCTTTATTTTTACTTCTAGTCATGCTTCGATCTTTTTTCGCTCTGCTTGTGGGATTACTACTGATTAACAGTCAACTAACTCTCACTTTGTGGATACAAAACCACAGAAAGATAGCCACCTCTTAACTTAGCAGTCGATATTGCAAATAAGACTGACAGTTGCCATAAATCATTAGATGTGGCTACCAAAAAAAAAAGGAAAACAGGAATATCTAATGTCATTTGCATGTTGCAGGAGTCAAAGTACTTTAATAAAATAACCATGAACACAGTATAAAAGGACAGAAAGAGACAGATGGATTTTTGCTTAGAATAATTCCAAGACAAAGAAGTACGAGGCAAGAACAAATAGGAAGTCCTACTTTAAATGCCTGTAATTTCACTCAGATAGGCATTATCCCTATAGAGAGAGGGCTTCATTTATTTTCTCGAAAACAAATTGAACCCAGTTCTGTACTGGCCTACAGCATGATATGAAAGCTATTAACTAAATCCTCCGGAACATTGCCCTATCAGCGTATGGTTATACAGGTACGAGACTGTTCTCTGGCCTTGGAGATGGCATCCCATCGAAAACACGTCTCTCCAGAGCTGTTGCGTTCAAATTGCATTTCAAGAAAATGGTGAGGTGACTGCTAGAACTGTACGTAAGCATAACTCCATACTAGCTTACTAGTTAACTATTGTGATATAAAGCAAAGTGGTATTTACTGAATCTGAAGACCACTTCTGTCATATGTGAAATTAAGGACGTTACTTAGTGTGGGTTTTTAATTTATTTTTATAACATTTGAGTTATTATAAGCATTTCTGATTCATTCAAATAAGTCACTGAAGTTAGATACAAATATTATGTGTCAGAAATATCTCTAGCTTACATGGTACATTGATATCTTACAAAAAAAAAAAAATTATTATTTGGCCTTGTAGGTCTTGGGGAAAAGATTTTGGGAAAAAAAGAAAAAGTTTTAAATTGAGGTTTTGGTAAAGTAAACTAATTTAGCAGCTCTTTAAGTAATGAATCATTATTCTACCCTGCACAGGTTATGAAATTGGTATTCAGAGCAGCAGCAGAATCTGCCACAATCTAGCTACAGACTTAATGGGTATTACCCAACATAAGTGGCTCAAAATTGTCTGAACAATATCCTCTAATCATAACCCAGAGAGACCACTTCTCAGGGAGAAAAGCCTCTTTGTAACATTGTTTTGATCGTGCTTTCTGGGTGAGACAGGTACGGTCTTGAGATCACAGATCAGTTGTGAAAATAGTTTCTTGGCATCTTACACAGATTATTCTTAACATACTGATTAAGTTCCAGAATATGAGGAGACAATAATTACAAGTCACCTCGCTGAACTCCTTCACTGGAAAAGCAAAGTGTCTTTTCCATAAGACAGAAGAGCTGTTGATACAAAGGTGGTTGCACACAGTGTGGGGTGTCTTTATACAACATATTTGGAGAGTGATTTGGTATTGACATAGGCAAATCACAAAAAATTAGATTCATACAAATCTATTTTATTAAAATCATTAAATTGTATAACCTGTACATTACTGTTGCTACTCCAGTGAAGAAAGGGAAATATAACAACAGTGACAAGGAAAGACACAGGGACAACCTCTTCCTGGTTAGAAAGCTCTTCTGATAAGGGAGGAAGAGAACACTAGTATACTCTATCCTATGCAATGCAGCAAAATCCATGAGAGAGGAAGCAGAAAATAATCTAGTAACCTTGCCTGCATCAAATGAGGAAGGAGCCAAGGGATTGCACCAGCTCATCACAGATTGATGTAACAGATTAAGGGACTCTGTCATTGCATGAAGTCAGAGTCTTTTTAAGGGGATTATGGTGCACAGAAGTTCCATAATCTTTTCCACTACAATTTGGGATATACTATTTAAAATAAACAAACAAACAAGCAAAATAGTATTTAAGAGAGAGAAAGGCTTTTACTTTTCTCCTGAAGGTGGATGTTTTAAGTGTTAAAACAGAAATGTTTTTAAAAGTTAAAGGTCAATGAATGAGATCACATCCAATATACATACTATTATGTATATTTGAATTATTTTAATGTTTAGACTGTTTTTCTGTTTCTGTTTTTAAAAGTGGTCTCTCCTGGTCTGTGAATGTTTTGAGACAGCTCAGAAGATTATGAGACAAGCGCAATTTATATTCATAGCAGTCATTATATCACCCTGCACTACTGTGCAGATTCCAATGATTTAATTTTTCAGCCAATGCAATGAGTATTATCACCACCTTTCAGACTGGCGATGGGGGGCATACAGTTTCATTTCCACGCATGCTCACCACTGCAAGCCCAATGTGAAAGTATTAGTAGGTCCTCCGGGAACTCAAAATCACCAGCATTCGGACTGACTAGCCTAAAGTCACTCAAGTAACCTGAGAGACACCAGGATCAGAAACTCAGCCTGATCCTTCAGGCTCTACCTTAGTGTCACATACTAATGGCTACAGTGGGACTTAACGCTTCCACGCCTTCCTGTAAACCTTATCAAGTAATTGGATATCAAGTAAGTGGTGAAAAGGTCAAAATCCAAATGGATTTCACAAAACTCAGGTATAACTGCACTGAAATTTATCTTTCTTCTGATATTTTTAAGTAATCTAAGAATTCCAAATCTTAGAACAAAAACTCTTCCCCAACTATAGCTCAAGAATGTGTAATAAAAAATAGTCTATTTTTCTTTTGAGAAAAAATAAAGCACTAAGTCTTTTGTCACATTGACATCTTTGATCAGCCAGTTGCCATTCTGCTTTTTATTGCATGGAAGTAATTGTCAACCCACAATGAACAATGTTATCTGTAAAATCAACAGGCCCTCATTCACATCTCTTTCACAATTATGATCTAAGCTATCATGGCTATCAATGCAGGGAAAAATAACCTCAGGAAACAATTCCTGACATTTGTTTCCCTGACAGAAAAATCTTGTCTTTCCTTATGGTTTACAACTTAGGGATGAGAATCATTCAGGGTACTGATGACATCCATCAGATTTAAACATCAAGCCACACAGTTTTCCACCAGAAAAAATTAAAGTCTGGTTCTAGAGACACCATTTATTACTGTGACATCTGGCAGAGAGTAATTTTTGTTTGTTTTTGTTTTCTTTTTTTTTTTTTTTTTAACAGTTTTGTCAAATACCCATCCAACCAAAATGTTGCTCAATCAGATTTCTCCTTCCTTGAATCAATCCTTAAAATGTTTCAATTATTTTTTACAATGTTGAGTTGGTAATTATGTGCCTTACTGCATAAATATGCAGCCAGGCAGTTTTCTCATGTTGATTAGATTTTATTTTTTATTTTTAATGTAGAAAGCACCCCTTTGAAAACTCACTTTAATCATCTTTTCCTACAGAGACACACAACCACAAACAGCCCCACTACTCTTGTTCCTCCTCCTTTTTGTGCAGTGTTTCATAGCACAAAAAGAATAACTGAAGCAGCCTTGCTCAGGAACTCACTACAGAAGTAACTTTATGCTATAATTGCTGGGACACAGTATCTTGCTAACTGAAAATGATTTCTTTGTTTCTCTGTAGATCATCTCCTCCCTATTAAAATAAAATTAACCTCACACTTAAGATGTTCTCTGAGAAAAGGTGGAAAAAGCATGTATAGTCACATTAAAATTACTATACCAAATAAAGCAAGTAACAGTTATGTCATTTTTCAAGTCTGTTGCACTGCACAAGACCAAACAGAAACTCTCCATAATTCTCAACTCTTTAAAGTTAAAATTAAGTTTAGTTGGGTTTAACAAACTCATTGATAAACCCTCCAGTCTGTGAGTGATATCTATTTTTTATAATGGAAAAAAGTTATTTTCAGTAATAAGCATGCTAACTGTATGCATGCCCTGTTAAAACGTGATGTTTTCATGATTATGAATACTTGTTTATTGCATAAAACCCGTAAAATGAATTTAAATACATGGCAATGTTTGAATGATTGGGATGAAAAATTCCTTTGGGACAAAAAAAATTAATCAGGAATCACATTTATGTGTAAACACACCCACTGAACTCACATATTTAACAATATGGCAGTTCTCGTTCCAGTGAAATAAAAACAAAACAACAAAAAGGGATGATGAAAGTATCCTCAAATCTGAGACAAAACAGTGATGAAGACTAGTGACTTGATCTAAAATTCCTTGAAGCCAATCAAGCAAAAATATTCAACTTCATTTTGGATCAAGGTCTTAAGTCTTTTAAATGAAGAAAATGGGCATATGAGTATGAAAGTCTAAATTGAGAATAAAACAGTTGAAAGAACTCACTCTCTACATACTTGTATACACATACATATACCCACAAAACACAGGCTATAATTTCAGTTAACAAAAATTGTATTTATTGCAGTATAACTAGAATCTTTTCTTCAGTTAAAAAAAAACAAAACAACACAAACAACGACACAGTGTCTACTACCAAAGATATACATACCATCGAAAGTATGACTATACTGTCACTGTACATACATCACTGCATTTGAAAGAACAAATCGGAGTATGCAACATAGACTATGAACTCAAAAATAAAAATAAATGAAAAAATTGCTACTGTCACTGTAAGTACTTTCAGAATACTGGGCATGGTGTTCAGATATGATTTGCATAATGACAGGAATCATGCTTAACACTGAAACAGAAGGTTACTACCCGTGGTAGTCTGTATTACCATGGGCATGCCAGTTGTGTATTGCAGAGGCAAATCACAAAATAAAACATACCAAACTTTCCCCGGCTTTTCCTTAGCTAGGAAGTCCCACCACCACTCCTTTCCAGTCCTTAGTTATATTATTCAGTTAATAAATCTTAGACACGTCAGTGGTTTGTAGGATACCAGTATTCTTGTTCAGGAGGGCTTCTTTTATTTTATTGGCAACAGTATTTCACAGCAACCTCTTTTGTAATAATTATGAACTTTATCTTGAGTTGCAAAATGATAAAATAGAATCAGGGATACTATAACTGAATTACGTAGCTCTGGACAATTTAGTAGGGCTTCACTCAATTTCATTCATCAATGTGGTAACACAGGTACACTTGAGCACAAAATACACAGAAAGCAATTATTGTAGTAGAGAGACCTTTTTTTTTTTTTCCTAATCCTACATCCTACTTTTATCAAGGGGAAGAAGCAAAGGGGAAGAAAAAGAGAAAAGTACACTAAGTGGGTTACTCCTAGCACAAGTCAACCATGTTTTTCTATAAAACACTTACAATTTTTTCCTCTGTCTTCAGTCTCCTTTAAGTATCTATAGCAACTTAATCATTTAAATGTTTTCAAATAGTTGTTGCTCAATAGAACAAGGGTAAAAAAAAACAACAAAACAAAACAGAAATTAAACACAAACTATGAGAGAGGAGCTATTAAGAACGTTTGAAGTTTCAGTGTTACGAGTTCTCAAAGCCCACTGCGAGCTGGGCCTTATATGCATCATCCACACATCTTTGCATGCAGTAGTCAGTGCAAGGAAACAAAGGCAGTGCTTACCTGCTTCAGACAAGTCTCTAAGGGAGCTGCTCAAAGCACTTCTTTTCAGTCCTTCCCCAGTAGCATAGCTGTCATCCAGGCAAGCTCTGTTCAGTGTCCCATTGCCAGAATCTTTTTTCAGACTGGAGCATTGAGACATGCTTGGACGCACCACCCCCTTCTGCTTTTCTAGCTCAGCTGAAACAAAAAAAAATGATTTTGCAATTCATAGTTATTGGCTACAGTGAAGCACACAGTAATGTCACAATTTACGTATGTGTATTAGTGTATTACTATGAACAACAGATACGAGTTCATTTTGGCAGTCAAATGCCAGACGGGAACTTCAGCTCTGTACTAACAACTTAATAGCACAACCTGAAGGATCCAAGGCTATTCCTCTGCTGGAAAATCAGAAGATAAAATCAGATAAAATTCCATGGTTAGACTGCCACATAACATCCAGGAAAATATATGGATTTGTATGGTAGTCACCTAATTAAGATAATACGGGAATATAGACGTAGAAGTGAAGAACAATTCACAGAATCATAAAGTCATAGAACGGTTTGGGTTGGAAGGGACCTAAAGCCCAACCAGTCCCAACCCCTGCCATGGCCAGGAGGGGTGCTCCAGCCCTCTGAGCATCCTCGTGGCCCTCCTCTGGACTTGCTGCAACAGGTCCAGGCCTTTCTGATGCTTGGGATTGCCCAGAGCTGAACTCAGGGCTCCAGGTGGGGTCTCACAAGACCAGAGCAGAGGGGAAGAATCACCTCCCTTGGCCTGCTGGCCACGCTTCTTTAGATGCAGCCCAGGATACAGGTGGATTTCTGGGCTGCAAGTGCACATTGCTGGCTCATGGTGAGTTCTTCATCAACTAACACCCCCAGTGCCTTCTCCTCAGGGCTACTCTCAATCCATCCTCTCTGCCCAGTCCATATTTGTGTTTGAGATTGCCCTGGCCCAGGTGCAGGACCTTGCACTGGGCCTTGTTGAACTCCTTGAGGTTTGCATGAGCCCATCTCTCAAGCCTGTCCAGGTCCCTCTGGGTGGCAGCCCTTCCCTCCATCACATCAACAAATTCAGTGGAAATTTCTTTGAAGGGCCATCATTAAAAATTTCAGAGCCATGGAAATTATCCCTAATATTCTTACTGTAATTATACAACAAATGACAAATCCACCTCCCCTCTGCTCATTGCTATTTGCTGTTTGTTCATGCTAACTTTCCACTGCATCTACACTGTGCTAAATAATGGTAAATTAACTGAAATGGAGCTTAAGAGATAATTGTTTTTTTTCCTCTTTCTGGAAGCAAAGCCACGGAAAAAAAATCCACATTCTTTTGAACACTTAAAAAGTTCTAATTGGTTATACATACATTAAAACTTTTCTTATTTTGATTAGTTTGAAAATGTTCTATTATATGTACCTTTGTACTTACACTCTATTCTGTGCTTTTCCATTTCTTGAACCTCTGCAATTGATTCCCTCAAATCATCTGTAAACTTCTTCCTGTCCTGAGGATTTGGTGCATTGAAATTTATTAGTACTTTGATATCTGCTCCTGGAACAGCTGATGTGAGCCGTATACCATTGGGATAATCTAGAAGAAATAGTGAAGAAAAAACATGAATATTGAAGCTCTGATCATTTCTCTAAGTCATACTGGGGACAAAATCAGGGAAGTAAATGTCAATGGGCACAGAAGAATGAAAATCTGTAACATATTTTGGAACTGTTTAACTGTCAAGATACAGAATAAATATTGAGAGTCCTTATTCAACTGTTACCCCCAAGGTACAATGCACAGTATAAAAGAAAAATCCTAGGAATAAGGAAAAAAAAAAAAAAGATTGATTTTTGTTTCATGGAATGGATCACATTACCTGCCTTAATAAACTATGACCAAAGTTTCACAGAGTAAAGACTACTCAAATACATATCAAGTACTTAAGTACTAGAAACTGTCTTGTATTTTTAACCCAACATTTGCAGGAAGACAGACACACACATTACCTTGTACAGCTTTTAATATTTCTTATTAGGTTTTGTTCCTGGACATCCTTCTTTGCTTTTTGTTTTTTAATTTAAAATTATCTATGAAATTACATGACACAGAAGTAAGAGGGTGATCCCCCCCCTGCCCTTTTTGGCCCATTTTGTGGGCGTCATCACATAAAAAGCAGAATTTCAGTAAACTCTCTTTGTCTCTTTAACTGTACATTCAAGAATACCGATTTTAACAGCTGTTCAAAAATATTTAGTAGTTGAGATAAAAGGTTCGTTCACAGAAAGACAGCATATAGAGAAAATATGTTCTGCTACAAAAAGCAGAATCAGCCTTTGCTTCAATCACAGACCTGTAGAAACAGGATGTCAGAACAACTCAAAACATTCATCCCAATTCACTTTTATTCACTGCCTGACTCCCAAATATTTAATTAATTTTTCAACCTGAAGTCCAACTTCTCCCATGTACTAAAAATTCACTTACTCAAGAACCAGGAGGTGATATTAGATAGTCTCTTCCCTCAAAGCCATTATGCTTCAACAATACATAGACTGAAAATATTAACTAACAAATGCAAATATTACTCTTTTTTTATCTTTAAAAAAAAAAAAAGATAATTTCAAAATCAAAGAGTCACAACAAAAAGTGAAACAAGTTAATTTACCATTTTTTTTCAGGCGAAAAAAACCTGCCAACTACCACAAGCTTTGAGGGACACAGAGAAGAATGAGAGAATTTGGGGGGGGCTTCTGCCAGGGTCTGATATCAGCATCCTGCACAACAGCAAATTCTTGCTGATCTGCTTCTCCTCAACACGTGACAATAGCATCTACCTTCAATCAAATAAGACAGTTGCCTTGACATGTCTGCAGCTGTTGTTGCTCAGAATACAGACAAATGATCAAAAATACGGTGGGGTCTGCTGCTAAGCAAAGAAACAGAAGTGGATAGCATCTGCTAACACGGAAAATGGGTATGCAGCAATCTCTAGAAAGTTTGTGGTGCTCTAAAAAGTGCACCACTGGAGATAAAGATGGTTATGAAACTCAACAAGCAAAGAAATTCAGTAACCTCAAAGTCACGTGGACTACCTTCACAAAAGAACAAACAAAAGCAGTAAGAAAAATTCACATATTATACAAACAAAATATTTCATTAGCAGATGATACTTCTCTACATCATATTAATTAAGCATCAGGAAGTATTACGTAAGTATTTATAGGTTTAAGATATATTCTTTTTAAAATGATCTACTTGCCCTGTGTATTTTCAGTGATTTTGATCAAAAATGTAAAATACACTTTCATCTTTATTTACTAGAGATAAGTGTCACTATTTTTCCTTTTAGAGCCTACCCACCCCTTAACATAACTGAATTCTACTGTCAATATCAACCATTTTGCTACACCACACCATTAGCCAAAGCAGTATTTTTCCTGCTTCTGCTTTAATGACACTAAATTTTATTCATTCGAAATCAGCTTATCCTGACAGCTGCTAAAAACAGATTTACTGAATGGCATTATGGTTCTTGCCATGATACCTCAAAGCTTGCTGGGAACTGGGAAAACAGAGAATATGAAATTTACAAACCAGAAGGGAAGAATACTTCTCTTTCCCAATTGAAAAACACTACATTGCACTTCCAGCTAGCGGCCACCACTACCAGATGTACGTTCAGCTCACTGATTCACCTTCTGGAATGGCTTAGCTGAGGAACACAAGTATGTCTACTGGATGTCTCAGTTAAATGCGCACAGTTCAATGGGAGGAATTAAACCTAGTCTCACAAGTCTCCTACACTGGGGATATTTTAGTATAAAAGAATAAAAGTGTTTCTACTTGGCATGCTTATGTGATTTGTTTATTTTTTTAATTGACATCAGAGGAAATAAGTATTCTTCTTTTAGAGTAGAATCCATGACAGAAGTATTTGGCGTTCCTCTCTAAAAGTGAATTTTATATTATATAATATGTACACAAGAGAGAGAAATAAAAAATGAAAGCATACAGATATAACTAATCTGCACACTACATCACTGCTATGAGCTCTACAAACTTCTACTGTTTGAAATCCCCAGGTGCTTTGACTCAAAACAACCAGCAACTTCTTTTGAATGAGATGAGCATTGGAACACATTCTCAAGAACAAATGAAAATTACGAGCCTTCCACAACAGAAAAGCACAGGAACTATTGAATGCCACACTGAACTGTATCCAAATTATCATGTCAGGTTTGGGCATTATCATGTCAAGGTTTGGGCTGCAAACCATCAAGTCAGGTCAAACAGACCGTCTCCCTGTGTACCATGCAAAGAGCTACACTCTGCTATGCTATTAACGATACTGCCTCCGGGCTTAGAATCTGCAGAAGCATTAGCAAAATACTAGCTTTTTGTGGGGTTGCTGACTGCTAAGAATGAGATGGAAAAGCAGTACAGAATACTGGATTGATGCAGTTTACAGCTGACATAAACAAAAGGTGGCAGAAAAAACAAACTTTAGTCCAGAATCGCTGCCTAATTCTGTTTGGATTTATATTTGAACAAGTAGACATTACTTAGGCACAAATGTCAGATATAAACCAGGAAGATAAATGAAACCATGGCTTAAATTGCACACATCATAGAATCGTGGAATCAAATACTGGTTGGACAGGAAGGGACCTAAAGCCCAACCAGTCCCAACCCTGTGCCATGGGCAGGGCCCCCTCCCACCAGCCCAGGCTGCCCCCAGCCCCATCCAGCCTGGCCTTGGGCACTGCCAGGGATGGGGCACCCACAGCTCCTATGGGCAGCCTGGGCCAGGGCCTCAGCACCCTCTTGGGAAAGAATTTCCTCCTTGTAACTGATATAAACCTACCCTCTTTTAGTTTAAAACTGTTACTTTTTGTCCTATCACCATACCCCCTGACAAATAATGCCTCTCCTGCTTCCCTGTAGGCCCCCCTTTAGGAACTGGAAGGCCGCTATAAGGTCTCCCTGGAGCCTTCTCTCCTCCAGGCTGAAAAACCCCAACTCCCTCAAGGCACTCTCCGTAGGAGGGGTGCTCCAGCCCTCTGAGCATCCTCGTTGCCTCCTCTGGACTTGCTGCAACAGGTCCAGGCCCTTCTGATGCTTGGGATTGCCCAGAGCTGAACTCAGGGCTCCATGTGGAGCAAGACCAGAGCAGAGGGGAAGAGTCACCTTCCTTGGCCTGCTGGCCATGCTTCTTTAGATGCAGCCCAGGATACAGGTGGATTTCTGGGCTGGCTCATGGTGAGTTTTTCATCAACTAACACCCCCAATGCCTTCTCCTCAGGGCTGCTCTCAATCCATCCTCTCTGCCCAGTCCATATTTGTGTTTGAGATTGCCCTGGCCCAGGCGCAGGACCTTGCACTTGGCGTTGTTGAACTCCTTGAGGTTTGCATGGGCCCACCTCTCAAGCTTGTCCAGGTCCCTCTGCATGGCAGCCCTTCCCTACAGCATGTTGACTGCACAACACAGCTTGGTGTCATCAGCAAACTTGCTGTGGGTGCACTTGATCCTACTGTCCATGCCACTGACAAAGATTTTATACAGCACCAGTTCCTGTACTGACCCCTGAGGAGCACCACTTGTTTCTGATCTCCACTTGGACATTGAGTTGTTGACCACAACTTGCTGAGTTGGACCATCCAGGCAGTTCCTTACCCACCGAGTGGTCCATCCATCAAATCCATGTCTCTCCAATGTAGAGACAAGAATATTATGTGGGACAGTGTCAAATGCTTTACCACATCATTATAATAATCATTTATTATCATACAAGGAGTTCAAACTAATTGCATCATTCACTCAGCAACAAATGCAACATACTTGTTTCTTTACAAATATTCCATTAATTATATAAGTGTTCCCAAAACATTTTTGGCTAGATTTGGCTTTGACGACTACTCATCTAAGAGCAGTCTTTGTATGCTGACACCAAGTTTTAACTTTTAGGGCTGAAAGCAATTCACAGAAATTTTATTGCCAAACCTAGAATCAAGTCCTGTTCAACTCTATCGTTCACACAATATTTTTACTTTATTGTTTTTATAAATAAAATGAAAATCTAAAAAGAAAGTAAAGACTTACACTGATTTTCAAAAAGAAGAACTTGCATTCCATAGAGAGAAAATGACTGTCGAAAGCTGTATGTAACAGAGTTCTTCTTCTTTTGAAATATCTTGGTCACCTGAAAGTTATCAAATCAGCAAAATAAAATATCCTTTATTATGTATTTATAACCTGCCAGAAAATATTATTTTCCTTTTTTTTTTTTTTGTAATTCTGCTTGCATATTTAATCTACTGAAGAAGCAGCAAACTAGCTTTGAAGTATCAGTAACTCTTAGCCAGAAGGTTTAATATTTTATCCGGAGGCAAAGCCTTTTTGTTTTCTGTTCTCCAAGACTCTACTTTTTAACATTCAAGAAGGAAAAAAACCTACATACATATTGTGAATTGTATATGCTAGCAAAAATATAAATTTGTTTAAATTATCTTTTAAAAAAAATATCTGCTACCACAGCTTCATGTTTTTTTCTTAGAGTCTGACTACAGACAGCAAATTGTTACGGACTTCCCAATGTAAGTTTAATTCTTAGCCCTTCCTCTCACCTGCTGTGTCGTCTTCCAAGACTTTCACTTCTGTGCACATCCAAATACTGCCTTACACTATCTCATCCAATGAGGCTGTGCTTCCCCTATGTTCTGTACTGCACCTATCTGAATAAAAGCTCCGAGTTCTGTGGAAACCTTTACTTTTCACTACAACACAAGTAACATGGTGCTACTTACCATCAATTTTGGTGTTCTAAACAGTGAATGGAACCACTCTTCCTCTTTATTATCACTTCTTTTTACTATTTCTTTCTAATTTTAACTTTTAGCTATGGCATTTTACTAAAAATAACAAAATTCTTCTACATTACTTCCAAAACTTTGATAAAACTACAGATGTTCAAGTAAGTAAGAAAAAACAACAGGAAATTGGCAGACTGAAGATGACACTGTAAGATGACACTGTTCCACCAATTTACATCCAAACTCACATTAACAATTGAGAGTTTATACTCACAATCAAAGGGACTAACATTTTGTTGTTTTTGTTTTGTTGCTCTTGTCTTAGTTCCTGGTTTTAAGGTCTGAACGTATGAAAAAATTATATGCAATGAAACTGTACATCTGAAGAATGCCTTCTTCATAACAGAAAATTTGAAATATTTAACTTAGCTCTCCAGCTAACAGCAAAATGCATTCCAAATAAGTGCAACAAATTTTCCTATTTTTCAGAGTAAATCAGCCAAATAATCCCAAGCTGTCACTAGTTTCGAATGTTTGTTTTTCAGAAGACTGAGTCAAGTTAAATGCATACTAGAAAGTAAAGTCAACTGTAAAATATATTTCAGCATATCCTGTTCCTGTTTCAATGAATAAACATGCCTGGTTCATAGAACATCTGTAGAAAACAAAATAATATCTAATTTTGTTTTTCCACAAGAAACTGGAATTTGTTATTTATTGAATGGAAACATTCTTTAGCCAAATGAGTAAGCCAGAGGCTATTTTTGTTCTGTATAGTAAAAGATACTGTATTAAAGTACTTTGTTATAAACAAGTATAGTAATCAATAAAAGGCTTCAGTTTAAAAATAATTTCTATATAGTGAAGAAAACTAAGAAAATTTAAATATTAATCATCCTGAGATTGTTGGAGTACAGAATAACAGGTAATAGATACCTATTTCTAGAAATGCTCTTGCACTTATTGCCACTGAATTCATGGAGACAGGCATTTCTGAGTAACTTACTAGAAACCTATTCAACTCTGTAGACAGCTAAAGAATACATTAAAAAGAAAAAAAAAAAACACCCAGAGATCTCCAGAAAAAAAAAATAATTAGAGAACCAAATTTGTAAGTGATAGATAAAATGTCACGAACAACCTGGTGATGGTTCAGTAAAGCCCCCCCGCATCCTAGTCTTTACTTACACAAAAGCATGATGATAAGATTAACAGGCAAAGATTCCCTTGTTTCAATGCAAGCATATGAATAGTAGAATAGATCTTGTAATATGATCAGGTCTAATGCTCAGTAAAAAGGTTAAATGACCGGGAAAACATTTGCCCTCTCTGAATCTTTGCATTAGCAAAGGTAATCCTACAAAAAATGCACAAACAAAAAACCCCAACCAGCTGAAACTGAAAAATACATACCACAAGAAGGTCATTAAATAAAAAGATTTCTCGCTGGTGCAACCCAAGCTTCTGAGGTTTGTTTGGATCAGGTACTTCAAACAGCCTACAGTAGCAAACGAGCCTCCGGTGGGGTAGTGAGAGAACCTGTTGTCATACAGAGGTTAATGGTTACTAAAGCAATATTTAGTCAAGAAAGAGCGCCTTTCATACTTAGAGTCTTTTCTGAATACTTTAAGTATCTTTACCTCTAAGTTCATTAGACTTTTTCATTAAAGCATCATCAACAACAACAAAAAGATTTTGTATGCCTCAAATTGCATGACATTCAAACGTCAACAATGTTGTTATATAAACTCTTACAGCTTGCATCCTGCATGTGGATGACAATGGAAATTTTATTAGAGATAGAGTTTTACTTTGTGGATCAAGAAAAACCCAAAAGAACTTAAGAATAAGCAACTGGGAACTCACTGCAAATGATGTTTTATTTCCTGAGCATTTTTATATATCAATATTTGAAGAAAGGATGCAAAACAACTTTGGCTTTTGTGAGATGATGAATTTGCTGATGTTGTAAATTACTTTTTGTCAGCCACTGAGTTAATTCAATTTTTTCATTCCCCAATACTCAGGAAAAGGTGACATTAGAAAATAGTAAATGCGTTTTCAGGCTGGTTTATTTTCTCAGGCCAGCAACAAAACCAAGAATAATTTTCCATTTGATTATTAGAAATGCTGGCTGAATATACCTTCAGAACTGTTTTTTTTAGAGAGACTTTACTTCTTTCAAATGCAAATGATGATGTCTTGTCAATAATATTAAAAGAAGTCCTTTAAATTTTAACAATTTGAAGTACAGAATATTCTTTGGTAACTGAACATATTTCATTTATATCTTCATATTTGTTTATAATTCCTGATTCTGCATAGGAATTATGAGATTTACTAGCCAAAGGAAAAGTCAAAGACTGCTAATGCTGCTTCTTCCTCTACATTAGCAGGAAAAAAAAAAAAAAAAAAAAAAAAAAAAGCAGTGGAAAAAGAACTTGTTCCTGACTGGTTGTCAAATCATTGGTGACATTGTAGTTTTTCCACAAAATCGAACAGTAACTCTGCTAATAACAAATAAAATGCTAATAGCATTTAATTTATTTATGGCATTAGCTTAATTACTCACTGTCCCTGGACTTGCAAGGAGCAGGCATTAAGAAAAAAACAAAACAAAACATGACATTTTCTAAAGGAGCCAATGTCTTGACAAATGGTGAAGAACTTGATGGTTTCTAAATTTCAAGCTGACTGTTCTGGTAATTGAATAGCTTCTGTGGGTTCCCAGTGAAAAGTACCAGGAATAAAAGTTGCATCTCCTCATTCTCCCCTGCCTCCAGACTTACTTTCCCCAGTATATGGCAGTCTTAGATTTCCTATAGCAAGATAACAAAACCCAAGGGTAGTCACTGAGTCTATGAACTTGCAAACAATTCTAGTGAGCTCTGGTACTGAAGTTCAACTATAAAAATGCTTTCCTTCATAGCAATGGATGATCATGTAAGATTCCCTTACACCGTATTTCACAAAGGTTACATCTTCCAGTTTGTTTTTACAGTCCAGTGATACTGCCAGACATGTTTCCATGAAACAATGACAGGTACTCCACTTAGGAATACAAAGCTAGCTTTGGATGTTTGTAGCTACTTACACAGGAAGAGCAAGAAATAGAAGACAGACAAATGGAATTTTGAAGTAACTTCCCTGGATTGTCCTGAATGAGGACAGCGCATTATATTGATGAAATTATAATCGATAAAATAGAAATCATTAGGAACAACTTTGTACAAGGTTATCAGATTTTGGGGTACAATGTTCACTCCTGTTCACTGAGGGTGGTTTTTTTTGGGGGGTATTTTTATTATTTATTTAAAACTACTAGCAAGAATGTTATCATGAAATGAAAGCAAGTAGAATACTGCATTAGAAGAATAGTTTTAGAAATATTATTAAACATGTCTATCTGGAATCAATATTTTCTATGTCCATGCACCTTTCATGAGAGAACTGTTAAAATAACTGGCAATATCTTTCTAGAGCATCATTCAATACTGAAATGGACAATAAATAATAAAGACACTGGAACCCAGGTGATACACAACTGTAATTTTGCTTGCTTATTTATTTATTCTTTACTGGCTAACTTCTACAGTGATAACAGCATTTGAAATGCATAAAATGTATACTAAAATGGACTAGAAAATTCTAGGCAGTAAATTAAAGTGTCTTTGGTAAATATGTTCTTAAGGAAATCTTTACACTGTGGATAGTAATTAGCATAAGAATAGGAAAATTTTGCTTGAAAGAAGCCCAATTTCTAAAAATACTTAAATGTAATGTTATGCATTATTGCCAGATAAAACATCTACAAACTTTGAATGAGTATGAGAAAAATACCTACACAACCAAGTCCATGATGCAGAGATCCAATCTACAGTAGAAAGACATATATACAAGTTCATTAAACTTCAGAGAAACACAGTATTGTATCATAGCAAGTAAATACATCACGGTCTTACTATGACTAAATGCCTATAAAGTAAAAACAAATATTTCTATCAATAAAGACTGTTGGCTATTTCCTATATTTTCTTTCACACAGTTAAAAAGTATCTCAACAGAAAAATCCTTCATCCTAGGACTCCATTGGGGCATTGTTTTTCTTAATCCCACTTGATTTACAAGGTTCAGGATTAATTTTAGGATTTGGGTTGCCACATGCTTTAATAAAGACGAACTACACACACACACACACAAAAATCTCCACAGAAGCCTATATATAAAGCTAAATCCCCAGTCAATTGTGGAAAGTAAGTTTCATATGAAAGCATAAGTGACTGTGAAAACTGGACTTTAGTATAGTTATTTCCCTTTTCCTCAAAAATACGTAAAAGTTTTTATTAATTGAGGAAATTTTGCTTTCTCTCTCTTCTGCTTCTTCCAGGAGACCTCCTCGGTGTTTCCTGACTAGGGAACAGAAGCAAATCAGATTTTGTTTTGTTGGTTCCTCTATTTTCCCCTTTTATTTAGGGCTTTTCTGAGAAGAGATTACAATTCAAAGCTCTTTAAAAGTAATAGAGACAATCTTGAGATCCATGCTCTTTTTCTTTAAAAACAAAATTAAACAAACAAAACCAAACAATAAACCCAGTCCCTATTTCAGTAGAATTTCCCATTACTGCTAAAAAAAATCAAGTAGGACTAAGAATAGACAAGTCCTCTGTTTCTTTGGATTTGTTCTGGGCTGCCTTTGTGGCTTCTACCATGAAGATTTTCAGATGACTCTAGGACTCGAATTCTTGAAGGCTGAGTATGCATTTTCCCTTTCAACATTAGATATCATGATAAAATATGGTCTGAAAATCTCTGTGTTCTCTTAGCTCCTAAAACAGAGGGAAAAACACCATGATCTTCTTTTTCTCTCTCCTTTTCTAACAGATACTTTGAAAATGAATTTATATAGCAAAATATTTCTGGATTTTTCCCACAACAAAGCAAGAGGTATCTTTGGATACTCAAAGCCAGCATTACAATTCCTAGGACCTGATTTCCAGTTCTCAAACAAAATGTCACAATGTCCTCTTACAAATACCAGCTCACTGAGCTAGCTGCAAAGCTCAGAAAGGCACAGGTATTAACACAACTTCTCTACTACTACTTGTAAATTCTGGAGTCATAATTGATGGCATAAATGTTGAAATACGATTCTCTACAACATTACTTTACAACACACTTTAATTCTCTTGACAATATAAACATAAGAACTGACTAAAATGCAGGCATTTCCAAGTGTAAATTCAAAATTATAAAGCTTCACAGAGAGAAACACTGGGAAAAAAATATCTTAAAATGAGTTTAAGGCTCAGAACATCATCACTCAAGAATACCAGACTGCAACAACAGATTCATCTGCACTGTGAATGCCCCCAAATTAAAACCAACCTTATAACAAATTATTATCTTGATGATTTTAATCTTTTGCCATTTAACAACCAATCTATAAATCTAAGCAACACAATTATGTATTGTCCTACATCTCCTTTTATATAGTAGTTGACATTCAGAGCAATGAAAACTTACAGGTTTCTTTCCTACTATGAGTTTTTCAACCTTCTGGACTTGGGATACGTGATCCTCATTTGTCTTCAGTTCCCGCTTGCGGATTCGCTCATAAATCCCAATCAGCATTTCTCGTGGGATATCTTCACCATCATCCACACCTGCAGAACCCAAGAGTTTTTATTATCAGATTGTTTTGTTTCATAGCTGTCACTACTTTATCAGCTGACATCTCCCATGATGTTCTTGGGCTCCCCTTACCAAGTAGTAGAAGTTATATTACTCAGTACTGAAGCACTGATTTTTGCCCAAATGCTTGCTATGCCCATACAAGATATTGATGGAAATTACATCATTAAGTTTTTTTTTTTCTTTTTGTTTTAAAACCCTAATCTAAAGCTAATACATAAAAAGGCTGATTTCAAATACAAATCCTTTCTTTTAAGTTTCCTTGCACAACTGTCCTATTTTTCCTCTGCTCCCATATTACTCAACACTCTGCTCACAGAAACATTTCTACAAAACAACCTTTATGAATATCCAGCAACATGAAATTAACAGGCATTTCCTGTATAATTTCAAAACCAATTAATTTACTCTGGAAAAACAGATCAAAAAAAATAGCCTATTTACAATGTTATTGTTTAGCACTGTATGAGTATCATCAGCACACAAGCATTCTAACAAATGCCCCAGAGTTGAAAGCTTGATCATGCATTTTTAACAGCAGTAGAAGGAGCCCAGTTTCAGTAAGTGTCTTAAAAGTAGATTTTCTGGGACAGGGAGATGCATATTTATGTTTCAGACGCATTTTAAAGCAACAGCCTCTTATTTCCCATTCAGAAGCCAAAATACAATATTTTGTCATTCAGTGGAATGACTGCTCAAATAAAAAATCACTGTGATAAAATATGGTTTCTTTGCAACTAGAAGCAAGCAAAACAGCTTCTGTTCTGTTCCACACTTGCAAATGTTCCACAGACTGCTCTTTGAGTTCCAGGCATTTAAAGTTAAAGGCAAGGCAGTGTGTTACAAAAATGCCTACATGAAGGAATTGCTGGCATTCAGACTGGAGTTCAGAGAGAGTGTTCTGTACTTAATGCAACAAATATGACTGCAGTATTACCCTTAGATATGAACATCAGGACATTTTTAAATCTTAGAGGAGTTTATGTTAAAATCTCTATGCTAACTTAAATTTTGCTAAGCTAAATTTTTTGCTATTCTCTGCACCTGCTAAGAATAGGTTATTTGTTGTCTTACCTAAATCTAAGGGAATAAAATCAACACCAGACTCTCATTTTCAAGATCTGAAATTCCAGAACTCCACAGGTATTTTGTTTTCAGTAGCATTAAAATGATAGTGTGTAACTGCACTCATGAACACCAACTGCCATGCACGTGAGATGCACCAATATATTTTTTGATATGAAGCAACTTGTTTCTGTCTTTCTGTCATTCCGCCCACTTTCAGGTAAGACTGAGAAAATGTCTGCGAAGCAATACATCAGTGCTTGCTGGTGCCTGCAATGGCAATGCCTGGTAAAGCCAATGGTAAGCCTGTTGCGATACCATGCTGCTACATCCTTTGTTGACAAAAGCAGAGAGACTGTGCACTAAGCTGTGCTTGTCCTGTGCTTAAAAGCAGGGGGAGAAGATTGCAATGACTGAGCAGGCAATTTTCCTGGCCTTTGCACAAACACATAGTAATGGAACTGTAATAAAAGCTTCTTTTTCCCTATGGACACAAACTACCTTAAAAGAAAAAAGGGATGGGGGACTTCAGCTTTGTTTTGTTTCTCCAACATCTGAGTGCTTTTCTGTGATAAAGAAAATGCTGTCTGATTCCTTCTTCCTTGAATGCCCAGGAACAGCAGGAGGTATCATATCCTCATGTATAATCTTCCTCAGCTGTACAGGGACTACTTCCCCTTAGACAAAGCTGAGCACTGTCTGAGCTGATACTGCATAAAAATCTGTTCTTTCTCACCAGAAAGAACCAGAGCAGAAAGATCTGAGATACAAACATGGAATTAAAAATGTTGGACTATCTAATTATAGGCTTAGATGTGCAATAGGCTGGCAAATAGTTTCTTTATCAGAAAACATACCAGTGAAGACGCTGAATAAATGTATATACTATTTACAGTGTACCTTTCAGAATGGTTTTGGAGTTACTATTCAGAACAGAGATCTGATGTCCCTTATTAGGACATTGGCTGCTATGGAGAAATAGCAAACTACAAACTGTGGAGACAGCATCTCTATGAGAAATCATTAGTAACCTTACGCTGCAGTGTAGTGGTGTAGTTCACTAGCTAGACATTACATTCCTCCTCTCAGGTAGAGTCTGCAACATAGTGGCACCACATGAAGATTTATATATATGCAAATACGCACACACACATTCTTTGCAGACTGTCTTTCTTGCAAAAAGAATTCATTCACTTTCATTCTCGTGCACAGAAGCTGCAGTCTTTATGAGTTGTCCTTTGACTTTGTGAAGGGTCTAAGTGTGGCAAATTTCAACTGTATCTAAAAATTTAAGGCACATGGTAATGGTCACTCTTCAGCTACATTGAAAGAACTGGGAATAGAAGGGCCTGACAAGACATCTACTCAAGAAAGACAAGATAAAAATGACAAAATACTATCTGTTTAGTTTTGTTTCCAGTATTCCAAAAATACAGTAAAAGTGATGGTGGTTTTAAAAGCCAGGTGAAATCAGAATCAAGTCTCCTGCATTTTGCTTTTTTTTTTTTTTTTTTTTTTCCCCAAAGAAATATGTTGCTCTTCCAATGACAGTTGCAGAAGAAACTTTAATGATGACTGTGGTTAGAGTTTGCTTACCCCTTAAATTCTTGACAAAGTCTTCTAGCTTCATTTTGCGTTCTGGTTTCACATTTGGACTGTACATATCTGTGTTCAACAGTATAATGGCAAAAGCTAGAATGAAGATGGTATCAGGATTTCTAAACTGTCTCACAACACCCGGGTTGCAGATACAGTACCGTTGGCTGTAGAAAAGCAAAGAGGGGAAAGCTGTCAGAGCTACTCATTACTATTCTAATTTCACCAAATAAACCAACTGCTACATTCCAGAGGCTGAGCAAGCTATTATTTGATTCTCCATAGTTATATTTAGTTTTCCATCCACACATTTTCATAAGGCAATTCTAGAATATGGAAGGCTTTTGTTTTCTACTACCTTTGTAGCTTCACCTCTTAGTGCAGACCCTGAGCTACAATAACTTCAATATTCTTTTTTTTTAATTTTTTTCGGTAACACCCATTGACACCAGATAAGAATACAGCATTGATTTTAGCTTACTGTCACATGCTGATTTACATCTCCTGCCCTGGATAATGTATGCTTGGTTGGTATTAATAAATTAATGCTATTTATTCTACTATTGCTGAAATGATTAATGAAAGGTTGAAAGCATATATACTCTGAAAGGTAAATGGTCATAATTTCACTCACATAAACTATCATATGCAAATACATTGCTAGACATTCAAAAAATCCTGAAATTTCTCTTCAGCTGATACAAGAAAGAACGTTCAGTTGAGAAGCCTTCCACATCAATGCAAATAACATCCATGAATAGCACCAGCAAAAAACCCCTACATTTCCTATCTAGTGAAACCACCACAAATACCATGCTGTATTTGAGACTATATGTAGCTCACAAGGACAGTGCAAATAAGAAAGAAAATAACCTAGATATACTCAGCTTCCCCAGTTCTCCAGTTTGACAGCTAGACAATAGCAGGTTTCTGGTGACTGAATAATTTGTTTCAGCATCATACCTAAAAGCTTCAATGAGCCGTTCTACTTTCTGGGCTTCTCCTTGAACACGGATGTGAGCCTGAAATTTCCTGAGTGCTTCATCCAGTTCCATTGTTGAGAAGTCCATCTCATCCACAACACAGCTAGGATAAAAACATATTGCCATTGGGTCTTTCCATTTCTAACAGTGCATTACCGAAAGTAAAATTTTGAGACCAAAAAAACCTTGCAATTTTCCACCGATTGCAGTGATTCATGGAGATTTTTGAAACCTGCAGCAGCAGCTGCAATAATTGTAGGTGAACAAGAACAGATCAGTGAGAATGTGTACATGTAAGCAGAAAATAAAAATAAATTATTTATATATTTTTTTAACAGCAGAGCTACTGCAATGACAAATGTCTGTCCAACTTAAGTCACATGCCACTGCCAGGAATAATTATTGGGTTTGTGCTTTCAGGCTAATCAACTAATACTAGTCAATGCCTACAACGCTAATAAAAAAGGAATTTATACCACTTGAAATGCCAAATTTCAAGCAGCTCGCAGCAAGCACAATAATATGTACCAAACAGTTATGTCCAGGAATGTTCTTAAATACTGAGAAGAAAAATTAATCTTGTCTTGATATGCTTTTATCGTTACTGTAATTCTCATCTCCCCATATTTACCATGTCTTTCAGTTAATATTTATATAGGAATAATTACTTTCTTGCTCTGAAAATACAGTGCTGACAAAAAATAAAAAGGAACAAGTTTAATATAATTAACAATGCGAACAATGTCATTCTAACACTGTTTAAAGACTACTTTAAAATCAGAAGCTTATAAATTTCATTTGTTTAAACTTTGCTTTTAGTTTTTGAATAAGCAGGCATGAATCACTGAAAGTAACAACACTGTAATGCAGAAACCACAGAAAGAAAGCACAATCCAGTTTTAAAAGCCTTTTCTTATATGTATAGCTTACAATGATAAATTAGAGTAGCTCATATTTTTGCTAGTAATGTTATAGCTACCATAGATTAATACTAAAGCAATTTATTCACTTTACCTTGTATATTTTTTCTTTTATGCAGAAGTGAAAGGAAACAAACAGCCTTGGTATTTCTCACGCCCTTTACAACCCACACCTAAAAACCTATTATCAATTCTGCAATAATGTTCACTGTCTTCCCACCTATTATAAGTTCTGTAACACTTTCAAAAGGTCTTTTCTCCTTTAAAGATGTATAGCACATGTGCAGACAAGCTGGAGTCAAACTGCAGTAATTAAAGCAATTAAGGACCTCCAGAAACATGCTGCCAACAGCGTAACAGGGAGGGGGCAATCTTCTTTATACGAACTACAGAGACAGTAGATACACCACCATGGTCAATGTTCCTAGCTGGAACCAGTACTGTTCTGCGAATATTTTAAAATAGCAAGCAAAATGTCTCTAGTGGCTATGTCATGACAAAAAAAATAAATAAATAATAATAAAAAAGTAATTATTTTGGTTAGGTCTACAGCAAATGAAATCATGAAGGTAGTAATATCAGGAATACTTGTTAACATTCTGTTAACAATGGTTAACAAAATGATAACCCTTAATAAATTATATCATAATAATAATGATAAAGAAAACATGATTATAGACTCTAGACACTGCAGGAGATCTGGGCTACGTATGTACTGTGGGTGAGTAAGCCTGTGCTGAAGACACATCTTTACTATTAGAGCTGCATCTTGCAGACATGTGAAAGCAAGAAGCAGCCTGGCAAATACATGTAATTGAACCTTCTTCCTGGGATCTATCTCCTGCTTCCTACCTCTTTACAAAATTTAGGCAAGGGGGGAACATACCATTCGGTGGGGCAAGACACCTACAAGTGCCTTGAATCTCTACTGTACTGTTTCCCTTCACTCTTACACATAACCGTGCGGTGGAATGAACTGGAATAATGGAGTGAACACAGCAACAGAACATCACATTTTCCTTTTGCTCTTAGCAGCATTCTTCATGAAGATTTTATTTTATTCTTCCTTTGAGTAAGTGACTATATTTTGTTATCTAATGCAAAGTCAAGACCCAGTAAAAGGCCAGATTCTCAGCTACATCTCTACTGCATCAGGTAGTCCTCGGTCAGGCAGGGAAAGCTGAGGCTCACTGCAGAACAGCAGTGGCTCCAGAAGCATGTCTGATATGCTCCACTTATTGGCCAGGGCAACATTAAGTGGCTGTGCCAGCCCCCTGCCTCTACCACTGCTTCCTGCTGGGCGTGGTACTATAGAAGAAGGCAGCCTTGAGTAAGACAGAGGAACAAACCAGAAGATCTCTAAAAAGCATCTATGGCACATGGATATGTGCCATTAAGCATATTAATATAGTGTTCAGGCTTGCATTTGAAATAGATAAGTTCTGACAGTGTAGTAATAAGATCTGGATGACTGTATGGAATACAACCAACATGTTTACAGTATGAAGCCACTCAAAGCAGACTGTAACAAAAATGCAAAGAAAATATAAGGCATTTGCACACATTTTGTACCACAATACCATAACCTTAACAATTCTGAGAGGTATCAATAGTATCAAGAAACATTCAGTCCTCAGGAAGGGCCATGGCCATAGATTAATGCAAATTGAGACACAGCTTTTAGTAGACTCTGGTAAAAATTGTGCTCAGAATTCCTCCTAGTCTTCCGTAATGTGCACAGTGTTGTGGGATTGGTTTTTCTTTTTTTTTTTTTTTCTTTCATTCTCAGCAGTCCTGTTAAGCAAATAACTAAATTTCCAAATACCTTGAACAAAACTGGGCTGTGATGTATTCATGTTTACAGGTCAATGTATCATACGTTAAAAAAACCCCAAAGAACAGATGTTTTAAATGAACAGCCTCTTCAAATGAGGCGATTTCTTTTTTGGTCTACTTGTAATATAAGGACTAGAAATTTAAGACCAATCTGCTAAATGTCTAGTTTTCTGCTTCTATTTTTTTCAAATCGTTTTTATCTAAACTTTTGAAAAAGACTATTTTGCATAGATCTTGTCTATACATGGTGAAATCCCTGTTTATCTAACATCTGAGCCATTTAGTTGTAAAAATTATTTTCATATTCTGTTACTAATGAAGCCTTATGCTGCATATAAAACAATTTTGTTTCATTCATTCATATTAGAGAGCCTGACTAAGGAAAAGACTTTGAAATAACGTACTCTAACACCAGTGAAATTAAAGCATAAATTTGGAGTAAATGTACACGACTACAGAGAATATAAATCTTTCTGGGTCAATAAAAGAAACAATAGCTCAGCTGGAGAGCAGAGAAATAAATATTCACTTATATTCATGCTTTCATTTTCAATCCTTAGAGTCTAGTTTCACCCTCCTTCAGAACAATATCCAGAGAGATGGGCCAAACATTCAGTGCAAAACTTCCTCTAGCATGATGAAACACCTTGAAGATTGAAATACACTTACCTCCTCCCCACATAAAATACTTACTCTAATACATCTCGGTTGAACTGTTTTTGTCGATTGCCCAGAAATTCTCCAATCATCTGTCTGCTGAGACCTTTTCTTTGCAGGAGAAAGTGGGCAACACCAACTGGAGTGTCGGGCACAAAACCTCGCTCAATTAGGTACTGGACTCCTTTCTCAGGTTTTCTGAGGAGAAATGAGAATGCAAAACATTATTATTATTTTTTTTAATTCTCCACTGAAGCATCTGACAAACTTTACAACAATTTTGCCATCACTTTTGACTAGCATATTATTGGTATGGTCTAGTACAGTTTCAGGACAAATACAACCATGCCATAGAACATACCGTTCACTGTTAATAGCTTGCTAGCTTTGAAACAGATCTTTGCATGTGCTGTTACACATTTCCCTGCTTCACACTCTTTTTCCATAGAGAAGCTTTATATGTTTCAGCTTCAGGCATGAAAGTCAAAATTTGTCCATGCAAAAGATAAGCCCAACAGAAAAAAGAAAACCAAACTAAACAAAAAAAAAAGGAAAACAAACAAACAAACAAACAAACAAACAAACAAAAAAACCTGGCATCCTCAAACTCCTGCTCTCAAAAGTTTAGCTAATCAAACACAAACCTCTGAAAAGGTATAACTTGCAAGCTAAGAATACCAAAAATAAGGGGAAAAACCAAATTAAGTCATGAAAAAAGAAGCATTACAAATAATAGAGTTCTGATCTAATTTACATGTATTTTCATGTCCTTTACCACACCCCTTACTCCAGATTTACCTCCCTCAGACCGGCACCTTTGTATTTTCTGGAGTATTTTCACATCTCTTTACACCTCACTTCCAGATGTGGCCTATCTCAAACCAAGCTGAAAATACTAATTATAACGTATTAAGAAACCTGTGTTGAGGAGGGAAAAGGTTTTTAGTAATAAAACTGGCTGCTTACAAAGGCAAATGCTGCTTGTATTTTGAAGTGATGTAAAATTCCCCTCACAGAGTATACTGTGCACAGCATTTTCCAGTAGTGTGACACAACAGATAACCATAGCTTGTCTTAAATATATTAAGGGGATATCTTAACAAAACCAGTTTCTCATACTTTTTAACGTTATTACACACTTAATACCCTATTAAGAGTTAGTTAGATCAGAGGAATATACAGAATTTAATCAATGTAGAGTTATTGAATCTCAGCTTCTAGTATTAGGCTTTCTGGCTCTTTCCATCTGAAGGAACTTTACATGTACACCGTCATTTTCTAAATACAATTTTGCAAGCTGTGCAGAGGAAAAGGATCTGGAGGTGTTGATGGATGCTTGCCTGAACATGAGCCAGCAGCATGGCCAGGTGGACAAAAAGGCCAACGGCATCCTGGCTTGTGTCAGGAGTAGTGCAGCCAGCAGGGCCAGGCAGGTGATCGTCCTCTGTACTCTGCTCTGGTGAGGCCACACCTCGAGTGCTGGGTTCAGCTTTGGGCCCCTCACTACAAGAAGGACATCGAGGCCCTGGAGCGTGCCCAGAGAAGGGCTACAAAGCTGGTGAGGGGCCTGGGACACAAGTCCTGTGAGGAGCGACTGAGGGCACTGGGGGTGTTTAGTCTGGAGAAGAGGAGGCTCAGGGAGACCTTATTGCTCTCTGCAACTGCCTGAAAGGAAGGGGTGGGGAGCTGGGGGTCAGCTTCTTCTTGCAGGTAACTAGTGATAAGACCAGAGAGAATGGCCTCAAGTTGCGCCAGGGGAGGTTCAGGTTGGAAATGAGGAGACGTTTCTGCTCAGAAAGAGCAGTCAGGCATTGGGACAGGTTGCCCAGGGAGGTGGTGGAGTCACCGTCCCTGGGGGTGTTCAAGGAGAGGTTGGACCTGGTGCTTAGGGACATGGTTCAGTGGGTGACATTGATACGGTGATGGTTAGACCGGATGACCTTGGAGGTCTTTTCCAACCCTAATGATTCTGTAATGCTAAATGATCTCCTTTGCACTCAGAAAGTACCCTTTTTCATGTAAGCAGTGTTAATGCTACGTTTATACAATTCTGAATTGTTTTCAGAATTCTTAATCTTTCTGAATTTAAATTCACAGCATCGAACAAAACCAGGAATAATTTGCTCCATCCCCCTTGAAAGCAAACTACGTTTGCCTGCAAGTCAGGAGACTTCCTCTCCAGCAACTGTCAAGTCAGAAAACAAAGAACACGACCACAAAGCACAGCTTGATCCAAAGATAACCTTTACTTTAGATGTAGAAAATGCTGTATCATTACTTCTGACACTAAACCACAACTTAAATTCTTACCCCTTCCCTCTGATAAGCCTGAACATTTAAAATCATCACAGAAGTTACACATGACGTAGTTGGTATCAGTTCCTATGCAGCTGTATCATTTTACACAGGTTGGTTTCTGGTGAAATACACAAGTATTTCACACACGAAGCTCTGCTTCTGGCTCAGCGATATGAAATCACTTTGTCTAAATGCACTTCCAACCAGGTTGGACAAGAAGAGGAGACTGAGGGGAGACCTCATCGTGGTCTACAACTTCCTCACGAGGGTGGTCCTCTGGGCAGCCCGGAGTTGGACTCGATGCTCCTTGTGGGTCCCTTCCAACTCGGATATTCTGTGATTCTACGATTTGAAGACACCAAACCAGACTTTAAATCCATTCAGCTACCGGAAGCCAAAAGCTCTTTACCCATTGATTCTTCCTGCACGCCGAAGTGAAGCATCAAGAAGTTTTGCAGTCTAGGATCATTTGGAAATGATCCAATTTGTCTTAAATGTTGTGACATAGCAGCAATACCTGTTAACTCTGAATGGTAATAACATGAAAATGAAAACTGTAGGAACTCAGACTACCCTTTCCCTATGTGCTAAACCAAACTGTGGTAGCAGTGGCAGGAACTGCAGGTTAACAAACATGTAAGAGTTATTTACAAAATGGAGAAAGTAAACAATTTAACTTCCTTTCTTTCTGATTCAGCCTTATCCACTGAATTTTCCAGCTAGAGCTCAATAGAACGGCATTATATTATTTTGAAATCTGTCCACTAGAAAGCATTTACTTGTTCTGTTCTACAAAAAAACAACCGCAAACCTAGAGAATCTGACTGACAGCAATTGAACTTGTTGCAAGTTGACTCCAGCCAACAGCCAAGCATGTAGTTTAATCCAGCAGAGAAAAACTGCTAAAAATAAAGAACCCAACAATTAAAGAGTTTACGTGGATAATTTCTACTACATTCTGAGATGAGAACTGTAACTTTCTGTAATGTTTGATCTGTTTTTGAAGGTTTGATATTTATCGCTACAACAGGGATAAAGGATTTCTTGGAGCAAACACTAGCCCGGTAATTGTTCTTACAGGCAGAGCCTGGGCCTTCGGATGGTCTTTTGGTACTTCACCCCAAGAAACGTCAGCCTCCCATATAGCATATTCTAAAGGATGGCATGGAAGAAAAGTAGCCAGGGGAAGCTGGTGGGGGTCTGGAGTTGTCGGTGTCCCACTCACTGAGCAAGTCAGTCTACCAGTTCTCCAGTTTTCCCATTACCAAAATGAGTACTACTTGGCTCACAGAAGAGTTCTGAAGGTTAAGGGTTATAATCTGAATTTGCACAAATAAAGCTCCAAGTAAATGTAGTTTCTCTGTCTAACTGCAGGTATTAAAATTCAGAGGAAGTAAAAAGTCTTCTCCTCCCCAGCTCCTGTTCAGCTCAGAAACTCCTGCTTTGGCAGTCTATTTTGCTGACAACATTTTTGTCATACTTTTGTTTTTGATGATCTGAAACACTGAACTCATTTTAGACTGTTGACCAAGCAATTAAATTTAACAGGAATTAAATGTTAACAAACAGCTTATTGGAAAAACAACCTCCTGTTTTTAGTCACCTTGCAAGCTAGGGAGATTCAGGGGGATTTATTGCTGCTGCAGGCTGCCTCCCGCCCCCACCCAGGACTGACATCACTGCATGTGAGAGGAGAGGTAAGTAATACAAGACTGGGGCTCTGTGAGAGCAATCGGAAATACTGAACTTCCAATCAAATTTTGCTTAAAAGTGAAGTTACCAACAGGTTAAGAGAGAAGCACATACAGGATGTCTTTCTGTCTTTTAACATAGGTCATATTTTTCCTCTTTGCAGAGTCAGAGAAATTGAAGAACTAAATGGCTCCATGGAAATTTAAGTCATCCCTGACATTATAAATTTCAAATATTACTAAGTATGAAGGAATTGCCTAAACACAGCAGGAGGGCATGCGGGTTGGGGGGTTGGCTATACCCAAACTACCAGAAACGTTTATTCCTTCTCAATGAAGGACAAAGTGTGCCAGGTAGCCGATGGGATTTCTAGGAGGGCAGGAGAAAACAACACAAGCAAATGAGGACTATATTGCTGGCAAAATCAGATATTTTTAGTTGGACAAACGGTTTCACTAAACCCTAATTTTCCTAAAGTTCATGACTGGATGTGGAAGTGAGTGGTACGTGACAGGGACATGGATTTGACATGAGGTGGGACAACTGGCAGAAGCAAGGATAACTGATGCCAGTTGTCCCATCTCATGTCAAATCTACTCAGAACTGAGAGTAGATTCTTCTCCAGTTACAGCTAAGAGCCTTCTGTGATTAGGAAAATTCCCAGTGATGACTTGTTAATTACATCTACCAACAGCAGGGAAGATAAGAGGCTATAAATAGCAAGAGTGGAAACTGCATAAGCTGTGTGTTTATTTTCAGATTTGAATATATTAACTAATAGCAAAATATACCCTCTAAAATTAGCATCTTACATCATTGAAGATATACGTATTTACAGAACTTTTCATCTTTACAGGATTGGTACAATGCAGCCATGTCTAAAATAAAGCTAAAAATCTATCTCAAAAATATAGATCAACAGGAATCTATTGAAAGGAAGAAAAAAATGACTGAAAAAGATATAGAAATAAATATTTAAATTCAATTTTCAGATGCTGCGTAAAGGGCTAAGGAATTTACCAGAAACTGATTCATAGCAAGACTTTTTGGATGATGTAAAGCAACATTTAGGGAATGAATGCAAATGAATGGAGAAAGTAGTGCAGCTTCAAAATAACTAACCAAAAGTGTACATTTTAACAAGTATGCTTTTAGAGAGTACTGATCATATCCAATAAAAACGTTATCTCTGTGTGTTTCTGAAGACACATTGGATTCCTCCATCTCTTGTCATTTCTTAATATGAAGAACATTTCAGGAATGAAGACTGCAGCAAAATTTAACACAAAGACAACACTAAGGTAAGAGAACAGAAAAAAGACAAAAACAAGAAACAAACAGAAAAAACGTCCCCCATCAAACCAAGACAACAGAAAATCCCTGCACATCACTGCTGTTTCTTTTGCCCCTTAAATTCATTTGAACTGGTGTGTTTAGAAAATTTAAAAGGCATTATGGTTACTAGAAGGAGATGGCTTGTTTACTCAGCAAGTTCTACATGCAGTACTGAAAGCATAAATTCAGGGGAAGTTCATACAGCTTGATGACATTTGTATAAATCTCATTAGATCAGCAGTTTGCTGGCAGAGCATTTACAGTTTCTGAAGCTGAGGAGTTGTTGCATTTTTTTCTCCCCTTTAACAGGTATGCAAATTGGACCTAGAAAAGTCCAAAAAAGGTCGGTATGTTCAGGAGCTTTGCTGATGTAACCGATGCACAAAGCCCTTTTTAAAAAATGGACTCCTGTCATACAGGGTAGAAGAGGAGAAAAGCTCAGACAGGGTTATAGTACTAGCCAGTATATTGAAGAAAGAAATGTCACTCATCCAAGTTATAACTGTACAAGAGGGGAAAAATAAGTTTCTTTTCATTAGAGTGAAAACCACAGATATGTAAGTAGCACCGTATTTTTATAAAAACACTGTACTCTTAATATTCTTAGTGACATGACCAAATTTGTAAGGAGAGAAGTGAGCCAGACACCTGTAATTCTGCATGTGTCATTATTTGTCTCAAGGCACTTTTCCGTGGCCTGAGGAACCACTGCCAGACCATGTTAGGGTATGTGTTGTTATAAAAATTTATACCATGTGAGAATTTGCCCCAAATATCACTAATCTGCAAAGAAAATCACCAAATAGCTGTTGCAGAACATTTGGATTGCCAATGACAAAACCCAGCCCTACAGCTCCACAGATTATTAAATATGGGCTGTCAAAATCATGTCATCCCCGTCACTGGTTTGACATTTCCTCTGCTTGAAGTCTGTTTTCAGAGACATTCAAGATGTGCCAGAGTTTGAGGAATGCTAGTGTACAGCAGGTCATGAAAAGACGTAAGGAAACCAGGAAAGCCACAGCCAGAACCAGCTCCTCTTGTTGGGCTGGGAAGGGTCACCACGTCGGATGACTGAATTCCTGAGTCAGGCAGTGGTGCTCACACAACCCAGCGGGTAGCGCAGGAGCAGGGACAGCCACGCAAATTGCTGTTTAAGCCACAGAGTCAGAAATACACCAGCGCATGCTGCTGCTGCTTGTTGGACATAAAGCAACACCAAATTTCAAATGTTAGTGGTACTTGGCAAGTGTGGCTTTGTATTATCCAGACACTCCAAATGTTATCTTTCAAATGCTAGGAAATACTATTTCTGCAAAAACACAGTGATGAATCTGCAAAGGGAGTTTGACAGAGGAAAACTTTTAGCCAGACATTAGATGGTAATGAAGAGACCAGCACTCATTTAGCATTTACTGTTACCTACCAGAAGTACTGGAACAGCCAGACTTACTGCAAAACCAACAACGCGAACGTGAGGGCTGTGCTTTGGTGAGCCCTTCAGTGGCACTGCCAGTGTGTGCTTTATCTCTTATCTCATTCCCCTTGCTAGTTTAAGACTTCTTGACAAACTGAACTAGGAGACAAAGTTTTCTTCGTGTGTGTGTGTGTTTAATCCAGACAAGCTCCTCACCTAGCTGCACAATCACTTGTATTAAAAAAACCCGAAGGCACATCGATTCGTTGTAGCTTCTCCTCTGCACTTCTGCACACACACACTACCCTGAAAGAAGCATAAGCCGAGAGAATCTCGCAAACAAGCGCTACAAATGTTTCTTAGAGGCTGTCATTGCTAACAGAAACAGATCACAAACATGCTGCTGCCAAAAAAATCTTTTCATGCTGGGGTGGAGAATTTAATGCAGCTCTGATGCCAGCCCTTGTTTAAATAAATAAATAAATAAACAAACCAAATCTTCCTTGCCTTTGATACCAAAGATCCCATTTTGGAAATATTTACAGCTCTCACAAAACTAAGCAGTAGCTTAACACTAAATTCCAGGGATGACTCTCTTAATAGCAAGAGCCTCAGACTTTTCTTGGTTACACTGAAGAAGTCAACTCCTTTTTAAATAGCTCATGGTACCAACAAGCCGATCAAACATTCTCCTCCGTTTGGCAGGCAGCTACTCCCTATGGCTGTACTTCTTTCTTCGTGTTTGTTCAATATCCTGCTGCTGCCACAGTGAGCTAGGAGAATCACTATGCCTATTTTAAACCTTCTGGGAAAGAAAACAATATATTTAAAATACTACCAAAATTAGTGCCAACACAACTTGTCGGATTTCACTCAACTATGCAGCAAGGAAAAAAAGGCACTGAAAAGCAGAAAAATCAGAAAACTGACTGTATCTTCCCTATGTTACACAGCTGTCCAATGAAGAGGAAGAAGGATACGCTGCAAATTGAGTCTTCTGGTAACTACAGGAAAGAATCTCTGGGTCAGGAAAGTAAATAAAGAAACTGCACATTTCTCACAGCTTCTCTTTATTCCACAGAGAGGCAGTTATTCACACTACTCAGACAGAAACCCTACAGGTTCTCCCCACTAAATTATGAAATTAATCTTCTCAGTCACTTTGCCTGTTTCACTGAAGACCAAACCAAAACTCTTCCACCAGGAATGCGAAGGCTTACTTGCAATTACACGCAATTACCTGGAGTAACGTCCTTTCAGTGAAAGTTAATTTACACTCCTGACACTAACAAAAGAATGTTCTAGGAAGTGATCTCAATGACCGGTTTTATTTCATGTGGGAGCAAAAGAAAGACAGGAAATTCTGTAGACATCTGTTTTCACAGAATGAATAACGTATCTAAACAATACTGCCCTTACTTTCCAGCTGATCGGTTTCTTTAGGTGACCGTTACCTAGCAAAGTGCTAGGAAAGGATGCATGCCACATTATCACCCTTACTGAATGTTTAGGCTTGCCTTAAAAGTAACACCTGAATCAGATTGATTGGAAAACTGTATCAAGTGCAGGGTGTCTGAAAGTCACCTAAAGGATCCAAGCAGAGTAAGGCCGAGTCATTCTAATAAAGGGGAAAGAATAAAGTGCGAAACTATTGCAGAAGTAGGGTTTTTCTGTACGTGAAGCATCAGCCTTGGGGAGCAAAGCAGTTAGCAGAGCTAAGAGCCATAAGCTTCAGAACCAGAAGCACTTCCAGTGCAGTAGTGGGACATGTCCCAGCTGGTAAAAACAGCCCTGAGTCATCACTAGCACATAGCAGATTCTGTAGCACAGTTATTTTTTTTTTTTCCTTTCTTCTCTCTCCTCACAGGAAAGAGAATGTGAAAGAAATGAACCAAAACATCCTGTGAGGATTTTCTCACCTTCTCTGACCCCATTGCATCTCTGCATTTCTCAAAGAACAGGGAAAAGAGCTTGCAGCAGCCAGCAGAACAAAACACACTCCACTTTCAGACAAGATACATGAAAAACCTGCTGGTTCTCTCAGATCTATCTACCAGGATTAAGTATTGCTTTTGTGTTTATGCAACTGTGAAATGAGGCATTAAGATATGAGACATGAAGATGACTACCTCCTTGAAATTGAGGAGCAGTCCCGGTCTTCACATTTTCTAGTGTCCCTGCCCTAAGTTCTCCTTCCACACCCTCACTCCATTTACACATAACAGAAGTACTTCAGCTTCAATTTTTGCAATTCTGTCGACTGTAGATGTGAAGCATTAGGTCACATTTACTTTAAAAGGGGTACCTGTTAAATTGGCAATGCAGAAATACAGGCAAAGATTTTCAGATTCTTCCTTTACAGATCCACCAAACCCCAAATCAGTTGACAGTTTGAATTGTCAAAAGGGAGCTAAGAGCTGGTGCTCCCTTCTCTTTTCCTTAACTCTTTTTCTGAAGGCTCCTATACGCAGCCTCCCCAGCTCGCTACTCCTGCTGTATGCCCACGAAAGCAGCTGGTCACATTTTTCATTCTCAGAATCCGGTCACTTGAGATTCGGGCGGGTAAGAATGAATTAAAATTCTGGCATCCAGAGCCACATCAGATGCAGGGCTGGGAGCTGCTGCTCAGTCAAACTCCCCCACGCACAGGGTCATTTGCTAATGCACGGCCACATCCTGAGCACCCACCCAGGCATTGTTGGAGCAAACTGGTTACCGATTCCTGGCACGCAGCAGCGGCAGCGAGACGTGTGCCCAGAATATTTAAGGGCAGGCGGAGCTGGTGGCGGAGGATGAGGTAATGGCTCTTTCACTGTTCCAGGGACATTCGCACACAGCTACGGCTGCTCATAGTGCAGCCTTTCAAAAGCTAGATTTGTTTTCAACATTTGGTAAAGTTTATCCTCCCTTTTAGTGGCAATAAAGGGAATCCTTATGCCCATATTTGAAACCAGTGCTCGGGATACTATTGGTTGAATTCTTGCAGTTATACGTTTCAGCTGTTCCTTATGGGCAGGACAATGTATGCTAATCAAAGAACCCATCGTGGAAAAAAGGAGGGGAAAAAACGGGTCCTCGGGGAGAAAAGATAAAACACGCATAGAAAAAAACAAAACACGCATGGCTTTTTTTTTTCTTTGGGTGTTCTCACTTAGGGCTAAATGTTTTTAGAAATAATGAAAGTCATACTAAGAACATTCTTCTCTTCTTACTAACTCCTCAGCATGTTAGAGGACAAGCTACATGGAGTGCTTTGATTTTAATTTTTGTTGGAACTGTCTGTGGGTGAATAATCTGCAGTCCAGATGTTGCAACAACAGTGAAGTCCCTTTCAGCATACACACGAGGATGGCAAATGGCTCTGTTGCAAAATCCTTAAAAAGCCTCCTGCTTCCCCTTTCCTATTCCTACTGAATCTTTCAAAAAAAAAGTCACAGAAAAATAAATTAGCAAACATATTACAGCACAATTGACAAGAGAAAAGAATCAGTTCAAAGGTAAAGAAACCCAACTCAGTTTGATTTGCACCTTCTTTCTCTTACTCAATCTGCACTTACAAAGCCCAAGATCATTAGCAAAGTTTCCAGTAAGCTTTCAACTTAACATTCTAAGGGGTTCAGTCTAAAAATACACATTTTCAAACCAGACATTAGAATGCTGAAAGAATGCCACAAAACCTAAAAAAATACACAAAGCGTGTTCAGCATCTTGAGCAAAATTCATTAGGCATGTGATCCATGTAAATGCAGAAACAAAAAATTAATAGACATAAATATTTAAACTAATGGCTAATTGTAAAACTTTATTTTTTATTTTTAATAAAACTGGACAATTTTTATGAATTTCAAATAAAGAAAATGTTTGCGGTACTTTCTGAATGTATCAGTACTTAGGAATCAATCTCTATCCACATATAAATGAAAGATACACCTTTGCTGAACAGTTAAAAGTCCATGGAAAAGCTCATTGACAAGCCTGCCTTGTCACAAATAGTACATTTGTATCCTCTCAGATTTCCAACAAGAATTTCTCTACAAATTGTAATTTACAATTTTGTATTTGGTATAATCCCTCCAGCACTTAGCGAATTCCTCTCGTATCTGCTCAGTGAAATAAAGAAATACTTGAGTTAATATTCCAAAGAATATAGACATGCTTAAAAGAGACTGCTCCTGGAATTAATATTCAAATCATAACCCTAATGATTTTTAAATTTTAAATAAAATCATCACCACCGTAAAATAAATAAAGCCGGTAGGGCTTTCAAGATTTAGAGGTCAGAAGATCACTGCGTAATACAAGCAGTAACTCATGACTTCTTAGCTCCATCACTAGCACACCTCTGAGAGAATTCTGGAAGAGTGGGAGCCTTGATAATAGACTGTTAGGAAGGAAGTTGCAGAAAAATCTGCAAAACAGTAAGCTGTAACAGACTGGGGACACAGGGAGAACAGTTCTCTATCTGTACAGCCAGATAACTGGCAAGGAGCCAGAGTTACTGCCACCAAAATGGTGGCACGAGAGCAGGGAGCCTGGCAATATTCTTCCTACACATGCACAGCTCCGCACACGATTGCAATCTGCTGCTACTGACGGCAAAGCTGACCCAAGGGTAGGAGGTGTTTCTTCAGACTGCTGAGGTTAAACCATCCTGCCCTATTTAATCTGCTCGAACCATCAGTGCACTGGTAGCAGAATGGAACCTGAATATCCTACCAGATTGGGCTGCAATAACTGGTAAGCCTGGTATTTCCAGACTGCAGTCAAAACAAACACGAGAATAAAATCACAGTCCCTTTTTTTTTTTTTTTTTTTTTTTTTAAGCAGCAGTCAAAAGCCCTCTTGAAGCCTTATTTACAAGCAAACTAGTCTCAAAGTCTGGATTTGCATAGGCAGGGTTTGAAGCCTGCAAAATAAACCTTTCTAGGTAGTGTTTTCCTTCTGCCTGTAAGTGAGGGATGGTTTCCAGCATCATTTCTCCCAGACTACATCCCTTTCAGACTGCACTGAAGAAAATGCCTAATTCAACACAGCTGGCCTCACCAAGCTTCCCCGGGAGCCCTTGAACTCCGGGCACGCACCTGCAATCCTTCCCCGAGGAAGTCAATGAATGGTAACACACAACCGGACACCCTATTGACAGAGCCAAATCACTACTGCCATTCAAAAATAGCAGCACATACAGAAGCTGTTACTTAGTTGCAGATTATTTGGCAGAAATCATTCTGTTTTGGGGATACTGTATATTCTAGTATACTGGGTACCACAAAACATCCTTAAAAATGTGTGTTTCTTTAATCAACACTAAGGCTGCAACTTGAGTGCCACGTTTTAGATTGGAACAAATTCCATGATCAAGTGATAAAGCTCCTAGAAAAGTGCCTTTCAGTTACCTATGGTTTCTTCTCTGCTGCCTTTCTCTCCTTTCTCCAAGGACCTCTGAGCTACTCAAGTTTTGCATAAAATGCTGATTGAAGTGAACCAGACCACCAGTTGTGCTCGATTTTTACTCCACCCATAACTGGCTATTCTCATAAAAGGCCTCTTGTAAGAGAACTGCTCTCTGGCTTCTGAAAATTATTACTGTAATAGGAGAGACAAAAAAATTATAAAGCATCTGTTGAAATTTCAACTGTGAGGATAGTGACTTTCCATGTTTTTGAAAACTCTATTCTTTCAACACTCCCCCTGAACAAAGCAGAAGTATTTACTCTACTACAATTCAGGCACTTCTTTAAGTTTTTAAATTCTCTGCATTTCAGCCGACCATGTACCGAAAAGAAATATCACAATTATTTGTCCATTAATGTTTGGGATCTTAATTTGCAAGAGAGGTTTCAAAGATGCAATGAAATTAACACAAACTTGTTGTAAAAGCCATCCCTAAAACTTCCTCTGGTGGATTTGGAAAAAAAACCCTCGTAAGAGGTAGCTTCACAGCCACTTCTTTCAGTTCTGCTGTCCTTCTGCCTGGGTGGAGTGCACGTCCTCCCGGGAGCTCACTGCCAAGACCTGCACTCCTCCCTGTTTTATGATCGTAAATGTGTCAGGAAAGAGGACACGATCAAAAGACATCTAAAATGGGTCTGCGGCATTGACTCCAGCTCTGAAGAGCATACTAAAAAAGCATCCCAACATGGGGCGGGCGTGCAGCGGGTCACATGGGAGGAGCACAAGCAGTTTGCAACACAGGACTGTGCGTAGGCACCCCTCTTCTGCCCTGTCACGGGATAGAAACTGGGAAGGGTTTGCAGACCAGCCCATCTGACGTGCAGGCCCGCTTCATGGCCCGTCTCGGCAGCTCGGGCAATCATCTTTCACGTTGTTCTGGTTGTGAAAGAGCACTCTGCCAAGAAACCGAAGTCTAGGATGAGACTTTCTTTTCAAAAGATGTTTGGACTTCCAAATGCTGTGACATACCTCACGTGCTAAGGCCAATGGGCTAATGTTACATGCCTAATGCTCAGAAATTAGTTGAAACTATGGCAACTGTACAGCACGTACCTAAAAGGAAAAGGTATGCTCTGTGTTGAATAGATCATAACCTGCAAACCCTGGCAAGTGCCTGAACCCAGTCTCTGTCCCTTCCGTTACCTCACAAAATGCAATTCGCAGTCTTACTGATACACTCTTATGAGTCTCCTGAACTTTTTCAAGAATAAAGCTCTGGAAGCTTCCCAGCTACCTTTTGAGAAGAGCTTGCAGGTTCATGCTCCATCACGTTCTGTGCTGGTTTAATGCCTGACATTGCGCAGAGAGGAACTGAAGCTGTTACTGAAATGTCACAATCTCTGTGGACTTGAAGAAGAGCCATAATCAAAAACAAGGTACACGGGATATTTGGGGATTGTCTGAGCTATCAATAGAATCAGAGTGACTCACCCGAAGGTCATTAGACTCTTCACTTCTGTATCAATCCTGGAGATAAAAACACTGTGGAGGAGTGAAACAAGCATGCAGCCAAAGCTCAGGCAGGGAGGTGCTGCCCGGAATTCTGCGTGGTGCTCTGTGTTAGAGCTCACTTCTAACAAATTGCACATCACCTCACAACCAGCCAATATATATAACAAAATTTATCTACTCTCTTTCAGGTCCATGCCTCAAGATCACTCAGATGTGTTTCAAAGAACAGTCTCTATTCTTTTATATTCTTGATGTTTGTTTTTCACTTTCAGCCTCCTACTGATATGACATGTGACATCTGACAATTTCCAATGCCCTCATTCATCTCCACATGGTGCTTGAGCACTTTTTCCATTCACCCTTTTTTCTTACACCCTTCTGCAATTGACTCAAAGGACTGTATTACTAAACTCGAAGTTCACTAATCATTGACTGCTGAAGGTTTAATTACTATGTAAAAAATGAGCAAACACCAAGTCTTCTAAATGTCAGCCAGAGAGTTCCAGCACCTTCCTCCCCATCCCACCTGCTGCCAAGGATGTTAATGTTTTCAAACCTTCTAAAGGAGCCTGCCTGGCCTACTTCAAAAGCTTTAAAAGCTGCAAAGTTCCTCTGACTTCTTCCAGTTAGTTAAAAGCTATTAACTTTTTACAAATAGTTAAAACAACCCTGAAAGCTTTCACAGTGAAACCTGACTGATCTATACTTAGTATTGTAATGCACAGCCTCAGGTGATGGCATCAAAAAAATTTAAATATCTCAATGTTACAACACATTATTATATGATGAACCACTGATCTGTTAATCCAAACAACACAAATCACAGCACAGCCAGCCAAAAGTGAGGGCTGAACTCATTCAAGCCGTAGGAAACCGTGAAGCAAGGTCTGCGGCAGCACACCAAATACCTCCTAGCTCTTCAGAAAGCTACAGTATTTTCATAGAGAGATCCTGAAATACTCTGCAGAGAATTTTTAGAAAAACAAACTCTACAAACAGTAATGTGAGCTGCCAACAATATTTTAAAGAAAAATAAGAACAACTTCTGGCACTTAGCATCTTTCATCTAAGAGCTCTAAGGAGCTTTATAAGCAGTAGTACCAGAATAGGTTTAAGATTACTGTAGCCATTTAGGCAAGGAAGTTGGCACACTAGGTATCAACCAAGCAGTGAAGAAAATCTAAAGATTTCTCATGCCAACCACTTAGCCATGTTTATCTTCACAGTATGATTGTTCTAATAAGATCTGTGTAACTCCAGTCATGTGAATGCAGAGATTAAGTAGTATATTTTCTGTTACCCTCTATCATAATATTCAGTTTTCTGCTAACACCTGGCAGCATCCAAGGAAGAAAGTACTTAAATGAAACATACATTTATAAGCTATTCTATAGGGGCTTTAAACAGCTCCATGCATGGGAAACTTAGCAGTCAAAGGTGGAAATAAATATTTTGTGACAATGCAGTACTCCATATATCTACTCAGTGTAAAAATATTCAGCAAAAAGTTTTTTAGTATCAAAGTTTTGATGAAAATCATTGAACAGGTTTGAAGCCTTGCCTGGAGTAAACAGAAAGTTCATCTTCCACTGCTTGTCATTTTTAATTCCCACGTGACAAGTTCTACAATACCTACATGATTAGGGCAGGAGAAGATTTTGTATTTGTTATACCCACAAACACAAAAAATGGATCAGAAGTAAACAATCATATTTTTGCCCATGAAAGGAAATTGATTTGCCTTCTTTAACAATTTGCTACTGTTTATATATATATATATATTTATTTCCCCCTAAAGCTGTTTAACTATGAAGACGTCAATTTGTAAATACTCTAGCATGAACAGCCACCATGAGCAGACAAATCAGTTATTTGATCTAGGTGGCCCATTAACATGCCTCTGATTTTCAGGGATGTATGTATGTATGTATGTAGTGTATTACTTCTTAAAAAAACTCTATGAAAACACTGGGGTTATTTTTTCCACTGAAAAGCCAGTACCAGACTACCATCTTACTTACGTGCTGCAAGTAAAATGTTCCTTGCTCAGTGGCCACTTTTCTATCAAACACAAAGAGAAAAGGGGGAAATGCTGTACTTACTTGTTAAAAAGGTTTAGTCCAATCCTATAATGGCGTTTCCTGATAATATCATTACTGAAGGCAGGCGAATCCCAGCTGTTACGAGTTTCTTTGTGGTATGTTTGTTTGCTCAAGGTTTGCTCCCTTAGACTGTCTCTAGAAGAAGATTCCGAGCTGCAATTTATCGTATCATTGGAGTTGGAAGTGCTGTTGATGCTGTCATTGTCTCCATCAGAATAATCAGACTCTGATTTGCTTTGCCTGTTTGCTGTGCCATTAATAGCTAAATGACTATCGATAGGCCTAGGCCGGTGTCTTGCCTCCTGTTCCTCTCGGGATATAATCTTGGCAGGAATATTGTGAGGGATATGTTTTGGGCTTCCTTGCTGACTAGTGATTCCTCGGTCATATGCGTTTTGTCTCTTTAACGAACCCCTCTCTGAGCGATCGCTCAAGTCCACTGAGCTGTCGCTGGGCGGCTCTATAGTTAGCAACGGTAGGTGATCCATTCTCATCCTCTGCTCCTGACATTCCAGGGAAGGGGTGCTCCTGCAGCTCGTATCAGTGTCTATCTTATCGTCCTTGTGGGTCATGGACCAGTACTCTTGAGAAGAGTTCACTGAGCGGAGCCTTAAATCAGATTCTGTGCTAGATGGTCTGTCAACTGACTGGGAAAGGGGCAGGGGTGGAGATAACTCCTCCTCGTCGATATACAACGTAACATCACTATATGAAGCTGTCATCTCATCAAGCTTCCTGTGATCCACGTTGTGGATTGCTGGTTTAGTCTGAGCACAGCTATCCCTTTCCAGTTCACGACTTCTGACCGGATCTGGAGTCTGGACTTCATCAGAATGGAGACTACGGCAGTTCAGCGCATCATCAATGGACTCTGCGAGGGATTTCACTTGCCTGGAAAAAGCATCCTCCAGTTCCGTTATTGCATCGGCGAAATCAGTAGATGTTGCTGGAGACTTCATGGTAGCTGACTCTCCAAGGTCACCACATTCAGATTGCACCAGAGATCCCAGCTTTGACCCATCATTTGTAACAGAAACTTGTTTTCCTTCAAAATAAGAGCTGTGGACTTTCTCAGGTCCTTCAAAGGAAAACTGCATTCTCATATTGGACAGTACAATGCGTCTTGACATACGATTTTCAGACATAGAACTTCTAAGACGCTCAAAATTTTTGTTCATCTGATACTGGCGAAAAGCTGTTTGTATGGTACGAGCAGCATGTCTAGTTATGAGACGGCCTCCATATTTCCGTTCTAGCATTTCCACCTGTGAAAGGGTAAACACACTTACTTTTAACTTGATGCATGTTACAACAAGGCAAATGCCTTTAAAGTATAATAAATATATATATATTGAACTTTAATTTTCAGGAATTTTTCATAGTGCATACTGGTTTTGAAAGTAAAAGCTCGAAGCTCTAAACTAACCACTGCACAAATAATGAACCAGACATTTGCAGAGTCCACCAGAAAAATATAGACAAAAACATAGCTCTGTGAACTCTGTCATATAAAACTAAGGTGCTAGCAACTTGTCTGTGTTTAAGTGTTGGTTTTCACGTCTTAGCACTGGCATGCCCATGTCAAAGCAGACCAGACAGCACTCCGATGCAGCGTAATGCAGTCGTTCGTTCTTCAAAGGGAGAGCTGTTCTGAACGTGAAATACAGGTACACTGCAAATTGTCATATTTTGGGAGCAAATTCTAAAAGTGGCTGTCACTGTTCCAGGCATGTATCATGTTCTACATTAATAAAAAAACCGGTAGCAGAGTTTCACTCATGCCTGATATCAAAGCAAAACCGAGCCTCTGAGGCCAGACACATCCAGAGAAGTTGCTCGGGGAAAATATCCACATCTGCAGTCTTCCTCAAACCAAGAACATATTTTTCAGACTTTCTAAAGACAAGTTCAAATCTATTTTCATTCTTGTAATTACACTCAGAGTTGCCAGTGTTTCCAATTAACAGAATAAATATGCAAAATAAATACATTATAAATGCTATCAATTTAACCTGAAAATGACATGAAAATGGCTTTTGGAATACTCATTAGAAATTTTCAGACCTTTCCTATGAAAAGCATCACTCATTTAAAAAAAACCACTGAATTAGATTAATAACTAGCTTTAATTACATTTTTCCCAATACTTAATTACTGTTCCCCTGATTAGTCTTTGCTGGATCCATATTATTCGCAAACACAAAATGCCCATGACAAAACAATATGTTTAGTACCACCCATACAAACACCAGTTTTCTAACAGTGCTTTTGTGCTGGTCCAGGCAATTTTCACATATTTATCCAACGAATCAAAAGTCCTTTTTCCTCTCTCACAAATCCAGGTACCCTCCTATCATTAAATATAGTTCTTTAATTACTCATCTACATGCTTGTGCACACAAACCCCCTCCCTGCCACATGCTTCGGAGATCTCTCCAATTAGTTGTTAAGTTCAAATATTGATGTGCAGAGCAGCACCATCCTCCTTCTGTGGGAGGAACTGAATGCTGCTAGTCCATTGTCTACCACTCAGGAATTGTTGGAAAAGTATTTCTTTCAGTGCTATTGACAGGTTCAGCAGTTCCCACTCCCCTGCCACATTAAAGATTATCTTCTTTTTGGCTAGGTTGTTTTTAAATGCAAATCATTGATATTTTGTTGTTGTTCTAGGTGCAAAAATTATAATGCACGATTATTGGCATACCTGTGGAGGGCAACTGCCCCAATGGGCACACATCAGGATTACTGCTGAGGAACTGCCCTTCTGACCACATCAAACTCCCTTTTTTTAACTGAACTCAAAAAGCTGGGACTGATCTCTGAGCTAGGATTCTGAACATCTCAGAAAATTTACCTCTAATGTGTCTTTAAAATTTAGCCTTTCACCCCAAATGGAAGTTATATTACCTATTGCACATGTCTAAGAGGCTATGAGGTTATTTGTAAGGAATTCTGAAGGTGAAAAAAAAAAAGACTAAGAACTTCTATCACAACCCTGCCACTCCCAACACACATTTGCTACCAGTTCTATCCATAGAATACATTAGGTCAAGTGCATTTAAATAAATGTAAAAAATTATTTTCCTGGACTAATCACAAAACAAATGATGAAAATTAATAAAAAATAAAAAATGAATTATCTGAACGTTATTCTTGTAAGTAGGTTGTTGACATTCATGTTTGTACAGAAAATGATATCATTGACTATCATAAATTAGGGGAGGGTTGGTGGGAATTTTAATTGCAAGTATTTTGGAACTTGCCTACGTGATTTACCAGACCAGTGATTGATATTTCTAATAAGTTCTAATGCACATTTAGTGCACGTTGCTTTTAGGTAAAGCCTTGGATGTTTTCCTAAATAGCTTAAGTATCTTCTGAGATTTCAATGAGAGCATTTTCAAGAGCAGTAAGCAACTCTTAGGTAGCAAGCTTCCTTTATGTATCATTGTCACTTTTTCATTCTGTGGGAGTCCCTGGACAAATACAAAACAACATCTGCAGTCCTCATTCTCTGTCATACTGGCATAAAAGGACACATGGAATTAGCCTCTGCGGAATATCTGCAGTGCAGGACACCCCTTTAGTAAGCCTAGTGCTCTGTATTAATCTCTCAGGCAACATCTAGCATAAAACTGCCAAGGGTAGAAAAGAAAGTAACAGTTTAGATCTCACAGGGAAATCAAATTTAATACTAGAGCTGGCATAAGATAGATCAAGAATTAGGAACTTGGTTTGTGCCCAGTTTGATACAGAATTAGGTGAGCATAAAGGCTAACCTAAATCCAATTTGCTATCCCAAATACTGGCTTCAACATTAAGTCAGAGCTCGAGCTTTGATCTTCCAGGCCTCTCTGGACAACATTATATGTCTCTCCAACCTGAAATTTTAGAACAACGAACAGATTGCAAATGAAAATTAGCCCCTATGAATTTCACTAACGATGAATGAGTGGTCAAAAATTTGGAGTAGTTTGCTTCCTGCAGAATCTGCAGAATTTTGCCTGCTTTCCCATTGTCCATCTTAATGTACAAGTTGGAGGGACTATGCACTATACCATGATGCTTCACAGCACATAAAATATTAATACTGTGGGACAAGAGAAATCCAACAACAACAAAAAAACACATATGCACTGGTGCCTTGGCTATTGTTCGTCTATCAGTAAAATCCAGTGCATCCTTACGGTAGTAAGGTATTACAGCATCGATTTCAATTGTTAGATATGGAAATCAAATGTTGAATATGGAAAATAAATGGCAATAAACATCTTTCAAATAGGACTACATTCAGAATAAAGCTTAAAAGGAATGGCTGAGGCTGACTGACATTAATGTATTGCAGAAACGCCTTGTTAGGGACAAAGGCTTTGAATATTTACATAGCCTGCATCTAGTCCTTTGTAAGGCATATGGGAGTATGTGGTTGGGTAGAAACTAATTAAGACCCTGAATTCATCCCACAGACGTGGGAGAATATCAGCAGTAGTAGGCTCTTCCTTTCCTTCAGGATCAACAAAGATATCCAGATTTCAAAATGACTGATTTTCTTAGAAAACCATTTTGCATTATTACGTTCTTATAAACAGTACTAGTCTCAAGCATGAATCACAGTTCCTGACGGTTTTTACTTTTAACTCTATTAATGTAATTGTTGGTGTTCTATCAGGGGGTAGGATACGGAAAGAGTTTAAAAGTTCAGAAATGCTAAGTTGGTTGCAGGGAAAAAACAGTATTTTCAGTATTCTAACTGAAATGATGCTGCAAAAAGTTTTCTTCCCAGCTGACAAACACGTTGCCATTGTCATAAATGAGGTTAAAAATAAAAATAATAAAAAACAAAAGCTCAAATACCTGCTTATCCTGTAGGTCTGAAGAGAGTTCATAGCTCTCAGAAAGTGATCTTGACCTTTTAATAGCTTCTTCCTCTGCTTGTTTTCGTAGTATGGATGTCGAGTGCTGAAGTTTCGGCCTCCGAGATCTCTGTTGTCCAGGGGAGACGGAATACAGCCCGTAAGCAGAATGCTCGTAATGGTCTGGGCTTATAGCTGAGCTGTGTGTTATCGGCCCTTGGTGGTAAGCTGACGGGCTGTCCAAAGACGTGCCAGTTTCACTGCTTGGAGCTTCACCCTCAACACTAGACAGACAATAAAAAGACAGGAAAATCCTCAGGTGAGTACTGTATACCAAAATCCTCTATAAACAAATAGCACAGTTCTGCTTTTTATGCTGCCATCCAGCACATGTTACTCAAATTCATAGTTATTACAGGGTAATGTAGATAATGACGTCAAATACCACAGTTTTCATTGAAATTTAAGCAAGTCTCTATTATTTTTTTTTTTAAGAGGTCACCTTCAGAAGGTTAGTCAAGCAGAAGAATGGAGATTTCAAGCATTGTTTCACTTTATACATGCTAAGTAACTCACTTAGCAACTGCTGTGTAAAGTAAATGAAAACACTTCGTTTCTTAGAAGAACAGCTATGATGAAGAAGAGCTACTACGTTTCTCAAACCTAAAGTTTAGAAAAAATAACTACAAGAGAAATCTCATTTATTTATCTGCTAGGGAGAGATTGCTCCCTTGGGATACTTTTGGCATGCTTTAGAGTAAAGCATCCCAAGGGATGGTGTTTCTGGCTAATGAAAGTAAAACAGTTCCAGGTAGGGAATACACAATAGGAGCTATCTAGCAAATGAAATACTTTCTTTTCACATTAATGCTGCTACTGCTATGGAATAAAATAAAGAAAAAAATAAAACCTTCATATTAAAGGGCTGCACACAATAGGAAACATTTTAAAACTGAATCCTAGTCAAGCTTTATCTTGATGCACTGATGACTTTTTAATGGTAATTTTTGTTTGATATTTGCAGCAGCGCATTCTCACATTGCAATAGTGTACCTGCTCCCTTCCACAGTATCTCTTGTTCACATTTCGCATAAATTCTTACTATGTGCCTCATCCTGTGTACAGAGAGCACTGATAGAAAAAATAAAATATATATATATATATTTTTAATCACTCAAAGACTTAGCAAACACTTTTCACACATGCATAAACATCAGTGCTTGCAGTACTTCCCCTACCTTTTGTTCTAAGAACAGGTACATCAAAACTCTAAAGGCATACGCAATTCCACATGCTCTCACAGCACCTTCTGTTTCACATACTGCTTTCATTCACATATATACAAACATAAAAAATAAAGCCCTTCTGTTGTCTCTCGGAAATGAAATGCTGTGATCCTCGCTACACACACATACCACAGCAGTCCCTTCAGCAGTTCAAAGTACGGAGCGACTTCTGAAAGAGCACTCTGCACCGGACTGCAGTGCCAGCAGAGATCAAGGTTAACGCTGTCAGAGCTCTCCTCGCCTGCACGCTGTGTACTTTTCAAAGTGCGGGAGAAAAAAGACCCTTCGATTTCTCAAAACATTTCTATAAACACGCAGAACTGAAGTTTCTCTTTCTTTGCCCATCAAAATATGACTCTATCCAAAAGGTATTTTCAAACATACTTTACCCGAGCTGGAAATATTTTCAGTCTACACACATCACTTTTTCCAAAAAGGAAGCTGACAGGAAACAAAATCCCTTTTGCTCAATGACACAGATGGCTTTTAACTTAAAAATGATAAATTATCCAGGGTTTTGCTAGTGACATTGAAACCATGTAACCACCCATTAAAAACAAAAATCTTTTTCTCTCTAAAGTAGCCATTTCTTACATTTATACTATTCTAAAAATGCTTCGCATTCTCTCTTTAAATACTAAAACATATTCCTCTGTTCTTCTGCTGAACTAGGAGGCCACACTATTTTGTACATCCCAGGTTCCTGATTAAAATCCTATTTATAAGAACTTTTCATACACGCACGGTGAATTTGTTTTATAATCCAGTCTAAATAAATAGGAAGTCAGGAATTATCTGCATTTCTCCCTTCTTAGGATCCGTGACTTTTTTGCCTTCCCCTCCCCTAAACTGTAACCTATTTAATAATAACCCTGCCATGTTGATTACAATCTCACATTGACATCTTAATAACGATACCCTCAACGGATCACTTAACCTTTCCTCAACAGAGGTAGTACTGCACTGATCAGGAAAAAAAAAAAAAAAGGAAGTGGGTCTACCCAAGGTTCTGATTAAAGCTAGGGGTTTCTTCTCTGTTTTTAGTTTTCTTTCATACTTTTTCCAGGCAGAAATATGAGCCATGAATGAGTTGTGCTGCTTGATCTCGTTTTGCTCACAGGCCTATTCCCTGCCATCACATGCCTGACCTTTGAAGCAGGGAAGTAATTATCTTTAACAACATGCAGCCTCCTGCACAGCAGTATGGCAGCCCTTTAAAGCAATCGAGAATGCACAACTGCTACTGTGTACTGAGGGCTCTTTCCCATGCAGCCTTCCTCGTCCGTTAATTTAAGAAGAGCTGAAGCTTCACACCAGTGATTTCATAAAAATGCAGCTCCAGTGACAAAGAAAAGCAGCTCGCTTTCTTCTTATTATGACTTTACATATGTTTGGAAAGGAAAAATATTTCAAGAAATATTACTTGCGTGGAGTTCTGGTGCTGGCAAAAGATGATCGCTCTGCTATGGAGGAAGTGCACGCGGAGCATCATGCAGCAGGAGTTCGCCATTCACAGTGACCCTGTCCGTGTCTGTTTGAAGGACTGTATGCTCAGAAGGGTACCTTGGCTTCAAAACAGAGCCAGTCACTGCAGGGTTAGCAGCTTCTTTTGTCTACCCTTGCACTAGAAAGGCCGACAGACAAAACTATCAGGGACTCTGTTCCTAGCTCGCAACACTGGTAACAGTCAGTCCCCCTATGGCTAGGGGCCAGTTAGACACTTCTCCAGCACTACTTCCTCACACTTCCCCAGATGGATGAGAAATTCAGTACCTTACGTGCACTGCAAAAGCGGACAACACATAACAACACTGACCCAGTCTCTAGTAGAATTAATAAGAACTTCTTAATAAAGGTCTCTGATTTGAGGCATCTGCCAGCAGCCATACATGTCCAGTAGAATTACTGATAATTTCAGTACTCAGAGAAACTTACAGACAAATTTGGTTCATCCCCCTGCAATTTACAGCAGCGTACTACTAGGGAGAACAGCGATGCAGCAAGTATTCAATTTGGGAGAAGGCAGAGCAGTTGTCATTAACCTGTCATTTTTAAAACTTCACTTGCAATGTCACCCTCCTGCCTCAGCAGAAAGCAGAGATTCATCATTCGACAAGCTAGAAAAAGAAAAATGTTGCTTGACCGTATTTTACAGAAAAACAGAGAATGGAGCATCTAAATGGTGAGAAAGGAGCATCTAAATGGTGAAAATGGAAATTAAATATTTAAAAATAATTAGTACTAATAACTTGACTTTGCATGAACAAAACTTTAAAACATGGTCATAGAAAAAACTTTGCTTCCTTGAACATCTAAATCATTTTTCTGCAGCAGTGACCAGTACTGTCTGAAGCAGGTTCTTCTGATCAGAACTTGTCACAGGCAGTTTCTGCCTGCATAGACCTCAATCTGTACTACTATTAAAAAACACACTGAATCAAGGAACAACTGGGAATATGGAAAGCTTAAAGAAAATGGAAGGAGACCGAGTATAGGATTTTTGACACATCCCAATGGATATGTACAACTACTGGCAAAAAAAAACAAAAACAAAAAACAGCTTAACTTTACTTTTTCTAACTAATATAAGCCAGTAGTAAGTACCAAAAATAGATGGATTGAGGCATTATCTTCTCTTTTGCATCTGTGTGGCTTTGGACTTCCTGGAAGACCTGGGCAACACACCACAAACACCTTTATATTTAAATGCATCAACTGAGGTGAGATATGTGCACGCACGTACGAGCTGTTCTCTGCATCAGCAGGGCAGTGAGCTCGGGGTCCCCCGTGGGGCAGTGAGCTCTGCGTTCACCCACGATGTGCGCTGAGCCCGCACAGCACCATGCTCACTGCTCACTGCCCTCTCAGAACCGGAGCAATACCACGTGCAGGCAGCGGCTGCCACAAAGCTGCTGCTCCAAGTGACGTGCATAGATGTGAAAGCTGAGCAACACAGAACGTGGCTACATCTTTGGACTAAAGTAGCAAACAATAGATCCAAACGACAAAATGTAAAGTAGAGGCTGTTGTTAACTAAGCTGAGGTCTGTTTTGTTGGCGGTTGTTTTACAGTTACTTCCCACTATTCAGGTGACGAGTTTGCCTCAAGAATTACCTAACAAGAAAAAGCTCTGTCTTCCTTCTTCCCTCTGTCTACTGCCAAACATGGTTGCGTGGTTAGCCAGGACCAAACCAAACCACTCCTCTCTGGGCATTTCAGCTGCATGAACCTGGCAGGTCTTTCTGTTCCCGTGTCTCATTTTATAAGTTCAGATCAGAAGTTGTTACTCCTGATCACAAAGGCTGTAATTAATTGACCAGTACACTAAAAACAGCGTCATATGTTAAAACAACATAGTTTTCAGGACATTTGAATATTTACTACATTATTTGTGATCTATTTTTCATTTTTATATCTGTACCTTCCTTTTCCTTCTGACCAGAAACTGGAAAGAATGATGAAGACCTAAATTTCAGTAAAGACCAAACCCTGAGCTTTTCCACGAGCATAAATTTCCTAGTCCCACTGAGAATAATGGCCAAATGATCAGAGAAGCCACAAGTTCGCATCCATAGACACAAGCATTTAGCTGTCAGAGGGACTATACTATGAAAGAAGCAGAGTAATAACCAGGAAGAAGCAGAATAATAAGCAGAATAACCAGAAAAGCAGAAATTGACCGCTTACTGAGGCCCACTACCTTATCTTCAAAACTGCATGCATGTAAAGAGGAAGCTCAACATCAGAGGCACAGGATCGCTGGGTATTCCCATTCACCCCAGAAAGCTCACAGTTTGCACAGTGCAGCATCCCAGCACATTTGCAGCACTAGAATACACAGACAATGAGAACATATGCCTACAGAAATCTTCCAAATGCTGAAGCCAGTACACTGCAGACTGTAGATTTTGTTTGGAACCAAAAGCAATTCAGCATGCTTCTAAATAATATAAATGCCAAACCCAAACTGCATGCAGTGTGTTAAAATAGAACCAAAAAACCCTCTGAGTAAATATTTGAGAAATGCTTTTACCAATAAATGCTCTCTGAAATCACTGGTAATTTTCATCACTCATTCAGAATGGACTTTCAACAGTGCAATATAAAGACACGAAATTGAAAACAGGCTCCAACAACTGGATGGTACATTCATGAGAACCAATCCCCACTACATCCATTCTGTAAAAACATTGTTTTGGAAATAATGAGGAGTGTGACAGTATAATATGTTCGTGCTGTTACATCTTAAAGCTTTTTCCATAGTATTTTATATCCTTAAAGGAATTAACACAAATTCAAAGGTACACACGAAATTCATCTGAATGGTGGAGGGTATGTACAAGTATGAACACAAGTATGACATTCGCTGCCAACTCACATTCTAGCTGATAAAACTACCACTCAGCCTTGCCATGGCACCGCACATGCTCTGTTCTCGAGGAAACAGAAGGGCTTTAAAGCACAACTGGTGTACAGTCTGGGGCCAGAAATGGCAGTCAAAACTCCAGGCAGCCTGCATAACCTGAATTCGGGCTGAACTTAATGAAGTATTTATACACTTATTTGTTGCAATCGTGAAGCATTTGCCTGAGTAGTAGTTCATGAAATTCTTCAAATTTATCCCTTCTCTAACTTTCCTGTTCTTTCATGAATTGATGTCACTTGTTCCCATCTTCAGGAAAAATGGAGATAAACCCGGTTCCCTTTAAAATGTATCTACTGAGGGAACAGTTCAGCAAACTGATTTTTTTTTTTTTTTGGTTCCAGAAACATTAACAAGTTAACTACAACTAAAGTATCTAGATACCTAGGGACTCAAATATATAATTTATGAGATACATTTAAAAGCACAACAAAAAGAGTGAAACTGTTTACATGAAAACCTCATTCCATAAATATGATTCCCAGTAAAACCTCTACCCCATTCAAAAATACATATCCCATATAAGTAGGCCCGAATGCCCAGGAAGCAAGAAGTGCTATGCATCTGTTTTACACCAACTATATCTTTTTAAAATTTGGAGGTCAGAGAAGTCAAACTCCAACCATAACTCCTAATTATAGATCCCCCCTTGACATGCATCCAAATTCTCTACCTAGCTCAAAGAACGCAGACCAGAAGTCGCCGTGGAACTGAGTAACAGACAGAAGCTCCATGGCAGCTGCCAGAGCAGCTGGTATGGCCAGACATTTCCAACACGAAGCCTGAAAAACACATCCTAAAAAAATGTTTAGGTCAAACCAAGGCATTCCACATAGGAACAAATCTCCACAAAAGTTATTTTCCTGCATATAACTTTTTCTTTACAAGTGCAACAAAGTCCTACTTTGAATGTGAGATTTTAAACCACAATTACAAACAACACACTAACTAAAACTATGACTCCCCATATGCAAGTTAATCTGAACATATACATTCATTTGACAGGAGGGTGCACCCCACTGCTTCAAAGCTGGCTTACATTTCAGTACCTGTGGTGTCTTCTACTATGAACTAGGAGGTGTATTTAATTAAAGCTCTGACGTATGCATTGTATTAATTCAAATTATTCTCTACAAAAAGTTCTTAATGTAACTTCATAAAATGCAAAACTAGCCATGTGTAGCTCATACAAGCTAGTTTTTTTTAATACCTCCCCCCTCCTTCCAATATTCCCCAATGGGGTGAGAACATTTGAGCAGAAGTATGTTATTAGCACAATTTGGAACAGATTACAATCTGGTCCTTACTTCCATTTCTGTTCTGTACTGCTCTAGTAAACAAAAGCCAATTATATTAAGAACTTACACAAATCCCCAAATTCAATAAATGCAATAACATTAACAAACCAATCTACCTTCAAATATACACTGTCAAAAGTTCAAAGCCATTATGACGGACAGCAGTATTCACAGGCATTGACAAAAGCTTTGATCCAGGAAAGAAATATTGACCGACTTGTTTTACTTAGAACACACTCTCAGCTGTTTCTGTTAGAAACAAACGAAAACTTTGAATATACATCAAAGTAATGTCCCAGGTAATTCGTCTCACTGAAGTACACATCATTGTACGAAAAATCCAGACAAAATTTGCATGTTCTCAGAAGCGAACACTAATAACCCCACCGCCCGATGCTGTCACGCTCTGTGGAACAGGCTGCCAGCAGCACCCAGCTTCAGTGACAGCACAGTCTGAGGACCACTGACAGGGCGCAGATCCACAGGCAAATACCACTGTGTGCCCTGCAAACCTTCAGTTGCTTTCTGGTCCAAGTCCTGCATTTAAAGTTACAGAAAATTCCTAGCATCTGCTCACTTGGACGCTACAGACACTCATCAGATAAGCCCATAAAAGGTGTTTATTTTTTATTTTTTTAGAAGACATTTTGACCCACAATCTTATATGCTACTAGCAGTAGCAGAGAGCAGGGGAAGAACGATGAGATATGATTTTCTCCTTTCTAAACAGAACGTAGGAATTAATGCACGCTTTCTTCTGTAGCAGAGATGCACACAAGAAAGATGAAAAGAGAGCCAAACAGAAATTTACCCTACTTCTTCATTTAAGGGAACAACCTCTATAACAGATTTAAGAACTAAGAATACACTTTTGAAAAGAGCTTACTTGAGATTATCTTCAGCTTCCAGGGAGGAGAAGGAAGGTTAAATACCTCACATATCACCTTTGTCTAAGTCAAACAGTGGCAGCATGTTGGCAGACATGCATACTAGCAGACATAAGTATCTACTACAGAAGGGTGAAAACCAAACCAACACAAAGCAAGCTCCTCTCCCAGTACCCACTTAATGCCTTATGAAGCGGATCTGCTAAAGGCAAAGATGTATTTTTTCATTAATTAGCAGCTGGAAAGTAGCAAAGGAGCCTGACAGCATCAACAGAACTTGAATACAGGCTACAAAAGTTACCTTCTGTCTCAGGGAAAGACAGAGGATGCCATTCTCTGCTAAGCTGTGCTAACCATCGCACAACGCATATTTACTTAGCAGTGACCATATTCCATACTTTGAACTAAAAAAAAATGGACAAAGTAATATTAACAGAAGACTACAGCAATATTTTGAGGCTTGTGGCAGGAAGAGTTCTTAACTTTATCACCACAATTTTAAGATTTTTTTTAGAGGTTTGTCTTTATTGTCTGCTGCTCTTCTTTGCGTGTCAACACCAAACATGATACAATATCATCTATGCTTCAAAAAGATCTCAATCTGCGAAGGTCTACCTACTACTACAGCCTTTGCCTTGTTTCTCCTATGCGAACTCTTACAAATGGGAGAAGCTTTATAAATCTGTGGAGTTTCTCAATGTAATTGTGCTCAAATTTGACCTCAGCTACTTACTATTTGTTCAGATCTATCATTCAGCACCTTGAATCCTCTCATTCACCACACATGCTACATACGACATGCATTCAAGAGAGTAAGATACTAGAGCACGTTCTACCACTTATAATATCATGACATGACCTTCATACAATGCTAATTTTAAAGGGAAAGATTTAGTTTCTGCAGCTGAGGAAAACCTGATTTGCATGCACAGCTGAAGCAGCATTTGATACAATACAAAAATCCTTGGCGACACACAGCAGCCAGCCTCGTCTTTCACCTCTGCTGTGGCTTCAGCTGTTGTGTCAGCCAGCCAGAGGAAGAGGTGACGCTGAATGACACCGCTGAGAAATCATCTCGCTAGCAATTCATTTCTGTAAGAAACTAAATTCTAGTTTTCTCTGCACATCAGGCCCCGGTGGATAATAGTCTACAAGATGGGAAAGAGTATGTTTATTCTATATATACACGTGTATTAAAGATCCTTAATGAAATCCTATTTACTGAGTAATGACAACTTTTGGGCAATGGAGTTTCATACCCAGAACAAAACTATATTTTCATCTTAGATCAAATACACTTGACAAAGCCTATTATTTGACTTATGTTAAGGTTTTACCCCTTTGCTAGTTGAGATGATTAAAAATAAGGTACAGTACACACAGCTCCCAGAGGCTGACTTCTCCCTGGAGTTACAGATAAACCTCCTGAGGTTCCGAAAGCAAAGTACTTACAGAAGCCAATCCAAATCCAAAAGGAGGGCAGACTGTTAACAGTCAGACCAGACAAAGCACTCTCACCGATTTAACAGCCTAATTGTACTGTTCAGCTTTAAACGCTGCACAAAGCCCGTACTTGGAGTGCCAACTACCTTGTGCCAAGTCTGAGCAAAAACAAACACAAAAAGACAAAAAATGTACTAGCTTTATCTAATGGAAAACAAAGTGATTTCAACGTGCATAAATGCATATAGGCATGAGAACTCTCAGCAGGTAGATAACAAAATGGATAAAGGAGAACATAGAAGCCTCTTGCCCATTTCCAGCAAAGTTCAGAGTTTTGCTACAGAGCAGTGAGAACGGGAACTGCCCTGGAGCTTTCTGCACGCAGCGGAAGAAGCCTGAACTGCAGAATCGCTGCTAACCAGGCTTTAATCACAGGCATCCTCAGCGAAGTGAGATTCTTTTCCCTTGCAACACACCCTACATTTATATCAAAGTGTACAGTACTTAACATTTAGGGAAACAAAAGGTAAGAGTGCTTTTGCTTACAAGACAGAGCTCGGTGGAAAAGAAAACTTTTTAGCTGTTACTTCGATTCAAGACAATGTGTGCAAACACAGAAGGTGCTCGCTGACATGCCCAGAAACACATGCTGAATCTGACCATGTGCAAATCTCTACTCTCAGGACAAATGAGACATTAGATACCTACAGCCTCTAAATCAGCTAAAGAGCTGACATGATCCTTCTCATTCACAAACTTCCTTCCTTTTACATTTCCTCTCCATTATGCTGACTCCGTACATTTGATAGTTCTTTCACTGTCAGGGAGGAATTAAATAAATGTAGGCTTTCAGCAGGGCTTCTGACCCATGGCACTGATCACACACAAAAAAACACAACACAGTAGCAATTCCTGTCTTGGGATCCTATAGGTGCTATTTCAAAGCTTACTATAAGCCAAGAATGGATTCCCTACAAAGCCTACCCACCATCACATTTTAAAATCTGCCCTAACTAACTTTACTTGCTACTGACAAATAGAAGACCTCCTGCACATCTACAGAACTGGGTGATGGCCAGGCTGCAGGCAGCACAGCAGCTCCGTTTGGGTGCAGCCCAGCACAGCTCTGTGGCTCAGACTGCCAGCACCCTGCGGGACTCCTGCGGGGGCAGCCGGCCGTGGCTGCCGCGGGAGGCTGAGCAACCACAAAGGAACACGGGGTCTGAAACACAGAACTGGGATCGTTCCTAGAATTTCCAGGCTCCTCACCATGATGTGATCCACAGGTCATTCCATAAGAGAAAATGGTCTTTTAGGACAAGGGTAAAAGCCTGGTTCCTGAAAACAAGGGTCACCATTTTGTGAACCAGAAATCACAGAATCACAGACAGGTTTGGGTTGGAAGGGACCTAAAGCCCACCCAGCCCCACCCTCCGCCATGGGCAGGGACCCCAGGCTGCCCCCAGCCCCATCCAGCCTGGCCTTGGGCACTGCCAGGGATGGGGCAGCCACAGCTCCTCTGGGCAGCCTGGGCCAGGTTCTTGCCAGTCTCAGAGTGAAGAATTTCCTTCTTGTGCCTGACCTACATCTACCCTCTTCCAGTTTAGAGCCACTACCCCTTAATCCTATCACTGCACCCCTGACAGAGTCCCTCCCCAGCTTCCCTGTAGCCCCCTTTAGGCACTGGAAGGCCGCTGTAAGGTCTCCCTGGACTTCTCTTTCCCAGGCTGAACAACCCCAGCTCCCTCAAGGCCCTCTCCATAGGAGGGGTGCTCCGGCCCTCTGAGCATCCTCGTTGCCTCCTCTGGGCTCACTGCAACAGGTCCACGTCCTCCTGGTGCTGGGGCCCCAGGGCTGAACACAGGGCTCCAGGTGGGGTCTCACAAGATCAGAGCAGAGGGGGAGCATCACCTCCCTCTGCCTGGTCACGCTTCTTTCGATGCATGAAGATTGGAATATCACACAACGGGCTCTTTGCAAACACAGATTTTGAAAGTGTCTACCACAGACGGTCAGAAATGATCTTGTGCAACATGCTGCACTGTGGCGGCCCAGGAAAACCTGAGCTGCTACTTTTCTTCTAGGCGAACCTAATCAAAACCATCTTGGTCATGTTTTTAATAACAAAAGATTCCAAGACTACAACAAGTTGTTACCATTTGGGACAATTTCCAATAAATGCTGGGCAATCCTCTCCTGTTTCACAAAGGATTAACAGTGTTACAAACAGGAAACTGCTAGGCTGTGACTCCTCATTCTCCCCAAAGCTGATGCACTGGTATCAGCCCCTTCTTCAAAACAGCTTCCAGCCAATACTTCTCAGCACTGGTTATGTCCGAAACAAGTTCCACAAAGCAGAAGAATATATAAACAGCAGTAATGAACTGTCTTTTGAGAATCTAAGAACAGCTGAAAACATTACCTAACATTTAACACCCTGTGAAATGTCGTTAGCTTCAAAGCATGAGAATCACCCCAGACACCTCTAGAATGGAAATAAAGCAGCTGTTTAACCACATATTGCAATAAAGCAGAACCACGTAAGAAAGAAAAATAAAGATAATTTTTATTCCCAATTGAGAGCGCAGAGAGAATTTAGGTTAAGAGAAAAGCTATAATTACATTGAAACATGACCAGAGAGCCTGGGTCTTACACAGACTGTTCTGTTAAAACACTGTCAGACCTGGCGGAGTTGCAGCTGATCAGGAGCACCGCCGTCCATCTCACTTGAATGATGACTTCCTCAGCACAACCTCCCCAAGCGATGAGGGAAACGCTGTCTCAGGAGTATCTATCTCTAAAGGCAGGGGTGCTTCCCACTAAATCACCCGTTCCTTCCTAAAGATTTATCCTGAGTTCTGTGGGAGTACCAGCACAGCCTGCCCCCGCCTCGACTCATGAAAACTGACAGGATTGCAACCAGAAATCAGCACGGCTGTAGGCTACAGTGAAAACAATACACAGAACTCGAGTTACATACAGACCAACACAGGGATGGCTACGCTACAGTGCCCACAGCCACTGCTGTATTTAAACTCTTCACGTGATCCGAGGTCAAGTTTGGTCTGGTCTACCATGAAGGCTGGGAATGAAAATTAAATGAAAGTCAAACACTCCCTTTTTAGGATTTTATGACTGGCTGTACATACACCCTGTAACAGAAAATGCATTGAGTTTGTGTCTTCCTTTGCTCTACACTCCATGAAGATGACAGGGAGGTCACGCATATAGCAACAAACAGAGGGAAGTTAGTTTTCTTTCTCTCTGTTCTTACCAAAACATTGAAAATCCCGACATCTCCATCCTTGTTAATCTGGCAGATCTTAAGGACAACTGAAATGTTTGGGACTAAACAATGCAAGTCCCACCCCCCAAACAAGATTAATAATTTTGGGATTCCTTTTCTATTCACTACAAGTAGCCACTTATGTAAAAGGAAACCAAATGTAACTGTTGCATTTTGTTTGTGTTTGCACAAGGCAACGGGGCCCTTGGTCTTTAAACAGAAGTTAAACTCAGATGACACCGAGCTACTGAAAGAATCTGATTACCAGATACACTCCACCAATTTCCTGTATTAAAGGCTACCAAAGGCAGCCATTCCAATTTGCTGCTTCTCCCACTGAGATAAAAGGGTTTGATTTTTTATCGTACCAAAGCCTGGCCTTTTTACTTTATTTTTATTAGTAACAATTTATAATATTATACAATATTATATTCTACAATTATTCATGATAATGTTATGAAAATGTTTGTAGCCTTTTGTCTATTGTAAGGAAGCAAAAGAAGATTTATTTGGCTAAATTTACAGTCCTCTTTAACGTAATACTAGGGCTTTGTGCTGCAGTGGATTAAAGCAGCATCTGTTCTTCTCTGGAAACCTGGAGTCAAATCACAGCAGCACAGCAAACTTGCCATCTCTGTCTGTACCCTAATTGCAATTGACCTTACCCCAAATAAAATTTAAAGGAAATCCTGCAAGATGCAAGAAAGCCTGTAGTCATGTAACTAAAATGATTTTGGTTAATAAGTGTCGCTAAAAGCCCACAATTGGTAATTACTTTATGGGGGAAAAAGTGTGAATTAAACACGTGTATTTACATAAGTTTACATGGTAATATCCAGGATGATGAAAAAGTGAACTTTAAAATCCAGGGCCTGATTCTGCTCCTATAACTACACTGTCCCATTAGACAACAGAAAAATAGAAGCAGAATTGGGAATATGAATTCAGCTTGTGGCCTGTGCTTGACTTAAACATAAATGAAATCTAACCAAAGCACTTAACAACACCAGCACACTTTCACCCCAAACCCAAGACTCATCTGTTCAGAATTTCAGCTGTTCTGCTGAGCAGGCAATAGCTGGGTTAAGGGCCCATCTATTTAATGTAAGAAGTAGCATAATCAGGGCTCCATCCTGAATATAGCTTCTGAGATCTCCTGCAGCTCTGTTATTAAATAAACATAAAAAGCAATAACTGATTGACAGATACTGCGATTAAAATATGTTTGGCTCTGAAATTAATAACAATATTCCCATTGACTCTTTTGGAAAACCAACTACACAAATGCTGAAATAGGAAGAAAATCACCCTCTTATGAAGGCATCCTTCATAAATGATGGGAAATCCTTGCAACAAAGAGGCACAGGAGGCACAACAACCCAGCCAACCTAGTCCATGTGCCAGAATCACAGAATTGTCTAGGTTGGAAGAGACCTCAAGGTCATCGAGTCCAACCTCTGACCTAACGCTAACAGTCCCCACTAAACCATATCCCTAAGCTCTACATCTAAACGTCTTTTAAAGACTTCCAGGGATGGTGACTCCACCACTTCCCTGGGCAGCCTGTTCCAATGCCTTTCAGTAAAGAAGTTCTTCCTAACATCTAACCTAAAACTCCCCTGGCTCAACTTTAGCCCATTCCCCCTCATCCTGTCACCAGGCACGTGGGAGAACAGGCCAACCCCCACCTCGCTACAGCCTCCCTTGAGGTACCCATAGAGAGCGATAAGGTCGCCCCTGAGCCTCCTCTTCTCCAGGCTGAACAAGCCCAGCTCCCTCAGCCGCTCCTCGTAGGACTTGTTCTCCAGGCCCCTCACCAGCTTCGTCGCCCTTCTCTGCACCCGCTCAAGCACCTTGATGTCCTTCTTGTAGTGAGGGGCCCAAAACTGAACACAGTACTCGAGGTGCGGCCTCACCAGAGCTGAGTACAGGGGGACGATCACCTCCCTAGCCCTGCTGGTCACACTGTTCCTGATACAAGCCAGGATGCCGTTGGCCTTCTTGGCCACCTGAGCACACTGCTGGCTCATATTCAGCCGACTATCCACCATCACTCCCAGGTCCTTCTCTGCCTGGCAGCTCTCCAACCATTCCTCTCCCAGCCTGTAGCTCTGCTTGGGGTTATTGCGCCCCAGGTGCAGGACCCGGCACTTGGCCTTGTTGAACTTCATGCAGTTGACCTCAGCCCATCGGTCCAGCCTATCCAGATCCTCCTGCAGAGCTTTCCTACCCTCGAGCAGATCGACACACGCACCTAACTTGATGTCATCTGCGAACTTACTGAGGGTGCACTCGATGCCCTCATCCAGATCATCGATAAAGATATTAAAGAGGACCGGCCCCAGTACTAAGCCCTGGGGGATGCCACTAGTGATCAGCCTCCAACTGGATTTTTTCCTCCTTCAGTTGTGGTCCTTCACAGTTTTTTTTGAATACAAGGAGAATGGGCAGGATAGAAAGAACCACAGGGTAGCTTGAACCACTCCTTTGCTCCTGTCAGAAAGGGGTAGAAACCAGGAGCTGTGTGGGCTTACAGCAAAGTACAATTGCCTGGGTCTTGAGACTAGGAAGATCTAGTGGATAATTTCCAGGACAGCTTTATGACATTAATATTTCCAAAACAGAGCTGCCCTGATATCAGGCTAAATCCAGATTTACTCATTGGAAGTCACACAGCTGAGGCACTGAAGTTAAGGCTACAGTGTCTTGAATTTCAGGTGGAACCCCGTACGGCATGCAGGGGGATGTGCTTCACTAGCAAAGCAGCACCCCCACTTCTAGCACCCTGTGTCCCAGGCGTCTGCTCGAGCCACCTGACTCCCGAGTATGAGTGGTGTTCAACGTCAAGAAGCAGAAGTGAAATAAGTGAGGAAAGGCTAAATACCTACAGGTATACAGGTAGCACGCCTCCACAACTGGAGCCAATGCTGGTTTTGGTCCAGGATGACACCTCGCATCCACCAACAGGGGACGGGCTACTATAAGGCAGCCTCTGTACCTCAGCTGCTGCTTACTGGTGTTCAAGGCACAGGCAGTTTGTAAGCATAATTTGAGTAACTAAGCAAGTGTGCTAAGCCGCTAAACAATGATAAACAATGATCTTCCTCTTCAGAAAGTTTGGTACTTGAATTGCCATCTTTCTATCTGGGAGAAAGAATGATCAATATTAAGAAAAACTACGTTTCAAAGCTGTTGTTCCTCCCAAAGTCCTAGCAGCCAACCCAAACATCCGCAAGAGAGTGAAACAATCCCAGCCCAGAGGTGATGGAAGATTATTCTCGTGAAGACTAAATACCCGGGGGAATACCTTTTGTAGCCACACAAACAGAAACGTAATTCTCTTCAGAGAATTTGCATGTTGCAAGTATGAAATGGTCACAGGGTGAGAAAAAAAACGCGCAAGGTCATGGGGCCACCTGGCCCAAGAGGTCCCTTCCCAGTGCCCATGAGGTGCAATCCCCCTGCCAGCGCCCGCCCTGCCCAGCAGAGCAGGACCCAGGTGCTGCTCTGCCTCAGTGCCCTGCAACTCCCCGTGCAGATCTGCAAGGAGAGCAACAAACCAGTTACTGCTCAACTTGGCATTTGCACTTCTCAGGTGAAAAACTGAACTCCTTGGGCATCCTTATCTGAAAAGCACAAATTATTCAAAGGACTGGAATTGCAAATTGTTTATTAGCAGGGTTTCCAGAAAGCTGCTGAAGGGGCAAAAAAACGACTATGAGCTGTTGACACAACTGAGTGCTGTAACTTTCACTGGTTAACTCCAACTCTGGTATTATATTTAGTATCTTTGATTGTTTCAGATTAGTAGAAATAGGAAAAAAAAAAAAAAAAAAAAAAAAAAAAAAAGGATGATAGCTGAATTTACACACACAGCCGTGACACTGACTGGGCTGCCTGTTCAACTGACAGAAAAAAACAGCTGACTACCACATACCAGTACCCTCAGTGGCTGCAATTTCAGCAGCTAGAACAGGAGATCACAACAACAAAACAAATCTGGTACAAAGGGAGAAGCGAAATGAGAAATGGGTCATTTTATATGGCAGGACTTAAGTTCCCCAAAAGCACTATATAGAGACCCTTCATAGAAACGCAGAATTCGATGTATCTGCTGCAAGGATAGACACGGCTAAACGCAGCCATCCAAACTCAGCACTCAGCGATTCTTCTTCTAACAGCTCGGGCAGAATAATCACGTTTAACTGAAAGGAAGTGCAGAGCAAGGCGCAAATGGAGAAGAAAAGGCTGAAGCATCACTGAATGGCAAAACGTAACCGTGTGAATACCGGCAGGGTGTAACTACAGGAACATTTATGAATTACGGTGTAGCAAGCCATGCAAATGTAACCTCCGCTGTGCAAACAGTACCGACAGCACAGGAAACTTACCAACGCGACTTTGTTATGTTCCGTAGGGACAAAGCGAGCTCAAACATATGGCTGTAAACTGTACTATGAAGCGTTTTGCTTATCAAAAACCATTTTCCTGCTGCAGTCACACGCAGTTATACCGAATCTGGACACTTTCTCCTCTCATAGTTTTCCACACAGGCACTCACGCAGTTTCTGAGTGCCCACCTTTCTTTAAATCGCATATCTTCCCACCAGCCAGTCACCTCAGAACACCACGCATTTTGGGGGGGATAAACTTTCCTGGTTCCGGCAGGGACACACGCATTTATTTGGCGGGCGCACTTGCCCGCAGAGCCGTCCCGGTCCCCCCCGGCCCCACACGCACAGCGCTGGCACCCGGCAGGTCCCCTGCAGCGGGACGCCGGCTCCGGAGGCCTTTGGACCCGCTCCCCCCGCGCCGGGCCGGGCCGGGCCGTGGCAGCCCCGTCAGCGGGCAGCGAGCCCCTGAGGCGGCCCCGGCGGGGCCCGGCCCGGCGACGGGCGGTCGGGCGGGCGCCGCGCTTTGTGTGACAGCCGCCCCCAGCCCCAGCCCCAGCCCCGCGGCTCACCAGCTGTCAAGCTCCAGCTCCAGCAGCGACTGGGTCCTCTCGGAGCTGCAGTGCAGGCACCACATGGCCGGGCCGGGCCGGAGTGGCGGGCGGGGAGCCGGGCAGCGCCACCATAGCCGCCCCGCCGCCCGCCCCGCCCCGCCCCCGCCCGCTCCCCTCAGAGGCCGCGCGCGGCGGCGGCGGCGGCGGGGGCGTGCGTGTGGGGGATGCGCGTGCACGGCGGCCCGCGCGCACGCGGCGGTTTCCCGGGGAACGCGGGGCGCCCGCGGGCGCGCGCTTCCCGCCTCAGCCGCTCGCCTCACGGCGGCGGACGGGGCGCGTTCCCCCCGCCCGGGCAAGGAAACGGGGCGAGGAAACGGGCTCCCCCCGGCACCACCGGCATCCAGGCGCCGTCTCCGCTCCGTACCCGTCCGGATCCCGTCTCCTCTCGATAAAACTTCCTGTTCGGCGTGCCGTGGGGGCGGTGGAGGGTCTGTTACAGGGCAAAACGCGAACCCACCCTGCGCAGCGCCTGCCGGAGGCAACAGGAGAACAGCCTTCTGTGAGGAGAGGCTGCTTTATTGCAAGAAGATCTATCAGAACCAGGCTTTTCGATGAAAATGAATAATTCAAAAAAAAAAAAAAAGATTTTCAGGTCTTATTATCCGTGGCCGTTTCACTGAATCCTGACCCAGAAAGCGTCTCGATTTTGCTGCATCATGTCCTCAGCATTTCTACGTGGGGATGGAAGGAAACTTCCACTGCCTCCCAAAACTCCCAGCTCAGTGGTGAAGCAAGTTCTGGCAGGCACTAACTCCTCACTACCATCACGCACACACACCCTATATATATATTTATATATTTTTATATATATATATATATATATATACACACACACACACACATTTCATCATCACTGTATTTGACAGATGAACAAGAATCCCTCCTATTTTTTTCGGAAGCAGATTCACCCTGCAGTAATTAAAGTATTGCAAGAAATAAAGTCTAAGCAGAGTTAATTAAACTCAGTAATTCATAAATGAAACCCATCTTATCTCCTACAATACTGTAAAATGCATTTTAATTTATACACGCCTCTTCTGTAGAAACCACAGTTCTACAAAAATGAGAACACAAATTGTATAAATTTCTCTCACATAATAATATTTTACATGTTTTTATCAAAAATGCTTATGCTTCACGATGCCTTCCAAGCCTTCCTTCCTCAAGGCCTGAAAAAGAGAGGGTTTGCAGTGTACCTGGAAGGTTAACTCCAGCTCTGGGCTGAGGAGTCAGCCAGTTCCCGGGCTCATTGCTCCCAGGGAACACCACCTACCAGCTGCCTGCTCCCGTTCAAAGCACTGAGCTCCTTTGCTGATCTACACCACAAATCATTTTGAAGAGTACTTGCTCTTCAAAACTTACAAAGACTACTCCTGAAGCATTTTTAGTTTTTCAGGTCAAAAGAAACAGCTGAAAATGCACCGTAAAGCCAGTAGATAAATACTGCTACCCACAGGTACAAAGAAACGAGTGTTTCAAAAAATAGTAAGGTCTCTGTGATTAATATCCTGTAATAACACAAGAAAGAAAGGCAAGTTTTAAGTTTTGGGTTTCCTGTGAAAACATTTCATGGAACCGTCAAAACAACTTGCTTTCCAAATTAAGTTTCCCATCTTCAAAATAAGCATCATGTCTATGTAAGCTGCGCAGGCTAACCACAGCCACTCCTTGTCTTCTTTAGATGCCAGAGTACTGGAGAACCGGAAGCTCATTAGGAAAACAAGAACCATCCTTGCAGGGCTGGTGGTGCTTTTTTTCGTTTGTTTGTTTTTTTGAGAGGGGGAGAGGCACAGGGGCAGGGGATGTCGGTGAGTTTACTTTTAAAAGCTTCATTCATAATCATTTGCACAGTATTTACTGAAGTTTTTGTAGGGAGGGAGCAATTTGCACTATACTTTTTAGGAATGAAAATATTCCAGCACAAATACTGCCTGATCTCTGTAGTTTGGGAAAACTCAGTTTAGTCAGAAACTAAAAATGTAGCTCAACAAATCAGGCACATGAAAGAGCAGATTAAAAGGCTAAGCTGTACTTTCTCCTGTGTATACAACATACCCCTTATTTACAACACATACCATGAGAACTGATCACATCTGTCTGGATGATAAAAGAATCAAAACAACCGTACTTAAATGTAGTTAAACCTTTGGATTGAACATGCATTTTGCATAGTTTCCTAAAGAAAGCATTAGGCATGGATTCCAATAAACCTGGCTTTAACCAGCTTTCAGTGAAACTCAAATATTTTAAGGAAGGGCACACCTATACTAACTGTTTTGATAGTAATGTTCGTGCAAGTCTATAACCAGAGACTATTTACACTGCAGTGCCTGCTTTCAACATCTAATACTTATCCAGGCAGTCTCTGACGTTCTGGAGTAGACAGACACTGCAACAATTCCGCTTTTTTCTCGTCCTGACTCAACGCCCTCCTGCATCAAGCTTCGTTTCTGCTTGTAAACAGAGACAAATCCAAAGCAGACATAAGCAGTCCCCAAGCCAACTGCTAAATGGAAACTGGTTTGCAGAGAAGTAACCCAATGCAGCCAGCCTGAGCGTAGGCTGTGAAGGAGGTTATATACTGGAAAGGGAAGCTGAGACACTCTGACCTCAAAAGCAGTCACGGAATTTTCTGAGGATTCTGCTCAACCTCTTCCAAACAGAATCCTCCTTCTACTGATGCAAAGGTGCTAGATAAGCAAGCAGCCAATCAACCATAACATACCCCATTTCAAATACTACGTGGATAATTGTTATAGCTTCCCCCACCCACAATTTCAATAACCCCAAATTTCCTGCAATGTTTGCATGAAATTACTTCTTGCTTTCAGTGAGAGTCCTTACAACCTGAAGCTGAGATTAAATGCCAAAATCATCTCCATATTCAAGATCTCACATGTATTCCAACAAGAGAAATTAAACACAGAAAAATAAATTATTAATGCACTATGCAGATGGCACTGTGGTTTCAGAGGTAAGGCAGCCTGATGCAACTATTTTGCGAGGGATTTTTTGTTTATGTTTAAGCATCCGAAATCTGTCTTTGCTGAACTGCAATCCACAGCACATCATCCAGCAGGTAACAGGCAGGTTGTGATTTTTCATAGACAGCTAGGCTTGACTTTTAGGACTATTTCCTGGTGGCACACAGCTATGTATTTTTGCTATCCTGAATATATAGGTGGGGTGGGGCACTTCTGCTCTGTGCCAAACATACAGAGGTGATGTTTCAGAAGAGGAGGGCCAGTAGAGAATCTAGCAATGCAGAGCTCATGCTGACGTCTATACCACTTATCTGCACTTTGTAGGAAGCTTTGGCAGGACAAATGCAACTGACAGAGGCTGTATACTCTGTTGTTCCCCAGCTGCCATCTAGCTGGCATTAGAGCTGCTACCAAGGCACTGTAGAGCTATGCAGAGCAGAGTAAGGAGACGGGAAAGCAAGTTCTCATATCTTAGCATTCTTATTCCTGGCATATTGTTGGAGCACAATTAGCAGTACAACACAAACTTATCTTTGCTCCATTTAAAAAAATAAATAAATAAATTTGTCTGACTTAAGAAGAAATTAAGGAACTGGAAAATCTGTGTAAGAGGAAGTAAATCAAGATTCGCACTACGAACTGATACTTGCTAGATCAGGCCAGAATTTAGAGGTAAATACCATGAAGCAAGCAGGCTGGCTGGCCTCAGGAAGGGCTTACTATTGACAACTGGTTCATTCACCCTGTTTTTTGGCCAATGTGACCAGTAAATACTAATGACAAACTCACAAAGGCAGCTGCAGTTTTGCTACCATTATTAATGCATTTAACACCTCAGTAGTGAATGTTAGACTATTCAATTTCCCTTGCTAAAGCTAACTGTATTTTATTTCTAATACAGAAACATAATTAAACCTTAAATTAAACACAACACTGAAATTTTGGTATAGCCAGTAATTTACATAAATCACGGTTATTTAATGTGTTAATAGCTAAGATAAAGTTTATAAACCCCCAGAGTGCAACAAACTCAATTTGTAATTATGAGCACACAGCAATTTGTATAACATGTCATCCAAATCTACAGTAATTATGACCCTGCTTAAGGGTAATTCCCATCTTAATCACATTTAATACACCATTATTTCCAAGATCTAAAAGGCTGAAATGGGTATTTATCTTGGATTTTGTTTGAATAAAAGCAAAGTGCTACCAGGAAGAAAAAAAAAAAAAAAAAAGAGGAAGAAACTCAGGTTGTCTGTATACTACAGAGCATAAATACAACCATGGAGTCTCAAACACTTAAATGCATACGCAGGCCAAATTACCTCACTCCTTTCTCAGTGGGCTTTTGCGGGATCCTAATCCGATTCATCACTTGAAAAAAAAATATGCTAACACATAAAGATCCCCCCCACCATGACCCTCCAATGTGTTCTTGGCTTTTCTTACCCTCCACCCCTCCAGAGTTACATGTACACTTAAGGAAAACAAACTGTTCCTTAAAAAACATGGGGATATATTGGTTCTGGGAATGTACAGTACAATGTTTTTTCACAGTGTTCACTTATGTTGTATGATGAAAATTATCAATAAACATTAATTGATTCTCATACTGTATAAACACAGCATACTATGGTAATTTTCCCTCATGACCTGGAATTGCATAGAAATTCCCAAATATGCCAAATAATTCTCTAAGAGTTAACACTTTACTGTATTTATCCCAGTTTTTTATTCCACACATTGATTTAACCTTTTCTCATGTAAGCCCCCTCACTTCCTATAGCTGTGTCCTAGTTCACTTACTTATATTTTAGTGCTGATATACAAAAATTAGCATTAAAACAATAACAGCAACTTCATTTTTTAACTGAACTTAAAAGGCCTTTAAATAAACACATCTGGGAAAAGGCTTTATGGTGTCGGTTGCTATGGAGCAGGCAAAACAATGAGTCTTTGTAGTCACTTTGCTCTCCTAAGAACAGACCCAAAGCCTATTTAAGGCAATGGAAATCTTCACTGACTTCAAGGGGCTGTAGACTGGAAACTGTACTTTTCTACTACACATCTCAAAAAAACCACGCCACATCTTTAGAAAATATAAAATAGTATTATCCCAGAGTGAATGATGGGAGTATTGAAGCACAAAAAGCATAAAGCACAGCAGAAGAGAATTAGAATAACTGTCACCTTTTAGTCCTGGGAGAACTACAAATGAAATGGATCTACATTTTTAGCTTTTTTATCCTGTTCCATTAAACACAATACTTAGCTTTGGAGAGGGAGAAAACAAAATGATTTGTTTTTCATCCCTCAAAAGAAACCCTGCTGGTGAAAGTCTGGGGTCTGCAGGGTCTTTAGCCCCAGTTAGATTTGAATAAGTCATAATTTTGGAAGAAAAAAGGAATTTACGCAGTGCTAAAATTGTTACAAAACACTAAGATACACTAATGCATCCAGTGGAGAAGCATGCAAACCGGAAAACCCAGTAAGCTACAGCAAGCTGTAAAACATACAAAATCTCAGAAATGAGAAAAGCAAAGCATAAAGAGGATTAGATCACAGTCACACCATTAGTCCAAAGCCAGGATTCCTGACTCAAAATTCTCTGCTGTCAACAGGCTGACCTGATTTTGTCCCTCTGTGACAGCAGCTGATCCTACAAACCCTCCCTTCTGTGGAAAGCTATTGTAAATGATATTATTAGGTGCACTACAACGGTGAGTGATTATATCCACACGCACAACATTGGAAGAAATAATATTAGGCAGAGTTTTTATCTAAGTAGAGTGTTTAGAAATTTCAAAGAACTACGGAAAACCGATCATGCTGCTTCTGAGAAGATCTTTCAATGTCACTCATTCTGCCTATGCTACCCTTAGTGCTACTCACAGCAAGACGTGCTTCCGGTGTTCTGAAAAAATCACCAGTTATTAGATAATTACATTTCATGATAATGCTATCAAGCTTTTAAACATTTATTTTGACAGATCTGTAGGCATGTGGAATGATACATTTTTGTGTGGGAATTCCACGCAAACTCCCTTTCAAAAAAAAAATTAACCCAGACACCTGCAGCAGCCCTCGGTGCCGCCATGACTCACCCAGCAGTGGAGCTGTACCTGAGGAGAAGCTGCACTCTAGTGAACCAAAAGTGAGCGGCGGTCTTCAAGAGAAGACACTTTCTTCATACAAATCCATGGAGAGAAGGATAGCGGATGCCTGGAAATCCCCCAAAGAAAGTACAGACTGCCAAGGAGCCAGAAAGCCCCTCTGGAAGGAAATTCAACTGTAAGCTAAGAAGGCCACTCTATTACTGCCAGGAATTGTATATCAAAACACAGTAAAAGGGAGAGGAAAACCTTTGGTCTGCATTCTTAGGGGCAATAAAGGCCGGACTCTGTACTGCGAATAGAAGGTGACTGCTATTTACAGCTCTGTGGACACCCTTACACGTCTAATAGTCCTTTGTCTCCACACAACACGTGCGAGAGGCTCCTTCCTTTTTCTCACTCGAAGTGCCAAGTCCTCTGGTGAATCCAGAGCTCCCACAGCTGCGCAGAGACGGGAAGGTGAGCTCCGGCAACACCAAGTCACAGCCCCAGGATTGTGCTGGCTCTGTGTGTGGTGCCACTGCTGAGAGAGGCTGGCAGGCAGTGGGTTTGTGCGGCTCGGGGATGGGGAACTCAGGATGTAAGGAATATGTACTGGTGCTCCAGCACCACAGACCTCACAGAGAGACAGCTGAAGTGCTCCATTTCCTGGCTGTTATTTAGTCATAGTAAATGACTAAAGTAATTCTCCTTTACTGGAGAAACAGTGCACATTTACGGTCAGATTAAGCCAGCACTACCACTGAAAGAAGTGGTTTGCCTCCCCTTGGGCTCCGGTTCTCACCTCTGCACCTTCCTCACCCCCTTGCAGCCACATTTTCATGTGTGGGTGTACTACAGGACATGAACACATTTAAAACAAAGCTGTTTCCTGCAGGTGAATTTTGGATGTTTCAACTTGTACAGGGCAGTTGCACATTGAGTAGCTGTTAGTATCATAAGACCCACTTACGGTGCAAACTTTCATTATTTTCCTTACCTCCAGGTATTACCACCAAGTGAGACTACAATGGAAACGTTATTATGACCGGGACATTTTAGTATTACTAAGTACCACTGAAAAAACAGCCATGAGAGAACCCACAGACACAGGGTGACACCAAGCCCCATACACAGCCTAGGCAGGAGTTAGTAAACTTGTCACTGATTGAAATGTCTTTAAATGAGGCTGGACAAAACCAGAATGTCAAGATGATTCCTACAATCCAGGTAGCTAATACACAGCATATTAATGCCCTTAAAGCACCTTGTGGATACCAAGATATCCTTTATAAATATACAATACAAGAAGGTTCCCCGCAGCTTCCTGTTCTTTCCACATTCATTTTATGGCAGTAATAATGTGCTCTCTCTGAAAAGCATTTATTTGGACTTAATGGACAGCCGAGATTAACAACGCTTAGTTATGCTTCACGTCATCAACATCATCTCAAAAGCTCTCAATCCCCAAGAAAAGCACAGTTTTGTTTGCTTAGAATAGAATGTTGGTTTTTTTGTTTGTTTGTTTGAAAGATTTGCAATTTCAGTAAGACGAGTGAACTTGTGCGTGCCCATTGCATTTTGTACCTACACTGAAGTAGAAAAATGCAGGACCACTTTTAACATGGCTTTATGATTTTTTTTCTAATTCTGAGAAACACAGAATTGTGTTGCATTGAAAAAAAAAAAAAGTGGAAGAGTTGAAAACCTCAGAAATACTGTCTGAAGGTTTACAAAAGTAAGTACTAGTCAGTGTTAAAGTAAATATCTGGATGTTGTTAAGTTTGTTGTTAATAAATGTTCCGTATGAAAGTGCCTTTCTATACCAGCATTAATGACATCTGACCCAGTATAATGTGCTATATTGAGAAATCATGTGTACAGCACACACCATGTAGAAGTGCATATTTTCCATGCCTTGTCTTTCTGTAAGTAACGCTCTAAATACGGAGTTTTTTCTACTTGAAGTTCAGATTGTGTTACAGTTGATTATTTTGCTAGCAACCACTAACTTCAAACAGTATCTACAATGACAAGCATCACTGAAATGTCCCACATATATATGCATTATTTATATATAGAGAACACATATATAAACATTTTATATATTAATATACATATAAGCATGCAATATAAACCTAAGATTGTATACGATATAAATATATATTAGTTATGTTCTCTATATAAAATATATATTTTGTATACATAGCAGTTGAACAAAAATCCAATTTTAATGTAAAGAAAACATTTTTTTTACTGACTGCTTATTTAAACAACTGATTAAGAAGAAGGTTAAAGAGGAAGGTGTTATTACTGCCCTAATGTTATATTTAAAAGTATTTCAGTAAAATATTTTCCAGGCTTCAGCATTAGTGCACCACTGAGTAATACACTTTTTTTTTTTTTTTTTTTTTTTTAAACTCAGGAAGTGTATGTACCTACTTTTAAATGTGTCACCATGGAAATGCACTGTGTCACTCAGAAGGCTAAATTAAAATGCAGAAATATTTACAGACATGCCACTTCTAAGCAGTTGCACATTCTTAGGCTCACAGCCCGATCCTGCAAACTGCTCTGTGCAGGCCCTATGGAGCCCCTTCACACAAAGCTCACTGAAGGTCTGACGTTTACAGTTTTATTTAGGATGCAGCAAAGGGCGATCACTAAGGAAAAAACAAAACAAAACAAAAAATCCACGTTCACTAACAATGCTTGCACAGCAAAATGAGTTACTCTACTAAGGTCACCCTACATATATATATATACATATATGTATATATATATATATATATACATACACACAGACGTATATACACACATGTACACACACACATAACTTAGGAAACAGCTGTTGCAGTGACAATACCACTGTGTGTGCTAACACAGTATGAACCTCCGCTAATCAACTCAAGTCCCTGAACTCGATGGAGTAGCTATAAAAACTGTTCTGTGGGACAGCTGCAAGAAGGGGAGTGGAGGAAGCAGCGTTCAGGCAGAGCATAAATTGTGCAAACAAATATTGACTCTTCCCATGGCAACCTTTACAGCTGTACTTTGAATGCTATTTTGAGCCAGATGTAAATAAGCAAAAATAGAGGAGGAGCCAATAAACACACACCTCCGAAGTGAGACATTCCATACTAATGCAGAATAAATAGCCTAAGAAACGATGTTACAACAGGAGTGCTTCTGTTCTGCAGTTTCCTGCACCTGGGCCAGAGGGTAGCACACGACATTATGCTGTCCTCCCTATGGGATTTGGGTGAACTCTGAAAAAAAAAAAAGACTGGGTGACTCCGGTCACTTCTACAAGAAGGTGGGCATGGCACCAGTGCCCTGAGCACAAGTGTGCCTGTTCTGCCCAAGCTCTGAGCAGAGCAGAGCTGCACAATGGAGTTTAGACGTCTGCTTTTGTTTGCAGCCCCAACAGCTGCCCTGGGCAGCTTCCAGCCCTGAGCTCTACCAAAAAATACACCTGCTATGCATCTTTCTGACCTGAAAACGAAGACGCACTGTGTCAGAGCAGGACAGTGTTGCATTACCTTTCCAGGCATTATTAAAGACTAGAAAAGAAGTGATCGGAAAATACCAAACTGCAATTATGCTGCTGGATTTTACACGCAGTTCATCAGGGATTTAGAGGCGGGTTATGTATTACTACAGAGTGATAAATTCAATCATAAAGAGAGTAAAATATTTGTTCCATCTTGTTCTCTCACAGATTTCTCCTTAAATACTGTCCTTTAGCTTGCCTTGCTGAGCGTGCCTATATAGATCACAGACATACAGCTCCAAACACGTTTCTGAAAACATACTTCCAAACTACCTTGTTTCTAACACTGACCTATACTGGCATGCTAAGAAAACACAGGGACCAGGGAAATCCCTCTTTGAAACCCTTCAGTGCAAACCACTCCTCCTCTTGAAGGTACCAGGCCATTCCTCCCTCAGCTGCCGTGCAGCCAGCCCCCGCGGGATGCCACAGTGAGAGCAGCCCCGCGTGTCCCTGCCCTCAGACCACCAGCAATGTGCAGGAAGCAGCCCCTGGACACGGGCCTCTGTTTAAAAAGCTCCTACCAGATTTGCCCGAACCTTCTGCAAGGCAAGATTAGCAAAATACCAGCAGAAGAAACAATTTGCATATGACAATGCACACACACATTTATTCACTGATGAGCAGGATCTGTTTTGTTTCCTTCTAGCCACGCGTAGCTCCTGAAGTTTGCCTTGCACAGGGCTGTGTTTTGGCACAGCTGCACACTGACTGCAGAGGTAGCAGTGAGATATCAGGATGCTAAGTGCTCATCTTCTCAAATTACTACTTACTGCAATCCTTGTTTTGAATTTAAAAAATAAAAAAAATAAAAGAGAGAGTCCCAAAAGAAGGACTACCCAAGACAAACCAGCAGCACAGCTCAGTGAATGGCACATGCCAGCCAGGGCTGGCTGACCAGAAGCCTCCCCTGCTAGCAGCTCTCCTCCTGTCTCAAGAAACATTCCTGCAGAACTCCTGCTGCCACTTGCCCCACAAGTATTAAGAGACCTATGCTGTAAGCAAAAGCATATCTTAAATCACTGCCTTCAAAAGGCAACACAGCAAAGGGAATCAGGTTTTTGTTGTCCATGACAAAGGGAGTACTCCACAGTACAATCCATTCCTGAAGGCACTCGTAACTTTTGATTGACTTCTTGCTCTGTCACAGAAAATATTTAATAAATTAAGTCTCATCTAAATCAGACAAAAAGAAAATGAAAAGCAATTTACTAATTAATTACACGGTGCAGTTATCGATTATGCTAATTAATTATATGGTGGAGTCAACAGTTGGTACATACAAAAAATATCAAATGCAGCCAGTTGATTTATGATAAAAAACCCACCCCCAGGTGTCTCAGGAAAAGCTGCTAAACAATCCAGAGGTTAGAAACAGGACGTCATTTCAATGTAAATTCAATTTTTGCCACTGTAAGTATGGAAAATCTCCTTTTTTCCTCTATTGCATGTGCCCAGGCTAGAAACTGCAGTACCTTGGCAAATAAACACAACCCTGAAGCAATGAAAGACAGAATGAGGAAGCTGTTGTAAACAGATGATTTTTGGCATTTGCCATAAGATTATTCAGTGAATAGTTTATATCAATGTTAGCTACCTTTATTAATAACAATGAAGAATGCCCTGGACTCGAAGGGACTCTGCAATTCCTCTTCCTCAGCCCAACACACGTATGTGACTGCATATGTTGCAACGTTTACTCTTGGTGGAAACCTGAGAGCAGGTGATATATCACCCGCTGTGGCCATTGTGCAAAACCTCACAGCCACTCCTGGTTCTCCAGCAGTGTTTGAGCACATCACCTAGCAGCAACGTACAGCGACCACACCTCTGAAATCCACCTCTATGATCCCAAAGGGACATTGATAACACTCAGTACTGTCAAAACACCCCAGTATGTTCACTAAGAGCAGACTACCGCTTTGGGCCTCAAGTCCAACATAAAAGCAGCCTACTGAGCTGGCAGTCTGACTTCTGACATGCTATTTAAATAACTGATGGAGTACACAAGTGTAATACGATGCAAGTGGCCACTTTTACCTGTGGGTAGTCTGGTAACCTCATGTTATTTCTGTATATCCGTAATGCTGCGGTTATTCCTGTTTATCACCCTACCAAAAAGAATGAAAGAATTGGAGGACAAGCACTTATTTATTTAGTTATCAACTAAAAAAAAAAAAATGGTACTTAAGCCTAGGAACAGACTTCTGTCTTCCTAGATAAAGAAGAAAAATGAATTACTGTAGCTCAAAAAAGACAGGTTAGAAGCCTTTTGCATTTATTTGATTGCATCACCAGCTTGGATATTATGCCATCTCTTGTTTAAAGTATGAACTGCAAACTAATCGAAACGTGAAGCATTGCTCAACCAGTTTAAAATCATCTTTAGAAATTCAGTCATACTTGAGTTAAAGTAATGACATTTTTCTTCCTACAGGAAAAGAAAAAAAAATCAGAATTTATCTTGCTACTCTGTATTATTTTAATAACTTTTCTGCACTGACAACAAAATCCATGTTTTTATGTCAATAGTTATGAAAAACTTTTCAAAAATAATTGCAAAGATATTTTAATGCATCTAAACTGTATCAGTCTCTTCCTTGTACAATCATTTCAATATTTTCTCTTCCAAATCACTTAGCAGTCTTTTGTTAACCACCACAATGAGTTTCAAGAAATAACAATTTTCAGATGTATGACAAATCTTTAACTTTAAACCGTCAGAAAAGATGCGCGTTATTTATATGATTCTCTTTCTTCACATTGGAAATAACAATGTATTTCCCTGGGCCAGATATAAATGAGGTCATTCATTTTGCGTTGAACTTGCCTATGAAGTCAGCGAAGCCTATCCTGGTATGTAGTTAGTGGTGTTTCCTTACACTTACTTCATATTAAATGTCTACTTTCGAGCATATTCTGGCCATTAAGACTGAAAGTTACTTTCAGCAACTCATACTTTAGCACAAAGGTGTATGCTGTTTTTTTTTTTGTTGTTGTTGTTGATCAAATTAGCTTTCAGTAACAGTGAAGACTTCAAAAGCATCCATTTTTTTTCTATTGTCTTAAGACCTCTCCTGTGAGCCAGAAGGAATGAAATAATCAAACAATCCAAGCTGGAGCTATTTCGAGTGGATTCTTTCTGAAATCCACAGGAGAAAAAATAAATAAATAAATAAAGCATTCTGAAGAATGTGAGGATGTGGAAAGAGTATGATGGACAACCTAAAACTCTCAGATTTTACCCTAAAATTGATTTTGCTTAAGTGTCCAATGGCATCTGCAAAGTCTTTCCCAAAACAGAGAAACCTGAGAAGATGACATTGCTCATTTTGACACAAGCTCCTGGCTAACATTATGTTGAGCCAGGGAATGAAACCACCAAGACTCCCCAACCTCATCAGAGATTTAAGTTTAAGGGAAACAAACGGTTCTTGGGTAGCCATTTCTCAAAGCTGCCAGCATCTTTCATTGATACAGCATTGAGATGTTTTATATACAAAATGTATTTAAGTCTGAGGAAAGCATTCAAATGGTGATATGCACTGCTATTTGTGCATCTCACTCACTGTGCTTCATAGTGCTAGGATCGCAGAACGGAAGTTGCAGCTTGCAACAGCTGAAAGGACCAAGTGCCACTGGCATTAAAGAAAGGGGAAGCATTCCACACTGTGACGTTCAATGCTACTTAAGATCCCTTCAGGCTGCACTGCCAACCAGCTGGAACTTGCCTAAGATATTACCTTAAGAGCTCAGACAAAATACTGCCCATTTCACAGATCTCGGTTTACCCTCCCTTTAATACAAACAAGTATACGTAAAGCAAGGAACCCCCAAATACTTAAGATAAAAGGTGCATTACGAGCACTCACCACAACAGCATTCCATGCAGAACCCAGCATTTAATGCCATCGCTGCTCTGTCTGGATGATCAGAAATAAGATTTCTCTTCCAAATGGTAATGATGCTACAAGTTTCACTTCTGTTTACAGCCACAGAACATACATGCTAATAAGAAAAAAGACTCTCATTGTTTCTCCCAGATTTGCAAATGTTATGTGCTGTGAAGCGCGATACACAACCCAGGCTCAGTATTTCCTTCTTTTCCTCCACCACCAAAGCACAAGCTGAACAGCCTGCTCACAAATTACTTTCTCCTTGTAAGTCAGAGATGTACTCTTGAGCAGACATCTGGTGAAGATTTCTGCATATGCTCTGCATGACTTTACATAATGCTATTGTATTCCTGTAGTGAATTAGAATGGCACATGCATTCTTCAGTTAATTCATTCTAAAAACAAAGAGTTAATTATTTTAAAACCGTTAACGAGAAGTTCAAGCCCTTACATAAAATTTTTAAAAGAAAAGTAACTTTTGGTCTGTTATGGATTTTATTATACCTAGCAAATGACCACATAAAAATCTCAGGGATTCTTTCTTTACTCAGACTAATTGCAGCTATGTGTCAGGTTCTCTCTGTCCAGGACACATTTCATAGAATATCCGAGTTGGAAGGCACCCAACGAGGATCATCGAGTCCTACTCCAAGCCCAATTTCTCTTACAACACCCAGCTCTGCATGCAGAGGACTTGGTGTGCCCACGTGCATGCATTACACACGAACTATTACATAACTGCATCTACCAGTATGCAGTATAAATGTAAAAAGTGGTAATAAGCTTTCAGAAAAAAAGAAAATCCCAAATAGTTTTGTTTCTGAGAATATATTTCTGCATTTACACTTTTCCGAGCATGACAGTTGTGGCCCACAGAACAGCATCTCTTCTACAGGTGGCAAGTCCCTCTGTATTTCTGGAGGAAGTAGAGGAGACCTGACTTCATGGGAAAGCAAAAGCTGCAGAATTCAGATACAAACTCTAGCTAGCAAGGCCTTCTGGATGCCTGGTACCCAGAGCTAGTGCTTTGAATAGGTCTGCTAGCAGTGAAGACTTTGGCAAACTCCCAGGCGGGGGACAAATGCCCAAAGCAAGTTAGTTTCTGCTACAGGAAGCATCCGGAAATACAGTGAATGTTCAAAGTCTGTATCATTCAAAACCTAATTTAATCAATTTGCCAGAGCCATTAGAATGTTCCCCTCCAGGGGAACGGCAAAAGCACAAAAAAAGCATATCATCTTGGTTCATTTCTAGGAAGTGTGGTCAGGCAGTCTAATCAAGAGGCCAGTCAAAAACAAGCTTGATGCTGAAATTAGTTTTTTCTTGCTGCTTTAATAAGAGAATTTGTGAATTTTATTTTACTATACACTGTTAGTTGTGCACATAGCCATGCTTTGCCAGCTTTTTCTGCACCATTTTCTGTTTTTGGACCTCCATGGGATTGTCAGATTTAAGTCACCCAGACTCCCCCAGCCATACTGTCAGTGCTGCAGTTATTTAAACATGTTTGGATTTTGTTGTGCTCAAAAAATAGGAGGCTGTTAGTTGATCTTGCTACTGCAGACAGTCCTGAAATGATATTAATATTCCATGGCCTCAACCAATGCTGTTTACATTCATAACCAGATGCAAACTCCTCACCAACAGCAAAGGCATCAGCTTCATTGGTGCCCATCAGCAATCACTACAGCTTCACGCTGCCTAGCTCAGGCCCAAATGAGGGAAGATGCTCCTGGTTGCAGGTATTGTTACGGTAAAGCATAACACACCAGGTACAAACCTGAAATCCATATACTGCTCTTGGTGGCCTTTCCTAAAAGGGCCCCAAATCTAAAGCAATATGTAGCAATCAATCTCAAAAACTATCGTGAAATTTTGCTGGGTAATACGTCCTCTTCACTTAGTCTTCTCATTCTATTTAAATGCTCGAAATAATATGGATTTTCCAGTAAATTATATTAAAATATATAAAGCTTATGATTTCTGGCAGATGACTCAAAATGGATTTACATTTTTGTTTTGTAGTATAGAAAGGCTGGTGTATAAGAAATGCAAGCAGCCTTTCAGATTGAACCAGGCAGCACAAAGCCACCATTCCTCAAGTGGGATGCTAATACCATGTAGCTGACAGGAAGCAGAATAACCTTAGAGACAAGAGTGAGAACTAAGTCTCTACTGAAATAGCTCAGTTCAGTATTTATAGCCAGCTCTTACAATAACACTTTAAGAGGTAAAACTTGACTAGTTTCACTTGCTGAAAACAGAAACAAATGCAGAGAAATTTCTATGTCTCTGCTTCTTTCTCTTCATATAAATCTGGCATTTTAGACTAAAATTCTTCAGCCAAATAGCCTGGGTACTATCTTACTTGACAATGCTAAACAGCATTTAGGTCAGTGTGCACAGAGCTTTCCTGGTGTCAGCTGCTTGGCACTGTTCACCTTTGAATGGCTCCTCCTGCTACTCTCTGATTACAATGCCATTTGTGCATAGAGGAGAATTTAAGATCAGGTGACAAACCATACATTTTGCTTAAGCTATGCTGTTGTAGAAAAGTAAAAGTCTATCAATAAGGACTTACTTTGGAAAATGTCTTTCCTCCAATCTCTCATATACATCTTGCCAGAACTTACTCCTGCCTGGCAAGAGAGCAATTTACGGTTGCTGTCAGAATGATGAAATGCGGTACCCTCTCTTTCACAGAAAAATTTGCATTGAAATCACCCTGCTGCAGCGTGGAGAAACAGCACAGCAGCTTTGTGTAATGCTTTTCCTGAACAAAATCTTTAAACGCCTTTAGGTACTTCCCTTCTCAGGTGAAGAAAGTATTGACATACAAATATACATATGGATAATCTAAACAGGGAATTTTTAGAGCATGAAATATCATAGAGATCATTATTAGCAGTATTATTCATCTGCGTTTTTCCAATGTAGTTTGTTTCAGAGCTGCTCTTGATTTACAGATGAATAACAAAACCAGCATGCATCTTACTGAAGCAAAAGAGCATACAAAATGAGGGGAGAAAGAGTAGTGAATGAAAAAATACAGTAAATGTTTTCAACCATGTCCAACACTGGCATAAAACCTTGCAGTTCCACTGACACTAAAGTGGTTCTGTTATCAAACACCTGGTACAGCTGAGCATCTCAACTGAGGAGAGGTTTGAGTACATGGGATACAGACAAATTGTTTCATTTCTTTCACAGGTTCTAAACCATAGAAAGAAATGAATGAATTTAAGTAGCTTAGTAAAAACGTCACGTTACTTTATTTATTCTATATACAGTAAAAGCTAATATATTGGTTTTTACTGCATGTTCTAACCCAGATTTTATATTTGTTATATTAAGATACTCTGTAAGGAAATAACATCTACATTAATGCCTGAAACGCAAGTGCATTTTGTACAAGAATTTTTTAAATATTAACAAGATAAAATTTAAAAATGCAAAATACACCATTAGCGGTTATAAATGTTTAATTCTGAGGGAATGGGAATAACAGTTTCATATCCATGCAAGTCAAATTATATTAAAAGAATAAATATGTACAAAGCATTAAGAGGACAAACGAGTATTGATTTGAGAAGACTCAAAGCTTTTCTGCTATTCTGCCTAGTCTCAAACCAATATATGATTTTTAGGTCTGAAATATCTGTTTGGTATTGGTAGTGATTGGTAGGAATCCAGAAGGTGGAAACCCAGATGATCGCATTAGTTGTATTAATTCAATCCTGGCAGTGTTTGTCAGTATCACTGCTAAAACTTAGAGCTGGACTTCATAAAGCACTTTTCATGATTGAACAATGAAAGACAAAGTTTATCAAGGACCTCCTTCACTAAACGATCTGGATGAGAGGTCACGGTATTCATTGCTTTGTCCATGGGCAATAGACCAAGATCTTCAGAAATGTATTTAAAATCCCAAATTAGGCTGCATTTTTTTTTTTAAATAGTTGAGCAGTCACCTTAGAAACTAACTCAGGGTTCAGAGCTTCTGGAAAAGGACTAAAATCTAGTTCCAGGACTCAGGGGGAGATTTCAAAGGCAGCTTGGCACTGTCTGCTTCTCACAGTTCACCAAAGGGCACTGAAAGCCCAACTCCTGTTTGTGCTCTTGAAATCACTTGCCTAGTGTTGACATACACAGCTTTCCTTTTGAAAATCTCAGGTACAGTACCTAAGTCAAGATTTTTTTTTTTTCTTTTTGCTTGTTTTGTTTTGAATAGCTGCAATAGTTTAACATTTCTCACAGATAAACCAAAACATTATCATATATTTATAACCTTCCTACTCTAGAGATTCCCTTGCTGGACTAGCAGGTGAGACTAAAGCATTGCAGTGGCACTTTTTTTTTTTTTTTTTTTTTTTTTCATCCCTGAACTAGGACCTTGAGCTCTCTTATTTCATCAAGGCCAATAAAGGCCAAGACCACAACTCTCTTCCGAGGTGGTGATGAAGAAATAGCCTGAATAATTTCATTTCTCACTTCTAGGATCACCAAAACATCTGGGAAAAGATGGAATGGAAAATGAGAAAGCTCCTGAGGATCAGCTTTCTAAGTAGCTCAAAAACTTACCCAGAGCACTCCTCCAGCAGACAAGTGCTGCAGCAGCCATTCAGGAGGAGCTGTAACAGTTTTGCCTCCATGCTCACTGCAGCTTAAGTAACGTGAACCCGAGAAGGACTGTCTCACACAGAATAAACTAAGAAAATTAACTCACAGTAATAAATTAGTAGTTTCATTTCACTTCTAAGATCCAGGCAAAGACCTGAACTTAATAGGAATAAGGAATCTGTCACTTACAAACAGAATTTCCATGTGCATACATCATACAAAACACAGTCCTGCAATATCCTGCTATGGGCTAATGCAGAACAGCATCAGCAGAGCAATGACGGACCGGGGGAGAAACATCCATCCCTCTGTTCACAAAGATATAGGTAAGGCAGATAAGCAGGTTAGTGGTCATTCAAAGTCAACATTTTAAACGGCTAAGTGTAAAGGTATAGCATATAAAAGTACTAAACCCATAACTACTTTTGAGGAACACTTCTAATATTGGAGGGATACCTGAAGTACTCTGTAATCACCCTAAAAGGACTATTTATGTCTTCATTCTAACTAGAACAAGGTGTTTTGTTTTTTTTTTCCACTTTTTTTTTTCCTTGCATCTGTCACTTAAAATAAGAAATAACAGCATGGAAAGAAGAACGCAGTATAGAAGAAAGGGTCTGTGCAGACTGTGAGGCAGGCATCATAAAAAGGAAAGAATTTAATATGAGACGGGACTAAAGAAAATTCTTCCATATAAAGAACCAAACGTTCTCAGCTTTGGCAGACTCCTGCATCATCAGCGGTAAATACCTGTGGATTTGACAGATAATCATAGCATCATAGCACCTTCATCAACAAATTCTCTTAAGGTATTTTCCAAAGCAGTAAACAACATAACAACCTAATTCTCAGGTATAAACATGCAGGCAAATGCAAGATGAACTGCACATTGTGCTATTAAACTCCTAAGAAAGATTTATAGCTAATTGCCTTTCACTGTGGAAAAAAAAACCTCCACAGCCAGGTCCATTCTAGCTTCCAAAAGCCTTAACTGCTTACTCAAACTGGGATCTGAAGCTAACAGGAATCCCAAGCACTACACTGAGCAGTTGCAGCTCAGTAGTTTGGTTTTAATATGCATCTTTGTTACTGGCCAAGAGTTACAGGGGGTGAAAGCTTATGCCTCCTGCTTCTCACTACATGCTGCCGTGCCATCATAACTGCAAAACAACATCAGGCCTTGCAGTTCTGTTGTCTCCAACACGTAGGTTAGACTTTATTTCATAAACAGAAGAATTGAGATGGGGATTTTAACACTGTAGAATTTGTGTTATTTTATTGTAGAATTTGAAGCCTTTTTGAGTACACATCTGGTGGCCCAGTACTCCAGCTGTTGCATCACAACCCAAAATGCCACAGTGTTTATTCTGGGGTCTAGAAACTGTGGGAGCTATGTGGAGTCTTCCTGGTCCTGAATTGCCCATGGAATTCTGTTTAAATCTCTAAAGAATAAATAACACTTTACTGATTAAGATCCTTTTAAAAACAGTATCTTAGTCCCCTGATTTTCTTTGTGTGTACATCCTATTTTGCAGACATACACACTGTTTGTTTGTTATTAGCTACACAGACTGTACTTGCTCTCAGACCCCAGGGGTGAGGCAAACAAGACAGCAGTGCAGGGCGGCACACGATGTATTTTTTAATTATGCTACCAGTGATGTGAGAGCAGCATGTTAAATAATATCCTTACAACAGCTGAAAAGTCTTCTTTAACAAATTCCAAGGGAAAAACATTTGTGTCTGAAGTTTCACTGAAGCAGGAGCCCAAAATGCCACTATACACAATATGCCCACTGTACAGTTATGTCCTATGAGTGACACCAGAGGGATATAAATAATTTACAAGATAACCAAGATGCCAAGGTGTGTGTCGTGTGTCTTCCTGCTCCAGGCTACACACTACAGGGAACTGACTGGTGTTAGAAATGTACTTATGCTAACGTGTGCTATTTTAACCTATGCATATATACACAAGTAGCTCCTAGCTCTCAACAGGTTTTCTTCACCTGTATCAGCTGCTCTTCTTCCATAGCCTACAAGGCTGTTGTAACTCCTGTCGTGTTTATCTTCAGGGCACGTTTCTTACAATAACAGTTACATCCCACTTCCTACAGCAGTTTTATAAAGGCAATCTGCTTGCATTACCTCCAAAACAAGCTGTAAAAATACATCTGAAAGCCTTCACCTCTGGTGTATATACATGGTGTGGATACATGGGCTGGAATAAGAACTGGGCAAATTCTGTCCTCCCTGGCTTTCTGGAAGAAACAAGAGACCTGCCCAATCCCCAGGGTGACACCAAGCTTTCTTTGTGATAGTCTGTCTAGGAGGTAGCCCTGTTATTACAGACCAGCTCAGTAAGCATCAGATGGTTTGGGATGCATGCATTGCTACCTGTCAGCCTGTTCAGAAAAGAGCCAATGTGGATAAAACCACATTTTTGTTCTATTCTTTGTCCCATTCCCCCATCCCTCCTCCATGAAACAAACAAATAAAAAACCTCTGAGGGAACTGACTGATGACGAAGGAAAGAAGAATCGCACACCTGCTTGGAGAGCCTCTTTGGCCTCCTCTTTACCTCTAACTGAGCTGCTCTGTGTTGTGACACCCCAAGGAGGGGAGAAGAGCAACAGTTCAGTCATCTGTCATGAGCCAAGGTAGCAAGTTGTTATGAACTTGGCCATTTCATTCCCATACTGTGGGGATGAAAGTTCCCTCTCAACAGCAGTGACAGTACCTTGGCAGCACGGGAGAGCTGCTCCACGTTTGCAGAGCTGGAAAAAATTGGGCTCCTTCATGGGGAAAGCAGCTGCAGAAGTTTATCTCCACCCAACAGACTCTGCAGTAATTTCAGGAGCAAAACTGGGAACAAAAACCTGACAGTCTTCTGCCTCGAAGCAATAACCTGAACAATTAGATTCATATGGATGACGTGGAGCCCTGGTGGCTGGGTGTCCAAAGCAAACACAAATACATACTAAATCCATGGTGGCCCCCTTGAACTCTAGCACATGAGTGCTTGCAAACCACTTCATTTAACCCGACTAAAGAGGCTGCTGCCTGTGATGCCGGGCTGTTGGCACAGCTTTGGAAGGTGTTTTACAGGAGTCCTACAAGGCAGGCAGCCCCCTGCGCTCGTTACGCACGAGGCCTACAAGCCGCTCGCTCAGCGCAGGCCTGAGGATTACTCAGGGTCAGCTGGCCGCCGTGCATAGCCCTCGCCAAGCAACAGCGTGCGGCGGAGGCGTTCCTCAGATCTGCTGACAGCAACAGTCTGCTGCCAGAAGTCAGCCAAATATGTAAGCCTTCAGAGTACAGCATTTCCTTGGACACTCAGAACAGCTACTCTCTATTACTCCTCACAGCAATTACATCAGGCAACCGCACATTCACTTGTCAGGAAATGCCAGCGTGCTCCATGAAAAACATGTAAGGTGGCATTTTAGCACTACTGCAAATGACAGTTTAGGGTCAGCAGCTGGCCACAGCTGAAGTAAACCGTACAGAGGAGAATTTTTACAGTGCTAGCAATAAAAAGGGCTCTGCCACAAATGTTAGTAGCAGTTTTCTCTGAAGTAAAGCTATGGTTAAGCTTGCAGTGGGTACGGAGGGTGTTGTCTTGAATGCCTGTCCATATATGCACACTATGTATTGAAGGCCTACAAAAGATCTGATTGTTCCAATTTAAAGTCCTTGTCTTGCTTTTGCACTTCACCATGCTGAAAAATAAAAGCATGAAACATTTGATATTCATCGCCACAATGGCTGGGAGGGGGTCAGAAGCTCAGAGATGCAGCCAGGCCAGGCCAGCACTGCTCTTACCCGTGGGGGAATTTTCACTGCAGACATTTTGCACAAGCTAATAAGGAATGTGGGCTGAGACGGCAAGAAAAAAAAATATGCTGAGAATTCTGTTCTAAATTCATTGAACTAAAAAATGAACATTAAATTGGGATTACATCACCGCTAGAATATACAGCTAACAGGTCATATCTCTCGGTGATGGCGATGTCAGCCACAAAACTCACCACTCCACCCTGTTTTGGGAAACAAAAATAAGCACTTGTTTGGAACATTTTAAGCAGATTGAAAAATTACTTCCTCATACTCTGGTTAAATGTTCCTCTTTTTCTGATAAAAATTGAAAGAAAAAGACCTTCAGTAATTAAGAAAACACATTGCACATCCTCTAAGTATATTACAATATTTGGAAACAGTTTCTGGAATCTTATTGAAAGGGATCTAGCCTGCTTTTGTAAAGTCTTGCTTCAGAAGAACTCCATATTACAGTACACGCATATGTTATTTTAACACAAATCCCTTCCTCTTAATTTAAAAGGTCCAGAAATGTGCAGTGCTCTGGCCGCCAAACAACATGGATATTTTTGCTTAAGGAAACCCTTCTTAATTCTTACAGAAAGAGTCTTGGCAAGCATCTGTAGCAAAGCATACATCAGGAGCTAAAATTTATATCACACTTAAGAGAAACTGCCTGATGGCTCCTCCATGCTGATACTGCAACTATGCCACTTGGGGGTGGAGGGTAAACTCTGCTTTAAAATTAATTGTTTAATGTAGGAGTCAGCTCAGTAAATTAAGTCAGACGATTTGCCCTCGTGTAAAACATCACATCAGGTCTCTATCGACTGTTAGCAGTTCCACCTCCCTTGGGGAGGTCTTTGCTTCTCGCTGACCACGCTCTCTGAGATCGCCTCAGAGCCCATATGGTTTAGCAAGATAGTGGCTGTGCTTCACAAGAACATCACGAAAGTATTTCAATTTGAAAGACAAACATATTTGTGCAACTTAAGCATCTATTCAACAGAAAACACCCTTTGTGCTTTCTGGTCCATGAGGACTTCACACAGTTCTCTGGCCCCAAAGCCATAAAAACGCACCCAGATCTGAAAGCTGCGCTGCTGCAGGCGTGCTGCTTCCCGATGTGCTCTCTATAGCCCCACCAGGCATCTGGGGAGGGCAAACCTGCTCTCTGTTTCAGGATCAGAAAGGCCTGGTTCCTCAAGTCATTGGATAAAATCTCTCAGCAGGCCCAAGCTTCATCTCGCTCAGGGTATGGAAGCGTTTCTCAAGTTGAGTTTGTTGGAATTTGGCAGATGAAGGTCACATCCAGAGGAGGGACTAAGATACTGCACAGACATAATTTAATGTCACAGAAGTGCCTTCCAGAGCAGTTCCACCATTGCTCAGCTAATAGGGTGGCTATTTAAAGAAAGCAAGCTCTTCCTTTACAGCGATACAATCATTTTGAACAGGACTGCTGCGTGACCAGCTTGGGTCACAATTTTTTCTATTCTTATTTAGGGAACAAAGACCATCAAGTTATTTCTGCACAACTGAATAGATCAATTAAAATATTAATTTCCAGTTCTATCTGGAAGCATTCTAGAGGATTAGAGTACCCATCAGAACCAGACCAAAGGTGCCGCAATGCTCAGGAAGTGCTGAGTACTTTGGTATTAAATCACTGGCCTATTTTCATTTTAGTGCATGCCCACAAACCTTTATTTCTTTTAAGTCACCAATAAGAGGGAGTGTTTGCTCTGTGCTGTCGGGGCAGAGGCACAAGGTAGTTTCTCTGCCCTTAGTAAAACAAGACTCTGACACGTACCAGCAGGCAAGGCGACCCCTCTCATTAGGCATTCCAGGTGAATGAAAAACAGGCAGGCAGTTTTTCCTCTAGGAACTGGAGGAGTTAAAACACACTGGATTTTAGCTGCAAAATATCATGTAGGCACACTCAGGATCTAGGTAAGCGTGGAAGGGGATGTCTGCAGCCTTACCTCAGTATGGTCAGTGATAAGTGGACTGCTCATGAGATGCAGTCACGAAGACACATAGCACAACATATTACACAGCATTTCTAAATTCTCCTCCCTACAGAAATAGCCACTTTTGCACTTCTTGTTAGATTATAGCCGATGACTTTACAACATTAGATCAGCTCATTATTCGACCACGTAACCTCTGTGCATTTCTGTTTTCAACTTTACTTACTGCTACAGATAAAACACAATTTATCCTCCTCTTCCTAACCACAAGCTTTTGCCAGTGTTTATGCCATAAGTATGCCCCAAAAGTAGATACTCTCTTTACCCAGGAAGCAGAAAGAATCATTTATCAGACTCCACAGTTATCTTGCACGCTGGCTGACGCCACCCAGAGCATACAGGACTTTTTGCAGCAAGATTCAGTAAGTGATGACACTGGTAATCTGCAGATTGTACTCTGATCAGCAGTTTGTATGAAATGAAGAACCAAGGTTGCAGGCTGACTGGCGAACAACAATTATCAAAGAAAATCCTAGTACATATTCATAGGCCACAAAAATATGATCGCTTGTCCCCTTTGACAAATATCCTTGTTTTCTGTACTGGTTTGTTGTGTAAAGTTCATGCACCAACCTCATTTTTCATCTCCTGCACCCCAAATTCAATGCTGGTTACATGAGAAACAAATGTATGCTTGGCTATCGTTCTAATCCAAGCAACAGACAGATCAGCAGAAACTTGTACCTACCTAGTGGGTGCTGGAGCTACCTCTTCATGTGCCCAGGAGCCAGTGATGCTTATGCCCAGACATGGAAGGACATGTCTGCTAGGACATTCAGCTACCTTGCTGCAACTATCTTAATGCAGCAGGAGGGATAAAGCCCAAACCAGCGCTAGTGAAATGCTACTTGTCACTGTTCTCAGCTTTTTGCTTTTCCCCTGCATTGCTATGTGTTGCTTCTTGAGCCTATCCTTGACACCGAAAGAAAGCAGGCTGCATCTTCAGGGGAAAAGTCAGCGCATTGGACCCAGTTCTACAAGTCTGCAGTGAGAGAAGCCGCAAAATGGTTTGAAGTAACAGCTCAAGCCGAGGGGGAAGGAAACATCTTTTGGCCCAGGAACCGATAGACCTAAGCTTCAGACCACCTCCCTGGGGTCTCCACAGAGGCAGCTACATAGAAAGCTTCTGCTATGAGCAAGCTACATGCTAGGGTAGAGTTTTTCTCTGATGTGCCTCAATAACTGCACCATTGTTGCCTAAAAAATGGTAACTACACACAACAGTTTTTGCTTGCATTTGCAGCTGTGATCACAATAAATTTTATTTAGGTGCTGTATGGAGAGAGCAAGCCACACAGCTCCCCAGGAAGCTGACATTCTGCTGGAGAGCCAACACCAACAAAGGACCTCCAGAGAGGCCACGAAAACAGCACAAGTGCAGATGACTCCAAAATCATAATGTCTACTACATCTGTAGTTTTCTGGAGGGTTTGAGAATTATTTATTTTGTATGCTTTTTTTTTTTTTCATCCAATAAGCTATGTAATTACAGAAAAAAGGCTTACCCTTTTGATGTCCTAAAGCATGGAAAAAGAACAAGATTGTGCCTGTAGTATTTGATGCATACACTTTAAAAAAAAAGGCAAGGAAAGAGTTAATATTTGATTTCCAACATCTGACCTATGTACTATTTTACATTTTCCAATTTGTTGTTCCAAGTAACCATGCTCTAGATATGAGCCTATATTTAATATAAAACACTCAGTCACTAGACAGTCTTTGAATTTGAATGACAGAGTTTACTCAATTCCATTTTAATTTCTATTGTGTAGAAAAGTGTTTAGAGTATGGGCCTTACTAAGAGATGACAGAATATCATTTTACAGTAATTCCAATGCTTTAAAAGCTGCTAAAAAGCCTCCACTGAGATGACAGGTCTTGTGAAGCACTTTGAAATGTTGTTTCATCCATTCTAGACAGGTTTAAGATAAGAAAATTCATATAATAAGATCATATATTTACAACACAGGCTAACCTGTTAAAGTATTTCTGTAGTCTCATTATCCACAATTTGGTAAGACTTGCAGTATGGTCTTTCTGAGCTGAGATCTTTTTAGTTTATTATGAGAACCAGAAAATCTGGGAGGACATTCTTGCAGGATGGGATCGTTCTTTTTATCTGCAGTCCTTCTATCAAGTTATCTGAAATTCTCTAGCAAGATGGAGCATTAGCTTCCTTTAAAAACACTGAGCTCAGGAAAGCGGAAACAGCTTGGCTCAGTATTTATGAGCCAAAATAAATAAAAATGTCAGAGGAAGTGAATATTTTAAAAGATTGGGTAAACATATCCTAAGAGGGTGGCTCGCTTTTCCTAGATTGTTCAAATACCCACACTTTTTTCCATAAGAAAACAACTGAAATGGCACTCAATGGCACAATTCTACTGTGACCACATGCAAGCGAAAGAATACAGCCTCTGTTCAAGACCCTACTTGGCCAGATTACATTTGGCTATCAGCAGATGCCATTTCTTTTTATCAGTCTATGATTCTCTTTTCTGATTACCATTTCCTTACCATGGCACGAGTAGCATCCAGTGCCTTCTTTGTGTTCTCCAAAACAACTCTCAGCTGCAAGTGTGATTTAATCCTGTTTTTATCAGCCAGTTTTCTATGGTGCAACCAACATATTAGTCAATCCAGGGAGCAAACACTATACACAACTGTATCTACTGAAGTCTGAGCAACAGATAAGGGAGACAGAGCAGCAATGTAATGATAAACCAAGGTACAGAGTTCTCCAGCTTTCATTCAGTGACTGCAACTCTTCAACATAGTTTTTCCTACTCTAATACCAAGGCTCAGTCCCAAAGGATCTTCTGATACTCACTAAAGGATATCCTTCAGAAACATATATCAATATCATCTTGCTTTTGAATGCTGCTTCTCCCTTTATAGATAAACACTTTTCAAACAGTCATTTCTGAGCTGTCTTAGAAAAACAAACAAACAAACAAAAGCCAACTTTCTGAATCTATCTCCACTGCTATATTTCACTGTATCCTCCAGTTTATACTCAGGAGCGATAACAGAGGCTCTTTGCCAAAGCTTTGAAAACAGTTAATAGCGAGAGTCTTGAAAATGTGGATACAAGTTCACTAGAGAGCCTGGATAAAGAGACAAATTTGTTTGTTGGCAATCTGAATAAAAGCAAAGGCTACATAAACAGAAAACTACTCACTCAGTGATTTGGTTTGCAAACTGGATTTTTATAAGAACTACTGTTTGGCTTCCAGGATGCGGTTTGTCTTGGGAGAAGCATCTGGGAATTTTTTGCTAGGCAGACACTGACATTTGTTGCAGTGGGCAGAAGTTATTCAGATCAGATATTCTGAGTGGAAGAATATGCAAAAGGATGATGTAACAGTACCCAGAAGATATAGCATTCAGATAAACAACTGGGGGTATAGCTGAGTGGAGAAAAGAAAGCTTGCAAAGCAAACATGAGGACTAACTGCATGCACAAGTGCTTCAAACTCTGATATTATTTGTGACCTCAAGCCCCAGTTATGCTATGCATCAGATGCTAGCTCGAAAACACTTCTGGTGTTGATATGCAAACATGCACACCAGGCATCTCGCTTTATTTCAGACTTCATAGATCTGACACTGCTGTAGCAAGTAGCTTGTACTAGATGCAGAAATCTCAGTAGCAATGTGAATTGCTCAGTATTAGCTCCTTTTGCATAGTAGTACCCTGTGTTCTTTTACAGCTGACTGCTACTTCACTCACTTCTGTTGATTTCTGACCACGAGATGATGCACACAGATCTCTTCTGCAGGTTTCCTCATCTTTTCAAAACCAGGAAGGGAGCAAAGGCTGAACTGGAAAGCTAGAATTGGGATTTTGGTTCAGTCCCTTGCAGGAACAAGGACGAAAATGAAACAAAAGCTCTAGACCTACCTCACTTCTGCAAAGGCTAAGGCAGTAGGTGTTTGGCCTGGGTCCCCTTGAAGTGAGAAGTCTGGTGGAAAAGTCTGGCCTGAATGCACCTGTCTGCTCTGGAAGCCGAGAGAACACATCAACTCCAGTCCGAACTTAGGACTGCTGAATACATAAGCAAGCATGTGTGAAGAAAAGAAGCCCTCTGCATTTCTGTTCCTTTTCTGGCCTGCCTTCTACTTCAGAAATGTTTGGAATGTGAGTTTGGTACTAATGAAGGTTGCTGGACTGACAGTTACACAGGGCACGGTCAGTGGCATGAAACATTACCCTTGTGAGCTCCGTGCTCCACGGCCTCGCACTCAGCAGCAGCTGATCCTGCTTGAGAAGCTGGCTCCAGCCTCAGGGCCTGCAGCACACATCTGCTCTGGGGTCCGCTTGCTGCTGCACAAAGCCTGCCGTACCCTCCCTCGAAAGGAAAGCTGTTCCTCAGGAGGCGTTGCTGTCTCGGTCCCCTTGCTGAGCTTGCCAGCCAGGCTGCCAGTGGTGCAAAGGTTGAGCTGGGAACGGGATCAAGATAAGCAGTTGTGTGCTCGGATGGAGTGAACTTGCAGACTGAGCTGCGGTTCTCAGTTTTGCTGAGCGAAGAGAATAAGAATTTCTGAAGCGTGGTGTAGTGTGAAGAGATTAACAGAGCAGCCAAGCAAGTAATGCTGGTAGGCTATAAAGTTCAGGGCAAGCAGCGGGATAGGGATGAAGTGACAAAACAAATGGCATTGCAGAGGAGTCGCATGACAACAGGACTGAAAGTGACACACAAACAGGAAGGGAAGGAAGGAGGGAAGGATAGCCAAGTGAAATGTAACCAGGCAATTATTTTCTTTGGCTTATTTCTTTTCCACCCAGCCTTTTATGCTCCTATTAACAGGCTAATGTTTCTCTCACTCCAGTCCCCAAGCAAAGCATTTGAAATTCATGTGTGCCACTGATTCAACAGCATAAAGGCACAGATAAGCTGCTCTGTGGAATACAAATACCTTCTGCTCAGGCACTTAGAGCAGGGTGTCGCTCTGCCCCCCCCCCCGTTTCCTATCACATCAGTTTTGCTGGCGATAACACATTGAAGTTTCATTTTTCCATCAGTCTATTCATCATGTTAATCAAGAGACACAAAACATCACAGTTGTACCCACATGTCCTATGGACAGTATCCAACCAGTAAACTCATTAGCAGGAAATATTTTCCTGGTGCCCTTCACTGGAAAGAAACACATCTTAGGCCAGCCTGCTCTGGCAGCAGTTATCAAAGAAGGAAAAAGAGAGCAGTGTTTAAAAGGCAATTTTTTTTTTTTTTTTTTTTTTTTTCTTTTCTTCCCCCTTTTTTTTTTCCTCCCATTTGGAACCAAAGCCAAGCATATCTCTGGAGGGAGCTCTGTGGAAGGGGCACACAGCTGAACCAACACCCTTCCCTTCACTGCCCGCTCCGTGTCACACACTGAGCGCACGGCAGCACATGGGGCTGTTTCTCGGGCTACGTTCCTCAGGCCCCGTGTTTGCTCTTTGCTGGTTGCTGCCCTGCAGGTCGTCCCAACGCACTCTGCTCTCTGCTTAAATCTTAGGAAGATTCTGCTGGAGTGCACAACATCAGTGTGAAGTTATCTGCCTCAAGCCCAAATAGGTCATCCTCATCAACCCCTTGCCTCCCAAGAAGTTGGTTTTTCTCCCCTTTCTCCTCCAGTATAATTGCATTAATTATATATATTGGCGCTCCTTAGCTGTTGTGTAACCGAGGCTTTCTGTGCCTGCAAAGTGGACTTCAGCACTGCACAACTGCTTGGGAATATTGGAAAGACTGGGAAATACATCATCATGAGTTTCCTTTTTCTGTTTGTCTGTAAATATGAGTTGTTTCCACTATTTTGATTGCTGTGACCATTACTGAAAGCTCAGACAGTCCAGCTTCTTTTCCTCAGCATTTTAATAACACACAGAAGAATGACGTGTGGTGCAGCGAGCTCTATTGTGATCCATAACATATGATTACACCTATTTAAATAGAACTGTCTATTCAGCACTGCCTGCAAGACAGGGAGAGATGGACATCTGATTTCACTTGAAAGGTCTCAAAACGTCTGCCAAAGACCGTATTCTGCAGATGCCACGTACACAACATGTACACATGCACAAAATCACACTTTTTTTTTTTTTTTTTTTTTTTATTTAGTATTTCTCTCTCATTGTTCAAGTATGTGAAACACAGTGGCTAATGCTGCTAGGCAGCTGTGTGAGCACAGCACTGGGAGCCATGGGTTTCAGGCTCTGGCTCTGCCTCTAATGTCAACTTGCCTCTGCAGCTGAACAAACCCTGCTCTCCCGCCCTCTCCCTCAGTCTTTCCATCTGGAAAAATGAAGACATTTGCATCTGTCCTGTGGGTGCCTGTGCTATGCATATAAATCAGTAAGTGTTTATAGAAATGATTTGAAAATGTAAAGTTATGCCTTTCTGATTTAAGGCATTTATTTGCCTTTTTCTGTGGATCAACACAAAACAGGAGAACCCCTAACTCCTTAAAGACCTGACCCAGACTTCATGAAACTGGGTTTCCTTTGGGTTACAGCACAGGCACCTATAAAACACAACTATAAAACACAAAGGGACTCTCACCGCAGCTTCAGAGGAACACCTAGCAGAGGAGAAAAATGACGCCAGAAGGCAGCGGGCTCAGCTCTCCTCCCTGTTTCTCAAAACCACGCTTCAGTCGGAAGCCTCGGGGTGCCACTACAGCTGTCAGCACCCACATCAGCACCTCTGCTACACGGCACTGCTGCACATTGGGCACCCACACACCTTCGGACAGCATCAGCATGGTGCAGGACCCACTGTTCACAGGGAAAACTTCACTGAGCCTCCTAACAGAGGCTAAAACCTTTCCTGAGCTGCAGACTGCTTGTTCTTTGCATAAGTTAGGCCTGTGATATTTTTTATTTTTATTTTTAGAGACCAAAAAGAACTAAGCTGAATTCAGCAGGGTTTTTTGCTTTGGCCAATCTGGCTGTTGAGAAAGTAGCCAGTTATGGTGTTTCTCACAAGGGGCATAAGATGCATTGTTTTGATGAAAAGCAAGTATCTGTTTAAAAGAAAAACAAAACACTATTTTTTCCATCTTCCTTCTCATCCTTCAAGAGATAATCTTCCAATAGGTGCAGCACAGCAGCCTGCTAGCCCTCTCTACTTGGGCAAACCTGAAGTTTCTCCTTCTGAAGGAGAGCCCTCTAACAAACCCAGCGGGTTCTGCCTGGGGGAAGTCCCAAAACAGGACTGAGCTTGCCTGCAATTATTTGTTTCCTTAAAACAAAAATCCTGAATAACGTAATTTCCTTCGGAGGCTGTTGGCTACTCTGCAGACTAAGCACTGGGGAAGCATTAGGTCAAACTACGGGGAGAGCAGCAGCACAGTTGTGTAATTTGCCTGTTCAAATTTGCAGCTCCAAGCGCAATTAATCCCCCTTCTCCACCTCCACTAAGGGTGCATTTCTCGTTGTGGCAGTGTTGCTATTTCCAGGTAAGAGTCTTAAGACATTACAGACATTACGTTGCCCACGCAACCCCCAGTGGTACACAGCAGAAGCAGCCTTGCCCTTGCTTCACTGCAACTGCCTGGCTCACGGCACTGCCCCAGCACAGCCTCGCCTTTGTTCCTGAGCAGCATGAGAGCAGAGCAGGAGCAGTCCCGAGGAGCCCGACACACCACTTGGCGCTGCATTAAAGCAAACCCAACATTATTTACATCTGAAAAACCTAAGTTTGTTGGCAGCGTAATGAAAAAATGCTCCAGCTTCCTGCAGTTGCTGATGCAGTGTTTGCCCTTCACTGTTTCAAACTGGCACCAGTGCGTATGTAAATTGAGGGTTTATTGCAGCACTGCTGTTCAGCATGGGGGCCATTCGCTTTTTACTAGAGTTCCTTTGGTATAAAGAGCATGACTTGACTGGTAATAACACGAGACAGGCCCTGTCTCTACTCACTCCAAACCCAATGACTTCGTTAAGCAGGATATAAGGCCCCCAGGCTCCCGCCTCAATTTCTGTGCTGTGTAAGAAACTTTTACATCTGATGCGAACAATCCTTCCTGTCCAGATTACAGTCAAGCCAAAACCACACACACGAAAGGCTCCAGGTCTTCAAACATGTAATCATATATATAACTATTAGCACAAATTCTTAACTCTAATGAAGCTATGCATTTATAGATTCAAGGCCTATACTTTTTTTTTTTTCTTAAGCTGAAAAATAATACCCTTTATTCTCATTTAATTTAGAAAAAGACATTTACCTCAGAAGAATTAGGAAAAAATAGAGAAATGCTTCTAAGTGGTACCATGTTTAAAACTAACGGATAACTTGGTGAAAGAAAAAGTCATTTTTAGTAATATTTAAGGGTACTTTTGTCTTCATCAAGCACTTCTAAAAGGGCAGGATTCAGGAGTTTCTCACCCAAAGGCTGCCCACGGGTGCTGCACGCTGACTTCCCCTGGGACCAGCGGTGCCTTGTTCAGGTGTCCAGCACGTACACAGGGGGATGGTTTCCAAAACCCTGACCTGAGCAGTGAAAAGAGAAGTGCCACACGTGGCCTGCTGGGCTGTGCAGAACCACACACATGGAAAACACTGGGAGGAACAGGACAGTTGGTGCTTCCAGAGACCAAGCTGAACAGCTCTGCCTGTGACCTTCTCAAAGCAGCAAATGCTCTCACCCCCAAATACCCTTTAATCCTCTGATGCAACGCTACCGACACCTCTCCGTCTGCTTAACCACGTTCCATATTTAGAAGGCAGCCTCGTTCAACCCCTGCCATCTGACAGCCAGTGGGCTTTCACAGCCTACAAAACTTGCACCCAAACTCACAGGTGCCGTGCCATCCCTAGCAGATAGGTTTGTACCAATGAGCGTATGATAAGTCAAGGCATTTTTCCCTGTATTTATGTAGAATGTCATAAAACAGCCATCTGGCTATGAATTTTAACTTTAACTAGCCACACTAGGCTCATGATTTAAGGGAATTTTTCATTCCTTTACTTCTAACTGTACGTAGGCATTACAAGATCGATTAGAAGACCACCTCTGGATCCTGCTACTGTGTAAGGGTTACAGGCACTGATGTCTTGACAAGCAGCACGTACGAGAGGTTTTGTTTTCAAAAGGGAATCTCGCAGCTTCCTGTCCGGGGTGCTGGCTGTGGTGGCAGGTCAGATTTCTGCTTCGCTGCTTCTGACCATTTATCAACTTTGGCAGAACACAGTCAAACCAAATTCACAGCAATTTAACGTAACGGTTGCTTGGAAAAAATAGGAACGATTAATAGCCCATTAAACTAAAAAGATGCTAGATTAGTATCTTTTAAATCCAACGACACCGATAGGAATTAACAAATATGTTTTACAGAATTGTTAAGCACATGAAATGTGTCATATGCTAAGATGTATAAAAAATAAATGACCCCCCACCAGCTCTCAACTATTTAATCCCCATGCTCCAGCTCTCCATTATACAACCCCAGAACAACTACACACACAGGCCAGCCTCAGAGACGTGGTATGGGACCTATCTCTAGAATCTATCTGCATTTCTGCCCTATGGGTCCATGCATTCCTGTGTACAAGACAGACACGGGACTGGCTTTTTAAAAACTCAAAACATCCTCAGGGTTTACATTAAAACCCCTCCTTTAACAGCCACACAGACTGCATGCGATTCTACAGAAAGATTTCACTCCCCGAGATATTCTGCTGCCTCTGCTGTAGGACCACGTATTGTTCTAATGATTTATTTTAAAGCAGATGCTCAGAGGAGAATAAATACATTGAGCAACAAAATCCACAGAAATTCACCAGAAGGGATCCGGGGTGGGCACAGACTTGATTGACTAAATGCAAATAGGAAAGCTGAACCTACAGTCTGGAATCAATGCTCGCAATCTGCATAACACAGTGCATCAGCTACAATGATTAACACGCTTATTTTTTGCTGAGAACTTGATATGCATTTAAAAGAATGAAACACGACATTCTGCTAATTCTAGCAAGATAAATGGATAGCTTAGCCTTGAAAAGACTGCATTTCTACAACGTTAAGGGAAACAAAACCTTTGTACATCACTACTTCAGGCATAAGAGAAAGCTATGCAATTAGAAAACGTCATCTGCTGCACTTAGAAAGCCTTACTCCCTGCCCGATACATGCACAAAGAGAATTTATTAATATTTTCCTCCGCTGTTAGCCCGATACATTAAATCATCGTCTCTAGCAAAGCTACTGCTGCAGCAACTTCCTGCACTGCATCATTCACCTACCTCTGACTTCATTGTTCCACAGGCCATGAATAAATAAAACCAAACATCCAGGTGGAGCTGTCACAGTCTCCCTTTGCAGTGGATGTGCTGGAATGATACAAAAAGCGCAAGCTGGTCCTACAGGAGGATAAAGCTGGGTCAGTGCCTCGTTCTGGAGCTGGGAAGCGCAGGGCTCTCGCTGCCGGATCCGCTGTACTGCTCAGCACATTTACCTCGCGGCGCCGCGATGGGCCGGACCTCCCAGCTTCTGCTCAGCAGCGTTCATAGCCCGACGGACCCCGAGCCATGCCACATCGCCACGGCAATGCTGGCCAGTGAGCAACCTCCCGGCAAGGTCAGTGCCCTTTTCAGCCTTTCAAGATCTATCAGACAGCTTAAGCAGCAGATGCTAAACTGTAGAAATGCGATGATGCTACGTGCTCTCCCCCAGGACTAAATTACCTTCTAAATTTGGTGCTAATTCTCTGGTAATATTAAATTCCTCAGCCACTCAGCCCCAAATAGGGTTACTACTGACTCCCTCAGTACTTCTTGAACTCTGCCCATTGCCTCTGCCAGACCCTGGTGTGGCACTGGACGTGCTGAATGCCTGCAGCTCTGCCTACCTCTGTCAACACAATGCAGTGCTCAGCACCATGCACTGAAAAACCCAGCGCACAGGTTTCTCCAGACTTCCAAGGAAACACGGTTTCACGTCTCTTTGCAGCACAAGTATCTCCTTTTAACACTGAAATGCACATTTAGTGCTTGCTGTTACTGTGGCGTTTTAATGCATCTTGAAATAAAACCCAAAGCGCTGGATAGATTGCTGATATTTCTTTGTGCATGGCAGCTCAAACCAGTTTAGGGCTTAACATCATAAATTACATTAAAAAGCAACAGTGTTTACATGATATCCACCTAACTCATGAAACTAGAGCTAAGCTTTCACTTAGCTCACTAGCTGCCATGGTTTATACAGCAGCAAATCACACGACAACTAACAAAAAAACCCCACAACAACATAGAACAAGATCTGTTCTACTAAATCTTTTCCACTATTTTTGCACAGGGGCTTGGATATACCTTGAAAAGGTAAATTTTGAAAAAACTATTTCCTAACTATGTTTCTGGGGTTTAGCATATATCCGTAGTGAGTGGTGGATTAGGAACTTCAGATAAGGAAGCATCCTGCTCCCTGTTTGGGGTGGGATTGCAGTGAGCTCAGCCAGCCAGAACTTGGGGCCTAAGGGTTTTTCCTTGGAGTTAGGAAAAGGATTGGAAGAATTATCACGTACTGCTTCAATTCCCTTCCTATTTACCAGACTCATCTAATCATGAAATTACTAGATTTCAGTCAGGTCTGTCAGTTGTCTTGGGCAGCGTTAGTAGTGGTTGCTCCCCAGAGGAGTCTGTCAGCTGAGCAGGATGGGAAGCTCTTTCAATACAGGAGAAGTATGACAAAAGTGACGTGTAACTGAGGGCAGCTGGGGCTTTTCCCTTCTGACAATCCATACCTTGTGAGCTCCTGTGAGGTATCTGGACACCAGGCTGCCACCCTTCACCCCTCTATCGATCAGTGCCCCCTGGCCTCCCTCGTGCATCTTCTCTCCCCGTTCCTTCCTCACTGAGGGGACAGCTTCCCAGGCTGCTCCCCGCATGCTCCCTTCCACCTTTCCAACCTTCTGGTTCACCTCTGCAGAGACACATGAGGCAGATGCTTTTTATGAGACAGAAATAGAGCATTCAAAGGGCAGGAGTGCTGACACGCAATTTTGGGCGAATTCCTTACGCAGCCAAGTGAGCTGGCTGTAGAGCGAAGGCTGCGAGCAGCCAGCGTGTTTCCAAAATGTAAACGTGGCCACACAAAACCATTAAAAAGATAATTCACTCAGCACAGGAAATTCAAAAGGACTACAAGGGTACATGAGCATGACTGTGTGCTCGTCTCCCATCTTGCTTTCTTCAGCACTCCCCCTCATTCCTTCAGCACCAGGCCAGCATCTCCAGGGCAGCCAGGAGCTCCCCGCTGCCTCAGAGGGACAGCCAGAGGGACACCTCTCAGCACAGAAATGACCTGCTCTATGGTTCCTTCATCAACTCTGCCACACAACGTGCCATCAAATAAGAGAGAGCTCTGTCCCAGAGTTCAAGGTCAAAATACAGATAAACCCAAATCTCACACGGAGCTTCACCATGAAGGAAAGGCCTTGCAGGCTAGGGCGACCTCCTGCACCCAGGCCTCGTATCGCAGCCTCTGGAATTTCTTTCCAGAAAAGAGGTGAAAAAATGACAGAAAAAGCAATGTTTAAATTCAAAGTCTGAGTGTGCTGCCTCTCCAAAATATACGCGAGAAGTCTGTAACAGCTTGCTTCAGTTTTCCCTGTGGAAAAATGGGAGAATTTCCTCTCCCTTCTGTTACACACTTCTGAAATTGTCAAGGCAAAGATGCTGAATAAGTACAAAATACTATTGAAGCTCACACTGCTAGGAACAGTTTATATTGCCCTCTCACTGATAAAATCATGAGGACTGCCAGCCTGCATGCTTCAAGACCAGCTGGAGCTGGGAAGAAATCTCCTCATATGAGGCTGTCTGATTAGCTGGCTGGGGGACAGCATTCATCCTTTTACTGTATTAGACTCATGAAATGCTAGTCTGATAACTTTTATATTTTTGGGAATAGCTCAGTGTCTTTGTGTTATTTTTCCCGTGCTGCTGAACTTATTTTGCAAGATGGAGGAGCCATCATTTCTTAAATGTTGATTTAATTTTCCTGCTCTTTTTCTACTTGAAACCTCCTAATAGCTCAAGTGGCCTCAGCCTGGCTTAAACCAAATGAGCTGTGATGTCATGACGAGGATTTTGACCTTCAGAGACAGAAAACACTATTCCGTGGAAGTCAGGCACGTGGGCTGGGGCACAGATGCATGAGATAAGCAGTCAGTGCACGAAGTAGCCAAACCAGACTGAGTGATCCCAAGAAAAGGACTGTTAGCAGGAACACCAATAAAAGTTGATGAATGGCATTTAAGTGGCTGCCTTGCTTTTACATAGCACTGTTTGCTACCCTTATATGAGCTAAAAGTCTATCACCTTCTCGGGTAAGTTTCCCTGAAAGTCAAAGCAGAAAAAGCTCAAGAACATAATTCTGGTCCTACTTTTACCTACCTTTGCAGGATCAGGAAAATATCCATTTGCATTCATCAGAATGATCCCAGTCCTAAACCAGACCCTAGACGTGATCAAGTGACAGGAAGTTTTGCCTTGAATGGAAGCAGATTGCGCTCTACAGCTAGAATATCCATTCATCTTGAAAGCATGACACTTCCTTTTTCCACCTGGACATGCACAGTTCAGGTGTACAGTCCCCATTCTGTGTGCCTGCCACCCCCAGCTTGTGGAGGTGCCAAACAGACACTGCTGGTTCTGCTCAGCCACCGCACAAATAACATATACACGGCCTCTCCTGACACTGCCTCAGGCACGCACATGCATATACAAACCATGCTGTGTGTATATTTTCATACACACCAAGGCAACACTTCCAGATTCTTCCCCAATGAGAACATCTTATAAAAGCCATGCCTTGTCCACCTGCAGCCTTGCCATCACGTGAGCACACACACGTGCTGTGCTGTGCCCTTTGCTGTGATGCACCACTGCAGCAAAAGGAGACCAGCCAATTTAACACCCAGCAAGCACACTGGTTTTCTTGGGACAAGTCTTGAGCATTAGGTCATAGCCAAACATGTCATGGTTCTCTGGTACAATTTAATTCCAGAGCCACAAGGTGCCAGCTCAGCAGATGTAATGTACTGGTACAAGACTTAGCAGCGGAGTGCCTGGCCTGAAATTTACCACAGGTGGGATGGATTTAGTAGCTCTGGGGTGAAGTACAGAGCCTCCTGGTTCTAGCTGGTGACACGAATTTTTCTGTAGCTCATGGATACAACTGAAAGAGATCTTGGCACCTTTGTTCACAGAAGACCAAGCTGCTGATTCATCACAGCAGCCAAACGGAAGCAGCAGTGGCGGCGGAGCTGAGGCAAAAGGCAGTCAGTGGCAAGAACTTGGCTAAAAATGGAGAATTGCTGCGCGTACTTTTCCTGTGTGGAAAACAAAGCACAAACAAGTAGCATGTCTTCAAGTGCTGAGCACCCTTACCAGTTTGACAGCAAAGTAATCCTGATGTCCACTGGAGTTTGTGCCCCGATTTCCTTACAAACGTTAGTAACTACGTTTTGAAAAACACTTCATTACCTGCAATGTATGGTAGGGATGATGCTGGGCATTCCTCATGTATGAAAATGATCATTACCCCCCATTGTCTGAAGCAATATTCACCTCCCAGAGAAAGAAATCAATTTGTCCATTTATGGATAAAGTCATTTGCTTCTTTTAGTTGGAGGCTTTCATGGTCACTTGTAACAGTATCATTGCTGGCTTTAGAGAGAGTCTTTTTGTCATTTTGCTGCAGTTTATTTGATATATGTTCATTTCTTTAATGTTGCAGCTTCAACCACATTCTCCTTATTTCCCAGTTGGAAGCTTAATTGCTGGCAGGGTATACATTTAGGGGAGGATATGAGACAATGAAGACAAGCCTGACTGCAGTCAGTGTGCTCTGTGATCAGAATGATCATAAACAAAAGAAAACTGCCTGAAATTAATAGAAAAATGGTCACAACTGTAGACAAAATATAATTTGAAAGATGAAACAGACTTAGGTGTAGACACATTTAAATAAATGCATCGAGTAGTTATCTGATCAGATTTTCAGTGGAGCATAATTTAAGTTGGGATCTAACAGTTAGGTGCTTCCATCTGACTTATTGCAAGTAGACCATGTTTTTAAACACCTAAGACTTTTGCTAGAACAATAGGATTTAACCTCTTTATTATTTAGTGGATTTTGAATAATTTGTCCATTTTCTTCACTCCCTTAAAGAGCTTCAGACCTAAATGCCACAACGTTTTGGCAACACCTAATAGGCACCCAGGAAAATGACTACAAATCAGCTGTATGATCAGCTAGCATGAAGCTTATTCACTTATTTGAAGTTCCCATCCTAAAAATAGGAACAGGAATAAATAAACAACATCAAATACAGGGAAATGCAGACAACAATAACTCCTGTGTAGCTGAGCATTCCATAAACAACAACAAAAATCCCTCATTTGAGAGACATTCTGTAGCCTCTTAAGTGACTAACTGTGCCAGCACAGCTTTGATTGAGTAACAGAAATGCACAGATACAGACGTGGGAAGACAGTAAGGTACTCGTTAGTTCACCACTTGTTAGATTAGCCACCAATATAACTGCTTGGTTACATCTTCAAATTAAGCCAGCTGTTTGCACGCAAGGATTTACCTTCTTGTGATAACTATAACACAAGTTTTGACATCAAATACACAGTTTGCACAGGTTAAGATGGCAAAACGTAATGAAGTAACTCAGCCTATCCAGGTCCCACCTCTTCAGGAGTAGCCCCTTAGTGTTTCTTCTAAATTGCACATTACTCACTTTACCGCTGCAAAGGCCCCTCCACCTCTGGGACCACCCTATGTTTTGCAGTCCTGATTCCAAGCTTAGCTGCTGGAGATCCAAGCTCCCCGTCTTTCACTTTATCATGCCACAGAGCTCATTTACACTAAAACCCCACAGGAATTTTCTCTGTTGCTTCTCACTGTCGCCTTTTCTATTCTTGCTACTTCTGCCTGCTCACAGGGCACCTCCCTGTCGTGTTTCATTTGTTCCCAACTTCTCGGCTCTTCTCCCCAGGGCGTTCTGGAGTCTCACCACCATGTCTAACAGGTACCGCACCTCGAGCACCTCCCAAGAATTGCAGTCACTGCTGCTACTGCTGGCTTCCCTTGCTTTCTCCTTTCACTTTAACTAACCATCTCCATAACTGTGTCTGGAGCAGATTTATTGTTGTTGTATGACATTTACTAACTGAGGTAGGGGCTCCATTTCAGCTACATTACGAGCTGCTTCCAAACCACAATGTTTGGCTATCCACCTTACGTCTTTCTTACAGCAATATACCCGTATGACTATTCACTGATGACAACAAAATTAATGTTATCCTTTTCACCTGTCTCCACTTATTTAATCCTTTTTCATCTACACCTACAGCAACAAAAGAGAAAAAAATGAGATTTAATTTTCAAGACATCTACATAGAAAATGACAGCTTGTTAAGGTTTCCCAGCAGAGGTTGTTCACTTTTACCTCCTAAGAACTGGTCTAAAAACCTAGTTACAGAAAATCATCTGTAGAACCTGTATCCCACGAATATACAGTCATGGTTGATATAAACTGTTAATAGTCAACAGTGACTAAACGAGGTAAACTAAAGAATGAGGTTGATCATAAAATTCATTATTCAAGGCCCAGTTCACAAAAAGCAGCTCATTTCTTTCACACTGGGAACATCACTTTGACTCAAAAGAAGTTTTTCAACATGAATTATTCACATTTGCTATTTTTTGGCTATCTCCCAAATATTTTCAGTCTTTTGTTTGTTTGTTTGTTTGCTTGTTTAGAAAAAGGCATCTTGAACAAAAATCAAGAAAAAATATTGTCCTAGAATTAAACAGAAATTCTTGTATTTTCTTACAAACAGCATTATCTCTGTAAACCACTGGAGCACTCATGCATCCTGAGCTTGGCTGATTTCAGCAGGGTGTCCAGCAGCCAGGAAACTTCCGAGAGATTGCAATGAAGTTAATTATATATCATTATGGTTTGGAAAACAATAGTCTAGTCACCTACGATGAATTAAATGTTGTGTGATAATGCCTGTACCTTGCATATTATTTATGCCTTTTTTGTTTTTGTTTTAAGCAGGATGGAATTTTAAAATAACATTTTTATTCCACCAAGTGACTGATAGAGAAGTGCAACCCTTACAGCTACTCAGTGTGAAGACATTGGAGAGAGCTTTTGCTTTGCTGGAAAATTATTTGGATTGTCTAACTTGATCAGGGTCTTGTGCAGTTCAAGAAAGCCACATTAACTAAAAGATAAATATTTTGTAGTAAATATTTGAAAATATTTTCTTTTTCTAGATAAGGTATGTGATGCAGCAAGCTTGAGATCTTGACATGTCACCTGCTGGCACATTTGAACTGTTGCACAATGATACGGATCAAGCAAGTGATCTGGCTGAAGAAACAAACCCCTCTCTTCCCCTACCACCTTTTTGCTTTCTGTTTCTGCTTTCAGCTGGATCAGTTCCCTCATCTGGTTCATGGCTCTGCTTCATACACTAGCACAGCACTAGCTTGTGCAGCACAGCACAAGGACCAGAAACTGCCTGTTTTGAGAGGCAGAGCCTATTTAAACGTGCGTCAGACTATGACATCTCTTGCCAAAGAGCAATTATAAGCCAGCCACAGGGCTAGAAATAGAACTCATGTCTCTTGACTTTCTATCCTTGGTATAATAATTAATTTTTTTTTCGCTTTAAATAAGCCTTTCTCTCCTCCTATTTGGTAAAAAAGAAATAGTCTCTTTCCATCTTCACAAAAAGGAAGATCTGGGAAAAGAGCTACAGAAATCCGTAACAAGTATCAATACTTGGGTAGTATTTAAAATTCTACTTCCTATCTCCCAAACCTGCCACTCACTAAGCAGCAATTCCCCTTCTTTCAGGAACAGACCTTCACAGGCTTGGTAAAATGTAAAAGTTACAATGTGTAAGTTACTTTGGGAAACCTGTAATTATCAGGGCTTTACAATTAAAAACTTTTACTTCCATCAAGACCAAAATTACCTAAAGGACAGATGGACCTGGGAGTTAAAGTGTTCCCTGCATCACTGGGACCCTTTTCTGCCTGATGGGCTGTTAAACATAGCCTCCTCTCCCCCCTCCCTCACAAAGACTTAGCAATGTGATTAATTTTTCAGTAACTGGATTGCATGCAACGTTTTCCAAGTAAAATGAAATAATGCAAGTTAAACACGGGCTCAACTTATCTCTTATAAAAGGTACTTCATGTTCTCACTAAGGTATTCAAAATGCATTTTTGTCATTCCTATAATTTACCAGCATGCTTAGTGAACCGTGAACCAGGCTTGTTTCCTTTAGCACCCTCACAAAAAGACAGTCTTGCAGTCCAATCTGTCATGTCTCTATATACTCAATCCAAATTTGGAGGCGTAGCTAACTTAACAGGCAGGAATGGTTGGTCATTCAAACACAAACACAAAGATGTTTGACTTTTTGGTATTCAAAGTCAACAAAAACAGTCGTAGAATTACTCAGTCTTCCGCCTGTGCTATGGAAGAGCTAACCAGCAGATTTTCTGGTCGTAGTTTTCCCTTCACTTGCTTGCTAATGATAGTGTTGGCATCTCTTTAAAGTGTTCCTCCCTGTCAGGGAAATCTCACAACGGTCAAGTACGTCTGCAGAAACTCTTTCAAGAAGAGACTACAGCAACACAATTCTGTATGCTCTGTGCTAATGCTATGCATCATCTTAGGTAAAAGGAGGTGTTTTGGAGCAAAAGATCAAATTTACTTCCGAAATTCCTCAAGACTACACTTCTTGAAATTTAAAATGATTGCATTTCTAAATAAGTATATGCATATGCACAGAGACATACGCATACATACATACAGTTCCTGCAGTTCCTACAGTTTATTATATGAGTTGGTTTTGCTTCCCTGGCAGGTATCCTACAGCACTAAAAATCTGAGAGAAACAGGTGAGGCAGGATAATGATACTGTGGGGATTTTAAAGTGTGTTATTTGGTACCTTTACTGGAAGCATCAAGCTAGTAGTTGTAAAAATCATGTGCCATGGAGAAGGGCTTGTTTCTTTTTTTTCAGTTTAACTATCAATCCATGGTGCAGGGACATAAGGAAAAGCCTACAAGTTAGGCATTAAAAAAATATTAAATATATTTATGCCAGACTGCCAAAAGGCAGGCTGGCAAGAAACTACTCTACTGGAAGCCACAGCAAACAGTGTAGGCAGTCATCTTCTTTGTCAGCTGCCTCCAGTTCTCAAGCAAGATGCTTGCACCAAGTTGCTCCCCCTGGGAATGCTGGCTGTTCTTGCTGCTTATTTAAACTTAATCACCATGTTTGTCCTTCAGTGACGCCCTTCTTAAACACAAAGATGAGACCTCAGCTAGAATAACTGCATCAGTCTTACAAATCTAAGGAAAAGTAAATCAAACTTGTACTGGGTGCAAAGAAGGCTGCTTTGGATGACTGAAGAGATGGGAAGCTTCTCTGACAACAATGGACTGCAAAAGATTGGCTTGTTAAGTTCTGACAAAAGAAAAGAAAAAAAAAAACAAAACAAAACAAAACAACAAACCAACAGACAAAAAAAGAAAAAGAAAAAGAACAGATGAACTGCTTTTTCAGTATATACTGGTGGGATGAGCATATGGGCTAGAAATGAAAAAACGGTGCTGGCACAGGAAGATGTGTGCATAAGTTGGAACAGAATTAAGATAGTAATAAAAAAATTTCTAGCTCTGATCAGCAAAACTGTGGAGTGTGACAGGATTATGAGAAGAAAACATACAACATTTTTGCTTGAAATAATAGGAACTAGAATTGATAGCTCAGAAACTCCCATTTCAGTCTTACCTTCCTACAACTGCTGCTGCCTCCACTGTGTACTAATCACCCCCCAATATCTTTGGCTATAGTTCAGTTCTTACAGGTGTCAGGTGTAGGTTTGATCTCACCAAGCATCATGTCTATCACTTCTAGCATTGGATGGAAGGGCTGGACACTCAAACTACTAAATCTGCCAGGCCTTTGTCTAATTCTAGAGGTTTAGCATGCATGCATATGGCTCCCCTTTCCTGCCCTACCTCCCCATACATGCATTTTTCCATAAATGTAGTTATTCTCCTTCATCAAGACACTTGTTTGTGATTGATGCTTTACAGTCTCTCAACTTCAGCTACAGAATCACAGCAGCACTTAGCTTTTCCATTTGGAAATTGTACTCTCACCTTTAAAACGTTGCCTATGAACTGTGTAGCAATGATCATTCCAATTTTAGAAACGCAAACATTAAAAGGGCAGAGGGTTAGATTCTCAATGTGACTTGAGACTTCAACAAAGAGAGTTTTAACTGAGCTTCTGCCAAAGAGTAAATATTTTTGAGGACAAGGAAAAATCGGACAGCTGAGATTACAGTCAAAAGATTTCTGGTCAGCCTCCACTTAAGTCTCCATATCTGTTGAGGATGGACCGTTCTGCAAAATCACCAGTTAGTGCAAAAGAAAATGCAGTTTTTGCTGTCACTTAGAGAGAGACAATAAAAACAGTCCCTCACCTGCATATGCTCAATGTCTAAAACATCTGCAGGCTAGTTCGAATGTGTATAAATAGTATTCTTCAGATGATGAGGGCTCTGCCCTGCTTTAAGTCAGGCGGATGTCAGCCACCTCCAGAGCAATGCCAATGCAGCTGGGACTAGATCCTCCCGGTGTCCTTGTAGGGCTGACGTGAGACAGAACATGCCCAGCTTACAGGACGTTACCACTACACCTTCAGCCGTGCCAGTCGGCATCCCTGAAGTACACTAATACAAATAAGAAGTACAAGATTGTTATTACAATGCCATGCCAAGATTTTTGTCCCACTTTTCTGTTACACAGCTCTAGGAAATGCATGCTCCTATTTTCCAATCATGCCTAACAATTGAAAACAAATAAATCTTTAGTTTATAAATGATAAGAATACATTTCAGTTTTGTAAAAGTCATGTATAGAAACCTGCCATTATCCAAAAATAAAAACACCAAAAAAATAGTATCACCACATCTGGACTTTGAACAATTTTGGGTAGTGCCTCATTATGAGAAGGGACTTTGTGAAGTACATTTGAACACCAGGAAAGACAGCATGAACATAGAGGATGGAGAGGTTGTTAAAAATTCAATATATTTTGAAAAGAAAATGCAGACATTGATGACTACCAAGCTGTTGCACTCTTTTCAAATGAGTAAATGCTCTTTAGAAATAAATGCCAGCAAGTAATAAATACCAGCAACACAAATGAGACAGAAAGAACATCTTTTCCATTTCTTCTTGATGAGCATCTTTTATAATCCATAAACAACATACATAAACCTCCTTCCCAGTTATTCTAATTCATGAGATCGATTTTTACCCTGTTAGAGAAAATTTTTTGTTGCTTTACCAGTCCTTTCTTCCTAAAATTGCTTTTAAGAAACTTGGTGCAATATACATATTCAATAAGCTACTAAAGAAAACACCTAACTTTCCTTTGCCTCTAGTTATTTATGAGCATCCAGTTGTACACACATGCTTAACTCTTTTCTTTGATTCAGCAATGCGCTAGATCACGACAAACGCTTGAGATGTACTACAAATGAGAATTGATTCTTTGTGTTTGAATCAGATCTGCTTTAAAAAAGCTTTCCTTTAAATGTACCAAGTAGTTGAAGGCTGGAAATACGGGAAGGATGATGCTAATAGATAGTTACTAGAAACACACTTCTTTAAAAAAAGTTACAGAACCACAGAATAACCTGAGGTAGAAGGGACCCACAAGCATCATTGAATCCAACTTCTTGCTCCACACAGGACCACTCAAAAATCAAACCATATGTCTGAAAGCGTTACAGAATCACAGAAATCATAAGTATTCATGTAATCAAGATAAAAGTAAGATTTGTCTGGTGTCATCCCATTATACATTGCCACTGGTATATTTTCAAAATCATATAAGGGATCACTTGAAATAGCCATCCTTCAGCCTCACGTAGCCTACAAAGGACAAGTCAAAGCTATTCAAAAAGTCTCTGACTGAAATGAACATGACTGCACCTTTTCTATTTTTGTTTTCAAATGGTGATCTTTACATAGCCTATGGCAAAAACTCAGATCCCAATTAACATTGCATGACCTGCAACTTCTTTTCATGGGTCTTTAGACAGAACATATCAAGCATGTCAACAGAAAACAGACAGTATAATTACATGTTGCATAGAAAAGAAGTGGAAAGGTTGTTCTATATATAAAAAAATAAATAAATTGAAAATGGTTCTGTGATGAGTTTGCAAGATCTGCAGCCTCTCCCTGCCTTTAACAAATATACAGCATTAATCTTCCATTCGTGCTCTTCAAAAACTTTTTCAGTGGTATATGAATCAGCAAAGCCAACAACTTGCCAATGTTTTCACAATAAAAAAAAACATTCCGTTGTATATATTGATGTCAGAAGGAAAATGAAACTATGCAAAAGCTACCCAAAGGGCACAGAGCAGATAGATGTGTAACTTCAAGTTCCATTGCCACGACCAACAAAATAGTGTGTAGTACTTTCAGCATGAGCATCTTTATGGAGGTATCAAACTTCTTAGAACCTCTAAGATGGATTTTTTTTTTTCTTTTTATAATGACATACTGATGTTATTATAACAATATAATAATAAATGTTAGCAGTACACATGCTTGGTGTTAAAGTAAAACGAGTGGGTTAGGGTGTTCAGAATTGATCATGATTCTGTGAAAAAGATACTACCCCTCATTATAGCGATGGACATGTAAAGCATTGAGAGCTCAGATAATGAGAGAGAAAACAAACCCAAAGTGGAACATGGCAATGACAAGAGAGGCTCTAACCCAGCATTGTGCCCACAGACTTGTCCTACCTTATCAGGAAATGGGATTAGTTTCATACTTTTGCAAAGCAGGTGTGAATTCTGCACGAATCACAACTATAAATATAACCCCAAAACTGCAGTGGAGACAGTGAGTCATCAGAAACAAGTATCCAGAGTAAAACTGGCAGTTTTTATATCAAGTTCCTAATAGGAATTGTTTAAAAGCAGCAAGTTTTACTAATTAACAAAGAGGAAATGAGCAATTTGCTCATACCGCCTGCTTGCACCAGATCTTTTCTGTGTGTATGTATATAGCGACAGTCAAATCCAGCACTTTATGGAGCATAACATTAATTTACACAAATATCTAGAACACACCGAGATCACGTCCTTGCAGGGTCTGGCCCAGTATGTCATCCTTCCAAAGGAAAAATGTGACTCAGATCTCAGATGGACTAGAGCAACATATCCCTGCTTGAATATGAAAACGTTAATTGCACAAGGGATCACGGTACTGGTGAGCTTTTGGGATCTTCACGAAGAGTTAAGTTTGAATTCTTGAGGCATTTGCACATCTTCATTACAGCTAGAAATGCTTTACTTATTCTAATTAGCTAGATTTCTTTTAGCTGAGCAACTAGTAAAACCTGGTCTTAAGCAGTTAAAAGGGTTACTGTCATTTGTCATAGAGGAAATAATTAGAAAAAAGAAAAATTGTCCTCATTTACCCAGGGATTTCAGTTCTAAGAGGACCACAAGACCATGATGACATTTGTTTTAAGTAGCAATTGATGACATGGTCCTCTAAAACCATATGTACATTATGTCATATCTGTACTTGCCTTGAAAAAAAACAAAAACAATCAACATATAGGTAGTGTGTTACTAAAGAAACTGTCTGGAGACAACAGTCTCCTCAGCAGTTTCTCCTGATACCTGAAAACTTAACCCAGGCCTTGCAGTTTCCAAAGGTAGAAGCTACCAAAATTATTTCAGCCTTCCTGAATGCTGAAAACAATTCGTATTGTCTCTACAAAAGTTCACGTGTGGAAGTAAAAAGCAAAATTATATTTTACTGAAGGATATTTTACTCCATGTCACTATGTTTAAACAGGCAAAAGCAGCTTTGATTCATTAGTGGGGATAACTTAAACTGGGCTAACTACAGCAGCTCCTGAGCTGGCAGCCTAGGCTACCCGTCCCCTGGACATTGTTCTCCACAGCTAATGATGGCTCGGCTGCTTGTTCTACTGCCCCACAGCTGGCAGTTCATATGCTACAGTAATCCTGCACTACCTCTGACTTGCATGCACTTCTGACTGTAAACTGTGGGAATTCGGCACTCCTGTGAATCAGGCAAGCAGGATATGCAGAAGACTGAGAAGAGAACTGGCAGATGGAGGAAAGTGCACCTGTTTATAAGTTAAAACCCAGGAGGAATTAAAAATAACTCAACATTATAGTGACTTTTAAAATCATGTTTCAGTTATGAGATGAAATAATGAAATTGTAATCTAAGGTAAAAATACCTTTTTCTACTAATGAACATGGCTGGTCATTTCACCCATTTGTCTGTCTCTTACATATCTTAAAGAGTGGCATAAGAGGATTAAAAATTGATTTCCATCCTGCCCATTAAAACTGACAGGGCATTAAACAGTTGTTAGACTACTGTAAGGCTGCACCACACATACTTTCACACCATGACTCAAACTTATCCTGGCTACTCTTGGAACTCCCTCAAGGCAAGGCAAGCACAGCACACAAATACTTGAACATCTAAGTACATGAACATCTCATACTTGAACATGCCAAGCATTTGTTGTGTGCACCACTAGCTGGATAAAACAAAAGGAGAATTTAATTGCTGCATCCATAAGTTTGAGAAACTATTTCAGTCTTTCAAAGTATAGGACTCGACTTACTGGAACCCCACTACTTATGGGAGACAAAGTGAAGATACCACACAAACCACGGTATGAAGCCTTTGCGATGAGGTACTAACACATGTTTAGTTTGCAGTTCAGCGAGAAATCAAGAATTGGGACCTATCAAGAATTTGCAATCCGCAGTTCCTCAGTTTAGTAAGAATTGGGTTTATCAGTCTCTACAGTGGGATGCTGAAACTAGCACAATGAAGTGCCTTGAACATAATGAACTCCAGAAGAAAAGCTGGCATTAATGCTGGAATGTCAAAGTCATTCCATATGCATTTCTGATAGAATAGATAGCAAAGGCAGACATTCAGATCTACATTTGAGTGTATTAAAATACACACATCACTTACTTGTGCTCTACTGACAAAACTCTCTAGATAGTTGTGCTCTTTGGTTCTGTATCCATGTCATATACAGAAACAAGACTTTTCTTAACAGAAAATTGAAATTTATCTAGTGTGATGTCCCTATGACTCTACTTTAACTCACCAGCTCTGCAATAATTCTAATTTGCAGCTAGGTTTTGAGAACTCAGAATCACATCTACCATGAGGGCGTTGCTGATTCTAGTTGCTTAGATCAGTGGTCTCCAAAGTGAGGTGCACAAGATTATCTGTTGGGGTTCATGAAGAAATTCAGTAGTACAAATATATAATTTATAAATGAATAAATATTGAGAATGTGTGCTGCTCAAATATTTTTTTTTTCTTACTGATAGAGGTGCTTGATCAAAGGAGTTTGGAGATCACTGGCTTGGACAACTCACACACCTTCACACAATCTATAATAAGCAATATAGGACCGCATAAACTAATAATGTTAGAAACAGAAGTATTTTACAAAATTAAGTCAATAAATACCATATAAATTCATGACAACGAATAACAATGACTGTACTGATCATGATTCTGTCATAAACCTGTAGCAGGATTGCTCACATAAAGTTATCAAAGCCTCAACAATTAGTTCCTCCTCCTCAAACACGGATATTGCATTAACTTGCATTGGCATGGATTCTGTTTTTCCCATTCCCACAAAATAATTGAATATTATATGTTGGAGAGAATTCACTGGCCAACTCTTCTGAAAACATTTGGACACAATTCATCCAGATGTGCTGCTTTAACAGGTGCTCTTTATCTTCTTGAAATACAGACTAGAAAATATTACTTCAGAAAATATGAAGACCTTTACTAATTTGGTTCCAAAACCATAACAAATAAGTTGTATTAACTCTTTCTGCCCTTACTGGCAAATTTACTAACTCTAATTAATACCACTAGGATTCTTTTAGTTTTAATATGCAAAACGTTGTCTCTAACTGTGATGACCATAAATTGGCATTCACTCAGAAGTCAGAACAGTTTCTTCCTGTATTATATTTTAATTATAATCACTTTCTCTTCCTTATTTTTACTTAGAATTTTAAAGGTACTTGCGACACCAAAGGCAGCAAACTCCTCAGAAAACAAAAAAGCCCTGTGAATAGCACGGACTTTTACTTGATCAGAACATTGTAATTGATGTTCTTAAATAAATAAGTGTGATGCAAAACCCTTAATTTATGTTCCTAAACTGGGAAAAACAGTTTATGTTCCTAAACTAAAAACATAGCCTATGTGACTATAAGCATCTGAACACATTACTATTCAGATGAATCAAGACAATAGGATTGATTTTTAGACATGAGCACAGCTTTTATTCATTTTTGTCAGAGGAAATGAAATGTTCCTTACCCCTGACAAGTCAAGACACATTGAGATCAAGACGAAGAATCAAGTGTCTACTTTTAAATTTTAAGCAAATTTACAAAATAAAGACAACAAAGTTTGTTATTAAGCTAGATGCCACACATCCATCACAAACTTCATTTACTTGTTACGAACCGAGGAAATGATGGGCAATGCTTGCTGCAGTGAGAGCTCGGCATTCGCAGCGGGTTGCTGGGGAAATGGCACCACCTCCAGTCCTTCTGCAGGCACCGGGCTGCAGCACCCGTGTGCCTTTGGGAAGGGACTTCCACAAAGCAATGGCTGTTCCGTTTTGCAAGCAAAATTTATTTTAACGTACTTCTGCTGGAATCCAAATTCCTGGCTATGCTAGCAGACTAGGAACATATGCACTGTTCATATACAGACATTTTACTGTTAGAAATTATCTTCATTTTTTAAAAAAATGTATGTTCAGAAATAGTATATTTTTCCTGCATGTGACCTCTTGATGAATGCACGATAGAGCAGTACAATTGAATTTCACCTACATATCCTAATATTACATACATATCCTCACTGAAATACAACACACTGTAAGAAAACGATTCTGTCAGTGTAAATCTTCAAGTTGTCAAGGTGTCCTGAGTGGGAAGTAGGCAAGGAACAGAGGATTTCACACAGTGTAATTTCAATAGTCAATGACCTTTAGGACATTGTACTTCAACAGTAAGAGTGCTGTTTCTTTAAATTATCTGTTGAGCTGTGGTATTTCGTACTTACTAATCCTGCTAAATAAAGAATTTTCTCTTTAGTCTTGTCAGCATTCTCCCTAATGAATTGTCAGAATTCTCCCTAATTCTCCCTTCACAGCTGACCCACTCATTGTATTTTTAACTAGAAGCAGGCCCGAAACAAACCCAGTCCTTCCCAAACCTCTCAAAGTTCACATACAGGACTCAGTTTCAAGCCTTGCATTAATCTAGAAAACCCATAAAAGATATTCCTTTGACTTAAAAGTTTAAGCCTAAGCCCTGTTTGAAGGTAAACATCAAATATTCAGCTGTGTGAGAGCTGGCATGATGTACTGACTTTGCACTTCATTTGCTGTAAAGGTGATAAAAGTATTGAACTGGAAACATTTGAACTCACCTTGAACAGTAAGGGTTTCTTTTGGAGTCTTTTAAATAATGTTTATATTTAAATAAGCATACAGACACACACGCTGACTCTTCTCCCTTACTTGGAGCAGTTCAACTGTGACAGCAGAGGCTGTAGGCAGCATTCAACTGCAGGATGATATTTCAGAGTGTCATAATTTTTTTGTATTTCTAGGATAAATTCCACTGGGCAGGTATATAAATGACTAAATGCACATAATCAGTGATTTTTACCTCTGTCGAATAGTGTGAAAGCTTGTGGCTCCTGTTGCACAGATGTAACCATCTGCCATCTGAAAACATACTATTTAACCTCAAACCAAAAAAATACCAATATTATGTTTCACTAAAATGAACAATGGTGGAAAGATTACATTTTGCAAAGCAGCGTAAGGCAAGAGGGCACTTCAGTAACAGAGACTGAGCACTCAGTGTGGTTCACTTCAGTTCCTCAAGAGATTCGAGATCTCCCCAACTACCTCTTCCATTCTGGTTTGAGCTCACCATTTTTCACCTTTCTTCCTGGGCCTTGTTCTGAACTTGCGTTACCTCTCCCAGATGTCGTTTGTTTCCTGTTTCATGATTTCCATTCAGTATTAAGTCATACTGCAGGAATAAAGGCCTGAATCACACAGGTGGAACCACAACCCCCCCCAAAATTATGGTTAGCTCCTTTATTTGTTTTAGCTTTACCTGAAAATGTTATTCTTTTGGATAATTTGTTTAGAGAGACAGAGTGAAAACCAGCCATAGCTCTCTGCACTCCTCTCAGGTACACGATGGACCCAAAGCTGAGCTCCCACCAGGGATATGACTGGGGTGGCGGGATTAGGCCCTGTGCTGCCACGTCAAACTCCCCTGTGCCTCTCAGATGAAGTTCGGCACAACAGACAGCAACTCTGAGTTTACTCTATGTATTCCTAAGAGGACAGATAACGCCTTTATCTGTTCCTGAAGACTTAGTACAAAAGCAAATAGCTAGATTTCCCACCAACCTGCTCTGCAGTACAGCTTTCCTTCGCCAGTGCATTGGGAGCACTCAGGCCTGCAGCACACCATGCAACATCTCAAGCATATTGCTCACCTCAAATATCATTTTTGTTTCACTGCAGCACAAAGTTGTTAAAAACAAACAAACAAAAACACATGCACAAAAACAAAGCCAGCAAAAAACAGTAGTTGATGAGAAAGTGTCAGAAGTTTCCAACGAATCATCCACAACTACATTACATGAAGATTTTGAAAGCTAGCTCGCCAAAATATGAATCACTTACGTCACAGAAAACACTGAAAACATCCAATTACTGCATTATTGTTAAACTGTAAACATGATTTTATAGATTCTACATAGCTTCTGGATGAAATCTGTGAGCATTAAACATGGTAGTTTTCAACACACCATATTCTTATAATATCTGTAGCTGTAGGAACTAACTTATGTGCCATAGTGTTACAGTATCTGACATTTGAACATTGCCTTGATAGCATTTCCAAACAATTATTTTGACATTCAATATGTGCTTGGAAATACTGAAGGAGGAAGAAGTGACACGCTGAAGAGGAAAACAGATACAAAAGCTACATAAGTTAATGGCAAGTGCTGGAAAAAGTGATCATCTCAATGTCTAAGTTCAGCGTATTTACCAGAAGTCTTTTTTTTCAGTGTGAAAATATATTTAGACTCTGTCTAAGCTAAAAACTTGTCCTATTAAATAGCAGAAAAATGAAAAGTAAGAAAAAAACTTCTGTAGTGTTATCCCACGGCACTCTGACCTTGTAGTCCTTTGCACAGCTGATGTAGCCATGCACAGCACTGCATGAAGCAGCCACCACGTAAGGTTAAATCCTGTGCAACACTGCAGGCTTAAAGGCTAATGTTAAGCATCTTTTGTTTCTCAGCAATTATCTTGGTTTAGAACACATTACTGTATGAATGTAGTTTTTAGAAAATGATTGTCCCTTTCTGAATCACAGGACACAAAATGATGAGATGTGTCCTTTTGCCTTCCTACACTCTTTGTTCTCCATATCCCTTGCATTGTCTTATTATACAGCTAATCATATGCTGAAACTGCTTTTAATTTAGTCTGTGAAGACAGATTGGTGTATGAGGACCACTGACTGGGAGCAGGGTTTAGCTTCTATTAAAATGATGAAGTGGGCCTACCAGCTGCCCAGGCAGCTTGTCAGTCCCCTCTGGTACCACAAGCAATCAGAAAGTTAAACACATCCATGGCTGGCCTTTTGTTTCTAGAGCCAAGTTAAAACAACAACAACAACAAAACAGGAGGTGTCATCTGTAGGACAGCCAGCTGATCAAATCCAGCATGAGAGCCATTTGGAAATGACATTAACTGAGCACACAGACCTCTTCACCTGCTAACAGGGCCGATCAGTGTAAAAGTAACTAATTAAGCCACGGGAACATGCAAAAATAGAGGGAGTTGCTTAATTTTTAAGAAAGGAAAGTGAGTGGGGTAGAGGGGACAGTGGCAGCAGAAATGGGGGAAAAACAACCAAAAAGCCTGCAAGACTTCTAAAGCTCACATGTTAGAAGTTCCCTGGAGATCACTGGAAGTCAAAGTGCTTCTATGAGGACCCTTATCTGTGTTTTATTCCTTTACCATGTCTTAATACACCATGCCTAGTTTTTATTTTATTTGTATTTATTTTCCAAACTCTTCCTTCAAAGCTGATTTTGTGTAAATAATTTAGGAGCTTGTGAGCTGAGGGCTCTATGATTACAGAAAGGCTTAGAAACAAGCAAGAAAAATTCTTTGAAACTTCCTGTCAGCATTCACATCCCTTTTAAAATTAAACATGTTAACTATAATTAAAATAAGTCAGCAGCCACCTGTGCTTGTGGCTTTAGCAAGATGTTAGGCCACGACTCTAGTTGCATTAGACAAGACATCTGAGCTAGTTATTTTTCTGGCCTGACTCATATATTTTGTAACCTCAGCTTTGGACTTATTGTGTCTTCAAGCACATTCCTTTTACGATGTGCTAATGCTTTTACGAAGAAACATCTTTGCACTATAAGCCCAGATGACGGTTTGTAGCGAGCTGTAGAGCAGGATGATTTCAGTGAGTGACATCTTTGCTGCCATGAGTACCACAGCCTGTTTCAAGTTCCTAAAACCACTTAAAGGAATTATGGAATATTGCACAAAATGAGGTTTGTCTCATCATTAAAGCATTTAGTTTTGAGGTTTGCTGTGGAGTTAAGCACACCCCAAACACAGCTTCTTAAGTAGCTTTATATAAGAACGTGTCTCCTGTAATAACTGTATTTTTATCCCTTAGAATAAAGGCACAATAAAAGGGCACGGAAGTACAGATGAAAAGGTCTTCCCTTTGTAAAGATGACTAAAAGGAATGGTTTGCTAGGTTAGTATCATGCTATTGTATACATTTAATTGAATATATACATATTTCGAAAGCTAAACAAGACATGGTAAAATCAGCAGGAAAAAGACACAAAACTGGTCAAATGAGCAGAAATTGTTTACTACAGAGAAGAGAGAGGCTCATCTACGCACCCTGTTAACAAATCAATTCCTTCAGCTTGGGAAGAAAGTTTATTTCTAATGGCACGTTTCCAGTCATGTACAGTCAGAACAGACGGGCTCCCAGACTAGTGTGCATAAGAAATAGTTTATGTCTACTGTAACCAGTAGTTCTATTATTTATTTTTTAAATAGTATTCTAGCGACCAGTGCAAGAATATTGTGTATTTACAAACAGAAAACCACAAAAGATGGAAAACAGCATTTCTCTAAAATACTGTCTTCAGTTTTTAATAAAACTTAGATTTTGAATCTCAAGTTTTGATGGCATTTTGAATACTAACCACAGTTTGGGAAAACCACCAGTTCGACCTTTGTAATTGATCCATTGTGGAATAGCTCATAGAAGAGTAATAAATGCAGTACTTGACTTCTGTTCTCTCCAGGCCATCTTGCTATACTTACTAGAGTTCAGAAACTGTTTCTGTCTTGCTTATTGCTTATAAGCAAACCCCCAAACCATTCTGTTGTTGGAATTTGAAACAGAAGAAACTGTAATCTCGTACTGTGTGGTCTTCCAAAAAACAAAGAGGCTAGGAGCACCAGGCTTACAAATCTAAGCTTACAAATTATCTTACAAATCTAAGTCTTCATCTCCACGAGGAAGCTCACTCTACAATATTTAAAATCTATTTACAAAATACGCAAATCAACATATTGCCATTTGCATTACCTAGGCTGTTTAACAGTAACACATAATCAAAAAATAAACCCAAAGGAATCCCCTGTATTGCTATATTTGGGTATAGTTGCAAATGAAAGTATGCTTTACAGCTAGCCTGTGCTTCATCAGTGGTAGTTGTTATTTTAAATTTGTAATTGATAATCCTGTAAAAGCAAATAGACTTTCACCATCCACAGAAACAGTAAAAGTAAATACAAACGATGTTACCCTCCTCACCCCCGTGATCATGGGGTCGTCTTTTTATTCCAGTCCTTTCTCAGGGCACCTTTGGAAACTCCTTTGACTAAAAAAAGTGATGGGAAAGGAGTGCAGAACAAAGTACTTCTCAAGCAGTATAACATATGCTCTGGGGAAATTTTTCCTCTGATGTAGATAATTCTTAGCAAAAGTCAATATAAAACAATATAAATGTTTGATAGTAATATAAAAAATTGCCGTAATACTGGAAAGTTGAGAGAAAAGAATAAAAAAATCCAGTGGAACATTTATGGGAGCCCATCTGGTAGATAAGTCACGTATAGATATTGACCATCTGGGATTTGAACTCTATACCTGACCCTCAGCTGGACAGCATTTGTTGCCATAGTTGTTTAATTAGAAGGATCTCTATCTTGAAGAGGAAGAAACACTTGAAATATATTTGCCAAAGCACAATATGCCTTGTTTGAGATTTTTCCAGCTCCTTCCTTCCATTAAAGAACTAACATAGTTATATTTATTTGTTTGTGGATTGATTATATTAAGCCTTTTGCAGTCTGTGTGATGAATTACTTTGTGACATGCAGACTGAAAAAAATCTTCATCACTAGCAAATTCCCAAGACACGCTGCTGATTCGTTCAACAGAAATAATTACTTTAGCAAATGTTTGAGTATTTTAATGCCAAGAGGAAGATTCCAGGTATTGCTAAGCTGGTTAAAGTTTGCCAGTCTAGCTGATATCCAGAAACTTCTAGTCAATATGATGTAAAATTGACACACCACTTAATCAGAAAAATATGATTTCTCTGACAAAAATATTTTATTTTTAGCAAATGTTACATTTCATTTTTATTAATATATTCAGACCTGACATCATATGGTTCCTAGATTTCCCCTGGAGGTATAGATTTTAAAAGTCCAGAGGGAAATGATAATACCACGTACTGATTTGTTGACATATGAGCTCTGAAATTACCATTGGAAAAAATTCCGAGATCTGCAAAGATTATTTCACAATCTAAAGTGCATCCTAGCCTTGTGCTTAGGAGTTTTAAAAGCTTTTTGAAAGGAAAGTTATGAAGTATGAATAGCACACATAAGGGCCAGATTTTAAAGTAATTTTTTTTTTGAAGTATTGTTGCAAAGTTCATCTCCCTTTTAATGAACACTGACTTCTTGGACAAAATGTTTCTCCCTTCCTTATCCCCTCAGCAGATTCAGACAGAATCAGTGAAATCCATCTTTTGTGCTTTGGTAGACATGAAAAATTACAGACAGATATGGAAAAGGCTGAGACTACCATCGCAGGTCTCATTTTCTAACCACTGTCTCATCTGTTTCAGACATGTATGGATATGAGTACCCTCAGGGCAACAATATATTTTTTTCTATTTCTTTGATGGAGAGTTAGGTACACAGTTTCTCTTATTAACAGCATCACTAGCCACTGGTATGGATGAGTCAAGGACCATGTACCTGACCTCACCACTTAGGAAATGAAAGACAGAATAACCCCAGCGAGCTAATGGGGTTCTGAGCAGGCACCAATAAATAGCAGGTCATCGCCTCGCAGAAAAGCATCTCGTGAAAGGTTAGAGGTGTGTGTGTGTGTGGTGGGGAGTGTTAGTGCTCCTTCTTCATTGTTTATAAGAAAGCCATGCAAGGATTTATTCTTCCCTGAACTTATTTTCATTATCAGAAAATTCAGCTTCATGCTAACCAAAAATTACTACTGCAGAAAACTAGGTATTCCAGGGTACTACATACAGTCCTTCAGACCTGGAATTCAGATCATTTACCAATAAACAGATTCAGTCACCAATAAACAGATTCAATTTCTATGAAATAACGAGTTGTGTTAAGGCTTCAAGACTCTCTGTTCCGAGAGCATTCTCAGTTCTCATCTCTAACCTCCAGGGTGTCCTAACATGACTATATGAACTACTCAACCAAACAGACCAAACCTAACCACTAACCCTTTGACATATTTACAAATGCAAAGCAAGCATCTTCCCCCTCCTCAAGAAAGCTTTAGGTTATTGACTACTCACAAAGCTCCCCCAGTGCACTCCTAGCTTTCCCGTAAGGTTCTTTAGTGCCTGAAGTATACTGCATTTTCTTTTAAGTCTGAGGAAATGATCAAATATTGATATAAAACACTAAGCCAATAAGCTTACTTAACATTTGGGTACATGCTATGAAATAGAGGGTCAGATACAGAAGTAACTTGCACAGGTCTTTTTCCTTTTGAAGAAAAACAAGCTGAAATAACTTGCTATGCTGCTGCTATGTGTCTTTCAGCAAGCATATGATTTTCATTTTGGATATCTTTGCATAACAGCCCCTCCATCTTTGCTTTGAAATGGCACATATGGCAGATACGCTTTAAGGGAGCCCACTCCCAATTTCTTTAAAAACTTCATTGTTTCATTATTTTAGAGGAAATGGCCCTGTCAGTGTGGTTACACTTTTGTTTGCTAAACATTTCCTCCACAAGTGACAATGGCGTAAGAAGCCCTGATGACGCTAGCCCATTACCCCTGACCCATTTTTGGCAGTCTATTCTTATCCTGGATTCCTCTGCTTACCTATCACCACATAGCACAGTGAATTGTACCCCCAAAACCAAGGTGCCAGAACGATCAGATGAGAGGAAGCAGGCTAGAAGAGCATTAGCACAAAAAGTACCTAAGAAATATAATTTACACTCCTTTTAGCATAAGTTCTCAATCTCCACCCCATTCTTACTCCAAGACACTCCAAGGCCTGTCCCTGCAAGGCTGGCATTAGAGGGAGTAGTCTCACAAGATGCTGGTATGAACTGCTGTGCAAGTCTCAATAACCTGAATAACAAATCTGCTCAAATACTTAGAAAAAGCAGGTAGAATAACCAGTAAAATGCAGTGGCTTCAGATCCTGAAAGAGAATAAACAACTTGGGACAAGGTTTTCAAGAAATTGACTTTAAGGTACAGGTTCTTTTCCATGTGTTTGTTTTTAAAGAATTAATACTGGCCACTTGGAAAGAAGTCAGGTATTTATCCATCTCACTGGCCCCTTTCCTCCACAAGTGTTTGTTACATCAACTTGAAAATATACAGACTGAGTGAAATTCTATCATCAGGTCTCTGCATACGTGTCCAGAAAAATCACAGTAGAGTACACTGCAGGACAGAAATCTTGAGTATTGCTATTTGTGGTAAAGTGCTTAAAATAAGAGCTGTGTGTCTACAGCAATTCAAACAGCTCTCCCAAACAGATTAAAAAGTATGCCTTTCATAATGCCTACTTCACATTTATTTTCAAGCATCAAAAGATAATTTCAGACAGATAATAAGATATTCAGAAGACCAATCTGTCCCTACTTCACTGATGTGGTGAAATAGTTCATTTTTCCTGATTTAAGCATGAAAGGGAATTAGACCATACAAACATCTGCTAATACAAATATGTTTACCTATGCAGAATTCATATTTAGCAGCATACAGGTCTGCAGGCATTTTGTGGATATCCAACAACTCTAAGTAAATTGCAAGTGGGCTTTGAAACTAAGCAGAATGCCTAAGATTAAAAATATGCATTTTAACTAAGAGTAACTACTAATTTGGTTCTCAAACTTTTGTTTTATCAACTTCTATTTCCTTAGGACATTATAAAAAAACAATAACATCTTTGAAGCTGCTTTTATGGTTTTTATATAGCCTTTTTCATAGCTATATCTGTCAATAACAGCTTTTATTTCTATCTAGCTTTTATTTCTTCCAAAAGAAAACAAGACTCACTCCTGGATGAGAGAATCCAAGGCAATAGGAGAAACTTGCCTTTTATCTTCCAGGAGGCGTCAGAAGCTCAGCATCTCCTTTCCCCAGTTTTCTCTGAAATTTCCCAGCTGCTTTACCTACAGCTTCAGGACTGCAGCAGCTGTAGGACCAGGCGCTCCTCTGAGCAGGAGTGCTGAGAGGTGGTCAATAAACACCTTCTTGCTGAGGAAGGACTGATCCTAGTCATGCACTTTCCCCCTGCCAGCTACTAAGAGAGGAGAAATAGCCAAAAAGTCATTTAAAAGTCAAGAGGTGGAAAAAACTTTCAGCAAGCATCAGCCAAAGAGATCTTCTTCCAAACCCTGTGGGCAACAGAAGCTTTACAGCGTATGTAAGGGCAGTAATTCATGGCTGAGATTGCAACCCAACTGTCCTTTTAATAGAAAAGCGCGTTATTCATAAGACTCATAACATATTCTGAAGGCTCCCAAGCATCAAAAAGGTCATACTTCCCCCTGCATCAGCATGCACTGGCTTTGCATTCTGCCTTTTTGACAGAGCTATTATAACCTTCTCAGGTTTGGGGAAATATCTCTTGCTTTAACACAAAAAACATGCAGGCTGCAGGTGAAATTGTATTATCAGACCTCTGCTAAAGGTCACAGTGAATAACTTCTTGTCCAGGCAGTGACAGCGCACGCAGCTAATGCTAACTGCACAACGGAGCCCAGACTGGGGTGCAGCTTCTCCAGCAACTCAGCTACACACCAGCTCTGCTTTGCGTACGGTGCTCAGCCAGTGATGGGCAGCACAGAATGGCCATCATGGGTTTACGTGGTCACAGGAACTCATTCTGCTCTAATGCAGCAGTGTAAGTGTTCAGATACCTTTATCAAGGATCTCCCCTGAAAGGTCGCATTGCTTGATGCCCAAATACTGCCAAGTGACATTCAGGACAGAAAATGGTAACTGAACTGTGGCTGAAAACATAGTCTGCTGCACAGGACAACGTGGCATGTGGTAGTGACCAGGAAGACATCAATATTAAAATAAATGTGTGAAAATAAAGAACTCTAGAGATTGCTGAACCAGAATGCTTGCTGTCAGGGTGACAACTCCTCCTGTGTAACTTGCAGCATTGGTGCTGCTCCCTGTACTGACTGGGCCCCACTACACTGCCAAAGTGGCCCCCTGACGGTAAGAAAGAATACTCTTCATTACTCTGCTACCACAAATGACTGAGAATTCATTAAATGCAAAATGCTTTGCATGCTGCTGAGCCCTTTCCAGCAGATCAACACAGGTGTGACCAACTCAAAAACATATTTAATTTTTAATCAATCAGTTTGCAGCATGCAGGTTTAAGCCTGAGGAGTCTCTCCTCATGGAAGTGCTCCAGGAGCGTAGCAGGTCAGGCAACTGTGCCTTGCCTACCTCAAGTTTTGCTTAAGGGTCATTAGCTAGTCAGATTTGATGGTCTGAAATAAATAGGGAGGTAATCAGCTTTGATTTTTTTGTCTGTTACGGCGGCTGTCTTGAGATCCTGAACACTCGTAACGAAGCAGCGCTCCTGTCCCCTCATCAGTGGCAAATGCAGGGAAAAACCAAAAACCAATCTAATAACACTTCAAATATCTAAGTCACTTATTAACTGGCTAGCAGTTAATTATACTAATGAACTATCTCCTGCTAAAAGATGACTGAATATGCGACACTGCTTACTGCATAAATTCTTGCTGTTTTTATAATTATTGTCAAAAAAAAAAGATGAAAAGGCAGATACTGCACAGAAACAAAAGAGATGCTTTACACAGTGTTCAAAATGCATATCAAGAATGAGATATCACTTGTATAGTAAAATGAATTCTTACTGGAAAAGGAATAAAGCCTTTCCTAGATTTTTAGGAAGTTTTTTCATTAAAATCACTTTACATACCAGGATTTTCATGATCAATTTACAGCATCCACAGATGTTAATCACACAATTCAGAAGCATTACATTGATCAGTACTCACCAATTACTAAAAAGTCATTTGACTCCTTCCAGAACATGCAACATCTTGTTAACACCAGATTAATGCAGAGCTCTATTTTCTCACTACCTAATTTGCTTTATAATCTGGCAGAAAAATAATCCTCTTCAAATCTACAAGCAGGTAACACTTCCATACAGCGTGTGTTTGTTTCTACATTCAGTGCCAAAAGACACAAGCTGAAAGGCAGTTTCAGGAGTTCTCAAAATATGGTAAAAACCCACAAACCAATCAATTGGGCAATCAAAGAACATCAAAAGCAGTACCCTTTCAAAACAAATCCTGAAAGACAATTGCTAGATGGGCCTGCGAAGCAGTAAGACCAGCAGTGGAAGCATTCTAGGTGCCAAGCAGGCAAACACTTTTATCATAGTAACCTATGGTTCTGCATCAAGTAGCTCCTCTGAGCTTGATTATGTAAATAAATAATAAAACAGTCTGTTAACTTCCCTAGAATGCCTGGGATTAGGTTTCTGACTTCTAAGATTTCAATATTCATTACGCTCCATGCCATGAAAGGACAGAGCTGTGGCACAGCTTCAACCTAGGGCTGCTCTAAGCCCAAGCTAAAAGTTTGAGCTAAAGCCTGATGCAACTATTTTAACACAAAAAGATGAAAACCCAGAAGAGCACTAGAAGTTGACTCCAGCTAACTCATTTTTTTTTTTTTTAAGTCAGTTTAGCTAAACTGGCATCAGGTCCTTTTATACAGGAACAACACTGTAGACGCAGGTTTAAAATAAAGAACAACAATCTTAGAATAAAACTGGGACAGGCAGCGACTAAAAGCAGCCTTCAGACCTCACACTGGTTCACCACTCAGTTTAGGAATTATTTGACCCTTCTTAAACAAACAACACCCCACAGTCTTCAAGTTCTTAAGTACCTTGGCTCTTTGTACAGGAAAGCACACAACCAAGAAGCACTACTGCTAGGCTGGCAGTTTGCATACCCTCACCCTGAAAGACTTCCAGGTGAAGAAAGGCTTAATGGCTTAATTACCTGCAAATATTGCAGCTTCCGTGACAGTTTTGTTACTCTACAAATCCAACAGGGATTACATTTAAATCATCTACTGTCTCTAACAGTCCCTGCCTATAAATCTTTAGCTTTTAGCAATAACATTGCAGATGGTGTACAAAGATGGAGAGCGCATGTGGAAATACCAAGCAGCAGTGTTTTAACAAGCGCTCGTAGCAAAGAAGCAAACGGAACTGATGAGGGGCTGGTCTTGCACCACCAGATCTGTAACCTGTCACAGCTCAGCATGCCCTTCCTGAACTTGTCACAAACCACTAATTTAAATTAACAATCAGGCTGAAATAATCTGTGTAAACACGAATACACCCTAGCTGAAAATGAGCAGCATTTAAAGGCAGTTAAAAATAATACGAATCCTAAACAAACCCAAAGCACGGGGTAATTCACCCCTTGAGCAAGTCTGCTTTAGGAAGAACAACTGAGTTCAGGTGAATTAATACCGGAATGATTTCCTCTCCAGATTCCTATGCATAGACCAAAGACAATAGGAGAAACATGGCACATGTAACCAACGAACATATTTTATTATTTAATTATGCAAAGTGCACGAGGACACGTTCACACCTCCTAACTCAGGATTCTGAAGGCGCCACCTTCATCCTAACCTCGCAATGATTTGTTACACTGGAATCAGGAGCTTATTAAAAATTCATTAACTGCAATGTGCTATTGGCACTGTCATTCTGCAGAGATCTTTTAACCCAAAGGAAGGTTTGCGCTAGGATAATTACAGTTGTACTGTATTAAAATACAAGAGTAATGGCTATATAGAGCCATCCACTGGGTGATGATTAAAGCATCCAGACTGCTAATGACAGCTTGCATTCAGCTTTGTCTCGTAGCTTTCCAGATGCAGTATTTCAAGATGACAATGCAGATTTCAAGATGACAAACAAACCCACACTGAAACTGAATACAGAATCAACACGTTCTGAAGTTCGGGAGTCAATATGGAAGACCTGAGAGTTTTTTGTTTTGTTATTTTAATCTTACAGGTGATCCCCACAACCCCCAGTAAATCTTGTTAGAGCTTAAGCCATAGAACAACTGGAAGAAAATCACTTTGATAATGCCTGATCTCAACAAAAGGTTCCAACTCCATTCTTTACCGCTATAACAAAACATATCAGTCTCCTTTTCTGAGAAGCTGTATAGGCATTAGCCCTGTAGCTGCCAGGAGGAATACCTGAGATCAGTGTTCTAGTTTCCATTTCAGATGGAAAACAAAGTGCATAAATTATAGACCTGAATATATACCCCATCGTCATTGGCTGTGTGTGACAGTTAAACAGCCATAACAAGTGGCAAGTATCAGCAGAGGACAGTTTCCTATCACCTACAGCACAAACTACCTCTACCCTCAGCTTTCAGCCCTGTCTATGCAGCCCACTGCAGCTCCTGGGGCTGAAGTGTCACTGCAGCTGTGAACTCTGTGTCCCCTGCCCTCCCACTGCTTGCTATACTCCCATACCCAGTGCTAGCACAGGATTTTTGTGTGGCCTTGCGGTGAACCTTGCTGTTGCAGCCGCTTGGGAGAAACAAGACCTTTTTTTCCAGCTGACTTTCCTGCATGGATGTGCAATGCCTGTGCTGGCACCATGCACGGGCAGCCTTGGGGCAGGAGCAAGGAGCTGCAGTGTGGGGGCAGTACCACCACTGAACCAGCTCATGCTGCTCAAAATGCAACTAAGGCTCAAGTGAGACCCTTTCACTCGTCAGGGTGCTGGTTTTTCTTGACGAAAACGCAGCACTGTTCTGTCAGTCCTTAGAAAAAAACAAAGCTGATGACTAAAAATAAAGTATGACTGAACCAAGATGGAAAATGTTTGTAGCAGAAGGAAAATAAGTGAAGAAACTCCATGACAACTCATACTGAAGACTGATTCTTACTTTTTTCCAGATGTGTAGAGCACTGAGAAGTAACTATTGACAATTTTCCTCCATTACTTGCAAACGGAACTTTAAGATGCAAGCTGAAAACTATGCGTTACATTATTATAAACCTTTAATTTATTCTCTGCGGGCTGTGGATCTGCTGATTCAGACGGCTCCAGTCTGCTCCTCTAACCACTAACCCCATCCTTCGGGGCTGACTGGCATGTGGCGTGTTGCTGAGAGCATGGGTAATTCAGCGTGCAGCCGGTCTGCTCCCAGGCTTGGTGTAACACACTCCTCTCTGTGCACACTGATGTAACCCTATAAATGCAACAGCTAATCTGAATATGTTGACAAACTATTTTATAACTAAATATTTGCCTATCTCCCACCTATGGTGCGTGACTGAAATGCAACCTTAACATGAAGTAAATGACTGATTCTCTCACCCCAGTGCTGCTTTCGTGCTTTGCCAACTGTGATTTTGGGAGTGCTTTCCACCTGCAAATACCAGAACAAGCAGGCATTCACCAGAAGAGGAAAGAGCTGTTTTTCAGAGAAATACTGCCCCAAAGTGAACCTTGGAGCAGTGGGAAGGGCAGTTTGCCCCCTGTGCGTGTAGTGCTCCAGGCACAGGCTGAGGAAGAACGCAGTAGCTGTGACAGCACAGCAGTGGTACTGCTCTGCCCCCCGCTCAGGAGCAGTGCCCATGACAGACAGTGCTCCTCCCTTCCTCGGGAATATCAGCGACAACCTGCAGTGCTTCTGGGCAGGAACGCGTAACACCTCTTGTGTGGGTAGTGACTGCTGTAGCCATGGAGAGTCAAAAATAGCACGGCGTGGTGTGGTGTGAGCCATCGCTGGCCTAGGGGAGGTCAGACCTGGCTTAGGGAAGAGGATCAGGAGCCCAGATCCCTGGGGGTGGAAACAGGCAAACTGGTCAGGAATGAAAATGCTCCCTCTTGAGAGCTGGGGACCAGCTCTAGCAGAGCACTGTCCCGGGGCTCAGGGCTTGCTCTGCTACCTATGACATGCCGTGAGCACAGCCACACTGCCTCTCCTGCCCCATGGGATAACCTGGTAGCATCAGAGGCTCCCCAGGGGCTCAGGGAGCCGAGCACTTGGACAGAACAGAAGTCTCCTGTTAAGTGGCATAAGCTCAGCTGTGGTATGCTAGTGAGGAAATCCCTTCATCTTTACAATTCTTCTAATTTCACTACAGGAGTAGGCAAACACCCCGCAGAAGGAGAAAAAAAAAAAAAAAAAAAAAAAAAAAAAAAAAAAAAAAGACATCTAGACAGCGCAGTGTTTTTCCATATCACACTGTGCCGCCCTCTCCTACACTTACTACAACGTGATTTAAAGCTTCCCCATGTAAAAAACAAACCACTGCATTTTGTGCCTTAATTCTTCTAGTGCTACATGTGTTTCACCTTGCTGACAGGCATGACCCTACAATTTTAAGATCTAGTCAGGGTAAACTTAGACACATACACATGGATGTAGATGCTCTCTCCCCCCAAGGCACATGGTCTAATTAAAACAGACAACAAAGTCTAAGTCAATTTTTTAAAGCAGTTGGATTCCAATGAAAACAAGCCCAACCCTGAAGCCCAGCACTAACAATTTTCCTTTTGAGTGGGACTGTTTTCTCTCTCAGGCATCAAATCCCTCATTCATGCTCTGCACATTCGTTAGAAGCCCAAGTACAACTGGCCCAGTGTAGTCAGGGCAATGCCCTGCTGTTTGGTGCGGTGGCACCAAGGGTGGGTAGGAATACTTTTACCAGGGCGGCTTGCACACAGAGGGAAAAAACAAGCTCACTGTAACCCTAAATAAGATGTGCCTAAGCTGACTGAAATCTCCAGCAGGGGCTGCATGGGTTTCACAGTTCCCTAGAAATGGGAGGAGGCAGATAGGGAGAAAGACTGGTATAGCCTCATACTTGGTAGATATAGACATGAGCCAGAACGGTTAGTGACAGCCTCCTAGAATGCAGGGAGAGGCTCAGGATTCCTGAAAGATAACAGAAAAGCAAATTAAGGTGGTAGAGATCTTTTTCCACAAAGGAAATATTTTCTTTATGCTCTCAGATTCATTGATGCAATGAAGCTTGCAATGAAGATACGCTGTGTTAGAACAACCAGCAACTGAAACTGAAAATACTCGCAGCACTTTAACAACCAACTTTATTTTGCATTATGCTAGCTGAGAGCCAGCGAGCTGCTCTATAAATAAGCCTTACTGTAAGCTATGAAGCTAATGTTCAACCTGCGTACTCTGACCAGCAGTAAGTTCACTGATAACAGAGAGATGTGGCTGTTTATAGGTGAGCACAATCTGCACATTAAGCTTTAGAAAAACAGCCACACCCAAATAGTACGAGGAACCTTTGAAGCTCGGTCTTGTGGGGGACGCTTGCTTTTATAGCCTGAGCTGTACGTTGGACTTTTCTCAGAAATTTCCGGCAGTACTAAGGTCAGGATCAATATCTATGCTGCAACAACTGTTTCTCTGTATTTAAGCATGAATTTGGTTCATTTTAGGCTTTCCCTCTATTTCTGGTTCCAAAACTAGATCATAAATAAAATTTCTTATTTTAACTGAATCCTCTCTCAGGGATTATTTCCAGTTTCTGCCGTATTGACTCGCTCTCTGCTGGGAACTAAGTGGCTTTTCAGCTTTATTTCAGCATCCTGATGATAAAAGCTCTCCACAGCATCATTCTGGTTGTAATGAACGTTCATGTAGGAATCCAGGCTCTCTAACCTCTTTCCTCAGCACAGAATAATTATGCAGTGTGAAATGCAGTAATTATTTAGATTACGTGATTTCTCAAGGGAAGCTTGCATGACAGAATGCACCATTCAGATCATATAGCCCCGAAACACGAAGAAACTATACCATGAGAATGGCTAGCTATTTTTAAATACATAAAATTGCTGTGAGAACACACAATCACCAAGTGTCTCACTTAATAGCTCCATTCCTGGAATAAACTCTACTGGAATCTCCAGCAGTGTGCTTGGCAGGGAGCACGCAGCTTGTCAAACGCGAACCACTCCAAGAACGCGACCGGCGATGCACGGCAGCCACAGCCTGTCATCTCCCTGCAGTCGGCTGCGTTTTCACACACCGCACACAGGTAAGATACGAGCGCTACACTCACTTAGAGACGTTTGAAACTTAAAGTTGTATCCTGCCATAAAAGCCTCCGCCTTCTTTTCTCCCCCTTCTCCTCTGTCTGAAGCAAATGATGCTTGCAGCATGCTAAACACATGCTTAATCTCCGGATTTGGGAGATACAATGAATAAAAGATGACGATAGGCAAATACTCATGAAAGTCAGGTTTCTTTCATATTCCAAATTCCGCCTGCTTGCAAATGAGGCAGAGGTATTTCCAAGACCAAAATCATGAAAACTCCTCTTTCCTTGAAGATTGTTTTCAGTAACCCTGTATTTTTCCTTTCATAGCTTTAGTATAAGGACAAGAAAGAAGCTACCCAAACAAGCGTCTCAGACTACTTAGAGTTAACTATGCAGGGCAAAAGAATACAAGCAGGGGAAGAGACAACGCATGCAGCTTTCAGACACTTACCACAGAGTAAAGTTTTAAATACTCTTACTGTACCTGATCGTCCTGACAGAAATGCAGTATTTCCACATCAGATTCCACATTGCACTGCCATCTCCCTTCATGACCTCCTCTGAAGTGTTTGCAAAGTTAGAACGATTCCAAGTAACTCAAGGAACAAGAAAGTTTAGCAGCATACAAAAAAGTTAGTCCAAGGTTCATGCAGCCGCCAAGCACTGATTCACGATTTCCAAGTGATTCCTCCGACCTCCACTCAAATGAACTCAGAGAGAAGCCAGCTTTCTCATCTGAAGTCTCGGGTTACTTCTTTCTTCGTGATTTACAAGACTTGTTGTTTACATTATTTGCAAGCCAGAGAAGATTATTAGAGGCTGTTCAGAAAGCCACATATAATATTGCTCCAAGTTGTCAAGAAAGACAAACCTACCTATGCAGCACCTACAGAAATTGGTTTCATTTATTCCACTTGAAAAAACAACAACAACAACAAACCCAGCCCAGTAAGAGGGCCTTAGCAAATCACTTACTGGATCTGTGAGGGCTTACCAAACTCGCTAAATGATATGGCTGAGGCTGAACAAACTCCCAGCTGTTTGCAAAATTTCTCGTGTACTGTAATAAACTTCGTAGTGCTAAAAGAAGTAATGAGTCATTTTCTAAGGCTGTGTTTGAACACAAAGCTGTGGCTTTCAATAGTGAATGTCAGCTATGACACTTAGCTTATAAAGTACATCAAAAATAAAACAGTAAAATCTGACTAAAAAACACCACAAAACTTACTTTGCTCACAGAATTCCCTTATTGTCCTGAAACCTCACAGATAGCTAAGTGATAGTTGGATTTTGTCTTCATGACAATATTTACCCCTCAAAAAGAACCCCAACCCCATGCATGACATAACACACAATTTCTCAATGATGATGGGGATTTATGAAGAATATTAAATATTTACACTGCTGCTTTTTATACTACGCTGGAGAATTTAGCCCTTAATTTTTCAAGGATTTAGTTTAAGTGCACTACATTTATCACCAAAACTTTGAATAGGATTTAAGCCTCAACAAACACGCAGAATCACCCTATATAGAGAAGTTTTATTATTTTTGTTGTTGTTATTATTTTTAACTGAAACACAAGTCCTTGAAATCCTACCCTGGTTTCTCCGAGACCACCCAGAATGTCAGTGTTGTTGCTATGACATTAAAACTTCGCGAGCCTTTAAAGCTCAGCCCACTAGACCACACTCTCTTCTCTGCAAAGAGGTCAATGGCACAGTTATCAGGGGTTCTTCTGGATCAAAGACATTAAATGAATGTTTATATTATAAAACTTAATTAAGCAAGAAACTAAGTTCATGCTACTTCTTGGGAGAACAGAATGCTTTTATGATTAAATGTCTGTTTTCTGTTGCACAACTCCATTTTGTACAAGACCATTTTATCTAGGATCTCATGACTGGTACTACTAGTCTGAAATAGATTCTGTTTCAGTGATTTTCTGACAACGATTCCAGGAATAAGCGACTGACAGCTCATAAAAAAAGTTAGAACAAGTTCCACAGCACATTATACATTTTAAATCAGTAGACATAATGGAGAAAAATTGCATTAGAAAACTTACAGACCTGTTCTTAACATAACCATTGGAATCCGTTTAAATGATGGAAAAAGCTATGAAAGTTCAGGCAGATCAGCTGAATGCTCCTGATCACCTTAACATGCGAATTTGAGAGATGGGGCACCCATGATACCGTATTTCTTACTTGTGTATGGCGTACACTTGGAATACTTGATTTAGCATAAATAAGTCCATTATATATGAAGTATTAAACAAACAGTAGTTTATTTTTGGTGTAGTATAAAGCTAGCAAACAGCATGCTTATTGATGTCACCTACCTCTACTTGAGTATGTATTTGAGGCATCAGTGTAATTGGTGTACTTATATTATGCATTCCTTGATTCACATTCAAGTGCAATATTTAGACATTATCAGCATCTGCAGCAACACTATTTTATGTCTCTAAAGATAGATTAAGGTGGATGTCATACTGAGATCTACAAGAGACTTTAAATACAAGAGTATTAATCACTTGCTTCATCCATGTTTCTAGCATTTATGCGTATCCAGTGATCAAATGGATTAAAATAACATGTGATATCATCATAGGACAAAACTGAGGTGCTGCCTTTTCTTATTTTTCCTTTTCTTTGCCTTTTTTTTTTTTTTCCCCTTTTTCTCTTAAGTCATTGCGGCAGCATTTACCATGGGAGGAAGACTACAGTTTTATGAAAGAGTAAATGGAGCGTTTCAGTTCCTCTCCTGATGAGCTGAGTTTGTTCGCTAATTCCCAACGCGACCAAGGCAAATCGAGTTAGCTCTCCACAAAGCAAGCATTCGTTCTGCAGGGAACAGCAGGCCCAAATTTGGAATAATTTAGAGCTGATAGGCAGCCTGCAAATACAAAATAATACACATACAGAAAATGTTGAATACTGTGCAAACTGTGCTATGAGTTGATGTACATCAGTATTTTGGGTCTATGATCAGATCTCAGATGTACATAAATTCTATTTATTCTGATTTTGGATATGAAGAAAAAAAAGACTGAAATTCTCACTGAAATGATATTTGAGGTATGCCTAAGCCTAACAGCATCCTGTAAAGCTTCGTGTGGGCTTGATTTGACCATCTGCAGGTGCTGGTGTTCTCAGCTGTAGCTGATGATTTCCGTACACACATGGATGAGGCAAACTGGTAATTAATCAAAGCCCATGGCTAATTCTGTCTCAAGATACGCTGCCTTTTCAAAAGACATCTCCCTCACAGTGTGATTGCTAAGGAGGTAACGAGATATTGAAGACAAAATTGTCCCATCAGCTATTTCTTACTATTAAGAAAAATCCTGTTTGGGAATAGAAATTTCCAGCAGCAGGAAGACAATGTCCCCTTTGTCTTAGCTGTTTACCTTCTTTTCCTTTGTTCGCAGTGACATTACTATGCCTGAAACAAGACACAGATTAGCATATCAAATGATTTCACTTTTTTGAAGCCTTGTTTGCTTTCACTGTATAACAAGTCAAGATGAGCCCCAGCACCGCAGGGGCCTTTTGGCATCACATCTGCCTTTGACACGGATTTTCCATTTTGTACATCAATCATAATCTATCGTAATGACTCCAGTGACAGTCTTCTCCCACACTCACATGCTTGGCCAAATAATCCCAGCCAACACAGAGACTATGGGGTGGTAACAAGGGATGTTTGGAGACGGTTGCTGCCTGGCTGGTTTATTATTCCTCTTTGGGTGTGGCAATAAAAACTTTGGTTATCTCTTCCCCTTGAAATGAAACAACAGATTCCATTCAGAGGACATCACTGCATCCACCCAGTCGTGCTGTGCATGGGACCAGGCCCTGTATGAAGCGGAGCTCCCCAAACAGATGTACTTGGATTCTTTTTCTTCCATTATACTCCTTGGAAACCTTTACTAAATTTTCCTCGCTTGTAAGTCATCTACAGCACAATGCTCATTTTCAGCAGCCACGTCAGCACCACTGGGGCCGGACCCACAGTGGTGCCCTGCTAATGGTGCATGCACTGTAAGCTGCCAAGCTGCAATGGGGAGCTGTAAGGAGCTCTGCCTCCTTCCAACATTTCTTCCCACTTCAGTACATCGGCGTTTCCAAACCCACTCATCATTATGTTTTATTTTCAATGGAGGTAGTAGTAGGTGTATTAATGAAGTGCTGTCCCCTGCATCAGAATGTCATGTTTGCCGAGGCTTCGCCCCAGGTTTGTGTCCCCATTTCTGCACTGAGTGGACACGCCAGCTGTCCCAGAGTTGCATTACACTGTGTATATAACAGGCAAACCAATCAACTTTGTAAAAAATATTGTGTCTTTTCAGGAAGAAATCTTTAATTCAGACACAACTGCCAACTCAGAGAAAGGTGATGTCGTGCTACCAGCATTCCCTTATGAGAGCTGAGCAAATGGTTGAGGCAACTGAAAATGCACCTGCTCGGGGCTCTCCCTGCCTCACCGCCAGGCTGAGGCTGTCTGCTGCAGTCAGCACGAAGACCGCCTGTTCCTCCACTGCTCCCACCTGCTGGCTGTAGCTCTGGCTGCGACTGCTGCTGCAGGTGAGTTTGCACCAAGACAACCTGGGACAGCTGAGACAGGCATTTTTTGGCTTTCTGAGTGGGCACAGAAGTGCTGGGCTGGAGCGGGGGGGGGAGTCAAAACAATTGGAAGAAACAGTACCAAAAAACAAAATAAATACTGGAAATGAATTCAACAGAAGTTGTTTGTCAGAGCCCTCAACTTGGGCACTTCCAAGCACACAGCACATGGTTTAGTATCAGAAATACGGTTTGTTCAGTGTTTTTGATTGCTAAGAAGAACCCAGAGCCACCATCAGTCCCCTATATGGTGAAGCAGAGCACTTAAATTCCTTAAAAGAAAATAATAAATATATATATATATATATATTATGGGGGGTTGAGTAGGGTGGGAAACGACAGAAATGAAGGAGAACTGGAGGATTTCAATATTTTTTTTTAAACACTGGAAAAAAAAAAAAGCTTCTCCAGGCAAAGATATTACCAGGTACATAAATCACATCAAGTATTAAAAAATGCTAGAGCTAAGGTTCCTGTAGAAGCTGTAGGTGGTACGTTACTTTCAAATGATGTTAATAGCCAGGATGCTGAATTTGGAGGCTCCCATTCTATTGCTCTTCTGCCTCCCGAGATTCATTCACATTCTGCACTGAGGCCTGAACAACAGGCAGTGCTCAGGGGGAGCTGAGCACGCCGAGACCCTGGCACAGAAGTTGCTGTGAAGGGGCTCAGAAGAACGGAGCACCCAGGACACCTTATCTGGTCTGCTCTCTGACACAGCCGCGCACTCCGGATGTGCATCACTTTCCGCATGACCTGTCTGCAGCCAAGATAACCTTACTACTTCAGCTGTGCACAGGCTCACCCTAAATTCGGTTAGTGTAACATTCCCATGAAGAGGGAAACAGGCATACTGCAGGCTTCACGAGTGAAGGTGGCAATTCACTTATTTTCCTCAAGTTTCTACCAGGACAAATGATCAGGAAACAGAATTTAACAGTGTTCCTACCAGTAAGTAGATTATATTTATAGGGCATTTAACAAAAGAAGCTGTGAGCGCTGGGGCTAGCAACCATCACACATGTTTTTGGTTGTCAGGAGAGTTCCAGACCTATTTTTAACTTAGGTAACATTGCCTTTAGACAGCAGCTATTACCAATTAAGGATTGAAAGAAGCCTTGCAAATAGACAGTTTTAACTTTTTAAAATGAAAAGCAGTCTGGCTTTTAAGGCAATTTAGGGCATCTTTAAACCCTTAGCTTGTAACAGGTCAACATGTTCATTAAATTGGGGAAGAGGTTTAAATAAATTATGTTCACTACATTTTTTTCCTCAGCCTCCACCATGTTTTCTTTCCTTCCCTTTTTAACTTCCTATTCTGATTTTTCAGACATTCCTAAGAGCATGCAAAACGACGTTTTCTGGGAGCTCACAGCAATGACATCCACATACCGGTCCTTCTGCAGAATAAAGCCAGCGTGATTTTGGCATTTTGATAAAGGGCATCCCCTCTCATCCCCACAAGCTGGCAGGTTTATGGTGCTTCTAAGAGGCCCCTGCAGCATCCTTCCAGCTGCAGTCACCGACAGGCTCCTCGTGTGTCTCCAGCCACCACCGTGCTCCCAGACGCCCTTTTCTGTGACTTAATCTTGGACGACTATCAAAGGAAACTCAGAAAGCTTCCAATCCATGTAGGCTCATAGCCAAATGCACCATTTAAATGTGACTGCCCTAGGGCCTGCCCATCAGTTGCATCTAAATACGGTAGAGACCAGACACTGACAGAAAAGCCTGGCACACAACGTGCTCTCTGGGGGTACAGCTAAAGGGCAGGCAGCACCACCTACACATCTGCGAGGGCCCCAGCACAGATACTGAAGTTCTTCAAAACCTGGTATGTGTCTTTGAAGCTGTGCTTGTGGAAGGCTGAAAGCTGCACAAGTGTGAACAGTGGAGAACCTGAATACTCGGAGATGATTCCTGGGTGCAAGACATTTCAGAAAGGCTTGACATGCGGCTTACTGATGACCGCAAAGAGAGAAAAAGAGAGGCACGTATACAGAGAACTGCCTCCAGCCTGAAACCCAGATCATCAGTTACAGCAGCGGTCTGAGGAGACACCACACAGTCCTCTATAATAGCACAGGATTTTTGCTCAGCAATAGCAAAGTCCCACAGCAAGCCTCGGTGAAATCGGGGCATGGCAAATGAAGGGATCCCAAAAGATCCACCAGGTAGGAAGGAAGAGCAACCCAGAAAGTTAAGAAAAACTAGGAGTATGAACTGAAGGCATAAAAACAGAGCATTTCAACACTTTTATGAACACTCAGATACACAGTAGCGTGAATTACATTACAATGAAGGCTTTAATCAGACTAACAGCTATTTTGGGTGTTTTCAGTTATCAAATTGAAATCACTAGTTCCCTGAGTGCAGACAAATCCTCTGATTGCTTTTAAGGCATTTTCTTACCTTATATATTTAGTTGAGGTTTTCCTCAATCACTTTTATACTGAATATGGGAATATTGCAGTCTGCACTGTTTGCTGGCTGTACTTTAAGAGGATGGTGGATCTGGGGGGGAGGGGAGGGAAGGAGAACAAGAGAATTTTATGCTCTCAGCTGCTCTGCAATTGCATAAACTTTGCCAGCGTGAACCTCCTGGGAGAGCTGTACTATAGGCATTATGACTCAGCCCTGCTCTGGATGAAGTCACTGTCAAGTGGAAGCAAACTATTTGTTTCTAACAACATATATGGTGAAGTCCAAATGCAAGTTCAAGACAAAGCTGTCGTTATTTCTCCCACCCACTTTGCTATTGTTTTGTTCAGTTCAGATCGCAAAGGAGCTCACAATTTAAGTGAGCGCCAGAAGGAGAGCAAACCAGCTGACATCACCATGTGAGCAAAAGAAGTTCCCTGCTCTCATGGACCAGAACCCAAAGATTTTTTTTTCCCCTGACTCACTGTTACTGAGATTTGTAACTATCACACAGCTACTGCTTCCAGGGCTGGAGGATTACAATATGCTATATAATGACCTCTTCTCTCTTTATTAATCCATTTTTAAATAATGGATTTAAAAATAGACACCCCTTTAACTATGTAGTAATGTGACAACTGAGACCTTTGCATCTCTTATTGAGGCTGCATTTTGCTTAAAGGAAGCAGTGCTGCTCCTTGCCTGTTAGCAAGCACCTTGTCTGGCACATCCGCAGCCACCCCACGTAATCACAGAAGCAGAGTCCACACTGTCAACACCAGAGACGAGGCACAAAGACTATCAAAGCACTCTTTTTTTAAACAAAGAGTTAACCTTGAAGACAATCTTGACATAGATCCTTTAAAGCACATGTGCCATCTTTGAAACTGCATCTAAATTAGGACTGGCAATTCATGTAATGTTTTCAAATGCTACAAATTTGTCTTGGATAACAGAGTGGGAAAGAGGACGAGCAGAGAGCTGCCGGTGCCCCGCAGAGTGCAATTTAGAGGGGCTTTAAGTAGCCTCTGTGAGTCAGGGACTTGGTGACGTTCTAGCACAGCAGTAATAGGCTGCTCCTATCAAGGAGATTTATGAAAGCATTTTCATTTATAATCACCACTGAAACATCCTAGCAAGACTGAATCATATACCAAAATATAGACCTGCTCTTGCTTGGAGATAGGCTTAAGCACATGATTCAATCCATCCTTAATCACAATGCTGGAATTGCCAGTCCCAACTGGAGGCTGGCAGAAACAATGTCAGTTAATCCCCGCCTCAGAAAACCTGTCATCGCTCACTTATCTTGTTCCGTTGGGGTGGCTGGAATAAGAGGCCTGCTAGAAATGCCTGACTATTCTCTAAGGAACTCATGCCTCTTTTGGAGAGAGCAAAATTATAAAAGCAAAATGAAAAATGAGAAGTAGAAAATTGAAAAGTTCTCATTTAAAAACTGCTGTTTGTCAAGCAACCAGTTTCCAGTAAAGTAACCTTTACAAATTTAGCACTTTTTCTTTTTAAACACTCTTGTCTTAGCAAAAAGAAAAAATTCCAGGAGGAAGAATCCCCCTCCCAAAGTACAGATTATAATCTTCTTCACCACCAGGAACAAATTTTCTCACTTTATGCTTTATTTTTAATGCAATGCTAATGGTAACAATTTCTCGCTTGGGCTATTACACACCAGCTGGCAGAAGCACAGCACGATGCACCCACTGGCTAAAGAAAATCTTCACTTTCGCATGTTAAACCTGAAGTCACATGGTCTTATAATAATCCACTGAGCAAGCATGAGACATTCATCCTCAAAATCCCACAGAAACCCTACAGTGATTCGCTCATCTTACACTTTAATCTATTATAGAAATTCATCTCTACACTTTCAGTATTTGTATTCAAAGGGCACTGAACACCAGCAATTAACCAAGGGGTTATGGCACAGACCAAAACACTCCCAGTGCTAAAGGCAACAAGGAGCTGAAATTGGATTTCCACAGATGAATGATCAAACACTTTTTGAACCAGGTTTCTACCCCAACACCCACAGTTTTCTCCATATAATCTGCCCCAATTTAGATAAAAGCAGACTGTTAGTTTATGTATGTTACTGGAGGCATCATTACCTGGCAGTAACTTTGTTTTGTGAACGTGCACGTGACAGGCAAAGGCCTGGCCACTGGAGTTGCAGCCGAACTTATGAAATAGACTAAAAGCACAGTTGGTTTATTTTGTCCTATTTCTCCCCTTCCCTTTCTGTGCTGAGAAAATATACATCACTGAATCAGTTCTCACAAAGGACTGAAAACTGTACAGTAGCTCCAGGCTGGGTGTAAGCCCTTAGCCGAGTTTCTCTTTGGGACTGTCACACGCACAGCTTGGTAGAGAGTTCTGGAACTGAACTTTCGCTTCATAAACTTATGTTCAAAAACTGGCATCTCAGAAGGCAAAAATTGTCCTGTTTTCACTCCTTCCCATCATCCAGAACCACTGTTTTCTTGTGATACCCTGCCCAGCACTACAATACAGGCAGGGAGGGCGACTTGCCCCATGCCCCTCTCCTGTTCCCAGCCCCACAGCTCGGGGCAGTAGGGATGGAGCTCCACCACTGCCAGCCTCAGCCTCTCAGCAGTCCCGTTCCCAAGGGTTTGAGGAAGAAACAAGTGCCAGACAGCAGCATGAGGAGCCAGCCCCATCCTGCCACACCTCTCAGCACAATGCAGGACCAAACAGGCCCTGCATGGACCTCCCTTCGACTCCATGAATATCAACAGAGATGCAAAGGTCTGTGCAAGCAGCTCCCAGCACAAGACAAAAATTATAACTTAAAACCACAAAAATTATAGCATAAATGACAGTTGTCCAGGTCAGGCCACAGACATGACCCCATAAGACTTCCCTGAGTACCAATGTCTGAAAAACACAACTTGAGTTCTGAATACAGCAGCAAGCCATGGAACTTCTGAGCTGACCAGAAACATTTACTGTAGTTTTCATCACCAACTCCAGCTGAAACCAAAAGTCACACCAGGCTCAGGCAGCCCACAACTGGAAATAGAAAGCAGTCACATTTCTTGTAACGTACGGCTCGCTCAGGGTGAGTGTGTGAGGGCACTGGGCTGAGCAGGCCCGAGCTACCCCACAGCATCAGGATCACACAGCCCCGACAGCAGCTCCTCTGCAGCCTCCCGGGCCTACCCCAAGAGGTCCCGCGCTGTCACAGTGCCACGTGCACAGGGGGTTGGCACTATTTCCTCACGACCTGCAGCTGCACCTCTTCACCCAGGGCCACAGCTGGCTGCCAGCAACAGCAGCACAAGGGAGCGGTGTACCAGGACATCGCAACTATGCTCCTGCCTCCATTTGCTGGCATGAACAGGGTATAACAGAGGGCAGACAATAGCCCTACTGCAAATACTAAGATTTCATAATGACTCGTATGATAGAAACGTTACTCAAGTCCAGTTTTGGTTACCTTATTTCATACATAAAATTAAAAACATATAGAGACACACACAACATTTCTCCCCACAGCACCTTGGCTCTTTTCCAAGAGCATTTTAAACAACCTGCAAATACTAATAAAAAGTAACTAAAAGTAAGTGTCAAGAAAGATACTTTTTCTTTTATGTATTACCTTCCTTGCATTTAGTTTTGTTATTCATTCTGAACCATTTGCTTTTCATGTTCATTTGCCACTCTGCTCCAATCAAGAAATTATTTTGCTTATAATATGACAAAACTGCAACTTCCCTTCAATTCTCCTTTTCTCAGAATGCTGAGAGTGAAGTACTTCCACCTGATATTTAAGTGCTTAACCTCCTTTTACTTCTGTTCATACAAATACTCCAGGAGGAGGGCTCAAACACATCTAGGTTTCAATGACAAACAAATTAACTGTCTGGAAGGAAGTAAATGGAAAGTCCTTATGTATTGCCGAGGTTTCCATTAGGAGATGCAGAACAACTCCAGGGTAATTCATTGGCAACAAAGCTGGGAGGCTGCCAGGAATCCAGGACATAAACCTTTAGTCCAGTTGTATTTGCTTGCATCAAAACAGTCTGGCTGTATTTCTGTTATTTTATATGGATTCTCAGCAAGGAAGGTACTGCGAGGGGCTAGGAATAGGTTGGAAGTTTTCTGACTTCGAAAGGAAACCTGTGAAAAACTGCAAGGGAATAAAGCTATCTTTTGAAACTTCACTAGCCAACAGTCACAGATGAGGGTCCTGTATTACTCAATGCCAGAAAGTGGGGGGCACCCCTTAAACCTTGAAAAAGATTGGAACAGTTCCTTTGCCAGCCTTCAGTCACTGCATGAAAAATTCAACTGCAATTAGCATTTAGTACAAAGCACTTTCTGTAGGCTGACAATAGACAGTCAGACCAGAAAGTGTACATAACAAGAACAGAATCCTGTTTTAAATTGCATGGTTTTTGTTAACAATGAAATGATCTCCACTTTTCCCCAGAAAATTCAAATACACATAAGTCCCATTGGTTGCTAGCGTAAATTAAGAGCAAGAAAACAGAAGTTTGGATTAAAAAGCATTAGGGTAAGTTCAGGGACATGTTAAATGGAATTGCTTATTTTGCTGTTCCATTAAATAGGCAAGCTCAATGCATCTGACACCCTGTCCTATTCTTTATGATCACTATTCACCATCAATCATTTAAGCCGTATGTCAGACCTGCCTAAGTGAAGTGCCCACTGCTCTGAATGACTGCGATGCACGCTGTGCGCCACGAGGGAAACCAAAGATAAACTATTATACTACTAAATACCTCCGTGAAAAAAAAAATAAAATAAATTATCTATGCATTACATAAATTTCCATGACATTTCAATTAATCTCTTAGTACTATTTACAGTCTGTAAACTACACAGCACAGGCGTCTGTGCCTAAGGATAAAATACCAGAGAATAAAGTATTAATTGAGTCTTAGCTGGGATGATTTGACTTAAAGCAAACGTTAAAACCAAACAGCATCACCACCTTTCACATCTGCACGCAGAGACAAAAGTGGCTGATAATTGATGCAATAAAAAAGCAGCTTTACAATCTTTGTCACAAGTTCTCATTAATTCTCTACCACTCCCTTTTCCCGTGCATATTTGCCTTTCAGTAGAGTAGAACAGCAAGTAAAAGCACTGGTGGCATCATGTGCAGCCACCCAGTTCCGAAAAGAATTTCAGAGTTAATGTTCTCTTACCTTTTATAGAAACCATGAAGAGGCTGGAGACACAAAAACTGCCAGTAATCCAAGCAGAAGGCCTTTAGCTTCAGCATTTTCATATACTTGTACTGCAGCAACTGTAGTCTGCAGCTAGATTTTAACAACACAAGACTTCTTTTTGTTATGATTTGAATGACTCAAATCCAATCCAACACTCCTCTCCTTATTGCTGCAGCATAAGTGTTCCTAATTGCTACCAATGCATGCAGCTAGTCGTGCACATGGCACGGCACCTGCACAGTTGCAGTATCCTACTTTAATACAAAGAGGCAGTCGCACAAAGGCTACAAATTCACACAGGCTTTTGATCCTGATGGCAGTTTGTCTTTCCCAAAGTCTCCAATGCTACTGGGATAGCTGTTATTACACAGAAATCCCACTTCTCCTTTTGGCTATTTTAGGCCATTCTAATAGCCCTCTGGGCAAACAACGTGTGTATATTCCAGTTAAGGTTTCTGAAGGACCTTTGGAAAGCATCCTGAGAGCTTGCAGAACTTGGGAAAACACAAGCAATTATCTCAATCAGATCTAGCAACAACTGCCTATAACCCCAGCAGTGCTATGATCCCATCACACAGGAACGGCAGTCCTTCCCCGCACCCCCCTCCTCCTTTTTTTTTTTTTTTTTTTTTTTTTTTGTTGTTGTTAAATAAAGCAGCACACAACTCTGTTAATCAGCTCCTCCCGTGCAAATCACACCAGCTCCATTGTCTGCCAGCACCTATGGAAACCGTGGGCTCCTTATGACAGGGGAAAAAAAAAAAAAAAAAAAAAAAGAAGAGAAATCCCAACCACCCAACCGCCGGAGCAGCAGCAGCGCAGACCCTCCCCGCTCGCCAACCAAATTACGCTCATCTCATCTCATCTCATCTCATTTCATCTCATCTCCTTCCCGACACGCTCCGCCAGCGGGGGCCGGGCGCCGCCAGCTCTGCGCGGGGGGGCGGCGGGGCCGTGGGTGCAGGGGGTGCCCACAGCCCGTGGGGCCCTGGCACCCCGCAGCGATGCAGAAGGGCAGCTTGGGGGGCCCGGCTGCAGGGCGAGCCCAAAGCCCCCTGCACCCCGCCAGGAACCCCGAGCCCTCAGCGGCTCCGAGGGACGCGGCAAGATGAGCAGCATCTTCTGGGGGAAGCCTGGGCTCGGCATGCGGAAAGCAGGCCACCTTTACTCAGGAAAATCAGGGGTCTAAATTTAGTTTCTATCTTTCATAAAAGACAGTGATCCAACTCACCCACTTTTTTTTTTTTTTTTTTTTTTTTTTCCCTTCTTTCTCCTCTTACACCGAAGCGCAATTTACTTTTCAGGAGTTCCCCCGGTCTCCCAGGATACTCGAAGCAAGAGTTAACCCGAGGTGGTGCTGCAGAACTGCCCTTTAGCAGGAAACGTTACTGGCACTGGAGAAAACATTTTGGTTGTTTTTAAAAACAAAACAAACCACAAGTGCCCTACTGGAGACTGGCTGGTTCTTACGTCCACTTTGCTGACCAATTTACTTTTCCAGAAATTACAGTTTGGGTATTTCTCATTCTGGTGAGTTTTTGAAAATCACCAATAGGAAATATTCAGGATATAGCTTGCAAAAGTACCAGAAGAATACAGGAGATTAAGAAATCCACAGAAATAACAAAAGCAAGGGCAGAATCCAAAGACATATTTAAAAGCAAAGATTCTAGCATTCGAACCAGTTTCTTGTTTTAACATTTTAACACTGCTTAAAAATACAAAGCAAGCCAAACTCCTAGTCCTTAACTTGAGACCGTGCTCAGCATAGGCATATCTAACTCCCCAAGTGCCTGGATAATAAGCTATATTTAGGGATCCTTTAAGGTTTCTGGTTTTACTCATTGTCACTATTCAGTTACAGAAATGCCTCGCAGCATTTTAGAAAACAGATTTGAGCAAGTTTACTTTAAATGAAGTTATGAATATATTCAAGTAAGAATTGGCAGTTTCTTTAGAGGAGTCAAGCAATAGGTGTATTATGGCTGGACAACAACATTCAAAAATGTTCACGTTGCACTGCCTAGCATTTCCCTCAGAACATATTGTACAGTACAGGATGGGAGGTGGAAAGGAACAGATCATGAACAAAACAGTTTGTATGAAAAAGCAAAAACATGATGTGCAGTTGATTTGGGCCTTTTTTAAGAAAGAAAAAATCTTTTAAAGATTCCGTTCAAAATAATCAATCGCCTCTGCCTGGTGCCTGCAATTACTCCTTGGGACTTCTTTCAGACCAGTAACAGCACCAGTACTCATGAAGCGATTCCCAAGAAAACACAGTTGCTTACTTTTCAGAGGTAACAATATGAGACAGTATGAAATTTCAAGTCTATTTTTCTTCCTGATCTCACACTCTCTGGGGCTTCATCAACTTGGCAGTTCTCCGGGAAGTGATAACCATTATGTCAAATGTTACATTTTCCTATCAAAATCTTCCGTCCCTGCTTTTGATCCCTAATAACTATCCCTCTAAAACAGGGGCTGATTTTATCTACAGAGGAACTGAATGAAGCCCTTTGGGATTCAGTGCCTGTTGCTGAGTCTCAGCCTCCCCTACGTCTCCCTGGTGCTGTCCCCTGACTTTGGTGAGATGGCAATGCACTGTATGCACCCTTTGGAGCAGACCAAGAGGATAACAGGAAAACCTTTTTCCCTTTATTTCCAAGAATAAAGGGATGGCCAGAGAAGTTTACCCTTGAGTTTTCCTTACTGGAGCATTCTTCTGCCTGAATTTCTTGGAATTCCTTCAAAACAAAAACAAAACAAGAAAGCCAGCCAAAAGCATCAAGGAGGGACTTGCTCTGTAACCAAGAACAGCTATTCTCAGGATCAAGAAAGAAGAGGAAAACCATACAGAGACAATTAAGCTCCTGAGACACCATCCAAAGATTTGGCCCTAAAATGAGACTTTTCTGACAACTTACACTTTGACTATTCACATTGCAAAGCAATTTCTTTCCATCATACTCTTTGTAGAAAAAAAATTGCTGTTTGTCACCTTAATTGCTTGCTTCTACCTACTGGACTAGTGAGTAAAAGCTATACACTCATGAATTTTCTGACAGCAACCAGTGCTGATTATACTGCACCGCATGCAGGCAAAATGCTAATTAGGACTTTTGCAAATGAAAAGCACCATGTTTTCAACATGTTCTTCATTTTTACTTGTCTTCCATAGGAAAACAACAAAGAAAATTAAGCTTCATCTCACGCTCACACTGGTATAAAACTAGCTCTTTCAGAAAGGCATTTACTGCTACCCTTGAGTTTGAATTCCCAGGCCTAATAGGGCAGTGATTTCTGGACGTGCTGCAGCTTCAGCACTGGTACCAGAAGCGAGTGGCTCACTGAAAACATCATCATTTGGAGTTTTGCTAAGGAGAGGCAGCTCTGGCATCAACTTTCCAAAGGCTCTGACAACTCTTTCAAAACCAGACATTAAAAAAACAAACAAACAGAGGCAAGATGAAAAAATACAGGTGCAACTCCCCTTTGTAGGGATGGCTGCCACGACAAGCCACAAGGCTGAAATAAAGCTTTGTCACTTGTGACAAAGAGTATTACATAAAATAAACTTAGCATAAAGTCAGTGCCTGCTACAGTTACTTGTATACGAATTACATCTCTCAGAAAAACAAACACAAACAAACAGGAAAATGAACTTGTCTAGCTATATAACCTTTAACTCTTCATTAAATTCATAAATTCAGCTGCTCCGAGTCTTTGCTTAATTACATACACCCTTTACCGTGACATGACAAGAAAATTCCGAGAATATTTAACTTGCTCAGAAGAATATTGTTTGTCTGCTTACACAAAGCACAGAACTGCAGTAAGAGGACTGCTTTCCATGAGCCCTTCATGAAGTCAGGCTGAAGTACTTCGGTGGCCATGCACAAGAACTTCCCGCTAATGATTCATAAGTTGCAGAGCTCGAGTGTGTCACGAGATGATGATCCTGGAGCTCCCCTACCAATTCCATGATGCGCACCGTGCACACCCCACTGAAAAATGAGACTTGTACTATGTACGCAAACCACAAGAATCTGTGCAACTGAACAGGTCCTAAATAGCTCCTGATATGCTTAAAGGCCTTACAGCTCACCGTATAGCTCCTGTACGCTACGTCCCCGTTTTGACACTGGAAATGCAAAAGCTTCCACGTGCAACTTTGTTGGGAAACTTCCTAGGTTGCTACAACAAAAATATGGAAGGTTTTAATGTTAAAGGCTTTGGCAAACCAGATCTCTCTTTCCGGCCCTTTTATGCGTTTCTGGGTACCGCATCAGCAAGCATCCCTTCCTGACTGGGGAAAACAGAAGGTGGAACATGAATAGAGCTCTTGGGCTCTGCTGCACCACTGAGACACCTAGACATGATGGTGAAGTGCTTTGTAGAGGTGTGGAGAGAATCAGGGAAATTAACTCCCCTGCCTTTTACTCAGAAAGAGACTCCTCTGCCTGGAGATGCTCTGATATAGTTACTTTGCTTTGAACAGCTCTCAGGTTTATTCAACTACCCCACTTGATATTATCCTTCATTCTTTGTTATTAAGCCTTAAGGAATTGCCAAAATTTCATGAAATTGGGTAATAAGTTATTTGCTGTTCTCTTAAGACTGAATATCTATTTCTGAATGTCTGTTCTGTAAACAGATCACCCACTAGCTGATGAATTTGTTACAAATGACATATAGGGCACAAATATCTGAGAAGCTTAAATATTTAAATGCCTGGAACATCTGAAGCAGGTCTGGTAATACAGCTTTCCAGGAGACTCGCACTGATTCAGAAAACAAAATCTTCTCAGCTACCAGGTGAAAACTGATAGAGGCCAACACAAAATATCCACAAAAAAATACCATTCACAGTATGAAAAGGGACCGTGCAAAGCATAACATACGTACACATATATATAGCATGTCAGCTTGTACAGATTTTTCTCTTCCTAACAGACATAAGCACATTTTTCACATTAGCCTTTATTCTTTATGGCACTGACTCCTAATCTCACAACTGCGTAACTTTCAAATTGACCTACAGAATGCAAGTACAATCTAAACAAATCCAGGGGAAACAAATGATCTGTCTGGTGGGGAATCTGTGCACAACTGAAATTTAACAAAATGAGAGGTCTGGATTACAATGCTCCAGAGAAGCTGAGAACTAGAAGAGTGGTTATTATAGGGTAAACTTAACTGACTGATGGGGACAGGAAGTTGGTGAGCACAACGCAAGAAAAGCAGCCTGCCTAGAAAACACTAACTGCTTGATAGGACACTGGATGGATGCATGTTAATCATTTCCATTTTATGGGTCACTCAAATCTGTTCAACAGTGTTATGAGAAGACATTCAATGACAAGAAGTCTTCTGTCTTTCATTTTGCTAAAAAATAATAGCCCTGAACATTGCCTGATTACAGGTCCAAAACAGGCTCATTTGACCTACCGAATTCAATTAGATTTGACATGCTGTTTCTTCAACAAATATTTAACCCTAGGAAAAGTCACCGTTTCACCTAATATCATCTGGAAGATTTTCTAATGTCTCCTCTGTGATTGCTCTTTATGATGCTTAAAAACTCTCAAATAATTGTTTCATTCATAGTTACAGAGCTGCATTTCTACCCCCTCATTTGGTAACTCCAAAATATTATTTCTTCCCAGATCTCTAAATTTAAAAGGACCCTTTACATTTACATGCACATACGTTTACTGCCAAATAAGTTTTTACAAAGACAGTTCTGTAAAAAAACCCAAACATTTTGAAGATCATGTTTGCAGTAGCATAAGAAATATGTGAACACAGAAGTTTCATAAAAGTGCATGGGATAAAGAGCAAAGTTGCAACATCTCTAAATTGCAGCTTTATTATTATTTTTGTAGTGCGTGTAAAAGAAGCCTAGAATATAACTAGCATAGAACTATTGTTTGAAATATAAAGAAGTGCAATCAGGGATTCCATACCAGGCTGCACCTCTCTGCTGCAGGCTTCAGAAAAGAGCACTGCTCACCAAATGCATACTAATGAGAGCCCATGCCACAGAAACTAACACACATGCTGTGTGTTTGAAAGTTTATGGTTCATGAGGCCATGGGACAACAGCAGGGGCCATATTGGTGGATATTAAATATCATAGTCTCATTTTATGGAAAATAACTAAACCCAAGAAAATATTCGTGTTTTTATAGCACATAACAACTTAAAATGATTCAACTGCTACATTTTCCAGTAAATGCCTGTTCAGTCAAGCTAAAGCTGTTCCTTTTCCCACCAAATGTGAAAATTCAACCACTTCTTACATCTATCCATTCCTTCCTCATCTTTCTCACCGACATCCTCCCACGGAAAAATAAAATAAATCACTAGAAGGAAAAGCATTGTAATAAAATCATCTGTTCTCACAAAGGTTTGTCTAGCCTGGAATCAAGACGGCAGCAATACCTGGTTCTGGGAATCTTAGCCCATAGAACAGTAAATCACAAATCAGCTACACAATGTTCTTAGTACAAGAAGATTTCAGAAGAGCAGAGGGAAGGGGGAAGCTGACATTGTTTCCTCTATTGTCCTACCACACAAAGAAACAGCACCAGTCAAACCGGGAGATAGAACAAAACCTCAGTCATGCTGAATGCTGTCCAGTGGAACTATGTTGAGCTGAAAACAAAGATGATATTATTCCATAGTGTTGGGATGTGTGTGTGTTTTAGGAAATGATAGTAATACACTTTCAGAAGATCATACACTGGAAAATAATGGAAAATTAACAACAGACAGAAAGCCTGTACTTTAAATAAGGGTAAACAAAGCAGTTCCCACTAATGTTTTGTCCACGCAAAGTAAAACTATGCAGTATGGAAAGATTCACATCCTCAATACCAAACACCTCAGAAAGGAGGACTTTCACCAAACTGCCAGTTTGAGAGAAAAGGATTTTGCCCCAACTTAATCAAAGGAAGTGTGTGACTTTGATGCACTCTTTAATGTGCAGCTATGACAATAAAACAAACAAGGTCCCCACTTGATGTGCAATGTTAACAGTACTAAGTACTTCTTCTAAACTGTGTGATCAAAGTAAAATCTCAGTCACTGCGATGACTCGTGTGATAGCAGTCTCTGAAGTCTGTACATGTGATTTTATGATAATGCTGAGCAATGAAAAAAGAGTAATATTTAGACACAATCAGTACTGCTCACTCAAAGCAGCATAAAACTACCAGGGAAGGTCAACTCTTTTCAGCACAAGGTTACAGAAATCTGAGAGAGATGGCTTGCCCAAGTGCATGCACAAACCCTCCATCTCCTCATGCTCTTCTGAGAAGAAATACTGTGTTTAAAGCTAGAACTGAATTTCAAGTTGGAAATCCTGGAAGAAAGAGAGCTATCCCCTCTTACAAACAGAAAAACAAACAACAAAAAACCACAAACACTTACTCAATGCCTTTACTAGCTATACATCATAAAATAAAATTATGTGATGTATAGTTGATGCAGACTGGAGGCTGTTTTTATTATTTCAAACCTAAAATTAACATCTATATTACTACAGTACCTGAGCGGATCAGTAGAGATGCTGCTTCCTGTTTCCAATGAGTTCCTGATAACAGTAAAAGAATAAAATTACAAGGTATTAAAACTAATAAAAACACTATGTCCATAAATGTCAAATTCTTAACAGCTTTACATTGGCTTCCTTTTTATTGATGTTTTAAAGTACATAGCATGACATTAAATATGGATGTAAAAAACCCAACCACATACAAAAAAATAAGAGCAGCTATTTCCTATATGTTATGAAAAGGGAATTACAGAAACATCTTTGCTCAACTAACCAAAATGTGATCAAATGTGAATGACAATACTTTGGCATATGAATGACTTACCAAGTTCTACTGTGTGCACCATAATATTAAATATTTCCAGAACCCGTCTTCTATTTTCGGTCCTGCACTGTGGGCACTAGCAATAAAATCTCAGCTCAATCCACCTATACCAGTGCAGAACCTTGGAATATACCAACAAAATATACAAGTACCTTCCTCAGGAAGGTCAGAAAACTGTGAAGACCACAGGCATTGCAAACATCCTTGGAGCTGTGAACTCGTTCCCCAGCAGGCACACCTGCATTACATTTGCTGGGATTTGTCCCTGAGCATACGCCTCCCTTCAGCAAACCATGAAGCTGATCCTTAATTCAGGTGTGTATGAAATTTCAAGATCCAAAAAGCACCCTCAGCAGAAGGCCTTCTAGCAAAGAGTAGCCACCGTACATAACCACATCATGATCACAGAGGACCAGCACAGTGCAGACTGCAGGGGCATGCTCGTGGCCACCTTGATTTCCTCCTCGGTACAGCTGCTAAGCAAAAACAACACAGCTGCATACAGCAGGAGGAGGAGGGCAAAACCCTCCTGTGAGAGCCATGTTAAGTTCTGTTCTTGCAGTTTGCCTTCTTGGTGGCTTTTCTCACACTGGGCATCAGATTTCCTACGTGTATTTACTAGCAGAACAGCCATCCTTTGAATTCTTTGGCTTCTCGTTCTCTACCCAAAAAGGCAACTCCAGAGTCTTCCAGAGGAATTATTGCAGCAGTTTAGTTAAGACACTGGGAGTACAGAGGTGACTACAACTACACTACTGTCTAAATAGCACAATTTAACATGAAGTGTGGTATTACTAATGAAAATTGCTCTCATTGTGCATGACTACAGCTTTATTATAAACACATATATGATGGAGTTACATTTTCAGGGTGAAATGAAAACTGTTTTTCCACAGGCTGTAATAAAATATTAGCCAAAGCCGCATAATGAATACAACATCGTCATGTTAGGAATAAATTTAAAAGGTTGTTTGTACTTACCCATTTATATCTCTTACACAAACTGCCATAAATTAACTTCTACTCATATAGTCATCAATGTGCGTGGTTATGGACACTCATAAAATTAGCATTAGAATCGCACAAAGTATACTTGCAGGGAGTATTTGTAAATCAATTGCAAACCCTTTATTTTAATGCCAAGATTACTGGTATGACTGCAAAAATAGGGAGGGCTGTGTGAGGGGAGGAGGCCACAAGCACAGCATCTGCAAGAATTAGCTGTCCGAGGATTGAAACAAACCATATTGTCCTAACAACCCCTAACTAAAGCACACGCGTAGCTTTCAAATACATTTTGAGGAACTTTTTCCACCCTGTAATTTGTTTGCTCTAGGTTCAAGATTTGTGAATAGTGATGAATTTTGAGGGGGTGGTTTACATATGTTGGCTTTGTGTCTCATTGTTAGCTTAACAATTGAAAAGGGTGAACTTAATTTACTTATAATTAAGTTTATTGCTTAATGCAGTCTTCTGTGGAAGTGCCAACCTGCTCACCAAGCCTGACATTTTTTCCTTGCCTTTAACACATTTAAAAATCTTCTCTTATCAGTTTTGGCCCTTGCCACTATAAAAAAAAATATCTGAGGGAGACTGTCTGGGTGCAGACAATACCCTGTGCATAACGAGGAGATGGTAATGAGACGCAAGGCACCGCTGATTAGCCTCTGCCCCAGCACAGCCTTGATTGTGCCTGGTGACATTGAGCACGCTGTGACCTCGGGGACTCCTTACACAATCGCAAGCAGCAGGATTACAGCTTCATTAAGGACACCTTGTTTTCTTTCCAAAGAAAGACCCCTAAGGTAGGGATCCCCAGTGACTGAAAGCTTGGAGATGCAGATGTTTCTAAACACACAAGAAGAAAGCACAGTTTCCACAGCAACAATACCCATCTTGGGGCTGCCCTGAAACAGGACTAAAAGGTCCCGCTCTTACCAAGACAATTTTTCAGAGCTTTCCCTGCCACTGCTCACAGCGGTTCGCTGTGCTGTTAGTAACAGTGTTTATACACTTGGTAACTGCAGTTAAAAAGCCCCGGCCACAAGAAGCCACAGATTTAATCAGTTTGGCAGCTGGCAACACGGAGCCACAGCAGCTGCCAATAAGCCCAGTGCCCAGAGAGCCCCACGGTGGTGGAAGGGCTGCAAAAGCTCCTGTGTAGGCGGTGGGCGGCCTGCGGGCACGTGGAGCCTCTGAGTCACTACGCTGCCACCGGGGAGCTAGGGAGGCTCCTGCAGGGGCACGGAGGCAGAAGACAGCCTGTGATGGTCACGTCCCCATGTTTGGGAATTCGCATCCTCATGCAACCCATTTCTTCAGTCAAATACAGACTGAAAGCAGCCCTCTGCAGGAAGGCTTATTGCTGGTCATCGCATGTGCAGATGAGATCTGCGAACAGCACCAAGCATGGGGCTACACAAGCTGGAGAGAAGCACAAAGAAGTCCCTACTGCAGAGCACGAAGGAGACCAAGGACCATGCCAAGGCTGGTTGGGTGCCCTGAAGCAGCTGTAGCCAAACTTTTTAACCTGGTCACCCACACCAACACACTCAACTTGCCTTGGTGGGAAGTCCCAGGAGCAGACTGGCAAAGGCTGAAGCAAAGTTTAATGACCAAGAAAACAGCCAGAAGAGGCAGGAGAAATTAGGTTTAAAATCTATTAAGACCTCTGGATTTCGTGGTACAAAAAGTTAGTTAATTCTCATCAAGTTTATAGAATAATCTTAGTGTAGTTACGTAACCACTCCCCCTTCTTTCTTTTCTTCTAAAAAAAAAAACAACACTATTTAAGTCTTTTGTTTTCTTCCAAACATTGTGCCAAAACACAAAGTAAATTTAAAACAAAAATAACCCCAAACCTGAACATAGCAGCACTATGCTACAGCAAACAAACTAATATCTCATTCTACACAAAGCAATTTCAGGATTGCCTGCTTAAGGAAAGCCCATAAAAAAAGAAAAATCTATTTTAGATTAAAAAAAATCTATTTTTTAGAAAAAATCTATTTCCAAAACAAGGTGGGTTGTTTTTTGGTCTTTTTTTTTTTTTTCTTCTTCAAATTAACTGGATATGAACAAAACATTGCACAGCTGTAAAGAAAAATACAGGAAGGTCTAACAATTCTATTTGTTCATTCCATAATGGGGTTCATTATGAATGGAGTTCAAAATTCAGGACATTTGTACTTCAGAAAAAAAAAAACCACACACAACAAAAAGCAGATGCTAAAGATAAAGCTATTAAAACATACTAGACTTGACTATATACATATGCACAATTTCCGCATTGTTCATATGCAAGAAATGAAATAAAAATAACTACATGTAACTGTAAAACTATGCCCAAGGAACTGGCTGAAAATTGTGCTGAAAGATGGCCACCAAACAGAAGAGAACATGCTGCAGAACAGTCTGCATTAGCAGGGAAGTGCTCCAAGCAGCCCTGCAGGCTGCCCTGCATCTTCAGTTTGTTTCCACGGAGTTTTCAGGGACCTTCTAGGTAAGGAGCTGAGGAAATCTGCACCAATGTCACAGGTGAGTCGGCTGAATGACATCTCTTCTTCGTGCAAGTTCTTGACATTTTAGAGGAAAGGCAGAGGAATCCTTGCATGAACTGTAACTAAACCTAGCACAGAAGGCTGTAATTTGCCTGAATTATTTGGAGCTAACAGAGTCAGCATGAAATTTGAAGAATGGGTGTAATTCTTGGTAGTAACAGTGTCTTTAAAGGACAAAAGTTCCATGAAATACAGATATGTACAACTCTTCAATTATAACCTTGCTTACAGCTTGTATCTATTTCAGTCAGCTAGCAAATAAAATAAAATAAAATAAAATAAAATAAAATCACAAAATACCTCACTTCTGCAGAACATTATGCAGGACAAAAAATGTTCCCAAAGAATCATTGGTCTAAAATTTAGACAAGTGTTTCCTTATGCAGTAGGCTTTAAATTTCCAAAGAGAGAAAGATTAAATAAATTCTAGCTGTGAATTCTGCCCTGGAGCACCAAACCAGGCCGCAGGCTGCAACATCTGTTATGAGCACTGTATATACGAGTTGCTTATGAAAGTCATGCAGTGAGCAAACAATTCCTAGCAACTGGGTATTTAGATCATATTGCAAAATGTTTTAGCAGGTTTAAGTGAGGCACAAGAATAGTTTCTTGGTACCTTGAGCAGTAAGTTCTGTGTTTTGTTTTGTCTCATTGTCTTCTTTTAATGATAAAAAAAGACTTGATTTTTCATAGGTATGAAATGACTCTGAGTGAAGGCTACCTCTGAAACTGCATCAGATGGATTTCCTGATGCCATATGGACATAGAGAAGTTGGAAAATGAATGCCTTGAAGAATCAATAATCTAAAGCCTAGCTTTCTTCAGCTCTGATAATAAACAAGGAGTGCTATTGATTGGGGAGACAGCATTAGAAAGACAGGCCTTCATTTAAGCTATTCTGTGTCTCAGTGTGCAACAGTGACAATGGAAATCATTACAGTATTTCTAAGAAAGATGTCAATGTGCCTGCAGCAGGTGCCAATGTGACAGAAGCACTTAGTAAATGTGCTCTTGCTGAGACCGGCTAAGCAGAATATAATCACTGCAACAGTCCTGCCCTGTGTCTGTGCTACACGTCTTCTGCAGAGTATTTGTTACATGATCTTGACTGAGTGCAAAGTTATATGGGGGTTCTTACCACGCTGAGCAGATAATTTTGTGACAGTCCCCACGCTGTGGCAACTCGATATGGCTGCGTCCATTTCCTGGGGTTCTGCGGGCAGTTTCCAGCCCTACAGGCTCAATTCTGCTGAGTAACGCTGCGTTCAGGCAGGAGCAGTCCTTCTCCATCACTGCAGATGGTTGCAACTACTTCATTCTCAGTTAACCAGAGGATTAATGAGACCACAGTACCACCTATCTTAATACTGGCAGAGACCACAAATAACTACACATCTTGATCAGGCATTGTGCAAAAAGCCAGAAAATTTTCCAGTTTGAGAGAAGTCAAGATGTTCTGGCATGAAAACGCACAATGGTGACAGATTAAATAGTTGTAGTTGAAAAACCCACAGCTTGGTCCCAAATAAAGATTGCTTAAATATATCATCTTTTGGCTGAGGAGTGAAATTCATCTGGAGCATCCCAATACAAAGATATGCTGTCTGCAAATGTCAGCTCAGATGGTGTGTATGGGGGAAAAAGACAGTTCTGAGCTCTACCAAACCTTTGGTGCTAGAAGCAGCATGGTATTGCATCCTTCTGACACTGAGGAAAGGAACACAGAATAACATTAAACATTTAAGACACTGCTATATATTGCTCAGTGAGTAATTGCTGCTTGTCACAGTTTCTCTGTACAAACTGGCAGCCCGCAGCAGAAAGGGAAACCTGACTGCAGCCCGATGATGTGAGACCTCACATCCTGTTACAAAGGAGGACCAAATCATCTGTATTCCAAAACACAGCTTCATTAAATAGGGACAGCTACCCTGCTTGAGGGCAGTCCGAAACCTAGCACTGCTGAACGCTTGGTGTCCCAGTCTCACTGCTCCCTTTAGTAGGGGAGGCCAACGTGGCTGACTATAACAGGCAGAAGGAAGGCAGCAAAAGGAGCACGGCAAAAGGAATGCCCTCCTGCAGAAGCAAAACTGGAAACCACAGTCCAGCCACTGCGTTAGTCACCAACCAAGCTACTGACAAAATCATCCCTTCGTATCCTGGGTTTTTAATTTCTATCAGTTCAGTCTAGGTAATTTGTAATGTTTTCCACCTTAGCCCCACAGATCTGTAGGAACACGTGTAGCAGGGAGGGTAATACAAGGCACAGGGCTGGAGACTTTTGTATGGAAAATTACCATGAGATAATTAAGCACCACACACAGTAGCCGACTTGATAATTGTATGCCAGTTTCAATGTGATCACGTTGTGCTCACTTTTCCTCATTAAAACTGACGGCATCTCACAAACACTGTATAATAGTCACTCTGGTGAGCACTGACAGGACTCCCAGAAATCTAGCTTGCCACCAACATGCTTTAGCTGCACCGTGAGCCACAGTCACCTCATTGAACGTGTGAAGTACCACACACTGCACCATGTCATGCATCTCCCTGCAATGCTGCAGTTCAGTACCATACACTCAGCTCTTTCCCCTTCTGCCTGCTCCCCTGCGTAGCTCAGTGACCTACAACCCTGCAAAGTTACTTAACACAGAGCTTAACCAAAACCAGTAATGAAGTAACATTTGCAGTAGTTTTCCCTTCCCACCTCTAGCTTCTGCTCAGCACATCATCTCAGCTTCCCTTTCATTAGCAGAGCCTGCCTTTGCCCAGAGATCTGCCAAATCATCAGGGAGAAGGCATTCCCTCAAACGTGCCGTGAGCTGAAGGGAGCAGGGGCTTGCAGTCCAGCATTCGTTTTTGTTACGCAGCCAAACAACTGGCCCTGAAGGAGCAAGCTGCAGGAAGCTCTGCTTTGAATATCATGGATCAGAAACTAATGAGGATAGTAGTTTCCTCCCAGAAATCAGAAGGAATCTGGTGGATGTATAGCTCGAAACCCTGTCATAATGTCTTTTCGGGATGGTGCATCATTTATCAGACACACAGCTGTGTCCTGCATTAATTACTGCAACACACGGGACCGGAGCAGCCGCCAAGAACCGAAGGCGGGCTGCTCTGACTGAATGCCTGCCCTGACCCCACACCCGCTTCAGAGCACTGCCAGAGAGGGGCCCAGGCCTGGCTGCTCCAACCCACTGCCTCCTCCTGCTGCTCTGAGAGGGCGAGGGGGAACGGCTTTACACCAAGAGAGAGGAGATTGGGATCAGGCGGTAGGAAAAAATTCTTCACTCTGAGGGCAGCGAGGCCCTGTCGCAGGCTGCCCTGAGGAGCTGTGGGTGCCCCATCCCTGGCAGTGCCCAAGGCCAGGCTGGATGGGGCTGGGGGCAGCCTGGGCTGGTGGGAGGGGGCCCTGCCCATGGCAGGGGTTTGGGCTGGGTGGGCTTTGGGGTCCCTTCCAACCCAAACCACTCTGTGACTGCTGAATCGCTCAGTCCTGGGGCAGATTCTGCTGTCTGCAAATGGGAATGTACCAACAGCAGACGCCAGCAGGACACCTGCAGTGCTTCTGGTAACTACATTTCCATTTGGATTTCACTCAGAAACCTGTCTCATGGTAGCATGTCTGAACCATGGATCGAAAGTAGAACAACCCAACTCCAGAGGCTTTGGCATAATTGCCTGGTAAGTAGGACAGAGCTAACAGTCTCTCCACTGATATTAGTCACCGGAACAGAATCCTACAGAAGTAGAAAATATGGTTCCATTAAATCTTTCTTTTGTATATGCAATTTCATAGTTTTACCGTAACTGGTACCATTTACCTATGAAAACATAGTATTCAGAAGAAGGACTAAGAATATTAAATAAAACCATTGACATTCTCACATCTAATGTACTGTTCTCATACACTGAGCTTCGGATATTTTAATGAATCATTTAGAGAAGAAAGTACTTAAATACACGTTTAATGCTGCTCCTAGAAATAGAAAGCTTTCCTCACTTGGGGCTTGAATGGCATAGCACATTCCTGAGTGGAGCTCTGCTGGGTCCAGGGGTTTTGCACAGCTCCTGGCTGGGAAGCTCGCATTCCCTGTGCTCAGAGGGCTGCTCGCTTTCCCAGATCTCTGACAGTTAAGGCTGGATTACAAGTCTAAGCAGACAATGATTGTTTAGAAAACCAACTGACAGATACTTTTGTTGGATCACTTCCAGACAACGCATGGCTGAGACCAAAAGGTTTGCCCCAAAGAAAGAAATGAATCAGGAGAGGGGAAAAAAAATCTTTAGGAAAACTCTGAACAAGCTTTCCTACTTGACATACTAGAGACTTAACTGAATTTAAACTGGGCTGTGTGCAAGCTATACGTGTGCTTCCTTCCATTTTTCCTCCTTCAGGATGCACCCATTTGCATCATAGGTTTCTATCATAATTTAGAGAACCTTCAGCACAGAAGCATACCTAAACACTCATTATTATGATGTATTTTCCAAACCGAAATATAATCATGGTATTGCAAACAGATTTTAAATCTGTAAGAAAAGTAATATCTAGGAAAAGAAGCCTTCTCAATGTCAACATAAAAGCCATGAGGAAACAGATTAAGAAGCTCAGCTAACTCTATTAATTTGGGATGACCGTGAAAAGGCAAAAGTCAATTTCTATAGAGGCAAAAAAAAAAAAAAAAAAATAGAATAAACCAGTTCGTGCTTACAGACAAGACTGGGGCCTGGCAATCTGCAAGGCTAAGAATGGGGTGACTTGGGGAAGCTTCCTTTTCAAGAAAGGCTCTAACTGGAATTTTGTAGTAACACATTGCACAGCAAAAGATGCTATTTGAAGAAGTAATTTTGAAACACTCCCCCCAGCTAGATTTGCTCCTGCAATAATATCTGAAGGTTAATGGCCCTGCCAGTTAAGCCTCTTCACCCCTATGCCTTTTTGGGTTTGAGTTCACCAACTGCGTATGTCTGGGACTTGGGGACCCCACTTGGGATGACTGCAGGCAGGTTTTCCAAAGGAGCTGCAAGTCTCCTAGCCCTGTATTCTGAGAAAATAACAACAACAAAATCTTTATCATGGAGCCATCCTCTTGACAATAAATAGTTAAGAGCATATTATCCATTGGGCATCTAATCAGCCTTGTTATTCAAGATGATATCTTGCCAGAGGAATTGCTTTCATATTAACATATCACAATGATGTGGGTTTGGGTTTGTTAGAAACAAACTCATTTGAATCACACTTATTCCCAGAGTTGCATGAAGATCAGATGTTTATTAACAAGCTTCACTACTATTTGCAGCTTAAATTTAGAACCATAAAAACAAAACCAACTGATACATGCAACATGGGAATAGAGGTTTTCCAAAGAAGGAAGAGATAGTGCATTGCTGATAGCAGCAGCCAGTTGTGCATCGTTCAATCTGAAGACATTAAAATTTCCAGATCTATGTTTAATCCCCTGTGAGGCAAAGGTCCAGGATGCTAATGTAATCTGAGACTGAAATGTTTGAAAACATCTTGTTCAGCAATATGGTGGAACAAACTTATACGACATTAAAGGTTCTCATTTGTGTCTACTGCGGTCAGAAGCACCTAACTTTCCCCTTTTTTTTCTGTGTTATCTGCAAAGAAAGCAATGCTTATGAGCATCATAAAACTGAAAATGCTTTAGCATTATGTGCAGGGCTTCTTAATTACTGTTAATTATGTTCTTAAAGTAACCAAGTTAGGCTCACTGCTATTCATTCTGTATGACTGCTTACTCACAGCATAAATAAAATGTTATCACAGGAAGAAAACACAGAACCCTCAGATACTTTCTGGACATGTCCTCACACTGGTACACATGCAGGTACCACAAAGGTCTAAGTTCTACAAGTATCCCTGCAAGGCATTTGAGATTGCATGAGTGAAAATAGCAGGAAACAAAGGCTGTTGAGGAAATGTAAAATGGATGTGTAATTTTAAACAAGTATTTGATCATCACATTTCCTGTTGCAAGCTATAGTGTTACTACTGTCCTCCTAAACAGCTACTAACACCTCTGCACAAGTGACGCAGTGCAGTTAAAAAAAACTCAAATATGAAGATAAACACATCAAATTGGCCCCATTACATTATAATCTGAGAGCTGAGAGTTATGACTTCATCCTTTAAAATACAGAGACCACTTCCGTTGGGTTATATCTCCTTTACGTGTACTTAGGAACTTTATGAGTGCAGGCAGTTCAAAGCGTAAGATCTGTTGGCATGGAGCAGAACATTGCTACACCGCAGGAGTGGTTCGGTGACAGCCTTTACTCCCTCTTTCATATTGGTTCATAGAATAAGAATTTGTTTTTCAACCTCACATCAGCAGCTTTTAATTCCCTGGTTCCGAATGAGTGCTCTGAGAGAAGCTTGCAGCTTCAGTATTTCCTGCGCCCTGCCACGTGCTGCAGGCACCTCCCTGTAGCTCACACACTGCACCTGCACACAGGGGTGTAGGAAAACAAAAGGCTTGCAGGGGAGCCTCCTTCCCTTGCACAGACCTGCAGGCAGCATGAGCCACGGTCTGCACTGCCAGGAGCTAATTTATCGTGTGTCATGACAAAGCTATTTGTTCCTATAGCTGGCCACAAACATTGACATTACAGTTTAAGAATTCATACGACTTTCAACCTACTTCAATATACTGTCTTGCAATCAATGATCATTTTTCTGCATGTCAGTGATTTTTTTTCCCTTGATTACCTAAGCATCTGACAAGCAGCAGCAGATTACAAAAAGATGCTATGGATCAGTGTGCCTGACCCTTTTGTTTCCCAGGAAATGTAACAGAATCACACAAGCTGTTAAGTGGATTCAAGGACCTACAATCAATGTGCTGTTTCCTTACTACTCAGTAAAGCTGCATCTATTTTATCCCTTTTATAATTTCTGAAAAGGAAAATTGACAGAGAAATCCATATCGGCAGACTCAGTAATTTAAATTGCAGTGCACTACTTTATCCGTCTGTCAGAGGTTATAATGATTATTTTATATATGGAAAACAACCTTTTTATCATTGCAAATACACAGTAAACATTTTAGTAATTCTGCTGCTGACGGCTAGAAATCTACTGATTTGAAAAGGGAATTACGTATTTTTTTTTTAAAAAGGATCATTGTTTTCTGGAAGAAAAGGCTTACAAACGTAAGTGAAATAACATGCAACCAGCAGACTACTACACAACCTGAAAAGAAGTACAACTGAAGCTACGTCAGCATGTTGGTGGCAGAACAAAAAGAAGGGTTAGCAGTGTGGACGCCTAGCTTTAGGAAGTTACACAAGTGCCAGAGTGTAAAAGCACCAGATTCTATATATCATGTTATAAAACCTGGTAAATAAAATAAATTGAATTTATTGTAATAATAATTTTCACTACCCTGGCTTTTTCATAATAAAAGGAGCCAGATGAAACCACAGCACGATGACTACATGCTTTGCACAACTTCAGAGTTCAAAGGAGATTGCCATATTCAGCCCAAGTTCCACATGGTATTTACAGTGGATCTGCTCGGGGTGCCTTTGTACCACCCGTGGGAACTAGAACAGTTTCAATGTAAACCAAGAAATCAGACTGTGCAATGCCAGATGCATCTGAGCAGGCCAAAAATTCTGGCTGCCAACTGGATGCAGCTGTGCATATTTGGAGGACAATCATACTTGGGAAACTGCTACCTACATGCAGTTACAACTGCTGTATGGGTACAGACACACACAGCGCTCTGAAATTCCTTCAAAAAAGCTCTCAACACACAAAGAACATGGGGGAAAAATGGCATGGTACCCGAAAAGAGAAAGCTTTAAATGAATCTTCCCCATTCTTCATTTTCATATGTATTACTCAAAGACTATTACACCACTTGCCTTTTCAGCACTAGGGATCAGATGAAACAAATGACTGGTGGAAATGTGCATCTGGCGTTTACGCTTACATGCCTGGCTAGAGCGACCACCACTTCACTACCAGCCTCTGCAGCAAAATTGTAAGCAAAGGGGTGACAGAGGAGGCATGCTACACAGGGACTAGTGGAAATTACCTCCCAAGCTTTCCTGTTCACAGTTAAGCTGCCCATGGACATCCTGAAGATGAACTAAGTTTTGTGGCTGAGACAAGTGCCTAATGAAACATGAAAGCAAAGCTTAGGATTCACAAAGCCTCATCTGTAGTGAAGTGCCAGGCTTCCTGCTGCGCCGCTTACACACCTAAGCCTTTGCATCAATCAATAACTCTTTGATCATCCTCAAGTCTTTCATGAAGAACGTGAAATGAGTTGACAGTGTATAATACTCAATTATTTTCAGTTTTATTTCAAAAAGCAATGCCTATTTTCTTGCCTTGAAGCACTGAAGTAATCTAAGCAAGCGGGTTTGTGGAGAGAACTACTACTGCTCACATCTTACCTGGAACCCAGTACCTACTGGCAGCACCGAATTAAGTATATTTTCATTGAACTGCACAAAATTGAAATGAAAATAGAATTGACAATAATGAAGATTGATTATAAAGCAGAAGGTATGTCTTTGGGCTTCATGAAAACTGAACGCATGTGGAGAGCACCTCAATTTAATGCTTTATCCTGGAGACGCAGCTCCCAAGGCCGGCTGAGAGCAGCAGGCACAGCTGAGGGCTCGCCCACTAACAAAGGACAAAGCCGAGTGAAATTGCTTTCACCAGACACCTCGTGGCCAATGAGCAAACAAACTTGTTTGTCAGAAACATCTGCTACATCTAGGAGATTGAGCAGGGGGCGAGTCACCCATTCTCTCCAGTGTCAGAAATACTTGTCACCTGATTAATAATACAGCTTGTAGGATTACAAAATAAAATTATTTAAGTAACATCACCTGACAAAGATTAATTAGCTGTACTACACCAGCCTCTGGCAAAGTCTTGTCATAAAATATCAATTACAACTAATTGAATTCTCCATAAAGATGAATTTAATTGAGGAAGAGAGCAAGATAGATTTCAATGCTATCCAGTTTGCAGGTGTGCCATGCTTCCAGTGATGGGCTACAAAACATTCAGAGGTGAATAAAGTGTGACATATTTTCTTTAGGAAAAATACTTACAATAATGGGTCACGGGTGGATTTTATGTATTTGCTCTATGAATGCATAAGCCAAAATCACTAAAGGCCAAAGAGCATACAATTAACATCAAAAAAGGAAAAAAAAAAAAAAAAAGAACCCTAATGGGTGTGGAAACAAAAGCACTTTCTTGAAACACTAGAAAATAGATTTTTCATGAAACCCCATATCCTGCGTAGAATTTTTCACTTGAATGTGGAAAATAAACATAACACTAGGAAGAAATAGTCTTTTGGTATCTGCAACTTCAGCTACCCAGCGCATTCAGCAAATACAGAGAATCTCTAAAGGAAACAGCAACACCCATGTTTTACAGCAACAACCAAGGCAACGCAGTAATTGCAGCTAAAGATTTCAGCTGAGCAAAACAGAGGAAGCCATGCTGCCCAGGATCTTTCAAACCTCCTACCCTTCTGTATTTGACCTAATCAGTCCTTAACAAGTACCCAAATCTTTACTCAGTAGGCAAACCAAAACTTATTAGCCGTACTCTCTTTCCTTCCAGCCCTATAATGTCATCCTTTTGTGAAAAAGCAAAATAATCACAACCAAAACCAAACAAAAACACACCAAAACCCAGTAGAATCCTTTCCCTGGGGACATCCCTCTCAGCCCCTCTAGATCTCTAAAGTCTCTTTTAAGGACCAGTAAATGAAGACAGTTCTGTACATTACAGGATGGAAACTGGATGGCAGCAGGACTGTGTCACCTAGTAGCTGAGAACAGGAGCCTGAATTTGGTCCAAAAAAATCTGGCCAGGCAAAAACGTGCTGAATTCCTTAGATGTTGCTTCTCCTTGTGGATTGATTCAATTAAATTGTGTCTCGTCTTTATATGTCCATTTTTGCCAGCTCACCAGAGCACGTAATACCCTGACCACAGCCAGGAACCAGCCCCTGCAAGCACCACGCTCGCTGCCAGGCATGTTCAGATACTCCTGCCCAGTGCCACGACCCCGTTCAGAAAGGAAGGCCAAAAAAGTGTCCTTCAGCAAGCTGGGGTAGGGGGCACAAAATCACAAATCACCTCACTTTCAGTGGAGTCACAAAGCCGGTACTGTTGCAGATGACTCAGACCTTCTGTGCAGCTGCACTGGCTTACAAATTCCCCCACCCAGCTCTGAGCAATTGCTGTGCACATTTTGTGAAGTTAGAGAAAATGTGAAACATACCTGCACGTAGAAGAGAAAAAGCCAAATGTCCTGTAAATATAAGTGTGGTACCCTGAACTGAATTGTTATAATTAATTGGGTAGAGGTAGAACAATGAAACTAGAATTTCTGCTGCCTTGACAATAGAAATCTCCTTCTAGTAGTTTTGAAATTTTCATGCTATCTTTAAAGATAGTAATTATCAATTCTTTTTCATTTGAAAACCTATTTGACAGCTTGATTAGTTTCTTGCCAAAATGTACTGAAGCCTCGGAGAAGTATCACTGTACGCTTGCCCTGCTCACATACTCCTTGCTATGTGACAGACATCTGGCAGTAGGACAGCCGGACCTTCCATCCTACCCCATACATTTACAGGTACACACACGCACCTTCCCTGGAACTCACCCTGTACTGCAGCTTGAGAAAGGGAAAGGTGGACCACGCTGCACAAGCAGACTCCACATATATACGGTAATAACCATAAAATATGTAAATAAAATTGACTGTAAAGCAAACTGGCATATATATCCTATTTGTAATTCCATGTGATCAAATACTCCTCCATCCCCAGCGTTAATAGCATTTAAAAGTAAATATAAATCAATATTGATGGCTTCCACCATTGTTTTTATCTACAGGTTCAAGTAATAAAATAGGCCATGTCTATAGTGATTTACTTGCTGAGAAAGCTTCGAAACAGATTGCATTGGAGCTCCCTCTAGCCACCATCTCAGGAACTGTTCAATTTTTGGAAAAAACGGAAATTTTTGTAACATTTACAATCCTGCCACCAACACAAAGATACCTTCAGATGTTTATGTAGATATTTTTGGTTATGCCTTTATTTTATTTTATTTTACTGAAAATTCTCTGCTGGGTTCATTGTTTATGGTGGAACAGGATTTAGTGCTGCAGATCAAAATGGTCAGTTTGGCAAATCAATATTATGCAATGGGAATGTCACCCTTTCACAATTACAAATGAGGAGGTTGCAGAAAGGACTAAGCCAAGTCACTGCCCCTTGACAAAGAGCACAGTGAGTCAGTCACCTTAAATGCTATTTTAATGCTGCTTCATTCTGAACAGCAGGTTACACTTCTTTCCTGGGCTCAGGGAGGTTTATGGCTAAGGAGCTTCCATAGCCATAAACTATCCATGATACTAATTAATTGTGAATCCTGAGTTACTTGAAATTGGAGCTGGTGCAATGGCTAAAGAAAAATTTTAAAAGCTTGCTTTGAGTCATGGTTAAGATCTACACTCTACAACATTTTCCAGGGGACTATTTCTTCTCCTCATGTTTTAAAATATTTTGCTTCAGCTAGTTATTTTTAATCCTACTTTGGGAGATGAGTCTTCAATTTGTCACAGCTGAGCTGCTCTCTGCTCCATCTAGTGGTGCATAAAAATCCCCGCCATTCAAGCACAAAGTGTCTGCACAAACTGCTCCGAGCTGCGTGAACGCCTTCCCGCAGCCACAGTTAGAGAGAGGAAGTGATGCATGGGCAGAAAATAACAGCAAGCCAGTAGCTGCTCTGCAATAACTGGTCTTACTCACCTATTTCAGGCAAAACCACCCTAAGAATATAAGAACTGAGTATGCTTGCAAGGGAGAAATCCATGCTGTAGAAGAAAACCAAAAAATCCTGATCCTAATAGGTGCAAGAGCCTAAAAGTGCTGAAGGAGAAATTTCCCAACTGAACTCCTCCAAAGCAGCAGTGTTCATGACCTTCAGGGTGGTGTATGAAACAATTTGGTCTATAAAAACATGAAAAATGTGATTTCTCCTCCACCTCCCATAGTGGAATGCACAAGACAGTCTTCACTATTCACAAAAGCAGCTGCAAAATCATCTAGGAATCAGGAGGAAATGGAAATTTTTCCACTGCTGCCTTTCTCTGTTTCATAATGATGTGCAGCATGTAGGTCAACTACTCTCAACTCAGGCAAACTAAAGAAGAATTCCTTCCAGGTTCCAGTGCTAAATCCTAAAATTCATAGCATGATTTATTTAGCCAGCCATGATTTATTTAAATCGGAAAATTTTTACTTGTGCATTTCTGACTTTCACTGCATGGGAGAAGGTCAGCTTCTTGATTTGCTGAATGTAGTGTAAATGCCATGATTTGAAGACACTATGGGTACCAACAATTGTTTCAAATGCTAGCAACTTATACTGATATTATCTTCCCTTAACTGGAAAACTACCAGATAGAAAAGAGCCAATGATAGCATCCTGTTACAGCTAATAATACTGATCAGTCTTTTGCTTCATTTTCACCGGAGCCATCATTAACTATAACCACATCCAAGGCAAAAGGGCTGGCACCAAGAGCTGGTGGCTTTAATTTTCATATTTAACAGTAGTCTTTCTTCTTTGTTTTCCCTTACACAAATATAGAAAAGATACTTATTAAAAGATGGGACAAATCCTACCCTATAGAAGAGAATAATTACAGTGCTTCTGTTCAGTACACCGAGTAGAGAGAGTTAATCACTGTTTACATTTGGGAGGGAGATAAGCAAGTCAAAATATCAGAAATTCCTACTGTTGCTATCTCTGGGTAGCAACTCTGAGAAAATCTTAATTATAGCAGTAAAAGGCTAAAAAAAAGTCAGCATCATTCAGACATCTGAGTGTTTTACCCTGCCCAATAAACATCAGAACACTTCCAATGACACATTAAACTATAGTAATCTACGATATTATTTCTGCATAGATAATTTGCACATTTTACAGTGGGAATGAAAGTACTTCATGTTTATCACCTAATACCAAGAGATAGAGACACGTGAAACTAGGGTGCATTCCACATCAAATGCTGGAAAAAGCCGAATATTGTTCACTCTGCACTGTCAGAACAAGGGACGTAGGCAAACTGTTGTAAAATCATGAAGACAGATTAGCCTTCTGCAAGCAAACTCTTCCTTAGGCTTCAGACACTGCAGGATCACACCCTAGGCAGGTACCAGAAAACATTTAACATGAAGCATAATATTGGAGCAGTGCTGAGAAACACTAGGATCAAATCTAACTAAAAAGCATAGTCTTTTTTTTTTTTTTTTTTTTTTTTCTTGTTTGGTTGTTTTTGTTGTTTTTGTTTTTTACTATGGATACCTTCAGAGTCATTAAAAAAGCACATTATGTAGGATGAGAATGATCCTTATGCTACCTTTGCAGTTCTTCCCTTCTTGATTCTGATGATTCCCGTTTATCCAGTCTTCAGAGCTACATATAACTATCCAAAAAACAACCCTCCCTCCCCAGTTTTTCACCCTTCACCCAACCACGTCTGACCAAGGTAGTTTTGGAGTAAAATTTTAACTTATGATAGTAACAACAGGCGTAGGAGCCTAACAGCCTTCCACCCGCCCAAGTTTTTCTTCCTTGCTAGCTTTGGGCTAGTGAATGCCACTTTACAGAAAATCTGTTTCCTGGTATACCTGCTTGGTGTGTTTAAGTTTGGAAGATCCAACCAACATAAATCCTCCAGTTATTCTAGAGCCACAAGATGTGTCTGGAAAGGTGTAATCAAAGTGCCTTTTGGGTAATGGTAACTTGGACTCTATTCTTAGACACACACAGGCATGTTCACATTCATCTGGCTGGAGTTACGGGGCCATTCAATTACAAGTTTGTTTCTTTGATGACAATTTTGTGCACAGCTTAGAGGAAAAATATTTTCATCGTTTAGATACCAGAAGCACATAAATAATGGTCTTATACTTTTTGTAATGCTTAACATAAGACTTTGACAGACACAGGCAAACAAAATTAGAAGACAGATCCCAAAGGAGCTACGAAATGTAATCGTTCACAGGCAGAGTACCTGCTGTAATGACATAAACGTGCTGGTCCTTCAGAATAATCAAAAAGCAAGGAAACAATAGTTCTGGATAATCTCTGCATAGCAATGTTCACAAAATGTCATGCTGTTTTCCCAGACTTGAAGCAAACTTTTAGGACTGTAAGCAGAAAAACCATCCTAATACAGATGACATTACAAGAAACAGCTTGCCCCAGTCCTACCTTCTGAACACCTGGGGGAGAAGAAATCACATTAGTTTGTGCCCTTCATGCCACATGACCACATACAGTAACAAAACGCACAATACACTTAAAGACTTATGGTACTGTTTATTTTACTTCAAAATAAATAGTGCATTTTATGTATTGTTTACAGTTTGCAAGTGTTTCAAATACTGGACACAAGGAAGAGAGCTGTAGAAAAGCACGGAGAAAAGATTACTAAGCACTGATGATAAAAATTTACGGCTGTGCCATTCTGAGTAACTCAGACTTGATATGAACAAGAATCCTACGGCATCCATGCAAATGTCAGTCCCATACACACCAGTTAGAGAGGAGATGGACTATACAGATGTAGCACTGACTGCACACTTAGCGACCCCGAGCTTCTCTGTTATCTTGAAGATGGACTACTAGACCCCGAAGGTGGACAGCAGAACTGGTGCAGAACATTATCTTCCCTGCCAAGGAAGGGGGGGGAGCAAGAAAGAAAAAAAGACAGAGGAACAGAATCATAGGGAACAGCATTAGGAAAATGAAGATTGAGTTTTGTGTTTGCTTTTAATTTCACAAACAGTGCAACTTGCTTGTAAGTACCAACTGGTAACCCCTTCAGTGTCAGAGACTGGACTTTCAGGGCAACAAATAACAAACAAAGGAGCACAGGCTAATACCTGACAGCTAAACTCTCAGGCAAAAGCTGTTTCAAAAGGGCAATTTTTTTTCCCATACGAAAAATGACATTAAGCAGTCATATACATAACCCAGCCTACTGTGGCCATGGGGTCTTTAGTTTTAACATATTAAAGAGAAACATTCCACAGGGATTTTCACTGCCCATAGTTCACTGAAAATGCAGAATAGATGCATTCCCACTCCGCTGGTGATTTGCACACACAAGTACTGATGATTGATAGAGCTGCACTTGACCCTTCACCCCCCTTCTTTTTGAGTTGAAAGAACTCTGTTTCCATGCAGAGTTGCCAGCATCATGAATGGTGCTACAAACCAGAAGGCACAAAGGCTATTAAAGCAGCAGTTTGGAATACCTACATCTGTAATGCTATAACGTGCTTTATGGCAGGTGGAGGAGGGGATGCCGGCTTAGCAGGAAGCTTGTAGGAGGTCACTTCTTTACCAGTAACACAACCACGAGTGATCACTTCCTTTAAACTAAATAACGAGCTAAAGGAGGAGGATGGAAAGAAACACAACGAAGGAAGAAAAAGCAAGAAAATCCAAAACCAAATAGTAAATTTCATGATATTCTGACAACTCCTGTTTTTTTTTTTTTTTTTTTTTTTTTTTTTTTTTTTTTTTTTTCCCGAACAATTTGCTGTGTACAAACACAATTCACCCTTTTTACATCACTATATCACACAGGCATCAAGTGGAAAATTACAAGTATTACTATAATTTTGCCAGCTTTCTTTTGCCATAGGGTTTGAACACAGATGCCTTATCTGAACCTCTCATACTGACTTAGCACAGAGTACGAGATTTGGACAGTGTTCAGATCCGTTTTTCTTTGTTCATCTTGAAAACCAGGATAACCTAAAGCAAGATGCTGGCTGATCTGAGATACCTTAATTTCACTCCTTTGCTTAATGTGAAATAAATAAATAAATAAATTATATATATATATAGAGAGAGAGTCAAGCTTTTAAATCCCTGCATATTGTAAAGAAAAAAGTGCTTATATACTAAGTTATATAGTTAGGCAATTGTTATTCAGTTAGAAATAAGATGTCTGTTTTTATTTATTTATTTTTGTAGAAAACTTCAATAAACAGTCATATCAACGGTAGAAAGGACTGTGAAGCACAGCTGCTGCAGCTACAGTTTTACCTGTGACTAATCATTGACTGGGAAACTACCCCAGGACTGAGGTGTCTGCTCTGTAGTGTGGGATATATTTACAGATGCTGTGTGAGAAATATTTGCTATTTGTCTAAGCCCGGCAAAGAGTACAGTGCTCACCCATGGAAAAAAGTAAACAGAGCTGAAAAGAACCACATTTATCTGAAAAATTGGTACTTTTCAATTTCAGGAATCCAAGCAAAGAGTTCCCAATTTTCCCTGACTGTGCCTAGTGTGCAAGAGTTCCCACAGTGCTCTTGAAAAAGCAGAAAAATGAAACCACTCTATTCAATAGAGAAGCATCTGCCAGCCAGACATCATTGTATGTTAAGCTTCTGTGTTAGCCAGTTCGGGTAACAAAACAGCTACGATGCCTGCCACTGGCTCAGGAAAAAAGAAATAGCACAATTATTCCTCCTATCATCTTCGATACAGTGGTTTGTTGCATGTACGCTAACATTACCTGGTGAAACAAAGATTCCACATTAAAATTTCACATAAGCACAGAATTTTCAGAATAATGGTTTTACCTCCCAGAGGTGCTGATTAAACATTAAGCAGGTAGAGACTGCAAGAAAATGATGGGATTTCTTTGGTACTATAACATCCTTTGCATTATCTTTTTGTTTTCACAGGTATCACTGGGGAAAAAAAAGAAAAGAAAAATCTCTAGCTTCAAGATTTGAAAATGGCCTTTGGACATGATAAGGGCATCTAATTAAATATTAGAAAGATGGAAGGTAAAATAGATGGAGAAAGGAATGAGTGACAGCCAACATTTCATGCAAAGCAGAACAAGGAAATCACAGAATTATGAATAAACACATCAGATCCAAAGATCCATAGTGGTAAGCAAATCTGTCTGCAGTTGTAGTTGCATATTCCCGCCTATCACATATCTATTCCAACAATACAGATACAAGTAAAACTTGACACTCCCAAGCATGAGCACTACTCATTGTATCTGCCTGTCTGGAGCTATTGCTACAGCAATGCGCACCACAAAATCCTGAGGAGCTGGCAGCTACGGTGATTTGGGGCTGTAAGGCACTAACACCAACAAAACCAACCTGCCTGCTCCCTCACCTCAATTTCATCAGAGCAGGAAGCCTTCTGAAAAGGGTTGGCTACCAATCTGCCTTCACCCTGTAAATACGACCTATGTGTTGAGGAGTGATGCAAACAGCCGAGTCACCAGAAAGTTCAAGGGCTAGACTCCAAGCTGACATCTAGGAGGTACACAAAAGTGAAAGCGTGTTATTAGTGTAAGCTATCTGTGATTCTGTGATACCTGGCACCTGCACAGATAGGCTGAACTTCTAACTCAACTTTGTTACACAGAAAATGTGCTTGGAAAATGTGGGACCAGATTTTTCTTTGACTGAGAAACAGATACGATTAAATTTGCTTTCTCTGAATACCATTGTAACTCCGGGCTTTGCTCTGCACATACGCTAGCTGCAAGGCCACCGAGATAAGGTGGGCCATACCAGGCAGGAGGCTCAGCAGCCGAAGTACAACTAAGACTGCAGAGATCCAGGACCTTTTTGAAGCCTCTCTGGTTCCAGACACCATCTCCTTTACTTTGCCCTTCACACCAGACGTAACACCTGGATTCAGAGCATCACTAACGAAGACAGAGCACCTCATGGAGTCTGCAGCTTTGAACAAGGGTACGTTATGTTTAAGGCACTGGGAGGCAGGAAGAGAAAGGGAGTTAAGGAAGCCAAGCTGGAGACATTACTGTTATTTTTTTTTCCCAACTTCTAAACAAGAATAAATCAAAAGGAACAAACATAGGAGGCATATGGGCTAACTGGAACACAAACATAACTAGCTCAAAGTACGTTATGTGCATAGGCTTCCTATGATTTTTCTTACAATAGGAGAATGTAAGATAACTCATTTTATTTCTATCTATTTTGAACATTGTAAAATGAGCAAGCAAGGGATTACTGCAATAGCTGCAGTTATTAAAAATGCATTATTTTCCTATTAACAATTCAAAACAGATGCCAAAGATCATCTAGACTAGAAATAAAACTGCTGGAGTGAATAAAACATCCAGCAATTAGCTAACAGCAAATCAGAGATGCTCCAGATTTCACTGTAGTGCATTCATTAATTGCTTCTTTCAGAGCAAATTTAATTTTTAATTCAGGGCTACAAAATTAATCCCTCCGTGTATTTTCTAAATAAAACCTCAAATCTGAAGTTAGAATGAAGCATCCATTTCTGTCTGAATTGTTTTCAATTATTTCTATTTATAAATTGATAAATGGGAAGACCAAAAGCTAAGTTTAATACTATTAAACGTATGTGGAAATTAGGAGTCTAATTGTGCTAGCATTATAGTAGCTGATTTTCATTCACAGCAAGAGGATTACTGTATTCAGGGCTTTTACAAAAATGAGCATAGTTTGTACTCGGCAGGTATTGCAGATACAGCGGTGTCAGGTTGCAACTATCAGTTTGGATACAACAGCTTCAAAAATCGAGCTGTTGATAAGGAAGACTATAACTGCCTGACTCAAACACACCACCACGTGTGTGTAGGATGCTACCTGGGACAGCATTCACATCACTGAGAATATGAGAATAAATTCAACAGTCCACCAAGGAACAAAAATCCAGCACTATTTTTTCCTTTCCTAAAGGAGGAGTGCTTTAGGATCACAGGATAATTTGTCTTTGAAGGGACTTCTGAAGTGTCTGGTGCAGTCCCCTGGCCAGCTACACAATATTGCTCAGGGCTGCATCCAGCTGACTGAGTATCGGTGGAGACAGAGACATCATCTTCTTGTCTGACCCCGTACCGAAGTTTGACCACCCTCACAGTGACATCCATCCCTTGCTTCCCCTTGTGTCTAACTGGAATCTGTCTTGCTGCAATCTGCTGCCTCTCATGCTGCCCTTGTGCACCTTCCAGAAGAGCTGGCTGCACCTTCTCCATCCTCTCCCGTTAAGGAGATAATGCCCATAACAGCCCTGAACCTCTTCTCCACATGGAGCAGCTCCCTGATCTCCCAGCCTCTCCTTCTTGTCACACGCCCCAGCGCCCAGCAACTTTGGTGGCCCTCTGCTGGATTTGCACCAGTATCCTGATGCCTTATTAGACATACCGGGGATGATGTTTCACAAGTGCTGACAGAGGAGAAGAAATGCTTCTTGCCTGCTGGCTGTGCTCTTGCTAATACAGCCCTGTATTGCAGCTGGTTGCCCCTGTCACACACTCCCAACTATACCACCCCTGGAAAAAAATTATCTTACTCAGGCAACTTGTGTGTTGGGGTGGGGGAAAAGGTCTAAGAGAAGAACAAGGCCATATCCAGTCCCTGCCCTCAACCATTTTATTATGAGTAATGAAATAGGGAAGTTTTAATTTAAACTGCTCTAAGTTTTTAATTCCAGAAAATATATTAGAGATATGAATAATAACCTACATGGGGCAAGATATCAAAACATTCAAGAAACAACTGGTTTTCCCATCAACTTCTCTATAGGAATGTCTCTAACAAACCCTTAAAATTAAGGCATTATAATCTAAGGAGAAAGAAAAACCAGAAGCCTTATTAAAAAGCAAATGGGAATCTAATAATGTTGAGGTCTTGCTCCTCACTGAAGGAATACTTCAAGTTGAAGTTGTCTTACAACTGAACTACAGATTCGCTACCACCAAATAAAACTAAGAGTTCTGATGAAAGGAAAAAAAATCATACAAACTGATGTTCCAGTGTAAAACAAAGGGATGGATCCAAGCATGCATGGTTAGATATTACTAAGACATGAAAGATTAAAATCAGAAGTATGTTTATGCATTTACAGATTTAGGATTCAGTGTTTGATTTTGTGTTTCCTTATTACCAGTGCAAAGTGAGCTGATTTTTCGGCACCAGACTTAAATTTTTTGATACTAATAGTATTCATGAGCTGGCAATTACCACTAAGTTAATCACTAATAGCAAAAAGTAAAAGTTAAAGGCTTTTTTTTTTTTTTTTTTTTTTTTTTTCATGACATGTATGCACAATTTAACAGTTCTCACATTTCTAGTAACTTTGGTTACCTGTCCTTTGATGCTTCTCTAAGATGACTAAAACGCTCTGGCACTGACAGTGATTTGTATTAAGATGTGTAATTACTGCTGTCCACATGCATCAAAGAAAATTTGGAAAACACACAGTCAGTAAAGAGATCTATGTTAAATAAAGCATTACTGGCTGGAAACTGTATATTTCTGATATATGTAGGGCAGCCTCTGCTCAGCATTTATAGTTAAAAAAAAAAAACCCTTACTTCCATTCAAATCAAAAAGCAATGCTGAGCCTTTTCCAGGTCTATGCCTCTGACCCTGAGAGCACTACATTCACGGCTATTCTGTCATGAAATACTTGGGGGCAGGAGAAGAAAACAGTGCTGCTCATAAGAACAATATCCTACATAAACGATGTGAAAATTTCCATGCCTTGCTATGTTAGTTATGTGAGAACTAAACCTACAGTTAGCTTCTTCCTACCTTTTGAAGTGTCTAGGGTGATGTGCCTCTTAAAGCACATGAAAGCCATTTTACTGTATCATTCAATAGTGCCTGAGAGAAGCAAATATAACTACCCTATGAGAGGTTAAAATTAGTTTGGTGTGTTTGCCTAATACTCAATTCTTTTTTCTTCCTTCTTTTATTTATTTATTTTTTAATTTTAATTTTTATTTTTTATTTACCTTAAAGTGCTATTCCTTTTCTTTTTTTTCAAATCATAACATTCGATGTCTCTTCACAAATAAAAAATGTGTGGACCATATCTACTCTTACCTGTACTCTGAGTGTGTGGCAGGGACAGCTAGCTGGGTATGGTACAATGGAGCTGGACAGCAAAACTGGTGCAGAGTATTTAAAGACCTACGACACAAGGAAAAACACAAAGTCAAAACACCAAGTGTTTGGAAAGGGGCTTTTTAGGGAAAAGCAGGTGCTAGTAGGTATATTTGAAACTCTTGATAAGTCTGAATGAAATTTGAAATGCAGCTGTCAATTCTGAATCCCAGGAAATGAGGAGGGAAGTAGTCCCGTAGTTTAATATACACATCAAAAATGGCAGTGATGAACTCTTGCAATGAAGAATCAAAGTTTTGTTGCAACATAAAAATAAAATGCCAATTTAAGACTTTGTTTTTGCCTTGCTGTGTGGAACAGAGGCAAAAGATAAACACTGAGGGTTAAAATTCCTATGGAAATGGAACTTCAGACTTGGATGTTACTCTGCACCAGTCATGCTGTTTCTTTGTTAATGGCATTCCAAACGCAGTGCTTAAGCATGAGGAGGCACAATGGGATGAGTAAGGACAGAAGATTTCTTCAGGCCCAGTTATTATACGCAGGCTGCAATACGCCACTTACAAATTTGAAAGAATCTAAGCTTCACCCAGATTTTAAACAATATTCTGAAATGCGCGATACAAATTTAATTGATGTCATTTGTTCAAAGCATGAGGAAAAAAAAAGTTTTACAATGCAAAAAGATGTCCTGCAGTCCAGATAATGATTGTATTGTTAAAAACACACACGAGGTGCAAAACAATGAGGTACTGCATCTGAAGTAAAGCTTAGACGATCTTTTAAGCAACATAGAGTACACTTAGCAGATTTGATGTTTTTGCCCAGAAACGTTAAAGAAGATTTAGCACAATAAGGCACCCATGATAAAACCACCTAACCAAATTTCCTAAAATATATAATTCCTCTAAGAAATCATAAAATTTAAATATTTCCTAATCTTGCAGTGTGTACACATGGAAGAAATAGCCATTAAACTGAAAATCCTCATTTACTGAAAAGAATCCAAGCTGACTATCTAATAGACTGTGTATGTATGTACACACACACATTTTGCTTGGCATCTTGACAAATGAGTCAAGAGATTGATTTTGATTCTTCTGGATCCCTGAGGCTAAAAACAAATCCTATGAGGTCACTCTCTCATAGAGCCAAACAGAGTGGTTATGCAAAAAAATGTTGGCCTTTTTGAGAAATGCGTTGGTCACTAATCCTCAAAAAAAAAAAAAAGAAGAAAAAAAAAGAAAAAAAAAAAAAAAAAAAGGAACCCTGCAAGGTCAACCTGTTCTGATTTCTGCTGCCAACTGTGTGTCAGCAACTGCACAGCCAAGATGAGTCGGATTTTCTGTTTAAAGATGGCAACTGATGGAAACATCTGTAAAGTACCTGAGCTTTTGGAAAGCCAATCACAACCCAATTCAGTCATTGGGCAGATTGCTATCATGGGACATACCCTGCTAATGCCTCCCAGAGCAAACTGAGTGGTGACACCTTTGGGCGCCTTAGAAAGAAGGCCAGAATGATTCTATAGGAAGATGGATAATGTTACCAAAAACATGATGGACCATGATAAAAGCAGTTAGAACATGTAAAAGCTGTATTTTCTGACAAGAGAAAAATGATATTCACACAAGCTGCTCCACACACTGACAGAACCAGGGTAGTACGCTATAAGTGCACACTGCATGACAAAGTCTCACATTGGGTAGGGAAAGGGATCACACTGATGAAATCACCACGTCCTGCTTTGTGAATACCTAAGTTTGCCAGTAGAAGCAAAAGGAGATTAGCGTGAGGGTGTCCCAGGCCTCCCTTACTCCCACCCTTTTTCTCCTATACAAGTTTTTCTATTCTCACTAATAGCATTTTCTTCTTCACAGAATAAACCAGTAAACATATGAATGAATCTCCCTGGATTTACTTGTGCACAACAAAATATTTTGAACAGAGTTTGCTCCTGGCTATCCCCAAAAGCTTCTGCCCACGAGGTTCCAGAAATGTATCCTCCTCCGACCTTCCCATGTTCCAAAAATACCAAAGCAACAGAAGTCCTCTCTGCAGTTTCAGTGTCCTCCTCTGCAGTTACGGTTAATACTCACCTATTGCACAAGACTGGTTAGGAGCCCAACTGCTTTGAGTTTCTTTTCGAAGGTGCAGTATAAATGCAAAAGTCCAGTCACCTTGATAGCAAATAAGAAGCACTAAAGGTTTGTCAGGTAGCAACTACACTGGCACCCGACTGTCTTACAGGTGCAGGTACGGAACAGACAAAACAGATGACAAACTGTTCAACTGCAGACTTGTAATTACGTTACCACATATTGCTGGGTTCAGCAAGAACATTCCAGATGTTAAAGACATGCTCAATATGTAAAGCTACATTTCAGCCCCTTCCTGCTCAGAGACACCGGGCTCTTTATCCAGCTAGTTACAGCAGCAGACATGAGGTTTGGACTCTGCTCCAAACTTCAAAATCCAGGGATATCTTGACCGAGTGTTTTGGTTCCTCCAGGATCCACTGACTGATGCCCAGTCAGCCTGATAACAGGTGATGCTCAGACTTACAGCCCCAACAGAAAACTGATTTTACCCAAAGCAAATCCACCTTCTACCAACACAATTTAAGATCAGTATGTGGCATTTTGTACATTAGTTGCATGCTAAAGCAATACTTCCATATTTTCTCCTCTGAATTATATCAGGAAAAGTTCAAGATTAAAGTTACTTTAAAAAAAAACACAACAACAACACAACTTGTAAGATAGATATTTCAATCGGCCTTCAACACAAGTTTGCACTCAAAATAGAATTGATTTAAGGATTTAAGTCATAACAGCTGAAGACATCGTAAGAAATATATTTAAATTAGGAGCAGTGATCGCCGCCTCTCTTTACAGTATCATACTTGGCCCTGTTTAGGTTTTGCATCTTGAGCCGATGATACTTCATGTTAAAACAGATACTTCAGAACTGACACAAGACAAATGACTAAATTGATGAATGTTGCTTCTGGGCAATTCAGCTTCTAAAGCATGGCAAAGCTTCCACGGGATGTTGTGATAATTTCCCACCTCCAGGCAGTTTTTTCCAGCTCCCCCCAGGTACTCATGGACAGGGAATCACTTGATAAATTTTTATTTATTTATATTTTTAAATTCTTTTGAGAACAGACTACTAATACAGTAAAAACAGAACAAAATCCAAAATAAATTCTATGATAAAACTTCGAAATCACATCTCCCTTGGGAGGCCAGCATTAAGCAAGTCTAAGCTGCAGCATTAGTATGCAGACCCTAAGTAGGTTTAACTGTTCCTTTACCTTCTATATAAATTCCCATATTTGCCATTAGAAACCACTCATTTTAACATTACTTTTGTATTCATCAGCAGAACAAAAAAGCCCTTTGTATTTATTATTTTGGGACTAGAGTCTTGCTTAGAAGTACAAATAAGAAGAACTAGATTATCACGGAAAGCTATAACCACAAGCCAACATTTGCTCATTTTCTCCTACAATCACCAACAAGCCTCCTAAACTCAGACATATTTCTCAATACTGGTTTTAAAATAACCCGAGAACCCACCTATTTACTTCTAATTACTTCTGCTTCATCGGGCTATTCTCTATCAGTTTCCCAAACGTGCCCTTAGCAGGCTGCTAGCTGTCCTCCCGCTGCTGGGATCTGGGCAGTGCCGCTGCGCGACCCGTGGTGGCGGACACTGCATCCACCCAGGGAAATGCCGGGAGCCTGCACAAGGCTTGTCCTCCAAACCGAATGGCACATGGTGCGTAGTGCAGGATGTGATATCCAACCCTTTTTATGCTGCCAGTGTTTAATTGTAACCGTATATAAATCTGTCAGTAGATTGATGGAATTATTAAACCATTACTTTCTTAGAACTTCTCCCTAACAAGATTACCAGCTTTCAAACAGAAGAAACTATTATCTCACGGGTACTTAGGAAAGCTGTATTAGCACAGGCCTGAATCAGAAGAAATGATGTCTTTGTAATGCTGCTGATGGGACCAGCAGGTACGTCAGCTCACCTTAACTACCACATTTTTCTGTAGCCCTCTTACTACATTCACTGCTCCTCTTCCTCGTATGAAGCAGCAATCTGTCGCCTCCATCTGCCAGTATTCTCCCTTTTCTTCTGGTACATGTTCCATCAGGTACTGTGTTCTAGTGAGGAAGTACAAGTACCACCAAAAATGGGCACCAGAACAGCCTCCTGAAACTGCCCAAGTCGATTTGTGTGCCTGGTGCTAGGGGACAAAGATCCATCGTCAAACTGACTTGTAAATAGCACAAGTGGTGGACGAGTTCATCTGCTATATAAACTCATTCACTTCATTGGCATCTGAGGTAGCTTAGAGTGATTTATTTGTTTGGATTACTTCCTACAGCTAATAAAACGAATACTTGCATTTTAATCATATTTTAACCTGATGAAGAATAACATTATTGTACAAGTTGATAGTTTTTTTTGTTTTGTTTTTGTTTTTCTCGTCCCAATCCAGAGCTATGGCTACAGCTGAGATTAGAAAAGACCAGAGGTAAGAACAAGTAAAGTCTGTCCTGTGCTTACTTAATAAACCTAATCATTTATTTAGAGACAAATAAAATTTGAAATAAAAACAAACTGACTTCCATAAAGGTGGCAGACAATAAAAATCACAGTAATACAAGCTTATATTGACTCCAGATAAAATTTTGATAATGAATGTGGTTAATCACACAAGAAAGCTTTCAATGCATTAACTGCACCCATGAGACGATTCAGAAATTCATCACAGGAGATAAAATGGCAGATAGCTTTATACGGCAACTCATACAAACTCCTCAACCTAAGTTTGACTGTAGCTGTCTACAGACACATCCACTAAGATGTGACCTAGCAGATGACCCATTTACATTCTCAAGGACAAATTCCTACTGTTCTGGCATCAGAGGTATTTCTCTTACTCCTCAGATTTTCAGCCCAAATACACAGGACATTATGATTTTGGCTTTTGAAGTAGCACTGACGATTTTTTATTTTTATTTTATTTATTTATTTATTTATTTTACTTAATTTGTCCTATTTTATGTCCAGCAATTTGTGGTCAAGTATGTCAAGGAGAGGCAGTGGTGGCCCATGGAAAACACTATGCTTTTTTACAGTGTTCTTATTAATTGCAGTCTTATACATAATTTATTGAAAAGCAACTACAAGAAATTAAATGCTAAACATGCTTTTACAGTCACATATGTAAAAAAGGCCTTTGAGCTTATATGGCAAAGATCTTCACACACTATAAAGGATTACAATTAATATATTTTCCAGAACGTTATTCCTATCATTTCCTTCCAACATGATAGCTTTCTGCACACAGCTTGGGCACCATATCACAGGAAGGTAACAAGACACATCATGTCCAGTAAACATCAATCAAATTACCTGTCAGAGCAGCCTGACTCAGAGGACAAATAGAAAAAGCAGCCAGACATCACAAAGTAGCACAACCACATGTTCAGGACCTGCAACGTTGGCATCTCCCTCCTTCCCTCCATCTCCCCCCTCACCACACAGTGGTCGTGTAACCCAATTAAGCACAGGCAGGCTAGAGTACAGACCACTGAATTTTGTTCAATAATAAATAAAATTCAGTCATCATCACAATGATGATGATGAAAAAAATCAGCATTTGTACATGTTGCAATACAAATGCAAACTGATAGGTTCATGTTTGGAAAAATACTACCCTTTATGTATTTCCAATTTAAGTGTCCATAGATAGATTTAATAATAAAATAAAATAAGGTAGGCTTTCACTGACCTCTCCTCCACCAAAGGGCTTTAAAATAATCATCTCCTCTTGGGAGAACAAGACCAGTACCATCACAACATACTAAACAAGACACACATCTGTTATTTTTGCCCCATCCTATAGCACAATGCTTATTAACATTACATAAAAAATAATTATTATAAACTTTTTGGTTTTGTGAAAATGAAGTATTAGCCTACATAAACAGACAAAAGATGATCCTTTTACATCGTGACCAACACATAGTTTTTAGGCCGTTTTTAGTAGTGGGCTAACTGTTAACTACGGTGAATTTAATTAAGATTGTTAATATGTAGACACATAATTAGGATCATTATTTCCCTTTTGATTAAGTCATAATGCAAAATATCTATTCTGAAGGGTGATGTACAGAAATTTACAGTACAAATAAAATGTACTTGTATGATTTTTGCTTATTATTCCGTTTTTAAATGTGTAGAAAAAATATATAGTTCAAAACCTGAAATAAAACAGAGCAGAGACAAAGCTACATAGGATAGAAGGAAATAAAAATTTTAAATTAAATCAGAAAATTGATAGATTCACTTCATCTTTTCTACGTTTCTTACTTCATTAATATAGGTCCCAGAATTTCTCACGAAAGTGCAAGTCACATTAGAGAATACAGCCACATTTATAATTTCACAGTGTTAATCATAGTAAAACCACACCTAAATACTGGTGCCTATATATATTGGATTTGATGCTCATGGAAAAGGAATAATAGTAATGTGCAAAGAATGAAATTAAACAGATAAACCATAAGAAATTTACAGCAATGGAAATCCTATTACTTAAAACAATGGTACAATGACATATGCTCTACTCAGTGTAGCATCTGAAAAAGCAACGCTTTGCTGATCCTAGTAGTTTGACATCGCTGCTGTTCTTAAAAAAGCTAAACAGCAATCCAGGCTTTTTTTGTTGTTGTTTGTTTGTTTTTCCATTTTCTATTTCAAACGTAAAATGTAAAAAAGACACGTTTTAAAACGTAAAAGTCCTTAGTGTGTATATTACTAGAATGTCAACAAGACTTAACGTATTTAAATCCTCATCTCCAAACTAACTCATGCATTAACGAGCTTGTGTCTCCAACTACTTAACATATGTTATTACAGTTTGGAACAGATCAGTTTTAAAGAATATGGAGAATTTGTGTGTATATAACCCCTCCCTTCTGCATACATATTCTACAGAGTTGGCTCTAAAAGAACCCTAGGCTTACATTTTTCTTCTTTTCAACTATTAGCATTTACTTTCTTCTCATTCTTAAAGATGAGTCAGAATTCAGAATAACAGAAGTCATAGTTCACATCTTGTTTTCTACAGCATTGTGCTGAGGCAGGTAAAAGATATCAAAAACGTAAGCAGTAATATAGGAAAATACAGCACAAAATGGTTCTACAAATAAGACTGCATCATCGCTGTTAAAGAAAGTAACCTACAGAGATGAGATATTCTTTAACACTGCACAATAAACACTGTAAGAAATTCTGTCCCCTACTGAGAGTCATAAAATCACAGAATCACAGCACTCAAAGAAAAATGGAGTCTAACACAAATGATTTCTCCCTTGTATAAACATAAGGCATTATTTCAAAGCCGATCCATATATAACTTGAAGACTACAACCTGTTTTCCAAACGTACTTTTCTTGTTTGAACTTCCTATGTACAGTTCCAAGTTTTCACTCATTTTCAAGCATTTCAACTTAACCATTCATACAGTCTCTGTAAAACAAAAGGCTCAAGAAAACTTAAGAACAGATTTCAATACTCTCAATTCTCATTACTAGCAATTTTACTCTTGAATGGTTGAACTTACTATGTCTGCATGTGGAAAGTGCTACTGAACATGAGCTAGATTTACTCAATTAGGACCCTCATGGGCACTATTAAAATAATTGACAACACCTACAGACCACAACTGCATCTCCTTAATATAAGATCCTTCGGCAAAACTAAATATAACCTGAAAAGCAGAGGATTTTTAACCAGAGTTCAGAAATGCAAACACCAGGTACAGCCATTTCAAAACAGTGGATTAGAAGTGAACCACTGATGGAGGTGAGGGTGGGTGGTAGAGGACAACATAACTGCACAGTTGTGTGTATTGTGTTCTGATTTTTATCTCAAGTAGAACAACATTGCACTACACTTTAAGAGAAAGCTCAGAGTCATGTGGAACCACCAGAATTCAGCTGAATAAAACTGCCCACTGTGCTTGCTGTACGTAGCTGTATGCTGATGCCACAAATCGTATGCAAACTTTAGCATTGCCCTTCCTCTGGCTACAAGTGGATAAACACTCAGCCATTCTGCCAAATGTGACAACTCATGTGAAGAGCTGCTGTGCTGCATTCAGTGAACAAAATACTAAACTCCTGCTGTGATGACTGTAATGTTTGAGAAACTGTTCAAGTAAATAATAAACAATTAATGCATCTTTAGGATATGAGCAAGCATACATACCACAATAAAAACACAACAATATTTTGCTTTATTGATGTTATATTGCTTTACGACTGTAGTCCATTTCTTTCTGTAAGTATTTATGCATTTAAAAGACAGATTATACTTTAATATGACAAAGCATTCAAACAAAATGGAAGAGATTCTTGACTCATCATAGACAGAATACCTAGCATCCTACATTGCTTTTACACAAACTGTTGTGTTTTTTTTTTTTTTTTCTTCTCATTATTTTCTTTTCTTCTGCTTAATATTGGCTTATTCACTTTCATTAGGTTAAATCTTTAAATACTCACATGCATAAACACAACCATCATCTGTGCATTTCTAATATAGAAATAATTCATCTGCCAAAAAGGTAACACCCTAAAAATGGTTCGTGGAAAGAAACCTACCAAACAATAAACTGATCACTACTCCCACTTCTGGAATCCTCAACACAGATATCAGAGACGTGATGACAGATGAAGAAGGAAAAGGTACTCACAAATAACACCTTCTGCAAGCCATCCTTGAATGTGTTGTGGATTTGGTACTTATATTTTCTTTCAAGCAGTCTGAGGTAGAAAAGCTTTCTTAAGAAAAAAAAAAAGAATCACATTCACAGCTTTTACATGCTCATTCAAGATCAGCCACAGAGAAACATCACAGATAAGTAAGCTGGTGATGTAACCAGCATCAAACACTGCATCAGATAAACCCAAAGGCTCTACAGGGTTATATTTTGCAAAGCCAAAAGGTTTTTCCCAGAGAGGAGGTTTAGCAAGCATAAACCAGCCACATTGTTTTCACAATCCTTGTGGGCTTGCTTTCTGCTTCCAGAAAAAGTCCCAAATCTATGTTTATTATTAAACTTCATCACCAAGAAAAAATAATATGCTTTCTCATTTGGTATTTAGACTGGAATTTAAAAGCACCAAATGATGCATTTTCGAATGCACCGTCTCTATATGAACACTGTAGTACAGTCCAAACCAAGAAAAGGCCATTGGTCCTTTTATCTCCATGGTAACAGCAGCATCTGTGAAGACAAACCGTATTCCCTCTTCACTGCAAAGTCAATTTATAGTCACATACTATGACATAAACCGATAAGACAGCAAAGCTAATCAGCAACGAGGAGAAACAGGAACCAAAACACGAGATTAAGTTCCTGCTCAAGAGAATGCTCTTCTGTGCATAGCGTTTCTCGTGTGCAAATTACAAAATGAATAACTAAATCAAGCTGATCCTTTGAGCTGATCCAAGCTGGGAATTTGTAAACTTACTAGTTCAGCTAACAAGGATAGTTGCTGAATATTTAATAAAATTAGCTTCATGTTTAAATCCAGTTTTACCATAGTTAATAGGATGACAATTAGCAAAGTAGCTGTTTGTAAAAATCACCAAATTATTACTTAAATACGACCTTTTCCTTCAATATTTCCTTAAAAGACTCAGCATTAATAGCAATGCCAGAGTGAGAAGTTTCATAGCTGCAAGACACTGCCCTCCCATTGCCTTCCCCTCTTTTTTAAGCACCATCAGTGATGCAACAGGACTTCAGCAACATCATTCCTGTGCAGTAACCACTAACAGTCTCTACCTCCGGGTAAATGACCAGGCTTGATGAGTCACAACCTTGGTTTATTTAATTCCTGTCCATAGTAGTTCTTTATTCAAAAATAAAATTTAAGAAGTTCCTTTTTCCTTTCCTTGCTTACTGCCCCACTCCAAAGCTCAATGCTAAGGCCTTACATTATCAACGTAGCCAAGCTTCCTCCCTTGCTTCATGAATCAATATAATGACCATCTGCTCATATTATTAAGTTAAATATATACCAGAACACACTGATGAGGGCAGCTCATTTGCCATGGTCAAGTGATCAGTTCATAGCCGTTCCATAGCCAGTTGTAATACTGCCAGAGTAAGAGAGAGCAGGTGGTCAGCCAAATGCTACTTATCACAGCATTACCTATGAAGTTCCCCAGGATAAAGAGAAGCATGAACTGTCAGAGATGCTGCTAAATTATGTAACTTTGGGAAAAAACAACAATAAGAAAAAGGTACGGCATGAGATTTTCTGATGATCTTTATATAATACTGATTTGCAAAGGACTGTCTTTTGTTAAAAACACCCCAAGTTGCTCCCCTTTGGTCAGTCATCTGCCTAAAGCTGAGCAATTAGCTTCTAACTCTCCCCCACCCCCACTTATCTGCCACACAAATTCCTGCTCCTCTGGAAACCAACATCAAAATCTTATTTAACTGACATGCATTTAGTTTTACCTAATCACCTTACCCCTTCCATCATTACAAAATATATTTTATGGCCATTTATAGAATTTTCAGGGAAGCCACAGCCCCAGGGTCACCCCCATGTGGTAGAGCTACATCAGTGCAATAGGAAACCGCAACTGAGAGATGAGTCCCAAAGTTCTCCATTTCCCCCCGTAATTAGCCCATAATGCTTGGATACTGCATCAACAGGTACTTAATCGGTATTCATTTTCAGAAAGCTACATCTGTCTAAACATACACTTGACATGACGCTGCCCCACACTGCAGAAAGCATGCTATACAGTTTTGTCTCATGTGGCAATTCCGAAACAGATTTATTTATAAAGCTCACAAAACCTTCGCTGTGAGGCTGATCCTGAAAGTCTAATGCAGGCTCATGGCTTGGACCAGACTCCCTAGCAAAATGTCCCCATCCCATGTTGTAAGCCTGATTTAAAGCATCCACGCCTTGAATACACACATGTATAACACTGCAAAACCGAAACATGATTGCTTGGTATCTGCTAATTTTGCAAGCTAAACACCGTTTCCACAAATTCACAGAATCAAGTGTTTTTTTCTATTGCACTGAAGAGAGCTGAAAGGTATCTTTCCATTTTCCAGAGAAGTCTTTCTATGATTTAAATGCTACCTCATTCTTAACAGGTACTAAATACAAAGCACTGAAGAAATTCTAAAAGGTGCACATGTACTGTGAAATTGCACATCACAGCCAAAACCTTCTAACAGCAATCAATACATCACAAAGATAAATGCCTGATAAGAAAATAAAGCCCTTCCATAAAGAGTCCTATAAAATGGCTTTCCAACCTACTCTAAATTCACACAACTTAATCACCACTGCTCTATAAGGTAGAGGATATACAAACAGTCTCGTCAGGTTGGTCTGATTCTTCTGTTTTCAAATCTAGTTTCTGCAGGTGTCCAGCAGCACAGTGCACAGACAATGAGAAATGAAGAATAAATTATCCAGGTATTCAGAAAGGTGTTAAATGGATGATAATCATTTCAGAAGGAAACACTTTGGTCCCATAACTAAACCAGGTTCTGTGTAACAGTTAATCACTTAAGCTATTTTTTCAAAAGTCCAGTTTTCAGGAGTAAGAAAAAACAAGACTGAAAAGCCAAATCAATAAGCAAAAGTAAATTGTACAAGATGCATTATCTGGATTCCACAAATGCTAATGCTACAGAAAGGCTCTCAGCTGCTGCATGCATGTTGAGTTCTGTACCCACACATCTTTAGATGTGATTCCTACTGCTTCTTCACTTAGGTTTCCTACAACAGTTTTAGTAACAAGCTTTCCCAAAAGCAGTAACTGAGCTTTCTGAATGTTTTCTTCACATAAGGAAGATGCATTCATAATATAAGAGCTATTCCTATTCTGTAATGAATAGCATTGAAATTTTAACTTTAGACAGGACAATAGTAATCAATTTTTTGTTATGCATAGCATTTTGTCTTGTGTTTTGTTCAAGTTTTCTGTCTGAAGTGTTCAGAAAAAGATAACTGAAAAACCACCATCTGGTTCTAAACCCATCTGAGCCCCTACCATATTATTCAAGGTAACAGAGCAACTTGCATACTATATGTTAAGAGTGTGCTCAGGTTGCTGTTTGAGGTCATATATCTTTAGTCCATTACCTTCATCAGTTCTCCCCTGGTCATATGAAGTTGTCCTGATGTGTAAACGTATGATAAAGCCTGCCCATGTTTGTATTTTAGCAGAAGAAATTAAAATGTTTTAACAATTGATTGAATACTATGATGTGAAGTTAGTAAGTGTACCAACTATCTAGCCTATGATTTTAACTTCAAAAAGTCTTTATATATACATAAATATATATATATATATATATGAAAAATATAGTAAGTAGGACAGATTTGGAACATGAAGGTTACAGTTTTTCCTGATGCTATGAGGTCCACTCAGCAAGATACTTGGTACAGTACGTTATTCAACACCACTCCGTGGAAAGTCCTAGATATAAGATGCCCAAACTATTACCATAACAAGTTTGATTTCAAAGTATTAAATACAAAGAAAGACTCTGAAAAGACACTGAAATTGGGAAGAACTCCTATGGGTTTCATCAGGTGCTGCATGTCACAGTAAGCATTCAGTTCTACTAATTCCTACCATTATTAATCTGTGTACGCAGCCAGTGAAGCATTTCCAAAAATGGGTTCTCTCTGCTCAGATTTCTGTTCCTTTCATTACAGCAACAAATAAACAAATCATCCAAACAAAGTCAAACAGCAGTATACATGATAGCCTTTGTAGGGTCACCAAAACTTACTCACCGCATGAGCTGTAATTCATACACCAGATAACATTTACAAATCAAAATGACCCTCTACTAATTGTTGGCTTGTTTGTTTTAAATGAAGGCTGAAAATCATCTTGAATGATTTGGGATATAGTACCATGCACAGCTATTTGTTATCACTTGTTTCTCACGCTTATTATTTTATTTACATGTTGGTCTCTGCATGATTAAGATACTTATCCATTTATTCATTTTTGAAAATCAGATCAAGCCAGTCTTGTGGCTGAAGTTACAAGAGAAGTCACATGGCATGAAGCACCTACCCCTTGCCCTGCCCTCCATGAAGTCTCACCCTATCTGCTTGAATATACATGTACAACCAGACAAGTGTACTCCAAATCTGAAAAGCTTAATTATTGGAACAAAGCCGTTAAAACCTAATTTTGATCTCACTAGTGTGATTAGGAGCAGCTGTGTTTTCTATTATCATGTTCTAACTTGTTTGCTTTACAATGTTATTTCTATCCGACTCTGGCCCTTTGTTTCAAAGATTTTTCTTTTCTAAAAAAAAAAAAAAAAAAATCTCAACAGATTAAACACTGAGACATTTTTCTACTTGTCCTCATGATCGTGGTCCCAAAAGTTAGTTTATAACTTTAACACTAATCAGTATTTCTGGACATCAGGGTCATTCTCTAAATGTCACTGTCACGAAATACTTCCACAGCTTCAGCAAAATAACTTACAGACTGCGCAGAGTCTGATCTGGACAAAGTTCAGTGCCCTTGTTTTGTTAAAGCCTATTTCTTAAGTGTCAGTATCCCTGTGAATGCTGTAGGGGGGGGGCAGAACTCCCCCACGGCAGGAAGGCTCAGGGGACACAGCTTGTCTGCTTGCCAAGCAGCTCTGCTCCTTGTGATTCACCGAGGGTCAGCACAGCTACGTAACTGACCGCCTTGCTCTCACGCTGCTGCCAGAGCCAGCATTACAGCCTGCTGTGCGCTTGGGACTGAGGGACAGCACTGCTTACACCTGATTGCTCCTGTGGCCCTTCCTCAGCCCCTCCTGTCCTGCTCCTGTTTGGCTGGTATTGGAACACAAGTTGCACCTACCAGATAGATCCTGGAACACGGGATGCAAATATGCTTCTTTTAACCGTGTTAAAGCATGAAAAGTGGTATTTTCTATGCTTTACGTTAAAAACTCAAGTATTAAGGGGTTTGATGACAGAATTAACTCAGCATATTGGGGTAGAAGGGAGAGACAAAGCTGACAACCACCAGGCTGTTTACAGAGGCTGCTAGTAACTGGGAGATCGTAGTGATTACTTCTGTGGAAAAATACATCCAGTACTGGATAAAAATTCCCACATAGCACCTTAATCATTCTACCACCTGAGACTGTGAACTACTTCTGAGAATGTGGGGCTTGGCCTGTGCCTATCAAGCCTCCCTTCAGCCCCAGAGGAGCATGGTTGGGACAAGGGCCCAAACCGCTCCTGAGGCCACCATGTCTGGACCAGGGACCCAACCACAGCCATCCTCACAGCCACCAAAACACCGCTGGACACGGAGGTCGAGGGGCCCATCCCACTGGCTAATGAGGGAGGAGGAGGGGGCAAGCAAAAGGCAAGGCTGGGTGTTTGGCCGCTGGCCGGGGTCAGCCCACCTTGGACCTCCTAGGTCCCTCACGTCTCCTCCAAAATGTCCACGAGCTGCAGGTGGCTTCCGTGAGGGGAGGCCGGGGTTACCCCGCACGGCTGGTCCCAGATGGTTGTGGCGCCACTGAGAGAACCCGAGGCAGGGCAAAGCTGAGCCTGTGGCTGCTGGCACCCTGGGGCAGCAGTTTTGTGAAAGAGCAAAAACACAGCATGGCAGCGAGTAATGAGGGAAAACCTGTGAGAAACATCAGCGCGAGCACCGAGGTGGAGCAGCAACCACAGCTGCCAGGGCAGAGGGTCCCTGCAGCCCGCGGAGTCTGCTCATGTGTTAGTGATCAGTCTGTACACATCTGCTTGTGTTGAACGTCCTTCACAATATTAATTTTATTCCTGTATGTCCTGAGCTTTGATAGGCAGTTGCTGATGAATCCATCTATTTTATCTCATATATTCTCCATTTACCCTTAACATGGTTAGAAGCATTTATTCAATCTAATACTTTCCCTGCTAGCATTTGCCTCTGTTCAGAGACAAGTAATAGACATATTAAGCCACAGAGCCTAAATCTTTTCCACATTAAAAACAAAATAAACAACCCTCCTTTTCCACAATGCACTGGTGTATGCCTTTTCCACATTAAACACAGAATCATAGAATCATAGAATATCCTGAGTTGGAAGGGACCCTTAAGGATCATCAAGTCCAACTCTTGACACCGCACAGGTCTACCCAAAAGTTCAGACCATGTGCCTAAGTGCACAGTCCAATCTCTTCTTAAATTCAGACAGGCTCGGTGCAGTGACCACTTCCCTGGGGAGCCTGTTCCAGTGTGCAACCACCCTCTCTGTGAAGAACCCCCTCCTGACGTCCAGCCTAAATTTCCCCTGCCTCAGCTTAACCCCGTTCCCGCGGGTCCTGTCACTGGTGTTAATGGAGAAAAGGTCTCCTGCCTCTCGACACCCCCTTCCGAGGAAGTTGTAGACTGTGATGAGGTCTCCCCTCAGCCTCCTCTTCTCCAGGCTGAACAGGCCCAGTGACCTCAGCCGTTCCTCGTACGTCTTCCCCTCCAGGCCTTTCACCATCTTCGTAGCCCTCCTCTGGACACTTTCCAACAGTTTCATGTCCTTTTTATACTGTGGTGCCCAGAACTGCACACAGTACTCGAGGTGAGGCCGCACCAGTGCAGAGTAGAGCGGGACAATCACCTCCCTTGACGTACTAGCGATGCCGTGCTTGATGCACCCCAGGACACGGTTGGCCCTCCTGGCTGCCAGGGCACACTGCTGGCTCATATTCAACTTGCTGTCTACCATGACCCCCAGATCCCTCTCTTCTAGGCTGCTCTCCAGCGTCTCATCGCCCAGTCTGTACGTGCAGCCAGGGTTTCCCCGTCCCAGGTGCAGGACCCGGCTCTTGCTCTTATTGAACTTCATGCGGTTGGTGATTGCCCAGCTCTCCAACCTGTCCAGATCCCTCTGTAAGGCCTTTACGCCCTCATTTGAGTCCACAACTCCTCCAAGTTTGGTGTCATCAGCAAACTTGCTCAAAATACCCTCTATTCCTACATCCAGATCGTTTATAAAAATATTGAAAAGTACCGGCCCTAAAATGGAGCCTTGAGGGACCCCACTGGTGACCGCCCGCCAGCCTGACGCAGCCCCATTTACCATAACCCTTTGGGCCCTGCCCGTTAGCCAATTGCTCACCCATCGTATGATGTTTTTATTTAGCTGTATGGTGGACATTTTGTCCAGTAGGATCCTATGGGAAACCGTGTCAAAAGCCTTGCTGAAGTCCAAAAAAATCACATCAGCTGGTTTCCCTTGGTCCACCATACGGGTGATCTTATCATAAAAGGAAATCAGGTTAGTTAGGCAGGACCTACCCTTCACAAACCCATGCTGGCTGGGACCAATGACTGCTTTGTCCCCCAGGTGTGCCTCAATAAGTTCGAGAACCATCTTCTCCATGATTTTACCAGGCACTGACGTGAGACTGTGTGAACATTTTGCTCTTCAGTCCCATAACCATTTACTGAATTTCTCCAAGTTATACATTTCTAATTCTTTCAAACCTGTTTCCATTGTTTCACTAAAACTACTCTGTTTTGCCCCCAAACCCCTCTCCTTCTCCCAGAAATGGACAGGCCCTAATTCTCAGCAGGCTATCTTCTCGGATCAGCTGTTCTGGACAGCCCCTGCTCCTCACCCAATGGAGCCTCAGCTAAGCACCAGGTCAGTAGCTGCTGAACTCATCCACCGTCTCTCATCAATAAAAAAAACATCACCATTACTGGCAGAAGGACAGAGTTGAGGGAAAATCTGAATTTTATCTCTCACAGTAAATTATTTTCCTATTCAAATACTGGTTTTGTCCACAATCTGACAGAATTATCACCCTAAATGTGAATTCTCAGGACAAGCAGTAACTTAAAGATGTACTAGACATCCCTAGACCCCACAGCTCTGAATTCACAGCCAAACTTACTGCTTTACAAATGAAACAAAGCATTCTCAAGCAATTTTTGTACAACTGCAAATTTACTTGAGATTAAATTTATGATTTGTTTTCCCTCTCTATTATGAAGAGAGCAACAAAGCCTGAGAAACCTTTGGAATAATTCTCTGTAGCTGTAATATTTACCACTCACTCTTCACTGGACAATACTCCAAATGCCATAGACTTGAAGGCCTCAACTACAACTTGAATATAGACCTAATAGAGAAGAGTATAAATTTACTGGCCTGAGCATAACTGAATAACAGCTCACAACACATAGGAAGAATCCAAGACAGAACTATTTCAGATGCACCAAATCTAAGCAGCAGCAGGAATACCTGGAACACGGCCTAGAAACAGTTGCAGGCAAGGACTAAGTACAATGTTTTGGCCTGAGTCACTCTTCTGGGCTTCCTGATATCAGGTCACAGCTGCTGTCCTCTTTAATAAAACAATACACTGTTAATGAATCACACTGTAATAGGTATTTGGAAAGCAAATAAATTTCTTCAGAGTTGAGATAGTTTAATTGCTACTATTAATTTGACATATAGCATTGTAGTTAATATGGGAAAGAATGTAAGTACAAAATATTTGTTCAGATTCATTCCATCACCCTTTGGACAGTGAAGCTGAAAATGCAAAAAAAAACAAAAACAAAAACAAAACAAAACAAAACACAAACCAAACCAAACCAACAAACAAACAAACAAACAAAAAAACACCACAAGAGAGAGAAAAAAAAAGAAAAAAAGAACAAAAGAAAAAAGAAACCACTGAAACCAAACCAAACCAAAATAAATAAATAAATAAATAAAATTTGCTGCATTCACTTTTTAGTATTTGGGATGGTATAAAATAGCAAATAAGTATCAGAAGAATGAACTCTAATGAGCAGGATGTAATTAATTCCTACAGATCTTCTGGTCTAAGTAACACATATCTGTCACTATAAGATATTTTACTAACATTAGCAAACTAATGGGCAATGTAATATATTATTTAAGAGATAAGAAAAAAGTGTGTCTCAATACCTCAGGATACCACAATTTACTAAATGATGCAGATGTGTTTTTTTCTTTTTCGTTGATACATATTTCTGACCTAACCCAGAGTTATGAAGTCATTCACCCAACAGCTAGCTAATCTAGACTATCTTCTCACAAAAGCATTCAATTGGGCTGTAAAGAAAATAAATATACAAAAATTTAAAAAGAATCAAAGTTCAGAAGTATTTCCTACATCCTTTATTCATGTTAATTGTGTGCTTTATTTCTGTCTCTAAACTCTGTTGACTTCAGCTGCTAGTCAATAGATCTTGCATAACACAGACATTTCCGTTGTTTCATTTTTGCTACATAAAAATAAGTTGGCACTTCATTATTTTTTCTTAGCATTCATTTACTGTGAAGGCATTTTAAATATTTTGTCCTTCATTGTTTTAATAAAAATTGAGCTTAATAAATATTTTAGGTGGAGGAAAAATTACAAGTTAATGGTCATTTAATTATTTTGGCAACCAGCCTATGACACATTTCACAATAAGGAGCTTAGACTACATTTTAATAACTAGACTCAATTTTACCAAGTAGACAAATTCAAGTGTTTGCCCCAGAATTATTAGCTGGGGCAAAGAGCAGGAATCTACTGGTTCAGATGATCAATTATAGTAATTAAACAGACAAGACTGAAGACAATTGATGTCAATAAATATGTCAATATGTTAATAAATACACCAATGCCACCTCTCCCCCCAGGGTAAATATAAACAGAAATCTAGTTGGAGATTTCATGGGTGCATTGCTGACGGAAGCAATAAGTTATCACTGGTACAACAATGAGCATATAATTTACATGCCCCACTAGCTTCTAGAAGAACCTGAGGAGATGATAAAAAAAATCACAGCTGAGTTCCTGAATCATGGGTGTTTATGGCTGTTGAAATCCCATGCCCTGGAAATTCTAGGGAGCACCTGACTGCTAAACTATTGCAATTTGGCTACATTTGGGACATAACAGTAGTGGAGTTTACAAAGGAAAAATGTACAGAGCTATTATTATGAGAGTTTTTGTTGTTGTTTAAATCAACTTTAATATCACTACTACTGCATAGGTCATCCTACCATGACCACACATGGTAGGGCTGAGTGGCAGCCACAGTGTCAAGAACAGGCTGAGCTGGCTGAGTTGAACTACCTGTACATCCACCACAAGCTACTTGCTGTGTCAGCCTATTAAAGTGCATGAAAAATTGCCAACTTTCTTTCACATCCAGTCATCTGTATTTACATGACACTCTGCTGCAGCAGCTGATGGCACTGTTCTTGACAGACTGCATTAGGAGATAACAGCCCATGGCAAAAAACATGGGAACTGCAAAGGAACCCTGCCCTGGCGTGGGGTCAAGGGCAGGGTCACCATCTGATGATATAAATCAGTCTGTGCTGAACTGTAGTCCCTGGGTTCCTACATCAGAAGTGACGTATCGTCCTTGACATCTATAAATCATGCGTATTCTTTATTAGTTTTAAAAACAGATTTTCAACTTGGAGGAAGGTCAAAGGGATTTTTGAAGACATCCAGTAGTTTTGAGCATGTGCAAGTGAACACACCAGTTTAATGCTGTTTGATGATGTAGAGACCATCAACTCAGTGGTTTCAAATAAGAATAGGCCTCAAAGAACATTTCAGTGAAATGACTGATGCTGAAGAAAAATGTGAAAAGATAGTTCACACCAAGCCTATACTTGAAGTTATAATTTATAGGAGAAGAGCAAGGCAAAGAGAATTTCACGGGAGAAAAAAAAATCTTTGGTAGTCAATATTGTGTGCATATAGAACCACTGTATCAGGCCATGAAACTTTCAGAGAAGCTTCACCTGAAAAAGCATCTATAATCTTCAAGACAATCATTTATCTGCAGAAAATGTCAGGGGGTCAGGTATTCCAAATGTGTAAAACTTATTAATGAATTCATGCATATTTAGGATATGTACTTTGTGCTAGTTATAACACAATGGAAAATTTAAAAATCCACTTTATGGATTCATGTATTGCCCTATATATTCAAAAGCATCAATTTTCAATTTACGTTATTCTTATTCTTCCTTGCATTCTCCTGAAGCATATCAGATTTGAGTCCAGATTAACACAAGAATCCAAAGATCATGCTTCAATTTCTGCTCTGTTCTGAGGCCTGTTAAATGTCAGATTAGAGAGCTGATTATGGAGTTAAAGGTTTCAAACTGGAGTGCTTGTTAATTCAATAACTGAATATAGGACATGAAAGGCTGGTTTATAGTAAGCTCAGTTTTATAAGGAACAGCTCTCAGAAGCACGCAGTACTGTCCAAAACTCTCAGAAAACCTGGAATTGTGCAGTTATTATTATTATTACATGTATGTGCTGGTTCTCTGGTGCTTCTAATATGTCTACAGACAGGGATTAGCAGCACTATTTTCCTTGGTGAATTAAGGGTAAACGAAAAAAATCAAGTATCCATCCTCTCAAGGCCCTTCTGCAATAGCCGTAACAAGTAAAATACCTCTACACATAGAGTGCAGAGTACGAAAGATAACTGCATTCAAGTTTGCACACAGAAAAGTCATTGGCTAAGAAGGACTACAGAATACGCACTTGTAGACACAAAAAATTCCTCTTGAGTACCATTTGCCAGTTATTTTTCTCTGGCAACAGACACAGTGGACTTGGCCAGCATTCCTCAATGCAGCAGAGGCATCAGGCTGGTGAAACAGCTGCTCTCGCAGGCAGCCAGAGCAGGAGTAGCTGGCCAGCTTCTCCTCCAAGAGGCTTTTGGAAGCCAGCCACCATCTGAGCAGGCCTGCTTGAGAGCAGCTATACTGGATGCTAATGACCTTGGCAGTACACGTCATAAAGTACAAGTTGAGCTCTGCTAGAAGAATCCTAAAAAACTCTATGCAATTTTTTTTTTCCAATGTGTAATCTACTGCATCCCTTTCTTAAACTTCAATCTGCTTAGGACTCTTCAGTGATTAATATTAACAACAAATACTTCAGCAATTTAAATTACTTTTCAGACCTATGCAAACAAATAACACAGCTCCTAGCAAACATCTGCTGTTAAATCCACAGAAATGGGTCATTTTTTGCAGGACAGTTTTAGCAGACATTTACATTTCAAGTAGAAATTTGACCTATTGAGCATTTCAGCCTAGGGGCAACTTGTTTGAAAGTTTGGAGGAACAGATTTAATTCGTGGAATAAGTTATTATTACTGATTTATATGCAGAAATTGTTTGAAACAACTTTAGAAATTCTGATAACAGCATTCAGAATAATTAATATGTAAAAAATATGTTTATTCCATTTCAATTCTCCTCCATATGACACCTACCAACTTCTGAATAGTATAACTGTATTAGAAACAAAAACATACTGCCCCCCTTGCAGTTACTAGTTAGCTAGACCAAATAGAAAGAAAATCTTCAAAAGAATTACTCCTTTCTCCTCACCTTTATTTTCTTTTTTATATAGGTAACAGATTAGCAACACTAAATTACATCAGTGAAGTTGTATTTTCCCCTCTGTATTTATGTAGATTTCTAAAAAAGTTTCCTTACAGCAGAAGATTAATATTTCAAGAGTAAAATTTTACTTAGACTCAAGACAGATTATGTGGTTCCAGTCTCTGCAGCGAGCTTTATTTGTTGAGGATCAAGTTCCAGTCAGCTCTGGTAGGCACATTAACTGAAAGCATTTATGCTGATATTTAGCCTGGGAATTAAGGTGTGCTGCAACGAGATGAATTCACACTTAAACGTGGCTCAAAGCAGCCCGACAGAAGGGGAAGCACCACTGCAATACAGGCCTCTCAGCACAGAGAACAGGTTTATCTGTAATGTTAAATGTATTCGGTTCAGTAAGTGGAAAAACAAAAACAAACAACAACAAAACAAAGCAAACAACCCAGCAACAGCAAACACCCCAAAACTGTCTTCTGTTTTTAAAGCCATTGGGAGTTGTGATGATACATACAGACTCTGTGTTCTCTGAAGCAAAACAGGAATGAGATGTTAGCACTCTGAAGTGGTACCTGCCAATATCCGAAATCTGCCCTAACACACATCTACCAGATGAACTGTATCCATTTTTAAGAAACCTAAATTCATGCTTTCAGGGCTATGCACAGAACCAGAAGTATAGCCAGAGAAAGGATATCAGTGTTTATCCCACAACAAAGCAATTTTGTAAGTTTTTCTTTATAATATTACATTAAGTAATGTCTGAAAAGAAATAGAAGTACTTAACATATTTTGAGTGTAGTATACACATCATACATGTATATTTTCCCTACCACTTTCAACTTATTATGACATCATTAATAAAACAATTGTAATATGTTACTAATAAGATGTTTATTCAGCTCTTCCAGAAATACAAAATATGAATGCTTTCAAATGAATTTTCTATATACAATACACAATTGTATAGGAGCATAACCCACAGAAATATTATAATGAATTCTAACCATAAGTCTTTCAAACATAAGGTTGTCTAAACTCATTAGTCTCTTTTCTATGCAAATGCCTGAAAAGAAAGCAGTGCTATGCAAAACAAATTTGCTGTAGATTCACGCAACCATTGCAAATTGTTAATGAACACTCTCTAAAGTAACCACACCACTGACATACGTTTCAGTTTGATGTTTTGAAAGCCCAGCCATACAATATCAGAACCATCCAATATTGTTAAAACAAAAACAAAAAAAGAATAATTTATACAACTTTCTTGAATTTTGTTTCTGACACGGGTTATAAAAGAATGAATGTCTTGATGAAATAGCGTTTGCTGAAGAGATCCCAGTTGTGCTTTACCATGACAGTAACTAGCCAGACTAAAGGTCTATTTTGTCTTGTAGACCACACCTATAACAGATACATAGAGAAGGGTACGAAACCAAAGGATTTACTACTACTATTATTATTATTATTATTATTATTATTTAAGCCTGGAGACAAGAAGACCTGGGGGAGCTAACACCAGCTTTCCAGAACCTTAAAGGAGGTTACTGAGACTGACGGAGCCAAGCACTCCACTGAGGAGCATAGCTGGCAAGAAGACAGCAGTCACACTGGAATTGGGCAAGCCCTGACTGAACAAGGCAAAACTTTTGCCTGTTAGAATAACTAAGTAGTCAAACAGCCCCAAAGCAGTTATGAAATCTTCAGCTTCAGTGGTTTAAGACCTGAGCAGACAAGCTCTCAGCAAAGTGGTCTGATTTCAGTGTTGATCCTGCTTTGAGCAGTAGGATGGAGCAGATGACCTCCAGGGTCACTTAAACTTGAACAATTCTGTGATTCAATCATACTCTGGTACTTGTCCAGTTTCCAAGAACTTACAGTTCAGCGACTCCCTAACCACAGGAGTGTCTCAGAGGTTAATAACCCCGGGTGAATTTTTCTTCCACGACTGTGTCTTTTGAATCTGTATGAACTCAGCATCAACTATGCTCTGTGCCAGAGCATTGGAAAATGTTATTATGCTTTACAGGGAAAAAAAATAAAACACTTCTATTTTCTTAATCAGCCTTCATTTTCTGCTCAGTAGCTGTGATTACAGGACAGGCTGAATGATTACTCTTACTCACTCCATAAAACTCACAGTCCTATTAACCTTTCTCATTCCTCTCCTCCATCCCACCAGCCACTCCTTTTCAGGCTGAAGGCCAGTGCAGTAAATCATTATTTGTATAGAAGATGTTCATTGGATCATTTCTGATTTCCTTCTTCTTGCCTTTTACCACTGGAGTGCAACATCTGTAGATCAAGATTACTATTTCATAAGAAGTGAAGTAAAGAATATTTCAGAGCATGTGTCTTGTCCAATACAGCTACCCTTATGACAAATAAATAAATAAATAAAAGATTCATGGCAGGTTCAGCCTTTTACTTCTTTATAGGAAAATAATCATTGATGGCCCATCATTAAAAAGTGGTGGAAGGAACTTTCCTAAGCTGTTTAGGTTGCAACTTCCAGATACGACTGTCTGTGGGGCTTCTCTTTGCTTCTGTGACCACACAGAACAGTGATGAGGACTGGTGCAATATGCCACCTGAGCTAGTCAAAGAGAAGACAGATGGTGCTGGAGGCAGTGATCAAAGTTATAGCAGTGTTCTGTTTTCATAATTGTGAAGGCTGTTTCATTTGTGTGATGAATTTAAAAAAAAAAAAAAAAAGCATGCCTATTAATTCAGTTTTGCAAACCTCAATAGTATATTTTTTGTTCTATACCAAAAAATAAATAAATAAATACATAAATCGAAGATCTTTCAGGCATGAATAAATCAGAGTATTTTCCTTGCTGGAAACAAAGTTAACTGGCATCCATTTTACAAAGAATGCCCAGTGTATTAAGTAACGTTTGCTCCAGAAAAACATTAGTTTTAAGCTAACTTAAAATGAAATGAAACATTCAATTATAGAACTTTGCAAATATATCAGAAAAAATGTTTTGTGGGTGTTGTTTTCTGACAACATTAATGTTAAGATGAAAAATGTAGCTATTTGCTACGTATGTGACCACTCAGCCCCACTGAAGAGCTATCCCTAAGCAATATTTTCCTTTATGCCAGGAATTCCTCATATTTGGGGTTATGTAAAAGATAATAACATGGAGATGCAATTATATTGCATTCTTTCTCCTAGAAACATATTCTTCTGCTTTGTAAAGGCAGAAACTAAGAACTGGTACATTTCAGGATGAGAATGTTCATCTAAAAAGAACTTCAACGTCTCCAAAACTATCTCAAGTCTTTCAAACTTGAGAAATATTCTAAGATATATGGGTATTGCTTATATAGGACAAAATCCACACTTGCTAAGACTGGTGAAAGAAGTCCACAGAAAGAACAAAATCAGCTCCAGATGTAGCTCAGCAAGCCTGAGGAATCATATAAAAAGCCTTATTTAGTATGCTACAGCAGAGTGCAAGCAGAATGAAGGTCATGCCTTGAGAGGAAACAGCAAAGAATGAGAGGTGGTTTCTCTCCTTTCTCTCCTCTAAGTCAGCGCTGCATGCTCTTCCCTTTAGCTGTCTGCATGAGCTGCAACACAAAGTTAAAAGGAAATGTGGAATGAAAGTTTCATCGCACAAGGCCAGTGTGGTTCAGGCATGTCAAGTGCCTTTAAATCTTAAAAACTTCTCAGCACAGTTTGCAGCTTAACAGGCATGGAAAACAAAGTTGTTTATTTTATATATAGAACTATCTATCTCTATATTAATATATATTAAACAGCTGAATACCTATATGCTAAAAATTAAGCCAGTAGCCTTTTGTATATATTTTTGGTGGTAGCCAAGAAAAGCCTTTTTGAACATTTAATGTGGTCACCATCAATCTTTTAATCGTGTGTTGGTGTAAAGATTTTATTAATGCTCTAGCCGTACTACTTTAGTACCATATTTCATGGAAGGTCTCTCTGGAGCTGGAACTAGATTTATGTCCACCCATCCCCCAAATCCATCCATTTCTCTTCCCTAAATCACACCAAGTTTTCCTCTGTAGGGTCCAAAAGAGAGTTGAATATTTTGTGAAGTAGAGTACTTGTTTGATTTAAATGATCAGCAGCATGGAAGCAGCAAAAGCCACTGACTGCTGATCCCCTGCAACGGACATGGGTCCAGTCCTGTGCCAGGTTCTGCCTCCTGCTGCCACTTGGTTTGTGTAGGTAGTGGCACTCAGCGGAAAAGGGCCTCAAAAGCACTTCATTCTCAAGTCTACCCATTTCACACAAAGGACGTAAGAGAATGACTTTCCAGTGTGAGGATGGAGAAGCTATCCCAAAGGCCAGATTTATTTTTTTTGGAAGATTTCATAGTGACAGAATGGTACTACTTGATGAAGTAGTAGACAGAATGATGACATAGTAGACAGAATGACCTACTTGACGAAGTAGTGCAAGATGCCTGGGCAGAAAGGTGGTTTCTCCCTCCTCAAGAAGTAGCCAAAAGTGTGACAACGCTTTGGATTACAAAACATTTCAATGCCTTAACAGAGCATATCAGCTATGGCACCTTTCAGCTAGACACTTCAGCCATGATTCAGTATGCCAGTATATGGCATGTTTTCAGGAAAGAACAACCTCCTTAACAGCAGAGGTTACCACTTACAGCTTTTCTGGAGAGGCCCAATAACAGCACGCTTACATTTGTTAAGCCAGAAGTAATTTGTTCAGAATATCAGTAGACTAAGTTGCATGGAACTGAGTTAGGAAAGAAAGGATTTTTCTTTTTGGCACTAGTTTAATATTGATTTTTTCCCCTCTTAGCAAAACAAACTCCTACATTTCTTTATTTTTGGAAGACACAATGAAAGAATTAGTGAACAGAAAATACTCAATTTTTGAAGACACCTGTGAAGAATTAGGTCGATTTTATAACAGGCTGTTTTTTCTTTTGTAAATTTCTACTTCCAGTTCAGAAATTCATTGGAAAGCATGCTGATTTGTGCACAATGCTATTTAAGCTTTATTTTGTCACCACAGTTTCCCTGTTTTTAATGACATGAAAACATCGGCATTACCTGGCAGCACCAACTCAGTGGTCCCTGCTGCCTGACATGACACAACAGTCACCTCTCCAAGGGGCTGGCAAGAAAATAGAAAGTACCTTCATCTTTGGCAAATACAGAATGTGCAGCACACAGGTGCTGTCTGTTCCTGTCTTGGTTTTATTTTTGTGTGCAGCAGGTGGATGGGGCAATTTTCATTCCCATGCACTGATACCATTACATGGAACCACGGATAATTAATACAGTAGTTAGAACTTGCTGAGAAGCTGGGTATTTCTCATTAAGAGAAAACAAACAAACGAATAAACAAACTTAAAATCCCACCACTAGTTAAGCCAAAGTTGAGACTGAAACAAAGATGCAGGAATGCCCCTGTTCAAAGTTCACATTTAAAAAAAATGTTGAAGTGTCATTAATGTTCTTAGTTTAGGTTGTAGTGCCAGTTTAGGTTGTAGCACAACTGCAGTGTTCATCATTCCAAATAAAGCCCTCCTAGGTTTTCCCTGAAAAACACATTGGTATCTAAAACAAAGCCTAGAGACCTTACAGGTTGCACTGGTCAGCCAGTCACTCATTTCAGACAAATTAAAGCTAATAGGAAGAGGACAAAAGCACTGCTCAGCAGATAAACTGAGAAAATAAGTTCTACAGAGTTTGGATTTTATTTTAGAAAATGAGTTTGTCAGAACTGGTTCCTGGAAACCTCCACGTCACTACATTTTAACCTCAACTCCCACTGCCTGCTAATGAGCTTCACAGGAGACCAGGGCCCACCACTCAGAAGTTCAGGGCAGCCTCAAGAGCAAAAGAGGATGGAGCCAGTCCTACAGCTTCACCAGGGCCCAGGACTCCAGTACAGCCAAGGTGCATGGACCAACAGCCATCGACTTCAGGGTGCCAATTCCAAAACAAGAAATGTAGGAAGGAAATGCCTCTGAAACTCTACTAAGTGCAGTGTATTTGCTGACTCCATGACAGGGAGCCTGAGAAACCCCGTGAGCTAAGCTCCAATGTCCCAACTCTTCTCACTTCCCAGTTGTGGAGCTGGAACCGCTGCATTCATTCTGGGCTCCCCAGAGCTCCCCAGCTTCCTGCCCCACAACCAAGCACCTACGGCCATCCTGCTGACACCCTGCTTTATTTTGGGGAAAAAAGGAAAGGGAAAATTAACGAACAAGGCTAACAAACCTGACACAGGTAGTGAATATTCTAGATAGCTGAGTTCAGACAAGACTAATTCTGGCAAAAGAAGAAACTTAAATGCCAAGAGTGAGTCACCCCCAGTAAGCAGAATAAAACATACACAGACCTGCCAGGAGCTCTGAGCCACTCTCTGCTTTTTCAGTATCTGGTGAATACCTGGTTGCTAATCCGTGTAGCTTCTCTGGAAGGTATAATTAGCTAGAGGCATGGATACAAGAGAGGCTTTTAAAAATGGAAAAAGGATGGCAAGTTATTACTGTAGGTGGTTCACACTTGAATTTAAATTCAAGCTTAATATATGTAAAAAATAAAATAATACTAATTCTTAAAACCCCCTGAAGTGCTATTGTTATTCCATGCCAACAAAGTGAAAAAAAACAAAACAAAACAAAACAAAACAAACAAAAAGACTGCTTTTCTTATCCAGGCAATAGTTGTTCCAATAACTGACATGTTACAGTGCTATATGTATTAAGGTGCATTTAATATACATTGAGCACAAAATTTCACAATGATTCAAAGTGAAATAGCTTAGCTTCTTACACAATCAATACATGAATTACCTTGTTGCTATAACAACGTGAATTGCCTAGGTGGAAAAACAACTGCTGGTGGCTCCTTCGCGTAAATTGGCTTTTGTCACCTAGCATGCCAGACAACACATTATGGCATTACAGGCGCTGCAGTGGCTAAATGAAGCAAAAGGTTTCACCTCTTATGAAGATCACTTCCATGTTAATTTTTCCCTTAGCAGGTGAAAGGAGTAAGCTAGTTGCCCCAGGGGTGGCCAGCTGGCTCTGAAACACAGGCTACTCACCACTAAAGGAAATAATACGCTCAGACATGAGCTCTGCTATATGCAAGCCAAGTATTTTTTGCTTCTGTGCTCAGTGCAACACATCTCATACAAGTTGTGTTCAGAAACACAATTTTAAGTCGATTTAATACTACAGAGCGTAACACTAGGTCTCTAACATGAGATGAGTCACTGAAATGACTCAGCTCTCACTTGCTCTTGTTATTCAGACACTGATACAATATGGCACTAGTCTGCCTTATTTAAGGCATATTTATAGAAGCTTGAGTCACTGACTAATGAAAGCCACCTTTTTGAAATGAAACATTAGTTAAGTCAGCTCATACAATTCTAGCGCAAGCGTACTGCCAGAGACACTATGAGGATTTCACTATTCATGCCTGAATCCACTCTTATGATATTAAACATATTCAACACTTCTTATGTATGTACGTCATTTTCTTTCCTCAATGTCACATCTCTTGATGTGTATTTAGAAGCCTGCATGTGTTGTTAGGTACAACTTAAGAAGCTTTATTATTTTTCATTACTCTCCAACCCTGCAGGCACATAACTACTGCACGGAAATTTTATTTTGGGGATAGAATCTATTAGCACCATTCCTGCTTTTGGAGTAACTTCCAGGTTCTTGGAGGCAGGAAAGGTGCATGGACAAAATCAGAATTTCACTACTAAAAAGGAAGTATGAAAATGCCAGATACTTGCTTCAATCAAAATGAAGCAAACCAGTGAAATTCTATCAGAAGAAACTTCCAGAAGTGGCACAGGAGATATTGGAAAAACAAAACAAAACAAAAAGGTGCAGCTGTGTACCTATTATATGTAGGGAACTGCTACACTGGTTTTTACTCCCTACCCCGTATAAAAACATGCTGTTAAAGCATTTATTTCTTTCTGCTGAATGTTGAAGACCATTTGATCCAGTACATGTTCTTCACAAGTTAAACAACTTGGCAGGTTTCAAAAATGTTTCAGAGAAATATTACCATCATCTTTCTTTCACAGTATTAAGTAATGCAACTTCTCTTCAAGTCTACAGAAATATATTTTCTTATGGTCATTGTCAAATACTTTAGTCCACAACTTAAGTGTCATTCTTAAAGCAAATGAGACATTCAGCAATTTATCCAAGGATGAAGATTTAGAAATCAGTCTGTTAAACTGAAGGTTGTTGGTAGTGCATGCACATTTCAGAGTCAGAAGTATCAGATTAAACATATATATATATATACACATATAACACTTGACTATTCTCTTATAGGAAGCATCTGCTCAAAGGAGGCAGATGAACAGATTTTTTAATGTTAAAAGGATGCTACTTGAAGCATCACCTTATTATAAATAACCCTTTTGATGAGTCAGCAGATGAGTCCCTCGTTAGTGGGAGTTTTGATAATACAACATTTTCAATGAAATAATTTCATCACTCAAATTGCAATTCTCTTACTATATACATTCCATTAAGTCTCTACATTCCATCACTACTTAGTAGGGACTAAATCTTCCCAGGTAACAGATTTAGAGTTAGCAAGGAGGCTGACATCCTTAATGTGTCAGTGGGATCACTGCTTTGCTCCAAGGTGGGGGCTGGGGGTTTTGACAACAGATTATTCATGCAGTATCCAGAAGAGGGCAATGTCTTGCTTTGGAAAAGATTACATTGCCAATTCCTTTTCTCATGTACACAGAAAAATAAGCAGTATGCAAGCAAGAATAAATAGAAATACTATTAGTAAAATCACAAGCAAATATTCTGAAAGGAAGCTAGAAGAGCATGATTCAGTTTAATTCTGCTCATTTCCAGCCAGTATCGGAGCCACCCAGAATAACCACACTTTAACATGGTACTATAAGAGAGAAACTGACAACATTCACCCAGTGAGGAAGCAATTCGCTCTTTCCTCCGCTCAGATGACCAGACAACTATCTACCAAGTGGTTCCAAACCCAAATATTAGCTAACTTGATGCAAAACCTTCTGCACATGCTATCATCCCAGAACAGGACCAGCATTATTCCAGTATGTCAGAGTGTGCCTCTCTGTTAGTTTAAGGCTTTTGCTAATGCACTGAGAAAAACACAAGGAAACTGTTCTTCCTTTGCACTGGGGACTAAAAAGGAATGACCAACAGGAGCTGCTGTAAAACTCAAATAATTTTAAACCAGAGCAAGAAGTCTAATGCTCCTCATGGTCAGATGGTCTGTGTCCAGAAAGTCAACACAAAAATTTCATTTGATTTAAAGCACATTCATTCATCTCTTACCTTTTTTAAGGATGAGTTCAAACCTGTTCAGATAACCAGAAACATTCAAAACGTGGCAGAAATGGGTTAATTAAAGTGCTTAGTTTAGAAACAGTAAAATCTAAATAATGCTTTTTTACTATGGCTGAGAAAGTTCTAGACTATTTTGGAAGCTTCCACTGGAAAACGTTATGAGAAAAATGTGAGGAAATTGCTTAAGTGTTTTGTGAAGACATTTCTAAAATACATTTTTTTGAAATTTCAAGAAAAAAATATTTTCAAGAATCATACAACTGCAAATTTCCGTATTAAATCTAAGCTGCAGATTAAAAATAAGGGGAAAAAATGAAGGGGAAAAAAAATAAAACAATGAATATGTCCCCTTTTTAAAATCAAAACCAATGTGAGATGCACAGGAAACTGAGTTCTTATTAAAAGAAAGCATTGCAACAGACCAAGTTTTGACCTGGAACAATTGACAGATGATACTGGCTGCAGTATTGGTCACTTCAAGATTAAGCTTTGCAGACCAACCTTTACACTGCCTTTTCCTTACGGTTAGTCCAGGCATTGAGAGCACCTGATTTTGTCAGCCAGTTTTGGGGTGGGGTGTATTCCCTCCCTCCTCCCCATTTTTTTTTTTTCCCCAAAGCATCAGAAAGCTCCCAAAATTCTCAAATGTGTGACTGCAATAAAGAGTGCTGAGAGCTGCCTTGAGACATCACGATTGCTGTAACTGCATTATAGAGATCGATCACTTTTCACAGCACGATAAATCACCACAGTGGTGCCTTTGGTGCTTTTCAAAGGCTGAAAAAGTGCTGTTGTAAAGAGTGATGAACTTCAATTCCTTGAGGTAATAACTTGTTGAATAAAGCTATGAAGCCCTAAAAAGCAGCAAAACTTGATGTTTCAAATGTGTAAACTAGAGGTATGAATTATCCATCTTTATCATCACTCATTTATTTGTAATAGTATTGAGTTAAATATTTCACTGTTATTAAAAAATAAATAAATCTTTTCTGAGACAGACAAGAGCTATTAAAGTTGAAAAGCTCCCTCAGCATTAGAGCAAACAGATGTGAATTGGCAAAGGTAAATAAGGATCAAATGGAAGTGAGAAGGTTTTAAGTTCTCAGATAGCCCTGCCATCAGCAAGGTGCCTAGGGAGAGGCTTGGCCAGCCTTATGAGAGTTCACACAACAGCTGGATCCTTAGGGTGACTTAACAGACATGAAAATCCCAGCGAGCAATACCTTGTTTCTTTTCTTTGGAAAATGGCTGCTAACCTATTACCAAGGTCAGAATTTCCTAAAGATGTGCTGCAACTGTGACAAGCAGCAGCCTCCAACACGCCACCAGAGACTTTTGCAGCCAGTGCTCCCTGAAGTTTAGGTAGCAGTACCACCCAGATTTCTGCTGTGTTAATACATGTATCAAAATCCAGCTTTCAGAAGTATACTGTTACTTTATTGGGTTCTTAACCACTTTATTGTGCCTGTGCAGATCAGTGTTTCTGCTTATGTAAAGGAAAACAAAGTACTGTTTTCCATGCAGTTGAAAGTCCCTACTGACCTGCATGCCGCCTGCTAATACTGTTAGGAAGCCATAGCTCCTCTTCCATAAATATCCCCTTGTAATTGCTCTGCTGACTGCAGCGATTGAGTCTAGGGGAAATCTGATCATATCTCAAATGCTGGCTTCAGTGAAGCGTGTACAACCACTCTGATAAAGATTCAAAGTACAGAACTGGGAGATAAAGGTACTACATGCAGCAGCCGGACAGCAGTTTGCACTCGCTTTCTCCTGCCCAGTACACAAATGGCTATCAGTTTCACCGCCTGAGAAGTATTAGCTAACAGACAGATCCAGTGCTGGACCAGAACTACAGCAACAACACTCTGGAAATGGATTTCCTTTTACATAAATTCATTTAATGAAAAAAAAAAAAAAAATGTATTTCTATCCTTTATATCCTGTGCTCTAATCAACAGTCCTGGGGATAAAAAAAAAAAAAAAAAAAAGAAGCAGAGCAGAAGCATCATCATGGGATTTGACATTTATAGATGTAAGTGTGTCTGTGCAGGTGTTTCAAGAGGCAAAGCAAGACAGCAGCCTGATAGCCTTGGACACTGCATCTGGGTCCTGCCCATGCACAGGCACCACCATCGCAGCTGCGGCCCATGCACTACAGTGCTTGGGAGCACCTGGGTTGTTCTACTTTTGGGTGTACCACAGTCACTTGTGGCAACAGCAGCTGGAGGTGCCTCCTTTATGCCACCCAAAGGAGAGCCCATTGAGATCCTGTCTCTGTATTTATCAGAGACTGGCAGCATCTGTTTCTCACAGAAAGCTGTACCAGTAACCCTCACGGGATTCAAAAGATGTGGTAAGAAACAGAGTAAAAAGGAAGTATCAGCTATACAGGGATAAACATGATTGCACTGTTTTGCACGTGTCTTGTTGTTCCTAAGCAGGAGTCTCTTCTGCTGTTGGAAATCAAGAACCTCAGCACCAGCATCTCCCTGAACCTCCCTCCTGGAACCCTACTGCTGCACAGGAGATGAGGATCTTCTGCACATCTGGGTTGGTTCACATCTGCAAGATTAACAAGGATATTGGAAAGCACAGTACATTTACAATTATACTTTCAGGGAGTTTGGGGTGGGAGTGTTTTCTTTTTCTTTCTCCTGGATTATTGCTGTAGGTGTTTGTATGGAGGTATAAAAGATGCTTGACTCACGTCATGCAGGATGATGAATGTTCTGAATTCAACTGCTGTCACTTAAAATTTGTTTTGAACTTGTGACCTGCAAGTTTAAAGCCTTGACACCTCATTGCCATCAAGTCTCCAGAGAGAAGAAATCATTCCTTGCATAAAGATCCTAGTGACCAATCGAGAGCTGTACAAATTTTTAAACACCTTGTCAGAATGCGGGGAGACATCCAACGGGAGTATTAGCCATATCGCTCCATAACAGAAACGCTACCCAATGTAGGACATGATCTTCCCTAATTATCATTTAATTATTTGTAAAATATGTTGTGCAATGAAATCTTTAGAAAAATAGAAAACAATTTTCTATTTTTTGTCAGGTTCATTGGCTCCTGATAGCAACCTGTTCTCATTTTCCTGTAAGAATAGAAGACTAGTCAGTCACCATTATTCATTATTTTAGTTCATTATTTTAGTCAATTACTCTGATAATTATCATGAAAACACCAGTCAGATTATCATCTTGTATGGAAGAAACAGAAAACACCTGATTTTCTTTCTTTAAGAAGCAAATAGACTGTTATTTTTTGCAGATTATTATTTGCCAACTCTCCACCTGAAGATTTGCAGTTCGTGGCAGAACATGTTTAATTCATAGAGCACTCCTGTGAGGAAGGTAAGTACCGACATCTCCCTTTTAAGATGAGGGAGCAGATGCTATGGGATTCTGACATTCTTACACAAAGAAAAAAAAAAATACAAAGATTCAAAACCAGATTTTAAGTTTCTCAGCTTCCAAATCCCAAGGTACAAACAGAAGATACAGACCCTCCACTGATCCCCTTGCTAGGTCATAATATTCTGCGTGCAGCCATGCAGAAGTACCATTAGTCTGCCTGAATATCTACAAATCTAACCTCTATTATGTATTGAACCTCAAATAGTTTGAATTTTTTTAGTACATTATATTTAAAGAGAGCATTTTTTCCAATAATAATTTAGATTTTATTAGTCAAGAAGAACTACTTTACCACAGTACGATAATCATTTCTCATGGAATAACATTTCTTGTTAGATAATAAATATCAACAGCAAAGTCCAGCAATCCAATGATAAGTTTGGAATTTCACTAAAAATCAGGGGCTGGTAATGGACTTGAAATACTAACACTACCTCTATGTAGATTTCCACAAGCAAGGAAAGCATAAATGCAAGCTTTTAATTCCTTATCTCTTGTACTTCAAATTTATTTCACTTATTCCTGGAATAATAAACTCCTCATCTACTACATACATATACTATCATATTAGGTATAATGGCTACACAAAAATTTGGTAGGCAACCACATGGATTTAAAATCTTCGAGGCTATGACAAGCTCACACCCACTAGGCACAAAATAAAACACCAGGCACATCTTATTTTATGTTATAATTATTTACATCACATTTTTCCTATGTAAACTAATTTTTGCTAGCTTCACAAGTGTTTGCATTGGCTTCTACATTTGTTATAGCAATCAAACTTTAAGATCCAAACATCTTTTCAATTTAACTTTTATCTTTATGAAGCCTAGCTGACATCTTTCTTTATATAGGCAATTGGCATAAAAATTACAGATGTGGAAAATGTGCAATCAACTGTCATGCTTGCCATAGCACAATGTTTAAGAACCATAAAAGAGAGCATCAAGAAACAAGGAAAATCTATTTAGCTTTATGACTTAAAAGCAGATGAATAAACAAAACTGGAATAAAACAACCAAAAACAAAATCAGGAAGGGAGGTGGAGAAAATGGAAGGAATCATACAGAGGGAAGAGAACATTAGGCTTTTTTTCTGCCCTTAAGAATGTTTCAAATCTGAATTTTTATGTCTGTGTAAAATTGTACTGTCTGATACTGCTAGTGCAATGTTTTTGGCTTTCAAAAGACAACACTTTCTGCTAAATCTCAGCATAATGGTGGAAGTAGAGACACAAATGACAGTGCATGGGAAGTCTGCAAGCTTTTCAACCCAAGGCAGGGATCACAGCTGTGATTTATAGATCCCTGATATGGTGTGTGCGCCCATCCTGGTCATCCGTCCAGTTTAGTATATGCAAACCCCCACAAAGCAAAAAAAACCTAGGGCACTGAGAGAAATGTGCAGCCTCAGTATTACATTATGCAGTGCTGCACAAACAGCCAAACAATGCTGCTGTTTTCACACATCCTGAAAGTAAACCACGAACCTCTAAAAAACAGATGTGGAAACAGAAAGAGACTTTTCCCCAGGCAACCATTGTTATTCCAGGAAAAAAGCTTGATGAGACTGACACCTTGCATTTGGAAATAATCAAACCTACCAACATGCCCAGATGAGGGGAGAAAAAAAAAAAAAAAAAAGACAAAAAAGGCAAACTGAATTGCTTTTGAATTGAATTCCCTTTCTTATTTTCCCCTTATTTTTCTATCACCCTGCAACCATTCTTAAGTTCTAGCAAGGCAGGAACTAAATTCTTATGAACAGACTTAATCTTAGTCACACAAGTATTCCCATAAATCCACAAGGACTATTTTTAGAAAGATAAATACAAGTGTTTTATGTTTCTCCTCACATTCTGCCTGCCTATTATGTCCTTGAATACAGAATAATAACTAGAAAATTGTTACTGGTAGACCAAAACACTGAATGTTGAATGTGCCAGTGTCAAAAAAGATGCCCTGACGCTGAGAACCAAGGCCTAAGCCTCAAAGCACAGCCAGGCTGCCTTTGTTTCTCTAAGTGGAGGTTCCATATTCCTATTTATCAAACACTCAGAGGTTTCTAACTTCAGTTTCACAACTTTAAAGAAAAATATGTCATCTCCAAGAAAAGTTTGCATGACACAGAGAGACATGCTTGCAGGAGTTTCCTGACAAATTCCATGATTGTGGTATGTATCCGCAACTAATCTATACCTAGAAACACAGATTTTTAAAGTTCCAGGGAACTTTCACATAATTTGGTTTGACTCATTTTCTTGTCCACAATTAACATACTACCTTTTAAATTCCAGCGTGTAAAAGAAGCTTACATAATCTGCTGCAAGAAATGCAGACCTCCTATTTTGATAAAGGTGCACATTTTAGGAGAGACAGAGGAGAAGAGGTTGCAGAACAGTGCTGCTTTGATACAGAGCTTCTAGAAGCTTTACAGGGGGCAATGGCTGTTGAGAGCAGTGTCAGCTCCATGCAGTCGATATGCCTGCTAGCATCTACTAGATGTTTTACAAGCACACTTGGACCAACTTGTAAACCCAAACCAAAGAAAGGATTTTCAGGCTTAACATGAAACTCCAAATGATACCCAGACTGTCCATCAAAGCATGCAGCTCCCACTTCCTGAACAGGTGCAATAGCCACCAGGACACCACAACCACCACTGGAGCACATGAAGGGCCCAAACCAGCTTCCAGAGCTCCCTCCAGGTCAGACCAGCATGTGCAGCTCTATATTAACCAATACACCATCATTCTCACGTAAGCGTAAACCTCTGTTTACAAATATAGATAAACACACACAGATACGCACAAAGAAAACTATGCTCCCAGTGGAAGCATACAGAAAAAAGCCACACAAAACAAAATAAACCCCAAGACAGTCAGACTATGCTGAATGAATGATTGTACTGCAAGTTCCCACCATGAATGAGGTTTTGTGTCAACCTTACAAAACTCAGCCATGGATAAATATAACCAATTCCTAAATCTTAGACTAGGCTAGTAAGTAGCTTTAGTAGGCTTGATTCACTTTGTCTTGAGACCAGTTACCTCTTGATCCTCTTCCCGAGGGATACTTTAGTACACTTGGGTCAAAAATATGCTGAGAACTCTTAATACAACAGCACAAAGTTTCCAGACACAGGACGTGTATGATCAGAACAGATGGATGCCAGTGCTCAGGTGACAAAAATGAAGCATCCCTTTATACATTACAGCACTGATCCCAAAAGACATTTTCAAGCAGCGTGGCATTACAATGACAGCATTTGAACATATTGAGGATTTGATTCAAGTGTCATTTCTCTGTGAAAAAAGTTGTGATGTCAAACCGGTATCTCAAGGAATCAGGAAAACTGCAGATGAAAAAAAGATTTGTCCTAAAGGACTAACCCAGAAGGAATCCTAAAACTGCAAAATGTTGTTCAAAAATACTTCTCTCTCTAGGATACTCCAAATTTTCTCATAAAGCAATGTTTTGCTTCTATTTCCCAGTTTCTGGGAGTTGTTTTCTGGCTTATCATTTTTTTTTTTTTTAATTTCTTCTTTCAGACAGCTCCTCTCACCAGCATTGCTTGAGCTTCCCAGGCACTGTTACGCCACAGCTGGGACGGATGGTGACAGCCACTGACAGTGCCGCACAGGGGCAGCTTGCAGCCCTTGGTACCCTTAGCCACTTACAACTCAGCAAGAAATTTGAAGGGTGGGTAGGGGAAAAGCCTCTGTCATCTACAGATATTCCACAGTGGTTTACACATTCAATTTTAAAGCATTAATGTAACTTGTAAACTCATGCAGCTAGATAGCCATTAGTAATTTTGCTGCTGGCTTTCTACATCCTCTAGAGTAAGCATCACGCACTAAAGTATTGAGCCTTGGTGCTCTTCTGTACTGGAGCACAGAGGGAGCGATTAAAAGGCCAATTCCACCAAATATACAGTCTATGTCTTGTAATTATATAATATATATATATATATATATATTTAACCTAGATGCAAACTGCCATTCTCTGTTTGCATGGTTCTCCCTCCTTCAAAACACCTCTAATCAAACAACACCCTTCAGCCCTGTTCACTGAGTGCTTCTCTCCTGAGCATTGCAGGAATTGTATTCTTAGGCAGCAACTACCCTTTGTTCTTCATTAATTCTGTGGTTGTTCTGTAATCCTTGCTGACCAGCCTCTGTATTTTGTTTCAAAGCCTACACCACCTGTTTGCTAAATCATATTCTCCACTCATTTTGCTCCCTGCTGCTGTTATTGCTGTTATAGCTTCACAAGTTTGTGTTTTTTTCTCTCAGGGCATGTAGTTCCCTGGACACCTACATTTGCCTATCTTTATTTGGTAAAGGAGGAGCCACTATTTTGTCTGGAATAGTTTATTTTCTGACTTATCAACACAAGGCAAGGACAAAGTGATTCACGTGGGACAACAACCCACTAGAAAACACTCTAATGTTTTCTTCACTTAACCAATATTATCCACTCCTTTGAAAAGAATGTTGATCTTTTACACAAAAATAAATCATTTGGTAGCTGAAAACAAGCACTCATGCAAAATTAGAGCCCTACAGCTATTCTAAAACTGAAAATAAATAAATAAATAAATAAATAATTTAAAACCAAAGCAGATATTCTATGTGTTTCTTTAAAAATTCTACCTGTAATTGATTTTCAAAAAAAGTGTTATCAATCCTGAAAAAGACAGAATTTGGAAATGTAACTGTTGCTGCAGTTCTTTTTTATACTAAAATTATTATGCAATTACGTATATATTGACTGATCTCAAATCTATTCCATTATCAGACTTCCACTTTTTCCTGTCGTGATAAATCTTTGCACCCTCAAAGCAGGAGAGCCAAAGCTATTATTGGCCACCCAGACTACAAATTTGCTAGGTGATACCTGTCCTCCAACTCTACACTTCCCGGGAAAACATTGAAATTTTAATTTCAGACCAATAAAAGAGCCATGAGTTTACTGTCGTATTCTTCTATTACCTATGTATTTATTCACGGGACAGAAATATACATGGCCTGCAGACTGCTAATGCAGCACGGTTCGGTGGTGCATGGCCCAGTGCCTGTCCGCACTCACGCAGCCAGCTCTTCCACACGACTCTGCACAAGCAGGGGGCACTATTCTCCTGCCAGCTTGAAAGCATTAGGTTACTTAATGCTTCTTCCAAGTTTTTCTGCGTTGCTGGGATTTTCAATGACTGTAATCATCTCATGCAGTGTTACTAACTACACTTTGCTACTGAAATATTGCTGATAGTCTGAGAAGTCAGATATTTTCTGACTTGTGTCTGGAATGGGGTGTCAGTGAGGTAGTCAGGTAACTACTTATATATACTTTGACAGCATGTAGGCCTCCTACTTTTTTTTTTTTTTTTTTTTTCCTTTTTAGCCCACTTTCTGTAACCCAAGTGTACTGGTGTACTGGGAATCTAGAAATCTTCTGGAAGCATGAAGGATATACTCCTCCATCTGTCTTTTGTCAGGCAATACTTACATTTCAAAGCTACAAGCTGTGTTTCAAAATTGTGAGACAAACATCCTTCCAGATTTGTTCTTTGGTCAATATTGGCACAATCGAGGTCTGGAAGCGTAATTTACTGACACACATTCTACCTGAAGTCAGTGAGATAGGCTATGAACAACATACTTGCAGGATCACGATTACATTCACATCAAAAACGTTCTGGTTGCTTATCCAAGCAAAACAAACACCCTTGAAAGACATGTGCAAGACACTAGTGCAGTTCATTGCCACGTTTCAGTGAAATAGGAGCATATGCCTAAAGGTTTTTGTCTGCAATACCAGAAGCCCCTCTGTTAATGTTATTCGTAACTTGGCTGGTTCAAGTGAGACATATATCTAGTTCACTGAGACAAAAATCTGCTCTGAGCAAATTATCTGAAGGTAAAATTGTGGTAGACAAGTGTTTGACTGTTGCACCCCATCTCATTAGCGAACAGTGATCCCATTAAGTAATTAGCGTGTTTCTTTAGCTCTTAATTCCACTTTGATATATAGCAAAGGGAAGCATCCATGGGAAATACAGAGCAGGAGGTGGAAGGGGTAGCTCTGCAGGAAATTAATCATAAATCTGACCACACATTAGCTATGCAAACTTAGCAAACAGCAAGCTTGAAGAAAATGCTTGTGCCCTCACATTGTCAGTATTTGAGACCATCGCCTTGGAATGAGCCTGTAGAGGGCATTCCTTTTACCAGTCAATTTTAAATGATATGTAAAGATACTACCATGTCCTAAATGCCCTTGCACTAATGAATGCTCACTCCTGGAAGGGGGTGATTTGGTTTGATTGCTGTATTGCCAGCAATTGGAAACCAGTATGATGAGTTCTACTGCGATGGGACAGGAACAATTCCTTGGTGAAGAGCTTGAAATAATTAAACTTCTTTACAATTTTTCACACCATGGCAAGAATGACACATTAAAACTGACAGTAATGAGTCAGCACCCTAAGCACTGCACACTTCTGTTCAGAAAACTTTTTGGCTAAATAGCATTGAAAGTGACTAATAACAGACAAAGTTGTAACATACAGATTAAAATTCCTGGTATAAGTACAAAAGAACTTAATATCAAGCAAGAGTAACTCCTAATAACATTTTTATTTCCAAATATCTGCTGTAGTCCAAACAAAAACACTCATTGCTTGTGACTTCTTTTCTTGGATATTGATCAAGAATTCTATTTTATCATGTGTTCACTCTAAATGTTCCCATTCCAATAACTTACAATAAAGTCTTATTCTCATAACGTTCAGTTACTGAACAGTTCAGTGTCAAGAACAATTTCCACTAGTTAATATATACATTTAACCAACAGTACTACTTTGCCACCATTAAAAACACCCCAAAACAGAAGGCAGGATGGATCTGTTTCCAACTGCAGAGCACTGGCCCTAAATTAGGTTCCTCTGTTTGCAGAGATAAATGTTCTTTTTCCTTCTTAAAGGTTGCTGGAGGGTTGGTTCTTTTTTCATTTTGAAAAAGTCAGTCATTGGTACTTGAAACTAGTCTCATTCAGACTAAAAGATTCACTGTAGTAATGCTAGCAGTTTTGTACTTCATATACAACAAAGACATTATCTGCATTTTAAAAAGCAGTTTATTCAAGCAACTTTGTGTAGTTCAATAATTTAACTTTAACAAACTGCTCCTGAATTGCGCTAAGTACATTTTCTGAACATAAATCTCACTGCCCCAGTTGTCCCTGTGAAAAGAGCCTATATCTCTTTCCTACCTCTCTAATAGACAAGTTGCTTGCATTTAATCAATATAATCAGCTCTCCATTAAGGGGATCTATAGCTTCCTCCAGTCATTTTTTCCCCCTATAAATTGATCTTCCAAAAAGAATTTGAACTTCTTGGAAAGAGTACAGCAATTCCTCCCATTTTCATATGCACCAATGAAATAGTTATGTTCGTGTTTACCTTAGCATTATACTGAAAATTAACTAAAGAGCATGCAGTGAGAAGACTTGCAACAGGAGATAATCAACAGAAAACAGGCAGAAGTTCAAGCATTTGTTGTTTAGCTATGCCTTGTTTATACTTACAAATGAAGCTGTGTGAACAAGACCAAGGTCCCACTTTGACCAATACACGTCCCACTGCTCAATAGTCTTTGAACAGTTAAGGATAAAAACATCCAAGCACCTATCTCCCACCAGAAGCTATCCAATTCCAGTTTAGATCCTGTGAGTATTTTTCAGAAAATAGCACAGCAATCTTATAATCATTGACAAGACTTTGATACTTCTGATTGCGGTTTCATATATTGGGTAGATGTACAGTTTGCATAAACTATCAACCTGAGCTTTACTCCCCATCTAAAGTATGAAGCAAACACTTCAAAAAGCTGCATTCTTGAGGAAAGTGAAAAATACAGATAACAGTGATCTGACATTACTTTTTGCTGATTTGCACTCAAATGTACACACCATAAAGTCACACAGATCTCCAGATGCAAGACAAATTTGACTCAAGTCTTCTCTTCCTAAAGTTTTATGCAAAGTCAGTGAAACAGTAAGATGCAAGTAAGAACTGAAAAGTTCAGGAAAAGAGTAAAGTGACCAGCTACACTTTATGCTACGTTCCTATCTATTCTTAGAAAAGGTATAAACATAGAGATAAAAGAGAAAGAAGGAAGGCCCCACATAGGTAAAAGCCATGGTGAGAACAACCTCGCACGAAGAAAATATCATGTGCATATATGTATGTGTATTCCTGAAAAAAGCAGAACCATACAAAGGAGGGTAAAAAAAGTGCTTGCTCCAATAACAAATGAAATTAAAAGCACAGCATCTATATCAAAGAGATAACAAGGAAAAGGGTAAGGCTTGTCTAGGAGAAAACAGGAGTTTGGCTGACAGGAAGGCTGCAGAGACTAATGGAGACTTCTAGAAACCTGAAAATATGCAAGGGAATTTTAAAACAATGGTACAAGTCAAACCAAATTGTTTTTTTTGTTTTTGTTTTGTTTTGTTTTGTTTTTTTTTCACTTTTTATTTTTTCTTATAAAGTTAAAGACTATGATCTTTCCAAAGTTTCGTTTTTCATATATGTAGACTATAATTTTAGAGTATGCCAGGAAAATTAGGTTTGCTCTTATGTTCAAATATATTTGGTCAAACATCTGAGAGGCAAAAACACCCCAGTTCTTATAAACTAACTTAAAATAGAAAAATGTTTTTTCTTCCCCATCCATACCTTAAACAGAGTAACCAAAGCTGGCAATTTACTTTTTAGGTAGGGCCCTTGGATCATCAGGAGGATGAAGTAGTTGAGACCTGTCTCCTCCAAAACTCAGCACAATTCAATGGTTGCTCTGATGAGGTCCTGGAGGAGGAACAGGGAAACCAGAGATGTGCTTGGGATAGCTGGCATATGGGATAGCTGCCAACACTGTTCTGCCACACTTTTGATTGCACAGATGCAACCAATGTACTCATTGGTGCTAGGAAGGGACTATATAGCTGATTTGGAACCATCTGTTTTGCCAGGATCATGGCAGACAAGGCAGGTTGGAGAGGAAAGGCCATTTAAAGACTTTAAAGAGCCCGCTGACTTTCACCATATGACCAGGAGTGCAAAAACTTTTAAAATACTGCATGTTTAAAGCATTAAATTGGTAACACTACAGCAAAATTCATAGTTTAGCAAATAATTTTTGTTCCCAAAACTTGTATTTATCATATTATACACGGTAGTAGAGGCTTGTAGCCTTTATATATTCTAATATGATGAATCACCCACCATGTTATTGAGCTACTCTCAGAAGTAATCCATGCTTTAGAATAAAATCACTGACTACAGCATCCTGAAGAAGAGGAAGAGAAAAAAGATCAATAAAAATATTCTCTTGCAAATAAGCTCCTCTGAATGAAGGGGAAGTAATTTTATGTCCAAACAAAATGTTCATTTATGTGTTGCATCGTAGCAGATTACTTGCAAATGAGGCTTTCCTAGGAACACATCAGTATCAGAATAAAAAAAAGTCAGTAACCCAGTGAAAGACTGAAACTGTCCCAGCAAGGAGTCCCTCTTCCATGGAAGCCATTGCTTCAACAGCAAGTTATGCTGACAAGAAAAACAGCCTGATAAAACCCAAAGCTACTACAATAGGAAGCGATTGTACTTGGGGTGCCATCAGTGGCATTATTCTGATCAAGTATCAGTGATGGACTGGCATTCTTATCCTCACTGCTGAGCTTCGGTGGGATCAGTGAATCTGAAATCCAAGGGTGGCTCACTTCTGCATCGTCTACCGAGAGATGGCAGTGACAGCTCATCCTTCCTTCCCGTGGGGACGCGACAGCACAGCATCCACCCCTCACAAGAAGATGCATGTCATTCCCATGCAATTGCAAACCCTTCAGACACCTTTTCAGAATTACTCCGAGTCCTCAAACAGAATAAGTCCAGCTTGCATGTGAAAATTCCTCCCCAGATGCATCACCGCTCTTTTTGAATCACATTCCCAATATTGCATTAAGGTGATCTAGCTCAACACCTGAGATGATGCCAGGCTCACTGCTTTGTCATTCAGTCACCATGTCGGGATGCATGCATGCTGTAGCATCTGAAGACAGGCAGTTAATGTGCAAGCCACGCCACACCCATGCAGACTATTGTTGATTTTTTTGCTTTGCTAGTAACCTGAAGGAGATTTTACAGTCTTCACAGCTCTAAATGATCACAACCTCAGCTGTGCTACAACCTTCAAGGTCTCTCTAAATCTCCATAAAATCTCTTTTTTCTTTTTTTTTTTTTTTTTGGTTACTTAATAGTGGGTACCTTTTTCTCCTTGCTATATCTGACCTTTTAAACTCATTTTCACCAGCATTATAACCATCTGAAAATCAGACACTATGCTATGATGATTCTTTGTTAGATACTAAAAGACTGAAGAAAAAAAAAAAAAAAGGCTTAGGTCCCTGGGTTTTGCAGGGCAAAGATCTGATATGGAAACCATCACTGGATGCTATGCAGCAGTACTGGCATAAGGCTCAGAGGTGGGCAAAGTTGGTACAGAAGACAAAAAAGATAAGGATGATATTCTGAGGTGAAACACAGTTCTCAAACTAAGATGTTAGAAAGGGGAATCAGTGATGGTTCATCACAAAATAAAATAAGAAAACAACAAAATTCAGAATGTAATCCAATGATGCACTCTTGAAACATGAAAGTGAAAGTAAATCATCAAACCATAACAGTAAGAATGGCCAAGCTTTGTCTGAAACTCAGAAGTCATTCAGATGCAGAATGTCAGATTTGGATTTAAGTTTCTGATCTTGCAAACTAAAAAGTCAAAGAAACTCCCAGTGCTATATCTGCACAGCCTTTATATTTGATTTAGTTGTCTTGGGATGCAGGAACCGAAACAGCCTACTTTCTCACAAGTGCTACTTACGAGCATGCCTTTAAAGACTAAAGCAATAACAAGGAACTACAGCAGGGACTTGTCAACCTGTGTGAGTAAAAAGAAAAGCACAGAAGATCTAAACTGAAATTTGCTGTACAGCATTTCATATTATAGTTTCAGATACTCTCTGTTCACTGCATTATGATTCTTGGCAGCACAAATGGGAATGTTAGGTTATTACAGTTTCTGTTATTTGTGCAGACTGGAACTTCTCCTCCCATCAGGAGAAAAATCTGAAAGCATTGCATCATCAGGCTATAAAGCCTATGATAAAAATAATTTCTCTGTTACTAATACGCATACTTCAGCATACATATGGGAAAATTAAATACGGGTATATTTTTTGAGACGTTCTGATGGCACTACCACTCAGATTGAGCACGCTGTGACCATGTCAGTAGAGGACAATGTTCTTCATAATGCGGATCTTACAGCACAGATGACTATATACATGTTTATGTATATAAATATACACACGCAGAGATCAGTTTGATCCTTATTTTTGAGAATGGCTTTTACATTAGAAATATGAGATACAACACATTCATGCCTCCCACTCCCCAGCAAGTTCATCTCCCTACTGGAAGGAAACAGACAGTGAGTGGGCTCCCAAACCAGATTTGTCTTGGGGAGGACAGCTCTAAAACTCAGTGCTAAATTTCAGATATTAGAAACCCTGTCAATGCTGAATAGAAATTCTGTCAATGCTGTGAATAGGATAAAACACAGACTAAACAGAAAATGGATATGGGCATAAGGGCAAGAAAACAGATTGTTTTTGTTAGAGACGTGTCCCTAGGAAAGAAGGTGGGCTGAAATGGCCTGGATTTGAAAGCCCAACTTTAGGTTCCTTGAGATGGCTTATTTTTTTCAGGGAAGCTCTATCAGTTTCATTAGAGCAGTGTTTTTATATTCATTTATTTTCAGCATCTTATTTTCTTACTTATTGTCTTCCTCACTTCTATAAAGTTAGTTCTGTAAATCAATAGAACTGCTCACATTCTTCACCTGGCAATCAATGTAGGACTGGACTTTGAGCAATTTAGAATCTGAGGAGTTTTGTGTCCAGTTAACATCAGTGGCACTTCTCTGCTAGTATTGCTTTCTGTGCTCTGATGCCAAAGCTTAGTACCGAACAGCATCCATGTTAATTCTAATTTTAGTTCCTCTTCCTTTTGACTACCAATAAATCCATGATGCTTTGTAATCCAGAACTGGGATGTGTTCCAGCATTACAGAGTTTGGCACTTAAAAACCATTTCTGTACCTACCCCATTTGGCAGTAATCTCTGTATGTTTGGCATATTACAATACATACATATCTGCTTTCAGGTCAAATAAAGCCTATGGGATGGTAATTTTAACAGCAATGCCATTCTCAGGACTGCAGACAATAGAGCACAGCGGTGCCATTCAGTATGGAAATAACTTTCTTTGCAGAAAGAACATGATCTGTCATTAAAACATGCTGAAGTCCTTCCAGTGGATCTGCTACTAGAAATGGCATTTCTACATCAAAACAACAACATTCTCTGAAAGTCCCTTACATTCCCATTATGTAGCTTTTATACAAAGACAAAAATGTAATTCTAAATGAAAAAAGCACCCTTCTTTCCATCTTCAGAGCATTTTAAATATAATTAATTATAAAAAGATAATTTTATTAGTTCCAAGGCTGTTGCCCAACAATTACTCAGATATTTTATAAACTAAGTGAGCCTGTATGTAATTCCAGGAGCTATCAAAAAAAAAATAATAATAATAATAATTCCAGTAATATAGGTCTACTTATTTTAAACTGTCTTTCACTGAATCCTTCTGTGATGATAGCCATTATCTGCTGCTTTCATGGTAGGCAGTGCTTTTACTAGCCTTCATTAGTGAGGAAATTAAGTGTTACAGCTGCTGTCAGACCAACCTGACATGGTTTCAGCACTGTGCTAAGCCCCATATCTCCAGGCACATTACAGTCAAGCAGAGGAGACTCCATTCACTTTAAATACAAGATAATAAATACCTGGGGTCTAACTGAATGGGGGAGCAGGGAGAACAGCCCATTTACAATGAAGAGTACTTGCTACACTTAACAGATCTAATGGCTGTACAGCTCAGTGTTCTTGCCTTTCAGGGCTAGCATGAGTATCCCAATATGAATCTATTCCTCTGGTTCAATCGGATCTCTCAAGTAGAGGGGAAGGATGGTATTTGGCATCTTAGAAACAAACAAAGGAGCCTGATAAACAATGCAGAACACAGTGAAAGTACCAATGAATCGAACACTTAAGACAGTCTCAGTGCACAATACTCGTCCCACTTAGAAACATTTCCAATTTAACAGTTCCTACATTGTAAACAGAATTTTGATTAATCCTACTGAGATTCTCTTCTTGGTATCATATTCCAAACCAGTGACAAACACTCAGAATTTAGTATTTGTCTGAGAAACATTTGAAGAGAATACTTTTTCAGTATTTAGAGAAAAGCTTACCTATTCATTGAATAATATCCAGTCTCTTCTATCTTTAATGATGAATGAAAACCCCAAATATCCAAGACCATAAAAAAAAAAAAAAAACAAAACAAACAAACAAAAACAAAAACACAAAACACCTGCTGACACAGATTCCAGAGCAACTTCTAAAACTCTCAGCTTGTACCTGTTTGTCCATCATGATGAATGTGCAAGTCTCTCCATTTTGTCAGTCCTTGTCCCCAAATACCAGTATGCCTCCATGTGACAATGAGAAGACTGAAAAATACTGCTGGGTACTGCTACAAGAATTGCAACAAGGTATTTGGCATAGAAATATTCTAATCCAATTTGTCACCTCCTGCTGTCCTGAGAAGATGACATGAACTCCTGGAATTGGGTAGTCAGTGTTTACACATTCATGCATTTGGTTACAACTTTTGAGTGACTGCCAGTATTTTCCTGGAGAACTTGAAGACACAGTCCTCTTCACCAGTGGAAACGAAACAAATTCATTTAACCAAAAAAAGGTACTTATCCAGACCTATGCTGTTAGACTTGGGCTCATGGGGACACCACAAACAGAAGTAGACCACACCTTCAATGAGAAGAATTGCAAAGTTTTTTTCTAGAGCAAAACATTAGGTAATTTAACCTAGGGCTGCGACCAGCTTTCTTGGAGTAGTCCATTCTCACCATGTTTGGCCATTCAGTGATTGCCACTGACTGGAATCTATTTTCAAATAGAACTGAAATGCAGAGATGAGAATATTCACTATTGCTCCCTATGACTTGCATTTCAACCTACATACACCGAGTTATCAGGGTCATTCTGGTAACAGAACAAATCTTCACTTAGAGCCAGTGAGATACAGTGTGGGCAGGTGGTTCTCAAGCAGATATGAAAACAGCAGGAACTGACCCAGAGCCAGACACCAGGTCCAGTCGAGGGAGGAGTGCCCTTACAGGAAGCCTCTGTCTTCCAAGCCTGCCAAAGAACCAGCTATGAAAAATAAATTCTCAGTACATCTTTGTCTGTTGCCTTATGGATTGATTCAAAGGAGAAATGGCCCCACAGGAAGATGGAAACTAAAACAAGAACATCTTAGAGACCTTTCTTACAGTCCCAGATATTACGGATAAAATATTAGCTACTTCTAAGTAAATAAGTTTTCATTTAACATTACATCTAGAGGTTGATTCCCCTGCAGACTAGAACAGTTACAGAAAAAAAAAATGAAAGAATGAAAATCCTTCATAGCTAAGTTACTTATCCAAATATCAAGAAAAAGTTAGATATGAGAACAAAGCAGGTTCTGAGGCAGCCTGTTTCCAACTGACTTTAGTAATATAATCAACACATTCACACCACTATATTGAAACAGAGCAATGTTTTTCCCATTCTACTCAGTGTACTGGAATATTAACGATCTATTTTTAATCAACTGCATTCCATTTACCTTTTCATTAATAGCTCTATTACTAACCTAGATAACTTTTTTTTTTTTTTGAGGGGGGAAGGAAGGGAAGTTTTATTTTCTTTTTGTCTTTGTTCTTCCAAGCATTATTACAAAAAAGTAGATACAATATTTATATAATTTCAAGCAACAGCTTCAGAACTTTTTCATACAAACAGGATTTAGGGTGAATGTTCCTGAAATGTCCCATTTTTCTCTCTATCCAGAATAGAGGATTTTAACTCTGAGAAAGCGCAGAAATAAATTATTAATAACGATGTCATTTCCACTTGAAATCCTAGTGTTTAGACCATTCTTTGTGTTCCAATTAGGATTTGAAAATTCACATCAGTAATATTTTGGTAAATGAAAAGTGGCAGCAAATTGAACTCCAAGGAAGCATCATTTTGTGTTGACATTAAACTACAAAATTTCCTGAGCCCTGCTGAGGCCTTAAAATGCTGCAGTTCTGCCACATTACAGAAATTTCCAAGGCCGAGCCACCATGCTGCAACATGGTCATAAGTTTGTTTTGCTGCAGTTTCAGCTGAAACTGTTTGAAGTGTTTTCAGGTGCATAAAATCATTATAGTTTTCTGATAGAAAACCATTTATTTTAGCTTTTAAAGAAAAGCTGTTCTAAAGTCAGTAAGATTTCCATCTTTTTACACAAGTCTAAGATTTAATACAATATTTAAGATTTGTTAATACAAGACCATTATGGTGTATAGAGAAGACTTCAACAGTAGTCAGTATACCCACATATTGTTCAGATGATGATTTATTTTACCTTTACAGAAACCATGCTGAAATGTTTATCTAAATATAATGTAACATTCCCCCAAAGCCTATTTGTAAGCGCAGAGCATGCTAGCCTGCCCTTTTAAAGCTATTACACATTTTTAAAAGGGAATGGATATGTAAAACTTTAAACTTTACCTCATCGTAACACTAATTAAGAAAACACCTGCTAAGACCAAAGCTGCTTACTGAATATACCAACAGCTTAACATATTTAACTTCCAGCACTGATACTCAAACACTAGGATTGCTACAGAAATATTTCTTTAAGACTCTTCTACCTTTTATAGGCTACAAAAATATTTTTTAAATGGAGATTCAATACATATGTTTTTTACTGTGTCACTTCCACTTTGAAGCTCAGATTTGTGTTGCTTGCTTTCAGTTTCCACATTAAATTGCTATCTCCAGAACTGTTTCTCAGCCAGCTGAAAACTACCATAAATGTGTTTGCCTCAACTATTTATGCTTTAATGTACAATTTGTAAGACTGAGACATGTAAGCTCATTAAATTCAACTTAGAATTTTGTTTAAAATGCTATAGAAAATGTTTTCCTTAATGCTGATACAACAATAGACCATGTGTGTGAATTTGCATGTGTAAAGATAGGAAACAATGTCCACATTTTTTTTTTTTTTAAGAAGAGTATAATCAGAACTGAAACATCTATAAATTAATAAAGGCTTTAATACACATATAAATCACTGCATGCAGAGACATTACCAGCTTTTCACTCCAGGAAGGTTGCACAGGCAGGCCTTCTTACAGCAGAGATTGAACTTCTATCTCCAGACAGCCTCCACTGCAACGCCCCCTCTGTAACTCAGCCCCTCATCGCGTGAAGGCCCCTCCTCAGGGGACGCCAGGCACAGCATTTTCTTTGAACTTGCTTCTGGCTGCTTTTTGTAAATTGAAAAGAATTCAAGCCCTCATAAGTCTCTTCTGAGAACTAACAGGATTTCTTGCTATGAAACAGGTGGAGGTGACTCAGGTTAACAAAGACACGGATGATGGAATAAAATAAATCAGGGGCATATTTCCATCTCTGTCAAAGGAGATCCGATTCTTCTGAACACCAACAACAGGCTTATTTGAAGTAGCTTGTTTCAGAGAAATTTACCCAGCAATGCTCAATTTTTCTTTCTTTCTATTCTTTTGCAAATCAGAAGGGGGAGGATGAGGTGCTGGGCCACAATTTCCAAAATCTGAATTGAGGTGAGCGTTTCAACTCATGCTGCTTTTCAGATAAAACTGCGGTATGTGGCATAAGTGCACTTCTAATTGATACCTGGAGGAGGACACTTTCTGCAGATGTGGAGCAGTTCTCACAAAAGAAGATGAGTTTATTTTTGTATTAACTGTGGCTTTAGAAAAGAAAACTAGTCAAGTCTCTCGTGGAGAGTTTACAAAAGAAAAAGTCCCAAGCACATATTTTTCTGAAGTTAAAACTCAAGCATCCTGAACAGATACCAATCTCTGCTGTGCTATATGCCACACAAATGTTCTGAAGATAGTCCTTGAGAGATTTCTCTTCTGTATTAACATGGGGAGAATTTGCTCAGTTGATACAGGTATTGTTTTTAATGCCACATACCATGCATATAAAGAAGTCTCAGGGCTATTATCAAACAACTTGTCAGTGGAATGATCATGGCAGCTGTACCTGTATTATCTTATTTTATTATTATTTTTAAATATTCACTAGTCTCTGGATGGAAATGCTCCAGCAAATTCAGTCCACAGTGAATTGGAGTCTGATGTGAACCTGGTTTATAAAGCAAAGCATGTGGACAAGGAACGTCTTACTTTACTGCACTAAATTCATCCTAGTCTTGAGAACAGCTACAGCGTGTTGGACCACGGAGTTCCCCAGAAGCAGCACATTGCCACAGCAGCAGGAATGCACAGCAGAGAAAAGGAAGCTGGGGTGAGGATCCCAGATCTCCAGCTAGTTAAACACATGCAGAAAATGCCTTAGTGCCTTAGACACTTTTTTTTTTTTTTTTCTCCCCCAAGCAGGATATCTGCAAGCCTCTAATTCTGAAGAATGTATTCATATTTTTGCCAGCATTATTGAAGAGTAAATATTTGTGGATATTTACATTCTGCAAGCAACACTACTGCTTTTAGATCCTTCCTATTTCAACTGTGAGCTGACCCATTTTCAGACTTTAAAGCTAAAACCACTTGGCAAAGAGGCAAAACTGTGTGCAGACATTTCCCACAGTAAAAATGAGTGACCCTATTAAAAACATCTAAAAGACAGCAGCGAGAGCAGGCTGAAAGATCCCACGGATGACAGAGGAACATGGTTGATTAGTACAACATCAGAGTTACTGCATATGTTAGGAAGACAGAATATTCCTCAACGTGATTTACCTCACAGCACTTGACCACATGTTACTGAATGCCAGAGCAGCAGCACAAGAGCCTCAGGAGAGACCACGGTCACCACTGCCAAACCCAGCCCTGACAAGAGCAAGCAATTTGTTAGATGAAAGCACATATGTCACCCTGAGAAGTTGACTCCCTACTTTTGTTTTTCCCTGTGTGTTTTAAAACAACAAAAAGTGCCCACTGTGGCACAGCTGTATAAACTAAAATAACCCTATGCTGTGGTAGAGCACTGAGATACATCAAAACAGAAAACCCAAGAATTCAAAATAATAATTTGTGCTAGATCACATCAAGGTCTTTGACTTGCACCACTATGAAATTTCTGGGCCAAGGAATTTAAGCTGAAACGCAAAAAAGCACTAGGCACTGATCCTCAAAGGAATTCAGTTTAACTTTGGGAAAAAAAAAAATCAAGTGAAAAAATCCATTGGTCTGTATCAGCTGTAGCTCTGACCCTGCAGGCTGTAAATAACCTTCACCACGAGTACACAGACACCACTACACCTTCTCCCCTCACTTTTTCTGTAGTCTTTTCTGCCCTACAGGGATTTCCAATATAAAACTCCCAATATAAAAACCTCATCTTCAGCTCCTAGATTATTTTTATTTTATTTGCCTTTTTGTAAATTGACAAAAACCATGCTCATGTAATACCTGCCTAGCAGCAGGTACAGACGGGATGATGGTGAGACCACCAGTGAAACAAAGGGAGAAACAGTCGGGCTATCCACATTGAGATTGAATCTTATCAGATTAGCAAAGGAATAAATGATGTATGTGATGCCCAGTGAAGAATTACTAACAGTGCATAATTTGAACAAGAATCAGTAAAATGTCTCCTGCAGTTTAATGCCAAGATTAGAGTAGGACTCAGCGCACCAGAAGCGCAGGACCAGCAAGAGGCTGCTCACCCATCAGGGCCAGGGAATGTCGAGTGCAGGGCAGAAATTGAACTGCAAGGACAAATGACACTGCTGGGGGCCTCAACACCCGACGGGGCTTTCTGCATTCAGTTTGCGAAGCTCTTCTTCCTGTGCACACTTAATCCACTAAGTATCTTGTGAATACGTGCTTAGAGTCTAATGCCTTTTCTTGATCTTGCCTCCTTCATGACTAGAGCTGGAAATTAACGAAGAGAAACCTCTGCCACCGTTATAGTGCACTTCTCATTAAGGAGCACATGCCAGGCACACAAACCACCAGCAGCTTATTCAGAAAACTGAAAAATAGGAGACTTCTATAACACACTTCAGTGCCTTACATCTGTGGCTGTCCCTTTCTGGCAGGTAGGAAGAAAGAAAATACAAGTGCAAGAGGAATGCCCCCTGTGAATGAGAAAAACAGCCAGTGTGATGGGAAGTGGTAGGTTCAGGTTCACAAAGCACTCATTAACAGCTGAAAAAAGGCTCATCTCTTGACACCAAGTCTGGAGGTGAATTTACTCTGCTATCCCTCTCTTTGTACTTTAGTATCTAGGTCTTGGCAAAGCAAAAAAATAAATACATGTATTTTTAAGATGAATTTCATGGATTTCAATTTTAATATTTTTAAAAGGTTTCACAAAACAAATAATTTAGAGGGCTTCCTGGATTTTTCATAGTACAGCTGTATGGAAGGCTGAGCATTAGTGTAAGGTTATGTTTGGCAGGCCATAGGGGACACCAAGATGGTCTTAATCATTCCTCCCTACATAAAGAACACGTTTGTCGGTGTTTCAGTTAGCTAAAACAGCACCTACCACTTCATGTTAATTTTCATCAAAGCACTTTAAACATTACTGAGTTAATTTGTGGTGTGAGGTAGACAAGTATCTAGCAGTTAAGCATTATCCAATTTTACAGATTGGGAAGCAGATTAAAACATTTGTGAATCAGCCTCACATCCTGTGCTTCCTGGCCACATTTGCAGAAGGTGGGAAGGGTTGTTTTATTTTTTTTTTAGACTGAGAGGAAACACTGAAAAAAAGTGGTAGACACAAGCTATAAATTAAGCAAGTTCACAAAAATCTTAGACATAGATTCTAGATTTTGGCTCAACCTGAAATAATAACTTTAGTATAGGGAAGCTGTAACATCACACATGGAGTTTCATGGAGTTTTTTTCAGGCGTTTTAGACACCATTAAAACATATACTACTGGGGTTTGCTCATACTAAATGAGGTATCATTTTTTGCTTTCATCAAGAAAAGTACCAGGTCAATGAGAAGCTGAAGTATGTGCCAACACAGGAAAAAAGTGGCAAGTAACTAAATTGATAAAAAATAATTCAACTTTTACTGAAGTGCAAGAGTGTTTGAAAAACCTTCTCCCTCTTCTATTTTTCTGTTATTTAAAGAGGCCTCATTTCTTCAGAAAGGAGAAGAAGAAAGTACTGTCTAGAAAAAATCCTTGTTTGAATGCCCTATGCAGACAAGCACAAACTCATGTCAGGTTTACCAGATTAGCAGTGCTCGTAAATTCTGAAACAAAGCAAAAAGTGGATGAGACTGCAACTCACAAAAGGCACCTGAAATGTTTCCCTTTACAGTTTGCTATTACAGAATCAGAGCCACTAGAAGCATTCTTATGCCAAAGAATGGGCTCAACTCCCTGGTTGAGAAGTACTGCAGTTCAGGCAGGCATTACAAGACCTTTCATCAGGAATGCTGATCACATCATCTGTTTTTCTGAATACACTTGCTGAAATTCTCTCTTAAGACTGACCGATACTGCAATAATATGCTTATCTAATCTTTCTGGTTTTTTTTTTTTTTTTTTTTTTTTTTTTTTTTTTTTACAGCGACAGCAAGTAGTATACATAGGGCATGACACCTGCACACAAGCACCTTATACAATTCACCTTGGTGAAAAAACAAAACCCCACTCCCTAGGTTTATTTCTCAGGTTGTTCTATTCCTGATCTGATACCACAAGTCAGAAGTGTAACCTTTCCTGAGACTACAGCTTAACTGGATCTCTGGGTTACTGTGACGCTTCACTTATTTTTCACTCTGCAGAGTCAGCAGCAAGCAAAGGCAATGTACTGAATGTGTGTTTTCTCTTTTTCTAACCTGGACACATTTAGGCTGACATGCTGTCCTTGAAAGGTTCAGTACAGAGATAATTAGCATATGTAAGATTTATAAGAGAAATTCAAAACTGTTTTTAATTTATTTATTTTTGCGATGCACCATGACAATAACTAAAGCAGATGGTCGAATATGTATTTTTCAAAAAGTTAACTCAAATACACTTCCCGGGTCTTTGAATATCAAAAGGCCCAAGAACTCAGCAGTGAGTGAAGCTTGGCCCAAGGTGTCTCAAAGCCCCAGAAGTCTAGCAGTAAACGCTGCTTGCCGCAAAGCCGTCCTTCATTTTAATTGCTTGAATACGGACCAGCAGTGTTTTCTGGCTGGAGACTGTGCTTACATCATGCAGCCTTAACTCAAGGACAGCTTGTGTAAAATTTGCAGCATAACAAGAGTTAACACAAAACATCTGAACGCTTACTGACTATATAAACTCTATTAATTAATTAAAGCACCCCAAAGTTACTTGGGTAGAAACTACGGAGAAAAATGGTTAGAAGCCTCCCCGTGCAGAAGCCTAAGAAGCAGGACACTAACATTACCGGGCAGGTTTTGCTGCGTGGTGTCTCCCACAGCTTACACAGCTCCTCCACCTCCCCTGCACCTGCAGGGCTTTGGTCTGTGTTCTGCCATCACCCCCTGCAGCACTACTGTGATTTGGAGGGGCACTGCTTTTTCCACCCTTTCCATTTACAAATTCAGCAAGCTGTTTTGTCTTTTAGTCATTAAAAACTAAAACCAACCAACCAAACAGAAAACAGCAACACCTCAAAAAGATGACAAAACTTCAAGGAACAGGCAGTCTATAACCAGAGAAACTGAAATTGCAGGGTCACCTACTAGAAATACTAGTAGGAGTAATATTCTTCTGAAATTCCTGCCCATCATTTTGGCAACTACTGCAACCTGGAAGTGTCAAGCCTGAGTGATTTTATAGACCCTTCACATAAAGTACAGCACAATTGTTTCCATAATCAAGAATTCCACAAGGAGTTAGTACCACCATTTAATTTTCTTCAACTGTTTATTTTTTTTCCTTAATCCAAACAAGGGAAGAAAAAAAAATCAGTATACAGCAGTCACACTAGCAATTGAACCCACTCATTTTTGAGGAGCAGCACTAGAAATAGCTGTAAAGCAGAAAGCCATACTGCTTTTGTTTCAGCTAAATTCACGGGAGAAAGGGAATATCTCCTTTTCCCACCTAACAAGGACAAGCTGATTATAAAGCTTGATCCTTGATCTCATCTTCAGCCTTTAAAACAATGTAATTGCTTTCAGTACTAAAAGCAAAGAGGATCTAAGGGATTTGGTTTCAGTGGAGGAAGCAGCAATGCTGGTCTGGGGGCTCCTCATCGATAGGAGAAATGCATGATGGTGGCTCAGCTCAGCTCACTGTCCAGTTAGCCTGCAAGCTAAACTTTCAAGTGCTTTTTTAAAGGCTCAAGAGTAAAAGAAGCATAAAAAATGTTTGGTACTCTGGAAGACTGCATCAAGTTTTGCAGTTTGCATACACCCTTCATTACCAAGCTATGGCTTCATGTAGTGGGAGCCTCACAGCAGCACCCATTCTGCCAGCAAGGACTACGAGCCTGGCCAGGCTGGGAATTCCAGGCACCAAGGCAGACTGGCCTGACTTTAGTTCACAGGACACCATGATTTCCTCCTTTTAAAAACAGCAAATACAGGATAAAGGGGCTGTTTTGTTCCATCTCCCCAACCCACTTTCAACCTGGTAGAAAGCATGCTGGCTTCTACCGGCATGTCCCAAGAATTAATAATAGGTGTTAGCACTGCACCGTAACTCGCTTGTTCCACCTGTCCATGCAGTGAGCACTATTTCAAACTCTGTTTGCGTGTATCTTTCAGTGAGAAAGACAAAGCCCCCCAGGGGGCACAGAGCCAGCCCCCCACAGGCTCCTGGTCTCAGCGACAGCCACGGCCCACACTCGCAAGAAGACATGAGAGGTTTAATATCAGCTGCTGCCCCTGTACCTAAAGCAAGGCCAGGAGCTGGCCACCTTTTAACAATTGAAACTTTTCACACCATGAAAAAACATGTTTTAACATAAGTCCTCCCAGCATTTTAGAGCCACAATGAAAAAGTGGGGTGAAACTTCTAACTGTGTCATAATCCAGTTTCAGTAGTTCAACTTGGGAAAATATAGATGAAATATTTTATCAAGTTCTGCAGATTTGGTTATCTAAGGTGTTGTTTTTTTTTTTTTTTTTTTTTTTTTTTTCCCTTTAAATTTTACCACCATTTGATAAATTTACAAATGGCAATCTACATTTAGTATTTCTCCTCCTAACCCCCAATGTAATTCCTGAGAAGTAACATCTACATGTTTATCATCCACATTAAGGTTCTAACCAAGTCTTAGCTGAGTAACAGAAGTGCTACAGAAATAGCACCACACATTCACATGCGCTCAGCTTTTCACCAAAGAACAGATAAAATACAAGAAATGTCTAATAGAAAAACAGGAATTCAGTTCCTGGAGTGAATGAATACAGGAAAAAAGTCTTCTGTAACACAGTATTTTGTCAGAAAACCATTGTATCTGGCACCAGGGTAATAGAAGAACCCTGTCCTGGATCTTTCAGAGCAAGAATTATTCAGCAATGTACCAGCTGAAATCAAGCTCTGTCACAAGATGAGTTCTCTTTATCCCTTCCCTTCTTGCTCTTCATATCTTTGTAGTAGAAAGAGTGATAAAAAGAATCCTCCAAGGACTGGAACTAATTCAAATTCAAATTTCAGCCATTCATATGGTTCTTTATGTTTTTGTAAAATGCTCTGGAAAAAAAAAAAAAAAAAAAAAAAAAGCTTTACAGAAAAACAGTGAATTTTAACCAAGAAATGTTGCCTTAAATATGAAAAATCTAATTCTGAGACTGCTTAGTGAAGACCTAAGTTCACTGAATATTAGAAGGTATTACCATAGAAGACTAGACTGAGAAAAAATCTCAATATTTACATATGGTGTTTAATACCAGGATAAAATCCAGCTGTACACATGAATTATGTTTTAATCATCTTTAAAAATGTTGAATTTTGTTCCATGTTCTTCCTGAACACCGAATTGGCTTTTAAGGCAAATTCTGAATGTTCTGAAGTAGAAAACGTCTTGCCATAGCAATTCCCTAAATTCCCAGTCTAGTTGATTTGAGAGTAGGGCTTGGGAAAAAATACAGAAGGCTTGAATGTACAGAGGGAGACAGAAAAGACTGCCCGCAGCAGACCAAACATGAGCAGTGCTGCTGTCCAGTTGTTTCTAACAGCTGGCTCAGCCAAACTGGACCAAGCTTCTCAAACTCAGGAAGATGAAATATTCCTAACTGTTTTTCAGAAGAAAACAGGTGGCCTTCCTCCACCAGTACAAGTCAGTCATTCAGATTTGAGAGAAGACTGAAAGCAGAAGACAAGCTGCATGGAAGACAACTTTTAGATTTTAGACAATATTAAGATTTTCAGCTTTTATTAGAAAGCATCCATGCTAGAGAGTTCTCAGAAAAAGGCTTGTTAACAGGAAGTGGAAAAATACTGTCTTTAAAGATGTTCAGGTAATTCTCTGCCAATAAAGCAGAGGCAATTAAAACTTCAATACATTTCCAGTAGCCGATTGTTTATTTGCAAGCAGAAAGTGCTAATGAGACACTTGACCAAAAAAAAAGAAAGAAGAAAGTAAAAAGCATTTATGAAACAGGGTAGTGTCTTGTCTTTAATCCAGCCAAAAATGTGAAAGAGGTGCATCCTCCACTTCGAGAAAAGTGGACGGGGAAAGCATGAAGTCTCTTTGAACTGGGAGGGCAGCAGTTTACGTGCTTCACCCATCCAGGTGCAGGTACCCTCACCAAAGTGCCCGTATCTAGCCTCACCTGCTCTTGACATGGGAAATAAAATGGCTCCAAAAACCCCCAGAAGCCTGCCAGTCCTGTGGTGTTTCTACACTACCCCTGGCAAGGAAAATTCAGTTCAAGAGAACAGACCTGGCTGAATTCCCTTTTCCCCTGCAGCAACACCACCTCTTTCCTTGTGAATTCCCACAGCACCTCTCCTGTTTCAGAGACACACATGGGGCTCTCTCTCCTGCACATGGCCTTGTTTTGGAAGAGGTACGCTAGCAGAGAGGAAGTATTAATTTCAACCAAGATTGCTGTAATCCATTTTGTTTCCTCCAAGTGTTTCATTTTATATACCAGAGTTGAGTATTTTGTGTTCCAGAAACTTCATTAAGATTTGTCACAGTAGCCTTTCATAAACAGTTTAGACTATTTCCTCTCTCATGAGCTGGGCTCACTCGTCCTTCAACATAAGTCCTTATCGGCTTTTACAAAGTCAATTGAAGTCAATTTGTATCAAGGAGTCAAGGCCCACCACTGATATCACAACACCACGTGCATTTTCTTCTTGGAACAAGCTGTAGATTTGCAGTTTACCCAGAATCACGGCACTGCTGCTGCTTCACAAACAGCTAAGTTGTGAGACTCGGTCAGTCTGAGCTGTACCTGGCCCATGACTCACACAAGCTATTAATACCTCTTAGACTGGCCCAAAATATACCTTAGCGAACCCGCTGGCTTCCAACAGTATCAGAAACACCTGAACAAATCCCACAGCAAATAAACTCAAAATCGGACTTGGAGAAATGAACATAGACGTGCTGCAGTGCAAGGTGGCCACAGCCTGTTCCCAGTGGCTCAGAAGTTGTCTCAGTGAGAGCAGAACCACCTCGTTCAGCAAGGCCATTCAGGCCCAACCCTCTTACCGAGCTGTACAGGCACTCTGCATGCAAGTTCACAGAATCCATCCATATCTAACAGTGACAAAACTACAGATCATCATCATCCAATTTACTGTAGTCACTCCAGGGCACAGGAATTGAACAAAACGACCCATTTTATCTCACTCTCATGCATACACACAAATCCGGCTTGTCACAGGACTTGTTATTTATTAGAAGGCTTAAACTGCAACACTACAGAATGCTGAATGGAGAGGGAGGAAGGTGTTTTTTAGCCTAGTGATAGACTATCTTCAAAAGCAAGTTCACAGTCATCAGGTGACGGTGAGGAAACAAAATAGGGAGATAAGACAGGGACATGAGAAACGTGCAGTTTTCCCCCAACACCTACATTTCCCATGAACAAAACTAAACTCCCTTTTCTTGTATTTCAAGTACATGCAAAAATGTAACAAAAACACGCCTGGGAAACTCTCACGTACATACATACATATATCTGTGGGTGTATAAATTCATGGGTCACAACAGCAAGCAAGCTTAAAAGATTGTTTTTTTCTTTGTCTAGCCTTTAAGGAGGGGCTGGGGAAGAAGGATCTCTCCCAGCACCATCTCACTTTATTGCAACCTAAGCCCCAGTAAGAACAAGCTAGGTGTGCCTGCACTGTGCTGGGCACGAGTGTTACATAAAGGTGGGCACAGTAACGAAGCATCTCCAATATATTTGCATCCAGACAACAACTGAGTCAAAAAATGCTCCTCTTATCTTGCAGAAGTTTGATATCTAGATGTTCTTCTTCATTCAAAAACGACCTCACCCAATACCAAGTTGCTGTGTTTTTTGTGTGTGTGTGTCTGTGTATAACGTGACACAAGAAAAATCAGTTTAGATTGCAAGATTTTTGTCTGTCCTGCTTTTCAGTTTCAAAACTAATATTTCAGTGTATTAAGTTAGTACAAAAATGCACAGAGGACTAAAAAAAGCTAGTAATATGAAAGGATTACATAGCTCCAACTTCCTGTAGTCTCCAACTGATGCACTCACGGTGCCAGAGCCACTCCAAGCACTATATAATCACTGAGCACAACTCTTAATGGTGTTGAGGGCTGCAGCTCTCGTTCTTTTCAGTTGGAAGATTTATGACAGTGGGATTTGTAATGCTCAGCTCCTTAATATCAAAGCCATTTATTCACCATAATAAGAAATCCAGGAGGTACTTAACACCTGACAGTAGCAGCACAGAACAATTTAGGAGAATTAAAGACACTTTCTGTATTTAACTGTACAATTAAGAAGTATCTAGGCAGATGAAGGCGTCATTGCAAAAGACCAAGAATAGCGAATTTTGCATCTCATCTTCTGTGAAGCACAACATGGTGTTTCTGAAGACAAGGAAAGCTGTATTTAATCTTGAAGACCGAATACATGTTTGTGTTTTTTTTTTGTTTGTTTGTCTGTTTTTCCCCCCAGAATTTCTGCATTCAGTCCCAAGTGTTACCCATTTCATGTAATTATAGGAACATAATTTTTTATGCATCAACATTCAGCTACCCAGAAATAAAATACTTTTACAGAAATAAAAAACTTTTGTACAGGAGAACCAATAAAAGTCACGTCCCACTTAAACCCTAAATGTGGTTTTGATCTGCCTGGAGATAAATAGCACTTGATTAATGCAAAAGCAAGTTGGGGTGTTATTCTTCTGCATAACTGCTTTTACAAACAGCTTTTATTTTAATAACATCTTTTATAGTCTTAGGTGTATAACTGCAGCTATCACAGAGTTGTTCTGTGTCTCAAACCAACCTGAAACACAACATGAGGCTTCTCAGTGCACTGTTGAGCACAACTGGATTCTGCACTCTTCGAATCCAGACACAGGAGAGGAATTCGGGTGCAAAGTCTCTCTCTCCCTGGAGCTCGGAGGCCATTAAAGCTGCCCGTCAGGAAGTGGTATGACTTGCTGGAGAACACATACACTGAAGAAAAGCCTGGAACTTGGAGCAGTTTCCATGTTACACTATTAAAGTCTGTATTATAATAAGGTTAAATTGCGCTACGATAGCATAAGTGTGGCACGGTCCACATTGTCCTGTATACAGCAGGTCATGTAACGCACTCCCCCACCTTGTCGCACTGCGACAAGACAAGCCTGAAGCCCTCTAACACTGCATCTGAAACAGCTTTTCAAGCATCTACCACACAAATTACACATGGAAAGCTCCCAGCATGCAGTGGTTCATTTAGGAAAAAATTCCACTGTTACCATCACTGTCATAATATCTATTGGATTTTTTTGTCTTCCTCCTTAAAATACAAAGAACTAGTTCTCTCCTAAATATTTAAGTACAAGAGGTAGTGCTGCAGCAGCTTAAATGTTAAAACATACGTGCAGACTGTTTTCCTTAAGTGTGTAGATAGGATGTTTTCTAGACAACTAAATTTCTCAGATGAAAGTATCAGCTGAAGAAAGCAAATATTTGAATGGTATTCAGGGCACAAAATGATGACTAGCAGAACAAAATGCTGTAATTTCAAGAGCTGTACTTCATAATAATGATTTGAGCAGAGTAGGGAACAGTGCTATGAGCAGCAGGGATACAAACACAACAGTTGCTGCAATCAACTTGTTTCTTCACAGAGATTCTGTAGCTTCATATAGCTGACAGATTTTTAAGTCATCCTCCTTATTGACAAAATACATATTTTATGACTACCTCTACTGCTGGATCTCTAGCCAAGGATGTAACACATTGGTATTCAGCTCCCACTGCCTCTATCTCCTTCTAGCTAGCTGGGGCTAGCAAGGGCCATGCTTGAGATAAACAGATAAATAGATACTATTACTCCAAGATCTCAGCACAGTGTCAAAGAGCTCCCTCCTGCACCCCAGTCTTCTCAGAGATGTACCCTACTGCAAGAAAATGCTACCAAAACTGTGGATCTGCAGATCAGCAGTCATCACCCCCATGGCTGTCATCCAGGGAATGTTTCCTTTGGCATTACCACTACTGTCAGTAGTGAAGTGGGGAAGTTAACGATGCTTCATAAGACCTAGCATGAGGGATCTGGCATCCTAAGAAACAGGCAAGACGTCCCAAAGAGAAGGGAGGATATCCACTAGTTCAGGTTTACTACCAGAGATGAGGGAACACACGAGGAGAGGTCCTGACCTTCTGCTTGACTCAATTGCAGCAGCTCTCTGCTCCCAGCACTGCATGGGTGCTCACATCCTCGGATATGTGCTTACCTCGGATGCAGACCATACTTGAAAGCCACTTTTTTTAATGCAACACCAACAAGCTTCCCTTAAGCTTACTCATTTTCCTTATTTACATTCATGTTTTACAGCAGGAGCACTGCTGCCTCTACAACTTCCAGTCATTAAAGAACATGAATAAAGAACTGCACAAAGTATAATTTCCACTTCTGTTGAGGCCTTTATTAGCATCCTGTCAGAAAGCACTTGCACCACAGCCATGGTAACTGACTGTCCAACCCTTAGTCTCGTGTAAATCTCAGATCAGCACTGCACTTTAGGCATATCAAACTTTAATGTACTGTAGAAAGCACGCAGACTAACAAAAGCAAGAGCTACAAACTGCAATAATTGTCTTTAAAACATTCTGCCTATCTTCACTAGGTGAAAAATCACTCATACCAAGGCAGTCAGCAGACTGCTTATGCATAATTGAAAAGCCTCAGCTGGTTTCCACCAGGTCAATGAAAAAATCTCAGACTAACTTTAATGTCAACTAAATGGTGCCATAGGGACAAAACCACAAGATGAACTTTGCAAAGCAAGCTGAGCTACTTGTTTCTCCTCCATCCTTGCTCTTCAGTCAGATAAAATAATATGAATTTAAAGCAACAGTAGGAAAACACAAGTAAATCCAAGTATTACAACATAGCATGGCTTCTGGAAAGGGAGCTGGAAGATTCGGTAGGTCTGGGTAATACCAACAATGCAGGGATGATGCCCAGCATTACACTGAATACAAACAGACTATGATTTTTGTTTTGTGATTTTTTTAATCAAAAAAAAAAAAAAAGGCCAGTAAAAGGAAAATCTAAGTCAGAAGCCTTTTTTTTTTTTTTTTCTTTCTCTCTCTCTTTTTTTTTTTTTTTTTCTCCCCACAGATACAATATTATCTTTTGGGAGGAGGAAGGGAGCAGAGACATTTCTTGGTACGCTTTTAAAGGGCCTGCCTTACTGTGCAGCCAAAGCCATGATGCCTTTAGAAAGATGTTAAGAGCCTGAACAACTAAAAATATTAGAAAGCTGAGGGCAAGGCACAAGCTCTTTATGACACTTCAAAAGAGGTGTCCTGCACAGGGTTTTGTCACAGTCAGGAGCTTGCTCACTCAGAGGAGCTCCAGTTTGACACTTGAACAAACTTCAGTCCAGGTACTGTCAGCTGACCATGATGTTTCACATTAACAAATGCATTCTGATCTTGAGTAAATCAATATGAAGCTTTTATGTCTGAAAGTTGCAGTTTTTGTGTCTACCAGTTAAAAATAACACAGTGCATGGGACATAGGATAAATAGGGAATTTTCCAAAACCCAGCAGCTTATGGTTAAAGTAGGACTAAGAGTTTTTCCCACTTTCTGTTCCACAAACCTTTATCATAAATTCCCAACTTATTTATTTATTTAAGCCTCAAGGCTTTCTCCTGCCGTTACAAACAAAAATGATGCTTTGAAAATATTTAAGCATTTTAAAAAAATTTTAGTCATCTCTTAACTAAGCTTGCTCTCCCTTTTGCAAGAGAACTTTGCAGTGGATATTTGCTGCCAAGACAGACTCCCTCCCTCTACCACACTGACTAGATACACAGCACTGCCTCTTGACTTTCTGCTCTGCAGCTTGAACTCTAACATTTGCCAACATTCAGACAATTTTATAGACAAGACTTCCTGTAGAGTTGACAGCTTTGATAACATATTTTTAGAGACATTCACTAGCACTTAAAAAGGGGAAAACTTAGGTGACTTGTCCTTGGGAATTGTTGAGGGGGCTCACCAGCCCTCACTTGCAGAAACTCTTCAGATACTTGCTCTTAAGAGCAGCTGTCATAGAGGGACTTTTATAAAGGACCATCTCAGTTCCACCTGGAGTAATCTCAGTGTGAATCCAAGCTAGCTTGAGCAAATCAGCCCCAAGATCCCTCAAGTATTTCTTCCCACTCTTGGATTTGGATCTCTCAGAAGTCTAAGGAAATCCCATCCTCCACTAACACTTCAGCTCTGCCCCTCTTCAGCGGAGAGCTCATGAAACAAGGAGGAGGAGATGCTCGGCCTAATTCCACTTTTTGTATCATGCTATCCCACATCTCATTTTGTACAAGTTCTCAACACTGCTTTTAAAAATACCATCAAAAATGCATGCAATATTTCACATTAGGTTATTTTACATTAACAGATTAAAGTGGAAGACTAAACCCCTTCTGCTTCATAGCATTTACAGGCCTCAACTTATGCTATGTTACCAATTAGCTACATACTTGTTTCTAAAAGCAGTAAGAAGTCTTTCCCACCATCTTCTAGCCTTTGAATGAAGTATTTTAGGCTCATAAATCCAACATAAGGCATGGAGATAACCTCTAGCTCACTTCCACAGTGATGCAGTGTTTTGAAGTTAAGTACATCTCGAGTACATCCGTATTATGAGTCTCTTTCATACTATGTTAAAAATTGAAGGATGCATCAGCCTTCGATCTCTGCATTCCCTGAAAGATTCCTCAAATTTGCAGATACAGCTTCCTTGTTTTAGGAGCTAGTGCATCACACCTGGGACTGTTAGATGCCTAACACTTCAAACAGCTGAGGTCAGCTCCTCTAAACCATAGCAGCTTCTCCGTATTGAAAAGAAACCAATACAAGTGATCTCTTTTCATCTCTCCAGAAGGATTTCAGGCAATGATCTGCAGCCCTATTTGTGTGTGCATGTCTAAATGAAAAGTAAATGCAAAGGATTCAATATCAGGCTGTAATTTCATAACAAGTTCACCCCACAACTTCTAAACAGTTCTGTAGAAAGCTGGGGATTACTGCCTGGGCCAGAAATTCATACTCCTTTAAAAGCCTATGCTTTAGCAAAGAGGCTGTTCACTGGGATCGGATATGTTGGCCTCTTAATTTATCTGCATTTCCATGTATTCACATCTCTTTCTGCTGCATTATTTAACACTAGGAATGGCCAGCTTTAAAACCTACCCTCAGCCAGGATTAACCAAGATTTTCATTTCCTGCCCTGCTCCTCTGTTATTTGAAGATAGCAACAAGGCCCACCAGTGTTTGTGGTTTTGGCTTTGGTCAGCACCAAGTTAGTTACCTGGACAAGGCATCTTTTTCTCCCTTCCACCTGCTAAGCACAGCCAGCACTGCAGCTTCTGGGCCTTCCACTTTCTTCAGGCCTCCTCTTACAAGAGAAATCAATTTTGAAGTGGCCAGTGAGGCAATTAAGGAAAGCCTTGGACAAGCTTCCTGTGCACCCAGCTAAGACCTACAATAAATCCTGTCACTGCCCTGCCGGCACGGGCTGCTAATTATGTGCATTTTGGGTGCAGTGGAACAGACACAGTGCACATTCAGGGGTTTCATGTCACAGTTGCAGACATTTTGCAGGACCCCTTACTCATTTTAAGGAACTGCATGCACCTTATTATTACTATTGTTCTGCACAGGATTGATGATGTAAAGTCAATAGGTTTATGAAGACCATACCAGATTTTTACTAGTCTTTTACATGACTATTCAAACCATGCTTGGCAGATCAGCACATACAAGCATTTCCTCACCCCTCCTTCCTATCAGAATCCCAGCTCAGGGTGATCTACAACCGAACTCCTTAAAGCTTCTCTCACAGAAACCAACTCTTCCTAAAAACTCTCAGGATTTATGAAGGAATGACTGTTGCAACTGAACCAATACAAGAACAAAACCATTTCTGCCAAACCTTCAGAAAGGTTGAACTTGAAATCCCAGGTATCATCAGACCAATGTAAGATTAAGATTAAGAACAGATGCATACACTGAAGATTCAGGTGTGGGCCACACTCTGTACTGCTTCAGTCTGTAAGATTCATGGAAACCATGTCAGAAGTGTTCACACTGGAGATCAGTCTCTATTGCTTAAAAATATGATTTCAACAAAAGCAACATGAAAAATGGAAAGGTCATTGAAGATATTTGACTGTTACATATTAGGTTTTTTTTTGTTTGTTTGTTTTCATGATTTCTGGTGTACTTGCATTTTCTTTATTTAATTTAGTTAAGATACAGTGAGTCCATTTCAGATTGAAGATTTTCTTGCGGAACTATAGCTAATCCTTCACTTCAAAAACAGGATCTCCAGATGTAATTTAAAACCTCATTAACAGTATTTATTAATGAAACTGATAACATTAAGATGTTAAACTTGCATTCTACTATTCAGCAGCTCTCCTGCATGACAATTAGTTTTCTGTTTTCTACATGAAGTACAACAACTTTGTGCATTTCATGCAAATTACTCATCTTCAGTGTCATGAACATGATTTCTGGGAAAGAAAAATGCAATTAATGTTACTCCAAAAAATAACAAAATAAGAAAAAAACAAACAAACTAATATTTCCTTCTGTTGAATCTTGAAGAAAAGAGAATTTGAGATAAAGATTAGGTAATTTATGTGAGTTTTCATGGGAAATAAGAGCCTCACCTCACATATTATAATTCTAGTAATAACTCAGTATGTTCAGACTACCTAAAATACTGAAACCACTCAATCCCCCAAATCCTGCAGGACCAAACACTAAGATCATTCTGAAATATTGCTGCCTGTGCATCAGCTCCACTGACACCTCGTTACTGTGTGCCTCAGGCTCTAGCTCCCCTTGCATGCTTACAAGAGCAATTCACCTTGCTTTTCAAAAAGCAGAACAAAGTAACACCTACTACAGCACAGGTAAAAAAAAAAAAAAAAAAAAAAAAAGAAAAACCACTAAAAATCCACTTAACATTTCAACTTTGATATTGGTGACGGTGACTTCCACTATTGAAAATAAATGTATTCAGCATTTCAAAGTTGGAAGCATTCTGTTTTGACTCTTTAGGAATGCATTTTTCAAAGCAGCAGGATGTGTGTGTGTGTTTTGTTTGTTTGGGTTTTCTTGCGTTTTTACAAGCAGTAGCTCACACATATGCTACGCTTAACTAGGTATGTGATCAAGAAAGATGTAAATACATCTCCTACTCTCAAAGCCAGTAATGTAACAGGACACCACCTGTCTTGCTAAAATAGGAAGGAGTTCTTTAGGATTTTGAAATGAAGAGAAATTATTTGCAGAAAGTCCTTGTTTACTAAAAGCATTACTGTGTACTTGCACTAGAGAACTGTGACCTAATAAGCACCGTGAACAATACACAAGGAAATTTATTCTGGATTCCTCAATCCTGGATCTCCTGGAACATATTGCTTCTAGGACCAAAGCACTCTCCAGCTCCGTTTCCTGGCACTATTGATGCAGGTTTTCCAAAGGTGACCATACCAAGGTCTCTAAAAGCCCTGCCATATCAAGGATTTCTCTTCTTCTAGTGAGAAGTTAGAACAGTTAGAACAGCTGAGCTCCTTCTGGTAAAAATGATTTACAAACTTCTTACATGCAGCTCTGTGCTTCAGGAAATAATTAATCAGCAAGTATTTTATGAGATCTGAACATTAAGCAGTTAAAATTTGTTCTAAATCTCAAATATCTTATGAGTGCCAGCTTCATAATTTGTTCTTATTCATTAGTACCTATTACATAAAATAAAGTACTGATGGAGAAACAGGTGCAGATTCAAGTGTTTGGATAAAAACCTTATTTCTGTAATATGGAGAGGCAGCATTGTTTCATTATTCATCAGAAGGTGTTGACAGAACATGTTGTGTGTTATTTGATCAGGGTCTGCGTGCTGTAGGTTTTCTAAAAATATTTTCAGTTCTATTTATTGGGAACTCAAATCTATTTTTCCTTCGCATAAGCCAATTGCATGGCAAGCTGCAACACAAGCAATCAGCTAGTGCCAAATAAGCAAACAATAAAAAGCTTAGAGCAATCATTTTTCATTCATCTAAGTCACAGAAACCCCATAACCTTAAATAAGGTAAAAAATCTTCACTCAAACAACAACCCCTCCAGAAAAAATAAAATAGCATTCCCCTCTCCAATCCCCCACTACATCCATCACAAACCTTGCTGAAATTCTCCCTTGCCAGTTTAACCTGCACTTGAAGAACCATCCCAGAAAAAGGAGATAATCAATGTAATACATTGGTATGCTCCTAAATCCAAGAATCTCTCAGTTGTTTAATACAGCCACTTCATAGCCTAAGAAAAGCATTTTCTCTAGTAGTGTTTTGTAAACGTGAATTGGCACGCTGAAAGAGACTGCAGCAGTTTTTGCAGGTATTTTAATATAAGAAGGAAATTCAACATGAGTTGCCATTACATGCATTGTGACAGTGCTTTGAAAAGCCAATTAATGATCAGAACTGAAGGTATACAATATGACAAATTGCTCCCCAAACAACAGCAGCAGTGAAGGCCTGGGCAAGAGAAAAAAGCAGGATTTCCACTGCTGAGGACAGAAGTAAATCAGACAGTGAACAGAAGAGTTGTTTGGGTAGTACTGGACTTGTATCAGAGCTTTGGGAAAGATTCCTTAAGCCTTCCAAGCAACATTTACACACCAACAGAATAAGCCAAGTTACTGAAGCCAGTGTGCTTAGATTGCACTCCAGGTTATTTCTCAAATTTAATATACATGTATATATGTGTATTTCTGATCAATGATTCTGCTACACCTCAAAATCTTTGCTGTTTCATAACAAACAGTCCAAAGTATCTGCAGTCGTGTACATTCAAGAATGTACAGTAAGCAGCCGAAAGTATTTTTAAAATTAAGACTTAAAGAACAAAAAGAACAAAATCAAATTAACAGAGTTAGCTCCCAAGAACAAGCTGGACTAATGACACAACTTGCATATGGGATATTTTTTCATTTGAAATAAACCATCAGAAAAATTACAGACCATTCAAAAACAGGGAGAGGGGCCAGTCAAGCAAGATTTTCAGCCTGTACACCCAGATGATGATGTGCAACTAATTACAGAAACAGCAGTATGGCCAAAATGAAGCAGTACAATAACCTTATAACCAACATACAGCAAGAGAGGCTGCAAGAAAAACGCTACAAAAAGCTACTAAAATTAAATAAAACAACAACATATACGTGTTAAGTTTATTTAACCAAGTTTCCAGCTAAAATTGTACACTTTAAGTATTTATATGATGATCTGAGCAACAAAAACAAAAAGGATTTTTGCCCCTAAGAAAATCACAGACGGAACGCCTTTCTGCAGGCTACTACCATGCTCTTTTTGCTTCTAAGATATATGGGGACACCAGGGCAGGCTGCTGTTTGCAGGTATGGCAAAGGTCATCTAAGCCAGGGACTGCAGAGGCACAGACACTTTGAAGATGCTTAATTTTTGCTTTGTTAGCTATAAACGTAAGTCATCAGGAAAAGGAAGGATAGAAAGAATTTACTTCAAAGAAAACTTCTGCCTTGTTTGTTTAACCTCTAAATGGGTTAGACAATTCTTGAAGTTGTTTATATGCCAGTTTAAACTAAATGAAGAATGATTTTTTGCTGCTTAATGCCTTTTAAAAAGTAAAGAACATCCATTATGAAACTATAAAAAGCTGCAGTGGCAAACTGTGCTGTGTTTATCTTGTCACTTGACATATCAAAATACCCACTTAGTGTCAGCATAACAGACAAAAGTGTCTACAAAAGCAGAATTTTGCACTATGTTTGGAATACTTGCCCTTATTTCAATGACAAGTGTGACTAATAGAAGAGATTCTTAATTATATGCTATTTTTCAGTATTTATGAAACTGCAGACCAACAGTAATGTAATTAGAAGAAAGACTAGATATGTGAGAGTGACTTAAGACAGAGTTTAGTAAATATTTGGAGACAGACTGGTTTTATTAGGTATTAAGATTGCTGGATGCATTAAACATCGAATTCAAACTACTAAATTCTCTGAGCAGACTGTCTTTGGCCAAGACTGCAGAGGGACACACTTCAAAATGGAATTCCTAAATAGCAACCACATTTTCATCTTTCACATCATATCTGCTTTCATTAACCTTACAAAGGAGATGATTTATTCATTATAAAGATTTTAAAATGCAATAACCTTCTCTTATCTCAAGAGATTTGTCATTATTTTGTACAGAAATTGGCACTTAGGCAGTTACTTGAAGTAACTGTCACTTCTTTTTAATTACTGTTTGCAATTCATCATCTCCTTTAAACACACCAGCCTAGTCATGAATGTACTGCGGCAACCTCACGATGTTCGAGTAGCAGAAAGCTGTCACAAAACCAACTGATCTAGCTACTCACATTTCCCTGTAGCAGTTTTCTTGGCAGCGCCCAAGGATACCAATCACCCCCTGGCTGTACAAATTTAAACACCTCATACTAAAGCCTCCAATTCTACTTGAGGCCTTGACCCCAGATCCACTAGTCTCCAAACTGAATGCTAAAGGAAGCTCAAAGCCGTCTTTGCACACCGTTCTCTTTGGTCACAGCCACTCTTGAGCACAGCTATAACACTGCACACATCTGAGATGCTTCCACGTGTGAATTTTAATCTCTATATGGTCAGCAGATCAGCTGTGACTCCCTAACAGATTATCCTCAGTTTAAGTCCTTTGCTCTGCAGCAGTTCTTGAAACATTTATTTAATTCCTGGTCAGCATCTTGCCTGTAGCACGTTGCTTTGGAGCTCAAAGGCTTTAGTTCAATCTTCCTTCTCAGGATAAACACTGGATTTTTGCCTTCCCGTATGTTTATAGCGAGACTGTACAATGGCATGTGGACTGACTGTCCTGGGGAAAAGTCTGCTTGCCAGAAGAATGAAGAAAAAAAACTTCAGTGAACATCTTGGGTTAAATTATGCAGACAAATATTTGCATGTCAGCATATCAGTACGGATTTGCTCATGTGGCTGAGCCACTTCATTTCCTGTTGCAACTCCACTGGGCTCTGGTCCCCAGTTCCATTTCCCCATGTGATTATATTGAAGGGCAGCTCCATTTATCTACCTGAAGGTATTCCAGGTTTAAACTAGTAGCAGCGGTCCATTTCCTGATGTTTAAGTTTATCTTAAAGGCATTTATAGATAAAAGTAAGAGCCAGGCTACCCTGTTGGAATTCTTCCACTTTGGGAAGAACAGCTGACTGAGTGCCACAAGGCTGACACCATTGGGACTCAATGTTACTTATTAACTTTTAAGTTTGCACAATTTCAGTGACAACTGGTTAAATCCCAATCCTTCTCTCTATACAGCAGCTCAGTACAACTTGAAGAATCCAGTTACTTTTTAACTAAAAATTAGATTTTATGCAGTTTCAAAGGTCTCAGGTCCCATGTCCTCCAAGCTCACCAAGCTACATTACGAGCATCTTGTTGCAGGTTCCTCTTTCCTCCAGTTGCTTTGGAGAGTTTAGCATCACCCTCACCTAAGATTAAAGCTGGACTAGCACTAACCATCCTTTCTTCTAACCTAATCCTTTTTCTCCTATCTTGACTTCTCTCATTAACTACTTTTCTTCTCCACAATACACTCACTCACTTCCACTAAGCACTCATTCAGCAAACTTTTGAGCAGACAAGGAAGTTCACAGCAACTGTTTTCTTTTTCTGTAATTACCTCTACCACAGCCATATCTGTTCTCTTTGCACCCATATTTTATTGATTCCCTGTCTCAGACAAAAGCTGTCCATGTATGCCTGGATCATGTTGTTTTCCTTTATCTGTAACATTAAACTAGACATTTTAAGACCAATAAGCAGTTAAGGTGAATGGAACAGACCTGGACAAGATTCCTGTTACCAGATGAATGGGAACACCAGACAAGCATGTGCCCTCCACTTGTGCGAGGCTGCACCTGAAAGAACAGCTGAGCTACATTATACCTAGCCTTCAGTAAAATTATTATTTCAGTATTAATTTTTTGGAAGCTTTTTATTTCCTTCAGTCTTTGATTATGAGTCAGACACCATCTCACCTTGAACTACTGGTAAAACAAGCAAACAAGCCACACAAAAACCCCACAGTTGTCTCCTCCAACTTAAAGATCTTAAATCATGAGACTATAGCAGATATCACAGGAATTAAATAAGACAATCACCTTTTATTTCAGACTTCATAAGTGCTTCACAATTTCCTTCTAAAAACTAAAGCATAGCCATTACATTCAACTTATTTGTACATCTTGAAATCCATCTTAGCAAAATTAGCTCAGTCTTTCAGGAAGACATATCCTCTACTCTTTTTGCTACTCAAACCCTTTACCTTATTTAAAGGGCACAAACATGTTATATTCATTTAATGTAGGAATGACAACAAAAGGCACAGAAATGAAAAATCCTCATCAAGTAGTCATTATTACACTCTTTCTTCCCACAACAGTCTCCAAAAGCTTACAAGACTGACAATCTTTTCAGCTCACAGTAAGAGTTGCTCACCCAGTTGCATCAGAAAGTTTATGTGAAGTAACATTGCCACTGCATAGTGCAAAAAGATTTTGTACTAAATATAAAACTCAGTACTAATAATTACATAAGCTGAGGAATTTCTGTGAAGGCAAGAGGTCATGGTCTCCCAGTTTAAATAGCCTTTAATTAAATTAATTAAATTAAAGCGACTGCCACATATGGCAATGCTTTGTCATTTGGGGGGCAGGTGGGATAGTGGTTCTTTCTGGTACAGTCAAGTGCTCTGGGGGAGAGTCAAAAAAGTATTTCAACTGTAGTTGAAATACTGCTTCAGTAGGTCATGGGTGTCTCCAAAAGGACTAATAGGTTTAGAAGTACTTGCTCTCTCCCCCTCCTTGAACTCTGCTACCCTCCAGCACCTACTCCCTAGTGCAGCGTTAGGACCACTTACATTCCTAGAACTGGGTCACAGCACTTTGCTGTTGTTCCAGTCTCTACCCAGAGCCTCGGCTTCTAGGAGGTGCCAAAAGCCATCTTTACAGATGGCTGGAAGAGAAGCAGTGAGAAATTGAAGAGGGAAAGACGTGGCAAACCTGACAGGCTGCAGTGCTGCAGGTCAGTCTGTGCACACAAGTCCAGTGTACTGCAACGTGCACAAGAAAATACAGACTCTGTTCTGAGATATGCTCCTTCAAGAACAACATCCTGCTGCCCTTATTTAAATAAGCCAGAAAGTTTACAGAAAGTTTATTTCTTCCCAATTTATACTTATGGCACATTTGGACTGGCAACATCACAAGCACAGGGAAATTTTTCAGGAATCCTAGTAAAAATTTCCTTGTTAAAACTTGGTAAGCTTAAGTGAAACTAGCTTACCAAACTTTGTTCTGTGATACTATGTGACCAACTTTATTTGGAAGACACATGCTGACATCTCAATGCCAAATTTATCATTTTCTGTAGCTTCATTTTTCTCTTAGCACTTTCCTGAGTTGTACTATTTCATGTTCTAATTGTTCCTTATTTTAAGTATGGGTAGCTTTCATTACTATAGATGTCAAAATAATAGACTGCTAATGTTGTATATTTAGCTTATCTTCTCTCCAAATGGTAGCACAGTAGAATAACTAATCAGGATATGCAGTTTTCTATTTATATTCCTTTGGTGTGTACATGCACACACAATCAGCATTCACTTTCTTTTTGTAATTGACACTATTTCCTGTTTTGCACAATCCTTTTCTGCTTACTAAGGTTTGTCTGATCACATTGCTGCTGATTAAATTAATTCAACATCAGCCTAATCACAGACATATCACAGAGAGACACGGGACCTTCTAAAAGCAAAATCCTAGTATTTGATGGCAGAGCAACTCCTTCAAGAAATTTATGTTTCCCTATTTGGATTCTCCTACGAGTTCTGGGAGAATGAAGAAAGAATTTGGAAAAAGAAAAAAAAAAAAGTTCTTGCCCCTGTTCCTGTTCTAGTGAAGGTGTTGAACAGCTTGTGTCCCTGTCTTTAACAATGCTTCACCAACTTTTTTGCCCTAGATTTTCAACACCACGTTATATTACCCACCAAACCATAGAGAGTATGGAAAAGTGATCTTCCCTTTGTACTCAGCTCTGTTGAGGCCAAACCTTGAATTCGATGTTCAGTTTTGGCTCCCTCAATACAAGAAGGACACTGAGGTGCTGGAGTAGGCTCAAAGAAGGTCAATGAAGCTGGTGAAGGGTCTAGAGAACAAGTATTATGAGGAGCAATTAAAGGAGCTGGGGTTGTTTAGACTGAAGGAAAGGAGGCTCAGGGGAGACCTTATTGCACTCTACAACTACCCCCAAAGGAGTCTGTAGTGGGGTGGGAGATTGGTCTCTTCTCCCAAGCAAGAAGTGATGGAACTGGAAATGGCCTCAAGTTGCACCAAGGCAGGTTTAGGTTGGATATTAGAAGAAATTTCCTCACTGCATCACTGGTTGTGATGCATTCAAATAGGTTGCCCAGGGAAGTGGTTGAGTCACCATCCCTGGATGTATTCGAAATATCTGTAGATGTGGTACTCAGGGACATGGTTTAATGGTAGACTTGGAAGTGCTATGTCAACAGTTGGACTTGATGATCTTGAAGGTTTTTTCCAACCTAAATAATTCCACGATTTTATTAGCTAGTACTTCTCACTTATAACAGGAACTGAGAATTCACTTGTAACAGCTTTAAGAATCGCATCTGCCTTTCTGAATGAAGAACCAGTAATTAATTTGTTTACATAAAATTCTTACAGTACCTTTCCACCCCTCTTCTATTGTTAATTTTCCATTGCCTAACAGTTTCTTTCATCCTTTCAAGGAGTAAGTATCAATTCTGTTGCTAGCTAAACTCACACACACACAAAAAAAAATCAGCGTGCATTATTCTAAGATTATTCTTTTAGTATTGCCCTATTTTAGCTAAGAAACAGCCAAACAATCTTTGTCCTGGAAGTGATAATTAAAATGCTCATTACTGAACCACATTAAAAGATCTCCATAAAAGCCTTAGACTGGTAATGGCTTAAGTTAGACATGAATGGTGAAAGCTGTACAGTCTTAGATAAATGAAAGGTCAACTGCTGTTCATATTTCTACAGTTTATAAATATATAATACATATTTTATGTATTATATTATTCATTACATATTATATTTTATATATGTTTAAATAAATTAGGAAGTTTATACCAGCCAGTGTTAGACAGCGCAGCTGTGAGTTTATTTTGGAGAGGTGTGGGGAGTTGCTGATACTATAGTTTCAATGATCTAATATAATTTAGAAGTGGGGTTACTTTTAGCAAGATGAAGATAAACAGCTACCCACTGAGCATGGTCTGAGAACAGTGTTCAAGACTCATTAACATTTAAATGTAAATGCACACATATAGCATTCAAGAATTGACATTAGCAAGAGGATAAAGGTTTGGAGCATAGTACTGCAACTTTTACATTAAGTCTGTAAATCATTCTGTTCAATAACCTACCTGAGCTCCCTAAAATGTAGATACACTGGGTTGAAATGAAGAGTTATCCTTGAAATTTACTTCTATCTTAAGCTTATCTTGCTTAGCAAGCATTCATACTACTTTTACTACAACATTAATTCAAATAAAAATGAAAGGAAAATCTGTTAAACCCCCACACCTTTTTGCCTACACAGCTCAAGCAACATCAAGCAACACCAGCACATATACATGTTAGAGTCTACTATGGAGTTAAAACAGGAAATTTAATTAAAATTTTTGGTGTGATTAAATACATCCTACTCCACAAACCTTAAGTGCCTTACAGGAATTTCTATATACCTACTTTGGTATGTTTTATTGACACAATAGAAAAAAATTACTCAGGCTCAGTTGTTTCTATGCAGCACATCAGCCATCTCAGAGATCTGCTAAATATGTAAGTTACTGAGGATACCTAATGTTGTTATAGAATAAGACAACTTCTTGCAGGCTATTTTGAATCTGTACTCATATATATAAATATATAAATTTTAAAAAAATAATAAAATCAGTTCATGTTAAATCTTGAATATTTAACACTCAGCCCAACATAGTCTATTATGTCATCTCAAATTCTCTACGTTACTGGAACATACTTCCACAAGACCAAAGAAGGATTTGGTCTTCAAATAGTGGAAGTCATATATTCCATAGAATTACGTTTAACATCATGATTGACTCAAAGATTACTTGGGAAAAATTGTAGTTATTATCCAATATATCCTTGGAAGGAACAAGGATACATGTCATGAGTGGTTTGTGGGGATAGGACAAGGGGCAATGGCTGCAAGTTAGAGCACAGGAAGTTCTGCACTGACATGCAAAAGAACTTCTTCACAGTAAGGGTGACGGAGCACTGGAACAGGCTGCCTAGGGAGACTGTGGAGTCTCCTTCTCTGGAGATATTCAAGGTCTGTCTGGACACCTACCTGGGCAGCCTGCTCTGAGGAACCTGCTTTGGCAGGGGCCTTGGACCCAGTGATCTTTCAAGGTCCCTTCCAACCCCTACAGTTCTGTGATTCTGTGATTATGCAAACCCCATAAAATAATGGAACAGCACTACAGAGACAGAACATAAATCCCGAGCCTTTCTGCCTTATGCTGTCAAAATGGGGCTGGTGGAACAAGTTGCCCAGAGAAGGTGTGGGTGCCCCTTCCCTGGAAGTGTTCAAAGCCATGCTGGATGGGGCTTTGGGCAGCCTGGACTGGTAGGAGGTGTCCCTGCCCATAGCTACCCTGAAGCATAGTCAAATGGTTCATCTTCTGAAGCAAAGACTTAAAAGAACTGTCTCCCACCTGCTCAGTCCTTAGAGAAGCTGAATTGCAATAAAATAAGGGTCTTAAATAGCAAGTGCAAGAGGACACCAAACTGATTATGATCACATTAGGGGTGGTGCAACATCTGAGACAGAATCAGCTGTTTAAATAACAAACAGAGCAAAGAGCATCTCATTCTCGTTACCACCACCACGCATACATAATTCATTTTGTTATCTGCACATGGCACACAAACAGCAAGCACTTCCAAGGACAGAGCCACTTCACAGTATCAATCTTATGCTGATAAAATCTTCTAGTTGGAATTTGGGCAAAGTGACTGAAACCAGAGGTTTTAGTAGAAATGCAATGGCAAATCAGGAAGCAAGGTACTACCTTTGGTTTCCCCCATGTCTCAACTCTTTTTCTTTTGAGCTGTAACCCAGTCAAAATTCTGTACACTGAAATTATGGCAACATCATAACCCCTCAGTCCTTCTCCACTTTAATCAGTTCATGAGCACATCCAAGAGAAATTCTACCAGCTCCAAGGAATACTGATTACCGAGCAAGTTACTTGGGTAATTAGATAGCTATGAAAAAGCCAAGTAGCTACCAACTGCTGGTTCATTTAGTAGCTCTTGGTTTGAATAAATTCTTTCTAATGTAAGCTACCAGCTATGCTGAGCCTTGAAGGAGAGTAATACTACTTCATAAGTGAGTCCAGAAAAAAAAAAACATCACAAGAGGAAATCTTGCAAAAAAACTAACTATATCTTAAGAACTCAGGCATGGACAATTGGACATTTGTGTTGATTTTGAGCAAGATCAATCTCCAAAATGCAGGAGGAGACTGCTTTAGGATTTAAAAGTTGTCCTATTTATGCTATCATTTTTAAGTGAGTTGCGTTTGACTAGTTTCTCTTCAGCATCCTAAAACAATACAGGCTGTACTTCTTTCCCCTACAGTGTGCACATTACTAAACAACACAGTTTTCCATATAGCCTCATGCATTTCTCCAAGGTCTGTTAAAAAAAAAAAAAAAAAAAAAAAAAAAGTTTTGAAAAGATTTGGACATATAAAGGATATGTAAAAGATTTAAGATTTTGTGGAAATCATTTGCTAAGGAAACAGATGGCTTCTGCTGTAATGCAAAGCAGCAATGCCAATTAATTCACAATTACTTCAGGAATTGCAGCACAATTTAGTGCCATAGGATTGCAAATAACTTGGTAGTTCATAGTCACATTAGATCTAGTTCTTGAAAGTGAAATACTCTTTCACAATAGCTAAAGTGCACCATCAAAGTAATGCTCAGGTATCTTGCTAATGTTATCTCAGTCCTCAATAGCTGCATATCTGAAAAGCCTACTGTCATTTTGGCAAAGACATGCACCAGTCAGGAGGTTACATTCAGCAGTGCTTTTCAGTGCAGTTTGTTTCAAAACCATAGGCAGAAGAAAAAGATTACAAACAAACAAAAAGCTGTGGCATCTCAGGCAATCCAAGCTTATTTTAGTACATTTTGAGCATATATTAAATGACAACATGTGATCTGAAAGCTTCATCTTCATTCCAGAGTGGAAACTTTCTTCAATTTATGTCTCAGAGCTGAGGGGTTTATTAGAAAGCTGGTGATTTAAATAAATTCCTGCTGGATTTTTGATGTTTGCATGGCCACAAAGGGACTCTTTTTCCCCTCCGAACTGAGTAATATTAAGTCATCTTAATCATGCATATTATTGGCCTGCAGTATCTAGAAAGGAAGGAATAATTTGAGTTCAAGATTTATTTTAATGTGATATGCTCCAGTCTTTACTATTCCTAAAGCTTTGCAGATCAAATTACCCTTGACTGTATGATAAACAAAAGCACTTAAAGAAACTGAAAGACTGAAGATATCTAGGGAACATTCTCCAAGTGTAGTGTTATAACACTTCAAAACGTAGTTCTTGAGTATATGACTCATCACTTTTGCACCAGACACCACACAGGTTAGAATAGAGATGGACTAAACTCAGGAACAAGTCAGTAAATATTTATCTTCAATAGACAAATTTTATACTTGTCATAGAGTAAGCATATCTAGTATTTAGTGCAGCTCTATTAACTTGGGCTCCCCTCTCTTTATCTGCATACAGAGATCATTTCTTTCATTAAAATTCAGAGGAAGAATTGATAAAGTTCACTATTACAAATAAATTATAGGAGCATCCCAAGTAATGTACTTGATTTAATCAACAAGAAGCTAATGAGACCAAATTGATGGCAGAAATTAGTCAAGACTAGCTGACACTTATTTACAGATATGTTCAGAAGAAGATAAGACTCTGGAATCAATATGGGGTTTCCTCAAGTGAGGGTATCCATTATGGAGACAAGTTAAAGTACTTTACTTTCTCCTCTTAATCAGAACAGAAGACAGCTAACGATAGAGTAAAGCAAAGAGGTGCAAAAGGTTAGAACTTTCAGTTAATCATTTGTACTATAGAAGTCACAGAATCCTTAAGAATTTTCACTACATTAAATTACAAAGCAGTGTGCTCGAAAGGCTGCTTTCTATTCATCCAGTAAGTTAAAACAAGATCTACAGCTTCATAAACAAAACAAAATAGAACAATGTAAATATAAATTGAAATCACTTGATACAACATTTGGTTGCTGAAATATCAAACACGATGATACCTTGTGTTCCTGCCTTTCTGTGATTTTGGTAGACACAGCAACACAGCTGAAGATAGCCATTAGGACTGGATGCTAAAGGAAGGAATAAGTAATAACAAATATCACAGAAGTCCTTGGCCTCTACTTCCATATTGCAGAATATGAGGATATCTATACTTATATGTGACCATTCACCCAAGCTCAGTGTAGTTATGCCTCTGTAAATAAGTTTTGGTTAATCAGTTTACAAGGCTGCACACCACACCTGCAATAGATTAAAACTGGCAGAGTGGGCACATCACTGCTAAGGCCCTTTGTCCTTTTCTGCTATTCTCTTTACCACAGAAAACTCAGCATTTGGAGGAAATTACACCTAGGATATAATTTCATTTGCAGTCTGTAGCTGTGTTAGGAAATGAATTATCCACTGATAAGTTCACTGTATTCCAAATTTATATACATATATATATATATATGTATATTCAATTGTCTTTGCTATGCACCAATGTAAAGGTCTGTGCCTACTGTTTTTATTACTTAGTCCTTTCTGTCCTTCAGCATAAATAACCTGCAGAATTTCTTTCCCCTCACCTCCCCAAATTTGTTCACAGTCCAAATTAAAAACCCTGAACATTTTACTGTTGCTTGAAGGATAAATGCAAATAATTAGCTAGTTATATGTTCTTAAGGTACAAGAACAGTAATTAGTAATTAAGACAGGCAGAATTTGACTCAGCTAGATTCCAAGTTGTCTTATACCCCAAGCATAAATGAGAGACCCCATTCCTTGGTCTCTTATGACAGAGTTATGCAGGTAGCCATATTGTTGCATTTGTAGAGATAAAAAACTTTAGTAAATAAAAAATCAGTCCTGATCTTGATTAAAAGTTTCTTTTCAACTTTAAAACAAATTAATATTTAAAAATTCGAAGCAGTTTTTGTCAAAAAAAATCACATATTTTGTAACTAAACAGTACTCCTCCCATTGCCCCCCCCCAAAAAAAAAATAAAAATAAATAAAAAATGTGTCCCATAACATCATTTACTTCCCCACAAAGGTAGCACTCTAAAATTCACACACACACACTTTTATTAATACTATGTTGGCACACAACAAACCTAATCCTTTTTTATTGTTGTTTATATCAGGCCAAGGGCAAAAATCTCTTCAGGTTCATCTTATGCATCCCATATATCAACCTAAAAGTACTACCAAAAGGTAACCAACAGGCTGACATTGTAGCTTTCATTACATGCAAGTTAGAACTACTGGCAGGGAGTACAACAGAGAAAAATCTTATGTTGGGAAACATTTTTTTTTTTCCCTACAACAGGTAAAAAATCAACTTCATAATATTAAAGCTGAATACATCTTCAATGACACACAAATTAGATTACTGATGGAGTTAGTGAGAAATCATTCAAGGAGTCTGAACTGTAGCTATTCCAGAGATACTCTGTACTTAGAATCCAAGCCTGCTGTCCCACAGTTCTGATGTTTGTGAGAAACTGAAGTTTTAAGAAATGGTTTCAAAAATAAGTATTTTTGCTTAACCTCTCCTTGAGGAGTTTAAGGACTTCAGCATTGGTGCAAGCAAGGTAACTACACCAGCAGCACTCTGCAATTTCCACTGGCACCCATTCTTCCTTTTCTCCCTCCACATAACACAAATACTTCATAGTTTTGTGTCCTGTTCAGGTTTCACGAGCACTACTAGTGCAAGAACTTCCATATTAATCTTTTACTAGGAAAGCTATATTATATATAACTATTATAATATAACTATTACTGTTAGTGCTATATTTTCTATGCCTCTCATTGGGAGTGTACTGGCAACACATGTTAGGAGCCTCTGAGAACTCTCTGAAAAGGGAGAAAGCTACTGAGAACCTTGAAAAAGAATAAAAAGTGTCTTTATTTCTATAATCAGAAAGCAGAGCAAGAACTCCAGGAGGAACAACCAACAGCCACAACCTAACCAGAAAACACTAACATTTGCCAACTCCAAATTTCTTGTAGTAGTTCTCAGGAACCAGTTACATTGCAAAGGAAGCATTTGTCTTAAATTGTAAGACTGAAACAGGATACTTGGCTGATAGCGAGTAATTCATAATGCATATGTAAGGACTTTTTTTTTTTTATGGTGATAACCTAAAATGTTATTTTTAATCCTTGCAATATCATTTATTATTCTGTTCTCACCTTTAGCAAAGCACTGTTTGTTTACTTCATCTTCCATTTACTTACATTTACACTTATTGGAACTCTTCTAAAAGCATCACTAAAACAGCTCAGATGAACCAGGTATCTAAGTCATGCTTATGTCCTAATCCAAGAATCATTCCTGAATTACACTGAGGCATAAAACTGCCTAGAATACAGATTAGAAAGGCAAGGGGTGAAAAATAAATAAATTTTTGCTGCATACTTTCCTATTGAATAGCATTAGTTTAGCCTTAACTACTTGAGCAAAACAATGAGATCAGCAAGAAAAACTGTGAAAGTTCCCTCTTCTATTTGATTTTAAGGTACTGTTACTCCAATATGTAAACATTGAATACATGGATGTTTTTGGAAGAAACAGACTATATTCAGTGAAGCACAGACTTTATTGCCAGTGCATAGAGGCAAATCATTAAAAAAAAACAAACCTCTGTGTCTCCAACTCATGATCCTATCAGTTTGCTCATACACATGGATTTCCAATAGTTATTCTAGACTGTTTTCAGTGTTGGGGACAGAAAATTATGCTTGTTAATTCTGTTTATATTGCATTCCTGTCCTCACAGCACTGTCTGGAATAATGTCTCCACTATAAATAAATAAACAAGAAAAGAGAATAACTACTTTACATTCATAAGTTAAGCCAACTTCAGATCATACTCCATTATTCTGAAGCTCCCACAACAGTGAGGCTCTGTTTGGACGTTGTCACAGCTCTTCTCTAAGAGCTGAAATTCCTCAGCCAGTTTTATGCGCAACTGCAGAACTGCACATCCCTCTCAGCCTACAACAAGGAGCAAGGAAAGTTGGTATTGCAAGAGTACAGCACACTGTTCTTCTGACAAGCAGATACAAAGGTAAGCCAGAAAGCAGCATCATGTTGTGGAAGCTGCAAGCAGGAGCTCTTCAACTTGCTAAAACCACTAGCTCACTTATAGGTGTCTCTCACTGTCTCACCAAACAGCTAATAGGTGTGCTAAGTTCTACTAAAAATACATGCTACTTCTTGTTGTCTTGACAAGAGTGACTTGTAGTAGAGTAGAAATGAATTCAGAGTAATTATGAGCAGTTCAGCAGGTGCTGCAGAATCAACTTTAGCCAAAGCTCTTGAAGACCATTATGAAGCACACAGGAAGAAAAATATATTCTACATTATTTTCTTTCTTTATTCTCATATTCTATTCCCCAGATTTAGCCAGAATTTTATGTGAATTCTAATAGAAAAGAACAAAAGCATGGAATGGCAGAATCATGAAGGAAATTTAAACTACTTTATCTGCACAAAAGATAAATCCTGTGGCATTACAAGCACTCAACTTACTGAATGAAGTTGTGAACACATGTTGCTCATTAAGCCAGTCTTATCTTACATTGTAACCAACGGGACTACTTGTGAACAACTCCTTCAAGAATTGAGTATAAAAATTAGCTGCATTGAATTAATGTGAAACCACTTACGAAGCTTTGTCTTTTCTTCAAGATTGCAAATTCGACAACTGCCAGCCTGTCAAGAGAATTCTATTGAGCACAATCAGCACTTAGAAACTTACATAAATTACAGCTGTCTATTTCAAGTGGAAATAATTTCAGGCAAGATGCTTGCATATGCTAGTTTATCCACCTGGATGGCATCTCATTTTAGCAAGACTTGATTCTACTTTTTTGGTAGAAAATGGGGATCTCAGTAATTTGTAAGTCAAAATATTATTATAACACATTAACTGAAGCAAAAAAAAAAAAAAAAAATCATTAAACTGAAAAGATACACCCACCCAATTACACATTATTGCAAAAAAAAAAAAAAAAAAAAAAAAAAAAAAAAGTCAGCCCTTCACCTTAAGGGGGAGTGGGGATGGGTGGGAATGACAACAAACAATAAGCTTTGTTCAAGTTTTGTCCTATATGTCCCAAGTATTCAATTTGTGCCGCGGCCATGATTGTTTAGAATCATTTGCAGCACCTGAAGCTTTTATTTGAGTCATGAAACATGATGTCCTTTAAGATTCTTCATACATTTAAAAACAATACAGATTAAAAAAAAAAAAAAAAAAAAAAAAAAAAAAAAAAAAAAAGCGCTTACTATTTGAAGAACAGAATAATGGACTGCTTTTGAAAATTGTCAGGTTAAATGAGTTCCTCTCAACCACCTTCCTCCTACGAGCTAGTATCATCAAGCAGTTACACATTATACGTTGAGGGAATAATGGGATTAGGGCTTTATCACCTGAGAAATAGAACTGTTAGCTTGTTTCATGACTGAACTGTCTCAAAAAGAACAGTATTCTTTTTCTTCTTCCAACAGAAGAAGTATTCTTTTTCTTCTTCTATTGTAAAACAATAGAAGGTCTACAAAATAATGGGTATGGTTCTCAATCATATTAACAATGTTAACTTTCTGAAACTTGACTACTGAAAATATCTACTATTTTAGCCACTCAATGGTAAAATATCACTCTAAGTATCAATACTCGACTGGTAAGGGGTGTTCTTCTGAAATATATTCTGACTGGTAAGTCAGCATGCAATTTGAAACACTTATACCAATTGCTGAGGTATATACTCAACCTTCTTTTGAAGATCAAGAAGTTTTAAAACACCTCAAAATGGGTACTCAAAAAAATTAAGGCACTCAGTATCACTAGGAAATCTCAAAGTTCTAGTTGCAGTTTACAATCAATTTTCATAATGCTTTTCCCAAAACTCAAGTGCCTAAAATGCCACTAGTGACAATGCAAAGTTTTGTTATATTGAATACAATTGCTCAAGGAAAGAGCTTCACAACTGAGAGTGTATTCCACTTAGAGTAAAATGAACGTAAGTAAAAAAAAAAAAAAAAATTGTGAGCACTGTATTACAGAGCTCAAACAATGACTCCCCCATCAACTAGAGCATATATGGCCACATTCTGCTCTCTGTAACTGTTCAAATTATCCAATGAAACCAGCTCATGGTATATCAAAAAAAGGAGGATAAAAGGAGGGTGAAACTACATGGTGGTTTCAGAAACTAGTGCATTAAAACCAGTGAAACTCCAGCTAACCTGTCTGCAAGAAGTAGTACCCCTTCTCTCTGCCATCTTAGCAAGTATCTTGCAAACATCATCCAAACTTCCATTTGTCCATTTCCTTGTCCGAAGAAGCTTGTCACTTTCCTCAGAAGGCTGATGGAAAAGACTGATGCCAATCAGCAGCCCACATGACTAAGTTAAGTTGCTTTTTACACACCCATTAAAACAATTATGCTGCTTGACACACTAGCTGGCTCTGGAAGACATGCTAAGATGGAAGGCCACCGGGTTTACTGATGTAATAAGGAAGAGAACAAAAAGTCCTATTTAATCATGACGTATGACCTTATAACCTTTAATCCAGTCTACATTCACTTTTTATTGTAAAGGCATTCATAACCTATCCAAGTCGTGTAGCATTACATAACACATATTTAATTTTATTATCAATTAATTTCAATGTAACTTCCACTAGTGGTGAAATAGTGAATGGTATTTCATATGTATAATTCAAAAGACAGTTTTCCCATTTTTAGTATCATTTAAACATTTACCACAATGTTTCTCAGTGGAATACTGTTCTTACTTTTTTTTTATTTTTTATTTTTATTTTCAGTTCTCCTCCCAGTTACAAAGTAAATTCTGAGTGGTCAAACAGGTAGCAGTACAAGCAAACACTAGGGTTGCTACATGTCTGAGGAAGGTCTTGAAATTAACTGCCATATTATAAGTTTCACAAAGAGTTAAACTATTAATAAACTTGAAAATCCTTTTACAGACAAATCCTAAGCAATGCTAGAGATTAGCAGAAAAGTCAAGACAACAGTATCCATGATTATAAAAAAAACTACTGATCACTTTGGATTCTACTGATTAATTATTGATTTTAGTAAGCTTTGCTAATCCTTTGAATGTCACTGCACAAAACTATTTCTAAGATATAACTCTACTACAAGGTGCAGAGGAAAAATCAATCCATTCCAGTACTCTTATAGATAAAATTGACTTCTTAGCAGTCAGAAGGGCAGAACAGACATCCTAGCTGCATACGAACAGGAATGCTGGAACAAGATTTCAGGAATGGATAACAAAGGGTTAATTTGTTTTCATAAGCCTTGAGAATAGCTGGAAAAAGCAGTTACAGTTGTTTATTAACAGCAGCTTAATTTAACTCTAAGATCTTAGTAAGAACAGATGTGTATTATTAAGGAGATCTACACAGAACATATTACTTTTTCAGAATGTTTATCAACTTCTAGTACTTTTATAATTTTATCTAAAGCTAGCATGTAACACTGTTGTGTTTAAATATCAAGTGCCCAATATATGGTTAAGGTGCATACTGAAAGCTGTAGCTTAAATCTAGTGGGCAGGACATTGGGATGGAAATCGGAACATCTCATCACGGTGATCAGGTACTTCACCTCACCTGTTCTCCCTCCTCTGTCAGGTATCATTTCAGCATGAAGCACTTCTGCTTGTACTGTGTTCCTGGGACTTTGACTATAATCACTGAAGTGAGCCAGAAATTTTGTGTATCTGTCCAAACATCTTTTCTTGAAAACAATAAGAGACTAATCATATTATACTCTATTGTAGAGGGTCAGCCTGATATTTACATAGAAATCTGTTGGGGGTTGAAGATATTTTATTTATTTGTTTAATTTAGTATCAAATGGTGATTTTAAGCATTTTATGAACTACTTAAGAACTGTAGAAAAATCTTTATGCAATGATGAAAAGCTTCCAGAAAAGGCTCTCTTAATATGCAGTCACCAAATCTTTTAAATTGTCGAGCAATACATTTGATCTTGAAAATTAGTTTCACAAGCCTGTCTGTGTTTAATTCCCCCAAACCTGTACTTTGCAGGTTATCAGCGAGGAGGCTGAGTCACAGAGTTGAAGTAGATCTCATTGAAAATGGGGAGAAAAAAGTCTATTTCCTGCTAGACTTTCTCTGTCTCAATTACTGAAGCTTATCGAGGTGTTTAACAGCCTTTCCTCCCACTCTCCACCTGGCATATAATCAGGCTGATATTCTACATTTTTTTCCTGCTCTAAAATAAACTAAGCTATTACTTCTGCACTTAATCTAATGTGCACCTTCATAGAAAATTAGCCTTTTTGCATGATTCTCAACATACAAAAATTTCAACATCCTCCATCCATATTGAAAAGGATATCTCAGACTTTTATTTTGGTTCAGCTAAATAATTAGCTGATGTTTTCTCCTTACTAATATTTCAACTGCTTTTTTATTATTATTTTTTTATTTCCCCTATCATGTAAAACCACACTCCCATCCTACCCTACCACCTCCCCTTTGCTTATTTCTTGAATAATGCAGGCACTCATAGAACAGCACACCTTTTCTGGGAATAGCCTTATACCTCTCCAGGTGTCATCACGTACTACCTGTTTTTATGCAGTATTGTTACATATATATTACTACATTTTGTATTTCATTTCTCCTTTAAAAATCACACAAATGAGAAGGAAAAGAATACATGAAGAGGTCAAATTCAGTGGTTGGACTGAAAATATACATTGTGCAGGATGGCTGATGGGACAAGTAACAATTGAATTATACTGAGAATGTCACGGAGGAGTTGTGGTGAGCAGCTACAGTCAACTCAAATTTCAGTCAACTATTTTACTGCCAGAAAGGTAGCAAAGGGATACAAACAGAAACAGTTAATTAAATCTTATGTCTTTAAGCCAAGGTCATGTAGTTATTACACTCTTCTTAGAAGAAACATGGAGAAGAAATGAAAGCTAGAATACAGGTACTGTTTCTATGCAGATTTGGGGATTTTGCTACTTGAAGGGTCTTCTTACTGATCTAAAAGGTATCTGCAGAGTCCCTTTGCTGTCCCTACTTGAATCCTGTATTCTGTTGCTCTGTGTTCATTAAATGTTCAGGGCCCATAATAAAGATAAAAGAAACATCACCTAGAAACATACATCATATTAAGCCTTAAGACATCCTAGTCCTACAAACATTGATATGATAGATTATACCACACTTACACATTATTATCTGTAACTGTTTAGTCACACTACTAAATATTAAAACTGCATGTAAAACAAATTGCATTTTCTACAGAAAACATATGGAAAAAGACAGTGAATTAAAAAGGACCGTCATGCTGACAATTTCAAAGCTCACTGTGTACATGTTCATTACACCTCACAATGCAAAATTTTCAAAGCAATTTATCAATGTAATAGATTTAACAAATACCTAGGCTTGATAGTTACATGGCATTCAACTAAAGGAAACTAATGCAAGTTTAATATAGTACAACAGTATTATAAAGCAGAATGTATTGTAAGATCTTGCACAATGTGACTAAAGCCAATAAATTATCCTAATGAGAAAGCCAAGGGGAAAAAAAGAAAAAAAGGAAAAAAAAAAAAAAAAAAGAGAAGATAATTACCTACCTAACTATTCTTTGTAATCATTTCAGTATATCATCTAGAATCATATTGCTTTTCTGCATCACGCTTGTCTTTGCGCAGTCAGATCCATTGTTTACTGAATTTCAGGGCATTTCAAGATATCTTTAGATTTCAAGATATCCTTCAAGATGTCTTTTTACATTTGTATAAGAAGTCATATAGCTACTGAAAACATATCCACCAAGGCAATAACTTTTGCAGATGAGCAACAGTGTAAAATTCTAGGGCATCACTGATAATGTGTATTCCACTCCAGTATGAAAAGAGCCAGTTATTCCCAAAACAGTCTCTAAGGCCAAGAGTTGCATTGTACACACTCAGCTCCTGGAGCCAGCTCAGCTAAACCCAAATTTTCCAAGTCCTATGTATAATATATGTGGCTTCAGACTTCTGTGGCCTGCCAACCTCAGCTGTTTAACACAGGCTGGGGAGGGATGGGGTGGAGAAAACAAACAAAACCCCCACAAGATATACTTATTTGCTTCCCTTCACAATCTTAATTCTTCTCTTTATGCCTCAGAGGCAAGACAACTGTTAAAAAGATCAGCCTAGAAGAATTAAAAATTTCAATAAGATTGACAATGGTGCATGTTTTACAGGACGTAAGGGAGAAAGAAAAAGATGAACCTAGCACAGGGTAGACATACTCTACAAGTTAAAATCCATGTCACTCCAATTTATTAGCTCTGACTCATGCTGAATTCAACAGACCGATCTGTTTCTGTACACATCTGCTAGAAATGCAAACATAAAAGTTAATTTCTAAATCAGTTGCTCCTGTACCGATGGCATATCAGAGAAAAAGATATTCTTTCTATGTGAGAAACCATTTCCATGAATGGTCATAGGACAGAGACTTCTAGTGACAAAGAAATAAATGCCAAAATTTATCATCCATCTGATCTCAAAACAATCCTCATGCAGAAAGTTTTGTTGTTGTTGTTGTTTGTTTGTTTGTTTTTTAAAAAAAAGTATCTCAGATTTTATATACAGTGATCCTTTAATCTTAAGTGCCAATGCTTGTGAGAGTCTACTCTAGTAGACTACTGCTAGACTCTAAATAGCGAGAGCACTACTATTCTAAACAATACTCTTGCTTATTAACTGCAGCTATACCACATGAATTTATTTAAGAGCTTATGTTATCTAACTAATGCTGAGATAGCACCTTTTATCTCTGGATTCCCACCTTCTTGCAGCCCCCTGTATAGTTTATTTCAAGAATTCAGATGAACAACCTGGCAGAAGACACTGATTCTATTTTATTTGCCCCCCCCCCCCCCCTTTTTTTTTTTTTTTTTTTTTTTTTTTTTGAGTAGAAATGATGATTTCTTCTCTTCAGAATTTAAACACTATCCCCCTAATTAGCCTAATTTTAGACCATCACAGAAGTCTGGAACTTTGCCTTGGAATAACTCAAATGCATAATGAATAACAGAATTACTTCTCTGAGCAGTCCCAAAAGAGACGATTATACCACTGCCCTAAGACTCATGCTGCAATATTGCCGACAGGTTTCTGTACAGAACATGTGATGTTGATTTTCATCATCATAACCCTGAAGCCTGTATAAAGGAGAAATATGCTGTATACAGCACTGACATTTTCTATAGATGCATCCAGTCCAAGCAGGTTGAAATGTGATCCAAATTACAGTTCTGTAAAATCACATGCCACTGGACTTATTTTCAGTGTGCAATACCTGGTCAGAATTACTCCTTCCATAGCTTACAAGCATATCAGCCACACTACTGGGAGTCATAAGCAAGGAATAAGACACAGGCATCTTACTATAGTCTTAACTCTAGCAGATCACAATTTTGTCCAGGTCAGTTGCTGTATATTAAGAACATGCTACCAATGTCTCCTGCACAGCCTTTCATTCAGGTCAATACCATACTGATTTTTACTTCTGCTGTAAGAAAAAAGCATTTCAGAGCATTTTTGATCACTTCCTACAAAGTTCTGTTTTTCTGATAAGAAACAAACTATTCTGAAGTTCACCTGTTTCCGGGGATAGTCTGCCTACCTGTGGGCAAGAAATGCATTTTTAAATCTGCAGGTGAAGGTTCTGTTTAGTTTGTTTGCTGTTATTTATTTATTTATTTACTTTAAGAAATAAAATGCAGTAAAATGTCATTAGACAAAAAGTTCTGACGATCCCCAAACCTATTCATAGAGTATTGCGCACTGCCAACATTTTGGACTTTATCATCATTGGTCAATAGCCACGCTTCTTGTGCATACTTAACTGAAATGGTCCATTGCACGTGGGACTCTTTCAGATTCAAGTACTGAAATTTCATAATTTCAGCAAAATTTTACAGTTCTACAAGTTTGACTCAGAACAGCCACATTTACAGAGGTAGTATAAAAAGATGCCCTTGAAATAAATGTGAAAATATTAAACAAACACATTTAAAAGTGTCTGATAATTACACTAAATTACCTGAATCTTCCAAGTGCACAATGAGTATTGTAACAATTAGTCAATGAAGGTTCTCTGTCAGATAAAGAAGCAAAGACTAAGAAAGCCAGAACAAGCACGTGGACTTCTCACCAATACAGATGTAACCCCCCAAAAATGACTGCTGGCTTGCTCCTTTGCTAATACAAAAGTGTATTTAGTATGCAGTTTTGATTGACAACTACAAACCATATTTTGCAGTTTCCAAAATATTATATGTCTTTATTAAGCCATAATGTAGATAAGACAATTCAGGAATGTCGTGTTATCCATCACTGTACTTATCCAATATAGCATGCCTTCTGTATCTTGAATAAAGGAACTTCTAAGTAGAATCAATAATAGAACTTTGAAATCTGTTTCCATTTTATGTTTCTAATGTTTTGCTTTGAAATAAACTATTTTCTTAGACAAACAAAGGCAACATGACTGAAATGCAATTTACACATACCTGATGCTTCTTGAACTTTCACCTTCAGACCTGTAAAGTAACACACAAATAGTTAGCACATGATCACTGTTAGCATTTATAAGCCAGCTAGTCTAGAAAGTGATAGACCTTCCTACGCATTCTTTCCCTTTATATTTCCTCTAGTTTTTCCAAGGCTAGTTGTACTTTCCCTGATAATTAGACATTTTAAAAAAGAAAGCAGTTCAATGTAGATTTAGGATAAATCTATTAGAAGTTAAGAAACAACAGCTGAAGCCAATAACTGGAATATGAAAATATATGCTATCACCCTCTGAGACCTCAATAAAGAACTTCAGCAAACACAGAGTAATACAGACTTATGTATCAGATTTGGAACAGTGAAAAGCACCAGCCTTTCATATTCTAGAAGCCAATTAGCGCCTTTTTTTTTTTTTTTAAAAAAAAAAAAAAAAAAAAAAAGCCTTTCTTCACTCTACTTTCAGTTGGCCAATAAGTTTAGGAATCTAATCCCCAGACTTATCAAGCACTAACCAGAAAGTGCTATGGTTTGTGAGTACAAGTAACGTACAATATTTTAAAACCACCACACTTGTCTGTTTCTCATAGCTGTTTAAAAATAAGGGTTAAAAACCTTGAGGTTACAGAAGCTCTTAAAAGCCATATTTTTCTCAAGGTGAGGTACTTTTATCAGTCCAACCGAAGCAAAACCTTTTCAGCCCCTCCTCCCTGCTCCTAACCCCCAAGCATTTTTTTAATAAGGAAACTGAATTTAATGTTATTCATACTAGCAAATTTTCTTTCTCTGAAGATGAATTGAAATGTAATGACTCCCAGCATTTAATGAACACACAAAATCCAAATTAAAATGTACAACCATTTGTCCATATCTGTTCCTTCCCCACTCCAAAACAATTCAGCCACATTGCTACAGAAACCCTACCTGCATCAATAGGTTCAGTAAGGCAAGGCTGAGAAACAGGAATCAAACAAATTAAAGCATGGGATTCCAGAGCAAAATAAAGCCTCAAAATACCCTTTCCATTTCAAAATCTTCAGAGGGACCCAAAGAAAATGAGGATCAATATTAATTTGCAAAATTCATTAAACATTTCTTTTGATCCCGGTTTGCCAAAAATGCAGCTGGAACAGTGCCTGCAAAAAATCAGCTATCATATCTCAACTTCATGTGCATTAGTACAGCATGGTATAAGACATGAGAGTTCTTCAATAATCAGTGAGAGAAATAATAAATGAACCAATTCTGATTATTGAAAATATATTTGTCTCTGCACCATCATCCAGCTCCTGATCAAAGACCAATATTAAGTTCATTAGTGATCACTTGTGCGTGCTGGGGAGCATGTTAAATCCATATTAAAGGCTACCCTCAAATCATTGAGATTATCGGTTGATCTGGCACGGCAAAAATGCAGGCGAGTCTGCCACTTCGTGTTCCCTCAACTTGCCCCAGTGTATTTATGGCACTGCATACTGCTGCGTGCCAGGAAACATCTCCAGCATCAGACGGAGCAGAGATGCACCAGCATAAGGCAGCAGCAGGAGCGTAGCTATGCTGGGCATCAGCCAGCGTCTGCTGCAGCCCTAGCAGCCAGGCAAGCCAACACCTCAGTTGGAGCCAAGCCGGGTACCCAACGCAACATACAATTCCTCCAGCTGTTCAGGCTGAGGGGTTCCATACATGCAGTTTGCCTCATTCAGACTACCTTTCAATCTGTTTTAAAAACAGAAGTAAAAAAAAAATTCTTTCCTATTTTTAGGATGGCTGTTATGGTCTCACATGATAAAAACATCTGGGTTTTAGTTAATTAAAAACCTTGTAGTTACACTGAAGAAAATTATATCAAGTAAACTGTTTGCAAACTGTAGCAATTCAGTAACAAGCTAGGAAACACTGCCTCCCTGAAAATCAAAGATGAGTATTTCTTCAGCAACATACACAGTGCTAAATACTTCCCATCTTCCATATTTTGAAAACAAGTACAAAATAAACCAATTTCTTCTTAGAATTACTTCATCTACAATGACTAGTGTATTATGCTAGTGCTGGTAGGAAAAAGTTATGGCAAGTAAAAGTTTCATAAGATTAATTCCAGGAAATAAGCACTATTAAAAACTAATTTTCAAGATCTATTGTGGAAGTAAGTGCCAAAAATAGATGCCTCCCCCTCCTCCTTTCACTACTTGTTATAACATTATCTTAATTTTCTTCAAGACTAAAGAAATCTGGATAATTTTAAAAGCACAGTCTGAGATGAAAGGGGGAAATAAAAACAAAAACTGCCTCTTGCCCCAGAAGATGCTCTGGGGTGGTAGTAGGGCTGTAGTTCAGTGGACTGAGTGCATGTGACCAGCTATGCCTACAAGTGCAATTATCAGTCCATGATACTGACCACCATCATGAAAGACTTTAGAAGAGAAGAGCATTCAGTATCATGGAAAACTGCTGCTCAGAGCAGAATGAACCACCTGCTCCCTGAACAGAAAGCCACAGCAAGTAGTTGCCTGACACGTACTATCGTTAATACCCAGGAGATGTAAGAGCTCAAAATTTGTTCTTGAGCTTAGTTATTTTCCAAAGAAACTTTTCTGAAATTGTTACCATTGCCTTTTTACTTGTGGCCTTTCACCTTATCACTTAGGCTATTATCTCTGCCCTTCACTTAAGGATAAAAACGAGTTTTCATTTAACACTTATCTCTTGCCATCACCAAAATGCACTGCAGCATTCTGTATACCCAGTGCAGTATCTACCCATACAAGGAACGCTCTTGACCTTTTCAAGAGCTCTGAGAATTTGGGTGTTACCGGTATTAATTACCGCATAGCATTACCTGTTATTGCAAGATTTATTTTAATAGAGGCTAGAACCTCTCTCTGGTTGAGTTATTAGGTTAAGAGACGCATATGTATCCTGGTAGACCGAAGGTAACTTCAAAGTAGCTTTTTTCTATATCCTTGAAAGTTACATGAACACAAGGAGAAGAGAAATGAACTCACCTATGCATCCCCATGAGTAATGAGAAAATTAATGAATAAAATGTTTAACTGACACCTTCCCACACTCAGTTTTCAGCAAATTACATCTTGCAGAACATGCATTTTACAGTTATAAAAGCCTCTGTATGTAATTGCTTGTACGATCAAGTTTTCAAATACAGCTGAGACAACAGGATTTAACGCCTTAATTTTCTGTTTCTCCTCTTGACTAGAATAACAATCTTCTAAGCCATCTAAACAGAGAAAATATTTTGGAGTGCTCACAGGATTCCAGAGTCACGAGAAGCAGCAGCCAACCACCCAAGACGACCTTTTCATCATCGCACTATTCCTCGCACTAAAACTCAAAAAGAATTTTGATGAAGGCATTTTAGTCAAAGAGAAATCACAAGGTAAAGGCTACAAGGGTTTTTGTGTTTGGGCAGCTACAAGGTTTTTGTGTTTGCTCAGTTTTGTCCAGCTGCACGCACAAAGGCTAGAATCAATTGCTCTCACAAGAGAATCTCTCCAGCTCAGTACAGCTAAACATTGGGATAGATGTACTATCATACCTTCTTTGTTTTTAGGTTTACCAATGTGTGAAAAAGCTGCTAATTTTCATAATTGCTAAGTTTGCATATTTGAGGTTAAGATTTACTCAAATAAATTCCAAGGGGTCACTCAGATCACCAATTTTACTCAATGGAACTTGTGATTGGTTTGCAATACTGCTGAGAAACTACTTACAGTTTGAAATAAAGCGTTAGATTTTCCTTAAGCATGTTATAAAATCCAAGGGTTTGGTTCGGTACTTAATGTTTCTGCTTACACTAAGCATGTGCTACACTCTGGATTATTTTCTCCTTTGGACCCACAGAAAAGCAAGGATATTGTCACTGCTGAAACCAGGAGAAAGTGATAACGTTTCTGGCAATCTATTGAATTATTTCTTTTAAGGCAGACCTTACAGGAAGAAAAGATATCCATCTTCTACGCTATAATACTTTATTTTAAAGAGAACATAACCCATTTACATTTGAGTTATATCAATGATGTAATAAATGTCACACCACTTTCTCCCAAAATAATTCTTTGCTCATCCCTGGCTGGTTTCCAATATTTCATCACCTTTTGGACCAGAACTAAATATTAACCTGCATGCACCCTATATAGAAGTACAAGTTTGTCTCCTTCCTGACCCAGGGAACAATATTCCCAGTACAAAATACAGGAAAACACGTAGTCTTTAAGATTTTTACAGTCAACAGAAGCAGAAATGACTCTGCTAATAACAGTATTTACTGTAATTCCATTTCAAGTAGAGGCCAGAAGAAACAGATACTATCATACAAAACCATAAACCAAAGACAAAGAAAAAGCTAACAAAAAAACAGCACTCAAGATTTACAAGAGATAGCCAACAAAAGTAATTATGAAATCCTGAATAATTTTTGTGTAAGTTTAAATTGTGTGCCATCAACCTCTGTCAGTCCACATCCTTGAAAACTGAAAATTTCAAAAGACTTCTCACTTCGTGTTACAAAAATGATTTCTCCTTTGTTTTGCATGCCCAAGAGACACTCACCACCTTCCTATGAATACACCAAGCAGGAAGATGACAAAGACAAGACTTTTGCGTGGTTCCACAGCCCTACAACCACGAATGAAATAACAAGCTCAGTCCTATTTCCTGACCCTTTTAGAGATGCCATTCCCATCAGAATGCAAAGAATGGGGTAAAGCTTAAGATTTGTAACAGCCTCTAAAACTCCCAGGTTAAATAATCATACATTCTCTGAAATTCATCTTGCAAGCCTCAAGAACCAATTTTATTTCTTACAAATTTCAGGAGACCAACTACAAATGGGAATATACATTAATCACATATTGAAGGGCATTTTGATTTCATTTGTTACAAAAGGAAAACATTGAACCAAACCTTTACAGAGCAATACTAGATCAATGTATTTGATTGAGCCTTGCTTTGAGCACAGAATTTTTCTCAAGAAAGAAAACTACACCCATTACAGATCACCCTTTGTAGTATCTTATGTCTTTTAGCATTTGTAACATGGATAAGATTACTCACAAGGAAGGAGACTTCAGGGAGACTTCATTAATGGCTATATAAACAATACTATTTATATCATGAGAAGGCTTCAGTATAGAGTTTCCATAGATATATGTTCTAAGCAATAATTCAAAAACAGGGAGGATCAAGTCTTAAAACAGAGTGGCCTTGCTTGCTGCACAGTCATCAGGTACTAAAACCTCCCTGAGCCCTCCAAACAAGCACATTTGCTGTTTTTCCCTTTGGTAAGTAGGTCTAGGTCAGCATCAGTGCATTGCCAGAAGTGTGCAAAACAGTATGTCCAATAACACAAACATGTGGAAAGGAGATTTAAAAAGAAGAAGAAAAAAAAAAAAGAGCTAGCTTGCAGGACCAGGGTTAAAAAAAAATCTACTGTACTGAAGATTCTTAAAACAACTGGTAAAATTTTAAGTATAGTGAGACCCATCCAGCAAGTGGTATTTTAACAAGTTAAGTTTGAGGATGAGAAAAGTATTAATTTCACCACTACCTATAACCCTTTCATCAGGATTCTGTTAATATGTATAACTGAATGAAGGAATAAGCAGTCACTGCAAAGACACGCTTTTGGGCCTGCCCGTCACAAAAGTAATAGAAAATCAATTAGAGGAGAATGATTACTGCATTTCATTTTAATCCTGAGATAAAGAACTACCTCATGCAGTAGGAAAACTACTTTCATGCATTATTTTGTAACAGTAATGTCCTAATAGTTGCTTTGTTCTTTTCTAAACAATATGAGAGAGTCTAATGGCCACCTCAAATGCAGTGCTTTCACTCAGTTCAGCATTCTACTGCACAGCATCTCTAAAAACTTTCTATGCAACAGAAAATTTATTTCAGAAGGCTAAATCTAACCAGTCACATATGATGCACACAGGCCAAAGTATATACTGCAGAATTATCGCAGAATCATAAAATGGGTTGGGTTGGAAGGGATCTAGTTCCAGCCCCCTGCCATGGGCAGGGATGCCACACACTAGATCAGGCTGCCCAAGGCCCCATCCAGGCTGGCCTTGAGTACTTGCAGGGATGGGGCATCCTCAGCTTCTCTGGGCAACCTGTTCCAGTTCCTCACCACCACCCTCTGAATGAAGGATTTCCTCCTATCAGCTAATTTAAATCTACCCTCTTTTAGTTTAAAACTGTTCCTTGTCCTGTAACTATCTGCCTGTGTAAACATTTGCTCTTCATCTTTTTACAAGTACCCTTTAGGTACTGAAAAGCTGCAATGAGGTCTCCCAGAGCCTTTTCTTCTCCAGGCTGAAGATCTCCATCTCTTTCTTTGTAGAAGAGGTGCTCTAGCCCTGTGATTGTCTTTGTGGACTTCCTCTGGACCTGCTCTAACAGATTAACATCCTTCTTGTGCTGGAAGCCCCAGCCCTGGATCCAGGATTCCAGGTGGGGCCTTGCAAGGGCAGAGCAGAGGGGGACAATCACCTCCCTCCACCTGCTCCCACTCCTCTGGTGATGCAGCCCAGGGTGCAGTTGCCCTTCTGGGCTGCAGGTGCGCATTGCTCATGTTGAGCCTTTCACCCATAAGATCCCCCAGGTCCTTCTCTGCACGGCTGCTCCCAGTGAGTTCATCTCCCAGCCTGGTCTCATGTCCAGGATTGCCCTGACCCAGGTACAGCACCTTGCACTTGGACTTGTTGACCCTCATTAGGTTTACAAGGGCCCATTTCCCAAACTTGTCCAGGTCTCTTTGGATGACATCCCTTCCTTCTGCTGTACTGACTGCACCACTCAGCTTGGTGTCATCTGCAAACTTGCTGTGGGTGCACTCAATCCCACTGCCTATGTCAATGATAAACATACTAAACAACAATAATGTAATCTTTATTATCAGACTGCTTCTAACACTTTGAGCTAGACGCATCACCTTGCAATACTCCCCTTAAATTGTGGAGTCACAAGCATTCCCTCTGCACATTATGATTAGGAACAGGTGAAATGTTGCTGGTAACAAGTAATCTTTGGGAAGACCTCTGAAGTCAGAATAACGGTAAACTCAAAGATGTCAAAAAAAAAAAAAAAAAAAAAAAAATAAGGAAAAATAAAAAGAAAAAAATTTATAAACAGCTTTGCAAACTTCATGCCAGTCATAAGGTCTTTTTTCCTTCACTATTCAGAGGTATGCTTATTCAATCAAGTCGTTGGCATACTGAAAACAGGAAAAGCATACAAAAGCTTTTCCTTGAAAATACAAAAGATAAGTCCCATATCACTGCTGTGATGTTTTTGTATTTAAATGGTAAAAAGTGTTCCAATACCAGCACTAGAACAAGTACTTATCTAATAGAATAGAAAGATGTGAAGTTTGATTTTAGCCAACATGAAACATTCGATCCAGGGATACTCAGCAAATTTGAGGACCAGCATGTAATAAACAGCATTCAGGCTTGGCATCACGTTTTTGCCTTCTGTCATTACTTCACTTTCCAAATAATGACTAAACATACTGCCAGAGGAATCTCTTAACACAAAAAGACAGTAGTTCTTACAGCATCTCTGCATTCATCTCTTCTGCCCTAAAGCCTATAGGAATTGAACAGAAGAGATGGATAGCAGCAATTAGCAACATCCAAAAGTTGGCACTAAAAATGGAACTGCAATAGCATCATGAGTAGCAATGGTACAAAACCACTGAACACATTAGCGGGACTCCAGTGGCTTTTGGTGAAGTCTTCACACCACTTTCTCAGACCGGTCTCACGCGTTCAGAAAGTTAGCACGTTGCTGTCACTGGCTATTACAATAACTCCTTGAAGCATGTAGAGAGCTTAAAGGTAGGGGAGGTGGAAACTTGTCCTCTTGCAAAGAGAATCATGTCCATTGGGGAGTTCAGATAGGGAGCTACATAATGATCCAGCAATTCTTGTACAGTCCAACTTCCCCAAGCCCACAAAACCAAACTAGTTATGCCAAAGCAGCAACCCAAGTCACCAGTTCAAAGCTGACACCTGTAATGGCTAGAATCAACATTTATCTACCTGTCTGGTACCCTGTGAGAAAGGGAGGTATTTTAGGTGCACATCCTGTTCACAAGGGGTTCTCAGCTCCCAGACACCTCATGCTCTCTGGAAGTTCCAGGGAGGTTGTGTACTAAGCAGCCTGGATCACCGCTGACTAACAAAGAAACTGTCACCTGCACCAGAATGGATTGGGGTCTGTAATTAAGAGACTCCCACATCTCAGACTGCCAGGTCAGTTTGAAAGATAACACAGGGTCAGAATTTGAGTTTCTTATTTTTTTTTTTTCAGTTATTGGAGGGTTGAAAGCTCTAACACCTCACCTCATGCATTTTAGATAGTCTCTACAATTACTATCTGAAATCCTTTAGACTAATACTGCTACCCATTAACAAGCATGTCTGATACATCCTTTTAAGTAAAAATAAAATGGACGATGGAGTAAAACTGCACTGTAGTAAAATGCAAGTCATTCACATGTTAGATAGGTTTGAAATCTGTCTCCCTCCACTTTTTGATAGCACGATCCCATAGTTTATAAAACAGGAAACACTCCATGGTACGCTGCACTAGGACTAGCAGTTGCTTAGATCCACATCAAGTTCTTCCACTTAAGTTAAAAATTGTGTTTGCTTGTGGATTTCAAATGCAGTAAGTTAAAAAACAGCATCACAAAAACAAAACAAAACAAAAACAGAAGGATATATATTAGCTAGGTTCTGTAAAAGTTTTAAGAAAACCTTTGTCTGAAAGCCAGAGGACGCTTTTATGTAAAAGACAACTGTTTTCTAGAGGCATACTTAACCCTGAATGACATAAAAAAGTTTCATTGCATATAATCAAAAATAAAAATGAATGTCCTTTTCACACATTCTGCAACTCTATAAAAGCACTATAAATATAAGAGTAGTTATTTTTCTATTCTTCCTCTTGATCAGAATTCCATATATGGTAGAAATAATTTTCTAAAATGCTCTTTACAATTTTCAGTATTAGAAATCCTTATTTTGTATTGCATCATGTATATTACAGTAAGTAAACAATTTCTAGTAAGGATCATTTCCCTCTCTTGCCTCATATACAAATCTTAATCTCTTCTGTGCTAGCAGTGGTAGGTGGTTAACACAGAACGGTACCTCTGATTGCTAAAGATCAGTTTTACTTCGAGCTAGATAGCTAGTTCCTCTAGAGAAAAACGAGATAGCAGTAAAATGTGACATCCCCGTGTTACCTGAGAGAACTGTATCTCAGAATTTTGCAGTTATATTTGCACCTTCAGTACTGTCTATATTTTACTAATGACATTTTTACTATATTGTACAGCTTTGTTTGCTTTGAATCTAGCAAGCACGCAGCTCTTTTCAAATACTATGCATCAGCTTACCCTATGTTATTGCAGTGCTCCTAACTTGTCAGAGCAGACACACCATCACTAAGCCAAATCCATCACAAGAAGCATAGGCTTTAAGAAATTCCCCATGAGTTATAATGGTGCCAGTTTCATGCTAAGGCTTCATGATTCTTGGTCACTTAAGACACTGGATAAAGTTTTTCTTTGATTGTACTCCATGTTTTTAAATACTGTTTTGGTGTAATGTGCGTGTCTTGGTGTTTTGGTGTAATGTGAAGTCCTAAACAGTATAAAATTTAAAACTCAGGTCAGAACGATGCAAATTAAATTGGGCTGGTACGCAGACTAACGAAGCTCATTGCAGTTCACGCATGAAAGTATACAGTGACCCACACGAAACAGCATTGTGAAGGTAAGTTAACTCAGGGGTAAACACATGAATCACTAGCTGCAAGATCCAATGTTAGTTATATAAGACACATTTTCAGGCACCATTTTCAAAGCAAAAAAAAAAAAAAAGTGACAGCAGGTGTCCAATTCCTACTGCATACCACAGCAACAATGTAGGTAATTGCCAGTTCCGATGCTGGAACTGGTTCTCTGTGACCAGAGCACGTACTTGTAACAGAGTTACTGGGTTACAGCAATTCTCCTCAAACGCGGTCAAATAGGACAAATTCCACTGTGCTAGGGAGGAAGGAAATACAAAGAAAGAGTTCTATATTAAAAACACAACATAGGACCCTTTTAAGTGGTCATATTTGATAAGTTTACTGAATTGACTGAATTTTAGACCCACAACTGCCAATGGACGTTCACTGAAACTACACACTGTTTCACAAACAACATATATAGCTAACCACATTGCCTTCATCCTGCATTTTCTTCCATTTCTATTAAAGTAATCTATTTTTTAGGTATCTTAAATTGGATTACAATATTGTCCATTTATTTTATAGATCTGTGTGAAGTCTTCAAGCATCTGCCTGCATGCACTCATACATGTATTTGTATAGAAAATCTCTATCCTAGAGGCCTTCCTTTCTAGTTCTTGGCATGCATCCCTCATATAGCAGTGACTGTCAAAACCTCTTTAGGCATTATAAAGGGATTATGCACACACAGACACTTCTAATAACAAATCAAAAATAAAAATAAAAATTCTACAAGCAAGCCTGGACACGAACACTGATAACAGTCACTTACTTAGGTAGTAGATGTAATTTCTGTCTTCTAAAATTAAAGTGTTGAACCCAAGCAGTCCCATCTATCAGTCTATGAGACTCAGCAAAAAAAATATCTGCCATAGGTAACTTATATTCTGTGATACATACCATAGAAGTGTAGCTACTGGCATATGGTTTCCACAAAGAGCTTATTCTATCTACTCCTGGACTGCCTAAAGCCACTACTGCCCAAGCAGTGTCTGTTCCTAATTCTCTCACACAGACCTGATGAGAGATACATAAAAAGATCAGCTTGATTTCATTGCTCAGCCATCACCATTGCATATGCCACTGAGCTTAAGGCTAGCTAACATTTGGGCTGAACTTATCCTCTCTGCACTCACCTTGTTCATCTAGCATACATTTTATAGTAGCTTAGATTCTCTTTTTCTCCTAGTGTCTGAAAATAGTTTGAAGAAATGGTCAGAATACAAAGCCCCACATACTTTCACAAAAACTAAACCCCTCCACAGTCTGTGCTGTTTATCAAGGTTATTGATACCATCTGTCAGCTCAGTGAGAGGCAAGAGACACATGCTTGCTCCAGCATGCAAATAAAGAGCCACACTGGGCAGATGCTACATCACACCACCACCTGGATAGCCTGGAATAGCCTTCAATACCTGTATATTTAACAAAAATAGTTATATACACATAACACAACCATACAAATGCATACAGTTGAAAGTACCTCAGGGCTTTTCTAGCTAACTGTAAGTTATTGTTATCCTCTGCACACAATTGTCCGTGTTACTCAGGGGAAGGGAGAGAAGATTCAATTTCTTCTTTTCAGGGTACCCATTTATACAGCTGTGGGCAGACTAAAGTAGCAGTGGTCTAAACACAAAGCAAGTGAGAAATATTTTTACACTTTGGAACCAAGGCATTTGCTGTCCATCCCAGGAAAGAGAAGTTATTAAGCAGGAGGATAAATTATAAAAAGCAAGCTCCCTCTCAACACCCCCTGAGGAGCTTGGCATATGTCACAAGAACTCCACCATTTCTAGACGGTTACGGTTCTCGCAGACAGCCTTATTTGGAGTGCAATCCCTCTAGGTATAATACAGAGTGGGACAGAAAAAATGAAGAAAAAATGATCCGTGGAATAGAAAATACAGTCAAGCGCAACACAGGGGGGGGGAGGAAAAAAAAAAAAAGAAAAAGAAAAAAGCTTTGTTTACAAAAGTTTTCTATTATCCTTCCCTGCAGTAAGGGTTTTCTGAAATGAATGACACTAGAACTGCACTGTGCTAAAAGGCTCTACACTTTCCACTTGCTTTACCCAAAGTCTAGCACCAATATCCATCTCCTGAGATTAAGATTAGGAATCTTCAGTGAAGGAAATTTGTGTTCTAGGTAAGAATATATCTAGGCTAATCAAATACCCACATGGAAGGGCAGTAAATATTTTGCTTTGATGTGATTACTCTTAAAGTCAGTATCAGACAATTGCTTTATTGCAAAATTGCAATTTATTGCTTAAAATATCTGGGTTTTATGATCTGCCAACTTTACTGCCAATTTTACCTGTTTTCTTTCTCCATCTCCTCCCCCCCTTCAGAAATTTTTAATTGCTCATAAGAAAATAATCGATGCTACAAAAATTGAAATGGTAAACCTTCTTCAATTGTTTAAAAAAAATCTCATTCTTCTCACATTAATCATTTTACAAATGAACTAATTGCATCTTTTCCCCTACAGCTGACAACTTTTCAAACCACTCACTATTCCACCTCTGAATGGTAGACTTGTCCTATTCCTACCACAGTGCAGGAAACCGTAACATTACAATCAAAACTCATATAGATTTTTTTTTTTTTAAATTGTTGAAGAATGTCAAATTCTGCACAGTATTATTTTTAATATATAACTGCACATCAGAAGTGCCCTACAATAAGAGCACGTCCCATAGTCAGGATTCTTGGCTTCTTTTTAGATGCCTGGAGGCTTCAGTTTCAATTATAATGGCTGTACTTAGAGCTAATGGTTTTCTTGTTATTAGTCAGATTCCATCTGTCCTAAAACCAGGAGTGGTTATTGAATGAGCCTGCCCAAAACAAAATGCCCTTCCTTAGACAGTCCTGAGGTTAGACATTCAAATGATTTTGGCATAGAATGGAGCAACGTGGCCTAGATTTTATCTTCTGAGAAACGCCTTACAACTTTTCTTTTATCGTCTTTAAATCAGTCCCCCAAAATGCAAGCTTTACTTCAAGGGAGTTTTAATGACGTACCCATTCAGCTTTTAGAAGCATTACTTCAAATATCTTATTTTATGTAAGTGTTACTCAAACAGCTCCTCCAGAAATCCTTGTACTCCCGGCTTTACCTTTTCTTCTCCCCTCAGTCTGCTGTTAGGTATTTTCCATTCTCTTGCCAGTATTGTATTGTTTCTTTATACCTAAGCAGTCTCCAGCTACACATACTGACCTACACACAAACTATGAGTCTTCAGACTTTTGGTTCCCCCTCCCCAACACACACACTTTTGCAGCATTAAAAAAGAAATTATGTCATCTTCACAGAAAAATATTTTCAGTCTTTTTTGGTAGCATGCTACCTTAACTGAAAGCTGATCGTATATGTAACCTTTCACTTGTAGGAAGAGAACATTCACAGTTCTATATTTTTGTGGTTAAATTCTTACTGCTAAAATCCACACTTTTTGTAACCTTCCTACTCCCCCCCCCAAAAAAAAAAAAAAAAAAAAAAAAGCCAAAAAGCCCTTTAAAGAACAGAGGTCCATCAGGACATCAGGACTTAATTAAGCATTATGTTCTCAAGCTGATGCACATGGATATTCGTCCTTCTACTTCTTTGCATTTATGAGAATTCAGATCGGAACCTGACCAGCGCTGCTACTTGCATGCTTGTTTGTTCCTTTGGCACGGTAAGCAGATGGCAGGATTGAGAGGTTAATGCACAGTCATCTGTTAGCTTGTGGAATAACTTTCCATCTTTTCTATCTATTCCTTACATATAGAGTGGTATGGAAGCCCAGCTTTTACAGCAAGAGTATTTTTGCTGCCACTTCACTTTGTCTCAGCATTTCCACTTTAGAGCAGCATTCATTCTGGACTGCTGCATCTACTGGATGGTAAAACCATAGTACTGTACAACTGAAGATATCACAGCAAATGTCATTTGCCCTCCTCACTATCTTTTTCCATGTCCTTTTGCCCTTGCTTGATTCACTGAAGTGATATCAAGGTTCTTACTGCTCTCTTACTGCCACAAAGTCCAGGTGACCTCTGGACCATTATTTAACTTCTAGAAATTTACTGCAACAGAGCCAGGATGTATCAGCATTCTCACATGCTCAACCTCATTTCTCTTGACTGGAGGATGTGGACACACACACAAGGCTTCTGCCCTGTATTTCCTGCCCTAAATATTGCCTTAACATTCCCTTTCTGATACTTCTTAGTCTCTCCACCTCCCCCCCATAATGTGCGCCTTTTATGCCAAAGGGGGCCTTCTGTTTACTCAGTAAACTAACATGTTACATTTAGCTAAGAGAACATCAGTACCAAAAAGATTATAAAGGAAACAAAATGGGCCTGGAGTGGAAAACAACAGCAGGTATGCAACCAACCTCACAGCGTAGTGGCATGTTTTAGCCAAGTTCAAAGGCAGTGCTTTTTTTGGTTTTGCACCTTCTGTTCAACATATGATAATGCAGTTTTACTTGGCTGTTGTCAAAGAAGCTTATTAAACAGATGAATTTATTTTTACCAGTACTTGAGCTGTTATCAAAATTTAAATAACGCCTAATGAGAGGCACTGGCACAAGGTAATAAAATTATGATAATATTTGTCTAGCACTCAATATAGGAATTGCTTAACCAGGCTTTGCTCTCTAGAGGATTACACTGAAAACATGTACGAAGTTGAATATCTTCAAATTTGTAAACCAACACAAGCTTATGTGCCAATAAGTGTAAGACCAGGGAAGGAACATCCTTCCAGATGATCATCCATCAACTGTCCATTCTTGTAGTATACTGACATTAAAAAAGAAATAACATTCTACTCATGAAAATAGCTAAGCTCAAGGATCAAATGTTGATGATACTCCAGAGACTTCTTTACATACATATTGAAATTTAAGATTCCCTTTCTTATGCAACAAATCAACTGTCCCCATTTGAACAGTCACTTTAGTTTATGAAATGATTTTGATGGATCACTGCTACCTGGCACAATGAGTTCCCAAACTAATCGCGCCTTGTAGAACGCAGCTCCTCTGGATAACGATGCCAAGTTCCTAGCCCTGTCTCCATTTATGATTATTGCAGACCTGGTTTTCAATCACTGCTGAACAGAGGCCAAGCAGAGACATTATGGGGTAAGTACATTTTGCTTGACAACACATCTGTACATATTCAAGCTGTACAAATGTTCCCGCTCCACAAATTGTTGTTCAGAGAGACCATTACAATTCCAGAAGAACTCAAGTATCACACATTTAAAATATTTTCAATATAATTCCTTGTTCAGATTGTCACCAGATTTTCAGGTTTTAGCAAAGATTAGGCATCCATGCATTTGTATGGCAGCAAGTTCATTTTGTCTCTAGAAGGATAGAGGTGGGGAGATGGCAAGAGTCAGAACATTTTGATGTATTGCAAGCCTGCCATGCTCATTATAGAAATACAGAAGTTAGGTCACTCATGGTATAATTCCTACATAACTACAACAACATTAATTTAACTAGCGTAAGAGATTATAGCAAAGACATGGTGATTCCCATGGCAACCATCAGCACAAAATGTACCAGTTTCACTAAAAATGCCTGGTCCTTCCTTGGGCAACTGAAGCCTTTCCTGCTGCTTCTTCATTGTTGCAATTATCTGAGCTATAAAAAGAATGTTAGGAAAGACATGCCTATTAGGGGTGTAACGGCATTAAAGTACAGTCCTAATAAATTATTTTACCTGAAAAGTAGATAAGTTTCTCCAAAATGATTACAAATATCCAAATACAATTAAACTTAACATAAATCTTATAACATTGAGAGGACATCTGGTCCTTCTTACTTCTGTACAGAAAGGTGTATAGCACACAGATTTACACCCTTATTAGAACAACCTTTCATCTTGTTAATGCTGCTTACTTCTGGTGAGAAGTGAGAAGACAGGGAACATTTATTCTTAACCCCCTAGTTCAAAAGCAGCTCTTTGTTGAATTTGATACAGACTTAACTCTGTATACTCTACTGAGTCTACATAGCAACATTTTTTTAATCAATGTGCCTTGAACTGCTGAGATAGTTTTGCCTTCTTGCAAACATCCCTTTAGCATTTGTCATGACACGCTCCCTGGGAAGGCAAAAGGGATAGAGTTATCTTCATTGCAACGTTTATTCTGCCATGGAGCAATTCCTCTGTATAAGGAGCTGGGCTGCAGCTGTGAGCCAGCAGCCAAGTGATCCCGCCTAAGAAGAAGCAAGCAATCCATACAATTTGTCTTTGGGCTATTTGTTTCAGCTATTCGCACCAAGCTTCAAAGGGCTGTATGTCCTGCATTTCATTCATATGACTATTAAGTTCATTTCCCCCAACCCCAGGAGCCCTGTGGTACTTTTATATGGATTACAGTTTTGTTTCCAACATTCAGCATGGATTGCATAAATAATATAATAATGCACTTGAAATTCAGTGTTAAGCTTGTCCAAAGACAACAGTAATGCAAAATTACTACAAGTCATCCTGTTCCACACTGTTGTCACCAAAACTACTTATTCCTTGAATTCTCCAAGAGAAAACATGGAATGAGCAGTTATTAATGAAAGAACAGAACCTTCTTCTGAATCCTATTGTTCTGAGTATTAAGCATTAACATTAGATAAAACTTTAAGGTTTAGGATTAGGAATCCTCCTCTCAAGTAAAATTCCTTAATAAAATCTTAGTACTATAAAAGATATTATTAGATTATGTGAACCAAACCACATGTTTGCATTTCTTGCTGTAGTGTAGTGGCTAAGCTAAACCTATAAAATTAATTTCTCTACTTGTTGACAATACTACAGAAGTTTCCAGAATGCAACAGCAGTACAGCACAGGTCCTAGCATACTGTCCGTCTTGGTTAACCCACATTATTTGAAGACACACCTGGAAGAAGTCTAATCAACCTTAATATTTTAATCAAGAAAGTTATATCTTTGACCAGTGAAGCAGTAATACCAAAGTTAACTCTGAAAATTAATAGCTGTAGAAAACCTTATTTCAGTACACCAAAATGTATGCTACCCATCAGTCCCAAGACATTCACTTTCCATCTCTCTTAACTGCAGCACAACATACATTTCAGACTTTATTTTGACAGGCCACAGCAAAAGTGGTCCTTTTTCCAGTAAGATGCAAGTCTGCCTACTTACATTAGCGTTCTAATTTACGTCAGCAGGCTCAAATGGTTGGACAGCAAATAAGGTTACTGTCATTACTTAATATTTCACTTTGTGCAGAAAGCCCAGTAAAGAGCTGAGGTGGGTTTACATTATAAACTTCAGGCATACACACTTTGAACATGATGAATTTATTTAGAAAACATAAAGAAACTTAGAAAAGGTTTGACAAAATTTAATCAGATGAAAAATACTAATTTTCACCATGATTATTTTTCCCACCATCAGACAAAGCTTACAATAATAATATATGTAAGCTGTAATCAATAATTGTTAATTGACACAATTGATAATGAAAGCAATTGATAATTGTTGTTTCCTATTCACAGACCAGTTCTAACTGGAGAGATTATGTCCCTTTCCAGAGAGCATTGCAAATTCAGGTCATGTCTATGTTACAGTGATTTTCATACAATCTTTTTCACTCATTTCAATATGATAGATATATTAGACGCACAAAGAGCAAGAAATAATATTACCATTACAGAAAAATCCAACAATTCAGGTAAAACAGGTTAACACCAGAGTTTATTAAAATGGTACCTCCACAGCCAGTCTTTGCTTCTTAATGCTTTAGTTCTCTCTCATGGGAGATAGCTAATGAAAACAAAAATACCTCCATAACACGGTTCACAGTTCCTTTACTCAGCAGATCACCAAACATTTGGCAAGCATGAGGTCCAAAAGCATTTCCCAGCTCTGTTACAAGAGGCTTTGACAAATGATATAACACAGAAAACATCAGATAGTGTAGGTGTGGTCGCAATCAAACATTCTAAAACAAACTACATCTTACTGAATGTAACCATAAATTGAGAAAGCTACACAAATTACTACAAAAAATTTGAGAAGTTACACAAACACTACTGTTAACTGTTTGAGAAGATTATGCAAATACCAAAGGACTAGAATACTTTCATCCTTGTCAGAAGATGACAGTGATTTGAAAAGCCAGGAAAAATAAAACAAGCAAACAAGTAACATGCTGTCTCTTGTTCGTCACCTGTGGAAGGCCACAGAAGCAGCAGCTGGGGCACTGAAAACAATTAGAACCAATAACAACAACTGGAAACATTAAAAAAAAAGTGCACAGTATTTATATAATTGGTCATTCACACATCTGAGATAAACCTTTCAAGGAAGACTTTTTTTGCTTGTTTGTTTGCTTATTGCTATTTTTCTTTGAACCTTTAAATTGGTACTCCTTTAAATACTAAGGTTCAATCTCATTGATGGAAAAAAAAATAAATTATAATAAGGTTTGCACCATTCTCCATGTTAACTTTACCAGCCTAGCATATGTAGGTACTGAATTCAGCCACTGGTAGCAGTGGCAGCAGAAACAAGTGAGCATTTATTAGAACTGGGATTTTAAAATGGACTGACAGAACCTTGGCAAAGAGGTTACCACATGATTTTTTTTCCACCTGCTTCCATACTTGTTACAAGTATTTACAGCATATAGAAAGGAAAGGACGTGGCAAATCTTGTAAGCAGATGAAAAAACACAAGTTATGCTTTTTGGCACCTCCACAGAATGTGAAGATAATAGTTTGAGTCTGTGTATTTTCTACACTCTGCATGAAAGACAGTCTTGCAATAACATACACCTACAGTATCATTAAGTTCAATGATTTCATTTCTGACATTTAAACTTCCTTCTTATTAGAAACAAACAAAAAAAGTACCTAGTCTTTAATAAGTTAATTCATGGAGTTCTGTGCAACGGCTAAGAATATATGAAAAGATGACTGCAGGGAACTGCTTTCAGATCTTGTGAATAAGATTATTCATAGGCATATAATTCAATGAAATTAGCACACACCACTAGTGACAAGGCATAATTTCATTAGTCAGCCATGTCAAGGTTAGTATGGGTCATTAGATTGATGTTTGCTGATCATTTCTTCTTTCAATTAGATGCGCATAAATGAATCTCAACGTACACCAATGTCTTGAAGTTCTAACATTTATAATAGTTCTTAATTGCTTTCACCCTAAAGAGAACGCAGTAAGAGGATTGCATTCATCATAATTTGTCATGTAGTCATAATACTATAGAATTAATTTTTAAAAAGAGACAAGATATTTTATTAAGTATTGATCACAAATTCACAGTATTTAAGGATTCACTTTTGTCTTCATGACAGCAGTAATATAAACAAATGAATACCTAGCTAGCAGATTCCAAGCCTCTTATCACACTTTCTTGTATTAATCTTCCATTTACTGTTCAGCTGTCATATTAAAAAGAAAAAGAAAAAAAAAGACAAAAGACAGACATTGGAAAAGAAAGCCTCAAAAGCCACAAAAAGAAGAGACAGAAGACTGCAGATTTCACTGCAGCTACAAGTCCAAAACTAACCTAGGACTGCAAATAGCATGTATGGGAAAGATAAAGAAAATTCTGCCTTTCTGATCTCCAACTTCTATATAAAAAGTCACAAATTCCATTTCTATTCCAAAACATTTGAGTGAGCTCAATGTCTGGAGAATGTCCAGACAGATCCAGTATGAGCACTGCCTAGCTCTGGTTGTCAGTTTGCAATGACAACTCCAACTTATATTGGCTATATATGTTATGTAGCCAATAGCAGCTAAAGTGCTCCTAAGAGATATCAAAACCATGACTGAGTTATCTCCAGAAACATCTCAAAGAACAAAGTCAATAGTGTATTTCTACAGAAAAAAATGACAAAACTATTCTTTCTATCTAATACATGTTCTGGTTTGCCCTGCAACTATTTACTCTAAGCCTTGTGTGTTCTGGATGCCTCAGGAAGTTCCAGAAGTATTCTCTGACTAGTGTTAGAAGTTTTCAAACATTCACTTCAACTGGTTTTATAAGACCATTATCATAAATGTAAATGCATAAACTCAGAAGGACCCATAAAAATCTGCATCCTAAGATAGTCTCTCTATGCAATGATATAATGACTCTAAAGTACGCTACCTCAACATGTACCACAAAATCATTAAGTTAAACATAGAAGGCATCATTTATATCTCTGGAAAACAAACAAACAAACAAAACAACAACAACAAAAAAAAACCACCACACATTCAGTCTGAAGAGTTTTGTACCCGAACAAGTCAAGTTGTCAGTAGCCTGGGATAAATTTTTGCCCATCCTGTGTACCCCCAAGAGGTGTACAAAAAGCGAGAAGTTCCTAATTTGACAAATAAACCATGTATTTTGGTTTTAACATTGTGACATGTTAATCCATGGATCAGTTTTAATATTAGACAGATCTCAATTAGTAGTTGCTACAGATTCATTGAAAATAAGCTGAGCCTTTATGCCTACAAGAACTGGCATCACTTTCATATTACCCTGTTACAGAAGTGTTCTAGATAACAGCAACAACCCCTAGCACACATCTGCTCAGAAATATACTAATTTGCTACCAGAATTATACTGCCTGAATGTAGCACTGATTGATGCAAAGGTAGCACCAATGCCCAGAAAATGTGGAAAAGGAAGTTTGGACACACAACTTTCTTCATCAAAAAAAAAACAAACAGAAGGAAACTGCAATATTCCTCAGTTCTTCTGGCTCACATTTATTTATTCATGCGTCAGTCCTTATTTCCACAGTCCACATATGTTTATGATTGCTATGATAAAAGCCTAAACAAATTTGGAAGTGATGGGGGACAATGTCATTTTCCCCACAAAAAAAAAAAAAAAGAAAAAAAAAAAAAGAGTTTTGAGAACAGGTGTTCTGTTACTTATTTTTGCGTCACTTCTATTGCCACAACTTCTCTATGGAGAGGTAAATGTAACTAAGAATTTAGGCACTAGCCTTTTCAACTTTAAAGTGTTATTAACCAGGACCAGAATGTATACTAAGTGTAAAAGCATTTTCAACCTACACACATGCACAGTAAAGCCACATCAGATTAGTTTCTAAAACTGTTGCTTGATTTTAAAATGCAAATGTCTCTCATGCGGAAACCTTAGTTTAACTATTTTTCCCTGCAATCAACTACTTCAGTTCATTCAATCATGCAAACCATTCACCTACCCACAAACTAACCAATTGCTTTCATGTTGCTTGACTCCACCATATTTACTGTGCTTTTTTCATTTTTGTATATAGGTTATTTATTTGCAGACCATAATAAATCTGCTTTTTAATGTATCATGCTATAGCAGTAAATAAATTTCATAAATTATACTGAAGCACTACCTCTCACTTTTTCCATTCACCAATGCAAAAGTTTATCTTCATGCAATACCTTATAACTTATAAGGCAGATGAACTACATGTGTAAGAGAAATGTAGGTCCAAGGACAGCAAAAAAATGTGCTCATTCTCATTATCCCATGCTACAAAAATAGCATCCTCAAAACACTGCAGCAAATAGTATCCTGAAGATTAATTTCCTCTCCTTTCTCACTGGGTTTACTTTTTCCTCCACTCACAGGAATCACAGATATGCAATCTACTGTGCAATTTTAAAGCATATTTGTAAGCTGGCCAGTTTAATCTCATATTCTTTAAATGCTAGTTTGGGACTAATCTTCTCACCGTTGACAAAACATCATGGCATAATTTCATCATATGTATTTTGGCTCCAGTACCTGTTAGAATGGCAGCAGACTAGGGCAGCAAATCAAGGCAAAATTTTACAAACTGTTCACTAGGAATCTGATACAAAGGTTTGAGAAACACTGCAAAAGATTTTCTGCTCAACTTATGCCTCAAGTCAGTTTTCAAAACTGTAACATGAAAGTGTCTCATCCATAAAATCTTATGCAAGTTTTCTGTGTGTTCTGTCAATAACTATATTCTCAAAACAGTTCACAGGAAAGAGAACCTTATCTTTTTTATGTACAATGCACTAAAGTATGTTGCACACCATCATGATCTGTGTATGCTTCAGAGACATCTTATGTGAGAGACTACATACTGCTCATCTCAGCCAGAAATGCCATCTTGATCAGATTGACATTGTTCTTTTTTTGATGGGAAGAGTTATTTAAGTTAAGATGGGAAGAGTTTACTCTTGAGCTATCTCAGAAAAATAGCAAGGCAGTAAAATAATTTTGTATGTTTTGTTCAAGTATTATTCTACAAAACAAAATATATCCAGCTGAAATAAAACAAAATATAAGGAATTTCTGAGTAAAACAACTACCACTTCTGTCAGCACAGAGTTATTGAAAGCCTTTTAGTTCAGGAGGAAAAGTAAACCTATTCCTCTGAGCTCACTTATGGCTAAAGTCACCACCTTAAAAAAAAATAAAATAAGTATATTTATATATATATAAAAATATATATATAACCTCAGAGAAGCTAGTTTTATGGAGAATATTTCAGCTCATCAACTTTTTTTTTTTTTTTTTTAATATAGCTTCAGACAAGTTTCATATTATTTCAATATTCTTTAGGATAACTACACCAAAAGAAAACACTATTTCCATTCAACCATCATTCTTGTATATGAGCCAAAACCACACCTGAAAACACAGGCATTCAATCTAAAATTTTCGAGCTCAGAGAAGACCAGAGCCTGCGATTGTTCCAAGTCCACCTCTACTTCAAATCTTAGATAAAATTATTTAAAATAACACTTGTAAAAATGCCACTTAAGTCACTTCCACTTAAGTTGATTCCACTGAAATAGCATCCTCAAATCTTCTGCAGTGGTGCCAAAGAAAGATTTAGGATAATATCTTCAGACTCTTGAATGCCTGCAGTTTCAGAAGTGTAACTAAGTGTGATTTCACATATGCAAAACAACCTAAATTAAAAAGGGGTCAGCAGCTGCCTGGAACTCACTACCTCTGACAAAGTTGACTCAAAACTGTACTAAGTATACAAAATGCTTTTCACTTGTTTTGTGCGTATGCTGCCGCCCTTGGTTATGCTGCTATAAGCAGCACCAGATACGAAAGAACAAAAATCTTCTGCAATGTTGACAGCAGTATAGAGGCACAGACAAGTAAGATCAGAATTAACAGCTGCTACAGTGTGTAAGAACTATGAGGAATTCAAAGGTCTTCACCTTCTATATTGCACTTCCCTAGGATGCTTTCCTACTGGCTTGCTGTGTGTTCACAAGTTTGTAGAATGTTTACATCCCACCATGCATTGTTTCAGCATTTGAAGTGGGCTACAAGGAGTACCTGGTACTGGGTGATAACAGTAGCTATTGAATGATCACTTCCAACCATCAACTTCATAGCTGGGTTAACTTCAAACCCATAAATTAGAAATTATCAACCTTTCCTGAATCACACAGGAGTCCTTGTTTGCGGAATGCTCTGTTTTTCTGTTTCAATTCACTGACATATATCACGGGAAGTTTACATATAGCTTTTACATTTCAGCATGCTAGCCTTGTATTTTCTTGAGAAGTACTCTCTGTTCTGGAGAATATCTCCTAAGCAATATCAAGAGCTACAGAATGAGACACAAAAAAGGTGATCTGAATCCTTGTTAAGCCTACCAGATCTTAATATTTACGCATACTTATTTTAAAGTGCTTAATTTTAAGCTGGAGGGAGTGGCAGTATGAATTACAAGGACAAAAATGATCTTGATAACAGGATTGAATACACAGTAAATGCAATAAAGACCCACAGCATTACACTGATGATAAGGAAGATAATCATCTCTCGTTTCCCTGAAGTCTGACATTTTTCTTAACATCTAGCCCACAGAATCCACAGGCTACCTGAGAAACGTTGGCTAAATGCAATTGAAATTTAAAAGTTAAAACAATTTCATAAACCACAATACCTACACAATGGTGATACTAGCAAGCAAAGTCAAAATATTAACATTAATTTACCTACATACATATTTAAGGTTACATTTGCACCTGTACAACATACACATTAGAAAGAGACAAAAGGAAAGTTGCTAATAAAATTATCGTTGCCAAAACAGTGAATTATGAACAGAGAGAGCAAGCCTGAGTCTTAGTTTATTAGCTTCTTTACATTCTCAACATTTTAACAAGCATTAATCTGTCCTTAAAAGCAATTCATACAGTAGCACTATGTGCAGAACAGCTTCTTAAATATAGAGAGCATTTTCAGATTACTGGATTTTCAGATTCCATGTCCTTAAACTTCTTTATAAAATAATCTTCACAAGAGCTATTCAGAATAGTTCAGTGACTAGTTCACTTCCCCGAATGTTCAGATTTAAACAGTACTTGCTTTGAGAATGTTACTGAAACCATACAGACATGTCTAGTCTTTACAGAGAAGCTGACTTTAGTATGTTTGGGATGTTCAGCCATGGGCAGCCCTAGTTCCTACACAGCTCAGGTAAAGGCAGTTGTACCAGCTGCCAGGCCTGGGCTTGACACCATTTTGTTGCAAACTGACCTCTTTTTTAGCTGCTATTGACTTCAGTATTTAAGCTGTTGATTTTAAACAATTACTTTGCCTAAAGAATGTACAACTAGAGTTAATCATGATAAACAACATAGGGAGAAATTCCAGGCTCTGGTGTGCCTAATTAGCAGAAAAACAAACAAACAAACAAACAAAACAAAAACAAAAAACAAAAACAAAAAACAAAACAGTTTACAGTTAACAGTTAAGGAATTGTCTTAATGAAAAAAAAAAGCCAATCCAGAGAGCCAAACTCATTAACTACTGTGAGCTGTACGTTATCTCATTTGAAATTAAACTGAGAAATATTATGCTCGCACAGGCAGGGGCTGGCACTGCTGATATGAAGAGTACAGACCAAAGACAAATGCACCCGTACGTGGAAGTGAGCGCTTAGCGAAGCCTTTGGGCAAACAACAAACCAGTTAATGGAAACGACTGCTATTGAAGAGCTCCTAACCATGTGCCACCGAACATCGCAGTAAGTTCACAATACAACTGGCCAACTGGCTGAAGCATCTCAGTACTTATGGGTTTCATGAAATAGTTTTCCTGCAATTAGTTTTGCACTCCCATTACTGCCACACTTGAAATGAGTTTTGCTGAACTCCAACCTGAGCCTTGACTGAACAGACTGGCTGCTTAGATTGCCAGTCTACTGGGTTTGTATCCAACACCACAGCTTGCTTTATGGCCAGGAAAGTACAATCCTGTCAAGAACAGAATTTAATGAAAGCTGAAAGAAGGATTTCAGGCAATCTCTCTGTGCTCTACTCTGCATTGGTGTGGCATCACATTGATTACTGTGTGCAGTTTTGGATGCCACAACATCAGGACATAAAACTATTGAGAGCATCCAAAGGAGGGCTGCAAAAGGTGAAGAGCCTACAGGGCATGAGGAGCAGCTGAAATCCCTTCAGCCCAGAGCAGAGCAGGCCGAGGGGAGGCCTCATGGCTGCCTGCAGCTCCCTCACAAGGGGAGCGGAGGGGCAGGCGCTGAGCTCTGCTCTCTGGGGACATCGAGGGAACGGCATGGAGCTGGGACAGGGGAGGGTCCGGTTGGGGGTTAGGGAAAGGTTCTGCACCCAGAGGGTGGTCGGGCACTGGCACAGGCTTTGCAGGGCAGCAGTAACAGCCCCAAGCCTGCCAGAGTTCAAGGAGCATTTGACAACTCTCTCAGACACAGGGTCTGATTTTGGGGTGGTCCTGTGCAGAGCCAGGAGTTGGACCAATGATCCTTGCAGGTCCCTTCCAACACAGTATATTCTATGATTCTATGAATCCAAATGAACCTAAAAGTGAATTTTGTGATCAGTAACAAGTCATTCTTGAATTTATTACTTTGTAAAGCAATTAGTGGTGTGTTTTTTTTTTTTTCCTTATTGTCTACCTCCTGAATTAAACAGGAGTTGAGCAACTGCTCCATTTCTTGCCCTCAGTAACTCCTTAAAATATTTTTATTTGTGAACTTGAGAGCCTTATGAGAGCTGTTACCTGAGAGATATTTGAATAAAAAATTCTTTGTCTGTGTGTGTGTGTGTGTGTGTGTGTGAATATTCAATATTTTATTAGTCCCTGCATTTCCACAAGGAAAATTAGCTCTTGGGACATGCCAACTGTGCCAAAATACTGCATATTATATATATATATACATATATATATATATATGTTTATTGGATCATTTCCACACAGCACTTAATAAATTTTTAAGTCAGGTTTGATGCACAGATGGTTCTTCATAACCTGGATTTGCACAGAGCAGGTATGATTCAAAACATTCTTTATTCAGAAGGTACTTTGCTTTAAGATGTTTAACTTGTGGAAAGTTAAGCGTGTAAAGAAATTCCCCCATCTAGAATAAAATTTTCTGCAAGTCTGCAGGCAATATGGACTGCAAGATGAACTTGTAGTGCAACTTTCCCTCAAAAATTTCTGATATAGTGGAAAAAAAATAATACTATCGTGTTGTAAATTTTTAATATATATCAAAACCTATATCTTTTAACAACCACTCTGGGATACATAATTTTAACTGTTGTCAGCAACAAGAGAGCTTTTGTATATTTCAGTCTAGCAGAGTTTCATGCATCACTTACAGCAAATGTTCCCAGCCATGAGATATTCCACAGCCTCTACAATTTGGAATGAGTCCATGCTGCAACTACAGAAATAATTGCTGTGGCCATTGGGGTGCAAAAAGCACGGAGTTTATAACTTTTTTTCATGAGTATTAATATCAGATTCATATGTAAGGTTTCGTCTTCTATTATTTACTCAAGCCAAATAATGAGTAGCTTTAACAGCAGAACAATTGGGACACGTTGTTTATAGCACTGTTGCTGCAACAATTAATACCTGAAATATATATATTTCAGGGCAGGGAGTACTGTATCTGATTAAAGAAAGAGATGTAATGGAAGTAGATGGCAACAAAACTGAGGAGGAAAATTTTCCTCCTTAAAGAGACTTCCATACATCCAGTACAGAAAAGGTATATTAGAGAAGTTTAGAGAAGTCTTGCTATGATTTTAATAGGTATGTGTTTCAGGGTGATTTTAATAGGTATGTGTTTTCAGTGAGAGGTTCAGGGACCTCTCACTGCCTATTTACATTTCATAGCAAAGGTTGAAGACTGCATCTATAGAAGCTGAGAAGTACCAGAGATTTTAGTTTGCTGGAAAGAAACTGTCTTACATAACACATTTGGTGCATTGCCATCAGTTAACTCAGTTTGATTACACATGATTAAAAACAAACATTGATACTTAGTGCTTCTGCACACATGCTACCTAGAAAAACTCTTCTTTGGTGCCCATTAGTGAGAACACAGAATTGAAGCTTTACAAGGATGAAGCCTTTAAAGATTACAAAAACTAATATATCAATTAATATACAATTGTATCATATACAATTCATATTGATTTAGCTGCCAATTTGAATACTATGGAACTGTTTCAAATTACTTTGCCTATAAAAGTTGCATGCAGAAGTAAAATTTAGAATTTGTATTTAGGATATTCTATGACTCTTAGATAATTTACTTTAGGACTGAAGTAAGAGGTAGGATTATATGTATGCACATGTGTGTGTGTGTATATATATATATATGCAGCCCAAATTATTAAGTGACATTTAAGAATATCTTTGTGTGCTTTGACCTTCTGTAAAAATAAATGGAAAAACTGTTTTAGTAGTACAGTGTGTTTTGTTTTTCCACATTAAGAACTTTAATAAAAGGAAGTCAACTGAGCCCACTAAAATGCGAGCCTGACAAGAACGTTCCACATGAACAGGCTTCCTAAAGCAGTGAGCCACAGTCATTGCCAAAAAGTAGCTCGCTAAAAATTCCCCTGCTGAAAGAGAAATTAAGAATAATATAGGAATTTCCCACCATGCAGTTTTATCTTTCCTTCTTTGTGCTCCTGTCATTATGTTTCCCACCAAAGTGCAGATCTCAGCCCTTGACAGCTTTCCTCCTCAAATTCCTTTTCATTCAGGCTGCCAGAAACAATTTTGTCTCTGTGGGGAATGGATCAATTTATGATAGTTGCTACCAGGGGGTGCATGTATTTTCTGTGGTAAGTCTTCACTTATCAATAATGCAAAGCTGGCAAAATATATGTTGCAAAGCCAGTTGCTTAGCCAAGGTATCACTTTCACCAGTAGTATGTCCTTACCTTGCTGCCTTATCTATAGCATTGAATTTATCGAAAGCCACAAATACAAGCACACCGTGTGTGCTCAACTGTCTTTTGAATTTAAACATATACTCTATTGTGCTTCCTTAACTACAGTCATATATTATCCATATGACCAATGTCTAAACAGAGTGTTGATGGAGAAAGACAACTGTTATTAACTAAAAACACTTCTAGAAGAGCAACGATGACCACGGTGTCCAGCATTTCTTTAGCAGGTTACTAACAGCAAGCGAGTTTCTATGCAGACAATGTACAACTTGGTACTAATTTGGTGGCTGTGTTCAAAATTCATGGTTCAGGTGACCAACTGCTGTTACAGCCATGAACACAGAAGGAAAGAAAGAAGCAATTACCTCTATATATTTTGAAGGGTACTGCTAGTTACCACAGCTACAGACCATGTTGCATGTCAGAGCCACGAGAGGCTAGTGCTGCTACTGAATAAAAGGATTTTAACTGTAACCAATACAACCTAAGACCACAGATTATTTTCTGCTACTCATATAAATGCTTGTCATGCTTCATTTCAAGTTACTATAAGGATTCTTACCAAAGGTTAGTACAGTTCAACTCACCAGCTATGCAATTTTACTACTTGTGGTAGGGAAAGAAGAGAGGTGAAGAGAGAAGAACTGAAATGTCTTGGGGGATTTATTTGGTTAAAACATTGTTTCCCCTGCAAAAAGGGATTCTGAACATCAGCCCCCCTTCTGCTTCTCTCTTGAATTATCAATAGCCCTCAGGTGGCCAGTTTTTCATAGTTACCTGTTACTCCTTGCTGTTCCATTTTAGAAAAAGAATGAAGAAAACTAAAGCAAATGCAACTATTTTACCTTAACTTACTGCTATTGGAAAACATTTCAGATTAGTTTCCTCAGAAAATTAACAGTAAAAGTGGTAATTTATTCCAGTTTGTTTATATCTCCCTTTTATACAAAGATTTAATGTAGTGACCACAAAATTAATTTTTCAAGTTCCTCCATGTAACAGCTGAAAATCCTGTGGCTGTGACAGATGGGACTAAATTGAACACTAAAGAGACATCAAGCAAATATGGAAAAGAATAAAGATTTATAGTGACACGTTATGTCGTATTAGAAGGAGCTTTACATTAAAAGGGGAAAAAAAATGATTTTTTTTTTAAAGTTTCCACCAGTGTCACAGAAGCTTGTGTCTCTGAACAGCATGAAATGATTTCCAAGCAATTTGTTCTGTTAACAAAATAATCATAAATGAAGAATCATAATTCTTCTAATAACAGAGAATTCTCTAGCTCAGAAGATCTACACATAAGCCAAGGTGACATAAACATCTTGGACTTTACTGAAGTGTTTGACATAGCTTCACAAGCTGTTCTCTTCAGCAACTGACAGAGAACAGCCTAGATGAAACTGAGAGGCACAACTGATGGGGCAACAAGTGGATGTTTCTAACAAACGATCTACTGCAGAAGTAGGACAAGGCTTTACATACATCTTGGTGACGTCCAATATTTTGATATTTTCATCCATCACATGGGAAGTTAAAGCACACTTCTGAAATTTGCAGGCTCAACTCTAGCCTTTCAAACAAAGACAGTATCATCAAGATTTTGCATGCAGCTTAAGTTGAAATCCCAGTTCAAATGAGGAAGGCAGTAGATCATTCTAATAAGTTAACCAAAACAGTTAACCAATGCTGAACTGCCCACAGAACTGCTCAGTTCTACCTACAAACTTTAGCTCTCAAAAGGATATGATGAACAAGTTTTGAAAAACTATTACCATGTCAATTTCTCATTGATTTTTATGTTTCCCTCTGACATGAACGCTTTGCTTATGCAATTACTTTTACATTCCATTTACGTGGCTTACAGAGACAGTTGTTTAGGTCTATGGAATGAAAAAAGTACACAATTTTAAGCAATAACTTAAGTGACAGCACAGCAAGAACTTCATCAGTTTATAAAAAATACAAAAGTATTTTTCTATTTCACAATAAACTTTCACTTAAGAGAAAGAACTGAGGTATAGCTTTCAAGCCTGCAGAGAAAACAAAACCAAATGTAGCAGACTATCTGAAAAGCAATGTTGAACTCTCTGCCCATGGAATTGTTTCTTTATCATCAATTTGATACTCATGTGCAGCAAAGCACAGAATTATTCCCTCTCCTACCCCCCCCCCCCCTTTTTTTTTTTCTTTTTTTTTTTTTGTCATTTGAAGAGCAATTTACCCTCTGTGCCACTGCGTGGAGCTGAGATCCAGCAGTGCACCGATCTAACTAGAGTGGCATTCCTTCCAGCTGAATGTCTTACACGATTGAAGTTAACAATAGCTGCTTAAATACCTCAGTGAATCAGGTCCTACACATTTTTCTCCCATCAGCAAGGGAAATTTGCCTACTAGCAGAGACTTAGCAAATTCCTACACATAGAAGAAAGCTAATGAGAACAATTTATTGCAGTAGGATTTATTATGGGTCCTAACAGTTCCCCAAATGAGTCAGACTAAAACACCACAGCCGAATTTTCCATTTGCATAGTGTAAGTTATACCTCAGGAAAAATGCCTCTTTTGGACATTTATGACAAATTTCACACACAAATCCCATAGCATCAGTGTTCCTAGAGCTAACTAGTCTCCATAAGGGTCTAAAGTGTTGTGAAACTTGAGAACAATGTGTATATATTTGTATTTGAAAATAGCTACTCGGCAGGTGTATGCTGAGCCACCTTTTCCAGGTGGAAAACTATAAACCATAGACACCACTGCCTTCTATAGTGAATTAAGATTTTACTGCAGCTACTCAACAGCAGAGAGGTGTGCTCTTGAAGCCACATATAAAAACAAAACAAAAGCAAACAGAAAGCAAATTGAGAAGAGACTTCCAGCCTTGGGACAAAAGTCCAGGGGATGTGTGATGGCTGCACACTGCCCAGCTCCTCCAGTATCACACCCTTCCTACTTGTCCATGTTCTGCCTGTCAGTCAGAAATAACGTTCCTTCTTAGATCTGCACATCAATATGAAGATCATTAGTTATTATGTGATCAAGAATTCATCATCAATAAATCAAAGCACTCTCCCCCACACCCCGGCAAGTAGCATAGCTATCCCTTCTACAGCGGGGTTTCTTGGGGAACAGAGGTGCAGGAACTTCCCAGGGCTGTGCTGACCATACAGCAGCACCGAGAAAAGAACCTTCTTCATTTCACACCTTCAGCCAAGAGGTCAATCAGAGCAACAGAAAAATTATATCAAGCTTGATAAAGATTTATGATTTTCTTACTCTTATCCTGGTCACAGAGAAGGTTTTTACTTATTTATTTTAAAGTAAGAAACGTGTTTTAATATAAAATATATCCAGGATGCATGCTTACATAGACAAAAAAAAGGCAAATCAACGCAGCACACAGTTAATCTTGATGTTTTGCAAGTCAAACCAAGCCAGATGTTCACTTTAGTCTCAAGCTTTAAAATGATTGCAAAACATTATTTCCAGTGGGGCCTTTACATATGAATAAAGTGCTTCTCTCCAAAATAGTGGGAAAAAAGAACTGTGAACAACATAGTCTGTGTAGCATGAAAGTCAAGACTTTCCCCTTAAAATACTCCAGGCCCATTACATTTTACAGACCTAGAAGATGAAGTGGCAGAAACCTTCCACCATGCCCCCACTAGTCCACCAGCCAAAAGTAACTTAAAAGTGTTAAACTCCAATAGCTTCCTTCACACTCACAATAAATGCCAGTTTCCATTAAAGTTGTCTCAGTGTGACTGGGAAGACATAGGAGAAAACCTGATTAGGCCACAGGAACAAAACTAACATGGTTAGAAATCAACAGTTCCAAGCAACCAAAGCTGCTATGAAATTTCTGTATTTTCCAAGTGTGAACACAGAACAGTTTTGTTTGGTTTTGTTTTCTTTTCTAAATTGGTACTGGAGTTCAGTCAAAATGCTAAATGCAAACAAGACGCAGTCCTAGCTTCATGCAAAGTTTTAAAATGGAAGCATTGCTCCCCCCACCAAACAGGAATTACAAGTAGCTTTCTGTACAAGCCTCAAAAATACTAGTTTACTCCATCATGATCATTTCTTTAGAAGCGATTAACACTCCAAAGATCTTAGGGGTTTGTGGTGTCTCTCTGACCCAGTAACAGGCCTTATGTACACAGGCAGAAAAGCGTTTCACTCCATACAGTTCTAATTTAATCAGCTACTTATAACAACTGGAAAAGAAAAGAAAGAAGTCTTAGAATAAAGTTACGATGCAGCACGGTAAGTAAACCAAATCTGTTGAAGCAAAAATCTTTCACTGGCTGTTAGGTTTTTTTTAATCCTCTGTCATGGGGATGTGATTAAGAAATAAAACACAGCACCTTCAGGATGATTCATTTCCTGTCAAATTAGACTGCATACCAAGTCAACTATTTCCAAGGCATTAGCATCTTCGCATATCATTTCTCACCTGTAATCTGTGTGTCCTGTCTATATAATTCACTCAACATTTCCAGTGATTTAGATTTTGAAAAATCTGAGCTTAGCAGCTATTTCAGGTAAGTACTGAGGAGATATTTGCCACAACTGAGCAATGTTCTCTCAACTTCTCCAGCAGACCAATTTTCTACTGTTCTACAACATCTATATCATAACTAAGCCCAGCAATAAAGAAGCAGTTCAGAAATTATCACAGCATAAAACATTTCAAACAAAACAATTTAGATTTATGCACAAAGTTAAAAACAATCTGTTTAAAATACTAAAGTTGTTTTGAGAAAGAGAGAGGAAATTCAGTTTTATTATTCTTTCATGTTTCTCCAGCAGAGAAATATAAAATAAGTTCTCAGTAGAATGTACCAGAGAAAGGGGAATCTTTAGATGGTGAGCAAGAGGAGACAAATTATAGCCAAAACATGCCATACACTGCACCCACCTGACAGAGATCTGCAGAGGACCAAAATATTAAATCAGACTGAGCATATTTCAATACCTTTTGCCAACATACTTCTGTGTAGTATTCCCAGTCTCTGTCTACTTTTCTGGAGTTTTCCCCTCCCCACATTCTTGCAAACAGATGAAAAGACAGCATTTGTGTGCCTGTAGTGAAAGGGGGAGCTGGTAAATAAAATCCATGTACACAAACACATCCTTTTTGATTATTCAAATGGGCATTTTAAATCACAATCCACCCAAAAATACCTATATAGTTGTAAGTAGAAGCTGAATGCTTAAAATTGAAGTCTCATTTGCCCAACAGCATTACCATAATCAACACATCTAACTCAGTTAAAAATTCAGCTCATACATAATGTCAACATGGAAAATATTATATTCTCTCTAACTTACACAGTTCATTATTTGCTATAGCAGAAAGTTGTCTCTAACTGTAAGGTTAGGACAGGACTTTTTATTCTGTTTTTGAAACAATTGAGATTACAAAAGAAGCAGATATCCTATGATCAAGTATTAATTGTTCTGATCCATTAAAGAGATTAATTTTATATCATACAGGTTTAACACAATATGGGCAATACAAAGGGCTCATAATGCTCATCTACATGATCAGTATTTGCATCCCAGTCATGCAGTCTGACTAGGTTATTACTGAACATTGCTTCTACAGAATGCTTTCTATTAAAAACTAAAAGTTATATATCAGCTTTGTACTGCAACAGTAAAAGACCTGAATTCTCATACTCTACTTTGTTAGTGTCTGTCTAATATACTCCCAGGGCACAAGATCTGATATACCTCTAGGGCAAAAAGGAAAGATACTTCACCTTTCTTAGAGATGCATCAGCTGCAGCACACCTTCAAATTAACAGTAGCTCACACAAATAGCAAGTAGATAACCACTCAGCATTTCGAATAGCAAGTTCACTGAATAATAAGCTTCCAGGATGAATAATTATGTAGTCTCACACTTCAGCCTCCTAGTTACTTGGTAGCTAAACACAGGCCTCAACTGCATCTATACAAGAGCATCAAAGCCTAACCAGCCCCAGAAGGCCAATGATCCTGGCTCTGTGGGAGCACTGCCTATTCAAACGGGGTCACCTTGCTCTGTCTGGCTCAGAACTGAGGCTTCTGTCACAGCTCTTCTGCCTACCAGGGCTGTAAATTCATTTCATCCAAGGAAGCAACTGGGAATCAGATTTTTACTCCTCAGCCAGGTCACTGTCTGGTATACTGGTATACAATGATCTGCAAAAACAGCGCTCCACAAGAGCTTATTCCAGTCCCTCACTGAAGAGATTCCATTCATAAGTTTTAAAAGAGTCCATATGGCTTATTACACTGTATTGAGTTACAACAACTCCAGGAGTTCTGATCCAGTATCCTTCAGAAACAGAAAAAAAAAAAAAAAAATCCTCAAAAATGTAAGGTGCCAATTTTCTTCTTAAAATTGTCAACATGAATAAGCTTTTTTTTTTTTCCTTACCCCTCTACCCTGTACTTGAAGTTATGCATTTCTGTTAAGCATCGCAGAGCCACTAAGTTGCTAAACCTTTATGTAAAAGCACTACAAGGAAAAATATGAACAGGTGCCTAATCCAGATGGATATCCACAGCTGGCAGGTACTCTCAAAAAGCAGAGAATGAGATGGCAAAGTTAATGAGGAGGAATATTGATCACAACATAAGCAGAAAACCTGGAATCACTACTCTGTGTGCTGTGAAAACACTGGATTTAAAAAAAACAGCTATAAATAGTAAGCATCTTCCCACACCTTAGTCACCACAGCAATGATTTATCAGTGGGAAGGCAACAACAACCGATATGGCAAAGATGGAGGCTGAACCAAAGCTTTTAGAAATGTGCAGAGTCCAGTCCAGCTCCTGGTCCATCAGTTTAGCAGTCTCAGAAGTTTAAACAAGATTAGTTACATTTTAATGAAACCCATAAAGGTTTTAATTACTATATATATATATATATATATTAAAAAAAAAAAAAAAAAAAAAAAGAAAAAAGACAAGGAACACTGTAGTAGTACTTGTTATTCAAAAGTCAAGGGACAAATCTGTATTAACACATTTCTTGTAGTAAGATTCAAAAGCAGAAACAACAAAGCAACAAGACAGGAAAAGATCAAGAGAACCATAGTTAAAGCAACATGTAAGTTGGTTAAGGAGCTTAGTTATCCTATTTTATAAATAAATCACTTAGATTATTTGATCCCTGAAGCAGAAAACGTTCTAGTACATTGCTGCTACACTTGTTAAACATGCTCTTAACACTCATTTTTCAGAATTAGTACTGCACACAGTAGCTCTTTCTGGTAGCTAGTTTATAAAGCATTGCCAATATTTCAGTTTTGTTCGCACAGCTATGTTTTGGTGGAACTTTCTTGGGAGAATTTCACATATGCTTCATCCAGCAAAAAACTTCAGCTTTCTCTTCAAGCTTTGTCACACTTCATCCGTGTATTCTTTAGTTTAATATTTACGAATCATACTTAAAGTATTCTGCTTCTTAAAATAGCCATAAGCAGCAGCTTATGAAAAAAGGTTCATATAATCAACATTTGTTTATGGATCATGTTGAATTCCCAGATATTTTCTTTCCAAACTTCTTAAAATATATTTTAATTACTCCAAGTCTCCATTGTCTACTTTAAAACAGAATAGAGAAAGCAAGAAAAATACTCCTCTATAGTCCAAAGCAGAGTTCCAAAGAGTTCTGTTATTTCACCAGGAAGCTGCTTTGCTTGGAATATTGTACAACAAAATTGCCTCTCTGCTCAAGAAAGGCAGAAAAATACATTCCCTTATTTCTCCATCAACACAATGATTTAACCTAAATGATTTTGTTTGTTTGTTTGTTGTTTTTGTTTTTTAAATAAGAGGTGAATTTACTTTTCTAATAGATGAATACTGTGGTATTAAAAACAAACAAACAAACAAACAAACAAACAAACAAACAAAAACCCTGCTTTTTGAAGTATGGGAAAGTATGCCCTGTAAGAAGATAGATCAGGCACAAGAGCTAGGTCAGTATTTCTAGACAATGTAGTCTCTGATCTTGTGGAGAAGAATGATCACCTTATTCCCTGGTCTTTTACCAGGTACAGGTACAGGGTACAGCCCTGTGAACAATGGTAATTTGTGGAAGTGATAACTTAACTTCACATCAAGAACAAGAACTGAAACTGTTCCCATCAAATCAGAAGTACCACTGAATGGTCTTTTCATGATTTAGTTAACCACCCAAAAGTATGTACTTTTACAAGTTGTTCCATCCAAGACAGAGATGCAACATACTCATATTTAAGATATAAGAACAGGAATATTGAATTAACATCTGTCTGTTACAAATATGCCATCTCCTGCTAGCAAAGGAGGAAGAGAAATTCATTTCAGGAGTGATTTAACAAAGACATCTGTTCCAGTTATGAAATTATTTTCAGAAAATATGGCACAGATTAAAAGCTTCTATTCTTAAAGAGTTATAGAATAAATTAAGACAAATCCTTCATCCAATATTGAACATGACAGATTTCAGCTGCAAGTCCAACGACCCTATTTCTCCCAAATAGGAATATCTTCATGCTTCCAAGTGATACTAGTTTTTATTAACAGGTTGACCAAGCTAAATTGAAGAAGATAAAGAAGGTTATTAACACAGATTCCTCAGACCATCCATACACTGCATAAACACTGAATTGGAAGACACAGATTACTATTTACCTAGGCGTAACAGATGGACCAAAGCCACCCATACCAAATAAGACAAAACAGTTCTTAAAAACTTTTCAGTGTCCTCACACCACTATTTCCTCTGCCATTCTTTTCATCTTTACTGCAACACTTAAAATATGTTCGTAAATGAAGGTATTAGAAGTTCTGTAATATTCAGTGCATCTTTTTATCTAGCATTTTCAACAACTAGTTCTGTTCACAACCAAATAATCAGTCAACAGTCCTTTTCCTATGGGAGAACTCCTTGCAGATCAGTTAAATGTGGATATGGCTGGCCATATGGCATCAATGAAGACCAATACATATCCCAAATAGTCAGAGCACTGCAGAGCTCTACCACCTCCAAACCACATCCTTTACTTCTTAGCAACAAACAGCATTAAGTAAATTGCTTTGAGGACCACAAGCTAGCTACAGAAAACACCAACAGTCAAATTTTGATATTACAAAAACCTAGAGTTTGGGTCTCTAAAGTATATTCTAGATGTGGCTTGGCCCTTCCCCTCTCAGTTTATTCAGGATTCATAAAATATCATGGCCTTCCTTACTTCAGCCACTTTTATTGAAGTATCTTGAAAAGGTACAAATAGGATATCTATCTTAGATTCCTCTATTAACTTAATCTTTATTGTTCCAAATAAAATAAACAGTCATACATAGCATTCAACTATTTTTAATGTTCGTCTTCAAATACCTTGGGAAAACTGTTTTGCTTTTTTTTTTTTCTTTCACAGTCTGTCCACTAGTAACTCAAATTTCCATTAAATGATGGATCTGGTATTTATTACTCTCTTCCTAGCTGTGTATCTGAACTGGAGTTATGACATGAATACAGTATTTTGTTCAATGCTCAACTTTTACAAACTTTTTTCAGTAGTGATTCTTGGTGTCACTTTTCAAGAAAGATAAGCAAGTGATGCTAAAAGAACCAGACTGTTCAAAAGGAGCCAGAACGCCCAAGGTCTCACAAGTCTGTGGTATATTTGCATACTTCAGACATCTTCTACCAACTCCTGAAGGGTAATTCTCTGGAATATTTACAGTGTTTATTATCGCTCTTATTAAGCATCTAATTTTTATCCTCTGAATTTCATGTTAACATTTATATTAATTACACAAATTGTTGCTAATTATACAAATTATTATATAAATCATATAATATCATTTACCACTATAGTATAAATTAGTACCAATTATATAAAGTAGTATTTATCTCCATATATTAGTGACATCAGGTTGCTGCCTACAGATGGGTGATTCAGAAAGTAACTAAGACTTGCTATTTCAGTTTCACCAATGGTTAATTTAAGTCTCACAAGTTAGCAATTATAGTTAAAACACAAATCTATTTTCCTCCTACCTCTGGAAGTTTTTATGTGCTCTTTAACAGTGCCATTAATAGCTCTGCACTTAGGCTTGTTTTTATTCCACTCCCTCCAAAGTTACTTTATCAATAAAAATTGATGATCAGATGATGCTGTATCAGTAACTGAATACATACACATTAAGAACACACACCATCAGAAACAAAAACCTTGAAGTGTCTGCAATTGCTCTATTTTAACTGACTGATGAACCACACAGGTACCTTAAAGATGCCTCCTATAAGAACTCCCATAGTTTACAAGGTGTCGACTAAGAACCAGGAACTACTCTTCTGGTAGACCTGTGTGAGCTGTAGGATCCAGGTAAGCTGTAGAACTTGCTAGTTCAATAGTTCACTAGTTCAATATGTTCTAACTGGCCCAAGCTCATATTTGCAAAACTGACAGCTCATTCTCCACTGGAAAGAAAATAAATAAATAAATAAATAAATAAATAAATAAATAATCCTCTGCTCTATAATTAAGATATATTAGCATAATTGTAAGAAATGTGTAATTGATTAAACCACTTCAAAGATTACAAACTCTCTTTATAACTTCTATACAGCAATGACACTGGGCAGTCAATAAGTAGGCCAGGAGCTAACAGTTAGTTCAATATTAACAATGAATCAATGTTATCTTACTTCTCACATGACAGCATCACTGGTGTAAGTTACCAGTGTCACTTCAGTTGACACACTTCTTGAAGATGGACTAAGTCAGCTAAAGGGTAAGGGAAACAGAAGAATCAGTGGGTATATGGGATGAGCATAACTATAAGAAAATAAATTCCCGCTACAGAAACTAGCTGCTGCTTGTTGGCCCGCTCTTTGGTCATACCAGACGTGGTAGTCCCGACAAATGCCGAAAGAAGTTTTGCAGTAACAATCTTTAAAATTTGTATTTTAGAGTTAGCATTTTTGTTTAATCAGATATATAGTATCAAAGAAAAAGCATGGCAAAACACTCTCTGTCCACAAATAAAACAGATTTTTCAGAACAGACATTTTCTATAATAGAAGCCTCTCTTTTTTTTTTCCAGTCACTCCATCCACCATATAATTGAAAGAACAGCTGAAGTTTGCAGTGACTTATGGCAACTATTTCTTACAGCAGACAGCAGGGTGTTGTCATAGCACTTGTCTCAACAGGTCAGTAGCAGTTCCAAGCCCCATTAGCTGAAAAATACACGTTTAGGAGTAGTTACTTCTTCATTATAGTATTCATGTTGCTAACTACAGCAGTTCCTTTTACAGCTGCTGGCAGAGTAATTAGGTTTTTAACCAGCACAGACAGAACAAGGACTTTCTAACCTGCTAATAGTAACATTTTTCTTTTTTAAATGCAGAGTCCACTTCCACATTGTTGCTGAGAAATATAGGGGCTGAACATTTAAAACTTCATTTTTATGGATTATGACATTATAAATTGCATATAGATGGGAATATCTGGTTTAATTCTTCCCATAAGATCAACTATACTTTCCATAAGTATTATATGTTCTTTACATGCTCTTAAACACTTCTGCTGTAAATCATGTTACCAAAAGCTTTCTTAAATAACAATTCCACTTCATTTGGTCTCACAAGTAAGAATCAATCCTCAAGCCAGCAAAACAGTGGTATTCAGACTGTAATTGCACGTTTGTACTTCTGATGCACAGTTAACTCTCAATGTGTTTCCCTTGATTTTCTTTTCCTGTACAGTTTTTTTTTTTTTCCTATTTTTTCCCATCTCAGGTAAAAGCCAAAACTCTAAAATATTAATTGTTTGTTAATCCCATTCACATTAGGCATAGCCTAATAAGCAATTGTAAACACCATTTGGATAAGAGAAAGTGCCTATCTATGAGGACTACTTATATTCTATTACTACTCTTCTGGCAAAAGCAACAAGTGTAATATTGCTTAAAAGGAAGTCAAGTTGATTATTATAATGATTATCCACAGATAATCATGAATAGAAGTACTGCTGAAAGTTTGTGATAATATTTGAACTGCCACGTTAGTCTTGCTCTATCCCTTTGGAAGTAAGAGGAGAAAAAGTAAACAATCTTCATTTGAGAAAATTAATAGCCCTGTCTGCTACATGTCAGTAAGACCAGACCTGGAACATCCTATACAGCTCCAGCAGCTACTGAGCATTACCAAATCAATACCAGAGATCACTAATGACCAGCTATACAAAAGGTGTTATTACAAGTGCTGAAGTGTAACAGGAGGATTGCGGGGAAAAGATCAATTCAAGCTATTCATAATCATCCAAATGATCAAATATTAAAACAGAACTGTCTCTTAATTGCAACCTTAGGAGCCTGGAAAAGAGCATTTAGAAACAGAACTTACTGTAAAATTTCATTTTAATATAACCAGATTTAAAACCTCATTTGTCATGCATTATGGTGTAACAACTGCAAAAATTTCACTTATTCGAAGTGTATAGTAGCATTGCACTCTTGTTTAGCCAGTTCTCTGCAAGACTCCACAAGGAAGACAGCACAGGTTTTCACATGCCCTCCCTTCAGAATACGTGATTTACTAGAGGTAAAAAGCATATTTGGTTTGGATGGCTTGCAAGCTATTTTTAGAGGTTTGAAGTTAATCCAGCTCTGAGCTGCTAACAGTGATCCATCCCCAGCCTCAGCCAGTCCACCCTAGCAAGGATTCTATCTATCTATTAAGAAAATCAAATTACCATTTTTAATGCATGGGACTGCTTTATTGCTATGCGGGTATTAACATGGACAAGTACCTGCTCACGACGACTGTACTACTCTCTCCAGGGAATAGATTTCAATTCAAGATGGCCAGCTTATGTAAGCAAGAAAAATGACAAAAACTTGCATTAAGTTTCTCTTTCAATAAAGAGCAGTGTTTTAGAGCCACATATCCATCTGCTTGACACCAATATTTACACAAAGAAAACTATTTGGACAAATAATATAAGGAGCTAGCTAATGGTCATGGCTAACAATGGCATAAATATAGCAATACTGCTAAAGCTATAGGTAAGCCTTTCAAAAAAGAACATGGTGTAGGCAATGGATTGTTTCATATCTCATCTACAGAGAATCTGCAAAATGACTTGGTAGAGCAGGGAGCAGGCAAGAGCTGACAAATGAAGATTCCTCAAAGCATGGATGAAACAATATTCATGATTTTAAAGAGAATGAAGGTAAGTACATGTTTCACCAAGTAGCCCCAAGTACTGTGCAAAAACACAGGAATGGGATTTTTAGGTAAACACCCATTCTGAGGCAGCTACTTCATTGGCATATAAGACTCTGTTAATCCCATGAGGGCAAGAGGAAAAGCACAAGGGAGAGGAAAGGTGAACAGTGAATAAATGTCTAAATTTAAAACAAGATACTAATGTATTCCTATTGCACCTAACAAGTATATACCTACAACTTACAGTAAATTCCATAATCATAATACTGCATGCATTTCACTTCCTACTTCAGAATGAAACAGAACTTTTGGAAGTACTGCTGAAGGAAAATTAATCTAATTTTGCAGATAATTCAAGACACAGACTATCATTAGAGGCAGTTGTTATTACCTACAAAGAACAACAAAACTAAAAATTTTCTCAGGCATGCAAAGCTCATCCATAATCAAAGCCCTTGCTTATAAATCCCACAGATCAGTCAAAAATTGATATGAAGCTGCCATTTTTGATCCATACACTGACGATTCTCTTCCCACAGCTCAATTCAAAGCAGCAGTTGAATGAAGAAGTAGTCGGGAGTGTTACAAACAGCTTGCATTCTTAAGTGCGCTCTGCAAGCACTAAATTCACTTTGCAGACTTGGGTTTCCAGCACCAGCAAATGGGAGAGGAAGGCACTAATGCTTTTATTGATAAAATTGAACAAAATTTAATTTCACCCAAACCAGATGTTGACTGATACTGGTGTGTTCATTCCTCTGACAGGTTCTAGAGTCCTGCGTTGTTTAATCTTAGTTCTCTGCAGTAAAGCAAAGTTGGACCTAGATCATGATAACCACTTTAAACTCCACCCTGTTCTGCAGAAAAGGTGCTCACACACAATAGCTGCATCACAGCAATTTAGCTATCATCCAAAGAACTGCGCCCAGTGAACACAGACGGTTTTCAAACTGACTGAACTGAGACACAAAATTCACCAGAGAATAAATACATGTATCAGTCATGGAACCAGTGGCTTTCAGAAATTAACACTAAACTCTCATCTTTAGCTGTTTTCTGAATTAGTTTTCCACACCTCCCGCCACACATTTATTCATGTACAATGAAAAAAACAAGTCAAGTTATTTCTCCCACATGCTAAAGGCAGAAAAGAAATTGCTGTAAAATGTCTCTTCCTTTCAGAAAAATATTTCAAAAGCACTCTGTTCCTATGGTGATGGGGTCCTACCTCGACAAGGAAAACCACTGCCTAAGAGAATAACACAGGATCTAAACTGAAAGTGATATAAGCATACTCTGGATCCAGAGATTTTCCATTTGTTCATATATATATAATGTCTCTGTGAAGATTTTTGTTTGTTCTTTTTCACCATAAAGGTGTACAGGAGTTACAGCATCTACTGTTATTTCAAGTGACATTTTTGTCTCCTCAATAGCCTTTTAAACTACACTTGTATCAATAAAACTGGAGTATATTAAGAAAATATGTATTGCTTCCAAATGCATCCAATTTTAAGTTTAAAATCAAGTTCCAGGTTATACAATAAGTTAGGCTATAATTATACATGTGATATAAAAACAAGTCATTTAAAACACAAAATTTGCCTTCCCCCATCAACCTAAGCACTGTTAAATTGCTATTAGCAAAGATTGTTTGCAAAGAAATTATGGGTATTGTGTATGGGTACACAACTGAAAAAGATGGTTCTACTTCAGAGGCCAGGCCAAGGATGCCCACAGCACAGAAAGAGCCTCAGGGCCAGAGTTCATCCTATTAGTGTTAGGACACGTCATCGTTAACTTAGGTAATTCATTCCTACTATCTCCTAGACTTCAGACAGTTTAAGATTATTAACACACCATTTCCATGAGAACAGCTAAAAATCCGAAACACAGCTTGTCTGAAAGCTTCGAAGCTGTGTGTGCCCCATCCCTGGCAGTGCCCAAGGCCAGGCTACATGGGGCTGGGGGGCAGCCTGGGCTCGTGGGAGGGGTTCCTGCCCATGGAAGGGGTTGGGAATGGATGGGCTCTAAGGTCCCTTCCAATACAACCATTCTGTGATTCTATTCTAAATGGAAAGCAATGTTAAAGCAGGAAGCCAATTGTTTCTGAAAGTTTTATGCTACTGCTTTTGGTCTTCCCTCTCCTCAGTTTCTCAATTTTCCCACTCTAAGAAAAACAAACAAACAAAAACCATGTTCTTAAGTTCTCAAAACAAAAATTTTATTCATTTTGGTTGTCTTCAACTTGCCACTGAGGTCATGATGAGACCAAGTGAATTCCCTTGAGTAGAGTTGTGTGAGTGTCAGTTTTAGGATGGTAATTACGGTATCCAGTAGGTCAGCTACTGAGAGCCCTCCTAATTGTCCCATGCTTTCAAGGCTCAATGTTTCATCTACCAAAAATTTAAGCATGTATAATGTGTTTTACTGGTTTAACCTGCAGTTTGTGCACATACAAGTAAGCTGTTTGGTGAACAAAAGGCAGTTCAGCAACAAGTAAGATCAGTCACACTTAATTGGGACACAGCTCCATGACAAAGTAATATGTATACCCATGCACAAAGAGGTACCAAGTGTAACTAGAATAGTAATGCCCAAAGGATCACATTAAGGTCACCATTAACCACAATAGTATAAATTTTAAATTTCCCTCATTTTACTTTAAATTTATATTAATTTAATTATTCTCATCTGGTGAGAAGCATTTACTCACATTTGCATAAATTTAAATAAAATCATTTTAAACAGCTTTACGCTGGTGCCCTAAGTCTTGCAGGTAAGCTAACTGGAGAGCATTACAAATGGGTCATGGCAGTGACGTGCCAGAAGTAGCCCATCACCACTGCAGCTGAAAGCGCTGAGGAGCACTGGTTGATATAACCCATATATGGCCTCCAGGATTGCTTGGAGATCCTTGAACACTCCAGGGCACTCCAGGTGTGTCCAAAGCCTGTCAAGTTTTAATGTTTGTTTTTTATCTGGAGTGGCATTGAGGTGATTTGAGGAAGAGAGGCTACAAACCAAACATTTGTATCTAATGAGGAATAGTAGCTGATTTAACACAATTCTAGCATAGCAAACAAAAACTGAAAATTCACTTCTGTCACATTAAGGCTTTGTTTATACTTCAGTTGTAAATACCATTGTTGCTTGTGCTGTTGTTGAAGATTAACTGATCTTAAAAACTGCACTAACCATTAAGCTTCTGCAGAATATATAGTGCCTAAATTAAGAAAGCATTATCCACCTAAACCTGAAGTTTGCAGTGAGGAAATCAGCAGATTCTCTACAAATTGATTATACTGAACCCTTTCCCTTACACTCCTGCCCTTAAGATGTCAGATTTTTGGCAAAGACTTCAGCAAAACATTCTCCTTTGTAAGGAAAAATGCAGGCCATTCCATCACTTCTGGCACTTCACTGGAAGCCAAACATTTCCTCCATTGACCGTTAGAAGTGTGTATGTGCCATAGAAAAAATCTCTCCAAAAGAGAGTTTAAAAATATCACCTTTAGATAAAAATTAGAATTCCAAAATAGAACCATAGCAGGTGGGAGTTCAGATACTAAATGTTGGGAGATTCAGCACAGACTGTCTCCCTACAATAAAAGTAGTTCCTGACACTCTTTTACACCATACTCAACCTCAGTCCTTAGCTTCCATTTTGAAAGGTGACTGAATTTCCTGGCTTCCATTTGTTGTTTCTGTTTTTTTTTTTTTTTGTTGTTGTTTTGTTTTAATTATTATTATTATTTTCCTTAAATCAGTGATGTATTGAAATGACAAGTATGTCTAGGAAATTCTCTGAGAGCTTTTATGGAATGCTCCCTAAACAATTATTTTAAAACACTTCACCCAGCTGCCAGCTTCTCCTCCTGACAGCTGGCTTTGGCTTCCCTCCTGGCCAAAGACTGGCTTCTCTCCACTGTTACAAAGTTTCAGCTGGAGACTGGAAAGAAATTCATTTGGAACAGAATGGAGATATTTGAAGCTCTTTACAATTCTGTTTATTTATTAAATTCTCCTAATCCTGGAGTGCAGGCTTTTGAGTGGTGCTGGCATGCTTTAGAGTGGTGCTGAGTGCTCTACTTAGGAAAGAAAATAATGCTGCAGATAGTCTTCATACAAACCTTCAGGCACACACAGGGCCACTGACAACACGAGCACTGCTTTGTCATCCCTAAGACCCAAATCAGCAGCATCCTTACTTGTACTGCGACCAGTAGTCCCACTGACTTCGTTAACTACTTCTGTATTGGAAGGTAACACATTTTTGAAGGATTAGCAAAGCTTAGTCCTGCTTGATGCTAAGCTTCTTCAACTGAATTTTGTAAGGGAGATACTGAGCACTATTAAGAATCAAACTGTTAAAGTAACCGCACCGAGGCATTAATTCTTAACAACCTGCACTTGAACTTATGGCCTGTTTTCATAAGTCTCAGCTTCTTTGAAGCCAAAAGCAGTTTTATTCAGATTTTACTCTGTTTTTGAATAAATTCAGATGAGCTGTAAGGTTATACCTTACATTTGGAGCATTTTGCTCCACATGAAACCAACCCTGGCATAGTAGAACAACCCTCACATACTAATTTCAGATTGTATTTAATTATTCAAACACCATCCCAATTTCAAAAATTAAGTAGATTCCTAAACGTGTTTCATGTGCAAGTGTTAATACTGGATTATTCTTAAACATCTATTGTAATATTCTAGCTCATACACTTCTACATAAAAAATAAATGCCTGCTAGGTTATTAACAAACAACTCTCTTCAGTTCTCCATCCGTGGTTCTTTCTCTAAGTGACAAACACGTAAATCATGACACTACTCCTGAAATTCCCCTCCAAGAAAAAACATGCACTGCTGATTTATATTATGAACACGTTACTGTAGAGCTCCAAGATATCCTTATTGTGCTCTTGAATCCTCAAATAACTATTTTTGTGCTAATAGTAGTCTGTTGATGTATGCAGAAAATTCAAATAATGCACTACCCCATACTATGCACTAATTATCTCTAACATCAATTAGAAATCTAATAAAGCCATTTGCAAGGGGTGATGGTAAGAAGCTTGCCAGGACTTTATGTCATTTAGCATTATTAAATTTGAAATCTATTATCATTCCATGTTGTACAAGCTAGACTACAGTTAAGCTGATTTACCAAGACAGGTTACACTGCATAGCCCTGAAACACATGATCTGGGAACAGGAAGCTTATCTTTAAAGAGACACGTAAAAGCATGAGTTGATAACCTACTGGAACACCCAGAAGATGCTGAAAGAATCATCAGTACAACATCAAAACTGTATTTCAAGTTTATTAGGTAAACTAACTAGAACCCATTCCAAATAAAACCAAGTCAACATCTCTACAAACTGCTATAAGCATTTATTCTACAATTAACTGTAAGGGTGTTTTAGATGTACCATTTTTTTTGGCAATTCTACAAGTCCAAAATTATGCTAATATATGCATCAAAACATCTACAAAATTCACCCACATAATGGATAATTAAAAGGGTAAGTAAAAAAAAAAAAACAACCACCACCACCAGACTATTAACAAGGGCAGTACCCTGGTTCATGTAGGCAAAGTTTAAAATTCAGCCTTGTGAGCTTGCTGCTGCTAATAAATACTTAACTCTTCTCTACAGTGTATGTACTGATTTTCCTTTGTTTGTGTGCAAGCAAATGTAATATTACTTTGACTGCATTCAGTAAAAGTAACAAACAAGCAGAGATACTGCTCTATGTTCAGTCACCATCCCTGGAGGTATTTAGAAGACATTTAGATTTAGAGCTTAGCGATATGGTTTAGTGGAGGACTTATTAGTGTTAGGTCAGAGGTTGGACTCTGTGATCTTGGAGGTCTCTTCCAACCTAGATGATTCTGTGATTCTGTGAAACTGGAAGCTTGGAGAAGTGCTTTCCCCATTTAAAAAAAAAAAAAAAAAAAAAAATCGCAATAAACCCATGTTTATTGGGTTACAACCCATGTTACAATAAACGCAGTAAACATCAAGCAATGCGCTTGGGAGGCAGAGAGTTATACATAACTTATCCTCAGGAAATAAATAGAGCTCTGGAAGTTGTAAAGTATGGATTAACATACCAGACAATGGTCCTAGTACTCATATTACTTGTTTTCAACTATTGTCAGTATACTAACCCTCAGTACATGAGCAGATAAAACAGGAGGGAAAAAAAAAGGAAAAAAAATAGTTCAGAATTTTGAAAACCTTCTGATAACTACTGCCTAACTTCAGACTCAGCATTTAGTTATCAGAATAATGCAATCACATTTGAAAAGCCATTAAAGCTGACTGAATTGCAAATTATTCATTTATTTTATCTTTCAGCTGGAATTTCACTTTATACTTCCACCAAGACAAAGACCATACTACATGAACACATGAATTCTGGCTACTGTAAGGAATACCTATGTTGAGAAGCTACTCCATGTAGGACAGGCTTAAATTGTATCACTGACTTGTTTGGAAAACTGGAGTTCCAGGTACTGTACAGGCGAGCGGCCATAGTGACTCTGAAATAACAGCCCAGGCAAGGGAATAGCAGTAAGTGAGAAGCACTGCACATACTTGGAAATTTTGAGTCACTGTGTTTATGCTCACTTCTGCTGTGCCTGTTTTCCATTGCTGAATGAGTCCATCACAATGAAGATATAAAATCTCTGCAGACTTCTCCTTGATCTTCAAGGCTTACTGTCTCCTGTTATTCTATCACAATCTCTGGCCTGAACTTCATCCCCTTCTCTCCCCTGCTCAGTACTCACTCAACTATGCAATCTTTTGATTCACTTGGGAATGAAGTCTTAAATTCACTTACTTATCAAGCCTACACTTTCAATTCATAGTTACTACTAAACTGCTTTTTAATTTTAAGTATTACTAGACTCTTCAGTTAAACATTCGATTGGCCTAAGATTCCTACTAAGGGTAGAAGAGTAGCATTCACTGAAATGCTTGCCAGGAAAGAAAAAGCTTTTTTAGGCAAGCCTACTCCATCCCTCCTGAAATTCATCAAGTTTTTACAACATCTTCAGCTTTTACTGAGGTGGATGCAAAAAAGATCTGCAGCCCTCATAATCTATATGTCAGAAGCCTACTCCTTAAATAAATGTAGACAGACCATCTGATCTTTAGATCCTCTTCTTCAAACCTACTTTTCATGACTGTAAACAGAAACACAGTAGCAATTTCTGACTCAGTCTCAACTCTCTTAAAAAATATTCGCTGATATTTTTAAACCAGTCACAGACACCTTTTAATTGCATTTCGTATATTTGTGGTAAGGTCTCTAACTCCTTTTTCAGGATGAGGGAGGAGAGGAAAGAGGGGGAAGCCTTGCATTTTCTAGGCTGACTCTTCTGTAAGGATTTTCCTTCCTTTCTTACATAAAGAAAAAGTGCTTTGTTAATGTTAAAGATCCAACGCCAGATGGTTTCGGGGAAAAGCACTAGCATTATAACTAGGCTTTCTGTGCCTACTTCTATGAAACTTGAGTTTTGCAAGCACATGAATGGCACAACTCCATCTAAAGCTGTGTCAAGAGTCTACTAGCTATATTTACATGCGCTCATGGTTAAAGCTGTTATCAGTTGAGGCTTGGATCTCCAGCACACACACACACGCACTTGAAAATGGTTGTAAAGAGTATACAGCATAGCAAGCAGATGAACGTCTTGTTGGATGCCATTGCTAGCCACTCAGTAATCTCCCTCTATTGGCAGATGAATGAAAACACAATCTAGACTCAATTTTCATAAATATACTTCTATTTTGCCAGCAATACAGGTTACTGAGAAAATTAAGGTAAAACTGCTACACATAATAGCCCTTCTGGTCTTGTAACTCCTGTTTGATCCATTTACTTAATTACAACTATCAAACAGGAATTCATTTTGCTTTGGGAGTAGGACTTCAGTTTTGTAGTGTCTTTTGATGTTGTTGTTTTAATTATTAAGTCCAGGTAAGAGCTAACTTCTTACTATGCTCTTTTCTACTGCAATGCCATATTTTTTCTGCCCTTTTCTACTAGTTCTACAATTTCTTCTTTAGCACAGTGCAGTTGTGAACTTTAATTAAGTTCATCACATGCTTAAAGTGTTCTGTAGTAGCAGAACACTTCTGAAAGAGGACATAGTTTCCTGGTTATCCACAACAGCACGGAGCTGCAACTCAAAGTCAGCCCACTTATGTTTCTACCAGATTAGAAACAAGAAAACCCGATTACAAGAACACACAGTAGAACACTAGTGTATCTGAAATCATCATTAAAGCTAATTGTAGAAATGTGTTCAAGAAAGCACTGAAAAAGCTGCCTTCAACTCCTTCAACTCTGGCATACGTGTGTGTGTTTGGGTTTTCTGGTTTGGGACTGTTTATAATACACAATTTATGAAGAGCATCTGGCCAATATAGAAGGGGATATTTCAAGGGCTTTCTAAGGTGAAATGCATTTGGATCTTTCATCTCTAAATAAGTGACATAACCACAGAAAAAAACAGGGTACAATGAGACTGCTTACTCTAATATACTGCAGACACTATATTAAAGGATTTTTCTTTTTACTAAAAAAATCTCAGCATAAAAATCTCACAATGCCTAATCTTTACTGCCTCCAGTTAAAGCTGTGCCATGTCACTCTTATTTGTAAAGCTCTAAAAATATATTTTGAAGGGGAGAAAATTACTGCTATTTCAAGTAGCAGTCAGGGAAGTCAGTCTCTCTCCACTCCCTATAGTTGCTATACTTAGCAACAGCTACGTGATCACTGCTGATCAAGTCAGGCTGCATTTCATAGTACATGAAGGCAGGATGGAAATGACGTCTCTTATTATTTTTTTTTTCCCCATAGTGGAAAACATCAAGAATTAGAATAATGATGCAATAAAAAGACTAAAACTCATTTCTCCACATATCCTTAGCTACCCAACAGTTTCATTAAGTGAGCTTCTTTCCAAGCAAGCAGATAGGTTATATTAATGATACATGCACAGAGTGATACGATGGGAAAAAATAATGCTCTCTGAAAACAGGGAGGAGGCAGGGGTGCTATAAGAGTGATGTCTCATATTTTTCTTCAGTACTATCTGCGCTATATTTAGTACTTCAGTTGTGCAACAGCCACAGAATATTTTGTTGGGTGGGGAAGGACAAAAGGAAATTGTTGGCTGTTTTGCCATGGTCTTTTTTGGCAAAGCAAAATAAAGCATATAGTGTGAAGTTCACTAGAGCCAGGGAGATTAAAAAAAATAAATAAATAAATAAAAAGAAAAGAAAAGCTAGCAGGTAAATAGAATGCTAATTTTCTAAAATACAGTTTATTGTCCCCAGTATTTTTATGGAGGGAACTCTCCACAGTAATTTTATAGAGGAAAATGGGCAATTTTTCTTGCTATCAAAGCAAGTTAGGGAACAGGGCTATGTTTTTCTTACTTCAGTGATGTATTAATTCAGTTCGAAGTCTCCTTTAGGAAGAATCACATTGTCAGAACTGCAGAAGATAACTCGACTGCTTTAGTGAAAGCTCTTTTCCCAGAGCTACTAAAGGATCAAATCCAAAAGCAACCACTGTACACAGAAATAACATAATTAATTGTTAATAATTCTGTGCTGTGTAGTTACCTTTTGATGTTCTTAATCCTGTTTTACCACCAGGAAGTCTTCAACACTGACTTTGATGCCTAACAGTGGATTACTGGTCACATCCAAATAAAAATATCTGCAACTCTCTGGGTAATACAACATCAAAGAACTAGATACTTGTGTTTGGATTTATTTTTAAACTTAACAACTGGTATCCATGTGAAGGAAGTAAGAAACAAGTCCATTTAAAAGTATCATGTGAGGCCAAGACAACAGATGGACCCCAAATATAAACTCCTAGGAGTTTAGGAAAGCTAAGGAAATGCAGAAAGTTAAATTTGAGAGGGGACAGCTGTAGTGCTTTTAGAAGAGCTAAACAGATTACACACAGTAGCAAGCTTCCTAGAAGCACTGCTTTCCAATGACAACACAGCATGAAAATAAAAGCTTTTCTCTTGAATGAGGAAACATGCTTCAGAAAAGCACTAGGGTTTAAAAGAAATAGCCATCAACCTCCAAATTAGATAAGGTTTGGCCAATAGAATGATAAAATGCAAAACAAGAATTAAATCAACCTCTGTCTAAATATAGCAGTCTTAGGATGGATCATAAAGTAAGCTGATAAATAATTGAGTCTCCCACCTGCACATTGTGGAACTAGTATTTTGAAGTGTTTTGTTTGTTTGTTTGTTTGCTTTTTAAGATGCTGAGGAATGTCAGAAAATACTTTCACTGTATACACAACACCAAGAATGTTCAATTTTTGTACAAGCAAATGCCTAACACCTCCTCTTGTCAAACTACAGATGCACACGTGGCATTGGATCAGCACCACAAAAGCCAGCTTGCTTGCCTACTTCATTCTATTCCCACAAGGATAATTGTAGGACTTGATTAGCACTCAAATGTTTATGAGAACTGGATCAAACACAATACTCTCCTCACTAACATACTACAGAACAGCCTCAGTAGGAAGCCTAGGAAAGAACAAGCAGGTAATACCAAAACTTGGCACATGCTAACCTGGAATGGGAAGATTTTTCTTATTTCTTACAGTCACCTAGACAATAAATTAGGACCAATTCCTCAAGCATAAGGTATCTTATTTTGTGTGCAAGGGTATTTGCATGCTTCCCAAGGATACATGGAATGCCAGGCAGAGACAAAGGTAGATGAGGTGATAAAACCTCTCTAGTAGAAGCTCTGACTATTTAGCTTCCCTTTGGAAGCACAAAGTATCATAAGAACAAAATACATGCATTTGAAGTGATGCTGGAGTTATTCCTCCTTAGTTTGCATGCTTAAGTCAACAAAAGCTATTTGTTTTAGTCAACTCAGTGAAACTGTTCAATGCTGCATTTACTTTGATACTCCTGTAGTGGGGTCAGAATTCGCAGCAAAAGCACATCTGAGTGATTCTTTTAATTCCAGTACTCCTGTATCCCCTTCTGTTTTGCCAATCTCAGGTCTGCTTCATGAAGTCTCCCTACCCACCTGCTGTACAGGAAGCCAGCTAACCAGGAACTCTGTCAGCCCACGCTGATAAAAGGTCATCCTGCTGCCGCATTTCCCAGTTTGAGAAAAGTAAACTATTTTTCAGATACACTTGGCCTGTTCTAGGAGGTAGTGCCTCTGATATTAAACGTGTCCTTGCAAGAACACTTAATGGTCAATTCACTCATCTGTGCTTGGATATTAACAACAGAATTTACCAACTTTGAATGATTTTCAACTCGAAGAACAATCATCACATAAGAGGTCTCAAACCACAAAGCTGCAGCTAATGTGCTCAGCCATTCTTCCTTCACTACATCTTCTCAAGTGTACTGGGGAGAGAGCAATAGTACATCTGTACATGATATTAAAGCAAGCAAATATGAAATTAGCCAAGAGAGAAGAGAACAAGTTATCTGTTTTGACAGCATCACAAGCTTCACAATGCTCAGGCATTACACTTTATTTTGGCTATTATCACCACATCCCAGGCATTACTACATATTAAAACTATTTCAGAGAAGTCAGACTTCTAGCCAGAGATCAAAGTTTTTCCATCTCCCAGGAACCTACCTGTCAGAGCTACCTAGTATGTGGAGATCAAGCCATCCCACACTGTCATTACTCTTGGGAAACAGAAGCAGCGTGCTCAATTCAATAAAATTCATTGCTGACAACTAATTCAAATTCAACTAAAATCTGATAAATTGGTAGGAAGTCAGAGGAAGCATATTTGAATCCCTTCTGTTACCTTCCCTTTCTTAAAATAAAAAGAAAGCATTTAAACTGATAATAAAATATAAGGACACCAATACTTAAGATAGACTTCTTGAAAGAATCCCATTATTCAGAATGGGAGCAGATCTATAATAGTAAAGAGATCACTCCTAGCAATCATTTCTACCTGAGTGAGAATTTTACCCAGTTAACCATCCACCAATAGAAGCATCTATTCGGCTTAGCACAAGGAGTAAAGTAAAAATCCTGTGCTCAGTTGAGCAGGTGACATAGATTTGAGACATTGCATTGGCATTTCAGCTACCAAGGAGCATGATGACTTACAAATTGGCTATTTGTCTCTAAATGGTCTTTTCAGTTCCTTTCATAAAAGGGTTTTAAAAGGAAAGCCACTAGCTTTCACATTTTACACTCAGCCTGGCAACCAAATCTATCAAAACAGGAGTGAATTATTTCATAAAGCTTCCTGGATTCTAAATTAAATGGTAAATCCAACAGCCTAGAAGTATACTTCTGGGGCCTTCTTCATTCAAAAATTATTTAGTATTAAGCTACTTAAACTTCATAACCCTCCCTCAGAGGAAACAGAGGAGGAAAGAAGCACCCTATTAGATGTAGTTATTGTCCAATCTTCTGTGGATCCTAGACTCACCCCCAAAATTACAAAGCATATCAGACCAGTTTTACCTGAGATTCACTATTAAAACAGCAAGCTGTTAAACAGCCTCTTCTACACAATGTACTCATTTAGCCAGAATACAAAACTCATGCACTAACATAAATCATGAAGATGGACAAAATTACAAATCTGGATAAGCTATGAAATTGAACAGAAGTCCAGTGACCTTTGTGAATATCAGTTACCTTCATAAAGTTAATTAAATGTGTTGGTAAGGACATTTAAATGTCAAGGTTCACTGCATAGCTTATCACAAGCAAAGTATATTCTCAGTTAAATCACATTATCTAAGAGGGAATCTTCATCTAGTCTAAGAGGTTTAATTTCCTTCACTCACAGCAAGATGACTCACCAAACAGCTAAGAGTCATGCCATGCCAGACTTTAAAAAAAAAAAAAAAAAATGCATTTCTGAAGATTCCTCAAGAAAAATCTAGGGATCTAGGGACAGCCTGCTTTTAAAAGATGTTTGCATGGCACAAAAGTTGCTTAAAACAATGACAGCTTCAGAAGTAAAAAATATGACTCCCATATTATGTACTTGTCAGTCAGTAAACAGAACAGATTGGTACCTGATTTACAAGCACAATTTTCCTTGCTCTAAGTAAAATACTCAAACAAGTTTCTAATACTGCACATGCCTGCATACACGCAGCCCTTAGAGGTAAATGAGGTCAAAGAAGTAGTGCGTTTTTCATGAGCAACTAAATGTGAATATCAAGGATTTTGTCAGCAAATTCTGGTGATATCACATTACATAACAAGCTCTATGCTAGAAAGCAGTTTCCTTAAAAAAAGTAAGTAACCTAACTCTCCTGGTTCAGAGCTGTTCTTGCCAGATACGTTTGGACAAATGGAAAATTGCTGTAGTAAGCCTTAAGATGGTTGAGGAAATGCAGGTGGGAAAGGCACTTAACCAGTACATCAAACCTTCTGAGATAAAAACCTATTTTTAAATACCAATATCAGCAGCACTTGATCAGCAATAAGTACTGAGGCAGGCAAGTTTATACGGTCTTAAAGAAATTGCCACTATATTGAGAAAAATTATAATAATAATTAAAAAAAAAAAAAAGTGGAAGAGACAACATGAAATTTATTCTCCTTTCAAGTTTTAAGGATTATTGGTTTCCTTTAAGTTTTGAGGTCCAACTCAAGCACTGAAGGTACTTACCTGTCATTTAGCCTCTTACACAGTCTACTGCCCAGATCAGACTTCAACACAACAAATTCAGCTTAAGAAAAAAAATAATATATATATATATGGATTTCTCTCTGACTTCATGTATACAATCTATGCCTCAACTCTCACAAAACAATATTTCTGCCATAGATGCATGTATCTAACATAGATGCATGTGAAGGAGAAAAACGCAGAGTATTGTGGAACCTCAGTGCAGAGTACAACTTATAATTATGAATTGTTCCATGCTATTATGAGAATTCATGTATATTTCATGATAATACTAGACAGATGACTGAACTACTTGAACACTTGTGCACAGCCAAACCCCTCCTCCCTTCAAGTATATTTTTATGAAGAAATTTCAGCATAGATATCACATTTTAGATGTCAAAAGCTACCTGTGGTGCTTAATAGAGAATCCAGATTTAACTCCAACTGTTCATTTCATTAAGCAAAGTCCACAAAACCTAGCGGGTACCACATCAGCAATTGGGGGGAACACAGGAGCAAAACTTATTCTCCCCTGCTTACCATTCTTCAGGTATCTGAGTCTCTACGGTTGCCTGCATATAATCCTGTTTAAACAGTGAAGAAGCACACTGAGGTGTGCTCCATCTAATGGTAAAATGGAAAGGATTTTCACAGGAGCCTAGCACCGTCCACCAAGTTTTGTGTCACTAGGATTAAACCAAAGGTCATAAGTTATGACCTATGTTTAAAAATCTTGCATACCCAGTATGAATAGCTTTTACCATCATTTTAGAGTTTTCTTTGAAATACAAAACAGAAGTAGCTATTGAATTACTGCTGCAGTCTCAGAAGAGGCTCAGATCATTGCCTTGAAAGTTTTCTTCTTCCCAAGCTCTTTGGGAAGATATTCACAGATAAATTCTTCTGCTCTGATTGTCATTCTGTAGTACTAACTCCCCTCATTTCTCCCATTGGTGCTTACAACTCCAAATACTTGATTAGCATAGCCACTAATCCCAAATACATGCCCACAAGGCAGTGTTATTATGCATCAGTGTTAATTTGGTACTGGCACTACTATTACAACCTTAGTCAAGAAAAAAAAAATTAGTTTTCTGCAAGATAAAGTCATGCTCTTAACACATGACAACCACAAGTACTTGGGAACTGGTGGACTCGATTAAAAGCTTGGATTACAATCGAGCCTGAAAGCTGAATATAGAGTTTACCTTATTCAAACAGAGCAGTTGTATTAGATCACAGTTCTACCCTCTGCAGATATATATTGCTATTTATAGGGGAAATAAACACAAGAAAAGACTACACTATATGAAGAGAGAAACTCCTCTCAGCTATTTACTTCACGAAGGTAAACACTCCAAAGATAAGGGTCATTTGACTTTTCTGTAAAGAGAACCTGGTACCTTGGATAACTTCATAGTGCCGTAGAAGTTATGTGCACCATTTAAGATGAGATTGGCTATTTTCATCTTTTTAAACATCAATGGTAATAAAAATGTTTGATTTCAGCAGTAAATTTTACCAACTACAATCAAGGTCCAATTACTCTTCAGGAATCGTAACCCAGAATCTTGCCAAAGTCTAGCAAAAAGCAAAGCAGAAAGAACAGATTGGAGTAGCTGTTCTTTGAAGGGTGTACACTTCCCCCAGCCTGAGAATAAAATTCATCAAATGTTTCTGCTGCGGGTCTATATGTAAAAGACTGAATACTTGAAAAAGCCACACTGCATCTGCTGTCCATAAGAAGAAGCCATTAATCATGGCTCCTAGTAGGGAGTAAATACAAAGATATGCCCACTTCTGTGAATTTTGACTTAAGTGACACCATGAGGACTTTTAATATAACCAGCCCTATCCACTCACAAACAAAGTACCACCACATAACTTAAAGACAACAAAGGCCCATCTTAAGTGCAGTGCATACCACACACCTGGGGGTCCACTGTATTTGTGGATCCTGGCACTCATGCCACAAATTTTAAATGCTGATACATTGAGTTATTTTGGATGTAAACAATTCTTACATTTATTTTCCAAGGAAACACATAAGCTGCCTTGCTAAGGAAACAGTTGAAGGAACAAAAGACTAGCAAATAAGATGCCATCTGAGCCAGCTTCTATTTCAAAACCATTGGTAAAAGAAAGATGAACTGAATATAGCAAGGTAAGCAGCAAGAGCGATGAAGAATGATAGCTCAGCTCTCTGCAGTCCCTAAACTGCAGCCATCATGACCAGAATCACTAAGAAGTGCCTCTGAATTCAGCACAATTACAACATTCCAGCTGCATTGCAGGGTGGGATATTAATGCCTGTTTGCAGACTTCCCTGGACACACTTTGCATGGAAGATGTATGTGACCTGGAGCACTTTAACACCTAGGATGTAGGCCTTGTACTTCCAGGTACATGCATAGGGCACAAACGGAACATACCCAGTTCAGCTCTCACCACCCCTATCAGAGACTGCATCCCCAGAAGAGATGTAATAGTCACCTCTGCAACAGGCTTGAGTGCATATGAAATTCCCAGGAGCCCTTAAGATTCCAAAGCTATGCACGTCTATCCTACCAAACTATTAAAAGAATACTGCCATACATTACAATTCATAAGAGATGATTTTACTTGGTTTTGGCCAGAAAACCCTCATTCTTGTCAAGTATCTAAAATCAGAGACAGCCAAGCTAAGAGATCAAAATTGCAGTGATGTGACTTGCTTGAACCTAAACTGGAAGACAATCATCTAGGATCTCACACGCATCCTTAACATTGTGCTGTATTTCCAGTATCATTCATAGCACACAGAGGACAAAACCAGAACATTTTATATTCCCAAAACATGAGCAGAGAATCATTGTGCCTAGAGGAATATAATGAAAACATAACAGTGCTGCAGTGGCCCTTTAAAAGAGAGGGAACAGATTAATAAAGCAAACAGAAGTCATACACACCATCTCACTATTTCTTATCTGTATACAACTCCAACTATATATTGAAGTCTAGCAGTCAAAGAGCATATAATCTACAGCTGCAACCTTCCACACGCCTGTATTGCTCTTAAGCAGGTCACAGCTGGCAGTGGGCAAGGATTCCCCTTCAGCTTCTGTGGCTGCTGGAGACCATTGTGACAAAAAATAAAATAAAAATAAAAATAAAAAATAAAATAAAATAGTAGACATCCAGGTGGATACTTTCTTTTTACACCTTCATAAAGAAGTTACCATTCTAGTATGCCTTGACGTATCATTTCAATAATAATTGAATCACCACTCTCCTAATTTAAACAGGGTCAGAACTTCAGAAAGTTTCTCCTTCAGTTTCATTAACAGTTCCTAGGCATGACCAACCATAATCGCTGAGTAACTTCAGCATCTTCACTGTAGCAGAAGCCAAGTTCTTGAACTTCATGTTTTATAAAGGGATACTTTCAATATTCACTGAAATTTCATGAAATTCTCTTTGCTCAGAGTTTTCGCAACAATTTCAATAGTAAGTTGACTGAGGCAAGAAGATGAAGAAGTCTTGTGTACTATGCAGGAGACCCAACCTGGGTTACTCCTCCTGCTTTCCCAGCCATTGAAGCCCCTGAGGAAAGGCAGGATGCTGAGCCCATCAGATCATCAGCTGATTGAACAGTACACACTGCTCAGTTCTCAGATTCAACTTTTAGCTAATTGACCAACTGCAACATTACGTGTCATCTATAATTAACTTCATGAAACAACTTTCACACATACTGGAACCTACAACAACCCCTGTGGCACTCCATAACACACACAACTGTACACAGAGCACTTGTGATTGTACCCACTAGGCTCCTCTTTTGGAGAAACACTAGAGTTGTACAGGAGAAAGTGCTCCATCACTCTTTAGATCTATCTGTTGGCAACTCAACAATGGAAAAACACAGAAGAAAACTAAACAATAAAACTAAAGGTATGTTTTACAGGATTCAAACAGCTTGAAAATGAGAGGTGGGAGAAATTAAGAGGGTGATGCAAATAGTTCAGCATCACTCTCAGTAAACAGAAAATATATTAAAAACAGCTTAGTTTGCCAGGATTCAAACTTCTTTGAATACACAGCTTGGTGCATACTGGTTCAACACTAGCAGCCAGTAAAGTGGGATTGGGATTCATTTATGATGGCAGCATTACTTTAGAAGTAGTTAATGCTTGGTAGAAGTGCTGTAAAGCTCCATCCACCCAACAAAAATAGTACAGCAGAGGCTTTGCTAACATCAGTTAGCACACAGCCTCTAAACAGAGCTGACAAGATCAAAACATGAAATTTCAGAGACTCCAAATACGATCATGAAATTGTTTCAAATGCTATTGCATGTACATAAATACAGAGTTCAGGAAGTAGGTCAATCACACCTTTATCAGTACTCATTTCAACATGCATAGACCTTAAGCTACTCAAGTTTACACATACATTTTACGTATGACCAATAAAACGAATGCAAGAAGAGACAAAGTCATATAAATTGTCGCAGATCCAAATGATCAGTAGAGAAAAGTGTTATTCAAGTGAACATAAAACTGGTAAACGTGGCTAGAGAAAAAACATTAAGATAACAAGTTCTTCTCTTCCTTGAGAACATACTAATGCAACTATGTACACAAGGTGGTAGTTCACATCCTGTAAAAAAGGGAAGGAAGAATTAGCTTGAAGTTCATAAATAGGTCTTCCAGGCCAGTACCCTCCACAACTCGGAGCCTGTCCCTTCTAGCATGATTATCAAGTACATTTGGCAGTACAACTTACTTGTCAGTTAAAATCTTCTGGCAGAAATCAGTTTGCAGAGATGGGCATGACCAGTTCCCACAGCCTGTGAAAAGTGCTTACTGGTTGTAAGCTCAGCTTGTTAATAAAACTTGCAGTCTGTTCACCACATAGCTGCATGTTTCAATGCCCAAAAAGAGAAATTAAAAGCTCCTAACCGTGACTGGTCCACACAACTTGCAGTTATTTTCAGCTAACAGAAATCCAGCAAAGCTGGAGAAACCCAGACAAACCTTAACTCCAAGGTATATCTTTAATTTTTGGAAAAGGACAGGAGTATGGTTTCCTACCTTCCTTTTTCTGGTGCTTTAGTCCAATTATTCAGAATAAACTGCTCTTTACACCTAGGAAATCTGAATTACTGTAGTGCAGTTAAAGATGTATTGCATGGTTCTATGTATGCCTTTGTCTCTATTTATGTTTGTCAGGGAAGCCTGGCTAGAAATCTTATTGGCATACAAAGAATGTATATTAGGTGTCAATTAATAGCTATAGAGAACTACAGAGTAGTAGTGTTTTTCTTATCTAGTACAGCAGTGAAACTTAGTATACATGGAAATGACTATTTTCTGTATATATAATAACAATATTAACACAATCTTTGAAAAGTTTGCCTCTGCACTTTAAGACTGCAGAAGAAAAACAACTTACGAGAAATCTTCAGTCACATTTGTAATAGTCTTTCTAATGCTTTGAAGTGATGAAAAAAGAATACAGACACTGCCATTCAAAAGCAAATTCTATATTACATATATAGACACACTCACATATATATACACACACACACGCACGCACACTGCAAAACCAGTAAACACTGAACTATTATGAAGAACCCAGCAGAGGGAGCACAAGTCACTAAGACACTGAAATGCTGCGTATTTTAGGATCAGGAAGGGTGCTAGCCCATCCAGAATTATATAGTTCGGTAAACAAAGAAATACATTTATAGAACTTGCTGTTTGAAGAACCTAAGAATCGGGTTTTAAGATACTGTTGTGAGAGTTGTTCTATTTTACAGCATTAAAACTTGCTGAAATATTGTGGCCACTTTGCAGCAATATTTTTTCCTTAGAGTAGCCATACAAATAACAATTAAAACCAAACAAATTTCTACATAGCCATTAAGGAACTCATGATTAAAGAAGTGTGTGATATTTCATGCATTTTTTTTTAACCTAAATCTGAGTAATTGACTAAGAAATGATTGAAAACTAACATTGACATATACATTTGTAAAATAGCAATCATTACCCATGCTTAGCTTTGCAGACAACAGTTTCCCAGATGGGAACAAAGAAAAAGCTCTTATTCTTAATTCTGTTGTTAATCACAATACCTTGGTAATGACCATAAAAAGGTAACAAATTTTTATCCAGATTTCTAGCTAGTGTAAACTAACGTTGCTTCCACTATCTGTAATACAGTAAGCCACAACAGCTGAGAAGTTCAGCATTTCAAAGAAATACTGGAAGCTGGGGAGTAAGGGTGCGGGAGGGTAGTGAGCAGCCCAGGTCACCTAAAATCCAGCCAGAATGCACATCATATATTATTCCTTCAAATCATGCTGCTCTATTTTATCAAAGCCTGCTCAGACTGTACTATTTTTCTTTGCAGAATTATTGAATTAGATATTCAGACAATTAGGCAAGGATACAGGCAGAATCAAATTATGACAACCTCATTCACAGTCTCACCAAGCTAAGATGAAAGACAGGAGCCTTGGCAAAAATAGCCTAAAAGTATCTGCAGACTGCAAAACACACACACACGCAAAACGTTAGAATTAACATAGTAGGGAAGGTATGAGGAGAAATGACAGGATCAAATTAGAATAATGCAAGTGTGGGCTGCACATCAGGAAGTACTTCTGGTCTGCAAAATCCACTTACCTAAGAAGCTTCCCACGCACCCCCTCAGTGCACAGCATCAGATGACCTCCTTACCACATGCATGGGGAAGGCAGGAGCCCTCAGACAGAAGCGGTCTCTAAAAAACACTTATGAGTACAGGCTGCCTACTGCATAAGTAACTCTTCCCATACTAGGGATTGGAATCCCAAATGAGCCACAAACTCAGGAGAAGTTCAGTGCATCGCAATGTTTTGAAGCTCTGCATGGTTGTACTATTCAGGTGCCCACAAAATTAAATAGAATTGGAAGTGAAGAGGAAGCAACTAGTCTGACATCCTTTAAAGATGCCCTGGGGGAATGCAAGTACTTCTGTAACTGCTCTGTGCACTGACTGGGTGTTTAGAGGCCATAGCCTGACACGCAGCATTGAATCCTGCACAGCAGTTCCAGCTTAGTGTCACTGGCCAGCACATAAGAGCCACCCAATTTCATTTTTAGACCCAGTAGAACTAAGTTTTTGAGATGCTATTTGCAAGAAGCATTTAATAATTTACTAGTTTAACTTTAATAATTTACTTCCCCTATCAGTACGCTGTGAGAAAACACCTTGAAATACCTTGTTCTTTCCTCATAGTTTCCACAATCTCTTTAAAAAAGCTTCCATAGTCTGCCATTTAAAAAAGCTCTTCCTAGAGATTCTGCTTTGTGTGTGATGTATTTTGCTTCAGGTTTTCAAAAAAGCTGCAATTTACTATTTTTTTTTTCCAGAATATAGCTTCCCTAAGGATTTATGAAGAATTGTCTTCCTATGCAAATGACCAGGCCAACAAGGCTGCAAATCAGATCCAGAAAAATGTACATCTATGCTTCATATTCTCCCAAACATATATTATTTTGAGTGGAAAAGGACAAAGTTTAGCATCTCTCACTCAGCAGGAAGCTAAGTTCTTCAAAAACATTGTGCTTGGCACATTTGTGAAGAGCAGCTCTGAACCTGCTCACCCATCTCTCATGTTCCCATGTAGTTGTTCAGTGCCATCCCTAATATAGTTTGATAATGGTAAAATGCACTTTGCTGCCAAGTGGGAATTACTTCACTGGAGATCACACTAATTTCTAGGATTGACACAAAAGCAATTGCCTGCCTTTTAGGACAATTGCACACTGTTCCAAACTGACTAACTTTTCCGGAGAATTTAAGGACCTAGTTGCTTGAGTTGAAGTGCTTTTATTTCACATAGGTCATCACATTGAACTCACAGCTATTTTTTGGTAATAACAAGAAGACTACAACTGGGGTCTTTTATCTTGTACCTCACATGAGAACTGGAGAGTAATCAGTATGCTGCTGGTGAGCTATCTCCACAAAGAGCATCATATATAGGCTTGGCATTGTTTTCATTTGAGAAGGTAGAAGCGGATCTTCATCCACTTCTACATTTATCTCACAGTAGCGATAGCAGCCCTCGTCTGCTCACTAAAGACACAGGATCCATGAACATTGCCAATTAATTTCCACAAGCAGATCTTCGAAAATGCATTTCAGTTTCCTTGACATTGAATTCCCAAGGAAGATCATCAAAGCACTAACTGGCATGGAATACTGCTTTGTTCTTAAAGGTCCAAACACAAGAATACTGCAGTTAGGAAGGTTAAAAGTTGTGTTCTGGGTCAGCAGAAAAGACAGTTACATTAGAGAAGGACTTCACATTCACTGAGTACTTCTAACTCTTTAGGTCTGGTCTGCTTTAAGTGGGACAGTGTACTTGAGTCCAAGTTTTCAAACCAAATTTTGACTAATTTTCCTATAGAGCAGGTTACCTTCTGCTGCATTTGTTTCCCTTTGTCAAATCAGTATGCATTTTTGCTGTTTTCTTCACATACCATATTTCCTCTCCCTCCTCTGATTTTCAGGAACTTTCTTGATACCGGCGGCATACCATTTTGTCATCACTGTGCTTTGCCCTCCTCTCCTCCTCCCCCTTTTTATTTTAAACTTGTTTCATTAGTCATATGGTATGCATAAGTCGTGAAATTAATTTGTCTTTCTGAATTATCATTTTGCTTAACATTTAGCAGATGCTAAGTAAGAGGGTATGCCAATATTTCAACAGACACCCAAAATAATTTAGTTGAGTTTAGTTAGCAAGTTCATGTCTTATTACACGTCTTCACAGTATTGATTTCCTACTGTCTGCCAGAACAACAAATGCCTGTTTTAAGAGATGCTCACTCATCTGCTGATGTACAAATTACACTAATGTTGAAACACATGCTTCGAGAGCAAAAGCACTCCCTCACTCCCCTCAGTGTCAAACCCTTATTCTCATAGCTCGGTAGTCACACTATTCCAGTTACGTAGCAAAAATAAAATGAACAGAATCAGTTTTAGTTATTTGGAGGTGCAAATTTACATTCTGTCCAATCCCAGATTTACATCATCCTTATCTGTGATAGGACTGAAAGAATATGTAGTATGTAGTCACAGTAAAGTGTTTGCTTTGGATACAAACTGTGATCTCCACTTAAAGATATTCTTGGTGAGCAAAATAAGCTAAATAAGTAGAGGTGCAATTTTTAGTAATTGCACTTCTACTGTAGGCTTCTTCCAGCAAGACTATCAGTCACAAATCACACTTTCCTTCTCAGCTGATTGAGAAAGAGGACCTAATGAAAGCACCTCATCTACATCCTTTCTGACATAAAGGTGGAGAAAGTGAAATCTTGCCCAAACATGAGCATGCTTTAATAGATGCTAGATACCTCTACTTTAATCAAAGCAAGCCAAAATAAGCTTCTGTCCAAGAGCAGCACAAGCAATGAAATGTGATTTACATCACATGAACAGTCTGTCTCAGTAGAGAACATCTCTGTAGGCAAAAAAAAAGTCAGGCTGGTCTCTGCCCTGCTGCAATCTTTGGCTTCCCACTGAGCCTGTGTGCAGGGGCATCACTCAGTGCCAACAGCAGCATGCAGAGTCCCAAGCTCATTTTGTGTAAGCCATAAAGCAGCCTTCACATGGGACTAGCACCACAAAGACAATTCCCACTTACTAGATTGCACTAAGTACACCTCAGCTCAGACATAGCATCTTCTAAACAATGAGGATTTCTTATAGCTCTGCATTGTGACTATTTGTCCCCAGAGAACAAAGCCAGCCTCATTTAAAAATAAATCACTCAGGCCAGGCACAGAACTTAGACCGAGTTGCAAATAACAGCTCTACAAGATTGTTCCACCGTAACAGGCAATTCTTTCTGTACCTCCCACCCAAACTCTCACCAGGAGCTGTGTGAATCAATCAAATAAATAAATAAATAAAGGAATGTAATTTGGTTACAAATACCACTCCCTACACTGGAAACATGCCAGCGTTGAGTTTTCAGAGCTGGAAAAAATAAAATAAAAAAATCAACTTCTGCATATTTGAGAAGATGCAATAAGTTTGTTTCCACACATTTACACTAAAAGGTGCATTACCAAAGTGTACATATTGAACATGTCTTCCTTTCACTGAGGATCTGAGTTTTGGAAGTTCTTGGTGTTTTATCAAACGTTAAATGAAATGGATTAACCAAAAGTTAGGCTTATTCAACTTAATTAGCTAAATACCTATTGTTATCCTTAACTTCTTAACATGCTGATTCACTACATTTAAGAAAGCCTTGCAATCAACTAGTTATCTTCAATTACATTTGCAAATTTTAAGGGTGATTCACACACAGCAAATTAGTACAAAATTAAGTGAAAGAGCACTCAAACTTTTTTTGTTTTGTTTTGTTATTCTGTCCTCCTTGCAAGACAAGGAGCACATCTGCACCTGTTCACCCATCCCTGTGCACTTGCCTCCCTCAAATAGCAACCTACACAAAAGAAATATCCGTTTTACTCTGGTCCTTTTCTGGAGGAACACAACAGTATTTTTACCTTTTTTTTTATTATTTTCTAACAGAACTCTAATGTGGTGCTCATCAACAGTTCCCTCACTCCATCAGATCAAGCTAAAGAGTTTCTAAAAATATGCAGCATCTCCAAGTTCTTTAAACAGTCTTCAACTTTATATTCTTCCCTTTGAGAGAACTGAAAAGTCCCAGGACTTGTCTAACATTTCTACACTTCCTTTTTTAACCACCACTTGGTAATACCAAAGAAGCTCTCTTGACACTACAGTGTCAGCGATCCACACCTGCTTTACGCAGGTTGAACTCCTCTGGCAACTTGAGTCTAAGCTGTTCAGAAAATCTGCTCAAATCTCAAGGCACATATTCCATAGATGACTTCCTAGAAGTACTGATTTTGTGAAGTATTTGGCTAAGAAAATCCCAGTTTCCTTTAAAAAGGATCCCTATCATTCTGGTTTTGAAATACCAAAGGATAAGAGCGAGCACTGAGCACTGCTGGTACCTGGGCACAGAGCGGTGCTGCTGCCTTGGGAAGGAGGAAGGCAGGGGGGTGTGCGCACGATGGGCAGAAGGAAGCAAGGACATGGCACCTCGATTCCCACCTCTCTCCTAACATCACGGATATTCAGAGCACGTATTATTCACATTTGCTATTGCACTGTTATGGAAGTTTAGCAAAGCACCAAAAAGATGACAGCTGCACGTGACATTTAATTCTGGAGGAACTGAGATTTTTCCTCTCTAATTAGGAAGCTACAGCCAGCCAGAACCTGCAGGTTACATTCTAAGAAAGCAAAGATAACAGCAGGACTGGGCTTTAAAAACAAGGCTTTAAAACAAGGGTGTTTTCTATTTTCCAAGTTGAAGACTTCCTCCATCTCCTTCACCCAGGCAGAGATTAAACCAGTCCTGTGGCTGGCTTGCTGCACCTGCTCCCGGCAGCTGGAGCCCCAGCAGCTGCTGCCACAGCCCCCACCCCACACAGCTGGGGAACCCCAAGTGTGCTTCACCTACACAGTGATGCAGGCTGTCCTGGCGAAGGGACCAGGCATGCTCCACACAAAATAAAGAGGGGAAGTCACAATTTGGGTGGGGGGCAGTATTCATCTCATGAAGGTGGCCCTGGAAATCTGGCTCTCTACAGACAGTCACAGAGGCTGAAAGCCCAGCCAGGACCAGACTCATGGAGGGCTGTCTCCCAGCTTCCACACTAAGCCCTGCAGGCTATGCCTCAAAGCGATACAACTCTGCCATAAATATCCCAGATTAATTCTGATCCTAGCATCAAATCCACTTAAGAGACTTAAAAGCCTCCAAGTCCTCAGAGCTGTCTGCCCAAAAAGGGCTCTGCAAATGAGTCTTGGGCTGGTGGAGAAGAGAAATGTTATCAAACAAGGCAAGCCATTTGTACAATTTTTAGTAATGTCGTTTGCAAGAGACAAATGGGACAAGATAGCTGAGTTGGCATCTTGTACTAGAACAGACACAAGAAATCCTCGGGTACTAGACATGAGCACACGGGGTAGGATTTGTCTAAATACTTTTTGTATTCCTGTAAATTTCTGTTCCATGCTTTCTGGAAATAGCACTTTCTGCTTATTACAAGAGGAGTGGTTGTTAAATGACAGCATATGCTCTCCAGGGTGTTTAGGGAGCTATTAGCCTAGCTCTCCTGGAGACATTTAAAAAAAAAAAAAAAAAAAAAAAAAGGCCTAAATGGCTAACTCCAGCATCGCGAAAACCCCCTAAATGCTAACGCTGACAGCCGGAGGGGAGGCAGAGCTACTTCCCTTCCCACTCCGCCACACCGGGCAGCAGGGACGCGTTTGGGAACAGGAGCACGCCAAAGGGGCAGGGAACGACCCACGACCATACAGCCCCCCGCCCCTTCACCTCGCACATCCCAGGCAAACCCTGCGGCTCGGGGCTCCGCAGGCAGCGACGCTTCCTCCCCCGCCACCCCGAGCGGGGGCACGGAGGCAGCAACGCGGCCGAGGCCAGGAGGCCGCTCCCCGGCCTCCCTCGGCTGCAGCCTCCCCGCGGGGCCCCACGAAGCCACCCGTGGCCGAGCCCCGGCACAGGGGTCCCCGGGGCGCAGCAGACCCCGAGCCGGGCGGCTCTGCCCCCCAGCGCCCCGCCCGGCCCCGGCAGGGGGCGCAGCCGGTGCCGGGGAGCGGGGGCGGCCCGGGGGGGCCGGCGGCAGGAGGAGAGCCCGATCCGTGCCGGGAGCGCGGCTCCGAGCGGGGCGAGCGGCTGACAAGCAACCCCTTGTGTTGTACCGGGGCGGCGGAGTGGGCTCGTAATAAGATGCATGCTTTTCCCACTCCGTCCAAGTAAAACTAAGTCCCAAATACTTCGCCGCGAGTAGCCGGAGGCCGGGGAAGCGCCGCGGGTTCGCTCCCATCGCTATTCTCCCATCGCTGGTACTTAAGCGCGGCGCGCAATTAATTCAGCGGCTCTCTGCGCGCTGTAAAGCGGAGCCCGGTTAATTCCAGGGGCCAGAGGCCGGCAGCAGCCGTGCCCCGAAAGGGGCGAGCTCCGGGCGGGCTGCGCCGTGCCGAGCTGACCCCGCCGGGTCGCAGCTCCGGGGGCTCCCCCCGGGCAGGGCGGCCGCCCGAGGTGCACGATCGGGGGGAAGCGAGCCCTAGAGGAAGGGCAGAGCTTGTCCCGCTGCTGCTCTGCCCGGGGGGCGGCGTGCCCCGGGGCTGCGGGGAGAAGCCTGCCCGGGGTGCCCCCGGCGCTGCCAGCGCTCAGCCCCCGAGCATCCCCGCTAGAGCCCCAGGGAAGCGCCGGCATCCCGAGGGGCTGGGGGCGTTAGAGGCTGAGGCCGCCCCCTCCGCCGCTCGGCGAGGACCCCCTCCTTCCCGGCGAGCCGCCCGCTGCGGGGAGTTGCGCTGCTTGCTTGTACGCGGGGCGGCTTTAGGAACCCGAAGGCAGGAGGCAAAAGAGGAGGAAAGCCCCGCTACTGAGAGACCCTCCTCGAAAAGGGCAAAGAAACGCGGGCAGCGCTTACTTTTCGTGCTTTGCGTTTTCCTGGATGGCGCTCAGCACCCCCGGGTACGCGGGGGGGACGCCCTGCTGGAGCCTGCATGTGGCCAGGTGCCGGTGATGCTCATCCTGGAGACAGGCGTTTTCGTGGTACAACTTGGCCACTTGCTGCTCCAGCTCGTCTATCCTCCGCTTCTGCTTCTCCAGCAGCTCCTGCTGCGTTTCAATAATCTTGTTCAGCTCCTTCAGGTACTCCGCCGCCTTGCTGGGGTTCTCCGCCGGGCTCTCCATGGCCTCCCCGCACCTCTCACCCTCCGGGAAGCGGGTGGGGGGCGCAGGTGCCAACCAGCCCGCTCCGCTGGGAACTTAAGCGAGAGGGGAAGAAATAAATAACCCGCCGGAAACCGGCCCCCCTGCCGGCTCTCCTCTTCCCCTCCTAGAGCAGCCGCTGCCCGGGCGAGCGGAGGAGCGGTGCGCGGCGGCTGCCGGCCCCCGCCGCCATTGCTGATGCTCGGCTTCCCGCAGCCGAGCGAGGGCAGGGCCGGCGGGGACTGCGGGCGCCGAGCCGGGGGGAGCCGCCGGTGCCGCTCGGAGCCCCGCCGGTGCTGGCGCACGGGCGCTGTCCCGCCCTGCCGGAGCCGCAGCCGGCTCAGCCCCTCGCCAGGCAGCGCCCGCGCCCCCGCCGGGCTCGCAGCCGGGCATGGGAGCCCGCAGCACGCCGCTCTCCTGCCTCGGCAGCCGGGGCCGCGCTTTAAGTAGCCGGGGCTGCTGCCTCCTCCGGGGGGCCGGTGAGGAGGGGGCTCCGCGGAGCGGCGCATCCCCCCGGCACCCCGCCGCCGGGGCGCGGCGCTCGCCGGGGAGCGCCCCCGGAGAGATGCGGGGGGCAGCCCCCGGGCCGGGGCAGGCCTCGGCACCCCCCCGTCCTTCTGCCCGGCTCTGCGGGGGCGGCCCCGGCCCCCCCGGGCTCGCCGGAGAGGGCCCGGAGAAGCGCGGTGTGCGGGGAGGGTGGGGAAGCCGGGCTCCGAGACCTGCTGTAGGAGCGAGGATTTTTCCCTGGCACGTCTGGGGAGCGATTGTTTATTGTTGAAATAGCATCGGGGTGTTGGCTGCCTGGAGATGGGAGCTCTCCAGCAGCATGCCCGGAGTCAGACTCGTGCTAACTGCTGTGTAGCAGAGACCTCTGCCTTGCCAGCAGCAGCAGCCCTGACATTTAAAACCTCCGCTGGTGAGACTCTGCTTCCCGCTACGGCTGCATCGGGCCATGAAAAGTTGCTGAGATTTGGCTCCTCTATGATCCCAGTGTGAATACATGTTGGGAATGCTCATGGAAATGGGGAATAGGAAGGGGAAATGGAGATACTGCAGGAAGAAGATAGGAAGGTGGAGAAATGTTTTTCTCCTCCCTTCCTCTCCTCATCTCTTTAATATTTTTCTTTTTTTCCTCTCCACCTTTAAACTTTGCAAGTTGCAATTAGTAACATTTTCTTACAGTAGTTCCTGCTGCTGTCACAAATGTACTGGCCCTTTCTGGTGGAGTCAGCTCCTAGCATTTGCCAGGATGCATTGCTTTGGAGTATGGCTGATGCAGCAGGCTGAAGAAGTGGGGGACTAACAGCATCCCTACCAGGGAGGCTGGAGGCTCTGGGCTCCCCCCAGCTGTCCTTGGACTGAGGGGCTGAAAGTTTTGGAATGGATTTCCAAAACAGAGGGCGTATGTCACAGGTTCCCACCTATGGCTTACTTATGAATATGGAGAAAAAGGGGCATGAGGGGAGGATAAACCTAGAGGGGAAGATTCACCTGGCAAGTTTCATATTCATTCTGATTTTAAGATAGAAATTAGTTATCCCCAAACTGTTGCTTTTGCTTTGGACATATGTGCAACAAAGGGCTGTTGTCACTATCAAAGTAACTGAAGCATGAAGGACTAATTCCCAGTCCTCCTGGGGATCACAAATTCACAGAGAAATCTTTATCTGCTCTTTCGAGAAGACAAGCTTCTTTTCCATCAACCTGATCAGAATTTTTCATTAGAATTGTTGAATATATATATATATTATAAATACTCTGAGTTCAAAATATAACTGCTGAAGAACAGTTCGCTCTTTGTGGCATGAAATGGTTATCCCAAAATGGCACTGAGGCAACCTGCACAACATTATTTGAGAAAGCCAGAATGCTTGTCAGGCGGTAAATCAATAAAGAGACCAAGAGAACTTGCTTATATACAAAATAAAACGTGAAAACACTCAAAACTTATTAATGTACAGTAAAAAACATATTAATCATTTCACAGAAAGGACAGCTGAAGTGGAGCAGCAGCAGCAGTTACAACTGGTACCTCTTTGAAAGACTTCTTAGGTATTGAAGATCTCGTTCATGGGACCCATGCAACATTGCTGAAGAGGCATGAGCCTTTTTAAATTATTACTCTCCTCCTTTCTTTTACAGAATAAAAGTGAATGCCTCTGTTCCCGAATGGCAAAGTTATGGCTTGTTCAATGGCTTGTTAGTCTTGTTAGACAAGCTAACTGGGGAATAAGAGCTTGTGGAGCGCTGGCTTTTCCTTTTGGGTCTTTTTTTCTGGTTCATTTTAGAATATCTTGGTTGATTTTGGAGAGCCCTTTTGAGAGGATATCATTAGGTTTTTCTCTTCTCAGGAGTTCATTAACAAGTTAATGAATTTCACCTGCCAGTTGCAAGTACCTGAGCTACTTGTGCTTTCTCATAGATAACATGGAAAAAAAATCAAACCTACTGGAAATGCTCTTAACTCTGTTCTGACTGAAACCAGGACACCAGGAAACCATAGGTTAGATTGAAAAATACAGTCACTTTGCAGGTGTCCTTGTGTTGGGACCTGTTTTTTCCTCAGTCATGTTAATGGTGTGGTTTTGTATGTTGTTGGAAAAACAGAAAGGAGCACTTTGTGTCTGAGGGGATTGTTTCTGTGAGCTTCAAGACACCTGTATGCTTCATCACCCTCCACAAATTAACAAGAGGTAAACTTAGAAAATAAGCATCTTCGTGAAACCAATAATATATTCAATCTCTATCTGTGTGAGACAGATTGTAAAAGAAGATCCAGGTTGTTCAGATTTGCTCAGTTAGAAAATTAAGTGACATCAAGCCTAACCTTTTTTAATACAAAAATTACCAAAATAGCATTCTTATTACTTGCTAACATCTTACCTTAGACCATCCATTTTTGTAAGTTAAGCAGTACATGGTTAAGTCTTGCCAAGTAAAGTGCCAAGGCAGATTTAAATATGAAAGGAAATGTTATTCATCCAGTAAGTACAATCCTCTGGCTAATTTATTACTAACAATAAAAAAACATCTGACTCACTTTGGAGAATCCTTAAGGTGGCCTTAATTTTAGACTGTCTCAGATCTAGTTATTTTCTGGTGAATCAATACCCTGCAGAGTACCATTTGTGAATGCAGGAGTTCCAAGGTCTGGTCCAAATCATGGTTCAAAGGGAACCTGGCCTACGTATGTTGTTAGGTGTCCACAGAGAACAGGAATGTTTGCCTGTCCACTTCTCAAAAACCTGGCTCTTGTTGGTACTTGCTATGTGCCTAACTTGGATGTTTTGTCAGCTTCAGGTTTATTGTACTGCGCTAAAACTGATCGATATTGTTACTCTTTCAAAAGTGGTTTGGTGTGGCTAAAATGTAATCAGTAAACACACAAACAGCTGAAGTATTTTTTTCAAATATATTTCCAGGGAAAAGCATCTATTTTCCATGTAAAATTAATTAGGTCAGTGTAATATAAAATACATAGACCCAGAAGTCATGCAGTTATTTACACTCAATTCTATCTTTTATCTCAAAAAAAAAAAAAAAAAAAAAAAAAGTATTGGAAACCACTTACTTCTTGCTCACACTTTTACTCTGTCTTCCCTCCATGTTTGCTTCCCTCCATGTCTCCTTGGTTTTGCTGCATTGTGTTTAGAGATTGAGGTTATCCTGTTATCAGAATTTATGGTGCTCTTAGTTTATATGTTGGTACACGCCTCTTTCCCACCATGTGCCCTCTTTCATGTCATCTAATGACACATGGCATGGATGTTCCTTATTACATAACTGTGTACTCACCATACACCCAGAATTACCTGATCATGTTCTGTGGGCTGATGGTGGGGAATCAGCTGAGTGATGTGAGAAGAATCAACATTTTTTGTAGCCTGTTTGCTGCAAGATGTTGATGCTCCCTGCAGAAGGAAGGTGACAGAAATTACAATGACGACCTGGGCTGTTGTCCCAGTAGGTCATATGCTACCCATGAGACTGATATCTGACTCTGTTTAGCTAATAAAAAAATAAATAAATTAAAAAGTGCAACATTAAAGACCTGAAGTCATTCCAAAACTATGGTGTTTCTGGCTTGTGTTCTCCCCTCCCCTGGTTACACGTAACCCATTTTTAAAACTGACATCTTATTTCTTGGCAGTGTATCTGACTTCTTCCAAGCACTAAACTTCCTTATGACTTTTCCTATCACACAGATTTCTTGCAATGGTCTCTTGTAAAATCTGATCATACTATCTTTTAACTTTTCTTTAGAGAAATGGCATGTATTGAGACTCATTTTTATTTAACTCAGCCTGTCTTCTAAAAAAGGAAGAATTGTCAACAGCCATAAGGTCAACCCTGGAGTTTTCTGCACTTCCTTCTAGCATACAGCTTGCATTACCGTGTAGTATTTGTATAACTTCCATGGCACTTGAACAATTAGTCTATGTTTTTATACTGAAAAGCTTATAGATTATTTGAGATGTGACAAACTAAGCATGATAAAGTTGCAGATCATATTTTAAAGATAATTTAAGGTATATATACAAGACATTAGAAAGTTCAATTTTAACTTTGAGTTCCAGTTCTGTGTGTACTAATCATTACTGTTTGTACGAATTGCCTTTTAATTTACCTGTAAGAGAAATGCTAAATTAGCTCTTCTGGGTTATGTAGCTTATTTTGAACTCTGCCTGTGGAGTTTGGTCCAGAGCTAATCCATTTCAGTACCTAAATTTAACCAGGTCTTTAACTCTTTTGAGCCTTTCATGAAAGTATTAAAGTATTTCCATCGTATTTTTGTTGGTTTATATATGTTCTCTTTATACAGCTTGGTTTTGGAAATGATATCAAGGAATGCTAGTCAAAAAATAAATAAAAAATTGTCTCCTGTTATGCGAACTCCTTGGGAAATGATTGTCTTTCTTTCTGTCCTGTCAAATAAAAGAACTGTTAATGTAAGCTATCAAACAACTCTATTATAAACATGCAGAGTGATTGGGCAAGGAAAATTTTGCTAGTTTGGGAAAGACAAAAAGGCAGTGGGTTTTAAAGGAAAGAGTGTGCTACTTAAAGAGATGACTGGGTTTTTCTTGTAGAGTATGATGTGGCAGTGACACCAAATGCAAGGCTCATGCTGTGCTGGGGAAAAAGTGTGCTAATACTCCAGGTTGTGGGACAGATACTGTATTCTAGCAAGGTAGGGGTAAGGGAAATAAAATCATGAGGAGTGCTTGCAAATGCAGCACCTGATGTTATCCGTAGAGGAGCTGCAAACTACTTCATAAAGTCTTGGAGAGCAGCAGCCTAAGGACCTTTGGAAATAGTGTAGCAGAGAATCACCGCAAGAAAAAAGCATGTATACGTCTGCCAGATGTCTATGGAAATGTCATTAGCTAATACTGCAGTGTCCACTATGACAATAGATGAATGCTTATCAGTTAAGCCAGGGAGAGATAGGAAGTTACAAATAAAGATTTAGTTCAGATATGTGGTCAGACAAACATGATTTCTAATTGTGCTAGATTTCCTGATGGTATATGGGCTATAAATTTACTTTGAGTTTCTTAAGCTTCCTGGTTATAGAGATCACAGTGATGTTCATGACCTGTTACAAGGATAAACAAGATCAAAAGAAGATTGTTTAAAATTGAATTTATGATGGTTCAAATTGAGAATGTACTTAAAAACAGCTTTGGAGTAGTTTCATGAGTCTTTCTGTGTGAATTAATCTTTCAGAGTGAAACAAGACGATTTCAATCCTGAAAGGATTTTGCTGTGAAAGTACAAAGTAATCTTAAAAGGGGGATGAAATGGAACATATAACTCAAATTTAGCAGTAAATATAATGAGATTTAGAGTGCAGATGTAATAGTTCCTCTAATAATTAAACAAGTTATTTTATAAATGGTGCAGAAAATTATTTTCTAGGTATTTAAGCTGAGATTTGAGCCAAGTCAGAGTTGGAATCAGGACACCTCTCATTAAAACATAATATTTTAAGTTGAAGGATAAACTGTGATGGAAGGAGAGAAATATATACTACAATATCAAATATCTAGTGCCAAGAGCAGATAAGTGCCAGAAGAAAATACTTCACATTAAAGATGAAAAGCACAGGCTTTTTGGCATGGACAAGAAACCTTAAACATCAGATTAGGAAGCTGAATGCTAAAAGAGGAAAGTAAATAAAACTCTCCAAAAATTACAACTTCATGGATTTGCTGAAAGCAGGAATAACAAATGTTAAGTTGTGATTATACAACTTCATTGCAACACGATTCTCTTCTAAGAATATAAAACCATAAAATGCTATATATGATGCTGAATATAAACATTTCAATATAATAAGAATCTTTTTCTTGAAGTCTGCTCTGGATAAAAAAAAATAATAAAAACTTAATAAATAATACTTTCTCATATGGAAGTCCTTTTAAAAACAAAAATCTCTACATTAAGGAATAATACATACTCTGCCAGAGTTAAATTGGCACACAACTTTCCATTTTAAGATGTTGCATTCCATTTTGATTTCCATTGTAATATTTTCCTGTACTTTAATTTATTGGATTAAATTTTTCTGTGCTTACTATTTCTCAGACTTAATTATCTTGGAGAATTTCTGCAAATACTACTTTTCAGAATAAGATTATGAGAAAACATGGAATTTAGCTAATATTCAGTTTTTAGCCATCCATGGAAGCAATTAAGGAAAAGTTTAAAGAAACAACTGTGACAAAATATGAAGTACTCAGCAATTTGTATTTCTTTGTTACAGGCATTTCAAAATAGATGCCTAAAGTTGATGAAAACCCTAATGATTTGTATTAATTATTTTTTTTCATTTCATGTCTGTGTTTGGCACAACAGTAGGCTGCTCACTAGGATGCTATGGACAGAAATTCACTTAGATAACAGTAATGTTTTTTACATTAGGAAGGTAATCCTGCCTTCACAGAGAAGTTGAAATAGTAAAATTAAAAAAAAATAATAATGGGGCAATGTCCCGACAAATCAGTATCAAATGGTATTTTCAATATGTATTCTGTCCATTCTCTGTGAATCCACTGGATAGCTGCAAGTAATTTGAACACACTGTATACCATAACATGTGTATATAAGAACAAAACTAATGGATAATTCTTATTTTGGCATTTAATAAATTCTGAATGCTAAAAAATTCACCCTTGTCTGTTCTTTTAGGTAGCATGTATCTCCAGTTGTCTATCCTCTACATGCTCACACTTTTTTATTTTCAAATAAAAATTTGAAAATTTTTATTGCTATAAGTAGTTTAAAACAACTAGTATTTGAAGAAAGATCTATAGATCAGTCAGGAAGCAGGTATGTGATTGAAAAGGAAGCTTTTGACAGCTTCCAGGCTTGGAAGAAAAAAACTAAATAACTTGTTTCATGTGAATTGTAACAACATAGAAATCACGAAGGCCTAGGTTTATGATCTTTTCATACAGTCCAGACCACCTTTTCATATTTAGCTATCTATATCTGATCAATTTTAATAGTGCTGTTTACCACTTGAGCTGTTTTTTTCTAATTCTACAGCATTCTTAGGGTAGCTATGCTATTTGCTGTCAAAACTAACATACATAAAAAGTGTGATGTTTTGTTCTTTAGAGTATATTAGCAGATAGAAATGGGCAATGTTAATGCCACTAATCTCAAGTCAATCTCAACATTCTCATATAACAGCAAGAAGTTTCCATCTTTCTCTCTGCAAAATTGAGGCTGCATCATGTGTGCAAGATGCTCTGAGGAGTATCTTGGGGTTACAGGTGTCTTTCCCCTAACTGAATGGTGCAAGGCAAAGATCCCAAAGAATGCCTTTGTGTTTTCACAACAAAATGCTCTGTGGAGAACTGGCTCCAGTCCTAGAAGTGAGGTATCAGCAGCAGTGGAGCCCTCTGCTCAAGGCAGAGCCCGGCAGTCTGTGCCACTAACTAGCTCAGGTACAGCACCGTGTTGGCAGCTTACAACTTGGGATCAAGCTAAGTCCCAGCTGGTTCACAGATCTCTGCGTGGTCCTGCACAGTGAGACATAACATGAGCTTCAATGACAAAAATTAGCTGTGTAAACACTAGGGAAAAAAAAAAAAAAAAAAAAAAGGTATATTTAAAATCTAAAATATAGCAAATATAGGGTAGCTTTTCAACATTAAATATTAATGGAGGCAAGAGAAGTGTCAAATTTCCAGAAGTGTGGTGATATTTTACTTACTTTGACTACAGTGTTTATTCACAGTGTACCTTACCTTTCTCCCTACCCCAAATGGAAAGGTGACCAAGAGATTGGTGAAGAAACAGGTAAAAAGACAGTATATGTATGTGAAGAGAAGGAGAAATAACTTTTCATTTTATAAACAAGGAGTAAAAATCACATCCCAGCTGACAACAGCTGAGAAACTGAGATTCTTTCATTTTATTTGCAGCACTACTTTAAAATAGATTTGCAAATTCAGACTGGAAATTCTTGTTTCCCCAAAAAAATAAATAATAATACATCACAACATGGACAAGTCATTTTCAATTGCTTTTTACCCAAATATACAGTGCTAAACCTCAAGATGTCTTAGGTAAAGATTCAAAATCAGGAAATGAAAAGCTGAACAACAAAATGCTAAGGTCAGACAGGATCAATCTTTTCTTATCCCTTCTCTTTCATACTGTTGCAGAGTATATAGGAGTCGGGTGAGTGTGTTGATGCTGGACTGTATCATTAGTAACAGTCTATTATTTACAATTTCAGCCTAGAAGCCTTGGAAAGTATTTTATCACTTGATCTTCAAACCAGTGTTTGTAACTCGTCGGCCTCTCTCCGTTTTATGAGCATTTGTACTGCAACTGCATTGAGAAGCCCTAGAGCAATGTAGTTAAGCTCTATTGAACTCTATGGAGGTTTAAAGATAAGGGAATTATTTCTGTCAAAGCTAACATGAAAAAATATATTTGCTGTTTCATAATTGCCAAATAGTGGCAAAGAAGCTTTTTCCTATTGTTTCCTTTTATTCTGTTCTTGCAATTGGAACCCAGTCTTGCATAAGCAAGGGCTACAAATCATCTGGAATTCTTGGGACTCTAGTCTCAAGGGTATGTTGTCCTTTACAGAGGACATGGGTTTTACTGTACATTTCCTGTTACTATTAACAACTCCCAATTAAAATGCTTCACATAAACTTGGTACATCCGCGTCTCTTAGTCACTGGTCACACAAGCAGGGCTCTTTATATGCTAGTGGGTGTGAACTATCAGAGTAAAGGCTTCATTTGAATCAGTACACCTCAAAAGCAGTGATCCCGCTCTCTTTTTAGAGATCTGAGAAAACTGCAGTATTTTCTGGAAGCTTTTCCAGCTAGGTTCCTTCCAGCTTAAATTTAAAGCGAGAGAGAAATATACTTTCTTTTGGAAGGGAGTCTTTTTCCTATCTGAACCATCTCTCAAGAGGAGACTCTGTCAAAGACTGAAAATCTGTCATTTGGAATGACAAAATATTGTGGCAGCAAAATGTTCTGTGAGCGCTTATGTGGGGGATTACAGACTGGCAGAAAGAATGGTTTTCTAAGGCAAAGGAACTTCCAGAGCTGACCCTGCCAATGACAGTTTGAAGGCAAAAGTAACTTGACTCACTCTAAAGATGAACTGAAATTCTACTCAAAAGGAAGAGCAAGAAGAGGAATGTGCTGCTTCTATAAAGAATTTGTTGTGGAGAGGTAAATTCAAGAAATGCAATTTAAAAACAACAACAACAACAACAACAACAAAACAACTGTTTTTTTCATGTCTGCTTTTTGCATATTACTTTGTCAAAATTATACTGGGTAATTTATCAGGAGGAGAATAATCATTTGAATCATCTCTGAGATCTCCAGCAAAGTGTTATTCAGATGTTCAGAGGTTTCCCATTGGCCAGGCTCTTGGAAAACAAGGAGAAACGCCAAATAGAAAGAAGTTTTTAGTACAAATGGCAAATTTAGTGTATTTCTAGTTCCTCAGCAGGGATTGAGATCTTAAGCTTCAAAACATGGAATGGACTAATCGGGAGCATGTAAAAAACTCCTTTGGGTTCTTCTGAACTCAGACACCCTCGGAAGTAACTCATTTTGTGAGATTTCCTAAAGAATAGCAACCAGCCAAAGTTAACTTGCTGTGCTCAGGCTCCTCAGCCACCCGGTTCCGAGGCATGTGGACAGTGCAGGTGCCTCCTTTTTGCTCTTCAGCAGGCTTGGAGAGATTTACTAATATGCCACACATAATGAGAAGAATGCTTAGACTTACTTACTTCCTTGGTGTCAGTGAGTCACTTTGAAATTGCCCTGATTTAATGTCAGACAAAAGCTATGAACATAGGAAAATGTTTATTTACAAAATCTAAAAGAGCTAATGTGGTTACAAATGTGAGAAACATCTCAAATAATTTTCTTCATACAGGATCTTCTGTGAAGCTATTTTATTCGCGATTGCAATGGCAGGTGTCCTGTCAATCAGGAGTGCATTTCAGTAAATAAATCCTAACCTTTCATTCCCTATTACCCGACACCTGATCACCTCCCCTGTTTCCTCACTGGCTGAGTACCACAGGCTCACAAGCTACTCGACGCTCCTCTATACCATGTATGTACAATTTTTCTTTTTTTTTTTCAACCCTTTAATTTCTCCTTTCTTATGTTTTGAGAACTTGTGATCTTTGTTTTACTGTTCTCACACTGCTCATCCTGTTTTTCTCAAGCTTCTACCTTATTTTGGAACAGTGAGGCCTTCTCCTGTCCACTTATCTACTTAGCATTTCTCCTTATTATGACTACACAGCTACCTTGGAATACAGAAAAGTAATTCTCTACTGCAAAAACACAACTTTGTTTGTCACACAAAGGCTTATAGAGACCCAAATAATTGGAAAGAAGAAAATGATATCTTGTCTATGTACGAAACTGGGTTCAAACCCCAGCAAAATCTGTATGATCTGACGGGTGGTAGATTCTTCCCTTCATCTGCCTTGGTGTTGTGCACTCTAATGTTTCAATCACAAAGGAAGAACTTGGACTGGAGAAGTGTGCAAGCTTTTTAAACCTCCGCCCTGCTCTTCTAGAATGGGCATGGCAATGAACTCAATTTTCTTCAAGTGTTTTGATCCTCAGCATGTTTGAGAGAATCTACTTTCTCTGCACTCACACGTGAATTCCTACCTTTGGAAATGTTACTACCTTTTTGGTAGAGAAGATACAGCCCAAAGTATGTGATAAGTCTGGCCCATTTCCCCACACGGAAAAGCAAAGATCTCTGTGTAAGGCTTTTACATGTACTGAGCATTGTATTTCACAGCCCCATGTAACCAAGAACTGTCCTCTGTATCTTGGATTAATTCATGTGAGTAGCTCTTCACTGGAGCACAAAAGTGGCAGTAATCAAATACTCTGGGGTGAGTGATCTAAACCTTGTCTTTGAGGAATACCATGAGAGGACTGTAAGCTCTGAGCTTTTGTTTCGCCTGTCAGTGATCCTGGCGTTTAAAAGTCTCTTACTGCATTTCGTTGTTGAATTACTACAGGAAAAGATGCATTATTAATGTTTGAGTCTGCTTTTCACCTTAAAAAGATATCTTCCAAGAAGCAATATAAAGAAAAAAGTCACATAGTTGTATTCCTATCTCTCAGATCTGTTGACAAACAGTGTTTGTGTACCTATGTTAATGATCTGGCCTGGGAAGGCTCTGCCTTTCTCTTTTACTTTGCAAACAATTTGTTTTCCAGATAAGGTTTTTCAAAAAATGATTGTCAAAAAGTCATTGTTGGTCATTTCTTTGTTTGATGCTTACTATAAAATGATGTTTAAAATGTGTCTTCAGTAATTTCTGACGTAGAATGATCAGCCTTTGGGAAAACCTATCTAATATTGTCACAACAGTGCAGCTATAACTGTGAACAGGTTCCAACCTACTCCTTTTAGTTTCTCTGAGTCCCTTCCCTTCCCTTCCCTTCCCTTCCCTTCCCTTCCCTTCCCTTTCCTTCCCTTCCCTTCCCTTCCCTTCCCTTCCCTTCCCTTCCCTTCCCTTCCCTTCCCTTCCCTTCCCTTCCCTTCCCTTCCCTTCCCTTCCCTTCCCTTCCCTTCCCTTCCCTTCCCTTCCCTTCCCTTCCCTTCCCTTCCCTTCCCTTCCCTTCCCTTCCCTTCCCTTCCCACTAAAATGTGTTTTTCTTCTGGGTGTCATTAAGGAACAATCAAAAGTCATGTTCTTCATCCCACTTTAAAGGTAAAAGGAGTGAATGTACTGATAAGGCTGTCTTGGCCCTCTGACTTTATATTTTTATTTTTACCATCTCTTTGCTCTCTTTTATCTTATAAGGCTTTATTCTCAATACTCTATTTCCCCTAAAGTGATTAAATTGATATTAATAGAAACAAATGTATATTGCTCTTCATCAATAAAAAAATGCATGGCATTTCCTTAGAGCTGAATGCCATGCCAGGTGGGTTTGATACTGCTCCTACTTTGCAGCAGTATCATTGTCACAGAACATTTTCTGTTGTTGTCTGTCAGGGTTCTTTTTCTCCCTTAAGCTCCCAGAAATTCTGCCACTACTTCTGCTGTACGTGCTAGCAGGGCAAGCACGGAGCATTTACCTAATGTAAACATTCTCCTTGAAGCTAGGTCCCACCCAAAGCAAAAGCCTAGCCTGTGAAATCACGCAGGCCTTTGCTTTGTTATTTGTTATCATTTCAGGGAATGCCTGACAAAAAGGGATTTATCTCTACAATATTCCACCTCAAAAACTGCAGTAGACAGACAAAGCCCTTGTTCTGCTTGCTGCAGCCACAGCTGTAATCTGACAAGGGATTTTTTTCTTCCTTTTCTTCATTTTCTTTCCCCCCCCCCTTTTTTTTCCTCCTTCCATTCTCTCCCATTTTTTCCCTCTTTTTCCTTTTTCCCCTTCTTTCCTCCTTTTTCCCTTGTTTTCTTCAGAAAGGTGCTGATGACATTATTTATCAACCAGATTCCATTTCAGAGTATTTATAACACCACATTGTGAACTCAAGGTCAACAGAACTATAATTCAGACAGTCTGCTTTTCATCTTACGCTTATTTTTTTTACAAAACAATGAAGAATTCTTGACAAGGTCTGGACAAACATATCATTCCTCCCAAAAAGAAGGAAGTAAACATGCTGCTGGGTGAAACTCTGCATATCAGTTCTTACACAATCCAACTGGCAGAGAAACCAGTCCCTTGTTATGCAAAATCCTTGGTTGTAAGCAGTGTTCTGCCTTAAATTGATTTTAATGCCCTGCCTTGGAACGCTGTAGATAATGCACTTCTTTTCTCAATGTAAACCCACTGCCAGTGCCATCTGGTGGCAGAACTAAATTAAATATGCACAAAACATTGTATGGAATTATTAAGGGGTAAAATTCCAGCGGAATACAAAGGGATTTAACTATGTAATTTGCATTAGGAGATATGTGCTACTGTGCCTGCATTACAAAACATGGATATGCTTCACTCTAGGTTTTAAAAATTCCCACTATTTGTAGTTAAAATGTAACTTGGTCCATGACTGATTGCCATAGCAATATAAAAGTCATCTTTGTACACATATTAGACTGCAATAATTCCTGGTTTCACCTTAAAAAAAAAAAAAAAAAAAAAAAAAAAAACCAAACCAAACCAAACCTTGTTTCACTTCCTGTTATGTACCTGAGTTACTATCTGCCCCCATTCAGGGTCTTTCACCAATAGACTCTCACTACCTTCTTTCAGGGCAAAATATCTCACTAAAGGGAAAACACACAGTTCCACATTGCAAAGCGATATTCACCTCTGTTAACAGTTGATTTTGGAAAACGTGATTTAATACTGTTACCCCAAGCCTTTAGCTTTGGTAGCCAAGTCTCTAGCAGAACTCATGCTTCAACTATTCTTACACTATGACATTTATGAAAAGGTGAAAATCCTTTGGGAGAACTATTTGAGATTCACGCTTTCCAGGTAAATTTAAGGAGTTTTTAGGGGAGGTTTTCTTGGGATATTTTGTCCTGTGATAAGAATATGAATATCTGGAAACACAGTTCTCTACAGTGATATTTTGACCAGTATCACCCATATGGATCTTAAACACAAGCTCCATGTTCTTTTCTTAGTATGCAAGGAAATGTTCAGTCTCAAGAAGACATATGCTGTGTGGCAGTGTTGCATCTGTTACAAAATCCTTCTGAGAAGAGAGAACTGAATAATAAGGTGGATTTGCTTTCTATCCTTGCCTCTAGATGTCAGTTCTTGAGGCACAGTTGCTGACTAAGAATCAGAGTTTGGTGTTGGGTTAAAGTTCTCAAAAGTTCTCATTCTCCTGAATGCCTATGAAAATCTCAGCTGATACATAAATACCTTTACAAATAATCTCTGCAAAATATCTAACTTCAGGTCACTAATTATGCCCCACCAGGAAGTTAATTTGATTTTGAACTGAAAAAGCCCCATTCCAGCTGGAAACATTTCGGCCTTTGCATGGAATATGGGCAAAAGCCAAGTGGTTACTGCTCTTAAACCACGTGTTTCAATTGCTGAGTAAATAAACAACTTCTGCTAATGTGCCAGAGTAGAGAGAATCATCCCTCGGTGATGGGATTTGACAACACCGTTTGCCTCTCTCTGGTTGCCGACTACTTAAGATAATGTATAGCTTGTGTACCTTTCTTTCAGCGGTGTGGTTGTCCTCATTCCTAGGTGGTATTATCTCCTGACCTTACACACGGTGATACAAAGGTGCCTGCAGAAGTGGCTCAGAACCCTGATCGCTAGCCTGAGGATATCAGAGTACCAGAAAAGTGACCTGTAGCATTCAGTGCAAAGGTAGGGAACAAATCTGTTTCTTACTCTCACACTTTTACGGATTCAGAACAACTAGAAAAGGATTGCTCATGGACAAGTATAAAATAAAGGATAAAAAATCCATGTGAAGGGTCAGAAACCCATCCTAGATAAAGCTTCGTTCTGTTGCTGAAACAACAGCAAGGGATGAAGTCATCACTAGATGCCAGCAACAATTGCCTGTTACATTCTTCTGTGAATCACCCTCTCAAATGCAGCTCACAGTAACCTGTAATTTTCATATGCAGAATGTCCAATTTGAATGTAGTGATAAACGAGAGGGAGGAGAACACATTCAGTTGAATCATTCATATACGTAAGTGTCAACAGGTACTGTCAAGCAAAAAGGACGTGAGTCAGCCACACGGCAGTGCTGGTTTTGAGGGTCTTCTTGTAGAATACAAGGACACAAAACATCCAGTGGTCTGCCCAGCCCAACTCATTGCCACTTGGTACCACTGACGTAGTCAAACGCGGAAAACCATCCGCTCAAAGGCCACCATGTAACCGCAGAAAATGCTGTCTGAGTCAGGCAGGGAGAGGAAAAGTGGCGGGCAGAACTGTGCAGTCCATCACACCCCAACTGCTGCACCTACAACGCTTTAACTGTCCTGGTGCCTGGCTACAGGTTCAGCAACTCAGCTCTCAGTGCCACCATTTCTATAGCTTTATAACTGTGTCGTGTGTGGTCACTTATGGGGCTGGGGCTGAGGAGAATGGCAGGGAAGCAGGTTTGGGCATGGTAAAAATTGTCTGCATGTCACCGTGGTTCTGGCAGTGACCCAGGAGCCATCAGTGGCACAGGGCAGCAGGCTCTGCACAGCCACTGAGTGAAGGAGAGGAGTGGCAAGGGTTTGAAAGGGAAGCATTTAAAAAGTGGAACAGCAGTGTTACACATTGGTAGGATGAAGAAACAGCCACAAAGCCTCCCATTGCAGTCTATTTCTATGGTATGGGTCTGACTGGAAAAGTTGGTTGTGCTGTGAGAGGCAAACAGTGGCAAGGAGCAGAAAGCTGACAGCCAGCTCCTAATTGTGTAGCTGCAAAACGTCTCCCTGGCAGTCAAAGTAACAAGCGTGTTCTCCAAGCAGGATACCAATAAAATAAAACCACAGTCAGTACCATTTTGCAAAATACTTAACAAAATGAACCCAAATATAGATTCTGAAATTAAATAAAGGAGAAGATAAGAGGAAAAAAAAAAAAAAGAGAGAGAGAGAGAGAAAACCCACCAACAACTGGAGGGAGCAATTCATTCATTTAGCTCTCCCTTTCTCCAACAAATTGTTTTTGCAGTTAAGCAGTAATGAGGTAAAGCAATAGTTCATTTGCAGTGTTGTACTGATTTTCTAAGCATTACAGCTAAGAAAGTGAAAAAGCTGCAGTACGAACAGGAAAACAGAGTATTTGCACTGAGCTAATGAGGATGCTGACGAACAATAAACAAGAGCAATAGTACTGAGGGACAGAGAGCAGTAGGGGGTGAAATTCCCACACCACGGAGAAGAATAAAATACAAGTCCTAGGACATCAGGAGGAAATTTCAGCACAGCCCCTTCAAGATTTTCTGCAGAAACTTGACGATTCCTCAGGGAAAAATAAGGAGCTTCAGATCTGACATCCTAGCAGACCACCGAGATTCAAACCTCTCTGTCTGGAAAGAGTTCACTGGCTGCTCCATCCGTGCTCATTTCCCATTCAGACACAAGCACACAAGTGGGATTCTTGTGTCTATACACCATGCTCTGGAGCTTCTTATAGGTAAATAATTGCCCCTGTGTTTCTTTAGCAGCAACCACTGAAACATGAGGAAAGGGCTTTGGTAAGCATGCCGAGAGCCTAATGTGCCATGGAGCCCGGGCACCAAGACACGGGCAGCCTAAACCCGGTCCTGATCCTGTGAGCAGGGAACTAAGGAAGCGTCTCCTTCCAGCACCTGAATGAGGATTCACATTTGCTATTGTTTTCCAGCTCTTGCCTGCCATTAGGAGGGACACCACATCAATTAATTCTGAAGTAGTTCCCTGGGAGTATTTTAACTACTGAGCGGAACTGTTGATACAGAGAGTTTAACAACCACATCTGTTTAGACACCTCCTGAGCACATTTAAGACTGATTAGAGTTTAAGGATCCAAGTTACTTTCCCTTCTGCTGCCTCTGTTAATCTTCAGTATCTTAATATCTTCAAGCCCTCACAAAACAACACTGATCCTTGCTGGAATGAAACTGAGCTTCTTTTTAATATGACTTTGTGATTTCGTAACTTCAGCCCTGAAGCTGTCGAGTCCCAGAGACTCAGTGATCCTGTCACACAGTAGTTCCTTCAAGACATATATATATTTGTATCAGTATTAAAATAATTTGCCATCAGTCTTTTCACTTCAGGCTGCCATTGTTGCTCTGTAAGCTGCAGCTGCCTTTGTAAAGTATCTTTTGAGTCACAACCCAACATGTAACTTCTCAGTACTGCTATAAATACCTTAAAAACTGACCCCATCCTCCTTCTTCCCCCAATATGTGCTGTGTGGATGAATTGCTATGTCCATAGCATTTGCAATGTATTTTAA